>NC_132790.1:22995000-24195000 GCF_048418805.1 Vulpes vulpes | reverse complement strand
CAGGGTCCAATCCAGGATCCCATGTTACATTTTTTTTTTTTCCATGTTACATTTCGTTGAATGTTTCCTTTGTCTCCTTCAGTCTGTGACAGTTCCGCCATCTCTTTGCCCTTCATGACCCTAACACTTTTGAAGTGTCCAGACCGTTATTTTGTAGATTGTTCCTCAGTTTGGGTTCGTCTTCTGTTTTCACGTAATTAGATTGAGTCTGCAGTTTTGGCAAAACTTCCTCCAGAAGTGATGATGTGCCTTCTAGCAAGGGGTAATGTTAATTTTGATCACACGACTGAGGTGGTGTGTGTCAGGTTTCTCCAGTATAAAATTACTAATTTCCTCTTTGAATTAATAGGAATCTGGTGGGAAGATACTTTTAAGCTATGCAGATGTCTTATTTATCCTTAAACTTTTGGTACCAATTTTAGCATCCACCGATGGTTTTTGCTTATGAGTATTAATGCTGTGTTGGCCTAATGATGACTTTGTATTTACTTATTTCATCTGTATTTATTAATTGGTATTCTGTTGTAGGAAGAACTATCTCTTTTCTCCCATATATTTATTCTTTAATTTATTTATATCAGTATAAACTGATGGATTTTCTTTTTTATCCTGTGGGCTCTAATCTAATACTAGTTTATCTGTTGCTCACACTGGCCCAGATCTGGCCACTGGGAACTCTTCGGGTTGACTTCTGTGTTGTTTCAGCACTGCCCTCATCATTTTTTTAGCCCTTACTTACTCTCTAGCACCACACAATGTTCCAAGCTCATTTATATTTTTCCTGTTCCAGCCCTGGCATCAGCTAATTTCCCAGGTAGTTCTGATTCCTTGCACTCAAGAATGGGCACTAGGTGTATTAATTGCTACTAAAGTGTCATTACTTCTAGGCTCTTTCAGCACACAGATCTAGGAAATAGGTGTATTCCTGTTAACACACACTGTTGAATTTATCATTGTATCTATATGTATATTATTAAAAATCATGAGTTTACATTGAAACCTATAGTTCCAATCCAATACCATAGGATTTGTGACTGCTGTTATTATACTCTACTATTCTTTTTCTCTTCTTCTGCTATCTCTGTTTCTTCTCCTTTCATTCTGTTTGGTGTTCAGACTTCCCTTAAAAACTCTAATGCAGTCAGTTAGTGACCATACTATATGGAACATTCCTATTAGATAAAGTTCTTATGCCTGGTTGTCAGTCTTTGGTTCAGTTAGCTGTGGCTAGGAGCAGCAGGCATATAACTCAAGACCAGATAACTGTATTAGAAAACCCAATGGCCACCTTTGGGAAATGGAAAAAAGAAGATAGGGTAGGCCCTCAGATTTTGAGGAACTTGATTATCACTTCTACAGATTCTTAGCTATACCTCCTAATTGATGTTGGCCCCTTGTTGTGCTTCCATAGCATTCTAGGCAGTACTCAGCTCACCTGCATTGTTTGTTCTATATCTGTCCTTGTCACTAGAATGTAAGCACCCAGAGAGCAGATACTCAGTTGTCCAGCTCACTGTCCTATTCACAGGACCTGACTGCCAGCATATGACAGATGCTCCAGGTATTTGGATGGATGGGTGGGCCCTGCAGCAAGCACAAATCTCCACAGTGAGTCAGAACAGTATCATTTTTTCACTGAGCACACATATATTTGTCATGTTCTTATGGCCAGCCAGTAGGACCTGTCAGGATTAGACCCTGAGCAAATGGGGCAAAGTAAGACCCAGATCCTGTATTGAGTATCCTGGAATGCATAAGACTGGGCTTGAAAATAAAAATGTAACACCTTTATTATTCAAAAAGAAAAATTCAAAGATGTATAGTGATTGTTTTAGGAATTTAGGGAAGGGGTACCTGAGTGGTACAGATGCTTCAGTTGGTTAAGCATCTGACTCTCAGCTCAGATCATGATCTCAGGGTTGTGAGATCAAGCCCCGTGTCAGGCTCCATGCCTAGCATGCTGACAATTCTCTTTCCCTCTGCCCCTGCACCCCCTCCCTCTCAAAAAAAAAAAAAAAAAAAAATATATATATATATATATATATAGGGGATTTAAAAAAAGCATTTAAACCATAAGAAAATAGAAAATGGACCACTAAACATAAAATCTGAGGTTAAAAAGGAGAAAGGATAAGTAGAAAAATCACTCTGTGGAAACACCAATAAAATAGATAAAACCTCAGCCTGATAAAAAGAAAGAGAAAAAAAATGCAAGATTAGGAATGAGAAACCATGTAGGTATGGAAAAGTTTTAAATAATTATTTTAATAAATTAAGAAATAGCAGATAATTTCCCAGCAGACACTCAAAACATACTTTGAATAGACCAATTAATTACCAAAGAAGAAATTGGAAAGGTGATTAAACATTTATCCTTTTAAAAAATCATGTTCTTTTATTTAAACTTTTTAAATTGAAATATACATGGAAAAAAATGCACAAATCACAAATATACAGTTCACTGGATGGTCACAAGCTGAACACTATTTGTAGCTGTCACATTCAGCCCAACAAATAATTTTTTAATTATTATATCAGCTGCTTCAGACCATGGGATAAGATGGAAAGATGCTCAGTTAAATTTTAAAGGCCAGCATAAGATTAATACTCAAACCTAATAGTGGCAGAAAGAATGTCCTAGCCTGGGATCCCTGGGTGGCGCAGCGGTTTGGCGCCTGCCTTTGGCCCAGGGCGCGATCCTGGAGACCCGGGATCGAATCCCACATCGGGCTCCCGGTGCATGGAGCCTGCTTCTCCCTCTGCCTGTGTCTCTGCTTCTCTCTCTCTCTGTGTGTGACTATCATAAATAAATTAAAAAAATTTTTTTTTAATTAAAAAATAAAAAAATTTAAAAAATTAAAAAAAAAGAATGTCCTAGCCTAATCTCACCTATGACCATAGTTAAAAAGTTCCAAATAAAATAAAGTTGAATTGTACACTATCATCACATTACATTTATTTCAGTGATACAAGCCTCGGTATCAGGAAATTTACTAATAAAATTCACTACATCAAGAACTTGAAGAGGGGTACCTGGCTGGCTCAGTCGGTAGAGCATGCAACTCTTTTTTTTTTTTTTTTTTTAAGATTTTATTTATTTATTCATGAGAGACAGAGAGAAGCAGAGACACAGGCAGAGGAAGAAGCTTAGGCAGAGACACAGGCAGAGGGAGACCAAGGCGTCCCAAGCACGCAACTCTTAATCTCAGGTTCCAAGCCCCACTTTGGGTGTAGAGCTTACTTTATTTTATTTTATTTTTTTTTAATTTTCATTTATTTATGATAGTCACACAGAGAGAGAGTCAGAGACATAGGCAGAAGGAGAAGCAGGCTCCATGCACCAGGAGCCCAACATGGGATTCGATCCCGGGTCTCCAGGATCGTGCCCTGGGCCAAAGGCAGGCGCTAAACCGCTGCGCCACCCAGGGATCCCTAGAGCTTACTTTAAAAAAAAAAAATGTTTTAAAATTATTTAAATGTCCATAAGATTAATATTAATGTTAATTTTCTTATTTTGATAATATATGATTAAGAGAATGTCCTTGTTTTTATAAAATATACATTGAAGTATTTAGAAGTCAAAGGTAAAGAAATTTGCAAGTGTATCAGGAAAGTTTATATATGTACACAGACGCACCGGCCCATACACCTATACATACATATACACATACACAGTGGTGAAAGTATTAACATTTAGGAAATCTGAGTAAGGATATGGAGGAATTCTTTGTATTGTTTTTGCAGCTTTTGTCTAAGCCTAAAAGTACTTTAAAATAAATTTTTCTAAGTTAAAGGAAATAAAACATTTTATCAGGATATGCTGAAAAAGTGGATTAAATTTTTCAGTTTTAATTGTGATTTGATAAGAATAAAGCTCTAGGGGTGCCTGGCTGGGTCAGTGGGTAGACTATGCAACTTTTGATCTCAGAGTCATGAGTTTGAGCCCCACATTAAGCAAGGACATTACTTAAAAAAATTTTTTTAATTTAAAATACAGCAAAGCTCTATATAAAAGGAAAAGATTATTCATAAAAAAACATTAGCAAACATTTCTAATAGTAAATACTAAAGTTATTTTGTTAAAGTCTGAAATAAGACAGGATTCAACATTGCTTTGAAAATCCAGCTGAGGGACGCCTGGGTGGCTCAGTGGATGAGCATCTGCCTTCGGCTCAGGGCATGGTCCCGGAGTCCCAGGATTGAGTCCTACATCGGGCTTCCTGCATGGGGCCTGCGTCTCCCCCTGCTTGTGTCTCTGCCTCTCTCTGTGTGTCTCTCATTAATAAATAAATAAAATCTTTAAAAAAAAAAAAAAAAAAGAAAATCCAGCTGAAAGCAATTAAGCAAGAAAATGAAATAATTGATATAAATATTGGAAAATATAAGTTATCTTGTTTTGGTGAAGTATGACTGTATATTTAAGAAATCCAAGAGGCTATACTAAAACCTAGTAGCATTAATAAGGAAATTTGGTACATGTGTGACTAGAAGATAAATGTATAAAAATCAATAGCTTTTTTCTGTTCTAGCAGTAGTCAATTAGAAAACAATAACAAGTATTTCATTCACAGTTGCAACAAATGAGTATATATATTTGCTCATATATACAAAAATACCTCTGAAAGAAGAAGTGGGTAGAGGGGATAGCAGTAGAAATGGAAAATTCAGTATATTCATTTTTATACTTTTAAGTTTTGAACCATATTAATGTGTTATCTATTCAAAGGTAAACTACATTATAAAACATTCAAAATTATAAAATATTTAAGAATAAACTTATCAAGAAAAGAAAATCCTATTGAAGGACATAAAATAAGATCTGACTAATGAGGGGATCCCTGGGTGGCTCAGCGGTTTAGCGCCTGCCCTTGGCCCAGGGTGTAATCCTGGAGTTGCAGGATCGAGTCCCACATTGTGCTCCCTGCATGGAGCCTGCTTCTCCCTCTGCCTGTGTGTCTGCCCTCCCTCTCTCTCTCTCTCTCTCTCTCTCTCTATGTCTCTCATGAATAAATAAATAAAATCTTTTTTTAAAAAAAAAATCTGACAAAAAGACATATCAAGTTCTTGGAAAGGATGACTCAATATATAATTCAGTGCAAACCTAACCTGACTCAACAGCATTTTTAATTGAATAAAGTTAGCTAAAGTCATGTTACACTACAATGTCCAGAGGTGAAGCTACATGGAGTTGCTATTTTCTGGATCTAGGCTTTTAGAAGTTACAGGCTACTGCTACTGTCAGTAGCTACTTAATAGTTTACAAACTAGAGGATAAGTCAATTTCACTCCCATCAACACACACCCTAAGTAAAATTAGAAAAGAAAGAGAAGAGTTGTCATATATGACTGGAGTATGGTGACAAGGTGTAGAGAAGTAAAGAAAAGCAGTGGAAAATGAAACTAGAGGGGCAACTTCCTGCTTTCATAGAGCCTTGAATGCCATGCTAAGAGAATGAAATGACCATATTTGTGTTTTCAAAAAGACCCTTTGTTTTTGGGGTGACTTCTGACCAATATGCAACAGATGGAATAGTTCCAGGCAAACCCCCTTCCCACCTTCAAACATGTTAGTAATAATATATAACAACAAGTTCAACACAACAACTGGGCTTGAAACTAAAAATGGGAGATCCCAAGGTGCCAGAAATGAATAGGAACCCAAAAGTCAAAGGATGTATGAAGTGGAAGTTAAAGAGTTTCATAGAAACTTGGGACCAAGATATAGGCCTTCTAGCTCAGTGCTAGGGCTTCAACAAAACAGGAGTCTCAAAGGACCACTTCCTTGTGAAATAACTAGAAAAACACCACTCACTGACCTGGTAATCAGTAGATAAATATAAGAAAATCTACCATAACTCAGGGATGTGAGAAGAATCTACAAAGAAACTAATACATTTGCTGTTTGTATAAATGTGGTCCAAATTCATAATACCCAAATGTTAGTGGGATGTCACAATGAAAAACCGACAAAAAGTTGGCCCTGATCAGTGAAGCAAACAAAACTGTTCTGTAAGGATAGTTCCATAATCAACTTTTCACAAAGGAACCTATGGAAAAACAAGTCCTATTTAAAATGAGCTTACAGGGGGCAATTACCCAAAAAGAAAGGAGAAGAAACAAACCAAAGAGAGGAACAAATGAGGGAATTTGCACTCCAAGAATTGTTATATAAAAGAATGAGGAGTACTGGACTGGTTCAGTTGGTGGAGCGTGCAACTCTTGATCTTGGGGTTGTGAGTTTGAGCCCCACATTGGGTGTAGAGATTACCTAAAATCTTTTTTAAAAATCTGAATTTAGAGACGCCTGGGTGGCTCAGTGGTTGAGTGTCTGCCTTTGGCTCAAGGCATGATCCTGGAGTCCGGGGGTGGAGCCTGCTTCTCCCTCTGCCTATGTCTCTGCCTCTCTCTCTGTGTGTCTTTCATGAATAAATAAATAAAATATATTTTTTAAAAAATCTGAATTTAGGGCAGCCCAGGTGGCTCAGCGGTTTAGCGCCACCTTCAGCCCAGGGCCTGATCCTGGAGACCCAGGATCAAGTCCCACATCAGGCTCCCTGCATGGAGCCTGCTTCTCCCTCTGCCTGTGTCTCTGCCTCTCTCTCTCTCTCTCTCTCTCTCTCTCTCTCATGAATAAATAAAATCTTTTTAAAAAATCTGAATTTAAAAGTATATATAAAATATTCAGAGAAATAAAAGGAAGACTAGAAACCATAATGCAACAAAGGACAGTACAAAAAAAGAATAGGTGAATTTGAAAAAACCTTCACTCCAGGTGATTTCCTCACATTTATTTCTGGGTTTTTTATATTTAAACAATTTTCTATATTGTGGTCCTAATTAATATAAGTTATTCGATTACTAAGATCACTCCGGTTCTTAAAGAACAAAGATTTGGGTCACCCACTGGGCAAAGAACACTAATGATCTAAGGAGATGACATAAAGCAAGGGGAATATGGAATGTGTAGGAGAGGGGGAAAGTCACCAGTGCCACCCCATGCATTCCTACCTCCAAGCCATGATCAGTTGCAGAAATAAGGATGTAATCTTAACCACAGTCCTGGAACTATTTGCTCACTATCCTCTAAGTCATTCAAGGCTAATCCCACCATGCCTCACAGGTTTGTCACAGTAATCCCAAGAGTCTGAACCTGGGTGTTCATCCACCACTGCATCACATACTGCTCCCCTTCCCAACCCATCTACTATGCCCTCCAGTACTTCCCTTCTATAATCAAATTCTATATAAGCACCTTCTAATTGGAATGTTTGCTTTATCACTTCACCTTAATTGTGCCCTAAAGGCATTTTTTACTTTGTCCCCTAAAAGGCTGCTTCCGGGATGCCTGGGTGGCCCAGCGGTTTAGCGCTGCCTTTGGCCCAGGGCATGATCCTGGGGACCCGGGGATCGGGTCCCGCGTCGAGCTCCCTGCATGGAGCCTGCTTCTCCCTCTGCCTGTGTCTCTGCCTCTCTCTGTGTCTCCCATGAATACATAAATAAAATCTTAAAAAAAAAAAAAAAGAACAACCAGATTACAAAATGTTGCAAAGATCTGAGCAGACACCTCTCCAATAGAGGGCAAAAAAAACATATGAAAAGATGTGCAACATTATACATCATTAATGAATTGCATATGAAAACAATAATAAGATACCACTACACACACATAAGAAACACGAAAGTCCATAACACTGACAACACCAATGCTGATGAGGGTGTGGAGCAACAGGAACTCTCATTCATTGCTGATAGGAATGCAAAATGATACAGCTGCTTTGGAATACAGTTTGTTTCTTAGAAAACACAAACATACTCTTACCACAAGATCCTGCAGTCATGCTTCTTGGTATTTACTGAAATGTGCTGAAAACTTAAATCTGCGCGAAAACCTACACACAAAATTTATAGCAGCCTTATTCATAATTGTCAAAACTTGAAAAGAACCAAGATGTTCTTTTGCACACACGGTGTAGGGGATGGGGCAGAGAGAGAGAAAATCCAAGCAGACTCTATGCTGAGCCTGGACCCCAATGTGGGGGGGTTGGGGAGGGCTCCATCTCACAAGCCTGAGATCATGACCTGAGCCACAACCAGAGTCGGAGGCTTAACCAACTGCACCACCCAGAGATCTGTAACCAAGATATTCTTTAAATAGCCAAGTGGATAATCAAACTATGGTACATTTATACAATGGAATATAATTCAGTGCTAAAATGAAATGGACTATTAAGCCTCGAAAAGACATGGAGAAACCATAAATTCATGTTACTAGTGAAAGAAGGCAATGCAAAAAGGCTACATACTATATGATCCCAACTATGTGTCATTCTGGAAAAGGCAAAACTATAGAGACAGGAAAAAAACATCAATGTCTGCCAGGAGCTTGAATGGGACAGAGAAGAAGTGGAGCACAGAGGATTTTAAAGGCAGTGGAACTATTCTGTATAATAGATAATGTTGAGTGCGTGTCATTATACATTTGTTAAAACCCACGGAATGTACAACACACGGTGTAGACCCTGATATAAATTATGGACTTTAGTTTATGATAATCAATATTGGTTCATTAATTGTAACAAAAGTACCACTCTGATACTGATGTAGGGGGGCTTTCCAAGGGCAGGAACGTATATGGGAACTCTATACTTTCACTCAATTTTGCTATGAACCTAAAGCTGCTCTGAAAAATAAAGTCTATTTTTTTTAAGATTTATTTTTTTTATAGAGGAGTGAGGGACAGAGGAGGAGGGAGAGAATCCCAAGCAGACTCCCCACTGCATATGGAGCCCAACTTGGGGCTCAATTCCATGACCCCAAGATCATGACCTGAGCCAAAAACAAGAGTCAAAAGTTCAACTGTGCACCAAGTCTATTAATTTTAAAAAGTTATATGAACTGCATTTTAATAGAGCTATATCAAAAAAGTCAATGTTCATATTCTAGCAGGTTAAAATTTTAGGGTCTTCTGTTTGATTTCTGTGGCTTATCTGGACATAGACACAGTATGGATGCTTACCAAGTGCTTGCTGAAAAAGTAAATCACTCAATAAGCTTTCTGTGGCATAATATCATCATTTGGGTTTTTTTTTTTATTTTGTTTATTCATGAGAGACACAGAGGGAGACAGGCAGAAACACAGGCAGAGGGAGAAGCAGACCCCATGCAGAGAGTCCAACGTGGGACTCGATTCTGGGTCTCCAAGGACCATGCCCTGGGCTGAAGGCAAGTGCTAAACTGCTGAGCCACCCAGGCTGCCCATCATCATTTGGGTTTTTATCTTTGATAGTTTCTTCCCATTACAGTAACTCCTCATCCAGCTGGCTTATTCTGACAATTAAATATATAAAATAATTATAATTTCCTGATCACTAAAGCATACCAGCTTAAAATCCTCAGTGTGGCAGTTAGCATCCCTAGAGCAATCTTAGAGTCAAGCAGAAGCAACACTGTCTTGTACAATGTAGGTCTCAGAAGTAGCACACCATTAATTCTTACCATATCCTATTCATTAGAAGTGAGTCTCATGAGGGAGAGTCCAAGATGGTGGAGGAGTAGGAGTCCTTAGTTACCTCTGCTCCCAGGAATGCAGCTAGATAGCTATTGAATCGTTCTGAACCCCTGTGAACTCAACCAGACACCTAAGAAAAGAATAGCTGCAATTCTACAAATAGAAAAGTGACCACTTTCTGCAAGGTAGGAGGTGCAGAGACGTGAATCCGAGGTGATACATGGGAAGTTAAACTGTGGAGGGAGGGATCCTCCTTAAGCTGGCTACAGAAAGTGGTAGAGCAGCAGAGCACTAAATCAGAACTTTTAGAAGTCTGCTCTAGTGAGGGACGTTCCTGCCTGAAAGGTGCTCAGGTGGTGAAGTGGGGGCAGAACCCTTGGTGGGACAGTGTGGTCTCAGAATCCTTGGGGTCACAGGAAGAACAGGGGTGCCTGAGCCAGCAGAGTTCCCAGGCATCGGAGTGGGGAAACTGGCTGCATTCACTCAGCTCAGGAGTGGGCTTTCAGCTCAGTATTGCTACAAACCATGAAGCAAGGCATAGTTGGTGCAACTGCTCTCTGAGCAGGGCCCAGTAAGTGGCAGAACTTGTGAGATTCCCCACCACTTCCCCCCACTTCCTCCCCAGGAGGAGCAGCCCGTGCGTGTGTGCCACAGGAGTCTGCAGGGTTTGGGGATTGGAAACAGGTCATACCTGAGATAGAAATGCTGGTTCACAGGCCAGGTGAGCATGGAGTTCAGAAGTGATTGACTGCTTTTCCCTGGGGGCTCACTGAGGAGTAGGGGGTACAAGCTTTCAGCTCCAGGCTGGAGATTGAGAGGCCTCCTGTTTCACTCTCATCCTCTAAAGTGTGGAAAGGCTTCAGAGAACAAAAGCCACATAGAGCAATCCAGAACAAATTACTTAGTCTAGTCCCCTGGCAAGGGCAGTGCAGTTCCTCCTGGGACAAAGAAACGAGAATCAATGCAACAGGCCCCTCCCCTTTATATTATATCTTTTCCTTTACAATTTTAGAATGCAGTTTCTTCTAACAAACCAAAATACATCCAGAATCTAGTGTATGGCTCTATTCTCTTCACAGCCTGATTATATTCGCTTTTTTTTTCTTCTTTCTTTTTTAAAGTCTTTTATAACTTTCATCTTTACAGTTACATTCCATCCTTTCAATGTATTTAATTTTACTTTTGTAAAAAGTAAAATTACACACACACACACACACACACACACACACATATGTTTTTCTATCTTTACAATTTTGAGAGGTAGTTTCTTCTAACAAACCGACCTAAATACACTCAGGATATAGTGGTATTGCTCTGTTCTGTTCATCTTTCTGTTTATATTCCTTCTCTTTTTTGTCTTTTATTTTTCATTCTTACAATTACATTCTATCCTTTCATTGTATTTTTTTTGTACATATAAGTTTTTCTTTCGTTACAGTTTTGAGATCCAGTTTTCTAGCAAGTGGACCAAAATACACATAGGACACAGTATATTGCTCTATTCTGTTTACCTGTTTGATTGTACTCTCTCTGTGTCTCTCTTTTTTCTTTTTTGGTTTTGGGTCTCTCTGCTTTGTTTAGTGTATATTTCTCTTGGGTTGTTGTTGCCATAGTATTTTGTTCCCTCATTCATCTATTCCTCTCTGGGTAGAATGACAAGACTGAAAAACTCACCTCATCAAAGAGAATAAGAGGCAGTACTGACTTCCAGTGACCTAATCAGTATGTACATAAGTAAGATGTCAGACTAGAGTTCATAATAACTATTATAAAGATACTAGTGGGGCTTGCAAAAAGCATAGAAGACACTAGGAAATCCCTTTCTGGAGAAATAAGAATGAAAATTTAATCAAGTCAAAATCAAAAAAGCTATTAATGAGATGCAATAAAAAATGGAGGCTCTAACTGCTAGGGTAAATGAGGCAGAAGAGAGAGAATTGGTGATCTAGAAAACAAAATGATGGAGAATAAAGAAGCTGAGAAAAAGATCACCAGGGATCACCAGGGGAGAATTTGAGAGATAAATCATGCCATAAAGTAAAACAATATTAGAATAACTGGAATCCTAAAAGAAGAGGAAAGAGAGGGGGGCAGAAGGTTATTGGCACAAATTATACCAAAGAACTTCTCTAATCTGGGTAAGGAAACAGGCATCCAAGTCTGGAGGCACAGAGAGCCCCCCTCAAAATCAATAAAAATAGGTGAATACCCCAACATATAATACTGAAACTTGCATATCTCAGAGACAAAGAGAAAACCCTGAAACCAGATTGGGACAAGCAGTCTGTAACCTACAAGGGTAGAAACATTAGACTGGCAGCAAGACCTATCTACAGAGACCTGGCAGACCAGAAAGGACTGGCATGATATATCCAGGGTTCTAAGTGAGAAAAAATCTGCAGCCAAGAATACTTTATTCAGCTAGGCTCTTGTTAAAAATAGGAGAGATGAAAAGCTTCCAGGACAAACAAACTAAGATAATTTGTGATTGCCAAACCAGCCCTACAAGGAATATTAAAAGGGATCCTTTAAGCAAAGAGAGAGCCCAAAAGTGGCATAGACCAGAAAAGAACAGAGACAATATACAGAAACAGTGACTTTAAAGATAATACAATGGCACTACATTCATATCTTTCAATAATTACTCTGAATGTAAATGGGCTAAATGCCTCAATAAAAAGACACAGGGTATCAGATTGGATAAAAAACCAAGACCCATAGAAATCCTGTCTGCAAGAGACTCATTTTATACACAAAGACACCTCCAGATTTAAAGTGAGAGGTGGAAAACCATTTGTCATGCTAATGAACATCAAAAGAAAGCTGGGGTGGCAATCCTCATATCAGACAAATTAGAGGGCAGCCCCGGTGGCACAGCGGTTTAGCGCCGCCTGCAGCCCAAGGCGTGATCCTGGAGACCCTGGATGGAGTCCCACATCAGGCTCTCTGTGTGGAGCCTGCTTCTCCCTCTGCCTGTATCTCTGCCTCTCTCTCTCTGTGTCTCTATGAATAAATAAATAAAATCTTTAAAAAAAATAAAAATAAATAAAAATTTTAAAAAAGACAAATTAGATTTTAAACCAAAGACTGTGATAAGAGATGAGGAAGGACACTATATTGTAATTAAAGCATCTATCCAACAAGAAGATCCAACAATTGTAAATATTTCTACCCCTAACGTGGGAGCAGCCAGTTATATAAGCCAATTAATAACAAAATTAAAGAAACACATTGATAATAATACAGTAATAGTAGAGGACTTTAATACCCCACTCACTGCAATGGACAGATTATCTAAACAGAATATCAACAAGGAAACAAGGGCTTTGAATGACACACTGGACCAGATGGACTTCACAGATATATTCAAAACATTCCATCCTCAAGCAACAGAATACACATTCTTCTCAAGTGTACATGGGACACACTCCAGAATATATCATATGCTGGGTCACAAATCAGGTCTCAACCAATACCAAAATACTGGGACCATTCCCTGCATGTCTTTGGATGAAAATGCTTTGAAACTGGAACTCAATCACAAGAGGAAATTTGGAAAGAACTCAAATACATAGAGGCTAAAAAGCATCTTACTAAAGAATGAATGGGTCAACTGAAAAATTAAAGAATAATTTTAAAAATTCATGGAAACAAATGAAAATGAAAGCACAACTGTTCAAAACCTTTGGAATGCAGCTAAGTGGTCCTAAGAGGGAAGTATATATCAATACAAGCATTTCTCAAAAAACGAGAAAGTTCTCAAATACACAACCTAACTCTACACCTAAAGGATCTGGAGAAAGAATAGCAAATAAAACCTAAACCCAGCAGGAACAGAGAAATAATAAAGATTAGAGCAAAATATCAATTAAATAGAAATAAAAAGAACAATAGAACAGACCAATGAAACTAAGATCTGGTTCTTTGAAGGAATTAATAACCCCTGGATTATAAGATTGATAACCCCTGGCCAAACTTATCAAAAAGAAAAGAGAAAAAAAACAAAAAAACAAAAAAACAAAAAGAAAAGAGAAAGGACCCAAATAAGTGAAATCATGAATGAAAGAGGAGAGATCACAGCCAACATCGAAGAAATACAAACAATTTTAAGAACATATTATGAGCAACTGTATGCCAACAAATTAGGCCATCTGGAAGAAATGGATGCATTCCTAGAGATGTATAAGCTACCAAAACTGAAACAGATTGAAATAGAAAATCTGAACAGACCCAAAACCAGGAAGGAAATTGAAGCAATCATCAAAAACCTCCCAATAAGCAAGAGTCCAGTCCTGGATGACTTCCCAGAGGAATTCTACCAAATATTTAAAGAAGAATTAATAACTAGTCTTCTCAAGCTGTTTCAAAAAATAAAAATGGAAGGAAAACTTCCAAAGTCTTTCTATGAGGCCAGAATTACCTTGATCCCAAAATCAAACAAAGACCCCACCAAAAAGGAGAATTACAGACCAATAGCCCCGAAGAGCATGGATATAAATATTCTCACTAAAATACTAGCCAGGGGGATCCCTGGGTGGCGCAGCGGTTTGGCGCCTACCTTTGGCCCAGGGCGTGATCCTGGAGACCTGGGATCGAATCCCACGTCGGGCTCCTTGCATGGAGCCTGCTTCTCCCTCTGCATGTGTCTCTGCCTCTCTCTCTCTCTGTGACTATCATAAATAAATAAAAATTCACAAAAAAAATAAAGAAACTTAAAAAAAAAAAAAAAATACTAGCCAGGGCAGCCCAGGTGGCTCAGCGGTTTAGCTCCGCCTTCAGTCCAGGTCATGATCCTGGAGGCCAGGGATTGAATCCCATGTCGGGCTTCTTGCATGAAGCCTGCTTCTCCCTCTCTTTGCCTGTGTCTCTGCCTCTCTCTGTGTGTGTGTCTCTCATGAATAAATAAATAAAATCTTAAAAAAAAAAATACTAGCCAGTAGGATCCAACAATACATTAAAAGAATTATTCACCATGACCAAGTGGGATTTATGCCTGGGTTGCAAGGGTGGCTCAACATCCACAAATCCATCAATGTGATACACTACATTAACCATATGAACCATATGATCCTCTCAGTAGATGCAGAAAAAGTATTTGACAAAGTACAGCATCCTTTCTTGATTAAAACTCTTCACAGTGTAGGGATAGAGGGAACATACCTCAATATCATAAAATCTATATACAAAAAGCCCACAGCAAACGTCATTCTCAATGGGGGAAAACAGAGCTTTTCCCTTAAGGCCTAGAACATGGCAGGAATGTCCACTATCACCACTGTTGTTCAACATAGTACTTGAAGTCCGAGCCTCAGCAATCAGACAAAAAATTAAAAATAAGTAAAAGGCATCCAAATCAGCAAAGAAGTCAAACTCTCACTCTTTGCGGATGACATGATACTCTATATGAAAACCCAAAAGACTTGGCCCCAAAATTGCTAGAACTCATACAGGAATCAGCAAAGTGGCAGGATATAAAGTCAATGTACAGAAATCAATTGCATTTCTATACACTAACAATGAGACAGCAAAAAGAGAAATGACGGAGTCAATCCCACTTACATTTGCATCCAAAACCATAAGATACCTAGGAATAAACCAAAGAGGCAAAGGATCTGTACTCAGAAAACTATAAAATACTCATGAAAGAAATTGAGGAAGACACAAAGAAATGGAAAAATGTTCCATGCTCATGGACTGGAATAAAAATATTGTTAAAATGTCTATGCTACCTAGAGCAATCCATACATTCAATACAATCCCTATCCAAATACCATGGACTTTCTTCACAGAGTTGGGAAAAAAAATTCTAAAATTTATTGGGAACCAGAAAAGACCCCAAATAGTCAAAGGATTGTTGAAAAAGAAAACCAAAACTGGTGACATCACAATTCTGGACTTCAAGCTCTATTACAAAGTTGAAATCATCAATAAAGTGTGGTACTGGGACAAAAACAAGCATATAGATCAATGGAACAGAATAGAGAACCCAGAAATGGACCATCAGCTCTATGGTCAACTAATCTTTGACAAAGTGGGAAAGAATATCTGATGGAAAAAAGACAGTATCTTCAATAAGCGGTGTTGGAAAAATTGGACAGCCACATGGAGAAGAATGAAACTGGATCATTTCCTCACACCATACACAAAAATAGAGTCGAAATGGTTGAAAGACCTAAATGTGAAACAGGAATCCATCAAAATCCTAGAGGAGAACAGAAGCAGCAACCTCTTTGACCTCAGCCACAGCAACTTCTTGCTAGACACATCCCCAAAGGCAAGGGAAACAAAGGCAACAATGACCTATTGGGACATCATCAAAATAAAAAGCTTTTGCACAGTGAAAGAAACAGTTGACAAAACCAAAAGGCAACCTACAGAATGGGAAAAGATATTTGCAAATAACATATCAGATATAGGGCTAGTATCCAAAATCTATAAAGAACTTAACAAACTCAGGGATCCCTGGGTGGCTCAGCGGTTTAGCACCTGCCTTCGGCCCAGGTCGTGATCCTGGAGTCCAGGGATTGAGTCCTGCATTGGGCTCCCTGCATGGAGCCTGCTTCTCCCTCTGCCTGTGTCTCTGCACGCCCCCGCCCCCGGGTCTCTCATGAATAAATAAATAAAAATTTTAAAAGAAAAAAAGGGGATCCCTGGGTGGCTCAGCGGTTTAGCGCCTGCCTTCAGCCCAGGTGTGATCCTGGAGTCCCGGGATCGAGTCCCACGTCGGGCTCCCTGCATGGGGCCTGCTTCTCCCTCTGCCTGTGTCTCTGCCTCTCTCTCTCTGTGCATCTGTCATGAATAAATAAATAAAATCTTTAAAAAAGAAAAAAAAGAACTTAACAAACTCAACACCCAAAGAACAAATAATCCAATGAAAAATGAGCAGAAGACACGAATAGACATTTCTCTAAAGAAGATATACAAATGGCCAAAACACACTCATGAAAAACTGCTCCATATCATTTGGCATTAGGGAAATACAAATCAAAAAACCACAATGATTTGCAAAAAACAAACAAACAAACAAAACAAAACAAAACAAAAACCCACAATGAGATACTACCTTATTCTAGTCAGAATGACAAAAATGAACAAGTCAGGAAATGACAGATATTGGTGAGGATGAGGAGAAAGAGGAACCCTTGTCAACTGTTGGTGGGAATGCAAGCTGGTACAGCCACTCTGGAGAACAGTATGGAGTTTCCTCAAAAAGTTGAAAATAAAAAATAAAAAATAAAAAGAATTAAAAATAGAGCTACCCTACCACCCAGCAAATGCACTACTGGCTATTTATCCCAAAGATACAAATGTAGTGATCCAAAGGGGGACCTGCACCCCACTGTTTATAGCAGCAATGTTCACAATAGCCAAACCATGGAAAGAGCCCAGATGTCCATCGACAGATGAATGGATAAAGAAGATGTGGTATATATATAAAATGGACTACTACTTAGCCAACAAAAAAAATGAAATCTTGGGACACCTGGGTGGCTCAGCAGTTGAGTGTCTGCCTTTTGCTTAGGGCATGATCCTGGAATCCCAGGATTGAGCCTCGCATTGGGCTTCCTGCATGGAGCCTGCTTCTCCCTCTACCTATGTCTCTGCCCCTCTCTCTCTCTGTGTCTTTCATGAATAAATGGATAAATCTTCTTTAAAAAAATGAAATCTTGGGATCCCTGGGTGGCGCAGCGGTTTGGCGCCTGCCTTTGGCCCAGGGCGCGATCCTGGAGACCCGGGATCGAATCCCACATCAGGCTCCCGGTGCATGAAGCCTGCTTCTCCCTCCGCCTGTGTCTCTGCCTCTCTCTCTCTCTCTGTGACTATCATAAATAAATAAAAAATTAAAAAAAAAATTTAAAAAAAAATGAAATCTTTCCATTTGCAACAACATGGATAAAACTAGAGGATATTATGCTAAGTGAAATAAGTCAATCCAAGAAAGACAATTATTGTATGATCTCACTCATATGTGGAATTTAAGAAACAAAACAGAGGATCATAATAGAAAGGAAAAAATAAAAGAAGACAAAATCAGAGAGGGAGAAAACCATAAGAGACTCTTCATCTTAGGAAACAAACTGAGGGTCACTGGAGGGGAGAGAAGTGGGGGGATGGAATAACTGGATGATGACCATTAAAGAGAGCATGTGATGTAATGAGCACTAGGAATTATATAAGACTGATAAATCACTGACCTCTATCTCTGAAACCAATAATACATTATATGTTAATTAACTGAATTTAAATAAAAAGTTTTAAATGACAATAGATAGTACATTATATTTGTATGCATGCATATTTGCATGTGTTAGTAGCCATTAATACACAGAGCTATACAAAAACATTAGAAGTGTTTATGGGAAATACATGCCTGATATGTACCAGTAAAGAAGAACAAGGACATAAACATAAGACAAGTAAAAATAAAAAAACATTTTAAATGAGCTTTAAAAAAAAAAAGGAAGTTAGTCTCCCCTGGAGAACAATATAGAGGTTCCTCAAAAAATCAAAAATACAACTACCATATGATCCAGCAATTCCACTTCTGGATATTACCTGAAGAAAAACACTAACTTGGAAAGACATATGTACCCCCATGTTCATTGCGGCATTATTACAATAGCCAAGATATGAAATATTATTCAGCCATAAAAACAATGAAATCTTCTCATTTCTGAAAATACGGATGGACTTTGTGGGTATTATAATAGGTTAAACAAGTCCGAGAAAGACAAATACTATATGGTCTCATTTCTATGTGGAATCTTAAAAAAAGAAAGAAAGAAAGAAAAACCTAAAAAAAAAAAAAAGAAAGAAAGAAAGAAAAACCTTATAGATGGTGGGGACTGGGCAAAATGGCTGAAGGCAATCAAAAGGTACAAACCTCAGTTATATAATCAATGAGCCATAGATATCTAATGTAAAGAAAAAAATTGTGACTATAATGATGTATGTCATTTTGTGATGTGTACAAATATCGAATCCATCTGCCATATGTCTGAAACTAACATAATGTTATATGTTAATTATACCTCAATACCCCCAAAAAAATTAAAATGCCTGTGGGGCACACGAGTGGCTCAATAGGTTAAGCATCTGATTCTTGATTTCAGCTCAGGTCATGATCTCAGGGTCATGAAACTGAGCCCCAACTGGGCTCCACACTCAGTGGGTAGTCAGCTTGGGATTCTCTCCCTCTCCCTCTGCCCCTCCCCCACTTGTTCTCTCTCTCTCTCTCAAATAAAGAAATCTTTTTAAAAATAATAAATAAAATAAAATACCTGGGGCAGCAGGAAGTCTCTAGTCCATCCCAACCTCAAGAGGAGAAGAATTAAACTCCATGTTTTAAAGCATCAAAGAATTTGTGTGTGTATATATATATCAACTACACATGCCTGAACACATCATATATTCAAAATTCCAAAAACCAAAAATAAAGAGAAAATCTTAAAAGCAACCAATGAAAAAAGATACATTATACAGAGGAACAAAGATACTTCCCACCAGAAACTCTGCAAGCCGGGAGACAATAGGATAACATCTTCAAAGTGCTGAAGGAACAAACTGTCAAGGATTTGAAAATATTTCAAAAATAAAAGTGAAACTATCAGACCTGCATTACAAGAAATATTAAAGGAAGTTCTTCAGGAAGATGAAGATATTCATGATATCAGAGAGAAACTTTGATCTACATAAAGAAATATAGGTCTCTATAAATGGTTAAAATTAATACTCTGACCCTGGCCTTGAGGGGTCAGTAATGTCTACTGCTTTCCACTTTTGCTTGGAAGGATCACAGAGCTTTGGAGGCTCAGAAAGGGGTGTGTTGGTGGGCTCCAAACTGATAAACGCATCTTTGGGTAGAGTCTATTCTGTGACTTAGGGAACCTCTGGAAACTTCACCAAGGGCTTGGATTTTCTTTGAATGATGGCACCACTGAAATCTCACCCCTTTTAAGGGCTCCTGGCTGGCTCTTGATCTCAGGGTCATGAGTTCAAGCCCCACATTGGGTGTAGAGATTACTTAAGTAAATAAACATAAAAAAACAAAATATAAGTGTACATGCCTGAAAAATTAATGGAAAGTATTAATTACCCTGAAATAATTGTTTTACCAAAAGAACTTACTAGACAGGATCCTTTATAGTTTGTATGGTGCTCTAGAAAAATTGTTTCAAAACCAGTGTGTCCACCACAACAAATTATAAAGAACAAAATGAATCTGCATGTGCCAATAGTGAAATATCTCCAGGAATATTATGGGAAAAAGCCTAGCCCATGTACTAGATGGTTTTATCCCCTTTGTGTGTGTACACTTTCACACACACACACACACACACACACACACACACAGGCTTGGGTCTTTTATTTCTAGGAAAAATCAAAGTATTCACAAAGGTTACCTTTTGAGAGAAGGACTAGGGGAAGAAAGGAGGAAGACAGAAATGTATTGAAAAAAAAGCTTTATAATTTCACTAACTCTGGCCTAATGTATTTTTATTTTGAGTTAGTGAAATTTTAAAGCTTTTTCTCAATACATTTCTGTACTCCATTACAAATGGAAACTAAATAAAGGAAGCAGAACTGAGAAAAATGAATAGCAGAACTAAGAAAAGTAAATACTCAATAGCTACAGAGTGGATGTCAAAAATAGAGGAATCAAATTTATACCATAGGACCCCAGAAAAGTTCAAAACTGTAAATATAATTTATTTTAAAATGCAATATGACTTCCAGGTCTCCTCCTCCATCCTGGCCAGCTGATTACCCCTTCCTCAAAGATAGAGGAGACTGAAGTGTAGCTTGTGGAAGAAGCCAACCAGAGAGCCTTCAGGTTCAGAACAACCAGGAACAGCAAAAAGTGAGGAATTAATGCTGTGCCCAAAACATACCCCTGTCCCTTCTGCCATGTAGCTTTTAGAACAATGGTAGCTAAGCACATTTCCTTCTTGGGCAGAACCTTGAAGGTGTTGTCTCTAGAGATACTAAATGAAAATATTAAATGAGGGCAGCCCAGGTGGCTCAGCGGTTTAGCACCACCTTCTGCCTGGGGTGTGATCCTGAAGACCCAGGGTCAAGTCCCATGTCAGGCTCCCTGCATGGAGCCTGCTTTTCCCCTGTGCCTGTGTCTTTGCCTCTCTCTCTCTCTCTCTCTCTCTCTCTCTCTCTCTCATGAATAAATAAAATCTTTAAAAAAATATATTAAATGACCCTAGAGAAAAGATCTATAGACATAACATTTTGCATTAAAAAAAAGAGTCCTTATCCAATCACCATACAGTGAAACCACATTTCACAAGGTCTGACACACAGAGAGAGCTCCTAACAAACATTTTGATACCTCACTCTTAAATATGAAAGGAAACAAGAGTCACCAGACATGTGAGGAAAGCTTGAGCATAAAAGCCAAAAGTACAATCAAGAAGAAGGAAACTAGAAGGAAGAAAATACAGAAAACAATAGAAGAAAACTGCCCCAAAAATCTAGAGAAAAAAAAATTCAGAGAGAAAATAATATAACCATGAAATAAAAATAAGATTATTTTTTTAATTGTTTTATTACTTATTTGAGATAGTGAGGGTGAGAGAATAGGAGCCAGAAGGCAGAGGGAGAGGGAGAAGCAGACTCCCCACTAGGCAAGGAACCTGATACAGGGCTCAATTCCAGGACTTCTGGATCTATCCTAGGATTTTGACCTGAGCCAAAGGCAGATGCTTCACCAACTGAGTCACCCAGGCACCCCAGATTCTTTTTGTAAAGATAAATATAACAGAACAGAGGTAACCTTTGGAATTTTAAGATATGTTGGCTAATTTTTTACTCCATAAAATAATTGAAAGATAAACTTGAGAAAATCTCTCAAAAAGTAGAACAAAAAGAAATGGAAAATGTTAGAGAACAAATAAAGTTAGAAAAAGCAATTGAGAGTGCTCAACCTCCACCTACTAGGAACTTCAAAAACAAAGAAGAAAGTAAATGAAAGAATATTATCAAATAAATAGCATTTTAAGAAACTTTTCCATCACTAAAGGACATGAGTTTTCAGACTGAAAGGACCCACCAAATATCCAGTGGTTGAAAACAGATTCCCACCCAAGCATATCATCATGACATATTAGAAGTCTCAGAACATAAAGAAGATTATTTTTTAAAGATTATTTATTTATTTGAGAGAGAGCACAAGCATGAGCAAAGATGAGGAGGAGCAGAGGGAGAAGAGGGGAAAAACAGACTCCCTACTGAGCAGGGAGCCCCACACTGCAGATCCCAGGTTCCCAAGATCATGAGCAAAGCCAAAGGCAGACACCTAACTGACTGAGCCACCCAGATGCCCCCATAAAGAAGATTCTAACAGCTTCCAGGGGGTGCCTGAGTGGCTCAGGTGTTAAACGTCTGACTCTTGATTTTGACTTATGATCTCGGGGTGTGGAATTGTGAAATCGAGGTGCCCCACCCCCACCCCTGTTGGCCTCCACACTCCTCTGGGAAGTCTACTTCAGATTCTCTCCCTCTGGCCCTTCCCCTGCTCATACAAATTTTCTCTCATAAATAAATAAATAAATAAATAAATAAATAAATAAATAAATAAATAAAATCTTTAAAAGCTTCCAAAGGAAAAATAAACAAGTTATAAATAAAGAATAGGGAATTATAATTACCTTCCTTAAAAACAACATAGAAAGCTGAAAAACAATGGTGAAATTCCTTCAAATTCAGAGAGAAAATTATTTCACCTGGAAATCCAAACCTGGCCAGATTATTAATGAAATGTGATGGGCTAATCAACATGCTCATCAGATGAGGAGGTTTCAAGAAGTGTGCCTATTATGCACCTATTCTCAGGAAGCTACTTGAGGATATGGATACTACATTAAAACAAGGAAAAGGAACAAGAAAAGGAAATCACAGAAATCAGTAAACGGCGTATCCAGCTTAATACTTAGGCAAAGGAATATCCTAGGACAATAGCTTTGCAGAGTAACAACTAGTCCAGATTTGTGCAGGGAGACAGAAGGCATTTAGTCAGTTTTTTGTATATAATAAAAGAAAACCTCAAAGTCTCAGTGGATAACAAAAATATTTTTCAGGTTCGTGGGTCTACATATTGAGTTGGGTTTAATCAATATAGCTGGGCTCAGCTGGGCTTGGCTCTAGACTGAAGTTTGAGTTCAAATCTCCCCATGTTTTCTGTTTTTTTAAAGATTTATTTATTCATGAGACACACTCACACACACACACACACACAGAATGAGAGAGAGAGAGAGAGGCAGAGACACAGGCCCCATGCAGGGAGCCCAACATGGGACTTGATCCCAAGTCTCCAGGATCAGGCCCTGGGCTGAAGGAGGCGCTAAACCGCTGAGCCACCCGGGCTGCCCCATGTTTTCTCTTCTTGAACTAGCAGCTACCTAAGCCACATTATTTTTGTGGCAAATTGCAGAAAAACTCAAAAAGCAAGCCAAATGACACAAGCACATTGAAATCTTCTGCTTCCCCCATGTCTATTAACATTCTTGAGCCAAGGGGGTGCCTAGGTAACTCAGTTAAGTGTCTGACTTTAGCTCAGGTCATGATCTCAGAGTCATGATATTGAGTCCTGTGTTGGGCTCTTCACTGGGTGTGGAGCCTGCTTAAGATTCTCTCTCTGCCTCTCTCCCTACCCCATCTCCACCCCCAGCCCTGCTCATGCTCTCTAAAACAAAACAAAAACAAACAAAAAAACACACAAAAACCTTCTTGAGCCAAAGCAAGTCATAAGGCTAAGCTCAACATCAATGGACTAGGAAAATATACTCCCCCTATTCTAGTGGAAGATACTGCAAAGTCACATGGCAAAAAGTATGGGTGTATAATTCAATAATAGGAAGGAAGTAAAGAATTGGGAACAATAGTCCAAATCTAACCCATAAAGCTCCAGGAGAAATGTCTCCAGGGAAAAAATAATGGGACCGATAGAAGACTTGACATGTCTGTGTGGAAAAAATATTTCCAAGAATTTTACAATTCCTTAGGAGAGAGACAATGACAGAGAATATAGAAAAGTAAACAAATGAAAAACAGGCTATTATTGATTCTAGGGAAAGCAAAAGTTCATACAAGGAAATGAATCATGATACATAAATGTTACATACATGATTCAGACATAAAGTCCAATTAAATGACATAACTAAAATTTGTATACAACTACTGTTTTTCATGGATTCCAAGATGTAAAAGTTATAAAAACTGAAATCTGAAAATCTGAAATCAAAATCTGTCACAATTCCTATCAGCCAGGCAACGATCATGACATAGATGTTCTTGCCATCTGCGAACATGACTATTATTCCTACGGCCATGACAGGATATGCCATTCCTGGACATTTCAGTCCATAATCCATTTAAGGGCCATTTGAGGAAAGAATATAAGTCCAGGTTTTGTCTAAGAACTTTTCATTTATATCTTCTGGAAAAATATAAAAAGTGCCAGTATCACAATTTGCAGAATGAATATCAGTAGTTGGAAGGAAATCCCACTGATGATAGTGGATCTCTCCTCTAAAAAATACTATGCCACCAATACTCTTGAAAGTGTGGAGTATGATTTGTATTAAAAAATAAATAAAATGCAGGCATTGACATCTTTGAGGTAAAAAATGATTCAAAAGAATGAGCCTCTGGGGGCAGCCCCGGTGGCGCAGTGGTTTAGCGTTTGTTGTCGGGTGTGATCCTGGAGATCTGGGATTGAGTCCCACATCGGGCTCCCTGCATAGAGCCTGCTTCTCCCTCTGCCTGTGTCTCTGCCTCTCTCTCTCTCTCTGTGTCTCTCATGAATAAATAAATAAAATCTTAAAAAAAAAAAGAATGAGCCTCTGAATGAAATTTTAGAAATATTTTAACCAATTTATTTTGCTTGTATTTTTCTTTTTATTGCATGCATGCATGCACAAAAATATATAGTAAATTATGCATCTGAAGTCCAAAGAGTCTCTTTCAGTAAATATAAAATGAAAATTCTAAGTGATAAGGAAGTATTGTTATTTTGGCAATTTTTTCTTTTTAGTGATATATAAAGGCATATCTTACAGTCAGTGATGTCTTAGATTCAGTGAAATACATCATATTGGGTTAATAAAGGGAGACACACGGGGGACTTGGGTGGTGTGAGCAATAAATATTCATGCCAATAGTCTAAAATTAATAAATCAAGAGATCACAAGGAAAACATTATACTGAAAGAAACACACTGCCAAGGATTAAATCCCAACTGCGGTTTGCTAACCATGTGACCTTACATAATTACCTAACCCTTCTGTGACTCATTTTTTCTCATCTCTAAAATGGGAATAGACATAGTACCTACAATATAAGGTAATTATAAAGACAAAACAATGCATGGTAAGTACTTTAGAGCCTGACACATTGTAAGCATTCAATAAATGTTAACTGAAATTGTTATCTATCTAAATATATGGAAGTCAATACCAAAAGAAACCGTTGAAATGGTTTGGAGAGTGGGATCTGGGTTCTGAAAATAGAAAGGGGTAGAGAAAGGGTGCCCGGGTGGCTCAATCACTTAAGCATTTGCCTTCAGCTCAGGTCATGATTCCAGGGACCTGGGTCAGGTTTCCACTCAGCGGGGAGTCTGCTTCTCCCTCTCCCTCTGCCTGCTACTCCCCTTGCTTGTGTTCTCTCTCTGTCTGTGAAATTAAATAAATAAATCTTTTTTTTTTTTTAATTTTAAAAAGAAAGAGGTAGAGAAGAGGACTGAGGCTTTTCATTATGTCTTGATGTTTTAATTATGTGCATTTTAATTAGAGAATTATTTAAAATATACATGTAAGTGGATCCTAGGCCTAAATGTAAAATGCAAAACTATAAAACTCCTAGAAGAAAATCTAAGTGACCTTGGTTTTGGCAGTGACTGTTCAGAAGCAACACCAAAAGCACAATCCATGAAAGAAACAATGGATAAATTGGACCTTTTCTGTTGTTGTTTTGTTTTGTTCGCTTTTTTTTATTTTTTTGGATTTTTATTTATTTATTTATTTATTTATTTATTTATTTTGCGACGAGGATGGGACACTTTTGGATATTTTTATTTTTTTTATTTTTTTATTTTTTTATTTTATTTATTTATTTTTTTTTACTTTTGGATATTTTTAAATTGGAGTTCGATTTGCCAACATACAGTATAACACCCAGTGCTATGGGGATCCCTGGGTGGCTCAGCGGTTTGGCGCCTGCCTTCCGCCCAGGGTGTGGTCCTGGAGTCCCGGATTGAGTCCTCCACAGGCTCCCTGCATGGAGCCTGCTTCTCCCTCTGTCTGTGTCTCCGCCCCCACTCCACTCCCGGCTCTCATTAATAAATAAATAAAATCTTAAAAACAAACAAACCCACCCAGTGCTCAACCCATCAAGTGCCCCCCTGAGTGCCCATCACCCAGTCACCCCACCACCCCCCATCCCCCGCCCACCTCCCTTTCCACCACCCCTTGTTCATTTCCCAGAGTTAGGAGTCTCTCATGTTCTGTCACCCTCTCTGATATTTCCCACTCATTTTCTCTCCTTTCCCCTTTAATCCCTTTCACTGTTTTTTATATTCCCCAAATGAATGAAACCATATAATGTTTGCCCTTCTCTGATTGACTCACTTCACTCAGCATAATACCCTCCAGTTCTAAGTTGGACCTTATTAAAATTAGAAACTTCTATTCTGCAAAAGACACTGTTAAAAGAACGAAAGGACAAGCCACAAAACCTGGGAGAAAATATTTGCAAAACACATATCTGATAAAGGACTAGTATCCAAAATATACAAAGAATCTTTAAAACTCAACCATAAGAGAACAACCTGATTTAAAAATAGGCAAAAATCCTGGCTCCTGACCGCCTCCCCGCCCTGGGAAGAGGCTGGCCTTGGGAGGAGCTGCAGAGGCATCACCTCTTTCTGCTGCTTCCCCCCACCTGCCCAAAGGCAGGTTTAAAGATGGAAGGGAGGGAGGGAGAGCAGGAGGGCAGGAGAGTGGGAGAGTGGGAGGGAGAGAGAAAGAAAGAAGGGAAGGAAGGAAGAAAAGCAAGAAAGAAGGTAGGGAGATAGGGAGGAAGGGAGGAAGGGAGGAAGGGAGGAAGGGAGGAAGGGAGGGAGGGAGATCCGAACAAACACTTCACCAAAGAAAATAGATAGCAAATAAGGAAACAAAAAGACGCTCCACATCATATGTTATCAGAGAATTGGGGAATTGTAAATCGTAAACTAAAGAACAATGAGGTGGGATCCCTGGGTGGCGCAGCGGTTTGGCGCCTGCCTTTGGCCCAGGGCGCGATCCTGGAGACCCGGGATCGAATCCCACGTCGGGCTCCCGGTGCATGGAGCCTGTTTCTCCCTCTGCCTGTCTCTGCCTCTCTCTCTCTCTCTCTCTGTGACTATCATGAATAAATAAATAAAATCTTAAAAAAAAAAAAAAAAAGAACAATGAGGTACCACTACACACGTCCTAGAATGACACTGAAAACACCAACTCATTAAGACATCTGGGGTACCTGATACTTCCTGCTATTTAGGTTTTATCAGCATTTTGTCATAAGTATAGTGGACTTGTGTGATGTCTTATATGATGCTAAGATGATGTTCAAAATCCCTGTAGACTAAGTTGTGGCACAAAGGCAGAGGGTTAACATGGTCATGAAGCAAAACGGTGAAGGTGTATTTTTGCCCTTGTGAGATTAAGCAAAACTACCTTTAGTCTTCTTTGCTCATTGAAATAGAGAAAAAACATTTTCAAGTTAATAACTTTATTGCAGGTGGCAGAGATCCTGTTGTTTTGCTCTGTTAAGGAAACCATATTTGGAACACAGTACAATTGGAGTCATCACCTGTCTTAACCTTTCAATAATCCATCACCATTCTCCAAGTACTTTCTGACTTCTGCGTGAGCCAGACAGGTGAGTTAAGAGGGTAAGTAACAGCAATCACCACTTCTGAATTTTCAGGTCTTTGGTGGTTACCTTAGTCTTGCATTTCCCCCAGCAATACAGTATTGGTTTTTGTTTATAATTTTGATAAGAAGGAAGCTGCAGGGCCTCCACTCTAGCTAGCCCTCTCAATCAAAATAGCCATATTCTATGGGTTAGAGACACATATCCTGCCACTTGTTGAATATGCCCATCCGAACTATACACTATAGAACTAGAAAAATCACGGGTTTAAAAATGAGCTTAAGGACAGGACTGACAGTGAGGTAGATTAGAATCAAAAGTCAATTCATCACTTGACTCCATAAGCCTTCACTCTGAGTGGTGGATCGCTGTGCCAACTACAACTCCAATTAGCTTTAGAGCCAGTGTCAACAATTCCCAAGGGCACAGTTATTCTATTAGTTTCCTAGGGCTGCCATAACAAAGTACCATAAACTGAGTGACCTAAAACAACAGAAATTTATTCTCTTGTGGTTCTGGAAGACAGAAGTCCAAAGTCAAGGTGTTGGCAGAGTTGGTTCCTTCTGGAGGCTCTGAGAGAGAATCTGTTCCATGCCTCTCTCTTAGGCTCTAGTGATTATCAATAATCCTTGGCATTCTCTGGCTTACAGTGGATCATGCCAACCTCTGAATGGTGTTCCTCACAATGGTGTTCTTGTTGTTTGTCTGTATGTCCAAATGTCTTTTTGTAAAGACATCAGTCATTAGATTAAGACCCACACCAATCCAGTATGACCTCATCTTAACTTGATTACATCTGCAAAGAACCCATTTCCAAATAAGGTCACCTATTTTACAGGTACCTGAAGCAAGGACTCGACATACCTTTTTGGAGCACACAATTCAACTGTAACAGTCATCCTGGGAAATAACTATAGGTCCCTTTGAGGAAGCCTATCAGGAATATATAGACAGATATTTATACATCTTCCTTAAGTGTATCTACCTTCACTTCATTCAGGGAATCAACTCCGGCCTGGAAATTGGGTGAAAGACCATAACTCTTTATCTTGTCTTAAGTTGGCCTTCTGTTCACTGACTCCAGAGGATTCTTGGTTTTATGAATCAGTTAGGATCTTAGTGAAATGCCCATATTCTTAGTCCCATCTGCTGTGTCTTCCCCCAAAATCCCTGGCCTACAGAAACCAGTTACTATGTACTTTCCAAAGATGTCTTTACTCTTTCACAAATATATTTCTTTTAAAAAAAAAGATTTTATTTATTTATTTATTCATGAGAGACAGAGAGAGGAGGCAGAGACCAGGCAGAGGGAGGAGAAGCAGGCTCCACACAGGGAGCCCAATGTGGGGCTCAGTCACCAGACCTTGGGATCACGCCCTGAGCCGAAGGCAGATGCTCAACCCTAAGCCAGGCATCCCTCTCATAAATATATTTCTCAGTGGCTTAGTGAAGAGAATGTCAACTGGACCATTTCAGGGATTGTGTTCATTGTGAATGAATCACAGTTTCCTAGAAGGAAAGGCTTATAAACCAACATTCCCATCTCCATAAATATTTGGATTTTTTCTGCTACATTATACCAAAGGATTCTTCATTTAACTTAATCAATAAATCCATGTTTCAGTCAACCAACTAGAAGAAAGCAGTCAAATCTATTATACACCCACAAGGGTGAATAAAATTGAAAAGACTGTTTGACATTGAAGACGATGTGGAGCAACCAGAATTCACATACGTGTTAGTGGGAGTGTAAAATGGCACAAACATTTTAGGAAAAATTCTGGTAGTGTCTTACAAAAGGAGACATACATATACTCTATGACCCAACAATTCCTTTTCAAGAGAGATGAAAATACACATCCACAAAAAAAGACTTGCACATAAATGCTTATATCAACACTATTCATACTAGAATAAAACTAGAAAAACCCCGTATGTCCATCAAAAGAGAATGGCTAACCGAATTGCATATTAAATTAGTTTTACATTACTGTGTAACAAACCCAAAACTTAACAAATTTATTTTTTTTAATTTTGTTGGAGCCCAATTTGTATTTTCCCACTGAGCTTTTTTTTCTTTTTCTAAGATTTATTAATTTATGATAGACAGAGAGACAAAGACACAGGAGGAAGGAGAAGCAGGCTCCATTCCAAGAGCCCAATGTGGAGCCCAATGTGGGACTCGATCCTGGGACTCCCAGATCGTGCCCTGGGCCAAAGGCAGGTGCTAAACCGCTGAGCCACCCAGGGATCCACCAACTTAGCAGCTTTAAACAACATCCATAGGGGTGGTGGAAGGGGAGGAGGGCAGGTGTTGGAGGGGAATGGGTGACGGGCACTGAGGCAGACACTTGACGGGATGAACACTGGGTGTTTTTCTGTATGTTGGTAAATTGAACACCAATAAAAATTAATTTAAAAAAATAAATAAATAAACAACATCCACTCATTAGCTCACAATTCACTCATTACCTCATAATTGAGAGTTGAGCACAGTTCTCACCTCCTCAGAATGTGGCTGGGTTCTCATCTGCTCAGGATCTCAGGGTGTCAGCCAGGATGCATTCCTTTCTGGAGGCTTTGAGGAAAAGATCCCCTTCTGAGTTTATTCAGGTTCTTAGAAGAATTCAACTCCTTGTAGTTGTAGGACTGACGTTCTACCTTCTTACTGGCTGTCAGCTGGAAGTCACTCTGAGCTCCTAGAAGTCACCTACATTTTTTACTACGTGACCCCTCCATTTGGCTATGATGAAGAATATTCCTCCTGCTGAGTGATGCTTCAAATCTCTCTGACTTCACTGTTTTCTGACCTCTTAACCCAAATATAAAGGGTTAATTGTCATTAGGTCAGTTCCACCCAGATAATTCCCTTTTTTTTAATAGTCAGTAGTATCATATGATATAACCTAATTACGAAAGTAGTATCTCATCATATTCATAGTACTGGTAATTATACAGGGCATGTACACCAAGGGGTGGGAATTTTAGGAGAGATCTTAGAATTCTGCCTGCACAAGTATATTCGTTCAATTGAAATACTCAGCAATTTTAAAAAGTAATGAACTATTGATGCACACAACAGATGAATATCAGAAACTTAATGCTGAATAAAAGAAGGCTTACACAAAGTACTCAAAGGAATTAAAGAACAGGCAACATTAAAAAAAAAAAAAAAAAAAAACAGGAGTCAGAACTCCTAGTTATTAGAACTACCACAGGGATGCCAGCCTCTCTGGTAAGTGCACTCATATTGATCAATTTAGCTTAATTTAAAATTATGTTCCTCCCCCTGGTCCAGCACCCTCAAAATCCATTCCCACATGTATTTTCCAGATTTTATTGATATAATTTGAAAAATCTTTTATTTTTTTAAGATTTTATTTATTTATTTGAGAAAGAGAGAGAAGGAGCAGGGGGAGGGCCAGAGGGAGAAGCAAACTCCCTGCTGAGCAGGAGCCCTATGCAGAGCTCAATCTCAGGACCCTAGGATCATGAATTGAGCTGAAGGCAGATGCTTAACCAACTAAGCCAGCCAGGCGCCCCCCAAAAATATTTTAATTCTTTTAGTGGGAATGTTTTCTTGTGAATTTGACTTCCTATTTGATCATGAGGCATATTGGGGTCTGATTCTGGTTATAAGTATGGAGATAATGAAGTCAATGGGATGGGTCATAAGGAAACTTAGTTCCCTCTTACCGGATAATTCCCATGGGGATATCTTTACATGGTCTTCAAACAAGAGAGAAGTTATCCCATTAGACAGGTATGGGGTGCTATAGTAGCTGGCTACTCTCAGTGGGAGGTTGGTGTTGTGACAGTTGCCTGCAGTGGTAGATAGATTCTGACATGGCTCTCAGTGATCCTTGTCTTCTGATTCTCATGCCCTTGTATAATCCTCTCTCCTTGAGTGTGGGCAGGACCTAGTAACTTTCTTCTAAGGAGAGGAATATGGCAAAAGTTGATATGATGTCATTTCCAAGATTAGTTTATGAAAGACTGATTTTTGTCTTGCTGGTACTTTGGCTCTTCTTATGTGTTTTCCCTGTTGGAGAGGCCCATATGGCAAAGAACTGAGGGCAACCTTTAGCCAACATCTGGTAAGGACTGAGCCCTTCAATCCAACAACCCTGGAGGAACTGAGTCCTGGTAACAACCACGTGAGTGAGGTTGGAACCAATCTTTCCTTGGTTAAGCCTTCATTTGGACTGGAGGTTTCGCACCTTGATTGCAACCTATGAGAGGCCCTGAAGCAGAATACTCAGGTAAGTTACATCAAGATTCCTGATCCATGGGGCAGCCCAGGTGGCTCAGTGGTTTAGCGCTGCCTTCAGCCCAGGGTGTGATCCTGGAGAACCGAGACCTGGGATCAAGTCCCATGTCAGGCTTCCTGCATGGAGCCTGCTTCTCCCTCTGCCTGTGTCTCTGCCTCTTTCTCTCTCTCTCTCTCTCTGTTTCTCTCATGCATAAATAAATAAAATCTTAAAAAAAAAGATTTTTGATTCACAGAAATCATGAGATAATAAATGTATGTTGTTTTAAACTAATAAGTTTAGGGGTAATTTATAACAATGGATAACAATACACCTGCCTAATATCAATTCTCCCTTCAGCAACATAGACTCTACTGGGGTCAGGGGAATACTAATGTGCTCAGTTAAAATCTTGCCTTTCTGGGGCACCTGGGTGGCTCAGTCAGTTAAGCGTCTCCCTTTGGCTCAGGTCATGATCCCAAGGTCCTGGAATTGAGTCCCACATTGGGCTCCTTGCTTGGTGGGAAGCCTACTTCTCCCTCTCCCTCTGCCTGCTGCTCCACCTACTTATGCACTGTGTGTGTGTGTGTGTGTGTGTGTGTGTGTGTGTGTGTGTGTCAAATAAATAAAATCTTAAAAATAAAAAAGACTTGCCTTTCTAGTCTCCCATCAAGTTTGATGTAACTATATGACTAAGTTCAGGCAAAGTAAGTGGAAATGTTGTATGGAACTTCTAGAAGATTCCTTATAGGAAGTGTCTTACTGAGAAGTGCACTTTTTCTTTTCCTTCTTTGACATTCTTATGGCCTAGAATGTGGATGTGATGGTTGGAACTCCAGCAGTTATCAAGGACATAAGAACCTTTAAGTTAGAAGCCACACTTTAGGAAACAAAAAGAAGGAAGGAATATGCGTCCTTAATGCCCAGGGAGCAGCCACACAAGCACTGGACTCCTTACTTATAGACTTAAATGAAGAAGACTTAAATGAAGAAGAAATAAGTATCGTATTATTTTGCTTACATTATTGTTATTTTGGATTTTCCCTTATCTGCACCCAACCCAACCCTATATCACATAGGGCTTAGGGCCCTCTTAGCTGTTCAAATCCTTTCATCACCATTCCCATCCCATATGTCCCTCTTCCAAACCATTCGCTCTCTCACATAGGAGAAAATCTTGAGTTTGATTTTTACCCTCTTTCATTCTCTCTCTAAGCTTTCCACACCTCCTCACAATCCTTGAATTCCTCATTCCCTTTATATTCATCCCTGACAGTCTCCCAAGTCTATGCTCTTTATGTGTACTTAATTCCAGGTGGCCACTGGTGTAATAAATTGATGAACTGCTTTGCCATTGAATGACACTCCATCTCTAGACTTTTACTACTTTTGGTCCCAACCAGGAATCATAATTATTCCAAGGTTCCAACAGTTCTGAGAGTGATCCTCTCAGCCAATCTAGTACCAATTTCTATATCAGTCAGAGTCATTTACAAGTTGTTTACAAGCAACAGAAACTAACTTCATCTTATTTAAGCAAAAAAATATTTTTTTATTACAGACACCTGGGTGGCTCAATCAGTTAAGCATCTGCTTTTGGGTTCAGGTCATGATCTTGGGGTCCTGGGATCAAGCCCCAAACTGGTATCCCTGCTCAGCAGGGAGCCTGCTTCTCCTTCTCCCTCTGTCCCCCACTCAGTCTCTTTCTCTCTTAAACAAATAAAAAAATCTTTTTTAAATTATTAGATATATTACATTTATAAAAGATACTAGATATCTCAGAGACTTACTGGAATGACTGGAGGACCAAATATAGAGCCATAGAACTAGAAATACTGCCCTAATTGAGCTGTATTATTTTCTCCATGAAGACAGCCTTGCCACCACTGCCCCTTGCACAGCTGACATGGTTGGCACTGAACTCTTAATGCTATCAAGAACAAGTTCTGTGCTGTACGTAGAACTAGATCTCCTGAAACCCTTTGCCCCTGTAGAGAATTCTTATGGTCCAGGAATCCTCACTACTATAGATTCCTTAGCTTAGTCTGTGATGAGTGTACATGATTGGCTGAGACTAAGTCAAGTGTCTGCATCTTGATTTTAGGGGAAGTTTAGAAAGCAAGTATCTGGCATCTGTTAGATGGGGAGTTCCCTTAACTTAGAGAGTGGTTTCAAATGCTAGATGCCAAAAAAAGAATAATGAATGTCAACTCTTTCTTTCTGTTAGGCCAGAGTGCCAAAAAGGACTGGGAGAATCACACTTTCCTAATTTCTCTGGATCTTCCCAAATATCTCCATTTCACCTGGAAGACAGTCACTGTTTCCTAATCAATACATTCACTTAAGGGGGTGGTAGAAAACTGGACTATGGACAATCTGCCAAGTACATGATTATCCTACTGCTGTAGCCTCAGATTGCTGGCCATAGGCAGAGGTTTCCTTATGAGAGTTACAAATTATCATGCCATTCCTCATCTACATGTTCCCTCTTTAAAAAAAAAAAGATTTTATTTATTTGTTCATGAGAGACACAGAGAAAGAGAAAGAGGCAGAGACACAGGCAGAGGGAGAAGCAGGTTCCATGCAGGGAGCCCGACGTGGGACTCGATCCTAGGTCTCCGGGATCACACCCTGGGCTGAAGGCGACGCTAAACCGCTGAGCCACCATGGCTGCCCTACCTAATCCCTCTTGATGCACCTTCCTGAGGTTGTAAGTGTGGGCAGGATACACCAATATTTTACCTTTTCTTTTCTTTCTTTTATTTTACCTTTTTGTATTTAATCCTTTGGCGTTCCAACCATAGGGCAAAGGGATAAATAGACATCAAGTTCTAATAGACACATACAGTAGTTTTTCCAGCTACTTTATTATCACCTAACAAGGTCATACCATTTCCAGGCTCAGAATGGAGACATTCTCACTACATCCCACCCTACATCAACAAGGCCAGTCCTATATTTTAGGGTCTGCTGTTTGAATCATTACATACCTTATACCAATTTTTTATTTGAATATCTTTATTTGGAAGTGACAGAAATCCAACCTGAACTAGATTAAATATAAAAAAGAATATATTGGATAAAAAAAAATCCGATGAAAGACTGAACAACCAACTAATTTGCAAAGAGAGTAAGGATTCTCAAGAATCGCTAGAATGAGCCTCCTAAATTCTAACAGGAGACTCTATATGTTTTCCTCAACTTTTGTTTATTTTTTTCTTCACTGCAGACCATCTTTTCTTTTTATGATAGAGAAAATGGCTGCAAACGTTTTCCTGAGATTTATATATATATAGCTTTCACCATTCGAAAGAGAATGATTTGTTTCTCAAGAAGAAATGATGAGGAATGGTTTGTTGACCCATCTTTGAACAAGTACATACACCTGAACCAATTATAGCTGAGGGTAGGATTATATGAGAACAATGATCCCTAAGGTGGCCATGTGGATGGAGAAGACAGTTCCCAAGAGAAGAGTTGTGCTGGGCTGACCACACTATAGATGTCCACTATGGCAGCAGCCCTTAGGAGGTCCCTTCCCAAGCACAAAAACTTGGATAAGTTTGTCAATGTATGGTATGGTTGTTAGGATCAAAGCTTTTTTTTCCTCTTCCCTTTTTATTTTTTTAAAGATTTTATTTATTTGTTTATTTGAGTGAGAGAGAGAGAGCACAAGCAGGGGGAGGGGCAGAGGAAGAAGGAGATGCAGACCCCTGCTGAGCAGGGAGCCTAATGGGGGGCTTGATCCCAGAACCCCGAGATCATGACCCAAGCCAAAGGCAGACACACCTGACTAACCCCAGGTGCCCCATCTTCTTTCCTTTTTATTTTATTTTATTTTATTTTATTTAAAGATTTTATTTATTTATTTGAGAGAGAGGGAGACAGAGCATGAGCAAGGGGAGGAGACAGAGGGAGATGAGGGGGGGGCAGGCTCCCCGCTGAGCAGGGAGCTTGATGCAGGTCTCAATCCCAGGATCCTGGGATCATGACCTGAGATGAAGGCAGCAGTTTAACTAAGTGAGCTACCCAGGCACCCCTCTTCTTCCCTTTTTTTTTTTTTAAGATTTTATTTATTCATGAGAGACACACAGAGAGAGAGAGAGAGAGAGAGAGAGAGGCAGAGACACAGAGGAGAAGCAGGCTCCATCCAGGAAGCCTGAAACAGGACTCGATCCTGGGACCCCAGGATCAAGCCCTGGGCCAAAGACAGGTGCTAAATCGCTGAGCCACCCAGGCATCCCTTCTTCCCTTTTTAAAAGAAGAGTCAACTCACCTCACCATCTATGTGCCATTCTCTTGTCCAGAGAACTAAAACATTCTAGGGAGAATTTTCCCATAGACAAGTGTCCACGTATCCATCAGACTAGGAGATTCTTTTTTTAAAATATTTTATTTTATTATTTATTCGTGAGAGGTAGAGAGAGAGAGAGAGAGGCAGAGACACAGGCAGAGGGAGAAGCAGGCTCCATGCAGGGAGCCCGATGCAGGACTCGATCCCGGGACTCCAGGATCTCGGCCTGGGCCTAAGGCAGGCACTAAACAGTTGGCTTCCAGTCATGGTTAGACAATGATGACACTGAGGACACTGCTTCAGAGAGTGAGAAGATAAGTTTCTATGGTAGGGAGGAACAGCTGCTCTTCCATGCTCTTCCCCATAGGACAGAAGTGTTGACCAGGAGTGCACTGGCTTAATAAATCATCATGGCAGACACATTCTGAATCTAGGCAAGCCTTGCTCATAGTTCTGAGAGGAGGCTAAGGTCAGAGACTACTCATGGAAGTGGGAATAAGGTGGTGGTACCTAGAAATTCCCAGGCTAACATTCTCCAAGTGACCACAGGCGGGAAAAGTTCTCCAAAACATGGGTCCTTCCTCATCCATTCTCACGGGATTTCTACTGTCTAGGCTCACAGAGTAAGTTAGTGTCAGAGCAGAAAAAAAAAGTCCCTCCCCGGGTTCTTTTTTGCACGATGCTCCCTGTCAGGGGAGTCCTCCCACCATGACACACTTCCAGTGTTTTTAGCTTGACTCTACAGGACCACTCCCTGGGCCTCACCATCTTCATCTACAAAAACTAAGAGGTCAGGCTGGGTAATTCTGCTAGGCCCTGGTACCTTCTGAAAACTTGAGGGCAAAAGTGATGCTGTGGTGCAAAGATAGGAGTTTAAATAAATTTATTTGTTTGTTTATTTATTTATTTATAAATATTTTTATTTATTTATTCATGAGAGACACAGAGAAAGGGAGAGGCAGAGACACAGGTACAGGGAGAAGCAGGCTCCAAGCAGGAAGCCTGATGTGGGACTTGATCCTGGGACTCCAGGACCACACCCGGGCCAAAGACAGACACTAAACCGTTGAGCCATCCAAGGATCTCCCTTTTTTTATTAATTAATTTTTTAACATATATATTTATTTATTCATGAGAAACACTGAGAGAGGGAGAGGCAGAGACACAGGCAGAAGGAGAAGCAGGCTCCACGCAGGGAGTCCGATGAAGATAGGAGTTTATGTCCAGAATCTATATCCAGGTATCAGGTATAACAAATCAGAGAAGCTTGAACGGAGTGTGGTCTGGGTCTGTGAGTCACATAGGGTTCAGTCAGTTAGTGAGAGGGAGAAGGGGTATGTGTGTGTGATGTTGGTGATGGTGGTGGCAGCAGTGGTATATTATTTTTTTAAGATTTTATTTATTCATAAGAGACACACAGAGAGAGAGAGAGGCAGAGATACAGGCAGAGGGAGAAGCAGGCTCCATGCAGGGAGTCTGATGCGGGACTGGATCCCAGCAATACTGGATCACGCCCTGAGCTGAAGGTAGACGCTTAACTTAACCGCTGAGCCACTCAGGCATCCCAGCAGTGATATATTTAAAAAACACTTAATTAATACTTACTATGTGCCAGGTACTATTCAAACACTTTATGTATTTTAACCCATCTAATCATAAAATAAACCAGTTTACAGGTGAGAAGAGGATGAGCTTCCCACAACAGATCTCTGCACTGGCCTCTTGAGTGTGAGGTCCTTGGAGAAGACCACTCTGCCTCTTTCCTTCTTTTATGGTGAGTTCAGGGAACCCTCTTCTCTCTCTCTCTCTCTCTCTCTCTCTCTCTCTCTCTCTCTCACAGACACACACACACACACACACACACACACACACACACACACTCATTCATACACACCATACAGCCTAGCCTCCAAAGTTCCCCCACTTCCACCAACTGGAAGACCTGAGCCCAGTAGTGAACAAGGTTCAAAGCATCTTTGGGGGCTGTGTCTGCTTCTGTGCCAATCAGCAGGTGCAAATAGCCGCCTGAAGAGAAAGGAACCTCCAACTCCACAGCCCCAAGCATGGGAAGGTCAGCTCCTGCCCTGCTAACCCTGTAACATGCATGTTAAAATAAAATTTCTAATCACCACTACCATAATTTGATTACCTGTAAAGGTGTCAAGCATTCACAAATTATCTTGGTCAGAAATTTTGGTTGCCAGTGTCAGAAGCCCAAGTTTAGACAGAGAGGGGAATCTAATGGTTCAATGACCAAACCATAGAAATGACAGGAATAGATCATGGTCTGAGACAACCAGAACCATGGCTTTTTTGCCTCCCCTCATATCTCTACTTGTCACTGCCTACAAGCTTCAGTTGTTCCTTTGCTTCAGTTTTGTCACTGGGGAAGAGATAAAGCCCCCTACAAATTCCTCAGATGAGAGAGGACTTTCTTCCAAGCAGAAGGTTTGCTCAGAGGAAGGAAGTTTTCTGTCCCTGGGGAATGAGGGAATGAAGAAAGGAGGATGATCCCTTTCCAGAGAGTGGGGAGCGGAAATCAGGGTATGAGGATTTGTTCCCCAGAAACAAGGGCAGGGATTCCCCAACACAAAGATTTCAGCTCACCTTTCATTAACTCAACAAGCAGATATGGGAAGACCTGTGATGTACAGAATGATGTACTAGACACTGCGGTAGGGCTGGGAAGAGTTGTTCTATCCTGAGACCTTGCACTTTATTGCGAATATTGGTGACATGAATAACCAAAAGAGAGGTACTATGGGACGCTCAACATAGCCTAGGGGCATCAGGGAAGGTTTCCAGGAAGGAATAATGTCCAAATTGAGACCAGATGGATAAACAAGAGTCAACCAGGTTTGGGAGTTTGGGGGAGTTGGGGTGGGTTGGGGAGTGGAATGACCATTCCAGCCAGAAAGAACAGCTCTAAACTAAAAAAATCAATCAACGTGTGAGGGCTTCAAAGAAAGCCAAGGTGAGGGGGAGGTGGCTGGAGCACTGACACAAGGGGACGTTGTGACCAGAATGAGGGCTTCGTTTTGATCCTAAGGACAATGGAGAGCAACACTAGGTCTAAGGAGAGCACTTCTGATTTCTCAAGTCTGAGGTCCCTTGGGCTCCCTGCAGAGGAGGTGTCAAAGGTGAGAGGTACCCTTCACACACCAGTGGAGAGAACTTGTGAAGCAGTTTTGCCGTCGCTTTAGAAGTCTATACCCAAAAAGTAATTAGAGAAAACAATTCAAAGAAAACCCCTGGCATGGAGTTACAGAAAATGGGGAGACGTGGTCCTTGTGTGAAGCAAAGAACTGGTGGCCCTTGAAGTGGATGACCTGATGGTGGGCATGTTCCCCATAGTGGGAAATTGGGGAAAGACCTTCCCAAGAAACTTCTCTTGCAGGCAAGGGCTTTGGTAATAAGGGGTCACCCTCCCCGGGCTTTCTTCTGGGTCTTCTCTTCCATCTGTAGGACCTACCAAGATTTGGGTGGAGGACGCTGGGGGCTGGGTAGGAAAGCTGTCCAATCCACCTCAGGTGAACTGCAGGGGGAAAAAGCTTCCCTCTTCCGATCTGGAAAGGATTCTGTGTTGGTTTTCCCACAGCGTGAAAGCCAGAGGCAGAATATGCAGAGGGAGGCTGAGGGAGAGTCCTGAGGTCACTCCATTACTCTTGATCCTGACATTCATCACATACACACACTCTGTGCCAAGGATGTTGGGGACCAAAGTATCAAACTGGGCGGTGGTGGGCAGGGGGACTGAGCTGGGGAACTGGGGCAGGAGAGAGGCAGGCCAGGCCCTAAAGGCACAGAGTAGGGGTGTGTGGCCAGGTCAGGTTAGGGGAATCTGGGCAGCAGCGACCCGTCCCCTTGTCCCCTCGGGCAGCCTCGCCTGGCCTCCACCACCATCCTACCGCCCCTAGGCGCTCCAGCTGTGGGTCTCAGCTCTCAGAATGCTCTTTCTCTCAGCTCTGTTCCTCCTCTGTCTCTCCCGGGCCCTGTCTCTCTGAGACCGCCCCTCCGTGTGTGTCTCCCTGTCCCTGCCCTGTTTTGTCTCATCTGTCTCCTGATCTCCATCTCAATCCTTGTTCCCATCCATGTCTTACCCTGGGCCATCTCTGTCCCCACGCCAGCCTCACTCTCTTTCTCCATCCGCTCTCTGTCTCTCTCTTATCCTGTCTCCTCTGTCTCTGCCTTGTCCCCATCTCCATCCCTGCTTTTCTCTTGCACGCGCTTCAGCTTTGTCTCCATCTCTGTCCCTGTGGGGACCCGCTTGCCCTTGTCTCCAATCTCTCTCTCTCTCCTCCATGTCTCATCCTTGTCTCCATCTGTGTACCTGTATCTCTCTTGTCCCTTTTCCCAGCACTATTTCTGTCCCTTTTTCTCCCTGCTTCCTCTCTTCATCCACGTCCCCATCCCAGGCTCCGTGTCTTCCTCGTCCGTGTCTCCATCCCCCTCCTGGGCCGCCTCTGTGGTCCCCGCCGGGATGGGACCTCGCTGGGGGCGGGGCCGAGGGGCTGGATCAGAATAACTCGGTTATCAAGACGAATTGAATTAACTTCTTCACAGGAGCGCCGCCAGGCCTGTCTCCCCTCCCTCCTGCGGGGCCGCAGGTGGGGAGGCCGAGGAAAGGGGTTGGGACCCTCCAGCCCGGCACTGTGGCAGAGAGTGAAGGTCTGTCTGGTCGGGATTGAGACGCGACGGGGACTCTAGGGATGGGGCCCCGCACTGCCCCGCCCTGCGCCTCGGGAGCCCAGGGAGGGCGGCGGGGACCCTTCGGAGTGGGGGTCTGGGGTAGCCGGGGGTGGGGCCTGAGCCGCCCAGGCCCCGCCCCGCGGAGCCCGCCCGCCCCGCCCCCTCCGCGGGGTCCTGAGCGTTAAAAGGCGCGCGGGCCGGGCCGGGCTGCACTTGCATTGCACCCGGGCGGAGGGCGGCCGCGACGGGGCGGGCGGACTCGCGGGCGCTCAGAGTCGGCCTCGGGTCCTCGGCGCCAGGCGCTCCGACCCTCATCCCGACCCCCACCCGGCCGGGAACCCCGACCCTGACCCGGCCCGGCCCGGCCCCCGCCCCCGACCCCCGGGCCGATGGACTACTCCTACCTCAATTCGTACGACTCGTGCGTGGCGGCCATGGAGGCGTCCGCCTACGGCGACTTCGGCGCCTGCAGCCAGCCCGGCGGCTTCCAATACAGCCCCCTGCGACCCGCCTTCCCCGCGGCTGGTCCGCCCTGCCCCGCGCTCGGCTCCTCTAACTGCGCGCTCGGCGCCCTACGCGACCACCAGCCTGCGCCTTACTCGGCAGGTGAGCCCAGCCCCGGCCCAAGCCTCCCTCCGAATCCTGCGGAAGCCCCAGCCCCTGCCCTATTCGGCAAGTGATTGCGACTGCCCCCACAGCCGCCCCCATCCTTGCCCTCCAACACCCGCGGGATCCCCAGCCCCTCTGGAAGACGGGGTTCCCCTTGGCAGAGTTCAGCCCCACCCTCTCATCCCCTTCCTCTTCCTCACTGCCAGATCCCTGTCCTGTGCTCTTCAGGCCAGGGAAATAGATCCCTGGTCCAGCCCCAGGCCCCTCACCGGATCCTCCCCTCCCCGCCTGCAAAGTCTGACCACCAAACCTCTCCATCCCCGTATCCTTGGAAGATGCCCCCGGCTCAGTCCAATCAGATCCCCATCCCTATCCCCACCCCACTTCATGTCTGACCCCCAGCAAGAGCTTCTGCAGCGGCTGAGCTGCCCAGATGGAAACCTTCCTAGAGCCCCAGCACCATCAAGCCCCTCCTGCCTGGTTTTGAACCCATCCTGCCTGTGTTTAGACCCTCTTGCTCCACTGAAACCCCAACCATCGCTTGCTGGAAGAAAAGCGTGCCCAGGTCATTAAGCCATTTTCATTCCCCCCCCCTTCCCCCTGGAGACTCTCCTAGCTAGAGTCCTGCAGAACCCAGAAGCAGCCCCCCACTATCTCCAAGCCTCTTGATCCAAGTCCCCATCTGAACCCTCAACCTCACAGAGCCTTGCAGCCATCCCGATCTCTCCGGTTAGAGTCCAGGCTGCCCCACCCAATCTCCTTATCTCCTTCCTTCCGGGGAAGACCACTGGGACCCAAGTAGAAGATTGGAGCCTGAGGGGTGGGAAGGGATGGTGAGATAGGGACCCGGATTTGGAGAAATGAGAACCAGCAAGATGGATCCAAAAACTGGAACAGGGATGGGGAGATTGGTACTCTGGGCCAGATGAGGACGGGGATTGGGGGTATAGGGTCAGGAAATGGGGTTATGGGCCCCACTGAGATGGGGTTCTGAGATGGGGAGAGGAGAACAGGTATAGAGAGGTATGAGCAAAAGTGGGAAGACTGGGGACCCTGGGAGAAATGGGGGACCCAGGGTTGGGGAGATGGAGATAAGAACTAGAGGTGATGGGGACAGGAATTGTGGGAGATTGGGGACCAAGGAAGACTGGCAACAGAGATGAGGAAGATGGGACTAGGAATGGGGTGTTGGAGACAAGGATCAGGGGGAGATGGAGAACTAGGGATATAGGACAAAGATGTAAGATACTGGGGACTCCTGAAGAATATGGAGACCTAAGCAGGGTTGGAGACAAGGATGAGGAGATACTGTCAGAAACACTGTCTGTGGGGGCAGTGGGGCCTGGCATGGGGTAAAAGAGAAACAAGGATGGGAAGAGTGAGGGAGAGGGGTGGGGCTGGCTGTGGGGCAGTTGAGACACAGAGGTGCCTGGGAGGAAGAAGGGCAAAGAAAAGGTGAAGGAACCTGGGTCTGGATGGGGAAAAATAAGGACCCTTTTCAGTGGGCACAAAGAAAAGAATGGTCCCAAAGGGGAAAGCTGAAGAGAGATGTGGATGGAGAAAGATGAGGAAGAGGAGAGGACACTGGAGGAGAATGGGATGTGAGATGGGGCTGAAGAAATGAGGCCTGGGAGGGAAAGAAATGACAGGGGAGAGGGAGCCAATTCCCTACATGGCAGAGAGTATGTGCCAGGGCTCAAAGTAGACCTAGGCCAGGGAGTCTCAGTCACCCAGCTCCAGAACTGGCTACTGGGAAGGCCCACGATGCTGATGAGACCTGGCAATCAAGGCTAAGGTGGACAGAGCAGGACCTGAAACCAAGCAGGGCAGACTGACCAAGGCGGAAGCACACCATAGGGGAGGTCGGAGGAGCAGGTGGGCTGGAGAGAGGGAAGGGAACACAGCAGAGTACCAAGGACAGGTCAGCCGTCCTGACCTAAGGATCAGATCTTGATTGCCTCGCTGCGGCTCTGGGGCTCCAGGTCCGCCTGCGCCCTGTCCGCCTTCACTCCTGCCGGCTCCACTGAGAGATGGGGCAGACGCTCTCCGTTCGAGACCGAGGGGAGGAAGCCGAGGGGCTGAGTCAGGCGCGGGGAACGGTGAGCGATCGCAGGGGCAGGACACAGCGGGCTGAGCTCGGCCCCTCATGCCCCCACCTTCGTTGCTCCCCCCTCCTGCACACACCCCTAGTGCCCTACAAGTTCTTCCCGGAGCCGTCGGGCCTGCATGAGAAGCGCAAGCAGCGGCGCATCCGTACCACGTTCACCAGTGCACAGCTCAAGGAGCTGGAGCGCGTCTTCGCAGAGACTCACTACCCCGACATTTACACACGCGAGGAGCTGGCGCTCAAGATCGACCTGACTGAGGCTCGCGTGCAGGTGTGTGTTTGCGTGTGTACGGAAGTGTACGTGTTGGGGGGGATGGGAGGTTAGTGCCCTACACCTGGGGGCCTCGGGTGGCAGGCAGGGGCAGCTTGGAGGTGGAGAGCTGGGGCCAGGGGCCAGGGCACAGTCCGGGGGTGGTTGGGCAGGAGAGGATGGGCAGCGGGAGGAGACAGCGGGCCAAGACTTGGCAGACCTGAGGCCCTCTGGAGAACTGAGCTCTTCAGCCCCCAGGATTTCCCCTCTGTTCCCTTAGTACGGCCAGGCATGTAGAAGGATGCTAGGGAAGCCTGGAAGCTTCCCAAGTGGGTAGAGTGGGAGCCCCGGGCGGCCTCAGTGCCAAGGCAGGCGAATCCCAGAAAGCCAGCCAGTGCCTCCATGTCCCCTCCCCAGCTCTGCAGCTGTGAGATCTCTGAGCCTGGAAACCCAGGGCTCTGGGCAGGCGCAGGGCTGAGGAGGGTCCGCCCAGGTGGACTCTGTTGTCTGTCTTACAAATCCAAGTGGAGATGTCCAGCCGGTCCACCCTTACTGGAGACCCTGGACAAAAGGTTTCCCCTAGTACCCCACCCCTTCTCCACCGCCGTGGGACACTCCAGGTGGAAATCCCTGGAGCTTCTTGTAGGAAGGAATTGGGGGCAGGGCTTTGGGTGATAAGGCAGCGAAGGCGGAGTCCCCTCCAGGAGACCTGGAACACTGGAGCCTGCCGGGTCGCGGGGGATCAGATCCCCCAGGGGAAGACCAGGAGGGAGGGGCAAATGGAGGAGAGGCCTCGAGCAGAGAGACGAGGAGGGCCCTGAGCCAGGTAGTGGAGGGCCGAGGGGCCCACGCCCAGGAATCCGGTAATAATCCCGATCCGACCCCTTCCAGACCGAGGGCTCCCGCGCGTCTCGCGGCCTCGGCCTGACCCGCCCCTGTGCCCCGCCCCTGTGCCCGCAGGTCTGGTTCCAGAACCGCCGGGCCAAGTTCCGCAAACAGGAGCGTGCGGCCAGCGCCAAGGGTGCGGCGGGCGCGGCGGGCGCCAAAAAGGGCGAGGCGCGCTGCTCGTCCGAGGACGACGACTCCAAGGAGTCCACGTGCAGCCCCACGCCCGACAGCACCGCGTCGCTGCCCCCGCCGCCCGCCCCCGGCCTGGCCAGCCCGCGTCTGAGCCCCAGCCCGCTGCCTGCCGCCCTGGGCTCCGGGCCCGGCCCTGGCCCCGGGCCCCAGCCGCTCAAGGGCCCGCTGTGGGCGGGCGTGGCGGGCGGCGGGGGCGGCGGGCCGGGCGCGGGCGCGGCGGAGCTGCTTAAGGCCTGGCAGCCGGCGGAACCCGGGCCCGGGCCCTTCTCCGGGGTTCTGTCCTCCTTCCACCGGAAGCCTGGCCCGGCCCTGAAGACCAATCTCTTCTAGCCGCCGGACTCTGGAGGTGCGGGGCCTGCCCCCCAGAGATGCCCCTGCCCCTCAGGACCTGACAGGGTCCCTCCCCATCCGGGCGCCCGCCTGGAAGTGCCCACCTGCCCCACCCCCTACCGTGTCCCACTCCCGTGTGCCCTCCCCAGCTTCGGAGACCGAGTCAGGGCCTCTCGTCCTCACCTACCGCCCCAGCAGAATGGGGTACTTTCACCGGAGAGCCCCCCCTTCCAGCTTGGCTTTCTTTGAAACCGGGATCAAATAACCCCGCTGGAACTTGAGGGTCCTCAAGCAGAGCAGCAGCCTGGCTCCCTCCCCTGGCTCTGCAGCTGGCTGGCTCACTCTTCACCCTAGCGACCAGCCCGCTGCCCCAGCCCTCCAGTCCACCCGCACTGGTCACCGTTGGGGTAATAAGACGCCCGAAGGGTCTCACTGCCAATTTATCCCCTCCCGTTTCCAGCCGGTCTGGCGCAGAGGTTAGGCCTGTTCAGAGAAGCGGGGCTGGCTGCCAGGGCATCGGGACAGAGGGGTTTCCTCTTTCCTGAATTTTTTGTTTGTTTTTGGTTGTTGTCGTTCTTTTCCTTTGAAAAACTTGTAATTTATTGAGGTGAGTTTTGCTCAATCCAAATAAAACTTAATTTATTGAAGATGTAACGCTGGCAACCCTTCTGAGTACCCAGGATGGGGGATAAGCTGCCTGCAAGAGCCCGTCCCCGCTTGCAACCAGCAAGGAACCCACTGCTGCCACAGATCCGCAGCCCGGGGTGGTATAGACAGGGAGACAGTGAGAACTAAGCAAACTACCACTTTATGGCCCAGATCCTTCTCCCCACCCTAACCAGCCCCGATAATATTAAAGTGCCCGCCCTCCCTAAACCCACGCAGAAAAGCTTAAATAAACCCCAGCCCGGTCCTTGGGCTATTCCTTCATTTCCGGACGGACACCCCCAGAATGGGGGTTGGGAAGGGTCCTAGCTGAGCTCCACCCCCCTCGTGGTTCAGGCCAGGTGGAGGGCAGCAGAAACGGTGAAAGTGGGGGCCCAGACGTACCCAAGTGGACCCTACGGGCACCCCTGAGGCTGGGAGTAGGGATTCAGAAAGGGAGGTCAGCACCAGAATAACCAAAGTCCTCGGTAATCTCGGCAACTGACCTGCGGAACCCTGGGGCGGGGGAGGGGCAGGATGTCCTAATTAGGGCATTCCAAACGTTTGGGCAGTGGGGAACGCAGATCCCCAATAAATAGGCGGAGAGGTACTGCCCCACCCCTCACAGCTTTTCAACTTTGGGGCTATGGCTGGGCCTTAGTTGGAGGGTGGGAGCAGGGGTGCCGAGTCCGCAGCTTCGCAGCGCCACCGCTATCACTTGCTGAGCTGCAGGGTGTCCAAAAGGAGGCGCTTGTGAGCCGGGTCCTGCACCCCAGCCTCCTCCAGGTCCTCCTCCGTGATGTCGCTGTAGGGGTAAGAGAGGCTGGGAGGTGGGCGAAGTGGTCTAGAGGGCCCGTAGCTCCGCCCCGGGGCCAGCCCCACCCCATCCGCCTCCAGCCCCGCCCCCACCTGAGAAACTCCAGGTCGTCCCAGCCATTGTGCACCAGGCCCTCCTCATAGCGCTCCAAACCGATGGCCCGCAGCCAGGCGCCCATGCCTGCCTCGCCCAGCCCGCCGGCCCGCCCGCCCTGCGGGCACGGAGCCTGAGGGAATAGCGCATGTCAGGGGGAGCACCGAGAGCACCCACCCAGAGAAGAAGCCCCTGCAGCCACATTCTACTACAGGCTCTAGGGGAAGAGGCAAAAACGGGCTGATTCATGTTCCCCGCCCCCCACCTCCCAACTCCCCAGTACCCAGCTCAGGGCAGAAGGGACCCCATTGAGTGTCGAAATGGTGCCATAAAGGGATACCACTGTCCATGGGCAAGCACACACCTCAGGTACACACAGATAGCCACCCCTGGTCCACACACCTCCTCTGCCAGGTCCTCCTGGATGCTCTCTCGGATTCGAGGTGGAGGGAAGCTGAGAGGCCGGCCATAGTCCGAGGGCAGTCCCCGGGGCGGCTGCAGCTCCAGGGGGCCTGGCAGAAGCACTGAGCGGCCAGGCCCAGCTGGAGCATAGTCCACCTCACTCAGAGTCTTGGCCATCTGCAGCACGGAGCAGGAGCGATCGTCCCCACTGGCTACCTCCCCCAGGAAAGTACTGGTAGGTGAGGGGCCTGGGGGCAGTGGGGGTCTTGGATGGGCCTTGGGAGGTGGTGGGCCACGGGCCTCACCCCCACTGCGGCCCCGGACCACCGGTCCTGGCAAAGGATCCAGGCTGGGGGGCAGGAAGATGGCCGAGTCTGGCAGGGGTGGGGGTGGAAAGTCTGGAGGGGGCAGTGTGCCCCCAGACTCCTCATCCGATGAGCTCCCCTCTCCCACACGGGGGTGCCGGTGGCGCGCGAGCTGTGGAGCAGGCACTGTGATGGCCACTTTGTTCTTGGTGGCCGGTGGGACAGGGGCCCTGGCAGGCGAGGGTGGCTCCGGGGGCAGCAGTTGGTGGGGGACCCCTTCAAGGACGTAGTAGGCAGGGTTATTGAAGCTGTTCTTGGGTGGGGGGGCTGCCACCCCTTCCGGCTCTGGAGCCCCCTCTGCCTTCAACCTGGGTTTGGGAGCAGGATAATCAAGTCAGGAAGGCAATGGATACAGTGGAAGGAGAACTGGACTGGGGGTCAGGACCGTGGGCCCCTGGTCATAGGATTGCACGTGACCTTGAGCACATCACTTTCTCTCTCTGGCCCTTGGTGTCTTCACCTCTAAGATGCAGGAGACTCAGTGGTTGAATAGATAATCCTTGAACTTTCTTGCCTTCCTTGCCAAGATTCTCAGATCCTTCTTTCATGACTTTGTGAAAGTCCTGAGCTTACATCAGTGAAAACAGGTGCCAGAAGGCAGGGCGACAAAGGCCTTTGGTTGGAATGGCCGGCTAGGGCATGAAATCCTGTGAAGGCGCCTGAGGCCAATCTACTGAGGAATTTTACCCAGGGATTCAGGTTAGTTTTACTCAAGCCTGAGGATAAAACCAAGGTGACCGATAACAGGTGAAGGTGAGTGAAAAAGCACCAAACCATGGCTAGGAACTTTTATTTAAGTTCAAGCAACAATCGGATATAATTAGGAAGCCTCACTTTCCTCGAGTATGATCCACAGAACACTAGTTCCCCAGGGTATTAATAGTCACTGTGTGGAAAAGAAGTTTCCTGGCTGGTTAAGTTTGGGAAACTATACTCAACAGCGTTGAAAAGGGGGTTTCCTTCCTGTCCACATGCTCAGAGCTTCTGCAAAACTAATGTGCACTGGGACTACCTAAGAAAAGAATCTAGTCAGAACCATTCCCCAAACTCATTTGACCACCAACCCGTTTCCGATGGGGCATCTTGTAGGACAGTGTTCCAAAGTATGCACCGAAGGAAATGCCATGCTGAGACCAAACAGAAAACCCAAGCTAAATTTGGAGGGAACTGTTGCAGAAACAACTTCTAGTTCTATTTTTTTAAGGCAGAGCCGGGAAGAAAGGCTGACTGCTTCCTTGGACTCAGAGAGCCTCGCCTCGGGGAGGCCTGGATGGCCAGAGTGGCCATAGGAGCAGAGCCCCAGCACCCCCAGCCATGGGGCATCATCTCACTCAGGCAGCAAACGGTCCCCGGGCTGGCCCTGAGAGCCAAGCATAGCAGTAGATGAAGTGGGGGCGGGGGGGGGGGGCGGTATAACAGGTTCCTTCTCTCACCTGGGCGTCAAGGGCTCCTCCCGGGAAGCAGCTCGAGGTGGGGCTGGGGGCCTCCCAGTGGGTGGTGGTTTCTCTGGTTCTTCGAATAACTTAGACAGTGGGCAGGAGGCCTCTGCAGGGGCTGGCTTGCGGTTCCCTGACCTGCCAGGGGTGTATAGGGGTGAGATGAGGTAGAGACTGACCCAAAGCCCCCAGGCACCCCTTCATGGGACACCCAGCATAGTCCCAGTTCACCTGGGATCCTGGCTGCCTCGAGACACAGAGGGGGCTTTGCTCTTTGCTCCTGCCTCATCCTTATCAATGCTGATCCACTCTGGGGGAGGAAGAGAAAGAAGACTCAGAGGGGACCTGGGATCCTGGACCCTAGACACCCCCTGGGCCTACCAGCAGCCCCTTTCCAGCTACTCCTGAAGGCAGGCCCACTTTCAGGCGTTGCTACAGAACTTCCAAAGATTCCAGGGATTCTAACGTGCCCTCCCCCTACCCGCAGTCCCCCCTCCTAGACCTGCCCACACCACCCCATCTCATGCCCCATATCCCTCCCAATGGAGCCCCCACCGTAGAGTCGCTCACGGGTGCCCAGGCGCTCTGTGGGCACCCGCACCTTCATGGAGCCACGGATGTTGCCTGTCTCCTCGCCACGGTGGGACAGGAAGGTCAGGAACTGCTGGGCTGTGCTGCCAATCATGGACTTGAGCGCCACCACGCACTCCCCTGAAGGGCAGATGGGGCAGACAGGGCAGACGGGCAGACTGTCAGAACCTTTCTAGAGTTCTGCTTGGCTTTCTGTGCCTCTTGGGACCTCTCCCTGCTCCCCCTCCATGCTCCCCCTCCACTTCCCCCCCTCACCATAGGATTCGTAGCCATCCATGGACTTGACCGTGAGCAGGAGGTGCTGGTCCTGCAGGTACTCAATATCAGCCAGAATTGGCTTGAGCTGGGGAGCAGAGAGGCCTAGTGAAGGACAAAGCCCCAACGAGCCCCTCCTGCCCATGACACTGCTCACCCCAACCCTCAGACTCATCCAAGCTCACTCCCACTCAACTATTAAGGAAAGATCCCAAATCCTTAATGTAGAAGACATGGCCCTGCATGGGCCTTTCCTAACATTTATGTAGTTAATTTTCTACATCCTCAATGGCCAACACAGGACCTGACATTGAGCAAAGGCTCGAAAAGTGTTTATGAATGAATGAATGAATCTGTAACTTGGTCCCACACCTCCCAAATAAAGCAAATGCCCTCACCCTTACTCATGCCTAGCCCCACCACACAACACACACACACACACACACACACACACACACACACACACACGCATGCACCATATGTGCTCTTTCACACCTCTCCCTGTGCCCTCACCTACAAGCTCAGACCCTGCCAAAAGCCTCACCGTGGGCAGCTGGCGTGAAGACCACTGCACCTTGAGGAAGTTGATGTTGTCACTGCTCTGAGCATCATTCTCGAAGCTCTTCTTGTACTCTGGGGTGAGGGTAGGGGATACCCAACTGAGTGCCACCTCCTGGATTCCCTTCTGCCATCTAGGGGGCTGACCGCTCTGGGCCCCCGGGGCCTCCCCATCCCTCTTGGCCCACACTCAGCCCTGGTCCTGCCTCTGACCCTCCAGGCAGGTGGAGTAGAACTCAATGAAGAACTTGGTGCGGCTAGCTGTCTTCACGATGGCCTCAATGCTCTCAAACTCAATGTAGGCCTGGTCTGAAGTCTTTGAGAGCCCTGAGGGGCAAAGGGAGGAAGGCAGTGAGGAGGGCTGAGAGGGTGACAGGAGGAACAGGACAGACACTGAGCCCTGGGACAGGAAATCAGGGGCCCTGGCAAAGGAGGCAGGAAGGCCAGGAGGGAGGTACCTCCCCCATCCCAAGCAACCAATGGGGAGGCCCCAAAGCCCAGATCCTGGCCCAGACAAACAGAGAGCCCAAGGATGAGAGACCATCTAAGAAGGGGGCTGGGGAACAGAATATCTGCAGGGACTGCCTGCCCACAATCCCCCACACTACTAGGCACACTCAGGGGAACACACATGGCTCCAGGCAAATAAAGACACATACATATGTGTTTACATTCATATGAATACACTCACTCATGGGCAGGCACCTTTCACGGTGCCCTGGGTACACAGACACCCTCACACAGTACATATTCAGAAACATTCTCGTACGTACATATACCCAAACACACACATACACACAGAGATAGTCAAACTGTTTCACATCCCCAGAGCAGTGTGCCCACCCACCCACCAGCACATTCACAACAGTCACCTTTCTTGGAGATGAACTGAGAGGTAACCCCAACCTCAAATGTCCCGAACACGGGGGAGTGGTCGCTGGTGACGATGTCATCAGTGCAACCTGGGATTAGAATGGGAGCTCAGAGGCAAGCTCTTTCCTCTCTGCTCCCGCTTCCCAAAGCTAGGGCAGCACCGGCATGAGGACCATCCAGGACAGCCCATCCCCCTGTCCAGGAGACTCTGACCATAGGAATTGCAGATGATGTGTGTCTCGGGGTAGGATTTCCAGAGAATCCGGTCACACCATGAAGGCACATTGGTCCGGACCTGGGGTAGGGGATGTCAGCATGGTCAGGGCAAACAGCTGGGGTGGCTCAGCATGAGGGCCACCACCAGCTGCAGGGCTGATGAGGCCCAACACTCTTACTACACCAGGCCCCAGCACCCACCTCCCTTCTTGGGTCCTCATAACACCCAGGATCGTCCACCCTACGGCCTTAGAGGGCCCAAGGAGCTACAGGAGTAACTGCCCAGACCTTGACCAGACACGCACTCCTGATTCACTGCAGCCCAGGAGTCTCCCAAGGCCCCCCTACCCCTGTTCCCTTGGCTCACCCCAGTTGGCTTCTGCTTGTGCCAGGCATACGTGTCCCGGGAACCCCGCTCATAGCGGTAGGTGGGTGGGAAGGAGATCTCTTCCTCACCTAGGGAAGGCAGGGAACGGGTAGGGGTCAGGGCCCTAAAGACACAGGGAGACCATACGGGCCCTAGCCCTCAGAGACCTGCCAGGCCCACACTCACTGAATCGAAGGAAGACTTTGTGCTTCTCGCGTTCCAAGTTTAGCTGGTCCACCCTGAGCAGTGGCTCAAACTCCTTCCTGCTGATGTAGTTGAGGATCTCCTGTGGTGAAGACACAAGGGCTGGCAACTCCCTCTTAAGCCAGAGCCAGAGATGGGAGCCCAGCTGGCCCCCAGCCCAGCTTCCCTCCTAGCCACCTGGCAGCCCTCTTTGCACCTGGATGTCCATGTCCAGGCGGTAGTTTAGGTCCCCAAACCAGAAGAGGTGAGTGAAACGTAGAGAGATGTCAAAGGCACTGAGCTGCCGGTCGCCCAGCGAGAGCAGCCGCAGGATGTCCAGGTAGTTCTGGTTCCGCCTATAGGGGGTAGGGGGATGTCTCCAGGGTCAGGGGCCAGGGACCGGCAGGAAGGGAAGAAGTCTCTGGGGTCGGGGCTGGGGTACAGATCAGGGTCCCTGGGGACAGAGGAAAGAGCTGGAAACAAGATCAAGATGAGGGGCAGTAGAGGACTCTTGAGTTGGGACAAGGGAGAGGGCAGTCTTGGGGACAGGGATGCAGGAGGGCCATGGACTGGGATGTGGGAGAGGGACTAGGTCTCAGGTGAATAGGGAATGAGGGTAAAGACTTAGAAAGGTGCCCCCTTACCGGGCAGTTTTCTCATTTCCTGAAGTGAGGTGGCAATTCACAAAGCCAAATGAGGTGCCATTGAACATGAAGGAGACTCCCACGGCTCCCTTGTTTCCTGTCCAAGCAAGCAAAAGAGGATGGCCTGCGTCACCTTTGGAGGGCTCCCAACTCTCCCCTCTGCCCCCATCCCCCGAAGCAGCAGTGGGAAGATCCTCCCCACCCTCCCAGAGGCTACAAGGCAGACAGGTCTCTAAACACATCCCCCCTTCCTGGGGGCCACACAGGGCACGCGCAGTTCACGTGGACAGCCTGAGTCTCTCTGCATGTGTGAACAAAGCCCCTAGTGATCACAGGGGACCCCAAGGGTGAAACTGAAAAGACCTGCAGATTCTGAGCAGAATCTCTGCCAAGGGAGCACTGGACCACCAACCAAGAGGCCTGGGCACTAAGATAGCTCCACTACATACTAGCTGTGTCACCTTGGTCAAGTCACTTGGCAACCCTGGGCTTGAGAGCTTTAGGTAGGTTGAGTTTTATCATCTATGAGATGGAGATAACCATCCTGGCCCTGCCTTCCTGGTGGTGCTGGAAGACATTTAGAATATGAACATGCTTTACAGAGTTCAAAGGGCTCTATATAGGAGAAAACTGAGACCACCTGAAAGGGGGAGACTATGAGCTGGAGAGGAAGCAGGAGGTATGGACAGAGGGATCCTGGCCACCCGCTCACCCAGGGTGTTGGCGATGCCGGTCTTCACGCTGGATGTACTGACATGGCTGATTCGGTTCTCATGCTCTGGCTTGACCAGCACGGCTACCTTGATGTTCCACAGCGACTGCATGGCAATCTGGGTAGAAGGCTCGCGGTTACCCCTGCCTGGGGCTGGGGCACTGCCGCATTCCATGCCCCCACCCCCATCCCCGTCTATACTGGAGAGGGCACCGTCAGTCACAGGATAGGAAGGGCTGCCACCCCTTTCTCCTGAAGGGCCAGAGAGAAACAGAGCACATTCCTACAGCATGAAGCACTCATTAGATTTCCTAATGGATACCCTGGGGGCCAGAGGGAAAGGCAGGCAAGTTGTGCTCCCCGGGTGGCCTGTGGGGTCAAGCAGGATCGTTTGGGTTGGGGTCTGAGGAGGGGAGACTGGACAGCAAGACCCTCTCTCACCGGGCGGTAATCCAGATCTGTGAGCTCCTTGAGGCCCCCGCGTAGCAGGTCCAGCCACTCGCGGTCACCCACCGAGTTCTCCTGGGTCCCAAAGACATAGATGTCATGGGGTATGGTCACCGTGACCTCATCTAGGGTCTTCCCTAGACCCTTTGATGTGAACCAAGATGTCACGTTTTTTGGAGGTGGCACGCTTCCTGGAGGTGAAGGGGATGGGGTGATGGTCAGGCCCCTGACCCTGACCCCTGACCTCTCTCCCACCCCAGCCCTACCCGGGCCTGACCCATGTTCCAACTGCCTATGAAGACAGAGATCATGTCCGGCTCATCTTGCTTGGAGTGCTTGTTCTTCATGAGCTGCAGTAGCTGGCAGAAGGCCTCCCGCTTCTGGGGGGACAACAGCCAGTTGAGGGGGGGTCCCTGGTAGGTGGCAGGTCCCATGAGGGGAGGGATACACCTGTCTGGTCCACCACTGTACACCCACTACTCAAGCAGAGGACAGCTCTCAGGAAATGTTCACCAAATGAACATCTATCTGCCTCTACCCTCGGGCCACCCATCTCCATACGTACACTGTCTGCCCTGTCAGGAGGGACGGGTCACCTGCATCACACATTTCCTCTCCTTCCGGGCCCCAGGAACCCCTGCAGGGGGCCAGCCCAACACGCTGCTCACCCGGGCGCTGACAAAGATGAAGTCCTTGCGCTGTGTCCGATCCTTCTCCTTCTCAAACACGACGCCTAGCTTGTTCTGGACGCGCTGGGACTTAATGAGCTGGCGGACTAGGGGATGGAGGCCGGTCACACTGCACTGAGGCCCGGAGGCTGCCCTGCCCACCGCCCCCCCCACCCAAGGTCAGGCCCTGGCTCACTGCGGTCATGTGTGAAGGTTGTCCAGTCCTCCTGTGAGTCCCGCTGCCTCCGCAGCAGCACCAGCCGCCCGCCCTCCACATCCACGCTGAGCGTGAACTTCTGTGACTTCCCGATCTTGGTCAGGTCACCCAGGGTCACATCTAACTTCACCTGCAGGTCACGAGGTGGGGGGCTGCTGAAAAGACCCCGATCAAGTACCACCCCCTCCACCCTCCACCGCCCTTTGCCCCAGGGGTCCCCCGAACACTTCTTTGCATACCTCAAAGGCCTGCACAGGCACAGTCTTGGCCTTACGTATAGCCGGCTGTGGCGGGGCTGGCGGGGCCGTAGAGCTCATGTCCTGCAGGACCTTCAGTGCCTGGGGCGAGTAAGGGCAGGCAAGGTCAGGGGATGTGCAGAGAGCGGGGACTGGGAGGGAGACGGCTGACAGTGGGGTTGATGCTGAGGTGTACACTGGGGGTGGAGATCATTTAGGTCATTGCAAATAGTTGGGGTCTGGTGGGTCAGGTCAGAGGTCAGGAGCCAGGCTACCTTCTTCTGGATGCCCGACAAGAAGTCCTTTAACACCGACAGCTTCAACACCAGGCTCTCCAGCTCCTGCTCCCCAGTCTGTGCTGGATTCTGCACAGAGGAAGGGTAAGACTGGTCCCTGAGGCCGCCGAACAGGAGGGTCCCCCCGGCCCCAGACATCAACCCACTCCCCACAGGCCCCCACCATAATCCCACCTGCTGCTGCAAGAGGCGAGTGACCATGGGAGAGCTCTGCTGGTCGAACACCTTGGACAGGATCTCCAGACCCGCCAGGACCTTGTCCACCTCGCTAGGGGAGACGACCGGTCAGAACTCCCCGCCCCGACCCAAGGACAGGGAAGGATGGCTGAGTGTGTAGCTTCAGCCTCCACCATAAGGATCCAAGGGTTCACGGGTGAGGAAAATTCAGGAAACGACAGCTGAGTCCCCGTTCCGGGCCAGAGAGCAGAGGTCAGGACATCTGTGCAGGGGGCAGGGGGCAGGTGAGCACGGGTCAGAGGAGAGGCTGCATGCGCAGTGTTGTGCGTGCCAGGTACCTGTGCAGCCTCCGGCACGAGGTGGCAAGGGTGCGGGTGAGGTGGGGCAGGTTGCTGGCTCCGCCTCGCACGGCCTCCAGGTCCAGTCCGTAGCTGCCCTTCAGATACTCGTGCGAGACAGTGCTCAGCCCATTGGGAGCACTTCAGGGAGGGGTGGAGAAGTCGGTGAAGAACCTGCTGGCCCTGTCCCCGCCCTCCCACCCTGTCCCTAGAGGAGGTGGTACTGGCAGTGATCAGAGCACCATGGATCAGGGTGTCTTCCCCTGGGGCTGAGATGGGATGAGGGCCCCTGGGGGTGGAGTGGGGGCTTAGAAGCCCCCCGCCCCCATGCGGACAAGGTTCTCAGAGGAGAAAGGGGAATTCCTGTTCCGTGTGGAGGCTTCTGGTCTTACCTCTCAGCAGCTGGAGTTGTGGGAGTCTCAGGGGCTGCTGGGGGGCTGCCGGGCCCCACGGGGGCAGAAATACTGGTAGAGCCAGAACGTGGGGGCAGCGGAGGCTTCTCATCCTCCCCATCTGTGAACAGGAGTCAGTGAAGTATGGGGGAATGCTGTGTCTTCAGATGCTTCCATGGAAGTGGGGTAAAGGGCCTCAGCATCATGGGTAGTAGCAGGGGGGCTTCAGGGGAGGGGGGCTGAGAAAATGGGAGGGGAAGAAGCAGGCAGCGCCTGGGGAAGGGGCAGGGAAGGCATCTGCACGTGGCAGAGTGTGCAGCACCTGAGACATCACGGTCGTCAGGTGGGTCTGGCTCTCGCTCCCGCTCCACAGGCAGCAGCAGGGCACACACAAGGCCCTGGTTGGGCTGGGCGTACAGGCCAATGAGCTCGCCCAGGGTCTGGAAACGGCGCACGGGCACGCCCTGTGAGGTCTGCCAATCAGCAGGGGTGGGAGAAGTGTCAGCCAGCTGACCCCAAGTTACAGGGTGGAATCAGGGTCAGGGGCCAGACTCCTACCTGCACGGCCAGGAAGTCTTCTCCATCAGGTAGGATTCGGTATGTGTGCACGTGCTTCTGATACCTAGTGACAAAGCGAGGGTCAGAACCTGTCGCCCCTGGCTAGGGCTAAGCCCCAAGGCATGCCTTCCTCCTGCTACCAGGCTCAGGACCCAGCTCCCTCAGCTTGGTTTTCCTAAAACCCTTTGCTCAGGCTGCTCACGGGTTAATGATGAGGCCAGTCCACTTCTATCCTGCTAGTGTTGCCAACAAGAGCAGGAATGACCAGCCTCCCCCCCCCCCACCACTCCCGCCCCCCTCCTGGCCACCTCTCCACCCAGACCTACATGGACTCCACACCCACCACAGGGCCCGGGAAGCAACAGGCAGCTCTTTTGTGGCCTCCACAGCTGTCTAAATAGCCCCTCTGGACTGTGGTACCAGCTCTGGCCCCCCGCCAGAGTAAGAGTGCTCAGAAGCCTGGTTAACCTCTGTTTGCACACATAGGAGATGTGCTAACACACGTGTGCGCCTGCTGTCTGTGTTTACGTTGGTGTCTGGCTCTGCTGGAGCTGGGTGCATTGGGGGCCATTTTGCTAGGAAGTAGGCAGGTATCCCTGAATTATCCCCCCTTCCCCAGATAGCAGGAAACTAGGACGACCCAAGGGGGCCCCCTGTGGGAGACCCAGGCCTCTAAGAGCCCCAAATTGAGGAGGGGCAAGAGGGGTGCTGACAGATGGCCGCAACAGCTGAGCAGGTGACAGCTGAGCCAGGCCTGGGCAGCAAAGGCCTCACTCAGTAGGGATGGAAGTCTCCCTCTGCAGCCAGCCCTCAGGTAGGCTTACTCAGGGGAGCCACCCAGGGCCCACGTGTGAGCTGGACAGGAGGGGGGTATTGGCGCCAGACAGGACCAAATGCCCATTTGAGGAGACCCACAGTCCATCCCCTCCACTCAAGTAGGCCCCCCTCAGGAACTCTCCTGGCTGCTGATGGGGAACATTCTGTGCAGGTGTCTACGTGTGTACCTCTTTGTGGACTGTATTTACAACAATAATAGCATCCTATTTACTGAGCCCTGTCTTTGTGACACCCTACAGATATTATCTCATTTTTTAAAAAAGATTTTATTTATTTATTCATGAGAGACAGAGAGAGGCAGAGACATAGGCAGAGAGGGAAGCAGCCTCCTTGCAGGGAGCCCGATGAAGGACTCGATCCCAGGACCCTGGGATTGCAACCTGAGCCAAAGGCAGACACTCAACCACTGAGCCACCCAGGCACCCCCCCCAGATGTGATCCCATTTAATCCTTGCATTTTGATACAGATATTAGTATCATCCCCATTCTCCAGAAGAGGAAATAGGCTCCAACAGAAAAGCAATTTGACTAAGGCCACAGAGTAAGTGAAAGACAAGAGCTGGGACCTAAAGCCAGGGCAGAGGCCCGTGCCTGTGTGGTGGCCAGCTGGTCAGATTGCCTGTGCTTGTGCGAGCAGGGGTGTGTCCTGAAATGTCACCCATGTACCTGTGGGTACGTATACAGGTAAGCAAGTATATTTCTGATCACCTACCCCCGGGCTTCTACACCATTTCTGACCCTCCCCCCCATCCCTGGGCTCTTGAGATGCAAGTAGCCAGAGTCAGCTGGCAAAGCTGAAGCCCCCAACACAGACAGACCCTCATTCCACCCATTTCCTCCCCTGGCAGTGGAGCCAGGACTCTCCCCTCCTGGGACAATAATGTTCCTCCCCCAGACACAGGCCCAGCTGTCCCCCTCCCACTCAACAGCTGACCCAGCACCTGCCTCCCTCTCCTCCCTAATTAGGGGGTATGCCTCGGAGGGGGCTGGGAGCATCTGCCGAAGCTGTCCCTTGTTAGTCTCTCCTGGGCATCAGACTTGGGGCATAAGCTGAGACTTAGGGAGCCCTTCCTCTTCAGATCCCCAGGTCAGGGGTCCTCAACCCCAACACCACTAACATTTTAGACTGCACAGTTCTTTGTTGTGAGGGGCCGTCCTTCGTATTGCAGGATGTTTGGCGGCATCACTGGCTTTTACCCACTAGATGCCAGTAGCACTATCCCAGCTGTGACAACGAAAAATGTCTCCAAATATTGCCAAATATTCCTGAGGGGTAAAACCAACCCCTAAATGAGAACTACTGACCTAGGTCAACGCACCCTCCAAAAAGTGAGTAGAACAGATGGGGTAAGGGACAGAAAGATGGGGGTTTGGGAGGGTTCACAGGGCTATGGTGGACTATAACCCGATCCTAACAACACTCACAGGAGCCCACCTAGTATTAGACCCTGGGGCACAGGAGACAGCTGAGGGAGAGACTCCAAACCCACCAACTCACCCAGAACCACTGCCACACACAGCCGATGGGTACAGGCACAGGACGAGACCCACTCCTAGAGCTGCCAAGTCTAGCCCCTCATTCCGCACCCATAGGTGGGGCTAGGGCCGCCAGGATACCCAGGGCCCGGGCACACGCACATGCTCATTGATTTGTGAAATAATAACACAGCCCCATAGAGCCTCCTCGACCCCTCCCTTCTTCTCAACACCACTCTGCCCTCAGTCCCTGACATCTATAGCCACACTGGTCCCAACCTCAGGCCTGGGGCATAGCCAGGATCCCTAAGGAAGCTGCCGGGCATCCTCACTCACGCGTTGGTCTCTCTGGCCCCAACTCCCTCTATGCCTACCGCTCACTCAATCCCGTATAAACAGAGCTACAGGCAGTCCTGGAATGCACAGCCACACGTCCTCACCCCTCCCGCCCCGTGTGCCTGGAGGGTGCCTGCGGGTCTGCCAGAAGCTTCCACCCTGGCTAGCTGGACCCTACCCACTCTGCCCTCCAGGCCCCAGAAAGTGTCCCCAGACACAGAGCAGGAAGGAAGTACCCCCTGCATCCTTCCTCAAGCCCGGCTGGAAGCCAAGTCCCCACTGCTGGGGGCGCTGGCGTCCCACTGTCCCAGGCCCTCCGACCCAGCAAGGGCCCCGGGGCTGCGCCCCGCCCGCCGGGAGCCCCAGCCGCACTCACAGGACACAGAGCGCGAAGGCTCCCGCCACGCTCTCGCTGTCTCGGACCAGGAAGCTGCCATCGCGGCCTGCCCGGGCCAGCAGCTCCTCCGCAGCCGCGCGGCTCAGGTCGCGGTGGTACCAGGCGGGGGCCGGGCTGCCCAGCGCGCCCCCGGGCCCCGCACCCCCCGGGCCCGGCGCCCCGCAAGCCGAGGCCATGGCGCGCAGGGCTCAGCGCCGCCGGCGCCCACCGCCCCGCGCCATCCGCCCCGGGTCGCTCGGGGTCGGGCCCGGGGCCTGAGGATCCACGGACGGGACCGAGCCCGTGGTCGGGGGCTCCGCGCCCCGCCGCGCAGGCCGCCCCGTCCGCCGCGCCGCCGCCGCCGCCGCCGCCGCCCGCAGCGCCGGCCTCAACTTGAAGAGAAAGAAAAGTTTGTTCAGAGGCGGCGGGGGAGGGGCGGGAGCGCAGCGCAGAGCCGGGCGGCCGGCCCCGGCCCCGGCCCCCGCCCCCACCCCTCCGCTCCGCCCGCCGCCCGAGCGCCCCTACCCCCACCCCCTCCCGGCGGGGCCACGGCCCCCGCGTTCCCGCGCGACGCGGGACCCCACACCCACGGTGATCCTGCCCCGCCATCACCACCCCTGGGAGACCCGGAGGCCCAGCCGCCCCACGAAGGTCAAGTTCCCCCACCCGGCCCCTGGACACTCTGCGATCCCAGCCCCCTCTCCCGAGAGTTAGCCCCCTCCAATAATCGCAAGGACAAGATCTCCAACTCCCATAAACGTCTAATTGCACCCCAAATCCTTTCTATTCAGCACCCACCTCCCCCGCAGCCTCAAAGGGTCGGGTCGAGTTCTCAAAACCCGCGAGGGATCGAAGATGAACCTCCTCCCACCCTGTCCTCGGCACCCGAGTGGCCCGGACTCCCAACTCCCGTGAAATCCAGGCCCCCCCTAGACCTGAGCCCCCAAACTCCGCCGGGTCCAGTCCGCGACCATTCCCGCGGGGGATCCCCCTCCGGGGCGCCCTGATCGCCCACAAACGCTCAGACAAGGTCCGGCGTCCTCGAGTCCCCACGCACCGTCCCCGGCGACCCCTCGCAGCCCGGGCAGGGCCCTTCCCCCCCTCCCGGCCAAGTTCCCTGGCACCATCCCCCATCCCCGGAGGCCCGGGCCGCGAGGGGTTCAGCAGCCCGAGACCAGCACCGCCCCCTGCCCTAGAGGAAAGTTCCCTCGGGCCCCCGGGCCCCCGACTTCTCCGCACAGCCGCCGCCGCCGCGCGCGGACCCTCACCTCCCGGGCCGCTGGGCGCCCCCTCCCCGGGGGAAGCGGCCCTTGACTCTCAGCGGCCACTTAAGATGGCCATCCTCCGCCGCCGCACCCCCTCGTCTTCCGCCCCGCCCGCCGCTCCGCCCCCGCGGCTCTCGGCGGAGCCGGGGGTAGCACCCCGCGCCCCGCCCTCCCGGCCCCGGGTCTCGCCCCGGGTCTCGCCGCGGAGCCGCCGACCCCGCCGAGGGACCGCGGGCAAGTCACGGCTCCTCTCCGCGCCTCGCCTTCGCGCTCCGCAAGGGGGGGGCCGCTGCGAGGGCCGACCCGGTGGGACCGTGCCTGTAAAGCTCCCGGCACAGGGCCCGGCATCCCGTGAGCCTCCAAACAGCGGCTATTTTTATTATTAATTAAGGAGTAACGAAGGTGACAGCTGTGTAAACTGTAAAGCGCGGCGCCCGAACGAACGGGTATTATTAGCACCCGCCCCCGCCCCAGTTACTCCCTCCGAGACGACAAACTTGAGCCTCGGTGGGCGGGACGCCGAGCCGGGAGCTCCCCAGAGCGGGCACGCTCCGACGCCCCGGGCGCCCTTGGCGGGAGGGGGACCCGGCGCCGGAAAGGGGGCGGGGCCCGAGGAGGGTCTGGCCCGCCCCTTCCCCCCAAAAAAGACCTAGCCCGTGGCGGCGTCTCCCGGGAGCCCGCTTCCTGCCCCGCCCCTCCGCCCCTTGGCTCCTTAAAGGCGCAGGCTTCCAGCCCGGCGCCCGCCGCGCCTACTCCTGGGCCTCTGTCGGCCGATCCCCTTTAACCTGGGAGCGAACTTTCACTTCGCTCGATTGACCCTGTGTGGGTCGGTCCCGACGAGCTCCTTCCTCCGTTTCAAATATGCATTGGCTTAACTTACCTGGAACATAGCCGGAATGACACGGGATGGGCTCTGTAGGGGCCTTCCAGACTAGATACAGTGGCTAACAGACACCCCCATACAGCCCAGGGTCTCTAGACCCCTCCAGGAACCCCTTAAGCCATCCTCCACAAACCGCCCAACTTCCTCGTCACTCAGCTTTAGGTGGGAGGGAAGGTGAGAGCTATGAAGGGGGCACCCTGGTGCGGTGGAGGGCGGAGACCTGGACGAGGAGTCTTCACACCTGAGTTCTAGTCCTAGCCTGATCACCCGCCTGCCTGGTGTTCTCAGACAGGTACCTGTGCCTCTGGGGATAACTGAGGGAGATGTAGAGGCAAAGGCTTCCCCAGGGGGAAAGGGTAAGAGGGAGACCCAGACTTCAACTCAGACCGAGTTCCTGGGGCCGGTGCAAAGACCAGATAGGCATATCTAGCAATCCCTGGAGGGGACAAAGATGCCAGAGGAGAGGCCAGGCTCCTGCCCCAGGAAGCTCCTAAGAGTTTCCAACCTTTTCCCACCCAAGCCCCTCAGACTCCTGCTGAGTCTGAGGTAAACCAATTCAAGGTTCTTAAGCATTTCCTCTTCCAGTCCCAGACTGCCCTCCCCAGTGCTCTCTCTTCCTCCTCTGAGGGTCCAAGCCTCAACTCTGTCCCTTCAGTCCACATAACGGGCAAATTTTTTTCACCCCCACTGGGAATTCAGAGTCTTCTCTGGACTCCCATCCCCAGCTTTCCCATTGCACAGCGGAGCACAGAGCCAGGCAGACAGCGCCTGGCAGATAGGGGGATATTTGGGAGCAACATAAGTAACAAAGTTCTGGACCTGGCTCTCATTTGTGGCTACAGGAGCAACAGGATCCCTGAGGATTATTAAAGTGCAGGCACTGGACTTACATGCTTTCTAGGCAACAGCTCCTTTGTATTTCACAACCCAGAGGGAAGGAAGGATCATTATCCTCATTTTATTGGGGAGGAAACTAAGCTTTAGAATAGACAGGCAACTGCTTCACTTTGGCATAGGCAGTAGCAGAGCTGAGATTCAAACCCAGGTCTTATTTCTCTGATCTGAAAGAATCCAACAACTGTGGATTCTGTCCTCTACCTACTGGAACCAGAATGATTCATCTGACACAGATGTGTCTGTCTCTTTATTTGAACTGATTGCCAGAGAAACCCCAAGGCCCACCATGGAGCAGAAACTGGATGACAAAAGGGAAGGATGGATAATAGATGGAGGCTCACTTAGGGTACCCACATTTGTGAGAGCTGAGCTGAACCCAGCTTGGTCATCAGAACCCGGGACATGCAGAGTGGACATCTGGGTCGGGCTAGACTCAGCCAAGGAGCCACAGGTACAGCATGGGGGCCAGGCTGAGCAGGAGACGCTCAATCCCTTGGGGCATAACCCCAGCGTTCCTGGCCCCTGCGTAGAACCTCGCCACCTCCTCATTGGGGTTACCCTGGGCCGGCTCAAACCACATCTGGATGCAGCGGCCACTCCCCCGGCTGTAGTTGGTGGCCTTGTAGGAGTGATCCCAGATGCCCTCACACAGGGCTGCAGGCGTGGGAAAGTAGGCCTCAAATGTGCGGCAGGTGGCCCTAGCTGGACACTTGTTCACTCCTGCAGGGGAGAGAGGGCAGGCACATTCACCCCACCCCCCACCCCAGGCCCAAAGCTCTTTTCTGGCCACCCCCAGAAATCCTCACCCAATCCCAGATCCTCAAAGCCCCCCTCCGTCTCCCCACCCCTAAGCCCTCACCTGAGGTCCAGTTCCAGCCCCTGTGCCAGTTGCTCTTGCAGGTGTAGGAGGTGCGGCAGTCCTGCCACCATTGCTCACAGTCCTCTCTGCACAGGGGCACGTGCAGGATGCGCTCCTTGCGCCAGCTCTGGTTCACCTGCGTGGAAGGCCAAGAGGGAGGGCACCCTTCAGCCAGGGGTGGGGGCAGCCATGGCCTTGCCCAAGCTGGATGGCAGCCTGCTGGGTGGGGGTGAGGGACAGTCCCGTACCTCCTGGATCCAAGGCCCCAGGTTGGGTGAGCACTCATAGAGACAGTTGTCCTGGATGAAGTGGCGCTTGCAGGCGGGCTCCATCTTGCCGCAGTGGTCCCAGGTGAAGTTATATAGGCGGGAGGTGTCCTTGTGCAGCTCCTGGCTGGTGCTGACAGTGCAGCAGGCCTTCTTCCTCCAGGGAGTGCACTGCGTGGGGGAGACCCGGACTAACTGCCCCGCTCCCCACAACCTTCTGCCACCTCCAGCCTTTTCTGTTTGGTTCTTGTTCTCCTGCCTCAAGTGGGTTATCCCAGGAAAGTTTACTGTGAGGACCCCTCTGTTCTTGATGTCCAGGAACACCCATCTGAGGGGAGACTCAGTCACAACAGGGCTGATCAGGGCTTGAGGGAGCTGGAGAGAAACCCTCTCCTCAGGGGACAATAGCTGTCATTTATGCACCCCTTCACACTTTTTTTTTTTTTAAGATTTTATTTACTTATTCATGAGAGACACAGAGAGAAAGAGGCAGAGACACAGGCAGAGGGAGAAGCAGGCTCCATACAGGGAGCCCGATGCGGGACTCGATCCCAGGACTCCAGGATCAGGCCCTGGGCTGAAGGCAGGCCCCAAACCGCTGAGCCATTCAGGGATCCCCCCTTCACATTTTATATAGAAAATTCTTTGATTTATTTATTCATTGAAAAATAATTACTGAGGGGCACCTGGGTGGCTCAGTCAGTTAAGTGTCTGCCTTCAGCTCAGGTCATGGTCTTAGGGTCCTGGCTGGAGCCCCACATTGGGCTCCCTGCTCAGCGAGGAGCCTCCTTTCCCTCTCCTCTCTGCTCTCCCCGCCACTATCTCTGTCGCTATCTCTGTCTCTCTCTCAAATAAATAAATAAAACCTTTTAAAAATAATAATAATCACTGAGCACCCATTTCTATTCCAGTCACGTTCTAGATGCCGAGAATATGATAGAGGACAAACCAGACAGCAATATGTGTTCATGGAACTTACATCCCATCCTGATCAGTGGGGACACACAGTAAGAAACTAAGAGAAAAAAAAAGTCTAGTGTCAGGATCTGATCAATTATATGGACAGAATTATAGCAGGGAATAGGAATGTGGAGTATGAGATAATCTTTGAAATTTTAACTAAGGTGGTTGTGAAAAGCTTCACCAGGAGGTGACATTTTGAGCAAAGAAAGAAGGGAATGACCTACGTGGTAATGTATGCTGAGTAACTTCTCAGCAAGTAATAGGGACTGTTTCCCCAGCGGTGAGGCCAGTGCTATGGCAGACCCATAAAAATATTTTCTGAAAGAAGTAAACGAAAGACCTAGTTATGATTTCCCTAAATCTCAACTGAACTCCATCTTACATATAGACACACCATATTTTAGCAAGTGTTTAATATAGATGAGCTTTTTCAGGACTGCAAATACTCTGAAAAAGAAAGGCCTTGCTATGTGCTTTGTTTTACCGGAATTATTCACTGTTATAGAAAATTATGTCATCAGTGGCAACATAGCTTAGCATATTTTACAGCATTTAAGTTGCCAATAGAATACACCTGTTATTGATCTACAGCTGTACAGCTGTAACCGTCCCATTCATAGCGATTTGGTGAACAAAAACAAAAATGCTATTTGATAGTGATTTCTAACGTAGTCATGCCAGAGAATTAAAATATTGAAATATATTTTATTTCATTATAAGTTACTTCCTTTGTGCTTCTCCTTTGTATTACAGATAGAGAATTATGTTGATATATATTTTTAAGGATTTTATTTATTTGAGAGAAAGAGAGCATGAGCAGGGGGCAGAAGACAGAGGGAGAGGGAGAAGCAGACTCCCCACCAAGCAGGGAGCCCACGAGGGACTCAATCCCAGGGCCCCAAGATCATGACTTGAGTTGAAGACAGATGCTTAACCAACTGAGCCACCTAGCTGCCCCTCGTGTTATTTTTTTAAGTTAAATATGCAAATAAGTTCTATTGGCTTTGAATTTTATTCCAGGATAGAAAACAGAGTCTAAAGAGTATTTATCATAAAAAGAAGACGTGGAATCTCAATAGAGTTGCAACCGACTGGCATCCACTTTTACAGAATGTGTGAATGTACCGCACCTGTTACCCTGTATCACAGCCCTAAGAGACCTCCTCTACCCTTGACACTCCATGGACTGGCTCACAGTGAAGGTAGGAAGAACCGTCCTCCCCAACAATCTCTTACCCTCCAAACCACTGAGAGTGCCCACCCAAGTCCTCGCCCTATGCAACCACAGAGCCTGCTTACGTCTCAGCCCTCTGTGTGTCCTTGGCTTCTCTGGGCCTCAGTTTTCTCATTTGTGTTATGTAGGGGAGAATATTGTCTCCTACCTCAAAGGACCGACAAAGGGAATATGAAATCATGTGCAGTAAACACAACACCTGATAAGTGCTCAACAGTGATTAGATCATATCATCGCAGCCATGAAATTCTCTGAGGAGGCCACCTCTAAAACCACCTCCACCCATACCCGCCACCTTACCTTCATCTGCTCCCGTAGCAATAACCTGGGATGTGGGGGTTTCTGAGCAGTCGGTCCTTCCCCTACCACCCTGACTTGTTCCCACGTTAGAACCGCCCCCCTCCTCAACTTGAACCACCCTTCTGCCTCACCTGGGCATGCAGTTTATCCTCTGGGCCTGGCTTTGCCTTGTGGTGCTTGGCGTCCATGCAGACGTTGAGCAGGTCTGTCTTGACCCGGGCCCTGCACGTGGGGGCTGTCCAGGCCAACAGCAGCACAAGCGCTATCAGTCTCCAGGCCATGTCTTTCTGTCCCTGCAGGTGGAGGTTAGGGAGGTCAGGGCCTGAGCCAAGAGAGCCTCATGCAGGGCTCCCCTCGGCCCCCTGTATCCAGTGAAGGATGGGGTCAGACCCTGTTCCTTCAGTGCTGGGCTGCCGAGGCTCCCCGAACCTGAAGAAGAGAAGCTTGGCAAAAGGGGGCTTTCTCATCCCAGGCTTGCCAGGCTCATTCATCCACCTGGGATGAGTGGATCAACCCTGGGAGAGTTTTCCTAAATTGGAGGACATGTCTTTGTGCCCTCATCTTCTCTCAAATTTACTTAAGAAAGGTAATTAAAGGGGATCCCTGGGTGGCTCATCAGTTTAGCACCTGCCTTGGGCCCAGGGCATGATCCTGGAGACCTAGGATCGAGTCCCACATCAGGCTCCCAGCATGGAGCCTGCTTCTCCCTCTGCCTGTGTCTCTGCCCCTCTCTCTCTCTCTCTCTGTCTCTCATGAGTAAATAAATTAAAAAATCTTAAAAAAAAAAAAAAAAAAGAACGGTAATTAAATAGTTCAGGTCCATGCCCTGCTCCCCTGAAAAGGGCCAGGGATACACAGTGCCCTCACGCCATGTCCAGCAAGTGCTCTCCATTACACCCTGGCTCACCTGGGTTCCTGTACCAGTTTGGAAACCAGCAAGCTGGGGGAAGGCAGTGACCCAGCTCTGCTGAGTTCTCCCAATGAGCCCTGGGGTCAAGGGATGTAACACACAGGTGGCATTTGGTTAAATAATGCAGAAATAGAAAGAGTGGTGGCTTCTAACTTTTGCTTCCTCAGACTTTTTCCTTCCCTGTTCTCTAAAAGCCATTTCCTTCCTCCACCCTGTCATAATACTGGTCTCCTTGGCTCTTTCTAGACTAATGCACCAGATCCCTATCCTACCCTTCAGAAAACAAGGGCAGTGATCCCTGGACACTAGAGACAATATGAAAGTACCCATGGGGGCGCCTGGGTGGCTCATTCGGTTAAGTGCCCGACTCTAGATTTCAGCTCAGGTCATGATCTCTGGGTTGTGAGATCAAGCCCCGTGTAGGCTTCTGCACTGGGCATGAAGTCTACTTAAGAGTCTCCCTCTCAAAAAAATTAAAAAAAAAAAAAGAGTCTTCCTCTCTCCCTCCCTCTGCTCCTCCCTGCCCCCCTCCCCCAACCCTGTCTCTCTCTCTCCCTCTCCCCCCACCAAAAAATCAGTCAATGAATTAATTATATAAAAGCACCCCATGCAGAACAGCCAACTAGACAAGTGCTTAGAGTCCTGGGAGTCACCCAACAAAAGTGACAGCCCACTTCTCTCTTCCTGACTGACCCTTGCTCATCCCCCGCCCCCACTTCCATCTGTTAAAGATCTGTTTTTTTGGACTGTTGCTGAAGTATTTGAGTAGATAACACAGATTGCTTCCTCTCTCTCTACCAACCCCACATCCCCACAAAGCCCTGGCCAAGGGTCCTTCCAAAACCTTAATGGAATTCATTTCCCTTGGCTCTCTGTTTGGGATCAGGTCTTCCCTCCTCCCGGTTCTTCCCCTTAAAGTCACCTTCCCCACAGGAGCTGGAGTGATCTCTTTCTTTCTTTCTTTCTTTCTTTCTTTCTTTCTTTCTTTCTTTCTTTTTTCTTTCGTTTTTAAAATTTTGTTTATTTATTCGGGAGAGAGAGGAGAGCAAGCGGCAGGCGGGGGTGGGTGGAGCAGAAGGAGAAAAACGCAGGAGGGAGAAGCAGACTCCCCGCTGAGCAGGGAGCCGGAAGCGGATGCGGGGCTCCTTCTCACAACCCTGGGATCAGGACCTGAGCCAAAGGCAGATGCTTAATGGACTGAATCATTCAGGTGCCCCCCACCGCCGCTCCCCCGCCCCCTCACCCCCATCCAGAGGATCTTTCTAGAGAAAGATCTGCTCCTCCCCTACCCAGTGTCCCTGTCACCCTTCCCTCCTTAGGGCATCTTGCCTGAGCCTCCTTTGCGGCTGGGAGCACACACAGCTGTGTCTGGACTGGCCTCTTTTCAGCCTGGCAATGGCTACAGGCCTTGGACTTTCCCCAGTGGTCTCTGAACTCAGCCAGGCTAGACTGACTGTAAGGGCTCTGATTACCACAGAGTGTGATTTCTGCTTTCCGCTCTGGTCTTCCTTCTTTTCCAGACCCCACCCATTCAAGGCTCCCTTAGCCGGTCCCTGTACTCACTCCTGGCTTCATTCATCTCTTTATTAATTTCTTCATTACGGGATCATAGCTTCAACATTCATCAACTCCTAGAGAAGTTCATCTCTAAGGGGGAATCTGAATTTTTGAGGCATCCCAAGTGGTTGTTAGGATGAAGCTAGCTTGAGGGGCATGAGGTGCAGTAGGAGGAGAACCCAGGCTTTAGGGTCAGGCCATGGGTCCCAATGACAGCACCGTCCCTCATACCATCTTAGAAAATGTCACTGAGCCTTTCTGAGCTTTAATTTGCTCACCAGAAGGTTGTTGAGAAGTATATATGGAAAAGCCTGGCAGGGCAGCCCCAGTGGCTCAGCGGTTTAGCACCGCCTGCAGCCCGGGGTGTGATCCTGGAGACCCTGGATTGAGTCCCACGTCAGGCTCCCACGTGAAGCCTGCTTCTCCCTCTGCCTGTGTCTCTGCCTCTCTCTCTCCTCTCTGTGTATTCTCATGAATAAATAAATAAAATCTTAAAAAAAAAAAAAAAAAAGGAAAAGCCTGGCAGTAAGCTCAAATGATAGCTGTCAGGCTAATTTTTGAGTAACCAGGTAGACACAGTTAGAGGTTGAAGTACAGAAGTCAAGGTTCACAGAGAAAAATTGTCTCAAATCTGATAAATTATGTAATATCTCATCACCTTACATTTCTGGAAACATAAATAAGCATTTTTTGATAGGCTTTTAAAAAATTGTGGAGAAGCATACATTATATAAAACTTACCATCTTGAATGGATAAAGAAGATGTGGTCTATGTATACAATGGAATATTACTCAGCCATTAGAAATGACAAATACCCACCATTTGCTTCGACGTGGATGGAACTGGAGGGTATTATGCTGAATGAAGTAAGTCAATCAGAGAAGGACAAACATTATATGGTCTCATTCATTTGGGAAATATAAAAAATAGTGAAAGGGAATAAAGGGGAAAGAAGAAAAAATGAGTGGGAAATATCAGAAAGGGAGACAGAACATGAAAGACTCCTAACTCTGGGAAACGAACTAGGGGTGGTGGAAGGGAAGGTGGCTGGGGGTTGAGGGTGACTAGGTGATGGGCACTGAGGTGGGCACTTGACGGGATGAGCACTGGGTGTTATTCTATATGTTGGCAAATTGAACACCAATAAAAAATAAATTTATAAAAAAAACTTACCATCTTAATTATTTTTAAGTGTACAGTTCAGTAATGTTAAGTGTATTTATGTTGTGCAATCAATCTCCAGAGCCTTTGCATCTTGTGAAACTGATACCCTATTCTCATTAAGCAACAAGATACCATTTCCTCCTCTCCCCGGTCCCTGGCAACCATCATTCAACTTTCTGTCTGTATAAATGGACCACTCTAGATATTTCATATAAGTGGGAATCACACGGTATTTGTCTTTTGTCACTCGCTTATTTCACTTAGCATAATGTCCTCAAGGTTCATCCATGTGCCAGAACTTCATTTCTTTTTAATAACTGAGTAATATTTCATTATATGCATGTGCTACATTTTGTTTATCCATTCATCCACTGATAGATCCTGGGTTGCTTCCACTTCTTGGCTATTGTGAAGAATGCTATTATAAACACAGGTGTACAATTCTCTTTCGAGGACCCTGCTTTCAATTCTTTTGAGTATACATTCAGATGTGGAATAGCTGGATCATATGGTAATTCTATTTTTGAGGAATTGCCATCATATTTGTCGTAATAATTACACAAGTTTACATTCCCACCAACAGTGTACAAGGGTTCCAATTTCTTCACATCCTCACCAACACTTGTTATTTCCTGTTGGCTTTTTGTTTTTTAATAAAAGCCATCCTAGTGGGGGTCAGGTGATATCTCATTGTGGTTTTGATTTGCATTTCCCTGATGATGGGTGAGTTGAGTATCTTCTCATAGTCTTGTTGATTATTTGTAGACCTATGGAGAAATGTCTATTCAAGTTGTTTGCCATTTTTAAATTGTATTATATATCTTATTATTATTGTGGGAGCTCTCTAGTTCTCTCTGTATTCTGGACTAACCTCTTGTCGGATGTATGAGTTGCAAACTATTTCTCCCATTCTCTAGGCTTCCTTTTCACTCTGTTAACTGTCCTTGGGTGCACAGTTTCCATTTTGATGCTGCCCAGTTTATCTATTTTTTTCTTTTGTTGCCTTGCTTTGGCCGTCATATCCAGGAAATCATTGCCTCATACAATGCCATGAAACTCTTCCCCTGTTTTTTAAAGGAGTTCTATAGTTTTAGCTTTTACATTTGGGTCTTTAATCCATTTTTAGTTAATTTTTATGTAAGGCATAAAACGAAGGCCCAACTTTATTTTTTTTGCAAAAAAAAAAAGACAAAAAAAAATATTGAAAAGACTATTCTTTTCCCCCAGTGAACTATCTTGGCACAATTCAATTTGTCAAAACTCTGGATTCTCAGTTCTAATTCATTGACCTACATATCTTCCTTTATGCTACTGTCACACTGTATTGATTGTTGTAGCTTTGTAATAGGTTTTGAAACCAAAATGGGAGAGTCCTCTAATTTTGTTCTTTTTTTTTTTTTTAAGATTTTATTTATTTATTCATGAGAGACATAGAGAGAGAGCAGAGACACAGGCAGAGGGAGAAGCAGGTTTCATGCAGGGAGCCGGATGTGGGACTCATCCCAGGACCCCAGGATCAGGCCTTGAGCTGAAGGCAGAGCTAAACCTGCTGAGCCACCCAGGCTGCCCAATTTTGTTCTTTTTCAAGACCATATGGTCTTCTTGTGTGTCCATATGGATTTTAGGATCAGATTGTCAAAAAAGCCAGCTGGAATTTTAGATAAGGATTGAATTGAATCTGTAGATCAGTTTGGGAGTAATACCCTCTTAAGAGTATTAAGTCTCCTGATTGATGAACATGGGATGTCTTTCCATTTAGTTAGGTCTTAAAGTTCTTTAAAACATGTTTTACAGTTTTCAGTATACAAGTCTTTTACTTTGTCAAATTCACTTCTGTGTATCTTATTATTTCTTATGCTACTGTGAATGGAATTATATTCTTAAATTCATTTTTATTTTGTTCATTGCTAGTGTATAGAAATACAACTGATTTTTGTATATTGATCTAGTATCCTACAAACTTGCTAAACTCACTTATTAGTAATAACAATGTTTTGTGGATTCCTTAGGATTTTCTACATACAGTAGCATATCATCTGTGACTATAAAGTTTTACTGCTTCCTGGAGAACCACTAACTAAATGAACAGCCTTTGAGGGGCCCCTCTGGGATCCCTCTCATGCCAGGGCTTTTGCTGGAGCTTCTCCCTACAGCCACTATGCAGCTTTTTAACCAACTGTGGACCAAATGGAAACAAACAAACAAACAAAAAACTTTTTGCAGCAGGGGAAGAAGGGAAGGAAGGAATGAAGAAATGAAGGAAGGAAGGGAGAAAGAGAGAGAAGGAGGGAGGAAGAGAAGAAACAATAGTTTTACTTCTTGCTTTCCAATCCGGATGCCTTTATTCTTTTTTATTGACTAAAACTTTTTAGTCTTAACTACAACTTTTTAAAAAGTAATCTCTACGTCCAAAGTTGAGTTCAAACTCATCACCCCCAAGATCAGGAGTTGCAAGCTCCACAGACTGAGTCAGCCAGGCGCCCCCTAGCTACAACTTTTATACAATGTTGAATAGACATGATGAGCATGGATATACTTGTTTGTTACTGATATTAGTGGGAAAGCCTTTTGGCATTTACTATGATGTTTTCTGTGAGTTTTTCATAGATGTCCTTTATCAGGTTGTGGGAATTCCCTTCTATTCTTAGTTCTGTGTTGGGTTTTGTTTTGAATCATGAAAGGATTTTTGGATTTTGTCAAATGATGTTTCAACTGAGGCCATCATGTGGGTTTTGTCCTCTATTCTAGTAATAGGATATTTTAAATCAATTGATATTTGGATATTAAACCAACTTGCATTCTGGGATTAATCCTACTTGGTCATGATGTATAATCCGTTTTATAATGGGCTGGATTTGGTTTGCTAGTATTTTGTTGAAAAGATTTACATTTTTATCCACAAGGGATATTGCTCTGTAGTTTTCTTGTGATGTCTTTCTCTGATTTTTTATCAAAGGAGTATTGGTCTCATAGAATGAGTTGGAAAGAGGCACCTGGAAGTCTTAGTTGGTTAAGCAGCTGCCTTTGGCTAAGGTCATGTTCTCAAAGTCCTCAGATCTAGCCCTGCCTGCTTCTCGCTCTCCCTCTGCCTGCCACTCCCCATTCTTCTTCTTCTTCTTCTTCTTCTTTCTTCTTCCTTCTTTCTTCTTCTTTCTTCTTCTCTCTTCTTTCTTCTTCTTCTTCTTCTTCTTCTTCTTCTTCTTCTTCTTCTCTCTCTGCCAAATAAATAAAATATTTTTAAAACGTGCATTGGAAAGTGTTTCTTCCTCTTCTTTTTTTTTGTGACAGATTGGCATTAATGATTCTTTAAACATTTGGTAGAATGCACCACTAAAGTAGTAGTAGCCTGAACTTTTATTTGTGGGAAGTTTTAAGTTATGAATTAAATCTCTTTGTTTGTTATGGGCATATTTATATTTTTTTTACTTCTTCTTATGTTATCTTTGGTAGTTTGTGTCTTTCTAGAAATTTGACCATTTCATTTATGGCATCTAATTTATTGGCATACAAGTGTTCATAGTATTCTCTTACAATGCTTTTTATTTATGTAAGGGTAGTAGTGTTGTCTCCTCTTTTATTCCTAATATTAGTAATTTGATTCTTATCTCTTTTTTTCTTGGTCAGTTTATTTTTTTTTTAATTTTATTTATTTATTCATGACAGACACAGAGAGAGAGAGGCAGAGACACAGGCAGAGGGAGAAGCAGGCTCCATACAGTGAGCCCGACGTGGGACTCGATCCCGGGTCTCCAGGATCACACCCCGGGCTGAAGGCGGCGCTAAACCACTGGGCCACCGGGGCTGCCCCTCTTGGTCAGTTTAGATAATTATCAGTTTTATCGATCTTCTCAAAGAACCAATTTTGGGGATGTCTGGCTGGCTCAGTCAGTAGAGCATACGACTCTTGATTTGGGGGTCATGAGTTCATGAGCACAGAGTCCACTTATAAATTAATCAATCAATCCCCAAAGAACCGATATTTGGTTTCATGGATTTTCTCTATTGCTTTTCTTTTCTTTTTAAAGATTTCATTATTATTTATTTGACAGAGAGAGAGAGCAAGCACAAGCAAGGGGAGTGGCAGGCAGAGGGAGAGGGAGAAGCAGACTCTGTGGAACAGGGAGCCCAATGTGGGGCTCGATTCCAGGACCCTAGGATCATGACCTGAGTTGAAGGCAGATGCTTAACTGACTAAGCCACCCAGGCGTCCCTCTCCATTGTTTTTCTATCCCCTATTCCATTTGTTTTTGCTTTCCTTTATATTATTTCTTTCCTTTTGCTCATTTTAGGCTTGTTTGCTTTTTTTTTCCTAAAGATTTTATTTGTTAGAGACAGAGAGAGAGAGAGAGAGAGACAGAGATATAGGCAGAGGGAGAAGCAGACTCTATGCAGGGAGCCTGATGTGGGACTCAATTCTGGGACTCCAGGATCACGCTCTGGGCCAAAGGCAGGCACTAAACCACTGAGCCACCCAAGCGTCCCTCTTTTTTTGTTTTTAAGGTAGTAGGTTAGGTTATTATTTAAAATCTTTCTTCTGGGGATGCCTGGGTGGCTCAGCGGATGAGCATCTGCCTTTGCCTCAGGGCATGATTCTGGGATCCAGAATTGAGTTCCACATCAGGCTCCCCGTGAGGAGCCTACTTCACCCTCTGCCTATGCCTCTGCCTCTCTCTCTGTGTGTCCCTCATGAATAAATAAATAAAATCTTTGAATGAATGAATGAATGAATGAATGAATAAATAAATAAATAAATAAATAAATAAATAAATAAATAAAATCTTCCAGGTGCCTGGTGGCTCAGTCGAGTAAGTGTCTGCCTTGGCTCAGGTCATGATCCCAGGGTCCTAGGATCTAGCTGCATCAGGGTTTTTGCTCAGTGGGGAATCTGTTTCTCCCTCTCCCTCTCCCTCTGCCCTTCCCCTGCATGTGCATACACACTCTCTCTCAAAATAATAAAATCTTTTTAAAAAAATCTAAAGGATAGCTGGAGTGTCTATAATGATATCAAATAGAATTTAAGACAAAAATTAAGAGGCAAAGATAAGAATTTTATGAAGATAAATGGTCAATCCATCAGGAACATAACAATTATAACCATAAATGCACCTAATAACAGAATTCCAAAATACATAAAGTAAAAACTATCAGAATTGGATTGAGAAATATATAATTCAAAAACAGCAGTTGGAAGGAGTGTCTGGCTGCCTCAGTCAGTAGAGCATATTACTCAATATTACAAAGGATCATAAGATTACTGGAAAAAAAATAGTAGTTGGAAATTTCAATGACCTCTACCAATCATGAATAGAGTAAGTAGGCAGAAGACCAATAGGGAAGTAGAAGACTCATACAACACTAGAAACCAGCTAGATCTAGCAGAGACCTATAGAGCACACCAGCAAATGACAGAGTATACATTCTTCTCAAGTGCATATGGGATATCTTGTGTTGGGCCATAAAAAGGCACCAATACATTTAAGAAAACTGAAATTAAAAGTATGTTGACTGGGGGATCCCTGGGTGGCGCAGCGGTTTGGCGCCTGCCTTTGGCCCAGGGCGTGATCCTGGAGACCCGGGATCGAATCCCACGTTGGGCTCCCGGTGCATGGAGCCTGCTTCTCCCTCTGCCTGTGTCTCTGCCCCTCTCTCTCTCTCTCTCTGTGACTATCATAAATAAATAAAAAAATTTAAAAAAAATTTTATAAAAAAAAGTATGTTGACTGACCACAGAGGAACAAAATTAAAAATCAGTAAGAGAGAAAAAAAATCAGTAAGAGAAAATCTTAGAAAATTTACAAATGTGGGCAGCCCCAGTGGCTCAGTAGTTTGGTGCCGCCTTCAGCCTGGGGCATGATCCTGGAGACCCAGGATCGAGTCCAACGTCGGACTCCCTGCATGGAGCCCGCTTCTCCCTCTGCCTCTCTCTCTCTCTCTCTCTCTCTCTCTCTGTGTCTCTCATGAATAAATAAATAAAATCTTAAAAAAAAATTCAAATGTGTATAAACACGCTCCTAAATAACGAATGAAATAAATCACGAGATATTAGAAAAGAAGATGAATGAAATGAAAATGAAAAATACCAAAACTTATGGATGCAACTAAAGTACTGCTTTGAAGAAAATTTAGAGCTAGCAATGGCTATATTGAAAAGGGAGGGGATCCCTGGATGGCTCAGCGGTTTGGCACTTGCCTTCGGCCCAGGGCATGATCCTGGAATCCCGGGATCGAGTCCCATGTTGGGTCCCCTGCATGGAGCCTGCTTCTCCCTCTGCCTGTGTCTCTGCCCCTCTGTGTGTGTGTGTGTGTGTGTGTGTCTCATGAATAAATAAAAATCTTTAAAAAGGGGGGGGGGGATCCCTGGGTGGCGCAGCGGTTTGGCGCCTGCCTTTGGCCCGGGGAGCGATCCTGGATACTCGGGATCGAATCCCACATCAGGCTCCCGGTGCATGGAGCCTGCTTCTCCCTCTGCCTGTGTCTCTCCCTCTCTCTCTCTCTTTGACTATTATTAAAAAGGGGGGGGGGAGGTTTGTTTTTTTTTAAAGATTTTATTTATTTGATGGAGATTGAGAGAGAAAACAAGCAAGGGGAGCATCAGGCAGAGGGAGAAAGAGAAGCAGACTCCCTGCTAAGCAGAAAGCCCAATGCAGGGCTCAATACCAGGACTCTGGGTTCATGACTTGAGCAGAAGGCAGATGCTTAACTGACTAAGCCACCCAGGTACTCAAGGAAGAAAGACTTTATTTTTAAGATTTTTTTTTTTTTTTTTTTTTGACACAGAGAGCACAAGCAGGGGGAGTGGCAGGCAGAGGCTTCCCTACTGACCAGGAAGCCTGATGCCAGCTCAGCTCTGTCCTAGGACCCTGGAACCATGACCTGAGCCCAAGGCAGACACTTAACCGGCTAAGCCACTGAGGTGCCTGGAAGGAAGATTTTATTTATTTTTTATTTTTTATATTTTTAAATTTTTATTTATTTATGATAGTCACACACACACAGAGAGAGAGAGAGACAGAGACAGAGACAGAGACACAGGCAGAGGGAGAAGCAGGCTCCATGCACCGGGAGCCCAACGTGGGATTCGATCCCGGGTCTCCAGGATCGCGCCCTGGGCCAAAGGCAGGCGCCAAACCGCTGCGCCACCCAGGGATCCCTGGAAGGAAGATTTTACATCAATAACCTAACCGACTACCTTAAAAAAAAAAAAAAAAAGGCAAAATAAACCCTAAGTTTCTCCTTTTAATTTTTAAAAGATCTTTCTTTCTTTTTTTCTTTCTTTCTTTCTTTCTTTCTTTCTTTCTTTCTTTCTTTCTTTCTCTTTCTTTCTTCTTTCTTTCTTTCTTTTCTTTCTTTCTCTTTCTTTCTTTCTTTCTCTCTTTCTCTTTCTTTCTTTCTTTCTTTCTTTCTTTCTTTCTTTCTTTCTTTCTTTCTTCCTTATGCATTTATTTGAGAGAGAGACACAGGGATAGTGTCAGAGAGAGCAAGAGCAGGGAGAGGTAGAAGCAGGCTTCTCCGGGAAAGACGGGATCATGCTGGCATCGTGCTTCTCTCTTCATGCCGGAATCATGACCTGAACCAAAGGCATACACTTAACCAACTGTGCCACTCAGGTGCCCCAAGATTTTATTTTCTTAAGAAAACTCTCCATCCAATATGGGGCTTAAACTCACAACCCTGAGATTGAGAGTCCGTATGCTCCACCAATGGAGCCAGTGAAGGCACCCCTTTATTCTGTTTGTTCTTAAGAACGGACAGTTTCTATTTTCAAGTTTGTAGATTCTTTTCTTCTCTCACTTCAGATCTGAGGCTGAGTACCTCTAGTAAAAAATATTGAAATTCCGACTTTAGGAGCGCCTGGGGTGGCACAGTCTATTAAGCATCTCCCTTCAGCTCAGGTCATGATCCTCAGGTCCTGGCATCCAGCCCCACATTGGACTCTGCTCAGGGGGGAGTCTGCTTCTCCCTCTCCCTCTGCCTGCCACTCTGCCTGCTGTGTGCTCTCTCTTTGTGTCAGATAAATAAATAAAATAATTTTTAAATTCAGACTTTCCTTTTTCTTTTTCTTTTTAAGATTTTATTTATTTATTCATGGGAGACACACACACAGAGAGAGAGAGAGAGGGAGGGAAAGGCAGAGACACAGGTAGAGGGAGAAGCAGGCTCCATGCAGGGAGCCCAACGTGGGACTCATCAACGTGGGTCTCTAGGATCAGGCCCTGGGCTGAAGGCGGCGCTAAACCACCACCCAGCCTGCCCAGACTTTATTTTTTCTTAAAAAAAGAAGGGACGCCTGGGTGGCTCAGCGCCTGCCTTCAGCCCAAGGTGTGATCCTGGAGACCTGGGATAGAGACCCAGGATCGAGACCCGGGATCGGGTCCCGCAGCGGGCTCCCTGTGTGGAGCCTGCTTCTCTCTCTGCCTCTCCCTCTGTGTGTCTCTCATGAATAAATAAAATCTTAAAAAAAAAAAAAAAAAAAGCAGCTTAAGGTTCCTAAAAAGTTGAGGGGAAGGTATAGGGATTTCCTATATACCCCCTACCTCTAAACATGCAAAGCTTCCTCCATTATAACATCCCAAACCAGAGTAGTACATTTGTTATAAATGACAGACCTACACTGATACATCTTAATCCCTTGGAGTCCATAGTATTTTTTTTAAGGATTTATTTATTTGTTTGTTTGTTTAACAGAGAGAGAGCACACACAAGCAGTGGGGAGCGCCAGAGGGAGAGGGAGACACAGACTCCCCACTAAGCAGGGAGCCCAAGGCAGGGCTCAATACCAGGACCCCAGGATCATGACCTGAGCGGAAGATGGATACTTAACCAACTGAGCCACTCAGGCACCCCTGAAGTCCATAGTTTACATTTTGGTTCACTCTTGGTGTTATACGTTCTTTGGGTTTGGGCAAATGTATGACATGTGTCATTATCATATAGAGTATTTTCATTGCCCTAAAAATACCCTCTCCTCAGGGGTACCCAGCTGACCCAGTCAGTAGAGCGTGCAACTCTTGATCTGAGGGTTGTAAGTTCAAGCCCCACATTGGGCATAGAGATTACTTTAAAAAATAAAATCTTTAAGGATCCCTGGGTGGTGCAGCGGTTTAGCGCCTGCCTTTGGCCCAGGGTGCGATCCTGGAGACCCGGGATCAAATCCCACATCAGGCTCCCGGTGCATGGAGCCTGCTTCTCTCTCTGCCTGTGTCTCTGCCTCTCTCTTTCTCTCTCTCTGTGTGACTATCATAAATAAATAAAACATTTAAAAAAAATAAAATAAAGAAAATCTTTAAAAAGAAGATACTGTCTGCTTTTCCCATTTATCCCTCCTTCTCCCCAGGCCCCAGCAACCTTTATAATGTCTCCACAGTTTCTGCCTTTTCTAGAAATTCATATAGTTGGAATCATACAGTATATAGTCTTTCCATGTTGGCATCTTTCACTTAGTAATATGCATTTGAGGTTCCTCCACCTCTTGGGGTGCCTGGGTGGCTCAGTTGGTTAAGCAGATGACTCTTGGTTTTAGCTCAGGTCATAATCTCGCAGTTATGAGATTGAGCCCCACATCAGACTCTGTGCTCAGTGCAGAGTCTGCTTCAGATTCTCTCTCCCTTTCTCTCCAGCTCATGCTTTCCCTCTCTCCAATAAATACATAAAATTTAAATTAAAAAAAAAGCTTCCTCCATTTCTTTTCATAGTTTGATGGTTCATTTCTTTATAGTGCTGAATAATATTCCATAGTTTGAATGTACCACAGCTCATTTATCCATTCACCTACTAAAGGACATCTTGGTTGATTCAACATTTGGCAGTTATAATTAAGCTGATATAAATATCCATGTATGGATTTTTATTTTATTTTTTTAAGATTTTATTTATTCATGAGAGACACAGAGAGAGAAGCAGAGACATAGGCAGAGGGAGCATCAGGCTCTGCAGGGAGCTCAATGCGGGCAGGACTCCATCCCAGGACACTGAGATCATAACCTGAGCCAAAGGCAGACACTTAACCACTGAGTTCCCCAGGTGTCCCTTTGTACAGATTTTTATGTGGACATAAGTTTTCAGCTCCTTTGGGGGAAATATCAGATTATATGGTAAGAATATGTTTAATTTTCTTAAGAAACTGTCAGAGAGTCTTTCAAAGTGACTGTTTCATTTTGCATTTTTACCAACAATGAGTGAGAGTTCTTGTTGCTCTGCATCCTCACCAGCATTTGGTGTTGTCAGTGTTCCAGATTCTGGCCATTCTAATAGGTGTATAGTGGTATCTCATTGTGGTTTTAATTTGCATTTCCCTGATGATGTCTGATGTGGAGCGTGTTTGCATATGTTTATTTGCCAGGTACATATCTTCTTTGCTGAGGTCTGCTAATTAAGGTCTTTGGCTTACTTTTAAATCAAGTTGTTTATTTTCTTATTGTCGAATTTTAAGAGTCCTTTCTATATTCTAGAAAATAATCCTTTATGGGGCACCTGGGTGGCTCAGTTGGTTAAGTGTCTGCCTTTGGCTCAGGTCATGATCCCAGTCCTGCATCATGCTCCCTGCTCTCTCTGCCTCCTGCTCCCCCTGCTTGTAGTCTCTCTCTCTCTGTATGTCAGGTAAATAAATAACACTTTTCTAAAAAAAAAATAGTAATTTTTATGCCTTATTGGTATTCTCTATTTGGTGAGACATCATTTTCATATTTCCTTGAATTCTTTAGACCTAATTTCCTCTAGTTCTTCATGATCTTGACATCAAGAGTCACATACTCTACTGACTGAGCCAGCCAACTGCCCCTAGTTCTTACTTATAATAGCTGATTTAAAGTCTTTGTCTTTTTTTTTTTTTGTAAAGATCTTATTTATTTATTTATTTATTTATTTATTTATTTATTTAAGAGAGAGAAAGAAAGCACAAGCAGGGGGAGGGATAAAGGGAAAGAAAGAAACAGACTCCCCATTGAACAGGGAGCCCAACATGGGGTTCAGTCTAGAACTCTGGGATTGTGACCTGAGCCAAAGGCAGATGCACAACCAACTGAGCCACTTAGGTATCTCTAAAGTCTTTGTCTAATAAGTCCAACATCTGGGCTTGCTCAGGGACAATCTTTATTGACTGCTATTTTCACCCTGTGTATATTCACACTTCCCTATTTCTTTACATGTCTCACATTTTTTGTTGAAAACTGGGTAATTTTTTAAAAGATTTTTTTTAAAGATTTTATTTATGTATTTGAAAAAGAGCAGAGAGAACATGAGCAGGGGGAGAGGCAAAGGGGGAGGGAGAGGCAGACACTCCAATGAGCAGGGAGCCTGATTCGGGGCTTGATCCAGGACCCCAGGATCATGACCTCAGCTGAAATCAGGAGTCGGACACTCAACCAACTGAGCCACCCAAGTGCCCCAAAACTGGGTATTTTTTTTTTAATTTTTTTTTAAATTTTTATTTATTTATGATAGTCACAGAGAGAGAGAGAGAGAGAGAGGCAGAGACATAGGCAGAGGGAGAAGCAGGCTCCATGCACTGGGAGCCCGACGTGGGATTCGATCCCAGGTCTCCAGGATCGCGCCCTGGGCCAAAGGTAGGCGCCAAACCTCTGCGCCACCCAGGGATCCCAAAACTGGGTATTTTAAATACAACTCTGGAAATCAGATATCTCCAACCATGGCTTCCTGTTGTTGCTGCTTGTTTGTTTATCAAATTTCATGGGTTAATTCTGTAAAGTCTTTTTTTCCTTGTCATATGTGGTCACTGACGTTTCTACCTGGTTTGCTTGGTGCTCTCCTACTTTTTGCCAAGGGTTCAGGCAAGCCTTTAGTGCTCTGGCAGTTTCCTCTGCCTTATCCCTCACTTCCTGCTTGAGCAAGACCTCAAGTTCACCAGCACTGAGAGATTGGGGCCTTCTCAGGCATGTCCTGGATAAATCCACAGTTCTGTTAACCTATGTGGATTTCCAAGTCCCCAGGTCAGGTCAGAGATTTTCAGAGCCTCCAATTGACAGTTCATCCCCCAATATTCCTCCTGAGTTTTTTGGCCAGCCTTCTGTTTGCCTCAACTGGTGTTCCTGTCTCAAGCAGCCAGGATGTCAAATAATTTGCTGCTAATTGTTTAGACAAACAAAACAGAGTTTCTCGGTTAAGTGAGCTCTGAATCAGGCCAAATAAAGACTAGCCCTATGACTGGGACTCTTAAGGGGAGCTTCCAGACTGATCAGATAGTGACAATCCTCTTGGGACAGGAATGTTTGGGGACTTCCACACCCACGCTGCCCCCTCTAGTGGCTGCTGCTAGGTCACTGATTTTCAAAGCTAGGGTAGGTGTGAAGCTGTGCATTTGGGAAAATACCACAGGGTTGGGGAGAGGAGGATGGGAAAAAACCTGGTCAAAACACCACCAAATTCACTATTCCTACTGGCATTTGACCATTTTTCTTGAACAAATTCTCCTTTGAGTTTTGAAAGCTTTGTTTTCTGGACTTCTAAAAAGTTGACTTTTGACAATTTTTGCCAGTGTTGTTGCTTTTATGGAGAAGCACATTTTTAGATGTCCTTACTCTGCCATTCCAGAAGTGATCTTCAGACTTCTATTTTAAGAAGTACAAGGCTTTGGGCAGCCCTGGTGGCTCAGCGGTTTAGTGCTGCCTTCAGCCTGGGGTGTGATCCTGGAGACCCAGGATCTAGTCCCATTTCAGGCTCCCTGCATGGGGCCTGCTTCTCCCTCTGCCTGTGTCTCTGCCTCTCTGTGTCTCTCATGAATAAACAAATAAAATATTTAAAAATAAGTAAATAAAATAAACCTAAAAAAAAAAAAGAAAAGTTATTTTGGTTTCCTGTGTGTTTTCCCCCTACAGTAGAGTTTTGGTTCTTACATAATGTGAATGTGAACTTTCACTTCTTAGAAAGCGTGTTGATTTTGGGGTTTTGTGCTAACTCATATCATCCTCTGGGGTCAAGATATAAAACAATAGGCTTCCTCTCTTCCAAAGAAATTAAAATTTTTAATGACGAAATTTGTTACAAAATATAATTTTCTTGGGGTGCCTGGGTGGCTCAGTGGTTGAGCGTCTGCCTTCAGCTCAGGGCATGATCCCGGGGTGCAGGGATTGAGTCCCACATCGGGCTCCCTGCGAGGAAACTGCTTTTCCCTCTGCCTATGTTTCTGCCTCTCTCTGTGTCTCTCATGAATAAATAAATTTATATATATATATAATTTTCTTATTGATAACACAACCAAGGCTAAGGCTATTTCCAGACAATACTTTTTTTCTGTTTCCTTTCTCTAAGATCAGGCCTTAAGTTCAGGATAACAAAATTATCAAGGCATCTTTTATTTTTTTTTTTAATATTTTACTTATTTATTTAAGAGAGAGCACAAAACAGGGGAAGAGGCAGAGGGAGAGAGATAAACAGATTCTGCTGAGCACAGAGTCCGATGTGGGGCTCTATCCCAGGACCCCAGGATCATGACCTGAGCCAAAGGCAGATGCTCAACCGACTGAGCCACCCAGACACCCCCCCACCTTTTTAAAGATTTGATTTATTTATTTGAGAGAGGGAGAACAAGTGGGGGCGGGAGGGGCAGAAAGAGAAGCAGACTCCCTGCTGAGCAGGGAGCCCAGTGCGGGACTCAATCCCAGGACCCCGAGATCATGACCTGAGCTGAAGCCAGATGCTTAACCAACTAAGCCACCCAGGCACTCCTCAAGGCATCTTTTAAACCAAAATCATCTTGGCACTTCCCAGGCAGTTGCTAAAATACACAAAAACTTTGCTCTTCCACTGCATGGCACTCATAAGTGAAGAAGGATACAAGGAACGATGCTAAAAATAATTAGGTATAGTTGGTATGCTCCATGTTTTTAAAATTAGCATATCAGTATTGTAAAGAACTGCCCTGTTCATCATGTCCACAATGTAGGGAAAGATGTCAAAGCAAAGAGAGGAGCTCATCCTTTGTCCATGACTTTTTTTTTTTTTAAGATTTTTAAAAATCTGTGCCACTTGGGCTGCCCAACTTCTTTTTTTTTTTTTTTTAAGATTTTACTTATTTATTCATGAGAGACACAGAGAGAGAGAGGCAGAGACATAGGCAGAGGGAGAAGCAGGCTCCATGCAGGGAGCCAGATGTGGGACTTGATCCTAGGACCCCAGGATCATGCCCTGGGCTGAAGGCAGGCACTAAACAGCTGACTCAGTCAGTTAAGCATCTGATTCTTGATTTTGGCTCAGGTCATGATCTCAGGGTTATGAAATCAAGCCCGGAGTCAGCCTCCATGATCAGCAGGGGTCTGTGTGAAACTCTCTCTCTCTCTCTCCCCCTTTGTCCCTCCCCCGCCCCATGTTCACTTGCTCTCTCTCAAATAAATAAAATCTTTAAAAATAATAATAAAATAACTTTTTATTATCAATAGTAATTTTGGTGCACATTTTACAAAATAGACTGTTAACCCTTTGAGATTTCTAAATATATCCACTGTCCATATCACCCAGAGCTCAAGACAGTGAGAGAGGACAAATGGAATTATCAAAAATACACTTACTTTGGGGAAGGCTAACTCTTTTTTCCCTAGTTCTGATCATATGTCCGCTTTAAAGTAGCCATCAGGTAGCCCCGGTGGTGCAGTGGTTTAGCACCGTCTGCAGCCCAGGGTGTGATCCTGGAGACCTGGGATCGAGTCCCATGTCAGGCTCCCTGCATGGAGCCTGCTTCTCCCTCTGCCTGTGTCTCTGCCCCTCTCTCTCTCTCTCTCTCTCGCTCATGAATAAATAAATAAAATCTTTTAAAAAAATAAAAATAAAGTAGCCATCAACTGAGACCTCATAAAATGCAACAGTCACCAGTAGATTCATGCTCTGTTGCATTATACCTCAAAGAAACTTCTTTCACTTTGATATTGGACATTAATAGATTTCTAGATTTGGTCCGGTCAACAAGGAGTCCCTATTCTCTTCTATTTTCCTAAAGATCCTGCCATAATTGATAGAACAGACTCAAGCATCTGACATCACCACCATAACTAACCCTTGGGTGATTCAACCTGTCAGAGCTCTGAGACTTAAGATTTCCAGAAAAATTCCAGCCCTAAAATGGAAGACTTCAATGGAGGGAGATGCTAACCCACAAACAGGTAACAGGTACAATTTTAAATAATTTAAATAAAAGGAGTTTTAAATAAAAGGAGTTAGTGAAGTTGATGAAGGAGATATGGTTGTGGTTATTGTGCTGGTATTTTTGGTAATGTGCTTCATGATCTTTTTTTGAGTAGTCATATGATGTAGCCCTTTTTCTTTCCCTTGGCTCTGGTTTCTAACCCTCAATTTACTTGTGCCAACTGGAATAAACACTCTCTCTAAAAAAATCCTTGTTCAATGGGCCACTCTCCTAAACATCTCTACTGGTATTGTCCATATCACACCAAGCACATGCTCCCTCCTTTATTGCTTCATTGTTCCAACTAATCTCTCAAAGTTTATGATGGGATAGAGTTTGGCTCAGACAGATTTTTATGAAGCCAGATGCTGAATTCCTTAGAATATGTCCCCTCCTGAACACACCCCACAGAAATTCAGAATCATAGATTCTCTGTATGCTACCATTGCAAGGGAGAGTATCATATAGGTAATCATTCATTCACTCACTGTACATATCATAAAACGTACCCATTTAAAGTTTACAGATATTTTGCCAAATGGAAAAACCCCACCATAAATGAGTTTAGAACATTTTCATGCCCCCTCATACCTGTTTATAATTAATCTGCATTTCCTAATCCAGCCCCAGGCAACCACTGATCTACTTTGACTGTATAAATTTGCCTTTTCTGGAATTTTCATAAAACCGACTTTTAGGGGCACCTGATGGCTCAGTCCTTTGAGCATCTGCCTTCAACTCAGGTCATGATCCCAGAGTCCTGGGATGGAGCCCCCTCATTGGGCTCCCTACTCCGTGGAGAGTCTGCTTCTCTCTCTCTCTCTCCCTCCGCCCCCACCCCCTCAAGCTCCTGTTTGCTCTTTCTTGCTCTTCCTCAAATAGTCTTTTAAAAAATAGACTTTCACTTAGCATAGTATTTTTAAGGTCCATCCATGACATTAGTTTGTGTCAATATTTACTTTTTATTGCTGAGTAACATTCTGTTGTATGGATACAACACATTTTATCTATCCATTCTCCAATTGATCAACATTTCAGGTTATTTCAAGCCTTGAGCTATTCTGAATAATGCTTCTATGAACATTCATACAAGTTTTTATGTGGATATATATTTTCATTTCTCTTGATTAGATGCTTAGAAGTGGAATTGCTGGGTCGTAAGGCAGTTTTACATTTAACTGTTTTTGAAACAGCTGCAGTGTTTTCCAAAGGGCAGTACTATTTTACATTTTTGTCAGCAGTATATCAGGGTTCCAATTTCTCCACAGCCTTGCCAACATTTGTTATCGGCTGCCCTATTTATTAAAGACATTCTAGTGGGCGGGGAATGAATTGAATTTTCTTAATGACTAATGGTGTTAAGCATCTTTTCACATTCTTGTTAGCCATTTGTATAACTTTGATGAAATGTGTTTCTTTTGCCCGTTGTTTTCTTAATTTTATTGTTTTAGTGTTATATTTAATCCTCTGATCTTTTTTTTTTTTTTAAGATTTTATTTTCTCATGAGAGACAAACAGAGAGAGGCAAAGACATAGGCAGTGGGAGAAGCAGGCTCCTGGTGAGGAGCCTGGTGAAGAACTCGATCCCAGGACCCTAGGATCATGACCTGAGCCAAAGGCAGATAGATGCTCAATGGCTGAGCCACCCAGGTGTCCCAAGTCTATGATCCTTTTGAGTTATTTTTCTTAAAAAAAAAAAAAAAAGATTTTATTTATTTATTCATGAGAGACACACAGAGAGAGTCATAGACATAGGCAGAGGGAGAAGCAGACTCCCTCCAAGGAGCCTGTTGTGGGACTTGATTCCAATTCCGGGACTCTGGGCTCACGCCCTGAGCTGAAGGCAGACGCTCAACCACTGAGGCACCCAGATGTCCCTTGAGTTAATTTTCTGTAGGAGTTAAAGGGATAAGTTCACTTTTTTTGTATATGGATTAATCAATTATCCCAGCACATTTGTTGAACAGACTATTCTTTCCCTCCAATGAATTGCCTTAGCACCTTTGTCAAAAATCAATGAAATATAAATAAAAGGATTTATTTCAGGACTCAGTTCTGATCTATTAATCTCTATGTCTATCCTTATGCCAGTACTACTGCTGAGGAGATCTTAATATGGAAAATTCTTAATATATTCTGCAAGCTAATGACTCCTAGAGAATTTGAGGATGACCAACTCCAAAAAGTAGGACTTAAGACTAGTATTCTCACATACGGCTCAGAAACAACACAATAGGTTTTTAATAAAGTATGTTGGCTTGAGGGATGCCTGGGTGGCTCAGTGGTTGAGTGTCTGCCTTTCGCTCGGGGCATGGTCCTGGAGACCCAGAATCGAGTCCCACATTGGGCTCCCTGCATGGAGCCTGCTTCTCCTCCCTCTGCCTATGTCTCTGCCTCTTTTTTTGTGTCTCTCCTGAATAAATAAAATCTTTAAAAAAAAAATGTATGTTGGCTTGAGTTGATACTAATCTTTTTTTTAAGATTTTATTTTTTTATTTAAGAGAGAGAGAGAGGGTAGGGGCAAAGGGGGAGGGAGAGGAAGAGAAATGTCAAGATTTTGAGCTGTGCCAGGAACCAAACCCAAGGCTCAATCTCATGACCTGAGCTGAAACCAAGAGACCAGCGCTCAGCCAACTGATCCACCCAGGCCCAAGGTGATAATAATCTTAAATTTCAGTAATCCTAACACATCTATAAATAAGTCACTGGTTCTGTAGAAAATGCAATACATCAGTTGGCCTTGTTTACAAGACTATGTACGTAGGATGGTGGCCAGTGGAATTTTCCACTTTCATGTCAATATATTTCTTTGCAGAGATTCAAAGAGCTGGTTCTCTTTCTTACCTGAACCTAACTGAAAAATTAAATTTGTAACACAGCCATGCCAGAACATAAACTGACCATAATAGCATAACATGTTAGGTCTTTTGACAAACTGTTCTGATTCTTCTCTCCTTTCAAGAACTTGTTAGCATTGTTTTCCTTCCTGGCTTCCTTGAAGTTCCTCATGGTCATGATCTGATTTGGCCATCAAAATTAGTGTTGGGTGGAACTTTTAAAAGTCTATATGGAATTCACCAAGTTTCCTATTCCTGTCTCACAGAAATGTGCCACGAAGTGGAGGCTCCCAAGGCCTTGGTCCCTGAGTGACATGTAGGGTATCCTGGATTCCCCACAGTAAGCACTGCAGCTTGAATAAGAAGCTTTGGTTGTTTTGGAAATATTTGAGGTGTTACTATAACATAACTTAGCTTGTTATAACTGCTATAAACTAGACTTACTGTGAAAGCACTGCCTGAAAATCTGTCAGATTGTTGGTTTGTAACCTGCTCTAGGAGTCTAGGTTTGGGTTCCGTTCTTGGTTCTGCCAGACTAGCTCAGGCCCAGCTTCTCTGGTCAAGTATGAGGTCCATTATCCCTTCAAGATACACATATTTTCCCACTCCATGGGGCAAAGGGCTTGTTCTCAAGAGCCAGATAGCCTGACGTGGAATCTCAGCTTTTATGCAGAAGTTTTAGCCATATTTTTTACCTTATGTGGCTGTTTCCACACATGTGCAACGTAGACAACAGTATCTATAGCCTAGAGCAATAAATATAAAGCATTTAGGACAGTGCTTGGTAGATAGTGCTTTGTGTATTAGGTGTTAGTGAAGAATGGCTCTTACTGGCCCCTCTTCACCTCTACCCAGCCATCCATCCAGAACATTCTGGGCTCTCCCATTCCCCCCTTTCCTATGAGAGAGCTGAGCACTGGTCAAAAACAGCCCTGGCACACTTGGGTCCAATTCAAATGATAAAACTGGGCCTGGCTCTGGATTAAAGCTGTAGTAAAAAAAAAAAAAAAGAAAAAAAAAAAAAAAAAAAAAAGAAATTGAGAGCTATGAATATGTCCTAGGTTACCAGAACAGTTAAATGTCTATATAGTTCATAGTAAGTATCAGAACTGGAAACTGACCAAGTCTCATTGGCTTCAATCAATGGCAATTGGGAAGCAAAAGTCACATTCCCACCCACACCCAAATAATTCATGTGATACACGGTGGTTGCCTGGTTTATTCCCTGGCCAACAAACAGGAAGTAAATAGCTAGGAGCTGTGGGGCCCAAACAGCAGGGCTGTACAGGTATCAGGAGATAAAAGGAGCTCAGCTAAGTAGCCAGAGCAGCATCAGGGCCAGGCTGAGCAAGAGAGGCCCAAGGACACAGTGTGTAGCCTCACTCATGGCCCTGGCGTAGAACCTCGCCACCTCCTCGTTGGGGTTGCCCTGGGCCGGGTCGAACCACATCTGGATGCAGCGGCCGCTCCCTCGGCTATAGTTGCTGACTTTGTAGGAATGACTCCAGATTTCATTGCACAGAGCAGCAGATGTGGGGAAGTAGAAATGGAAGGGGTGGCAGGCAGCTCCCTCTGGACACTGGTTATACCCTGTAGGGAAGATGAGAACTTTCAGCCACTACGCCCAGAACTAGCTTCACTTCCCCCAAGCCCACAGCCTCAAATATTCAGATACCAGCTCCACACCCCACACCTCCAGATCTCTCCCTCCCTGCCTGGCCCTGGCCCTCACCTGAGGTCCAGTTCCAGCCCTTGTGCCAGTTGCTCTTGCAGGTGTAGGAGGTGCGGCAGTCCTGCCACCATAGCTCACAATCCTCTTTGCACAGGGGCACGTGCAGGATGCGCTCCTTGCGCCAGCTCTGATTTACCTGGGAGAGGTCAGGAGGGGAAAAGGGCTCAGGTTCAGGATTCTCAGCAGCTCAGAAGAGACCCAGAGCTGGAGAAGCAGCCTGAGGAGGTGTCTGGAAAGCTCAATTCCTCTATAAAGTTGAGGGGTCCAGGAGGGACACTCATACCTCCTGAATCCAGGGCCCCAGGTTGGGGGAACACTCATATAGGCAGGTGTCCTGGATGAAGTGCTTTTTGCAGGCAGGTGTCATAGATCCGCAATGGTTCCAGTTAAATCTGTACAGGTAGGAAATATCCTTATGGGCTTCCCGGCTGGTGTTGGCGAAGCAGCAGGAATTCTTCTTCCAGGGGCTGCACTGGGTGGGGAAGACACAGAACTAACTCCCATGCCCAGCACAGCCATAATGTCCCCACATACAGTCTCTCCCTTTTTATTTTACTTACAGATTTTATTTATTTATTCATGAGAGACACACAGAGAGAAGCAGAGACACAACACAGGCAGAGGGATGGGCAGGCTCCATGCAGGGAGCCTGACATGGGACTTGATCCCGGTACTCCAGGATCATGCCCTGGGCAGAAGGCAGGCGCTTAACCGCTGAGCCACCCAGAGATCTCCAGTCTCTGTCTCCCGTTTTAGTCTTTGATCCCCCAACACAGTCAGTCTTTCAGGGAAATCCTTGCCATCGGAGGGAAATGCATGCTGTTTGTGGGAAGTGCAGGCATTACAAAATTCATTTAATTCAAATCTTTGTTGAGCTCCTACTTACTCTAACCCAGAAACTGGAGACATGACAACGAATACTTACTTATCACAGCATAACCGCTTTGAAAAGAGATTAAGCAGGAGAGAGGGATGGGGAATTGCAGTTTTCTAGAATGGTCAGAGAAGCCTCACTAAGAAGGTAACAAAAGACCTGGGGGTCAGTAGCAAGTCAAATAAACTGGAACCTCAGAACAGATCCAAAACACTGAACGAATATAAACCCGTAGCTTAGAATTCAGTATAAAAACAAAATATTGGGCAGCCCGGGTGGCTCAGTGGTATAGTGCTGCCTTCCGTCCAGGGTGTGGTCCTGTAGTCTCAGAATTGGGTCCCATGTCTGGCTCCCTGCATGAAGCCTGCTTCTCCCTCTGCCTGTGTCTCTGCCTCTCTCTGTCTCTTATGAATAAATAAATAAAATAAAAAATAAAAACAAAATATTAAAACGGTGCATTTTATTTATTTTTTTTAGAGTGGGAATGCTCACACACATGCACAAAAGGTGCAGGCCGACTAGAGGGCAGAGGAAGGAGAGAGAGAGCCCCAAGCAGGCTCCACACTCAAGAGCCGAGTTCCACCGAGGGCTGGATCTCAGACTCTGATATAATGACCGCAACTGAAATCAAGAGTCAGAGCCTCAACTGAGTCACCAGGACGCCCCTAAAATGTGCATTTTAAAAACAATGTATAGAGGGCTCAGTGGTTGAGCATCTGCCTTTGGGCTCAGGTTGTGATCCTGGGGTCCTGGGATTGAGTCCCTCATCAGGTTCCTCCCAGGGAGGCTGCGTCTCCCTTTGCCTATGTCTCTGCCTCTCTCTGTCTCTCATGAATAAATAAAATCCTTAAAAATAAAATAAAAACAATATAATAGGCTGAAGAAGTTAGTCAAGTTACATCATCACTTAGCTGCAGGCTCACTGATTCAAAGCTGTGCGATCATTATCTGCCAACGAGGTCAAAATGAACATTTATATATTGGAATGCATTTTGCAAGCAGCTTCCCTTTTGTGTTTTCTTTACAGTTATGGCATGATATTGATTTTTTTTTAAACACATAAACAGGTTCAGGATATTAAAGGGGTTGTGGTAAAATAATTGGCATTGAAAGGAGACCTCATTCCAATAAAAAGGTCAGGAGAAATGTTTGCTAGATGTGTGAATCTTGGTGCCTCACACCCAGCCTCGTGCCTGTGAGAAATCCATTTTTCTTGAGCTGTTTGGGGCTGGCAGAAAAGAAGCCACGAGCTGTGTGCACTTTCTCAAGATTCTCAAGAGGGGTCAGTTCCTGTCTGAACTCTGAAATCAAAATCAACCTGGGATGGGTTTCTCCAGTGTCCGTTTCTCAGGTTCCACTCTGGACATGCTTCCTGGTTTGTGTAATGTGAAACCCAACAACCAAGAGCTGATCTGTTGGCATTGTACTGACAACATTGGGCACATGGTGTGTGGTAAGCAGATAGTCCCCACAGTAGTACACCCAAGGCCTCTCAGGTGGTCTCCCTGCCTCCACCATGGAAGGGCTTTGATGCTTCTATCTTCCACTTTCCTCTTCCTGAGTCAGCTCTCCCCACTCCAGCCAGGCCCTCCACTCACCTGCTTATGCAGCCCGTCCTCCGGGCTTGGCTTTTCCTTGTGGTGCTTGGCGTCCATACAGACATTGAGAAGCTCAGTTCTGGGCCGCGCTGTCCATACTGCGGCCACCCCCACCAGAAGGAACAGCACCTGTGTTGTCATCAGCTGGGCCATGTCTCTGAAGGAAGAGCTGTGGTCTGTGGCACCAAGGAAAACAGAGGTGGGGCCTTCAGGTGAATGGAAACAGCCCCGGTGGGTGGAGCCTCCAGAAAGCCGGGGCCTGGTCCCGCCCCATCCCTACCCCTGAGTCTTCCCAGCCTCAGGGAAGGGTGGGATGAGACACCACCCTCCCACCCCCCCAACCCCCCAGGTGCTTGTGTCACTCAAGTTACTGACTTCTACTGGTGGATGAGATCAAGTGTTGAAACTAAGAGATGGGATTTGGGCAAAATAGCCAGGAGATTGACGTAGGTCCACAGTCCCTTGTTTGAAATCCTTGGAGGCGGATGTTTCAGAATTTAAAATATTTGGGATTTTGTAAAAGGTAATACAATTTACACGCACTCAACAATCAAGCACATTCTGGTGGTAAAAGTTACACTGGTGGGATAAATAAAAACTATAATAACCTCACATTAATTTTCAGGTCAGATTTTAACACCAAATGACTTTGTACAAACTTTGATATTAATCTTAGTTTTGGAACTCCAGATAAGCTATTTATTTAAACAAAACAAAATAAAACAAGGGGCACCTAGAGGCTCAGGCACTTAAGCGACTGACTCCTGATTTCGGCTCAGATTGTGATCTCAGGATCATGAGATCGAGCCCTGAGTTAGGCTCCGCAGTGGATGGGAACCTGCTTGGGATTTTCTCTCCCTCTGCCCCTCCCCCTGGGTATGGAAAAAACAAAAACAAAACAAAAACTTCCAGCCTTGGTTCCAGCCCTTTGCAGCCTCATCATTTGGTTTCTCCCAGAGGTCCTGTGACCTGGGGAATGTCACAGGGCACAGAGGGCTGGGGGTGGGTGTGGGCAGCCAGCTGGACCGCTTCCAGGCCTTGGGAGGTTCCTTGCCTCCCCCTCCCCCTGCCCCAGAGCCGGCCTCCCTTCCACCCATGCAGGCTCTCAGCCCTCTGAGCTCAGACACTGAACCTTGGGAGGTGACCCACTGTTCCCTCACCATGCAGGTCACCGGGCTCCTGGGCTCTCCTAAAATTTGGCATTTGTTTCCCACAGCTCCCAATAGCATATGTGCCCTTCTGCTCAAAGTTGCCTTGTCTCCCCAGTGCCCCACGTCCTGTGGAACTCTGGCTTCTTCCTGGGCAGGGCCTGAGCTGACGGCCACCTCTGGGCTGACTGCCCACCAGGGCTCACGGAACCAGGGACTAAATTCCCGCCTCACCCCCCTCGCCCCTCACCTTCCTGCCATCCAACATCCTGCTACTCTATTCCAGTGTTCGCTCATTCTTTCACTCGCTAATCCATTCATTCCAGGATCCAATTATCCTTCTCATGACCCAATCACTCACTGATGGGCTCCGGCGCACCAGGTGACTCTTTGGATCAGGTTCTTGGGGGAAACAGCCTAGCAGTTGAGAGCACAGGGGTCCAGATCAACCAGCCCACCATCTTAGCCCTAACACTCCATCTCTCCCTTGACCTTGGGAGAAAATAACTCAAATTAATCTTGGGCTTTAGTATCCTCATCTAAAGGTGAAATGTGGGGAGAAATCCCCAACAAAGGAGAGTCAGCTGGGTACAGATTGTGCCATCAGTTGGCAGCGGTTAAAGGATGAGCCCCCTGTCGTGCAGTAGGGAACAACCAAGCCTGATTCAGGCCCCTCAAGTCCGGAGCTCCTTCAGCTTTGTCCTCTGCACCCTCACTGTGCTGAGATTCTTATGCAGCAGCTGATGTGGAGTACCGGGGGATGCCTGGGGTGAGGGCTCTGTGGGCCCACCTGGTTGGTGGGTGGTTTACCTCCCTGCACTTGCTTTCTAGAGGCAGAGCTCTCTTCTCCCAGCAAGCTCTGCCACTCTGCAAGCCACTCCCCACATTCCTTCCTAGTCTCAGCTTCAGATCTCAGTGCAACTGTCCCCCCCAACCACCATCATCCTCATCACCCAGAAGACACACACCCTAGAACCCCAGACTTGAAGCAAACTAAGAACTCAGCACTGTGCTAAAAGGCAAGAGCCCGCTGGTTCTAGTTTCGGGAGTGGACTTGGTTAATTTAACCTTGGGCAGTCCCTGCTCTGCCCTCAGCCTCTACTTTTGGGTTGTCTGGGATTTGGGCAAGGTGGATCCTCCTGGTTCAGCAAATTCTTTAACACATGCTGGGAGCACCTTGGGGTGTGCTGCCTCTACTAAAGGGGTGGGGAGTGGCATACCTGGGAGAGGAAGTGGTTCCTGGTCTGGCTCAGGCTTCTGCTCCGCTCTACAGTTCCCCTTGTCCTCCTCCGGGGCACAGCTGAGGTTTAGTGGCCTAGGAGACAGGCAGTAGGGAATGTGGCCCAGGAGCAGAGCCTGGCACTGGACGAAGGCCACTCAGCAGTTAATTATTGCACCTTAATTATTGTGGGCACTAGCCAGACCTCCATGGGACATGGGTCGGTGGGAGGGAGTGGATTAATAGTGCAGGCCTAAAGCCAGTCCCCTGGCCCCACTTATCCCATTTTCTCCCCCAAACTCAGGTCTGATAAAATCTTGCAGCCTGAGTTGCTGGGATTCTTTAAACTAATCTGTCTACTTCCAACCCCCTGTCCTTATACAGATGAGAATGAGATCCAGAGAATCAGGACAGAACCAATTGCAGGGCAAGGGCTGGAGTGTAGGCTTCTAAGCTCCCAGGCAGCTGTAGAGAGTACAGACCTCCACAGTCCCCAATGTATAGATCCACCAAGTCCTCCAACCTCATCAGCCCCAGGCATCACCCACCTCCAGCGGTAAAATCAGACGTGCAGAAGCTTAGAGGCTCAATTGCTCTGGGGGCCCCAGACCCCCTGCCTTCCCCCCCGCACCCACCCACACGGGTGTCCCTTCTACAGCATCTGAGAGTCTGGTCTCCTGTTAGACCCCTCCCACCACTCCCACTCCAGCCAAGCACAAACCTTCCTTTTACCGTGGTGGTACCATTTTTACCATGGCGGCCCCACCGGGTAGGGAAAGGGAAAAAGGGGAGGAGCACACTTGAGCAAGAGGGAATGCGTTTTGTCCCCATGCCTGTGTGCAACCCAGGGATAAGTGGTTGTAGAGGTGAAAGCCCAGGGGAGGGGTACAAGTTGGATACAGATGTGGGAGCCATCAGCCTATGGACAGCAATAAGAGTTTAAGGAAGATGGGGCCTTAGCACCCTGGGGAGGGCCACAGGTCTGGGACCATGGAACAGGAAGAGGAATAGGCTTGCTGGAGAAGCAGCCAAGCCCTGAAGGGCCTGCAAAGAAATGGACTCCTAGGAGACCCCGGACTCCTGCCCGCCCTGCTTTTCCTCTCCCTCGGAGCCATCCTTACTTGAATCCTGTGACAAGCAGGAAGGGTTACAACCTCAGAAGACCTCAGCAGGTGAAGGGCCATCGGACCCCTCACGGACCCCTCACGCCTCTCTTCTGGCTTTATAAAACCTGGGAGCCTACTGTGGATTGGAGAAGAACGACCAGACACCTAAGAATGCCCGAAGGTGGGAACTCCTCCAGAAGGAATTTGCACCTACCCAGCATCCTCCACCCCTGCCCTGGGGACTGATCATTAACTGGGCTGGAGCCCCCCCCCCCCCTCAGGGAGTAAAGGTGTGGGCCCCCGAGTGCTTGAGTGCTTTAAAAGTCACCAGCTAATGGGAGATGAGAATGAGGGTGGAGGTTGTTTTGTTTTGTTTTGTTTTGTTTTAATTCATGAGAAACACAGAGAGAGGCAGAAACACTGGCGGGGGGGGGGGAAGCAGGCTGCAGGGAACCAGATGCAGGACTCGTCCTAGGACCCTGGGATCATGCCCTGAGCCAAAGGTGGTAGACGGTCAACCACTGAGCCACCCAGGCGCCCCTTGAAGGTGGAGTTCTGATCTGTGGGGAGTCTCTGTCTTTGATGAGCTTCAAGCCTTCCTCTGACTCTGGGATCAGTGTGGAGGCTATCTGACCAGCAGGGAGGGGCAGGGTGAAGCAGCCACCTTTGAGCCCATCCTGAGAATTATCCGCCTGGACCGGACTTTTAATATCAGCAAGGTGAGCCATCGGCATCCTGTAGACCCCAATCTGTAGGCTGTGACCAGACAAAGATAATAGGAAGGTGTTTGATCTGCGCAGGTGGAGGTCCCAGGCTGTGGGGAGTGGGGGTGGGCAAAACTGGAGCTTTTCCTGAGTCCTGCTAGCCCGTCACCTATTTTCTTAACTGTGGAAACTGCAGCTCCCAGACAGCCAGGGGAGGCTACACTTCGGATCTGAGTCCCATTCCAAGCCAGATTTCTTCCAGGAAGAGAGAAAGAAAAGCTCTGTGAGAGGCCCTCAGGGCATCAGCCTAAGGATTGCAAATCCATTGTTTCTTCTCTGGCCTCAGTTCCTGCCCTTGCCCTCTTAACTTCTAGTTCAGCCACCTAGAAATTTCTGCTTCTACTTCCATCCCGGGAAGCCTTTGTCCTTGCTGAGCCCTCTCCTTGAAATGCTCTTCCTCCTACCAATTTCTGCTTTGCAAACAGGACTCTTCTGGAAGCCTACTCTAACCTCCCTGGCTCTTATAGACTTCTTGCGAGTGTATGTTTTGTTAGGTAATAAATAGCATATGATAAACACAGTAGATATTTGTACAAAGGGACAAGAGCGATGTGATAAGAAAGTGCCTGGACGACCTCTTTTGGTTGGGTGGTCTGAAGTCATGTTAGTGGGTAGTCAGTCATAAGTTGAAATTTAAGTGGCTACAAGGAGCCAGCCTGCAGGGGACAAAAGAACATTCCAGGAACACAGAGAATTGCTGGAATAAAGGTGCAAAGTGAAAAGTGAATGGAGCTCACCTCTGCAGTGTGCAAGGGGAACGATTGGAAATGAGTTCTAAGTCGTCTATAGAGGTGGAGAGCAGGGCTTTCTATGCCACTGAAGTTTTTTTCCAACAGATACCATGAGAAAGCATTAAAGGGTTGGAGGAGAGGGGCTGTCACATAATAAGACATTTTTGGTGCGTGTTTTACTTTTTAAAGAATGTCCGTCAGTTAATGAAACTCATGGGAGCCAGTTTGATATGAATAGGATAGCTCCAGTTCTCAAATATCTGCCTTTATTATATGTACAAATTACAAAGAGGAAAAAAGTAGTGGAGAAACCTGATGGACCCAGTCTTAACCAAATGGTTAGTTCAAATGGGTGAACTCACCACCCTATGCCTTCTGTCATGATACACTGAGAAGGACATGGTATTGCTTTGGGCATATTTGTGGCCAAAGTGTATAACCTCAATCTAATGAGAAAGAAACCGATAAACCCCAAATAAGGGATATTCTACAACATAACTGGCCTGTGCCTTTTAATAATGTCAAGATTATAAAAGAACCCCCTCCCGGGGAACCTGGGTGGCTCTCAGTGGTTGAGTGTCTGCCTTTGGCTCAGGTCAAGTCCCACATCAGGTTCCCCATGGGGAGCCTGCTTCTCCTTCTGCCTGTGTCTCTGTTTCTCTTTGTGTGTCTCTCATGAATAAATAAATAGAAGCTTAAAAAAAAAAAAACCTCTCCCTCAAATATCCATCAGTAGGAAGCTGAGTTAAATGTGACATGTACTACATAGACTGGAATATTACCCAACAATTGAAAAGAATGAGCCAAATCTCAATAGATCTATAAGGAAGATCTCAAAAACTGTGTTCTCATGATAAGACACATGGCAAATGAAATCTACACCAAGCTGGCCTTTTCCCACCCATTAGTTTAGCAAAAAATCAGCTTAGTAGGAAATCAAAAGTTTGACAAGGTTGTGGGGAAACAGGCACTCATATATCGCTGGTGGAGGAGCCACCCTGATACAACTCCTGTGAACTTGTAACTATCAAAATTATAAATCCATATACTTCTTGACCCAGCAATCCCTTCTCTGGAATTCAAGTATGACATCCTACTACGTGTAACAGTATTCACTGCAGGGGCGCCTAGGTGGCTCAGTCTGTTGAGCACCTAACTCCTGGTTTCTGCTCAGGTCATCATCTCAGGTTTCTGAGATTGAACCCCACATCGGGCTCCATGCTTAGCGTGGAGTCTGCTTGAAACTTTCCCTCTGCCCAGCAACTGTCCTTTTTAAAAAGGAAAGCAATGCAGTTGTTCATCATTGGGATTCCTCACCCACTACCAACACCAATATCTCCACCCTAATCCACATCTAGTAAGGGAAGGAAGGGGAAATAAACTTTCTTTCTCACCAGGCCCTGAGAACTCCTCTATCAGTCTCTTCCCACTTTTTCTGCACCCATCCCCTCATCCCCTTGTAGTGTGGGACTGACAAACTTGGCATGAGGGGTAAGCCTGAAACAGAGGTAAGAGCCTCAGACTAAGGGGTCAGATTCTTCCCCCTACTTGCTGGTGAACTTCAAGCTAGTCCCAGTCCCTCTTTGGCCTTCTTAATAGGAATGATAAAGCAGTGAGGCATGTCCCCCCAAGCCACTCATGGCCACATTATTTGCAAGACACAAGATACACATGGATCTATTAAAATAGGGTGTCAGAGGAACCCCATATGACCCATCTTGGAACAAGAACGAATGACCAGGACATTGTGAGGCCCCCTTTATATGAGAGTGCTGAGCTGGGCTGAACCCAGGTCACCAGACCTGGGTGCAGACAAGGAAGATGTGCAGGCGTTGGCAGTGGGAGGGGCTCAGCCCAAGAGCCAGAGGTACAGCATGGGGGCCAGGCTGAGCAGGAGAGGCTCAATCCCTTGGGGCATAACCCCAGCGTTCCTGGCCCCTGCATAGAACCTCACCACCTCCTCGTTGGGGTTACCCAAGGCCGGGTCAAACTATACCTGGTTTGACCACTCCCCCGGCTGTAGTTGGTGGCCTTGTAGGAGTGATCCCAGATGCCCTCACACAGGGCTGCAGGCGTGGGAATGTAGGCCTCAAATGTGCGGCAGGTGGCCCTAGCTGGACACTTGTTCACTCCTGCAGGGGAGAGAGGGCAGGCACATTCACCCCACCCCTCACCCCAGGCCCAAAGCTCTTTTCTGGCCACCCCCAGAAATCCTCACCCAATCCCAGATCCTCAAAGCCCCCCTCCGTCTCCCCACCCCCAAGCCCTCACCTGAGGTCCAGTTCCAGCCTCTGTGCCAGTTGCTCTTGCAGGTGTAGGAGGTGCGGCAGTCCTGCCACCATTGCTCACAGTCCTCTCTGCACAGGGGCACGTGCAGGATGCGCTCCTTGCGCCAGCTCTGGTTCACCTGCGTGGGAGGCCAAGAGGGAGGGCTCCCTTCAGCCAGGGGTGGGGGCAGCCATGGCCTTGCCCAAGCTGGATGGCAGCCTGCTGGGTGGAGGTGAGGGACAGTCCCGTACCTCCTGGATCCAGGGCCCCAGGTTGGGTGAGCACTCATAGAGACAGTTGTCCTGGATGAAGTGGCGCTTGCAGGCGGGCTCCATCTTGCCGCAGTGGTCCCAGGTGAAGTTATACAGGCAGGAGGTGTCCTTGTGCAGCTCCTGGCTGGTGCTGACAGTGCAGCAGGCCTTCTTCCTCCAGGGAGTGCACTGCGTGGGGGAGACCCGGACTAACTGCCCCGCTCCCCACAGCCATCTCCTTCAAATTCTGGTTCCTCAGCCCCAGGTAGGGTGTCCAGAGGAATACTTGCTGGGGAGGGCGCTGCTATGTCTGGCCCTTGGGGTAGAGACAATTATAATAGAGTTTTGTTTAAAAAATTATATATTTATTTGAAAGAGAGAGAGCATGAGGGGTTGGGGGAGAGTGAGAGGGAGAGGGAGAAGCAGGCTCTCCACTGAGCAGGGAAGCCAATGCAGGGCTTGGTCTGACTCCAGGATCATGACCTGAGCTGAAGGCAGATGCTTAATAGACTGAGCCACTCAGGCAACCCTATAACAGAGTTTTTAAAAGAAAGTTTTTAAAATGTGGGAGTCCTGGGAACCACATTTGGGGAAACAATCATTTCCGCAGCTCTAAATGACTTACAAGTTACTCCACGTGTTTCGGGTTATTTATATTACTCATTTTGCATCCAGCCAATATTAACTGAGTACTTATTATCAATCCCGCATTGTGCTAGGTGCTGAGAATACAACAGTGAGTGAACAAAACATATAAATCTCTGCCCTTTTTTTTTTTTTTCAAATTTCTGCCTTTATGGGGCTTATGGCTTTAGTCACGAGCAGAGGAAGACAAAGAACATTGTAGGTGCAGAAAATGGCAAGTGCAAAGTTCCCGAGGCTTTTGCACTTTATGGCCTTGACATTCTAGCAAAAGCATCATTCATTTAATTTTTACAAAGTTTATGTAAGCTGTATCCCTGGTAAATGGTGGGATCCAGTTTTGAACTCAGGGCAGGGAGGAGGAGAGCCTGGCCCCAAGCTATGGTGAGGACAGAGATGGAGGGGGCTGATCTGGGTCTCCTAGGGTCTGGACTCCCAGGTTGGGGACTCCAGATAGGTCCAGAAAGTAGGGAACAGAGAGGGCAATGTTTTGCACGTGAACCCCAAGGTGGACCTGACACAATGCTGGAGGCTGTCCCAAGAGAGGTCAATTCAAGGCAGACAAGACAGTGGAAATGGTGATGGTTTCTCTGTAGAAATAGTTCCAAGGTGGGACTCCAGAGCTGAGTGATTTTCAGCCAATTGCTTAAAATCTCAGAGATGAATTCTAGCACCCAGGACCAAGCCACTAGGGAGACGTGACAACTCTGGGCAATAAAGGAGAAACAAGGAAAATCCAGGAGGGTGAACCAAACCCACCTATCTCCAACAACCTAACTCATCTCCAGCCCAGCTGGCATAGAACATGCTTCCAGGCCCCCCTGACTTCATGCATGCTCTTCCTCAGATTCCCCAACTCCTGGTGGCTCTGCAAGACCTCATGTACCTAATCCTGGACCTGCCAACCAATCAGTGGTTTCTGCCCTCAAAAGGGTGAATTATTATAATGAAAGGCACTTGCTGGCCTATAGTAGGGGCTCCTATACAGATAAGCATTCCCATTATAGCCCCTGTCCCACAGAATTCTAGTCATCTGGCTCCCTCAAAAGTCTGTGTGCCATTTCTTGGCCAAGAAAATTGCTCCAGAGGGTTCTGAAAAGTACCCCCTAAATCTTAAAAAGTTCTGAAAATGAAGAAGTGGAACAGACTTTCAGTTTTGGAAGAGAAGCAGTTCTGGAGATAGATCCTGGTGATGTTTGCAAAACAATGTGAATGGACTTCATGGCGCCAAGCCGGGAACTTGGAAATGCTTAAAATGGCAAATTTTATATTATGTGTATTTTAGCACGTGTGCGCGTGCGGGCGCGCACACACACAACACACACACACACACACACACACACACACACACACCACCACCACCACCACACCACAAATGAGACGTCAGAAATGACTCAGAAGTCATGGGGCTCTGGGCTTCCCGCTTTTCACTTCCAGCCCCTGGATCAGTCCATGGCAGCTTTCCCTGGGGACACCTCCAGCCACCCCCCCGCCCCCAACCTTCTAGCAACATGAGACCTCATAGGGAGCCGAGGAGCATATGAGAGGGAATGAAGGACGGGCAACTGTCAGAAGCCTGGAGTTCAACCGGAAGCCCAGGTTTTGAGCTGCTTCAGGGGCTTTTCCTATGAAATAGGGCCCCTCTCTGTGGGCAGCAGCATCCTTGGCTCCGGTCACACTACGCTGGCCACTGCTTGTGCTTTCACCCTCTGTGTACAAACTGTTCTCTGCTAGGCTGCCCTTTCCTGCTTCGTCTTCCTGGAAAACTTACTCATCCTCCAAGGCCAAGGCTGATGGCACCTTTCCTGGGAAGTCTTCCCAGAGTTATCTGATTTGTCACTGTCTCTTTAGGACATGATGGGGGTGGAGGACCTGGACTGTTCCTCTGTGTTTGCTGCATCATGATCTTGAGGGGCCTGTCTCCCCTGTACATTGTCTTTGAGCTCCATGGGCCGGGCATATTTAAGGCTGGAAAAGGCACTGCCTGATCCTGTCCTAGCCCGTGCTAACGACGAGCCTCTCGATTACCAAGGTATGCGAGTATGTCTATATGCACACATATGTACACTATACCTATGCCCTCTGTGGGCCTCATTTCCTATTTCCTCATCTGTTTGAGTAGAGTCCACCATCCACCTACCAAGTAGGTGGAATATTCATGGACAAGGTATTAGGAGAGCTCTTAGAACACAGTGGGGGCCAGAGAAATGGTCCCCCCACAATAGTATATTTGGTGGCCTCATAAGGATCACCTCAGTCACCCTCCTGACTTTATTGCTCCCCACAGCTGATCTTCCCATTCCCTGACTTCTTCCATTTTTAGGGCCAGCTCTCTTCCCAACTCCTGACCCCACTCCATCCTCACCTGGTCATGTAGCTAGTCCTCAGGGCATGGCTTTGTCTTATGGTGCTTGGTGTCCATGCAGATGTTGAGTAGGTCCATCCTGGGCCCTGGAATCCTGGACTGGGCACCCCACAAAGCAGCCACCCAAGCCAGAAGCATTGTATCACTGGCCAGGCCATGTCCATCCATTTCCTACCAGAAAGCTGCAGTCAGAGGTGGACACAGCCTGAGAGAGGCAGCAGTTACAAGACTCTCCACTGGGTTTCTTGTCTCCTTGCCAAGCCCGGATCTTCTGTCCTCCTCACCCAGCGTATCCCTGAGGGCACCTGAATGAACTAAGCAACAGGGCAAGTGTAGAGGTCTGTGCCAGAGGCAAGACCCTCTCACCCCCTCCCAAGGGCACTCCAACACTAGCTTGCTCTGTGACTGGTCACTGGGGAGCCACCTGCACCTGTCCTCCTGGATTTCACAGGCGGTATTTCATCCACAGTTTGAGGGCCCTACCAGTTTGGCAAGTCCTCTCAGATCTGCACAACAGGAACCACAGGATGTGGTCTACTGATGAGGGTGGAAAGTGAGAGAAGGAGTACCTGCCAGCTTCAGCCCATCCCCCACCCATCCAAGGCAGCCTAGGTTCAGGCCCCAGAGACTGCCAGGGGGCAGACTTGGATGCTGACCTGGGGCCAGCTGAAGGCCACTGAGTCCTTCAGTCACTGCTCATGGTCCTGGACCAGGTGCCATGGGAATTGGGGTTGGGGGTACAATATGGAGAGCCAATGAGGGTGTAGGTCCAGAGAGCCAGACCCCAGTTTCTCACACCTCAACAATCCTTCCCCCTACACAAAGGGGGGGAACTTGGGAAGTTACCCTGGCCGAGTCAGGCCTAGAGCTATGGGAAGGCCAACAGTAAGGTACTTGGGCGAGGGACCTGAGCCAGAGCATTGAGTGGTAGGAGCACTAGAGGAAAATTCAGCAGAAAACCCAGACCCCAAGAGAACTGGGGAAGACTTCACCTTTGCTCCCACCTCCCTCCCCACTTTCCCTCAAGGCCTGCCCTCAGCCCACCTGGGAAGTACAGTGTCTCCTTCCTCCTCCTCACTCTTTTTAGAAACCTACCTTGACTGCCTGTTGAGCCTTTCTGTCAGGTGAAGCAGGCAGGATTTTAGCAAACAACCCAACTGCCTTTCAGTGAGAGACCAGTTAAATAAATCATGGTTCATCCAATGGGATTTAACCTGGTATAAAAGAATGAGAAAGCTCTTGGTATACAAATGTTGAAAAACCTCCAAGTATATTATTAAGGGAAAGAGGAAAGGTGCAGAAATGTGTCAATAGAATGCACTCTTTTGTGTAAACAAGGAGGGAGAATGTATGTCTTTGCATAAGAAAATTCTGAGGGGTACCTGGGTGGCTTAGTCAGTTAAGCATCTGACTCTTGGGTTTGGCTTAGGTCATGATCTTGGGGTTGTGAGTTGAGCCCTTTGTCAGGCACCGCACTCAGCAGGGAGTCAGCTTAAGGTCCTCTCTCACCTTCTGCACTTTACCCTACCCCTCCCTTCATGCTGTGCTCAAGTGATCACTCTCTTTCTCTCTGTCTCTGTCTCTGTCTCTCTCTCAAAAATAAATTTAAAAAAATTTAAAAGAAAATTCCAGGGGATCCCTGGGTGGCTCAGCAGTTTGGCGCCTGCCTTGGGCCTGGGGCATGGTCCTGGACACCCGGGATCGGGATTGAGTCCCACGTCAGGCTCCCTGCGTGGAACCTGCTTCTCCTTCTGCCTGTGTCTCTGCCTCTCTCTCTGTGTGTCTCTCATGAATAAATAAATAAAATCTTAAAAAAAAAAAAAATTCCAGAAAGGTACAAAAACTTTTTCAAGTAGTTGCTTGGTGGGAGGATATGGGATAGAGATGAGACTTCTGTTTTTTTAATTTTAATTTTTAATTTTTTTTTAGTAATCTTTATACCCAACTTGGGGCTTGAGCTCATGACCCCCAGATCAAGAGTTTCATGCTCTTCTGACCGAGCCAGCCAGATGGCCCAACACTTTCTTCTATAAACCTTTCTATGCCGTTTTTATTTGAACCATGTGACCTTATTTAAATACAACATATGTTTGTATATATGTGTGAGTATAAATATACAAAATGTTGAATGGGAAAATGAGATACAGAATGATGCACCTGATTTGATATCATTACATAAATTTCAATAACAAGGCTGTTCATAAAATAATGCTACATATTAGTTATTGATACTGTAGAACTGTTTGCAGAAATATGAACACCAGGCCACTGGTAGTCCTAGGTCCTTGGGTGTACTGCCAGAGAAACTCTGTGCATTTGTGCCACATACACATATATGTGTATACACATCTGATACAGTTAACGCTACCTTGGACAACATGGGTTTGAACTGCGCGGGTCCACTTACACGTGGAAAAATATTTTTGGAAAAATATAGTACAATACTGTAAATGTATTTTCTTTTCTCTAGCTTACTTTATTGTAAGACTACAGGGGGCACTTGAGTGGCTTGGTCTGTTCGGTGTCTGCCTTGGGCTCAGGTTTGGCTCCCTGCTCAGCGAGGAGTCTGCTTCTCCCTCTCCCCCTGCAGCTCCCCCTGATTGTGTGCGCTCTCTGTCTCTGTCTGAAATAAAATCTTAAAAAAAAAAAAAAAAAAAATCACCCTGGGCAGCCCCAGTGGCGCAGCGGTTTAGCGCCCCCTGCAGCCTGGGGTGTGATCCTGGAGACCCAGGATCGAGCCCCACATCGGGCTTCCTGCATGGAGCCTGCTTCTCCCTCTGCCTGTGTCTCTGCCTCTCTCTTCGCTCTCTCTGAATGAATAAAGAAATAAATCTTAAAAAAAAAAAAAATCACCCTAAAAAAGAAAGAATACGGTATATAGGGACACCTGGGTGGCTCAGTCAGTTGAGCATCCAACTCTCAGTTTTGGCTCAGGTCGTAATCTCAGGGTGTTGGGATGGATCCTCACATCAGCATTGTTGGGTTCTGTGCTCAGCAGGGAGTCTGCATCTCTCCCTCTTTCTGTGCCCTTCCCTGCTCACTCTCTCTTTCTAACATAAATAAATAAAAGTTTCCAGGGGGGGGTCCCTGGGTGGCTCGGCGGTTTGGCGCCTGCCTTTGGCCCAGGGCACGATCCTGGGGTCCCAGGATCGAGTCCCACGTCGGGCTCCCGGCATGGAGCCTGCTTCTCCCTCCTCCTGTGTCTTTGCCTCTCTCTCTCTCTGTCTCTCTGTCTATCATAAATAAATAAATAAGTAAGTAAGTAAATAAATAAATAAATAAATAAATCTTAAAAAAAAAGTTTCCAAAAAAATATAGTGTATAATACACATAATGTACAAAATATGTGTTGATCTACTGTTTATGTTACTGATAAGGCTTCCAGTCAACAGTTGACTATTAGAAGTTAGGGTTTTGGGGAGTCAAAAGTAACTAACCTCTAACCTGCATTGTTCAAGGTCAACTGTATATTCCATTTGTATATACAAATGATAGCATACTATTCTACACTTTACCTTTTTGGGGATAGTTTCACTATACAAAAACCTCATGAAGCCAAGTCATCCACATTTACATACTTGATAGCACATCTGATAGTGTAACTTTCAAGTTACTTCTTTATGCTTTGTATAGTCTGAAATAGATGAAAATGCTCTCTATAGCAAGAACCCTTTCATTAACCATTATAAACAAGTTAAGAAAGTGGGTACCTGGCTGGCTCTATCTGAGGAGCGTGCAACTCTTGATCTTAGGGTTGTTTTTTTTTTAATTTTTATTTTATTTTATTTTTATTATTTTTTTTATCTTAGGGGTTTAAATTTGAGCCCCACGTTGAGTGTAGAGAGATTACTTAAAAAAAATAAAATCTTAAAAAAAAAGTGAAGGAAGAAAAGTTCATTTTTTCAAGTTAAATTGCTTGATCCTTAGTCTGTTTCTCAAACATTATTGCAGACAGTAAAGTTGCTGTTAGCCTAGGCAGACAGATGGTATTGTTCCTGTTTTTTTAATAATGTATATTGATGTCTTCCCATTATGATTTTGGGAAAACCTCCAAATCCTGTCATCGCTTATTTGACTAGTAGAATGCCTCTCCCGGGGCACGGTCTGTGGTTTCAGTCTGTTCTCAGCACAGTCCTGCTGCAGGTACACATAAGGTGACAAGGTCAGGGTGTGGTTATGAGGTGCTCACCTAGCTCCCTCTGCCTGCTGGAGCTCCATCACCACTGAGAACCAGACCCTAGTCAGCAGTGCTCTGCCCTCCTCCTATTGAACTAGCCTGTGATCTTCATCGTGTTGCTGGTCTTAATACCTTCGTTCCCTACATTGGGACATGTATCTGTTTTCCTTCTTTAGGAGTAGTTTGGAAGTGTAAATGAAAGTCTTTTGTAGCCTACTAAACACTTATTACATAATCACACTAGTCCTCACATACTGAGAACTTCTCTACACCAAGTAGAATAATGGATGCTTTACTTTGTTGTGTCTTATAACTCTCACGACTCAGTGCACTAATGACATTATTATTTCCAACATACTGATGAGGAAACTGAGGCCTTGGGAGTTAGGTGAATTCCCAAATAGCTAAAAAGCAGAGGAGTCAGGATTCAACCCAAGCTGATTTAACTGCAAAGCCCATGATTTTTTCACTGTAATGCTATCTCCAGATACATGGTCTCATTTTCTTGCCTTACCTCTAAGAAATTTAGCTGAGAAACCACATGCTACGTTGACTTTTGAGAATAGCCTTCAGAGCTCCTCTCCCCAGAAATCTCTTAGTCTGTAAAATTCTTTTTCCACTTCTGCTAAGTTTTGTCAATGAATGCAAATAAAGGAAATATAATATTTTAGAAATAAGAGTATCATGTGACACCATTTCAACCAGAGATAAGCTTAGATTTTTCATTAGAAGTTCTTCCTAGCCATGTGATTAAGCAGGTATAAAAATCATAAATGATGTAAAAAAGAAAAACACAAGGTTTCCATTGCTTTTTTGAAAAAAGCTAAGGAAAGACACAAATAAATCTATAAAGGCAGTCATGCCTGGAGCAATGCTGAGAGCATGCCCAGACCCAAGGCTTATAATTAATCTCATTCTGTGCAGTTGAGGGGAAAAAGCCTTTTCCTATGTGGGGGTTAGAGAAGGGAACAGAGTCTTTGACCGTTGTGAAGTGAAGTCTATGTCACCTCCCCTTGAGGTGAGCGGTCACAGAGCCTGTTTGTGCTCAACAGGTTCTGTGACTGCTCTGACCAATAGAATTTGGTAAAACTGATCTTTTGACAATTTCTAGCTCCAGCCCTTAAGGGATGATTATGGACTGGATGTGTCTTTCCAACATCTGTATGTTGAACCCTTACCTGCCCCCTACTGTATGATGGTATTAGAAGGTGGGGCCTTTGAGAAATGATTAGAGTTGGAATTAGTGCTCTTATAAAGATCATGAGATGTTTCTCCTTCTGCCTATGTCTGTACCTTTCTTTCTGTGTCTCTCATGAATAAATTAAATCTTAAAAAAAATTTTTTTTAAATGTCACGGGAGAGCTTGCTTCCCCTCTCTGCTCTCCACCATATCAAGATACAAGGAATGGGCAGTCTGCAACTTGGAAGGGGGTGGGGGGCGAGGGGAGTGGGGAGCGGGGAGGGTGTCACCAGAATTTACCATGCCCGTACCCTGATCTTGGACTTTCAGGCTTCAGAACTGTGAGGAATAAACTTTTGTTATTTAAACCCCCTATCTCTATGGTATTCTGTTACAGCAGCCCAAACTGACCAAGACAAGGACTAGCAGCTTCTACTTCCTGTTTCTTAGAATATTGGCTCTTAGGCCCCTGAGCCACCATGTGAGAGGACTGACTGCCATGTCAAGAAGCCCATGGGATACATGGAGAAGAGGGGGCCTAGCTGAGGCTAGCCTTCCAGCAAACCCTGCCCAAGGGCCAACCACATGAGTAAAACCATCTTGGATGTTCAGGAGCATCCCAGACATAAGCTCAACACTACCAAGTGACCCTAGTCACTGCCACATGGAGCAAAAAGAGTATCCAGCTGAGTCTTGCCCAAACTCCAGACTCATAAAATCATGAAATATAACAAGTTAGCTATTAAACCACTGTGTCTATTTGATTTTTTTAACTTTGTATTTTGGCATACTCTTTGAGTTATAGAAAAGTTGCAAGAGTAGTGAAGAGAGTTCCCATATACTTTTCATCCATGTTCCCCAAATGTTGACATCTTACATCTGGCCAAAGTACATTTTGGCCAGAAAATCAGGGAAGTGATGGCCCTTTCAGAGTGTATCATATCAAGGGATATATGATGTGCACAATGTCTTACTGCTAGCAATCATTTGGTTAAGGTGGTTTCTCTCCATATAGGTATTAGTTTTCCCTTCGTGAGTAATCAGCATTTTGTGGGAAGATGCTTGGACACTATGCACACATCCTCATCACCCTGTCCTTCACTTATTTTAACATCCAATCCTGCCTGGAACAGTAAACCACAAAGCCAGGGGATGGTGCAGCGATAGCTAACTGCTAGCACCGTGAGAGTCAGTGTCATCTTTTTTTCAGGCTCTGAGAAACAATTTGGCTTATCACCTTAATACAGCCATGTAACAGTTACATCTACAGAATTAACAAAGTATTTCACAGAATTCCTCATCACTGCAGGGGATGATCAAGTTATTTGATCATTGACGAGTTTTAATCTGGAAGTGACATGATTCATCGGGCGATTTTGAAAGATCCGGCTGGTGTGTGCAGAAGGATTGGGTGTGGACAGGGCAGGTGGATCAGGTAGGCTTCAGGAGTCCAGGCCTGGAATGATGGTTCCTTGGACCAGCGGGATGGAAGTGGGGATGCTATCAATTAATCAGTTTGAGATCCACTGCGTGCCTACTATGTGCTAAGCTGTTTGTTGTAGGTGCTTGGGCTACAGCAGTGAACCAGACGAAGTCCCTGCTCTCATGGAGCTGACATTCCAGGGAGGGAGGGGAAATGAGAGAAAATAAATGGAGAGGGGCACCTGGGGGCTCATTCAGTTAAGTGTCTGCCTTCAGTTCAGATCATGATCCCCTGGAAGGATCTCCTCTGGAGAAATAAAGTAGGGTAAGGGAATAGAAAGATAGAGGAGGGACTTTTTTACGATTTTATTTATTTATTTGAGAGAAAGAGAGCATGAGCTGGGGGAAGAGCAGAGGCAGAGGAAGAAGCAGACTCCACTCTGAGCAGGGGGCCCGATGTGGTGCTCGATCCCAGGACCCCCGGGATCATGACCTGAATCGAAGTCAGATACTTAGCAGACTGAGCCACCCAGCCACCCAGAAGAGGGGCTATTTTGTATAGGAAAGATCTACAAGGTGATATTTGGGCAGAGGCCACAGTGAAGTAAGGAAAGGATCCCCATGGATATGGAGGGGTGTTTTATACTTACAGGTCTCAGCCTATCAATAAGCAATGTTGTGGTTGGACTGGCCCTGGCCCTTGTGGTTCATATTATGAATGTAAGATGCCTTTCAGCAATAACGTTCAGGAAGCATTGAAAAAAATAAAGATTTATTACTTACAGAACCTGGAAATTGCACAGCAAGGTCTCCACCGGCATAGACCGCACATGGGCCTGGGGTTCTGCTTTTACTGGGATCAAGGGTGGGCGCCTAGGGTTTCACGGGCTCACTCTTGTATTTACTTATTCATTTATTTTAAGACTTTATTTATTTGAGAGAGAGAGAGAGACAGAGAGCATGAGCAGGGACAGAGGCAGAAGGAGAGGGAGAAGCAGGCTCTCTACTGATTAGGGAGCCTGATGTGGGGGCTCCATTCCAAGATCCTGAAATCATGACCAGAGCTGAAGGCAGATGCTTAACTGACTGGGCCACCCAGGCACCCCTTCTATTTATTTGTTTGTTTAGGTTTTATTTATCTGAGAGAGAGAGAGAGTGTGTGTGAGTACAGGCTCCCTCTGTATTGGTGAATTTTAAACATAAGAGCAGGAGGGGGGTGCCGGGATCCCTGGGTGGCGCAGCGGTTTGGCGCCTGCCTTTGGCCCAGGGCGCGATCCTGGAGACCCGGGATCGAATCCCACATCGGGCTCCCGGTGCATGGAGCCTGCTTCTCCCTCTGCCTGTGTCTCTGCCTCTCTCTCTCTCTGTGACTATCATAAATAAATAAAAATTAAAAAAAAAAATGTTTAAAAAAAAAAAAAGGAGGGGGGTGCCTGGTTGGCTCAGTCAGCAGAGCATGTGACTCTTAATCTCAGGTTTGTAGGCTGGTGGAGTTCAAGCCCCATGTTGGGTGCAGAGCCAATTTAAGGTAAAAAACAACAACAAAATAAGAGTGGGAATCAAAGTGCAAAAAGAGACAAAACAAGCGACCCTAATGGTCCGTGGAAATCAGCCAAGATATTTAAAACAAAAGAGCCTCAGTTGGAGGTGGAGGTAGCCTGGCTCTTTATCTAGCCCGCGTTGTTGGCAAAGTGTTTATTGGAAGTGGCTGTCCTTGGGGATCCCTGGGTGGCTCAGTGATTTAGCACCACCTTTGGCCCTGGGCGTGATCCTGGAGACCCAGGGTCGAGTCCCACATAGGGCTCCCTGCATGGAGCCTGCTTCTCCCTCTGCCTCTCTCTCTCTGTGTCTCTCATGAATAAATAAATAAAATCTTAAAAAAAAAAAAAAAAAAAAAAAAGGAAGTGGCTGTCCTTGAAGCGGATGTGTCAGTAATCAAGCTTAAGTCAGGCATTTGAGTTGCAAGAAAGAACAACTGGCTCTCAAGGTTTACACTATAATCTACCCTGTGATTCTGAGGTATCAGAGCCAATGGTAAGGAGATTAACTGGCAGGGTAGCCAATCTGTTAAAAGTCAGGGGTAGGGCACTTTGTAACCCAGAATACACACATCTAAATAGGATTATAGCTGCAAATGTAGTGATTATACAGGCAATAGTCTGAAATCCAGTACATAGCCATTGTCCTAAACTTGAAAGGTCTATCCATGAAAACAGGCTAGTAATCTCAGTTCACCTAAAATCTCTCTCTTTTAAAATATTTTGTTTATTTATTCATGAGAGACACAGAGAGAGGCAGAGACATAGGCAGAGGGAGAAGCAGGCTCCCTATGGTAAGCCTGATGCAGGACTTAATCCCAGGACCCACCATCTGAGCCAAAGGCAGATGCTTAACAACTGAGCCACCAAGGTGCCTCTAAAATCTCTTATCCCACTTATCTCTATCTACATCACTTGCTCCCAACAACTATGTTTAGATTACCCAAAAACTTTATTAGACACTAGACAAAGTCAGTCATCATCCCAAGTGACTTTTCTTCCTGACAAAATGTGTATTAGAGATAACATGAATTTGGTAAACGCAGGTGGAATAAAAGTTGTATGTCTGCATTATGTTTAATGCTGATAACTCTGAAGACATACCAATTTTAATTAAGCTAAACTTAAACTAACTTTTTAAAAAAATATTTTATTTATTTATTTGTGAGAGACAGAGAGAGACAGGCAGAGGGAGAAGCAGGCTCCTTGCAGGGAGCCTGATGTGGGACTTGATCCCCGGATTCGGAATCACGCCCTAAGCTAAAGGCAGATGCTCAACCACTGAGCCACCCAGGCGTCCCTAAACTAGCTTTTATTTACTGAAGATTATCCCAGATCATAAGAACTTGAAAAACATTTGGGTTAGTTTCTGTATATCTGAGTTTTAGGAATATTTAATTCAAAAGTGCTCATTTTTAAGCCAATTAAATAGAGCTCTTTTACCAACTAATTTTGGCAATACCATCTGGTGGTAGAGAGAGAGAGAAAACCACATGTACATATCATACATCCATCGACATTTATAAACATGCAGAGATACACAGAGACCCTATAGCTTCTGTTTCAAAATTTTCACCACGAATCAGGTACATTAATATAAAACTCACTAGTTTATAAATAACAGTTGAGTCCAAATTGACAGATGGAAAAGTTAAGGTTGCCTGCTCCAATGGCTAAAGCTTTTTACTAATGTTTGTGAAGACTTCTTAAGATTTGTATTTGTTTGGGCACATGGGTGGCTCACCGGTTGAGCGGCTGCCTTTGGCTCAGGGCATGATCCTGGAGTCCCGGGATTGAATCCCACATCGGGGCTCCCCGCAGGGAGCCTGCTTCTCCCTCTGCCTGTGTCTCCCTCTTTCTCTGTCTCTCATGGATAGATAAATAAAATCTTAAAAAAAAAAAAAAAAAAAAAGCTTTGTATTTATGCATGACAAATAATCTTAAATTACTTCCTTGGGTGTTTACATCTTCAAGGGACAGAGAAAGAATGTTAAGTTTTCTCCTTGGAGTTTTAGTGCCTTTTGGATGGTTTGATTGTCCCTATAAAATATAGTAGCATTGACCTCCAATTAGGGGAGCACCTGGTAAAAATAATTCTCTGGACTCAGGGTCAAATGCGGCCTCTTCAGGAATGGAAATGAAGCGGGATCATTTGGGTCATTATGGTCATGAAAATGATAAACCCAATGGACCATGCTGATTTTGTATAGCAGGAGATGGGTTTCTTTTTTTTTTTTTTTTTTTAAAGATTTTATTTATTTATTTATTTATTCATAGAGATGCAGAGAGAGAGAGAGAGAGAGAGGCAGAGGGAGAAGCAGGCTCCATGCAGAGAGCCTGATGTGGGACTCAATCCCGGGTCTCCAGGATCATGCCCTGGGCTGCAGGCGGCGCTAAACCGCTGCGCCACCGGGGCTGCCCAGGAGATGGGTTTCATCTTGGTTTTCCATTCACTGTAAGCCTTAGCAGTGATGACTGTGATGGAAGGATGAGCATGGAGCGAGGCAGTAAATATCCAAGTGAGGACAGGAAGGGTCCTGGTATGAATATCAGGGGCCCTCGGGGCCTCTACCTTCCCACTTCCCTCTTCCTCCTCACTCAAATAAATAAATAAATAAATAAATACATAAACAAAATCTTAAAAAAAATAAAAAAAAAGAGGGATAATTTAAAGTGAGGATAGGGAATAAATAAGTGGCCCAAATGGTACAGTTACCAAAATCAGCAAAGATCCCAAAAACAAAAGTGCCTTGGTGGAGGGGAAGTGACCTGCCTCTTGGTTTATTAGAGATAGCTGTGCATTGGATGCTTCAGTAATTAAAGCTTAAGTCAGGCACTTACTTTACATAAGAGAAAAGAAACCAACTGTCAGTTTACACTGCCAGAAGGATATGTTCCAGGCTGGGGGAATCATAAGCCTAAAGGCTCTGGAGCAGGAATGTACTCAGTGCATTTCAGGAACAGGTAGCAAGGAGGTATTGCATTCACATCGCTCAGCTCTCACTCTTTCTGGATCCTGACTACCATCCTGTCCACATCATCTCAGAGCTACCAAAGCCCTTCCCATCTGAGTCTCCCTAACATTCTTTCTCATCTTTCTTTCTCTATCCCCAGTTCTGCCCAAAATTCCTAGTTCTTTCAGTGTTCTTCAAACACATCATCACCTTTCAACTCCATGTCCTTGAAGGTAATCATGCCTCTTCATACATTGCCTTCTCCCACTTTTCTACAAGTAAACTCCTACTCATCCCTCAAGGCCCTCTCTAATGCTTCCCTGGAACAAAAGTCTAAACTTTTCTCCAGAACCTATTCATCTCTCCTTCCTCTGTGCTCTCATATGGTCTCCACATACATCGATTTTTTTTTTAAGATTTTTAATTTATTTATTCATGAGAGACACAGAGAGAGGGAAGCAGAGACATAGGCAGAGGGAGAAGCAGGCTCCACACAGGGAGACTGATGTGGGACTCAGTCCTGGGATTCCAGGATCATGCCCTAGGCCGAAGGCAGGCACTAAACCGCTGAGTCACCCAGGCATCCCAACATACACTTTTTTTTTTCTTTTTTTACATACATTGATTTTTAACATTTACTACCCTCTCCTATAATTGTGTATAATTGTTTTAGTTCTCACTGGACTGTATTTTTCTCTAGGACAGAGATTATGTCTGCTTCTGTCCCTAGGACCTAGCATGTGTCTGGCATTTGCTTGGCACTCAATAAATGTTGACCAAACAGTGGAACAAATGAAGGAATATGAAGCAAATTTCTTAATCTCTCAGTCTTAGTTTTATTATCCTTGAAATGAAAGCAACTTAAACATTCAGCAAGGTTAAATGATGGATAATGAATGTAAGACAAATGTCACCATCATTGACTGAATTGCCCAAGCCCAAAATAGGAAATCACACAAAATTTCCACTTCTCCATTCCTTTTTTCCCTCCCCAAGCTAACCAGTCACTGTGGCATGTTGAACCTGGCTGGACGTTGGTAAGAAACTCTAGGTTACAGGAGGATTTCCATTAGGCCAGAGCTGTCAGGAAGCATGGGAGGCAAAGGGTGCTGGAGGTAGGGAGTCTATAAGGAAAAGAAGCAGGAGGACTCATGGGGACATAGGCCACAGGAGAACAGGTAAGGGATCCAGGAGAAGGGAGACATCAGTCTGAGTCCTGGGGACATGGAAACCACTCAAGTCTGTGCCCTCAAGAATTTCTGGTCTGCTAGGGATACAATAGAATCAATTTGTACAGAACAAGGCTATAGGGGAGCATCACCTCCTTCCTCATTTGGCTTACAGGATACCACCCAGCTTGCCTGCGTTTCTACTTATATTTTTGGACCCCCTCAGTCTGATCTGATGCTTCTCCTAGTTTCCTTAAATGATGAATGTTGAAGGAAACTATTTTCCATCTACACTCATTCCTTTGATGATCTCATATCATCTCATGGCTTTAAATGCCATCTATGTGCTGATAACTCCCAAATTGATATCTGCAATCTAGATCTCTCCCCTGACCTCAGACTTCTTGCCCCCTGCTCCTCCTGCCCTCTCACCATCTGTACTCTAATGAGCATTTTAAACTCTGCACACACCCAAAAATGAGCTCCAGATAGTTCCCTACACAAAACAACATCTCCCTTGTCTTTCCCATCTCAAGAAATGGCAACGCTGGTCTCCCAGTTGTTCAGTTCAAAAGTCTTGGCTCCTTTCTTTCTCTGATATTCTACATCCAATCTGTCAGCAAGCTCTCTTGTCCCTACCCTCTAAATATATTCAACATTCAACCACTTTTTATCCCCCACCTCTGGATTATTGTAATAGGCTCCCAGTTGGTCTCCCTGCTTCTGCCACTCTCCCTCCTGAATCTATTCTTCATAGAACAGCCGGAGTTAACTCTGTTAAAATGTAAATCAGATTGTGTGGATCCTCTGCTCAAAACCCTTCACAGGATTCTCAACATGGAGTAGAAGCTAAAGTCATTATTGTGACTTGCAAGGCTGTACTATCTGGCTCCTGCTACTTCTCTGTCCTCATCTGCTGCTCTCACCGTAGTACACTATGCTTCAGCCATTCTAGACCCTTTGCACTCGTTCTCTCTCTGAAATGCTCTTCCCTAAATATCAGAACAGTGCTCGCCACCCCTGCACCCCCAGCTTTTTCTTTAGACCTTAGCTCAAAAGTCTCCTTCCTAGTAAGGTTTTCCTTGGCCCCCCCTATCTAAAATAAAACCCCTCCCCTCCCTGCTTCTCTGATTTATGTTTTTCTTCTGGGTGCTTTTTTTTTTTTTTTTTTTTAAAGATTTTACTAATTTGTTCATAAAAGACACACAGAGAGAGCCTGAGACATAAGCAGAAGGAGAAGCAGGCCCCCTGCAGGGAGCCTGATGTGAGACTTGATCCCAGGATCCTGGGATCAGGACCTGAGCCAAAGGCAGATGCTCAACCACTGAGCCACCCAGGTGCCCCTCTCCTAGGTATTTACTGCAAACCTGCAATCCCAATCTTAAAACTGTATTTTGTTTATCTTCTTTGTTGTTTATCTCTCCTATTAGAATGGAAGCTGCATGGAGATTGTTGGGGGGGGGGGGCATCTGTTTTGTTCCCTATTGTATACCCACTACTTAGACTAGTGACAGGCATATAGTAAGGCACTAAGTACGTACTTGTAGAAAGAATGAATGAAAAAGGTGGACATTTCCAAGAGGCAAATTTTACTCTTCACTTTTTAAAAAGATTTTATTTATTCATGAGAGACACAGAGAGAGAGGCAGAGACACAGGCAGAGGGAGAAGCAGGCTCCATGCAGGGAGCCCGAGTGGGACTCGATCCTGGGACTGGATCCTAGGTCTCCAGGACCAGGTCCTGGGCTGAAGGCGACGCCAAACTGCTGAGCCACCCGGGGCTGCCCCAAATTTTACTCTTTAATGAAAAACTTCATGACTACCAGAACTGCTTGGAAACACAATCATGTTAACATACACAGTACACTACCACTTAAACATGTAGTCTCACCAAATCCTCACATCAGTCCAGGACAGGAGGTAGGATGCGCAGTTTATGAAGTTTATGGTTGAAGAGGAAACTGAATCCAGACTGGGGTGGATAAAGGACTTGTTAAAGCTCACACATCTGGTGTGGTCAGGAGCGGAATCAGGGATGATTGCTAGCTCTAGAAGAGGCTGGTGGGTGATGGAGCTTAATGGGGGGGTTGGGTTCGAAGAACTGCCGTTTGACAGAAGGCATGATCCCTGAAGGGGAGGCTGACTCAGCGGTTACCAGAACAGACTCATCAACAAAGGACTGGGAGAGATGACGAGGTTGACCACTAAAGGTATTTAGACCAGTCCCGGAAAGGGCAACTGAATTCCCCCAAAGTGGTGTCCTGAGGCTGACTGGTCACTGAAACCCATACATGAACTCAGACGCAGAGCTGGACAGGCAATCGTAAGAAACCACTGCGTCCACCGTGGGTCTGTGGAGCCTGGCTTCTCCACTGGACTGGAGGTCTACGGGGGCAGGCACCGTGTTCTAGATTCATCCCCCCCCAGCTTCTAGCAGAGCCTGGAATACAGTAGGGACTCAACTACTTCTGCTGAAGTCGTACATACATGCACCAACCAAGAAGCGGAGGGTGAGAAAAGACAGACAGAAGGGGCATAATATCGCCCCGCGATTTGGGGGTAGAAGCAAACGAATTTTCCTGGGACGCGCGGCAGGACAAAGAGTTCCAGTGCTAAAGCAGGTAGCTGCTGCCAGCTATTTTCCAGCAGGGCTTGGCAAGCAGATCCCGGCTAGGGACGAACGGGCGGGGTTCGATGGGGCCGTTGCGGGGGGGGCGGGGGGGGGCACGCTGGGGAAGCCGAAAGGCGGAGACTCAAGGCGGGGCCAACGGAGTAGGCAAATTTTCGACCTCAACTACGTGACTGAGGTGTGTAACGTCACATCCGGTGGGGTGGGCGGGAGCGGGAAACAAAAGGAGAGCAAAGGCGCATGCGTTGGTGGTTCCCGGGCTCTGGTGGGCTCTTCCGCTCGGGCAGAGAGAAGTGCTTCCGGGTCGCCGCCGGCTGCCGCCTCCTGGCGCGGTAAGTACGGAAGCCAGGCTGCGGCCTCTGTCTCCTTGCCCCTTCTCGTCTCCCTCTCGCGGAGGAACCCCGTGGTCCTGACCCGGCTTCTCAGGAGCTCCACGTTCAGACCCCTTTCCACATTAAAGAGCTCCAGTTCATTGGCCGCTTCCTCGAGACTAAGCCCCACCCAGTCGCCCGAGACCCGTCCCTCATTGGTGTCCGTTTCTGTCACCCACCATTCCTCCCAGTTAATTGGCCCCATTCAGGCCCCGCTCCTTTCGCGATTAGCAGCCCTATAAGGGTAAATGCCTGTTCGAATCCCGCCCCTGCATTCTTCGTGTTGGTCCACCCCGCGGTCATTATCATAATAAGCAAAGAGTGGGCGGGGGCTTTGCGGCGAGGGGTGGGCTTTCGGAGCCTCGGGCTCTGGCCTCTCCTATGACGGGCCCGGAGTGAGGATGGCTTGTGTTGTGCTGGTGACACGGCCCGGGAAGCTGAGGTTCACGGAAGGGCAGCGGCGGGCCCAGGATGGCTAAATGAGTTTAGGGCAAAAGCAGAAGTAGACGTCGGTCCGTTTCTCCTGCTCATCTCTAGTGCCTGGCCTGGATTTCTTCCCCGCGGAATATGATGCCCCAGCTCACTTGTGACCTAGAGCCAGTCGTTGCCTGTCGCAGGGCCTCAATTTTCCTGTGAGCTGAAAGGTTTTAATTCAAATTCTCTGGGACCTTTCCGGTCCCCCTCAGCTGCTTTTAGTCCGTGCCGAATTTACATTATCCATTCACGTTAGTTCATTCAGCTTTCCATTTACTTATTTATTCATTTACTCATGCCTTTAGAATGTCTTTCTGAACCGTGCTGCACCCCACCCCAGTTTAGCTGGTTCATGAGAGAGGTGGTTAGTGTCCTAAATTTCTGACACTGGGTAAGTATGGTATGGATCATCACAGAGGGGCAAAAAGTAGGTCTTAGTGTTTGGAGGAGGTAACGATAGGATCAGTGGAGCCCTGCTGCCTCTGATTTTGTAGTGCCAGTCTGCATTCTGGATTCATAGCTCTACATTTGGCTTCCATTCCCCTTCCCGCCTCCCCTTGAACTACTTTACTTCTCCATAAAGTAAATTAATTATCAGAATAAGTATGAGGGTGGTATAATTGTTATTATTCCCCCCCATTTTACAGATGAGGAAACTGAGGCTCATAGAGGTTAAGTGACTTGGCCAAGGTCAAACAGCTAGTAAGTGGTGGAGCCAGGACTCAAACCCAGGTCTGTTTGATTCCCACAGAGAAGAGCTGTTTCCCTGCTACCTTCTACTCCACCCCATCCCCAAATCAAACTATAACCAAATAAAACCCAAAAACAAACACATCTGACAGCTGGATTCACCTGGCCCTTTACCTCAGTCTAGGAGCCATGTCCACCTTGTTTCCCTCACTCTTCCCCCGTGTGACTGAGACATTGTGGTTTAATCTGGATCGACCCTGTGTGGAGGAGACAGAGCTGCAGCAGCAAGAACAACAGCATCAGGCCTGGGTGAGTAAGGACCTAGCACAGTGGTGGAGCCTCTGGGAGAAGCTTTTTGCCCTGAACTGGGAACAATCAAGCTGGGAGGCAGGAGGCCTAGATTCACATCTTTGTATTACCCTGACTTACTGTGGGCCCATGAGACTTCTGAGCCAGATTGGAGGCCAAGGCTCTTTCCTCTGAAACATAAGAAATAATAATTTTGACTTTATTGAGGTCCTAGTAGGTGCCTTATTCTAGACTGATAGTCTCTCACTTTACCCTCACCATCATCTTAGGAGGAAACTGTGGCCTCCTAAGAGAGTTGACGTAGTTGGATCAAGTTTATAAGTAAGTGGCAGATGATAAGAGACAAAGAGATTGGCTCTTTCTGGCAACTGGAAGGAAGCTTCACCCTTAAGGGGACTTCTTAGGGGCAGAGTAGGCCAGTCTCATGTCCCTGACCTGTCCTGCTCAGGCTCTGACTCTGCTCTCCACCTGATTTGGCTACAGCTCCAGAGTATTGCAGAGAAAGACAACAACCTGGTACCTATTGGCAAGCCGGCCTCAGAGGTGAGTGGTTCCAGCAGGTAGGGCTTGTGTGGAGCCCAGGTGGACTAAAGCTCTGCTCTACTTCTGAAGGTCCTGCCTCTGACGCAGAGCGGTTGTGGTGTTCAGCTCTGGATGGAGGCTATAAAGAGGGTGTAGAGTGGTGGCCATTGGACCCAGCACTAAGGTCCTATAGAACATGCATCAGCCTGCTAGACTCAAAGGAGCAGAGAAAGGTTGGGGAATGGAGGGTCATGCACTGGCCCCAGAGACTGGCTCCAAGTGGACCTTGAGCTGGTCCAGGCACTCTTATAGGGCCTATAGTCTTTCCCCTGCCTCACCAGCACTATGATGATGAAGAAGAAGAGGATGAAGATGACGACGAGGATAGTGAAGAGGACTCAGAGGATGATGAGGATATGCAGGACATGGATGAGATGAATGACTACAATGAGTCACCAGATGATGGAGAGGTCAATGAGGTAGGTAGAGGTGTGGGGGAGGGCCCCTGCTCCTGACCTAATTGGTGGCCAAGAGGTACAGAGACTCTGGTGCCAGACGGGCAAGATCTGGGACTGGGGCTGGCTGGGTGGCTGAGGCCCCTCCCCACCCACACCCAGCCTTCTCTCCAGGTGGACATGGAAGGCAACGAACAGGATCAGGACCAGTGGATGATCTAGGTAGACAAGGCAGGGTGGCCTCAGGTAAATTCCAGGCCAGCCCAACTTACCCTGCATCCTCTGCAGAACCAGCTGATTGCCCCAGTGCCTGAAAGCTCACCCTTGGGTATCTCTTCAGCTGCTGCCAGGAACTGGTCTCCTTGGCTCCTCCCAGGCCATCAGTTTGCCCGTGATTCCCCAGGGCCTGAGCCCAACCCACCTTTCTGCCTAGTACCTAACACTTTGGTTGCCAGGTATAATCTCTTTCTAACTCTCTTTAATAAAGACACAGGACTGATTTTTTTCCCCCGTGTCTATTCCCTATTTGTTGGTGGGGTGCAGAGGAATCCAGCATCTTCTCTTGAGCTTTAGGAAGAGGGCACACAAGGGACTTCAGGCAAGCCTACCTGACCATGCGGTCCAGGGCTAAGCAAGGCCAGGGTGGCCCTAGCCATGGGCCCAGGCTCCATGTCCGTTTCCTCTGGCCCAGCTTGTATCCATACATTCCTTCAGAGCTTCTCTGTTTCCTCTGATCCCACCTGGAACTGCATGGGCTGGGGAGGGCAGGCTTTCTGAGTCTCAGAGATGGGAGGCTCCTGGAGCTCTTCCAGACAGCTTCCTTGGTATTAGGAGAGCAGATTAAATCTCAGAGCAGCCCAGGGATTCCCTTGGAGTCATCCAGAAAATCAGTGATAGAGTTGGGTTGGGAGCTCAGGACTCTTGCCTGTTAATCCATAGGTCTCTCTGGAAGGATAGGTAGGGGCCAGTGAGACCAAGCAGTCTGACCTAACTTGACACCTCGTCAGTGTGGAACTGCAGTAGGGCAAAGGTGGGAGGACAGCCTCCCCATCCCTGAGCCCAGCATGTGTCAGGCCACAAGCAGAGAGGGGAGGAGATGTCCTGAGGTCCTTGCTTGGATGGGGGTGGAGGGGCAGCAGTAAGTACCCCTGGGCCTGGACCTCAGCCAGGCCCTGCATAGGTGAGCTGGGCTATGCCATCCTTGATGGCAGGGAAGTCTGGGAGGCCAGTGTGGTGGAGGCGGCAGCGGTAGCGGCCACAGTTCTTGGCATACTGCAGGAAGCGAGGTGCACCAGGGAAGAGCACGTGGTCAGCCAACACAGTAGCACCAGCTGGCAGCAGGGCATGGGCTTCCAGCAGCTGCAGGTCTCGCAGGTAACATCGGGGCCGGTGTGCCAGGAGCGCCAAGTCTGCCCGACTCAGCTGGTACTGGGTTCGTAGACGTGGGATCACCTCCTCTGAGCTACTCACAATGAGCTCCACCTGTAGGGGTGGGAGGAGCTGGAGGTGAGGGTGGGAGGGACTGTCTCCCAAACCAGACCACCTCCCCCAGGATCTGGCTTACTTTATGCCAGGTCCTGGCCTAAGTCCCCATGAGTGTTCTCAGATTTCCTCTGTTTTCAGAACAGACCCAAGAGTTCAGGATCAGTATTGTGATTTCCATTCTGGCAGTGATGAAGCTGAGATTCAGGAAATAAGGTCATAAAGGTCACAAGAGGTAGACTAGACTAAGGGTTCAGACCCAGGTTTGGTAGGCTCCAGAGACCTTCCTCTTAACTGCTCCTTTGTCATCCAGCAGCAAATATGACAAATGACTTGGAACAGGGGGACAGGAGTTCACACATCACCCAAGGTCCCAGTCCCCTATGTGGAATGGAGCTGCTGCTTTCCCCTGGGTAGGATTCCTTTACTGGGGAGGCTTGGCTAGGGCAGGCCGGGGGTGGAAAGGAGGTGGGTGCTGACCGTGCGCTCGTCAAAGCCAGCCAGGCGGATGAGTTTTTCAGCCACTGCTGCCATGCGTGGGTCCCGTTCCACGGTGAGAAGGCGGCCCCCAGGGGGCAGAGCACGGGCAAGAAGCAGTGTGGAATACCCGAAGTGGGTGCCCAGCTCCAGCACACACGCAGGGGTCTTCTCCTCCACTAGTCGCGTCAGGATCTGACCTGAGGGGAAGATGGCTGTTACAGCAGACATGGGAGATGGATTTGGGGTCCCTGATAGAAAAGGATCTCGAATGCCCACTTGCCTCACTGCAGCCCCAACCAGCTGGGGTCTCCTCTCGGACTACAGCTCTAGCTGCCCCACTGGTTCTCCCTTCCCCTCTTTCACTCTCACTTCATACCAGCCATTAGGCATCTTTCCAACAAACAAATCTGACCCTGTTGCTCCTTAGTTCCTGTGATCTTCGAGGCCTTTGAGATTTAACTTGAGATCCTTAGCCTGACATTCAGGACCTTCCTGGACCTGATCCTATCCAACTTTTCCATTCTTCCATCTGTAGCCTCTACCACAGCCCTCCCAAACAGTGTGCCCAAAGTCAACCAAGGCAGCGCTGGCTCATTTTTTCATGCTGCACCAGTGTATGTGCTGGCTCTGCCCTTCCCCTCCCTTGTCCTTATCTACTTGGCCAAGCTGAAAGCAATTCTAGGGTCTGCTTCCTCCAGGAGGGCTCAAACAGAAAGAGCCACAGGCTTCTGAGAGACTTTTGCTAGAGCATCCAGTTTCATTCCCTCTTGTTTTGTTCATTGAATATCTTTCTAACCTTGGAATTGGAAAAATTTCTTCAGACTCTAAAAGCACTTGTGCTGGATGCCCAGGCAGCTCAGTCGGTTTAGTGTCCGCCTTTAGCTCAGGTCATGATCTTGGGGTCCTAGGATCGAGCCCCCAAGTTGGAAAAATTTCTTCAGACTCTAAAAGCACTTGTGCTGGGTGCCCAGGCAGCTCAGTCGGTTTAGTGTCTGCCTTTAGCTCAGGTCATGATCTTGGGGTCCTAGGATCGAGCCCCCAAGTTGGACTCCCTGCTCAGCAAGGAGTCGGCTTCCCTCTCTCCTTCTGCCCCTCTCCCTTACTTGTGCACACACTCAAATAAAATCTAAAAATAAAATAATAGAATAAAAATTGAAATAAAGTAAAATCACTTGTGCCAGGAGCTGGGACTCCGACAAAGCCAGGCATTACTCTGAATGGGATGTAGGAGCCTCTGTGATTGGGGGAGAAATAGCACAGATAATTACAAAGTTATGAGTTATATGCTGAGATGGTTGTCCCCTTTGTACTGTCCCCTTTGAGGCCAACATTTGTGGTTGATTCATCTGTGTGGCCTCTGCCTCCTTTTCCAACCCAGCACTTAGTACAGGCCTAGTACAAAAGTGGTGGCAATAACTGTTAGATGAATGAATAGCTTTGCCCAGCCCCCTCATTTGTGGAGGAGAAAAGAGAGACTCAGAGGATCAGGAACCTGCCCAATGCACCCAGTAGGCAGTGGTAGGTCCCAGACCTTCCTTACCATCTTAGGGGTGCTGCCTAGAGCAGAAGGGTAAGGAACACTGACCTTTGACAGGCCCCATGTGGCCCAGGTACTCGCAGTGGCTGCTCCAGTGGTCCAGGGTGTTGAGGATATGACTGGGGTCCCCAGGCAGGGCGTGGGTGAGCACATAGCTGAAGGCCCGCTCCTCAGCCCGTAGCCCTGACAGGCAGTCTCGGAGGCTCCGCAGCAAGACCATGCGCACCAGCAGTCGGAAGTAGTGCCGGTACCGCACCAGCAATGTCACCACCAGTGGCAGGAAGGCCAGTGCGATGGCGGGGGACATGGTCCCCACCAGGGCTCTGAGGTGAGAAGAGGCAGGGAGGGAAACCCACATCCACCATTTGTATTTTGTATTAATTATCCCTATGTTTTACAAACCATAGCTCAGAAAGGCTGTCTTTTGCCCATAGTCACACAGCAAAATGGGGATTTGAATCTGAATTGGTTCAATGCCAAAACCATGTACTTACTTTCAAGGACTTCATGCTAGTCTGTGTTCTGCATCCATCCCCAAACCACCTCTTCCCACTTCTGCCCCTTGGTCCTATCTTCACCGTGCTTCTTCCATCCGTTTCCCCTCATCTCTTTAGTCACCTCTTCTGGACCACTTTCCATAGTCCCCTGAGATATCCCCCACCCAGCCTCCCCTCTGCCTTGTCTCCTCTGACCCATTAATGTGGAGCAAAAGAGCACAACTTTGTAGTCAGAAACCCCTTCGGGCCTTGTGTGCTGCCTCAGTAAAAGGCAATCAAAACACTCCATAGGGTGTTAGGATGCGATTCCTTCCCACCCTTCCATCTGTTCTTTCCTGAGGTTGGGAGGAGTCCCTGAGTCTCTGTCTCCTCTCCAGTCCTTTCATGCCTCCTCCCCTGCATTTGCCTTTTCTGTTCTCTTTCAGAATTCCTTTTACAAGTGTGTACACACACAGCACCCACTGTCCCCCCAAGCTCGAGCCTCTTCTTCCAGGGCCCCAATGGGGGATAAGTGCTCTTTCCTCTTGCATGCCCTGGATGATCCTCCCTTTCCTCCACATCTGTCCCTTGTGAGGCCTCTGGTGATGGTGGGGACTAAAATTGAAAGCAAGAGTGTAAAAGTGGATGTGAGTAAGTGAGTGATAGTGAGTTTGAACTGGTATGCTTGGGAACCCACGCTCAAGAGCCCTGCTTACCTGGGCTGGAGGCTCCGGCTGGGGGAAGATCAGAGCATAGGACAGGAGGGGGAGTCCTTGGGGCCAGAGAACCCTGAGGCAGGCTGGACCTGCTCTCAATTATTGATGCAGAAGCTGCTGCTGTCACCTGAGACCTGCAGTTCAAGTTACTAGCTGCAGGAACAAAGTGGGTCTGACTTACCCTTCTCAAGCCCTGTAAGAATTTACAGAATTTCAGGGTCTTGATCAGAGGGGTATTAAGAGCTACTGGGTTCAGTGACCTCTCCTCTAACTCCTTGCATGTCCCCTCCCAGAACAGGGGACATGGTGTGACCCAAGGTGATGGGAGGCTGTAATTTACTCAATTCAAAATTCAATTGACATTTTGTCTAAGCAAATGCCAGGGTGTGGGTAGCAGAGAGGGGTCAGATCTTGTTCCTTTCCTCCAGGAACTCCCAAGTTTGGAGAAAGAGACTGATCCAGAAAAGGAGAATAAAACATAATCCAGTACTCCATTGATACACTTTAGGCTTTTTTTGTGAACCTCTGTATATCTAGACAGAACACTGTGTGGCACATTACAGATAATTACTTGATTCAATAAATGAAGAAATCAGTATGGGATAGGGATTAAGCACAGGGAGCTGAGGATGCCCAAATAATGGGATTGGAGATGGCAATCAGGAGGTTACTGTTTGTAGTGAGGCTTGAAGACAGAAGAGACACCTGGTAGGGAGACAGTGTGCAAGGCCACGTGTGGAAAGTCCAGAAGGTCTGTCAGGAAACTGCAAATATTTTCTTACGGCTGGCTGGCGAGGCATTACTCCGATTCCTGCACCACCACCAGCCCCCGTGACTCAGATGTTGGAATGGGAGGCAGGTAAGAGGCTCTGCAAGATCTTGAATGACAGACGTGGACCTGTGTTCAGAGTCCAAGGGAAGATATAGGATGGTTCTAAGAAAAGAACATTGTGTGTTAGATTACTATGGTTGCTTAAGAAAACCAAGCAAGATTGAAGAGACGTGCCTAAGGGCAAAGACCGTGAGGTGGCCTCTATCTCTTCCAGGTTTGAGCTCTGCTCTGCTTTGGTTTGTGTAGGAGTAAGGGCTCTTCTTCCAGTAAGTCGTCGATCCTTAGTCCAGGGTGAGAACTCCATTGGGCGCCACACTCTATGTGTCCCCCAACTGGACGCTAGGCATCTGGATCCAATGTACACAGAGACTTGTGTGCTCTAGAAGCGTAGGGCGTCAATTCCAATCGCCCCTCGCATGGCATTTAGGAGACCAAATCATACTAGCTTTTGGTAAAAGTTCACTCACTGGCCCAGAGAGGTAGCTTGGTAGCCACGCAACCACATAGCACGGGGGCCGGCCGCAGAGAAGAGCCCCTAGACCCGGTGGACGAAGACTCGATCTCTGAAACTGGGCAGAGGCTGAAGTCATGTGACCCGCCCCTCCCTTTCTCGCATCATGTGCCTCGAGTCTTGTCAAGCGAAGTGAGCCTTCCCATTGGTTGGCGATGATCACGCGGTGGAGGCGGGGCCGGAAACCGGGGTGGCGGCGGCAGCGGTGCGGCTCTGGGAAGGGATAGGCGAGGAGGAGGGTGGCTGCCTGCTGGCTGTAGCCACGGGTCATGTGACCGGAAGGGCTCCCGACGGACGCCGTCCCTCCTCGGCTCGGCCTGAGCGCCCGGCCCGACCCCGGCCATGGGGTGCTGCTACAGCAGCGAGAACGAGGACTCGGACCAGGTGCGGCCGCGGCGGGCGAGGCTCGGGAATGAGGGTTGAGAGACTGGGGCGTCGGGCTCAGAAGAAAACCTGCAGAAGAGCGGGAGCAGGACTGCGGGGCTCATACAGTACGGCAGCCGGGAGGGGACAGATTACAGAGGGGACGCCCGGCCGGGCTCCTACCCCTGTTAAAGCCCCAGCTTTCTCTACAGTCTCCGCATTGGGGTGTGCGGGCAGGTGCTTGTCCCGCTCGCTCCCACCCCTTTCATCTTATCTTACCCTTAAACCTTTATAGCCTTCAGGATCCTCAGCCTAGGTCTCTGGGAAACATGGTCTCACCAGTTTTCTGTGCTTTTTCTGTGCTTGTAGGAGCGGGTTTTGTGAATCCATTGTAGGGATGGGTAAGCTGAGGCTCATAATTAGTTTGTCTTGCATGAATCAGGAATCTCTCAGCCCCTGGGGTTGGAGAAGGAAGGTCACTGCTGCTTTGGGGTCAGAGAAGGCCTCTGGAAGTAGGTGGCATTTGAATTGACCAGTGAAGAATTTAATAGACAATGACATCGAGATATGTGGGAAGTTTGGGAAGTTACAAAGTGGGTTTCTGCTCTGGCTGGATTAAATTAGAGAGATGGGATGGGGAGCACAGTTTTGCCTGCCTCGTGCAGTTTTTGCCTGGGGCCTGAGGGTTCCTTCAGCTAGACGGGTGGTTGTCCTGGGAATTTGTAGATCTGATGCCTTTGCACAAGAGATTAAGCTGGAAAACTTGTGCAGTTTTTCATTCTTCCTCTTCCACTTGGTGCATTCTCACTTCTCACACCTTAAACCCTGCCCTGCCTGCCTATCTCTTTTTAGGAGTGGGGAGACCTTCCCAAGAATGAAGTCTCAAGCTCTTTGCCATCACCTTTTTGATTGCCTCTAAGCCTGGATTCTGCATTTCAACACATTCTAGACGCAGAGACGATAGAAAGATTTCTGCAAGTAGCTCAGAGTCTGGTGGGGAAGATGGTCACAGAAATGGACTAGATTACTAGTATTTGCAAAGAAGGTCTTTCCTCAGTGACTCACATGAACCTATTTTGGATTAAGGACTTAAGGCTAGGAAATGTCATTTGTTTGAGAGGCATGGGTAGCTCCTGGGCCTCATTTTCCAAACACTCAATGAACACATCTTATTTCCTATGCCTTATGTTAGGCATACTTAATGCCTACTACTCCTCAGTTCACCTCAGTCTCTTAGAGGAGACAGTATTCCTGTCTACTGGGAAAACAAGGGTAGTGGGAAATCATCCCCGACAGGATAATACAGACTCTTGCAAGGAAAGAGTCAAGAAGAATTAGTGTCTTCTAATAAAGGATATTGGCTTCTAGTTGTGAGAACTAGGCTTGCTGCTTTCCTGAATTTCATCTTCTTCTTGACAGGCTCTCACTTCTGTTTCTAAGCCCCCAGAGAGGTGCTTGATCAGTGCTGGGGTGATTTGAGGCTTCGTGTGGCAGAGGTCTATACCATACCATTCACTATCTCAGAGTCCCTCTCCCACTTTCATCTCTGCTCCTTTATTATAATAAAAAGAAACCTATTACACATTTTTCAAAGGCCTTTTATAGTTCTTTCATTTGATTTTTGCCAAACGTTTGTCATATAGGTACAGGTTCTGTATTTAAAGGCAAGAAAAAAAAAAAAAAAAGGCAAGGAAAAAGTTTAGAGAGACTAAGTGATTTAGCCAAGGACAGAGAGCCGAATAGTGCCATAGTCACGGTGTCTTGATACCAAGCCATGTGCTTTATCCATTGGACCAAGCTGTCTCTTTCAAACCTGTGCCCGTAGACCAGGTGGCTAGTCATGGGCAAGCCACATCTATGTGTCTAGGGCAGACAGTGAAGCCCTGACTCCTGGGTTGACACTGACTCAGGGACAGCCCTTGGTATGGAAAACCTCCTCCCTGCTGCAGTTGCCTGTTGAGGGTGGGATGACGTTATTTGTCCACTCTGATGGGAGTAGCCCAGCCTCCTCTGGGAGTCTAGGTCTCCAGAAAACAACTTTGTTCTTGAGCAACCTGATGGGAGGCTAATGCTCCGCCTTGCAGGCAGATCTGTCTCGAGTAGGGCTGGGGGAAGGATGACACCCAGGAAGCAAACTCAGGGTTCGTGATGGAGCTAGCTTTTCTGTCAGATAGCTCGGTCTGTGGCAAGCCTTTTGTCTTTCTAGCTCTTTAATACTTAGCCTGTGTTTTTAAGGGGGAGGGGCCGTGTTTTTAAGGGGATAGGGCAGAGTCCTACAGCTTTTGTCTCCTGCTGTGGGGAACTGGGGACACTTGGGCACCCTGGGCTTGAGGAAGAGTGTTGTGAAAAGGCTGGGCCTGCCTAGGGTGGGGCGGGAGGAAGTGGCCCTGTGTAAGGAGGGTTGTGGAGTCGGGAGCCCTCCACGGGAAGGGCTGTGGTAGGAACTGAGAGCGGCCTGGAGTGGAGCACTGGTGGTCTGGCACTAAGGGTCAGTGAGTCAGCATTAGGCAGGATAGGCCCCTTGTCCTTGCCTTTGTCCTGGGCACCCTTGCCCTTTATGGCTTGGATAGATAACCAGCAAGTCTGCTTATCCAATTGAAGCTGACACAAAGCCAGCAGGATTTGCTGCTAATGGGCTCAAGGCAGGGTCGTACCCGGAGACATTGTGGTAGATGAGAACGAGGGACTGAAAGAACGAGGGGAAATAAACACAGAATTGTGAAGGACCAGGGAGACCTGGTTTGGCCCCAGGTTAATTCTGGGGGTTTGTTTATCAGCATAGGCTAGCAGTAACACGGACTACGGAAAATCAGCAAAACCACACTAACAGAGGTGTGGTGGATTGGCAAGGGAGGGAACAGCTCCAGTGTCAGGCCAGGCTTCACCAGGGGCACCAAGTATAGTCCTGGGAGTCATATACAAAGAGGACATCAGAAGAGAGTGAATACCTGTGAGTAGAAGGGACCTGCCCTCAAGAAGGGGGCACACTTGGGAGGGACTGTGTGACCCAGAGACTGGGACTCCTGCCCTGACATTATACGAGGAATAGAACTGTCTGGATTTCCAGGGCGTCTGTCGTGGGAGCAGCCAGCTAGCTGGGGAGGGCCTGGCCTGGGGATCAGGAGTGTCATTCTTAGGCTCCAGACCTGCAGCAGTTTCTAGACCTCATTCCTCTGGCTTCCAGCTTCCAGTATCCTTTGTCTGTCAGGTGCTGGACTGTTTTCTGAAGCTCTAGACCTGTTACTGAATATATGCTTTGTGCCTGTGTCCATCTTTTCAGGGCCTCTAGGACTGCTTGGTTCCACTTTGATTCATTCTAGAGCAACTCAGCTGAGCTCCTGAGGGCAGGCAGGACTGAATCTTAGCTGACATGCCATACACTTGGGCACTTAGGGTATTTTTTGGTGCTTCAGGGTCAGAGCTGGGCTGAGAGAAGAGCCCAGGAAAGGCAGGTTGGACTAAAGGGTCCAGGGCTGACTTCTCCCCTATCACCTCACCTAGGACCGAGAGGAACGGAAGCTGCTGCTGGACCCTAGCAGCCCCCCTACCAAAGCCCTCAATGGAGCTGAGCCCAACTACCACAGCCTGCCTCCCACCCGCACAGATGAGCAGGCCCTGCTCTCCTCCATCCTTGCTAAAACAGCCAGGTGAGCACCACAGGACCAAGCCTGGGCAGAGCTTCTCCATCCATGTTAAAGGATGGACAGAGGGACAGGGCCCAGGACATGGGGGATGGGACAAGGTCAGTGGCAAGAGGTGCTTCTGGGCCCAGTCCTGCTCCACTGGGCGGGCAGGGCCAGTGGTGTCAGATAGCCCTGGAGTTGGCACTTGGCAGTGAATCCCGTGTGTCCCTCTTGAAGCACCTGTCATGTTCCCTCTGCCTCCTCTCCCCAAAGCAACATCATTGACGTGTCTGCTGCGGACTCCCAGGGCATGGAGCAGCATGAGTACATGGATCGGGCAAGGCAGTACAGGTGAGACCTGGCCAGCTTGGGTCCCCCCTTCAGGCTCCTTGGGCTCCTCCCTGCCCCTTATCCAGCTTTGGAGCCTGGGCCCCAGGCCAGGCTTCTGGTTTGGGTGAAGCCCAGGAGATGGACGACAGATCTCTCCGCTACCTCAGCAGATGCTTGTGTCAGCCCTGTTTGCCTGTGGCCCTCAAGGGTGCGGAGGCCAAGGGAGGTGGGCCTGGAGTGAGTTTGTGGTGAGCTGAGGTGCCTGTCACCCTGCTCGTCTGGCCCAAGGGACTGAAGCTTGTCTGGGCTGGGCTGGGCTGGGCAGAGCAGACTGGCCTGACCGCTCCCCGTCGTCCTCCCTCTTGGCCAGCACCCGCTTGGCTGTGCTGAGCAGCAGCCTGACCCACTGGAAGAAGCTGCCACCGCTGCCATCTCTCACCAGCCAGCCCCACCAAGTGCTGGCCAGCGAGCCCATCCCCTTCTCTGATTTGCAGCAGGTGAGCCACCCTTGAGCCCGCCCCCGCCTACCCTTCCCTTATAGCTGGGCTGTGGCAGAGGGCTCACCCTCTCTGTCTCAGAGGCGGTAGGGAAGTGGAGTTAGGGAGCCTGGTAGCTCGAATGCCCCACTCACTCTCACCTTACTTTGTATCTTCCCCTCTCTACCTTTATTCTCTTTCTCTGCTTTGTACTTTTCTGTCTTTCCCGTCATTACCTTTTTCTTTGGCTTCCTGTCCCCCACCACCCCCTCCTCTCTTGCTACCCGATCCCCCTCCCCGGCTTTCTGGATCTCTCTTCTCACTGTGTCTCTCTGTTGCTCTCGTCCCTGGTCCCTCTCAGGTCTCCAGGATAGCTGCTTATGCCTACAGTGCACTTTCTCAGATCCGAGTGGACGCAAAAGAGGAGCTGGTTGTACAGTTTGGGATCCCATGAAGAGAGGGATCCTTGGACAGCTCTTCTCCTCTCTTCACCCCGTCTCCACCCTGCCTCCCCTGGGCCCCCAGCCTCACTGCGGCTCACACAGTACCCTAACCTGCTACTAATCACAGAGAAGAGTGTGGAGGAGGAGAAGAGTGAGGCTGGAAGCCTGAGCAAATGAGGACAGAGCAAGGGAGGGCAGAACCATTTGGGACTGGTGTTCAAAGCCCTGGCCAGGGATGGGGTGGGGGTCAAAAGATTAGGGCCTGGTAGGTCTTCACTGTCACTGGGAAGGTGAAGATACCAGTGTGAGGGTGATCCCTAGGGGGCCTATAGGGGCCCCCTTCCCACCCTTTCTCTTGGCCTCACTCTTTCTCCCTCTCCCTGACCTGGTGCTCACATGCACCTCACTAGGGTTTGTGACCAGGGTCTGGACGAGCTTGAATTTGAATGAATTGAGTTTGTATTTCTAGCACCCTGGGTTTTTACATGTTTGGGGTTTTGGGGTTTCGTTTTGGTTTGTCGCCCTCGATAAAGGAAGTGTATTCATCTGTGTGCTGGTTGCAGCCCCTCTGTCCTGCCCACCACCCTATAGTACTATTTGAGGTCTGTGAGCAGTGAGACTTGGGGGAGGGGGGGCTACATCTTCTAGGGGCACAAAGAGGGATCCAGGAGATAAGGGTACAGGGTTCCCAGGTTTTAGCTGGAACTTGGCCTGGGCTAACCTCAGGTTGGATAAGACTGCCTGTCCCTTCTCTGGTGATGGGACTACTATCAGAACTGAAAAAACCTGAATCCGAGGCAGTTGTCACCGTTGGGGGCTCTGTCTCAGGTTTAGTGGAATTACCAATAATAAGCCCAGGGTTAGAGAGTAAAGGCAGAGAAAGGATACTTGATACAGAGCCAGCAAGCCACTGTTTTCAAGCAGAAGATTCTTTTTATCAAATGAAATCTTAGGCAGAATGCCCACATATAAAACAGAGTTAGAAGTACTCAGATCTGATTGAAGTGGAGGAGGGGTTCAGAGATCACAGCCTACCATCTTCTCTGAGGCATCTCCAAGAAACTTGACGCTCTGTGAAGCAGCTCTAACCCCAAGATACCTGAACTGCAGAGTAAGAAAGGGGCCCAGTGAGATTAGGTAAGTTTCTCAAGGCCAAGCAGTAAACCCAGGTCTCCTGCATCCCAGGCCAATAGGCCTTTCCCTCCACTGGCTCCATCTTTCAGCGAAGCAAGACTGAAGCTTCTGACAACTGCCTGAGTTGGAGGACGTTTTTACACCGCACAGATGACTTCACATCTGCTCAACTGCTCAAATCCTTTATTGTTAAACCAAACTGACCATCCTCTGGCCTTTAGGACTGGTCAGGCCCTGGGATCCTCAGAGTGCATTCTGCTTGATCCGGACCTTCTTAGGCTTGATGTTCATGTGTTTCCACACTTCAGCTGTGGCACGGTCTGCTTTGGTGACCCCACTGAAGTCGAATGTGGTGATACGGGGCAGGGTGCACAGCACATATTGCCTGTGGGGAAGACTTGGGCTGGGGGCCAGCCCCCTACCACAACCTCCTTTCCCCTCCACCAGTTGCTGCTATCTCCCCAAACTGTGAGGAATGGAGGCACTGAAGTATAGTTCAGGGGAGACAGAGCTTCCCCTGACTGATAGAAATGCCTAAAGGCCTCTACTCCCTTCCCTGTCCCAGCATGGCAGAATGATGGTGTTGGATTTCTTCTTTTCCCAACTCCTTTCCTTTTTTTATTTTTCCCCCCAACTCCTTTCCCTCTGGGGAGCCCAGCTTCAGGGGCAGGCAGGGCACTTACCTATACCCCTTCTCTTCCTCTATGGGGTTCCCATGGAGTGTCAGGCTCCGGAGCCTCGGGAGGACAGCCAGCTTGTTGACCTCTCCCAGCCGCTGGATGCTGTTGCCATGGAGATAGAGTACACTGAGGTTGAAGAAAGTTGTCAGAACCTGTTGGGGAAGGAAACCGAAAGCCTGGATAGAAAGGGCCCTGGATCTGTGCTCAGGACTGACTTGTGGGCAAAGAAAGAAGAGTTTGGGAAACAATTTGCTTTCTAGTCTATGCCACCTCCCTGCAGCCATTCTGGATAACTCTGACCTTTTCATTTAATGTTGAGGATACAGAGGTATCACATTGACACAGAGCTGTGATCTGAGGGGCAGGAGGTGTGGGCCTGAGGCCTAGCACAGCCCCTGCTTGCCAGGTGACTGGACTCGCCTGCTTCCCCCTGTAGTTGCTCCTACACTGAAGACCTTTTTAGCACTGGTGACCTAAGATTCTTTCACAACAGGGGGCAGGGATATAGAGCATCATGCTAGGTACATAAGAGAAGCTTTTAAAAATAGTAACTAAATTGAGATAAGTACAACCAACCTGGCAAGTAGTCTCCAACTCATGCTCTTGCTGCTTTTCCTCTGACAAGAATCCAGGACAAGAAAGAGCCAGTTGTGTTTAGATCTTAAAATTTGCATCTGAGTTCAGGGCAAATAAGTGCTGTACTTTACCTACCTCTTCCACAGAACAACTCAGGACAAGAGCTGTTATTTTATTGCAGCCTGTCACATGCCAGTTGGCTTTCGTAATTCTCATTTAAGCTCCACAAAACCTTTATTTTTATTTTTTAAAAGATTTTATTTATTTATTCAGGAGAGACACAGAGAGAGGTAGAGACCCAGGCAGAGGGAGAAGCAGGCTCCCTCTGGGGAGTCTGATGTGGGACTCAATCCCTGGACCCTGGGATCGTGACGTGAGTTGAAGGCAGATGCTCAACCTCTGAGCACCCAGGGGTCCTTCCATAAAACCTTTATGATGCTGGCATATGCTCCCCATTTTTCAGACAGGGAGGCTGAGATTTTGAAAGGTTATTTTGCCCCAAGTCACACAGTAAGAGATCTAGGATTTGAACCTACATTTGTCTGAGCCCACAGCCATGTCCTTTGCACAGCACTGTGCTGCCTCACTACTTATTTGATAATATGTGGGAAGTAGAGAGGCTGGAGCTGGACAAGTGTCAGGCCCACCCTTGGACACTTGTGGACACTCAAGGCTGGGTACTCACAGGGTCAATGGAAGTCAGGTCGTTGAAGGACAGGTCGATCCAGGCCAGGTTCTCTGGATGCTCCAGAAGCAGTGAAACCACATGGTTGAAGTCTCTCAGGTCATTAAGGATATTGTTGTTCAGCCACAGGGACTGGGTCAGTGACTTCCCTGACTTTGAGTGCCTTAGTGGTCGTAGCCCTGACCGTGGCTCCTCGCTTGTCAGATCTGTGGGAACAAAGTGAGATGTGGGTTATCATCTTTGCTTTTCTGTCTTCAGGGTGGGAAGGGACAGAGCTGGGAGGATATGTAGCCTAAGCTATAGCTGGAGGAGCTGCAGGACCATAGAGTCTCGTATGACTCTAACCACTGTAAATTCAGGACCCTGTCCCATAGGCCCCAGGAGTCCGAGTAAACTTGGACTAAGTTACTTAGTTCAAAGAGTTACCATCCCAAATTCTTGGTTTGGGTCACCTGGTCTTCTCATGTCTGTCATATTATTGGGTCCTCTATATACCACTCCTGTTGGGGGTGGGGGAGGCAAAATCACTCCCACTTTATGGAAACTAAGAACTAGAATTGTCAGGCTTGAACCAAGATGATGATAGCACAAAATCTAAGAGTATCCACTGGTAGAGCCTATAGCATTCACTTCAGTACAATAGCCTTTGATGTTCTTTCTTGCATTACTGCTGAGCAACTGTGTGTGTGCCAGATAGTGGGTGTATAGTGGTAAACAAAATGAGAGATGGTCTGCGCCAAGCTCTGGATCAGTAACAGGGCAGGGATGAAGCAGATGTTTGTGCCTTGGAGGAGCTCACAGAAGCAGGCTAAAAACAAACTAGCAATATGATAGCAAATAGAATCATGAAGAAGGACTCCTAACTTAGTCTGGGAACTCAAGGAAGTTGAACCAGAGATGGAAATCAGTGGATTAGGAGACATTAACCAAGCAAAGGGTGGAAAGGACATGCTTGTAGCAAGACACAAGCAGAGGCATAGAGGTGTGATGTATGTATGTGCTGCACGAGGGGGAGAGGCGAGAAGGAAAAACCGTAGGAGCCTTGAATGCCAGGCAGAGTATTTTGGACTTTATTCTGTAGGTGATGGGAAGCCACTGGAGGGTTTAGGCAAAGGAGATGATCCAGATCTTTCATTGCAGAAAGACCATTCTGAAGCTTTAGTGTGGAGATGGATTAAAGGGAGCGGGTGGGACTGGAAGATCAATGTGGCTCTTTTAGTCTCCAACCAAGAGATAAGAGGGAGAGAAAATCAGCCTGACTTCATGGCTGACTGGATGTAAGAGTGAAAGAATAATCAAGGGTGGTGCCCAGTTTCTTGTTTAGAGGACTGATAAGGAACTAGAAAAAGAGAAACCAAGGTTGACAAGGTGAGGAGTTCAGGCTTGGCCTTGGTGTGTTCCTATAACCCAATATTAAGGTCTGAAGCTCAGGAGACGGACAAGAATCATTATCACAGAAGGTGTACAAGTCAGAGAAAATAGAGATTCCACATGGAGAGTGAGGGTAGAGAGGGACAAGGAGGAAGCGGAGTCTACTGAATAATAATGAACAATGACAGAAGAACAGGGAGGGAGAACCACAAGAAGGTAATTTTAAAGATGCTCAGGAAGTCCATAGTTTATAGGAGTGAATTTCAGGAAGATAAGGACTGAAAAGTAATTTTGGCAACTCAAGCCCCTGCTGATCCTGAAATGACAAGGGCCTGGGGACAGAAGCTAGATTGGATGGAGTTCAAGAGTGAAGGTTAAGGAAATCTAAGCAGGCAGTGTAAACACCCACCTCAGAAAGTTTGGCCAAGGAGGAGAGAGAATAGGGAAAACAGAGACATTACAAACCATCTGTGTAGACCCCCACGCACTTTTTGACAAATGAGGTCCAGAGAGAGGATGGGCCCTGCCCCCACCAGTGACAGATCCAGAAGCAGATACCAGCTGTGGCTGAGGGGACTCTATTTTTCCACTTGCCCCTAAGCATCTCACTACTTGTCTAAAGCTGCTTCCAGAGAAGGAAGTATTTAGGATTTGCTGAACCTGGCCAGCTGTCCTTACTCCCCCTCAGCTCTTAGTGGACACTTCCTCCCTTCTACATCTACCCAAGTGTTAACTTCCTCTCCTTGGCTGCAGGTCGGGCAGCATCCACCAGATGGCTCTCCATCTTAGTGCTGGAGTGAGCAGGAGCCACAGCAGGAGCCTGAGGTTGGGGGGAGGCGGCAGGAGGGCATTGGAGCAGAGTACTCCAGCTAATGAATAAACTCCTAATCCTGCCCCCTGCCCCACCAACATGTCCTGAGAATCCCCAACGAAATGACACAGCTGAATAAAAGTTAGGGTTAAAATAAACCCACGTAGAGATTAGCATCCAGCCTGATGAGGCAGCAGCTTAGGCAATGCTACTAAGCATGGGCGGATCTCCAGCTCAGAAGTAGCCACTGGTGGGACTGTGTTGCCTAAAATGTGAGGCTCCCATTGGGGCTGCCAGTATTGAGGGTGGAAGAGGGTATCCCATCGTTACAGGTTTGTTTCCTTCAGATTCCACAAGGAATCTGCATTGCTTGAGGATGTGTTGAAGCTTGCTTGTTCAGGCCAGGGCAGGTCTGGAAAATGGGCCACAAATATCAGTGCCCACAGAAGTGGGGAGTGTTTAGCCCCAGAAAGACCTGGGAAAAAGTGATCCTGTCTTCGCATCTCTGAAGGGTTGCCATGCAACTTTTCCATGTGTCCCTAAAAGGTGGGAGTTAGTTTGATAAGAACTTCCTTGCATTATCCCTCACCCCACAGTGGAAGGGGTTGGTAAATGTATCTCGTAGGAGACTCCCTTAATACTATAGGCTCATGAGTAGAAGTTAGAGAATAATGGGTTGGATGTAGTTTGAAGTCCCTGTCATTTCGGAATCTAATCCATCTATTGGTTACTTTAGCAAATAGTTTATCAAGTACCCCCAGACTCTTTCCAAAAGCTCTGGGGAACCTGGCTGGCCTTTAGGGACTTGGATATGCCTCTCCTTTCCCCCTTTTTATAAGACACAGCAAGGAGCACAATGTCTGGCACACATGTATACACAAGTGCTTGCTAAATAGTAGGCGCTCAGTAAATATTCAACTACTGAATGAAGAACAGGGCATCTTTACAGACTATGGTTTGTTCTATGGAGTTATCTGTGGTTGTAGTAGATGGTTTCTCCCTTCATTCTGAGGGTTCCACAGAGGGCAAAGCTCCATCTCCCCGCTTAGAGCTGGGAATTCCCAATAAAAAAAAAAAAAAAAAGAGCTGGGAATTCCCACGGTAGGCAGGAGCCATAATTCCCTCATCTGTCACCTCAGCTTTCTTGTACAGGGCCATTACAGCTAAAACCCCTATGGAACATGGACAACATCAATCAGAAGTGATGCTGTGCACAGTAAATAAAGATCATGGTAGGTAGGTGTGTGCTACTGAGAGAACATGAGTTACCACTGTGGCTATTGCAAACCCAGTAGTATCCCAAACTCCAAGGCAGGTCTAATACCTCTTGGATAACTATTTGCCTTCTTCTTGAGCATAAAACTAGCCATCAATTGCCTATGAGAGAAAACCAAAGCCAGAGACTGGGTCTAGGATATGTGGGGACCAGCATGTGTTCTGTGAGAGCAGATGTACTGTGCATGTATAAGAAGTCAGATAGCAGAAGCCAGGGACAGCAGAACTTCCTTGGGAAGAAACATACTCCTCTGAGAATATGACATTGCTAAGAGCCTCCCTTTGTCTTTTTTCTGAAGAGTATTAGCCACTGATTTACAGACACTGAATAAAATGGGAATGACCATGGGCAGTGCTGGAACCTGCAGTAAGTGTGGGTGATGATAGAATAAACTTGGATAGGACTGGAATAAATATATTTATCAATAAATTTTTTTATTAATAAATATTTAAACTGGAAACATGCCAGTTAATAACGAGACCCTACATATTTTACCAGTCATCAGAATAGGCTTGTGTCCTCAGAAGAGGTAGGTTCTGCCTCTGTTTTCATTCATTTCTTCCTCTCTTCAGGTAAAAACAGGAGAATAAAACCATTGGCTGATAGACTGGTTTCAGTTTTCTTCTACCTGACTTTACAGCTGTAGCCTGGATTGTTTGAAGATGATCAGTTACCCCTTCCACTCCTACCACCTCCTTATTCCCTGTTCTTCCCAAAACAAAAAAAGAATCTGCAAGCATACAGGAAGACTCTCTTTAGGCTCTTAAAGATTGGTCTCTCCCTAGGGACCATACCCAGCCTGTTGCCATGGTGAGTGGAGTGCTGTACTCTATGGGCTGACCTTGGATCACGTGGATGCTTCGGAAGGAGTAGTCAAGAGGGGGCTCTTGCACCGAAGTGTTCATATAGTCCTGTTTGCTCATAGCTCAGGCCATCATTTGTCAGATGTAAGCATTGGCCCTGGGAGTCCGGGTTCAGCCTGAGGGGACAGAGAAGGACTGGTATTCCAGGTACAAGGGGCTTAGGCTTCCCCTTAGGTATCTCCGGAGCCTTGCACCCTTGCTTTCTACTCTCTACTACTTCAGGTTTGCCTGGCTGTATTTCTATTTTAAGATAGTAATCACCATTCCTTGCATTTGTAGAGCACTTCCTACTTCTTAGAGCACCTTTATATCCCTTAGAGCTCATGGATAGTAGTAGCACCCATTTCTACTTTCCACACAAAGAAACTGAGACCCCCAAGGTGAAAGCACTTGCCCCAAGTTAAGCCAATGAGTCAGTGTGGACTGCAATCATAGCCTCCTAAATCCTACTCTGAGGCCCTTTGTGCTACTCCATAGTAGTTACCATGGAGGCTTTCTTGGTACCTACAATCCAGTGACATCAACTGGTCTATTCTATTGCTTAACAAACCCTTGAGGGCCTGCATTGGATCTGGTGTCTGACTGCCCTTTGCAGTCTGACCCAGCTGGGGATTTTGCTACCTTCTCTGCTCAGCTTGTCTGTCAGCCCCATTTCCTTTCCATCCAAGGACCCTACTTCTTGCCACATCTGAATGTAGTCATATGTATATAAGCACATACACATAAAACCAGAGTCTACCTCACTCACCTGTTACCAATGCCTGAAACTCCACCATTAGGGATTCATTCCTTTGGGTTCAGTGATCATTCCCTGTTAAAATGGAAATACCCCCTAAGAGGGGTGAACACAATGTTAATAATTTACAATGTGGTGTGAACTGTCTTATCAGATCCTTTCCAGTTTGTTAGCTCAAGGAGAGAAATTTTCAAGAGATGAGGAAAGCCATAAGAATACTACTCACCTGGGAAGAAAAAAGCTGAAAACATATTTTACCAAGGGGTTTTGTATGTGACACATACAAACAAGACACATAGACTGACAAGGACATGTCCTGGTTAACCTCCCCTTCCTCACTTCATCCACCGCTGTCACTTTCTTTGCTCACTACTTCACCTGCTTTCCAAAAGGATTTGAGGTAGTTTACAGTAAGATTCATAAAGCAGGATGATTTATAGAACGGAGCTATCCAACTGAAATATAATGAACACTGCAAATGCAAGCCACACATATAATTTTTTCACGTATGCAATTTAAAAGTTTCTAGTAGCCATACAAAAAAAAGTCAAAAGAAGGGTTAAAAGCTTAATATATTTTATTTAACCGAATATATTCAAAATAACATTCAACATATAATTGCTATTAATAACAGATACTTTACACATCCCAATTTGGACAAGGTGCCTGTCAAGTGCTCAACAGCTACAGGTGACTAGTGGCTACTGAGACTGGACAGGACAGATGATGTAGGAAATGGAAATATGAAAGAGAAAGATCAGAAGGCAGATTAACATAGGAATTAGCAGATTAACATAGGCCAGTGTTATCTCCAAAATTCCTGGCAGCCAAAGTAAAAAGGGAAACCTTAGGATATGCAGTTCTCATCATTTGATTAAAAGAAGCACACAGAAAAAAAAAAAAAAAAAAAGCAAACAGATTGTATGCAGAAAATGAAATCCACACATTTTCTTAAAATGAAATTCTCTTAAAAACCATGGACCTGATAGTTTATAATTGAGCCTAAGCTAAATACAGTTCAAGTAAATTCCTTTTTGGGTGATTTAACAGGTATAGAGGAATGGAAAGTGAATGTCTTCCTCTCAAAAAGCAGCAGTCTCATCTGAGCTTTGAGGAAATGCTGCCCTAAGTCACTTCGCAGCTGAATTCTCTGTCAAATCAGGACTGGCCTGGTGGGGCACAGACTGTTGAAGGAGACCTGCATCTCTTAGGTGTCAAATCTACAGACAGACAACAAAGAACAAAGGCTTTTCCAGAAATAGAGGAACTTGGCTTGTGTTCTCACCTAGATAGAGAAGCCCATTCCACCAGAGCACAAACAACAGCTTTTATACCTTGCAGTGAGATTAGATACTCTGAGTCCTGAGTTGGGACCCCAGAGTTCCACACTACTGGACATGGATTTCATTATTTTTTATTTAAAAAAATATTTTATTTATTCATGAGAGAGAGAGAGAGGCAGAGACACAGGCAGCTGGGAGCCTGATGTGGGACTCAATCTCGGCTGGACATGGACTTTAGATTAAAATATTTAAGGGCAGAGTTTTACCATTAGTTTCCTTGACCATCAGAGAACCTAACTCAGTGCAGTTCCTAACTTCTGACTTTGTGTCACACCAGCTCCTGATGTTTTTTCTGAGTTGGTATTAAAAATGGAGCCCCCAGTAGTTAGATAAATTTGCCAGCTGGAAAGGGTTATTATTCTCCATTTAAATAGTAGCCCAGGCTGTGAGCTAGCACTGTCTTATTCATCATCTGACACAGAACCTGGCTTACAACAGGCACTCAAGAAATGTTTGTGGGAGGAATGAATGAGAAACTGCCAAATACAAGGATTTCTGTTTTGCTAGTGTTGATGGTAAGCTGCTCATTCTAACAATTGGCTCCCAGGTTCAGTTATTTCAGTCCACACCTCATTCACAGTAAGAAAATTCAATTCTGTAAACATTTATGGAGTGCCCACTGCCCTGTGCCTGACCAGAAGGAATGAAGCCAAGATAACAAATAATAGAACTGTGTCTGTCATGAGCACAGAAGTCTGCTAGGTTTCAATTGTGGCAAACCAGCCTGCATCCAGTTCTAAGAAATAGCTGCCTACTTAGTGAATATTCTTATGATTTCAATACTCAGGCCTAGTATACCCTCTTTGATGAAGCCCATCTTTCCAGATAAAATTTATCAATGTGTCCTGTAGCAGATTGATTGCCTTGATTATTCCTATTCATGGTCTCCCTTGTACCCATCTCTTCTGCCTTAGAACTCTGTAGTTCTATCCATTCTGATGCTGGGCTCAGCCATGTGACTTGCTTTGGGCAATGGGATGTTGGTAAACCTGAAGCAAACAGAAAGTTTAAAGACAGGGCTTGTCCTCTTGCTCTTTGCTTGTGCCAAGAGAAAATGACTACCCTTCTGGAGGGATGGGAGAGACATGTGCAGGCGAGCTATGTGCAGAGAGCTAGTGTTTCCAGTTGAGGCCATCCCAGCCTAGCCAATAGCTAGCCTACACCAAGTCAAGTTCAGGATAATTACAGGTGCCTGCAGATACATAAATGAGCCCAGCCATGACCAGAAGAAACATGGCTGACTTAGAGACTTGGAAGCAATAATGATTGTTTTAAGTCACTATGGTTTTGGATGGTTTGTTACATTGCAATAGCTAACTGATACATGCCCCCACTGTACTTTGAACAAAATTTCATCACAGACCATTTCCTCATCTGTAAAATGGAGACAAACCTATCTTGAGAGTTATTGTATGTCTTGCAGCAGGTGCTAATATTAATACACTGAAGCAGCTGTATTCTCATACTCATTTCTTTTTTCTTTCCTTTTTTTTTTTTTTTTTAAATTTTTATTTATTTATGATAGTCACAGAGAGAGAGAGAGAGGCAGAGACATAGGCAGAGGGAGAAGCAGGCTCCATGCACCGGGAGCCTGATGTGGGATTCGATCCCGGGTCTCCAGGATCGCGCCCTGGGCCAAAGGCAAGCGCCAAACCACTGCGCCACCCAGGGATCCCTCCTTTTTTTTTTTTTAAAGATTTATTTATTTGAGAGAGAGAGAGAAAGCACAAGTGAATGTGGGGAGGGGCAGAGGGAAAGAATATCAAGCAGAATCCCCACTGAGTGGGGAGGCTGACCCAGGTTTCAATCCCATGACCCCGAGATCATAACCTAAGCTGAAATCAAGAGTTGTTTGCTTTAACCAACTGAGCTACCAGGCACCTCCCACTCCTTTTTTTAAAAGTAGGCTCCATGCCCAGTGTGGGGCTTGAACTCATGACCCTGAGATCAAGAACTGCATGCTCTACTGACTGAGCCAGCTAGGTGCCCCTGTACTCATTTCTTTATAAACTACTTCCTATTCTTTCCCTGTAAGCTTGAGGCCAGGGTCAGAAGTCAGACTTCTTTCTCTCTTCCCACCATTACTCTGCACTGAGCCTGGCAAAGAATGATCTTCACTAAAGGCTTGATAAATAAATGGATAATGGAAAGAAGAAATGAATAATGTCTTCAGGTGTCACCTGCTCTACCTGGCTGCTGCTGGGCAGATCTGGATTGCTTTGCTCACTTCAGTGGCTGTGTTTTTGGAGTCAGCCTTTTCCAGCTGCTGTTCTGCCTCATGACCAGTCAGATCCCAGTGCCTTCTTCATCTGTCCAAGCTGATTGACGAACAAAAAGTTTATAGGCATATTTGTCTTGTTTTGGAATTTTTCTTTTCCAAATTGGAAAGATCTTTTACTGTTTTTTTTTTTTTTTAATTATAAGAGTTAACACAATAGCTGAATAAAGTCAAACAACATAGTGGAATACATCAAATAGAAACTAAAAGTCTGAGTCTCTATCTCACCAAGAACAATAATGATTAACATTTGGGAATATAACCTCAGAAGGATATATACAAAATTGTGTATATCTTTAAATGAACACATACTGTCTTTGTAAATGTATTTGTTAAATTCTACTTTATATGGGGGATCCCTGGGTGGCTCAGTGGTTTAGCACCTGCCTTCGGCCCAGGGCATGATCCCGGAGTCCCGGGATCGAGTCCCACGTCAGGCTCCCTGCATGGAGCCTGCTTCTCCCTCTGCCTGTGTCTCTGCCTCTCTCTCTCTCTCTCTCTGTCTCTCATGAATAAATAAAATCTTAAAAATAAATAAATAAATTCTACTTTATAACTGGGATAACTGACATGAAATACGGTTGCCATTGTAGTGTTAGCTAAGAATGTATTTTTAAAAATTTTTGTAGACTCTTTTAAAAAATATTTTTAAAGATTATTTGACAGAATGAGTGAGGGTGGGGGCAGAAGGAGAGGGAGGAGACTCCCCAGTGAGCAGGAAGCCAGACACAGGGCTCAATCCCAGAACCCTGAGATTATGACCTAAACTGAAGGCAAATGCTTAACTGAGCCACTCAGGTGCCCCTACTCACCCTTTTTAAATAGAATTCATATGTATCCTACTTTATTTTTTTATTATTTTTAAAAGATTTTATTTATTTATTTATTCATGAGACACACAGAGAGAGAGAGAGAGGCAGAGACACAGGCAGAGGGAGAAGCAGGCTCCATGCAGGAAGCCGGATGCGGAACTCCATCCCGGGACCCAGGGATCACGCCCTGAGCCGAAGGCAGATGCTAAACCACTGAGCCACTCAGATGTCCCTGTACCCTACTTTATTTACTTACTTTAGCCAATCCAGGGTGATAAAAATTTGTTTGCAGTTTTTGAAGATTACTAACAATTAGAATTTGATTTGTCGTTAGCTATCTCTTCCCTTTCTCAGGTAAGTAGCAACATGATGGCACAGGAAGCTTTGAGGAATAATCAGATGAGATCTAACAGGAGACTGAATGGCCTGGCCTAGAGAGGGCTTCTGTTTATGGGCTACAGGTGGAAGAAAAAAATGTCACATGTCGGCCACATAATCTAGTGTATTCGGGGAGGTTATATTTTCAGATACCACAAGGAAGCCCAAGATACAAACTAGCTCATGCCCCGGGGCAGTTTACTCCTTGGAACAAGTCTTAAGCTAGGCAGGTTGTACACTCAAGCTAGTGACTTAGATCGAAATTGGTGACCTGGGGTCTAGTCCTAAACTGTCACTGATTTGGTGTGGGCCTTGGGTAAGTCGCTTTCCTCTTTGGATTTCAGTGTTCCAATTTGTAAAATGGGGAGAAATATCCTTGACTCACAAAACTCCAAAGAGAGACTGAATATGAAGGTGCTGGGTAAGGTGCCAAATGTAGACTGTCATGAAGACTGTAAAAGGAATAAAATTCTAACCATAGAGCTTTGAGAAGCAGACCACAGAGTTGTAGGGAGAAGAGGGAATTTAGGGACAGGACCCCAAATGAGTGTGTGTGGGCAGATGCTCCTGACTCTGAGGAAGAGGCTGTACCCTGGGACCTTGCTGCTTGTAAAGGAAAGAGACAGTGCAAGCCCCATACGTCTGCAGTATGAAGGGCTGTGATTTAGTCTAATTTTACTCCCATGTCTTGAAGAGGTCTCAGTTCATCAGAGGAAAAACCAACCATTTTCTGAGGGCGTTTCAGAACTCCCTCCGTCAGGGATTTGAGGCTTCTGTATTAGGGGGTCTCAGGTTTGTGATACGGATGTTCTTAAGCGCCCCCAGGTCTGTACGGGTATGTAACTCGTTGCCCTTCCCTCCCCTCCCTCGGTCTATTCCATATGGATGTTGTGTCTTGTTCGTTGTCAAAGGGGGGAAAGGGGTGTGTGCGGGGGGGGAGGGGTTCTCAGGTCCCCGAGAAAGAAAATTCCTTAATCTCTCTTAGAACGAATTTCCTGTGTTCCCGCCTGACTCACCCGCAGTTGTTTTCCCTCCAGCCTCGGCGTCCCACTACCTCAGGCTTACTCAGCGTCAACTCCATAGTAACTACCTCGACCCGGCGAGCCGCCGTAAGCGCTGCCGCGATACCTACCGGGAGCTGTAGTTCGCCAGGGGCGGGGCTCCAAAGCCGCGGGACGTGCTGGGATTTGTAGTTTTCTTTGCTCTCAAGTCCAGGCCGGGGTCCGGAAATAGTGACACCCCCTTCTCTCTTCCCAGTGGTCCTCACACTTCCTTTTCCCGGGTTCTCAAGCGTGCCCTTGCGTGAAACTCCAGCCGACTGGGGCCAATCAGAGGGTGGCGCGACGGGGCGGGGCCATAGTTTAAACTAATTGTGCGCTCACAGCGCTGGCGCGAGCCCGCGGCAAAAAACGATCCCGTGGAAGCGTGAGGCGGAGCGGGAGCGCGCGGCCAGGTAACCGGCGCGGGCCCGCGGCTGGCGTTCGGTCTGGGCACCCGCAGGGATGCCCGGGCCTAAAGGGGGTGCTGGAGAGGCGGGTGCGAGCGGAAGGCCTGCTTCATAACCTACTCTGACTGGGGAGAATCTATCGGGGGTAAGGTTTGTGAGGAGGGGGCATGTCCGGGGGGAGGAGCCGGCGTGCCTGGGGGGGGAGGGTCTGTTTGGGGGCGTGTCGGTGGAATTCTGTCTACGACCGGGGTGGGGGGGTGCGAGTAGTGCGTGTTCCTGAAAGGCTTGTGACCCAGAGGTCCCAGGGCAGTCTCCGCCTATTATTGTTCACAATAGTAGTAGTAATACTAGTAGTAAACATTTTCCGAGCACCGGCTACGTTTCAGACACTCCCTTTATGTGGATCGTTTAAAAATATGTTCCTAATTGTCCTATTATCCTTTATTACAGATGGGGAAGCGGAAGTATTTTATAATGCTTACTTGGCCAGGATTACATAGCTAGTGCATGGTTGTCTTCAATAAGGAGTAGAGGGTAAGGGGCTATGTGGGGGTGCGCCTCGTCTTGGACGACACACCTATTTTGAGCCTCCCTTCTCATACATAAACAACGAACTTACCTGCCTTACCTTATTTCTTGGGGTTGTTCTGAGGGTCAGATCAGGTAAGTTGTTTCATGGAAGCATCTTGAAATGCACAAATCTGTGACTGTAAGTGACTTTGTGAAGGTTGTGGTTGGGAAAGAGCCTAACTGGCTTGATGCTGCCTCTTCTGGGTGCCCTCTCTTGCTTACCCGGCCCGGCCCGCCCGGAAGTGCTTCTCACTTGGTATTGGAAGTGTCTGCATGTCTGTCCTTCTAGGTGGAGACAGTGTCTTTTGTCCCCGTATCCTGATGCCTAGGCAGGTGTGAGTGAAACCTGCCTTGGCCATTAACATACGCTTTAATGTTCCGAAAGGAAATAAATAGCCTGGCCTTCCCATCTTCATTTAGTTGCTTTTGAACCTCTGCTATCTTTTTGCCTGGAATGGCACTGCCTTCTAAAAATGTGATTATTTACTTGCTTTAATCCATGTTTCCCTCTCTTGGTCTGTTGCCTGGTCCTGTATTCCCAAAGTTCTGGAATGACAAGTGCAGTACTTTGTGGTGGTCAGAAACCTTGGTGGTAAAGGAATTGGGTTACCTTGTGGAGATCTTTACTGCTATAAACATTTGGAAATCCAGAGGGAATATTCTTTCCATCAGCAGGGATGCATGTATGTGTTCCCTCCCTCTCTGTTCCTGTATGGTTCTCCTGTAGAGGAAGAAGCACATACTTCTCTGTAAAAGCTTCCAAAGTACTCTTTTCTTGGCCTAAGTTCAAGTAAATGACTAATTGTAATGCCTGATTTTTTTTTTTTTAAGATTTTATTTATTTATGAGAGAGAGACGCAGAGACACAGGCAGAGGGAGAAGCAGGCTCCATGCAGGGAGCCTGACGTGGGACTCGATCCTAGGTCTCCAGGATCACAGCCTGGGCTGAAGGCGGCGCTAAACGGCTGAGCCACCCGGCTGCCCTGTAATGCCTGATTCTTCATCTAATGCCAAAACTATACTCCCCCAAAGCTAGGAGATCTTACCTGAAAGCTCTTATGAAAAACACTTCTATTTAGAATGTTCTTTTTTATGTATGGAATATTAAAGTGAGAAGAATGCCTTGAGTAGTACTTGAGTTCTAGAACTGTTAGGATGAGGGAAAGCCCTGCCACAGGTGGCTAAACAGAGCTGGTCTGGGAATGTTTTGACAGCTGTGTCTAATAACACCCTATGGTCATTAAGTGTGTTGGGGTCATTTATTTCAGCCTCTTACTCAGTGTTATGCTAAACATATCAAAAGGTGTTGTCTGAATTCAAAAATCAAAATGAGCATTTACAATGATGAGACCACTCCCCCAGTCTATTTCAATATCGAACAATCCTAAGTAGCAATAATTGTTATTGTGATAGTATTGTTTTGTGCGGTCAGTGGTTACTTCATTTTACCCTTATATGCCATTTGTTTTTTCACCATTCTTTCTTGAATTTTATTCCTTTCGTATTAGACAAATATATCCTTCAGATGTTTTCTTCAGTGAGGGTCAATTGGTGGTAAACACTCTTTGTGGAAACATCTTTATTGCCTCTTCAGTCTTGACAGTTTAGCTGGATACTGGGCTTCCATTATTTTCGCTCAGCATTTCGAAAATGTTATTTTACTGAAATTTTGCCTTTTTGTTGTTACTTTTGAGAACTGTGTTCACAGTTTAACTATCATGTTGTTGTAGGTAACCTGCTTTTTTCCTTTGGTTTAAAGATCTTGTTTGTGTTTTGCAGTTTCATTACATGGTGTGGATTTAATTGTGTCCTACTGGGGGCTTATAGTGATTCCTCAATCTGAATTTTCATACCTTGCATGACTTTTTTTTTGTTTTTTTTTTTTAAAGATTTTATTTATTTATTCATGAGCGACAGAGAGAGAGAGAGAGAGAGAGAGAGAGAGAGGCAGAGACACAGGCCGACGGAGAAGCAGGCTCCATGCAGGGAGCCTGATGTGGGACTCGATCCCGGGTCTCTAGGATCATGCCCTGGGCTGAAGGCGGCGCTAAACTGCTGAGCCAAGCTGGCTGCCCTTTTTTCATGACTTTTGTAAAAAATTCACTCATTCCCTTTTTAAATAGTGCTTCTCCCAGATCCCATATTTAATTTATGTTGGACTTTTTTATTCTGTCCTCTACATCTCTTATCTTTCATGATTTCTGTCTCTGTTACCTCTGGGTAATTTCTTTAAATCCATCTCCTAGGATAGTAACTTACTCTTCAGCTAGAACTAATTTGTGTGTGTTTTTTAAAGGGAGGGAGAGAGAGAGAAAGAATCTTAAGCAGGCTCCACGCCCAGTGAGAAGCCTGATGCAGAGCTCACTCTCATGATCCTGAGATGATGACCTGAGCTGAAATCAAGAGTTGGATGTTTAACTGCCTGAACCACCCAGGCGCCCCCTGATTTACTTTTTGAGTTCTTTTTTTTTTTTTTAAATTAAAAATTTTTTTTAAGTAGGCTCCATGCCCAGCTTGGAGCTGAACACGGAGATTGAACTCACACACCTGAGATCAAGACCTGAGCTGAGATCAAGAGTAGGTTCTCAACTGACTGAGCCACCTAGGTGTCCTGAGTTCTTATTTCCATTAGCTTTTTCATTTTTAGAAGTGCTCTTTGGTTCATTTTCAAATCTGCCTCTTTGTTTTCCATGGTATCATTTTTGTCTCATGTTTTCAATTTATATAATAATTTTAAATAAACTTGTAGTGTCTATCATGCAGAATTTTCTGAAGTTTTTAGGAGTATAATCCTGCCATTTGTTTTAACTGACTCTTGCCTATGATGAATTGTGTCTTCAAGTATTTAGTAGTTTTGGATTATAAGCTCATTCATATTCAAAGGATCATCATCTATGGTAGACTTACATAGCTTGGGTTGAGGTCAGTTCTCCAAGAACAGTTCTTTTTTTTCCAGTTTTCTTTTAAGTAAACTTTCTTTGAAATAATTTATGTACAGTAAACTATTTAAGTAAAAAGTGTTTTGATAGATGTATACACCTATAAAAAGTTGCCACAATCAAAATATAGAGCAGTTCCATCACTCCCAAAAGTTTCTGTATGCTTCTTTACAGTTCGTGTTTCCCTTCACCTTGGCTCAGGAACTATTGTAGATGAATTTGCGTTTTCTAAAATTTCACGTAAGTCAGATCATAGAGTGTGTATTCTTAGGCCTAGTTTCTTTCACATAGCATAATGCATTGTGAGATTTATCCATTTAGTTGCATATATCAGTAATTTGTTGCTTTCTGTTATGTAATATTCTGTTGTATGATTATATCATGTAATATTTATTCAGTGTTAGTGGACATTTGGTTTGTTTCCAGTTTTTGGCTTTTGTGAATAAAATTGCTATGAGCATTCATGTACAAATCTTTGAGCATTTGTGTAATTTCCTTTATTTTCAGAGTGGATTGGCTAAGTTGTATGGCAGTTGCATGTTTAACTTTTTAAGAAATTACCAGTTTTCCAAAGTGGTGGTACCATTTTGGCAATATGTGAGAGTTCCATTTGCTTCATATTCTTTCTTTAAAAAAGAATTTATTTATTTATTTGTTTGTTTGTTTGTTTGTTTGGGGCTTGGTGGGGGGGAGGGGCAAAGGGAGAGGGGAAAAAGAATCTCGAGCATCTCCTGGAGTGCAGGGCTCCATCTCATGACCCTGAGATCATGACCTGTGCCAAAATCAAGAGTCAGATGCTTAACAGACTGAGCCATCCAGATGCCTCTTGCTTCATATTCTTACCAATCCTTGGTATTGTTGGCCTTTTTTAATATTAGCCATTCTCATGGAGGTATGATATTATCTCATCATGGTTTTAATTTGCATTTTCCTGATGACTGATGATGTTGAGCATCTTTTCACATATTAACTGACCATTCATATATCTCCTGGAGAACTTTGTGTTTGCTTATATTGAGCACTCAAGGCTATTCCCAACCTGGGACCAAAACATATGCAAGTTATCTCTACTCAGAGATTTCCAGGTCACAAGCTTAGGCCACAAAACAACTATGGTTTTGAGTTACTAGGAGAGTTTTTCCTCCTACTTCACTAGGTGAACAAGATAAGCTTCCTTATTTCCCTGTGGACAGATTTTTTTCTTTCCTGATCTTTTTATTGACTGTCTCAGCCTTTATACAAGGATCTCAGTTGCTCTTTGTAGGCCCAAAATCTGTCTCCTGGACAAGGAGGAGGTAATAAATTCTTTATGTGGCTGGGACAGCTATGCTGTCAGGTCACACTGTTCCTGGGATTTCCCTTACTTTCTTGTGAGCTCAGTTTACCTATGTATCAGTCAGGATCCAATCAGGAAAGTAGAAACCACACAGAACTATTTTAAGAGTGAACTCAATAAATGGAATTAGTTTAAATCCTTGTTGGAGGGCTAAACGCGCAAAATGGGGATCTTAAAGTAATTTTGATGTAATAACTGCATTAAACAGCTACCTCATCTAGGACTGAAAAACAAAGGGAGGAACAGTTGGAGTTATCAGAGCCTAAGAAGTCTGGAGGGATCTGGAGGAACTATGTCCTGATTCTCTGAGGAGAGGGTGTTGCCTGGTGCTGCTGGTTTCTCAGGTGCTCCCAGGAAGGGCCTGGAGGAGCCAGGTTTGGTTGAACTCTGCTTGGCACCTGGTGCTGGTGCCTCTCAGGGAGTGCAATGAGGCTGGTTCTGGCAGTTTAGAAAGAAGTGGGAAGGAACCAACTGCTGTGGTCAAGAAGGAGCAAGCCATAGGAAAGAGGAAGTTCCTGCCTTCCATTTTCCCTTTAGCACCTCCTGTTGATAGATCCTAACAGGGAGCTGGCTGGTAAAGGTGAAATGGGGTTGATGGAGTCCAAGCCCCAATATCACAGAGCCGGGTAAAACAAGGCAGGTGTGGAGCTGACAGACAATAAATTGGCACAATCTAAAAGATGTTTATTATATTTTCCCAAATATCCGGATGTATTTAGTAGGAAGATTTTCAGGTTATCTGATTTATCATATCAACAATCCTAGCAATAGCTAACGTTCTTTTTTTTTTTTTTCTCTTCTCAGTGTATACTGTGAGCCAGGCACTAATTTAAGCACTTTACATGAACTGCTTCCTAAAGTTTTTATTTTTTTATTTATGATAGTCACACACACACAGAGAGAGAGAGAGAGAGAGAGAGAGAGAGAGGCAGAGACACAGGCAGAGGGAGAAGCAGGCTCCACGCACCGGGAGCCGACGTGGGATTCGATCCCGGGTCTCCAGGATCGCGCCCTGGGCCAAAGGCAGGCGCTAAACCGCTGCGCCACCCAAGGATCCCCTGCTTCCTAAAGTTGTATAAGGTGAATACTGTCATCATTACTATTCCCTTTAACAAGCAAGGAAACTGAGCCACAAATAAATTAAATAATCCACTCAAAGCCATACAGTTTGTAAGTGGTGGAGTTAGTGTTCTAATCCAAGCATTCTGGGTTCCATAACCCACATTCTTAATTTCTTTATTATGCTGAGTTTTTCCCTATGTCCAACCAAAATCTCTCTTCCTGTAATTTCTACTTAATAGTTCTGTTTTTGTCTTCTTGCAGGAGAACACCTGTTTTTCTCTTCACCTGCATGACAAGCATGCATGTATTTGAAAAACGTTTTCATGTTCTCCCTGCTAAGTATCTGTAGTTCTTCCCTCATATTTGCCGTGACACAACTTTTAGACCTTTCACTGTAGTTATCATTTGTCAGCTGCATATACTCTGACTTTGCTCTTCAATGGTGGGGCACAGAGTTGTCATACAACCTGAGCCTGTATTGATATTTTGGATAACTCTGTTACATTCATGGTTCATTGAGAGCGGAACAGCCTCTCCCTTCATCTCCCAATATAGGCAGCTGGCTCCCTAGCCTACCCCAAAACAGCCTTTCATTTATTTATTTTTTTTTAACTTTTTAAATTTATTTATGATAGGCACACAGTGAGAGAGAGAGAGAGAGGCAGAGACACAGGCAGAGGGAGAAGCAGGCTCCATGCACCGGGAGCCCGATGTGGGATTCGATCCCGGGTCTCCAGGATTGTGCCCTGGGCCAAAGGCAGGCGCTAAACCGCTGCGCCACCCAGGGATCCCCAAAACAGCCTTTTAAATATGAACCGCTGTACCAGCTCTCTACCATCTTGTATAATTTGATTGACTTCTTTTATTGTGAATGCAAGCCTTCATATTTAATCCTATTAAATTGTATCGTGTTGCTTTTGGTAACTGTTGAGATCTTTTTTTTTGCCAGATCAGATCTAAAAACGTTGTATTTTCTGTCCTTCACAGTTTATAATTCCAAAGGTTGACAAGCAGTCTTTGTATGTTTTCATTCTGTCTTTGGTAAAAATGCTAAAAATGTTAGGTTTGAGAAGCAGGCTCTGTGTTACACCACTATAGATATTTGGTCGGTGGAAGTTTGGGGTGAAGAGTTTTGGTTATTCTTTCTGCTAAATGGGTGGAGGAGCTATCTGGAAAGGGCACTATCTTGGCTGTCAGTGAGGGGAGGAGAGCGTCAAGGTTAAGGGTTGGCCATTGGGCAGTCAGTCACCCTAATAAGGGACCACTTGGCTGAAGTAAAATGATCTGGTGGCTGTAGAAGGGAAAGAGCGCATATCGCACAGCACGCTTCTGGGTTGAGGCCTCTGTTGACAGCTGTGTCAGCTGCCCTTTCTGTCCTATTTAAGGGCCGATTTCTCTGAAGCCAGTGCAGGAAATGCCAGTGATTCAGCCTTGCAGATTTCTCTGCCTTACTGCAGCTGAGGACTGGTTTGTATGATGAGTAAAGACTGTGTATTTCAGGCATGTTTATTTGATCACTTGAGTGCCTTCCTGTGACTGGCCAGACACCCTTGTTTTGCAGGTTGTCAAGTTTTTGGTACCCTGTGGCACAGTGGATGCAGCGTGACCCCAGCTCTGGGTCCTTTGTGTGGGAAGCAACTGTATTCTGCCCTGTAGGTGGGCATTTGTCAAGTGTCTGACTTCTGGATGGCCTGTGAGGGGCAAGGTAGTAATAGCTTTTACCTACTTTTCTATTCTTCCTGTGGTGTGATGGTCTGAGTTTGAGGGAAATCTCTGGCTTGCTGAGAGTTTGCCACTGAACCCCTCATGAACTGCTGCAAAGTGGACTCTGTCTTGTTGCTGACCTCTGAAGCCCAGTTTCTTTTGGCAGTGAACAAATAAGTAAAGAGTTTATCTCTCTCTCTCTTTTTTTTTTTTTTTTTTAAGATTTTATTTATTTATTCATGAGAGAGACAGAAAGAGAGGCAGAGACACAGGCAGAGGGAGAAGCAGTTTCCATGCAGAGAGCCCGATGTGGGACTTGATCCCAGGTGTCCAGGATCAGGTCCTGGGCTGAAGGCGGCACTAAACCCCTGAGCCACCCGGGCTGACCGAGTTTATCTCTTAATGTTTTATCTCTTAAAGAGCTGAGTATATAAAGAAGTGTGTGATACAGGATTTTCCTCCTCACCAACTGTTTAAACCTACAGATACTTTACAGGAATAATAAATATATAAGTTCAAACCTATTGATACTTTTTTTTTTTTAAGATTTTATTTAATTATTCATGAGACACACACACACACACAGAGGCAGAGACACAGGCAGAGGGAGAAGCAGGCTCCACGCAAGGAGCCTGATGTGGGACTAGATCCTGGAACTCCAGGATCATGCCCTGGGCCAAAGGCAAGCACTTAACCACTGAGCCACTTGGGTGTCCTTTTTTTTTTTTTTTTTTTTTTTTTAAAGATTTTATTTACAAACCTATTGATACTTTATGAGAAAAATAGAACAAATTATATGTTTCGCTTAGATTCACCAGTTGTGAACATTTTGCCGCATTTGCTCTCTATCCTTTATTTTTCTGAAACTTTTGACTGTTAGACATGAACATCATATACTTCATCCTAAATATTTCAGCAGTGTTTCCTAAAAACAAGACTATCTTCCTGTATAGCCACAATACAGTTAGCACTCAGGAAATTTAATTTTGATTCAATAGATCCAATGTATAGTACTTGTTCAGACTTCTCAAATCTTCCCAGTGATGTCTTTCATAGACTTTTTTCCTTTTTTTTTTTTTTTTTTAAGATTTTAATTATTCATGAGAGACACAGAGGGAGAGGCAGGCTCCCTGTGGGAAGCCCAATGTGGGGACTTGATCCCAGGACCCTGGGATCACTCCCTGAGCCGAAGGCAGATGCTCAACCACGGAGCCACCTAGGCGTCCCTCATAGACTTTTTCAAATCAGCCTTCCTAAGAAGGATCATGCTTACATTTAGTTGCCATGATTTTCTTGTTATCATGCCCCTTGAACAATTCTCTAGTCTCTTTAAGTGAATTTTTTTTTTGTCTACCATAGTATTGACATCCTTAAAGAGTTTAGGTTAGGTTATTGCAAAATATTTTTCTTTCTTTCTTTCTTTCTTTCTTTCTTTCTTTCTTTCTTTCTTTCTTTCTTTCTTTCTTTCTTTCTTTCTTTTTTAAGATTTTATTTGCTTATTTATTTGAGAGACAGAATCTGAAGAAGTGCAGAACTTGATGAGTAGGTTGGTCCCACAACTGCCAGATCATGACTTGAGCCGAAACCAATAGTTCAAAGCTTAACCGACTGAGCCACCCAGGTGCCCCCAGAATATTTCTTTCTTTTTTTTTTTTTTTCTTAATTAGGATTTGTATGATTGTTTTCTCTTGATTAGATTCAGGTTAAACATTTTAAGTAGAGCGGGCAGCCTGGGTGGCTCAGCAGTTTAGCGCCGCCTTCAGCCCAGGGCCTGATCCTGGAGACCCAGGATCAAGTCCCGCGTCAGGCTCCCTGCATGGAGCCTGCTTCTCCCACTGCCTGTGTGTCTACCTCTCTCTCTCATTAATAAATAAAGTCTTAAAAAAAAAAAAAAACATTTTAAGTAGAGCTATATAGGTTAATAGAGTAGTGAAAAATCCTGTATTACACACATGGACTCAATACTCAGTTTTTCATGACCATATATAATTGAGCATATGATTTTTTTGTCTAGTATGTAAGCCTAATAGAAATTGAGAGAAGAGGGAACTCAGTAGGACTGGGAATAAGTAGGAAAGACTTTCACAGGAACATGGATGGAATTTGAGGTCGTTGGAGTATGGTTAGATAAGATGCTGTTTGGGTTTCCTATCCCACTATTAAGATTGTATATTATGAAAAATGAATTTTTTCTTCAGAGCTTATTTTTAAAAGATTTTGTGGGGGTGCCTGCGTGGCTCAGTGGGTTAAGCATCTGCTTTCCACTTAGGTCATGACCTAGGATTGAGCCCCACATCAGACTCCCTTTCCCTCTGCCTGCCACTCCCCCTGCTTGTGCACTCTCTCTGTCTCTCAAATAAATAAATAAAATCTTTAACCAAAAAATAAATAAATAAAACATTTTATTTATTTTAGAGAGATTGAGAATATGAGTAGGGGGAGGGGGAGGGGAAGGGGCAGAGGGAGAGAGAGAATCCCAAGCCAACTCTGTGCTGAGCATGGAGCCTGATGCAAGGCTCGATCTCATGACCCTGAGATGGAGCCTGATTTGGGACTCAGTCTCAGTACCTTGAGATCATGACCTGAGCCAAAATCAAGAGTCAGACGCTTAACCAGTTGAGCCACCTAGGTGCCCCTCCTCTTGAGAGTTTAGAGCTCTGTATCTTCTGTGGTGTTTGTACTACTGGGAATCCTAATTTTTTTTTTTTGTTTATTTTATTTATTTATTCATGAGAGACACAGAGAGTGGCAGAGACATAGGCAGAGGGAGAAGCAGGCTATCTGCCAGGATTCCAATGCAGGACCCGGTCCCAGGACCCCAGGATCATGACCTGAGCCAAAGGCAGATGCTCAACCACTGAGCCACCCTGGTGCCCCTGGGAATCCTAATATTTTAGAGCTCTGTCTTTGGCTTCAGGGCCCAGCATTTTGCCCCTGCCTAACCTTGGGGAAGTTTCTTCACTTGCAAACTAGAAAGAATATTAATAACTATTTAAGAGGTCATTGTGATGCCCAAAGTGTAGTATTGCATACATATTTGAATTAAAATATTTGAATGCCTTTAAGTGGGGACAGCGTTCTGGGTTCTGCCAATTGCTCCACTGGAGAATCCATTTCTTTTACGTGCCTGACTCCTGAAGGTATTTAAATTTACCACTGCAAAATAACTGAAGGCATGGAAATGAGAGAGGCTCCTGCAGAGAGAAGTGGGAAGACTGGCTTGATTAGTTTAGAGTGTACACTGAGATAATGGGAAATAGGTTGAATAAATGACTTAAGGCCATATAATGGAGGACTCAAAAATTAGGCCAGATAATTTAGGTATGATGCTTTAGGGAGAAGAAAGCCATGGAAGAGTTTTGAATAGGAGAAACACACTTGGAAATGAGAGTGGAATGGAGCCTCCTGAGGAAGAACCTTTCCTGGTTTGGAGACCAGAATCCTAATAGGGCAGGGCCTTCCCAGTGCTGACCAAGGAGAGGTGGGGGTGTGGTGTGGTGTGGTTTGGTTTGGCAATCTTACCACAGGAGGCCAGAATTTCTGCCCCAGTGACTCTTCCTGCTCTGCGACTGACTCACCCCGTTGACCTAGGCTGCGTAGCTTCCCTTCCGGTTGCTGTCTGATCTACAGAACGATGGGGCTGCCTAGGATGATATGAGGCTGAGCTGACCAACAGTGGGTGGGGTGGGAGAATGAAAAAGCATTCCTGCCCCTTTACCCATTCCCTGGGTAGATGCTAATTCTAAGCCAGACCAGGGATCTCTCTGTCTGGGTTTGAAGAAGCTGTCCACCAGGAGGTAAGTTCAAGATGGTTCCTGTCCTCTCTGATTTTTCGTAGATCAGCTTTTTCCTGAACAGAAGCTTTACTCTTTTCCTTTTCCCTGATTCATGTTCTTCATAGTAACCTCCTTTCAGTTATTTGAAGCACAGGGGTTATTGCAGGAGGTTGGAAGAGAGGTTTAATAGACATATATTCTTTGTGTGTGTGTGTGTGTGTGTGTGTGAGGGGGAGGTGTCCAGAGGTTTCATTGACCCCTGCTCTGAGGTGGATTATTATCCAGAACTCTTGTGAGCTACGTACTATAATGGCTTATACCCGTAGGGGTGATTACAGAGAGGTATCCTGGTCTTTTTTTTTTTTTTTTTTGTATCCTGGTCTTAAACCATCATTTCTCAGCTACTGGGTTTCAGAACCATGTAGTGTGTTTTAGTGTCCCAAGTTACTTCCTTTCCCTTTGAAAGACAGCAGTGAGGAGCACAGAAGAGGGAGGAGTATGGATTAGAATAGGTTTGTGGATTATGCTAGAAGTCAGGGTGACTGGATTTCTAGTCTTGACTGTTGGTAACCGGCTATGTGACTAGAGATAAATTGCCTAATCTGGATGGACTGAAGTTCTCTTAATGTAAAAATGAACAGTTTGGATTATATGATCTGGAAGATTTCTTTCAGGGTCAAAATTTATGGTTATATAATGTATGACTGTAAAGCTATAATTAACATGTGACGTATATTGCACATATCTTGTTCCCTTACTTATAGTTGTGGAACACTTAATATTTGTAAATTTGTTCTCCTCAAGGTAATTGTGTTCTCAGCCTTTTTTTAAAATTTACCTTGGCGATGCTGCCAATGCTCAGAATATTTCTGGCTTCTAAGCCAATCTTTTGAATATCCTCAGAAGTAGCAAATCATCACTTTTGCTTGGTGGATTCAGTTTTTGGAAACAGCCAAAAGATATTGTGAGCCAGAGTCAAGCAAGGCAGTACATTTTTTGGTGAAGAATGAGTTGTAAACAGTAAGATTTAATTTTTGTGTGTGTCTCACATGGAGTAGACTTTAAAGGCCATTTCCAAAGGAGTGTTTTCACAAATATTTTGAGCGATGGTAATATTGTTAGAATAAGTAAATAACTTCCTACAGAGACTATTTTGACTGCAGTTTTCATTTGATTTAATAAGCTTGGAAATGTTTGTTTAAAAATGTGTCACTTCGGGACGCCTGGGTGGCTCAGTGGTTGTGCGTCTGCCTTTGGCTCAGGGCGTGATCCCAGGCCCGGAATCGAGTCTCGCATCAGGCTTCCTGCGTGGAGCCTGCTTCTCCCTCTGCCTGTGTCTTGCCTCTCTCTGTGTCTCTCATGAATAAATAAATTAAAAAAAAAAATGGTGTCACTTGCTTTATACTCAGTGGTATAAATGTCTGCTTCTCGGCCAAGGTGACTAGATAGTTTGAGAAAATTCACCTTTCTCATGGTAGTCCTCCCAAATCACAAATGGGATTTGAGGGCTGAAAGGGATTGGAACATGCTGGCATAGGACACTAGCTGACAGGGTGTTTGCAGTCCCATCTCCAGAAGACTCAGTCACAAGTCCTTCGGCTGCAGCATCCACTGTGCACCAGCATGCCAAAGCCCATTCAGAGGGCATGGCTCAAGCAGATAGTTTGATAGTTCCAGTCTTTTCCTGGGAAAAAATGATATATCAAGTTACTTCATTGATTTTTTTATTAAATTTAATATTTTTGGTCAGCAGTTGGGTTTGAGAAACAGTGAGGATAGTCAGGGGGATGGAAAGAGGGGGAAAGCAGACAGCCTATCTTGAATGCATTTGAAATAGACTGACTGGTGTACCCTGGAATCTGTTCCTGGAAACAGTGGTCTTGTTGATAACTAGTCAGTAAAATAAGGTGTTCGGCTGTGTGGTCAGAAGATTGTCACTAAGTCACTATATGGCCATTTGAAATTCTTCTTTAGGCCTCATTTTCCTCATTTTGATATTGAAAGAGTTACATACTAAGAGTTCTAGATCTGAGAACAGGTAGGCCTAAGGAGATTTGAGGTGGGAAAGTACCTACTTGTTCTGTTCCTTGACTATTAGATCAGTTCAAAATTCAAAAGAATTTTGAATTCCTTTTTAGCCCTTCAGTTATAGTGATTTTGCTTTCTACGTGCAGTCATGGCTGAGTGATCAAACGTGAAGTAGCTATTTAATGGGAAGCAGGCACTAGGAGCTTTCTGCTGAAAAACAATCACAGGACATGCTGGTCCTGAGAGAAGTCATTCCCTAGTAGGACCTATTGTTTGAAGAAGTTGGGGGTGAATTTCATCCAAATGGACAGTGTGGATATTGTGATTTAGGAGATTTAGAGACTTTGTTCCCTGCTGTGGTTAATTTCAAGTCTTTCTCTAAAGGGATTCTTTTAATGATCGGTGCAGTGGACTTCATTTAGAGAAAAAGCCCCAGGTAACCACAATTAGAGGTTAAATGGCCAAGAGCAGAGCTAGAGAGAAAGTGGCCTTCTTAGTTGCTTTTCCATACTTTAGGTTCTATAGTAACCTCAAGGAGAGAATAGGCTGCTTGGTGAGCTCACTAGGCTGGGAGATTTGGGCTCCAAACAGAGTAGGAGGATCTGTAGAATCCACACCTCTTAATCTCCCTATTCCTCTTCTTTCCCTCAGTGCCCTTTAGTTTTAATTAGGATTGTGTAAACATAGTCAGCTTGCCAGTCCCCTTAAAGTGGCAGGTCTATGACATTTTCTGTTGGTCACTCATGCTATGTAGGTGACTTTATTTATATATTTTAAAGATTTTATTTATTCATGAGAGATGGGGGGGGGGGGGGCAGAGACACAGGCAGAGGGAGAAGCAGGCTCCATGCAGGAAGCCCAATGTGGGACTCAATCCCAGGACTCCCGGATCACGCCCTGAGCCACCCAGGCTTCCCCATAGGTGACTTTAAATTAGAGGAATTGCCCTCTTTGACAGTTTGGCTTCCCTGGCTGCCTCACGGAAAGAATTCATTAGATTAGGGCCAGTTTGCTGTCATTCAGTCAGGCAACATTGTTTAGCACCCACTGTGTGCAAGCATTGTGCTGAAATGGAGCTGGTAAGTGAATGAGAGTGTTTCTGCTTTCCAGAAGCTTCATCAAGTGAAACATTTGCAGCTAAAGGAGACCCAGAGAGGAATGGAATAAAGTGTATAGAGGAACAAGCAATAGTAGGAACACATAAAGGAGAGGACAGTTGTTTTTGAATTGGGAAAACAAGGAGAGCTTCTGAAGAGAGAAGGCGTTTGAACCAGGTTATAAAATGTGAATTAGGTGTTCAGTAGGTTTAGAAGAAAGAGCATTTTGGAGGAGGTCACAGCATGGGCAGAGGCACAGAGCTTGTTTGGGAAAAGTATTCCTGAGATAGAAGATATTTTAGAGGAATGAGCTGGAGATAGGCTGGAAAGGAAGTTTGATGGTTGGATCTTAAAGAACTTTAAATGTCATGTTAAGGAATTTGGATTTTATTCTGCATGGAGTTAGCTGTTGAAATTTTTTTAAGTTTATTTTTTTTTTAGTAACCTCTACACTCAACATAGTGCTCGAACTCACAGCCTAGAGATCAAGAATCACAAGCTCTTCTGGCTGAGCTAGCCAGGAGCACCCTGAAAAAAAATATTTTTTTAAGATTTATTTTTAGAGAGAGAAGGAGAGCGAGAGCACACATGAGCTGGGGGAGGGGCAGAGGGAGAGGGAGAAGCAGAGTCCCTGCTGAGCAGGGAGCCCTACCCTGGGCTCCATTCCAGGACCCTGGGATCATGACCCAAGTGGAAGGCACCCAGGATCCCTGTTGACTTTCTTCTTGTTTTTTTTTTTTTTTTTTTTTTTTTAAAGTAGGCACCAGGCCCAGTGTTCAGGAGTTAAAAGTCACAACCCTGAGATCAAGACCTGAGTTGAGATCAAGAGTCAGATACTTAACTGAGTCACCCATGTGCCTGGCCCCCTGAATGTTTTTGATGTGAGGAATATCATAATCCAATCCATGTTACTTAAGTATTAGACTTTTTTTTCTTAAAAAAAAACAAAACGATTTATTTATTTATTTGAGAGAGTGAGAGCAGGATGGGAGGGGCAGAGGGAGAAAGAATCTTAAGCAGACTCTGCACTGAGCTTGGGCTCATCATGGGGCTCAATCCCACGACCCTAAGATCAGGACCTGAGCTGAAACCAAGAGTCAAACACTTAACTGACTATGCCACCTAGGTGTCACCATCTGTTTTCTTTAAGTATAAGATCTTAGATTTAAAGGTTGAGAAGGTGCTGATCCTGGGTCTTGAGTAAAAAGTTTGTCAGGTGTCTCAGTATAACTTGATTCCTCAGTCACATTTGTGAAAGCAGCTCCAAAAGCAAAAAGGCAGAAAATGATCAACATTGTCCCTCTAAACTGAGCTTCTCTACGTCCCAAAGATGAAAGTTTTCTTAGACATATGCCTTCTGTAGTCTTCTTGCTAGTGGGTTGCTTATTTCTGCTAATCCTGTATACAATCCTATACAGATTTCTCACAAAGAATGGACTTTTGATTATACAGTGGAAACCAAAGATGTTTTTTGAATCTGATTGAAAAATAGTATATATTGGGGATCCCTGGGTGGCGCAGCGGTTTGGCGCCTGCCTTTGGCCCAGGGCACAATCCTGAAGACCCGGGATCGAATCCCACGTCGGGGTCCCGGTGCATGGAGCCTGCTTCTCCCTCTGCCTGTGTCTCTGCCTCTCTCTCTCTGTGTGTGACTATCATAAATAAATAAAAATTTATAAAAAAAGAAAAAAGAAAAATAGTATATATTCATCGTAGGAAATAGGAAAAATACAGGAAAGTATAAAGAAGAAAACTAAAATTATCCATAACCCCACCATCTGTAGAAAATCACTTATTCCCATTTTAGTATTTCAGTCTTTTGTACCTCTACATATTTCTGTTATGCGTAGTCCGAAGTCATATATTACCTATAATTTTGTATTCTGCTTCCCAGTTACCATTGTTTTCATTGTATAAACTCATATAAATTTAAAATGTTGCTGAAACTATAAGGATTTCTAATGGCTATATAATAGTTTATCATAGAGGATTTTTATATAGTGCTTTCAGTTTTTCTATTTTATTTTATTTTTTAGAGATTTATTTAGTCATGAGAGACACACAGAGTGAGAGAGAGGCGCAGAGACAAAGGCAGAGGGAAAAGCAGGCTCCTTGCAGGCAGCCTGATGCAGGACTCGATCCCAGATCCTGGGATCATGATCTGAGTCGCCCAACCTCTGAGCCACCCAGGCATCCCTCAGTTTTTGTTTTATTTTTTTATTTTTATTTATTTTTTATTTTATTTTATTTTTTTCAGTTTTTGTTTTAAACAGTACTGTGATACTTTTATACAAATAATAGAAGTAATGTAACAAATAAGTCCCCTACACTTAACCCTTTATCCTAATTCTACTCTGCAGAGATAACCATTTTTATTTACTAATAGTTTTTATATTATCTTTTTAAAATTTTTTTTGAAAAAGATTTTATTTATTTATTCACAGAGAGAGAGAGAGAGAGAGAGGGGCAGAGACACAGGCAGAAGGAGAAGCAGGCTCCATGTAGGGAGCCTGATGCGGAACTCGATCCCGGGTCTCCAGGATCGTGACCTAGGCTGAAGGCTGCGCCAAACTGCTGAGCCACCCAGGCTGCCCTATATTATCTTTTTTTTGAGAGAGACTGCTCAGGAACAAGGTGGGGAGGGCAGAAGGAGGGTGAGACAGAGAATCTTAGGCAGACTCTATGGAGAGTGTGGAGCCCAATGCAGGACTTGATCTCACAACCCCAAGATCATGACTGAGCCAAACTCAAGATCGATCCCATGCTCAACCTACTGAGCCCCAGGCGTCCCTTTATTATTATTAGTTCCTGGTGTAAGTTTGTGTCTATTTTTTTTTAAGATTTTATTTATTCATGAGAGAAACATAGAGAGGCAGAGACATCGGCAGAGGGAGAAGCAGGTTCCTTGCAAGGAGCCAGTGTGGGACTCGATCCCTGGACCCTAGGGGTCATGACTTGAGCCAAAGGCAGATGCTCAACTGCTGAGCCACCCAGGGGTCCCTATATGTATATATTTTTTAAAGATTGTATTTATTTATTTGACAGAGCACAAGTAGGCAGAATGGCAGGGAGAGGGAGAGGCAGACCTTCCACTGAGTAGAGAGCGGATGCAGGGCTCAATCCCAGGACCTTGGTAGTGACCTAAGCCGAAGGTAGATGCTTAACCGACTGAGCCACCCAGGCGTCCCTGATTATTTTCTTATGCTATATGCTATATGCTGCAAAACACAAAAAATAAGGTTTTAAGGACAAAAGTAAAAATGACCTGTAATTCTACAACTCAGAAATAAACATTATTTGCTATATATCCTTATAAATTTATATACACAGATTCACACAAGTATACAGGTATATATGTATGTATGATACACATTTGTATATGTAGTTTAAAAAATAAATTTGGATCATACCATATCAAATTTTGTCTTTTTAAATTCTACATTGAGTATTTCTCTATGTCATTAAAATTTTAAATATTTTTATTGTTTTTTATTTTTTAAATTTTAAATATTTTTAGTGACTGTATAAGGTTTCATCATGGATGTATCATAATTTATTACTTAATTTTTTCCAGTTTTTCATAATGATTAATATATATATCTTTGTTTATATTTTAGATTAGTTTTATTTCTGTGAATGGAATTATTTGTTCAAAGAACGTGAGTTTTTGGGATCCCAGGGTGGCTCAGTGGTTTGGCGCCTGCCTTTGGGCTAGGGCGTGATCCTGGAGACCCAGGATCAAGTCCCACGTCAGGCTCCCTGCATGGAGCCTGCTTCTCCCTCTGCCTGTGTCTCTGCCTCTCTCTCTCTCTCTCTCTCTGTGTGTCTCTCATGAATAAATAAATAAAATCTTTAAAAATATTTTTTAAAAAAAGTGAGGTTTTTTTTTTTTTAGTAATCCCACTTTTAAAATTTTGGGTAAGGGGGATCCCTGGGTGGCTCAGAAGTTTAGCGCCTGCCTTTGGTCCAGGGCGTGATCTGGGATTGAGTCCCACATTGGGCTCCTGGCGTGGAGCCTGCTTCTCCCTCTGCCTGTGTCTCTGCCTGTGTGTGTGTGTGTGTCTCATGAATAAATAAATAAAATCTTAAAAAAAAAATCTGTAAAATTTTGGGTAAAATGAGCATAACAAAATTTACCATTTTAACTTTAAATTCATGATTTAATTTCAATTCACAATTAAGTGTACAATTCAGTGACATTAAGTCATATTCACAATGTTGTACAGCCATCACCACTATCCATTTTCATCATCCCAGACAGAAACTGTGCCCATTAAACAATAACTCCCATTCCATCCTTCCCCAGCCCCTAAAGCCACTCTTTTACCTTCCATTATTATGTATTTGCCCATTCCAGCTACCTCCTAAATTGGACATACAATTGGTGTTCTTTTCTGTCCTGCTTACTTCACTTAGCATAATGTTCGAATATGAACATCTTTCAGGTTCTTTTTACTGCTGAGCCACCTCTGTGTTCCTCTTTTCAGGATCTTTTTTTTTTTTTAAGATTTATTTATTCAGAGAGAGAGAGAGAGAGAGAGAGAGAGAGGCAGAGACACAGGCAGAGGGAGAAGCAGGCTCCATGCAGGAAGCCTGACATGGGACTCGATCCGGGTCTCCAGGATCACACCCCCGGCTGCAGGCAGCGCTAAACTGCTGTGCTACCGGGGCTGCCCGTCAGGTTCTTAATATGTATTGCCAAATTTCTTTTCAGAGAACCACTTAAAAAAGGCCTTCTTGGGATCCCTGGGTGGCTCAGCGGTTTGGCGCCTGCCTTTGGCCCAGGGCGCGATCCTGGAGACCCGGGATCGAATCCCACGTCGGGCTCCCGGTGCATGGAGCCTGCTTCTCCCTCTGCCTGTGCCTCTGCCCCCCCCCCCTCTCTCTCTCTGTGTGACTATCATAAATAAATAAAAATTAAAAAAAAAATTAAAAAAAAGGCCTTCTTACTTGAATTAGAAAATGCAGTATTCTTTCTTTGACAATTTTTCATTCCAAGTATTAGCTTAAGTTAACTTTCCTGGAGGGTATGATAGCTTCCTTGCCATTATCATATAAAATCAAAATTTGAGAGAGGATGGAAGGAGAAAGAAAGTGTGTATGTGGGGGTCACTGTTAGGTAGCCTCATTTGCTAACGTTTTTGGGAATGGAAAGGATAAGGTACCCTCAATTCCCCATTTGTAAAATTGGGATGATGGCATCTTCCCTTGCTACAAAAATCGAATGGCCTAAAATTCCTGGTAGAAATTATTTAATTTCATGTCCTGGATCTTCAGAATAGTAGGCTTTGCAGGGGAGGATCAGCCTACCTTTCCCACAAAGGTTAGAGCCCTAGCTCTTAGCAATTGGCTAGACATGCTAGAAATGTTGAGCTGCTTCCTAGTGAATCTTCTCTCTACAACCAGAAGAGGATAGACATCTATGTTGTGCTGTGTTGGGGGGCTATGGTGGGGATGTTTAGCAGCAGAGATAATGTAGCTTACTTTGATTTCATTATCATTGTAGTGTATGAGTGGGAGCTACATTGTTCATCAGTGTCACTGAAAGACATCAGGAACCAGGCCTGTTTCCCATTAGTTGAAATTAGACAAGAAGATGAAGAATAAATAGTTCATTGGAAACTCATTAGTGTCTCAAGCCAGAAGTAGAGGGGTATCTTTGGACTTATTTGAATGTTGTAGACTTTTTTCAGTATTAAAAACCAGACCTATAGTTGCATATAAATTTTGTTTAAAGATTTATTTATTCATTTGAGTGAGAGAGCCTGCACACGTGCAGGCTGGAGTGGAGGGGCGGGCAGAGGAGAGGCTCTTAAGCAGACTCCTTGCTGAGTGTGGAGCCCTATGACACAGGGCTCAGACTCATGACCCTGAGATCATTACCTGAGCTGAGGTCAAGAGTTGGACACTTAACCAACTAGCCACCTATGTGCCCATATAAATTCCATTTAAGATGAGCCTCACTGTCTAAAATAGCCACACACTATTGAGTTGGACAACAACTAATCTCGTAAAGAAACTGTTCTTTATGGGCACCTGTGTGGCTCAGTGGTTGAGCATCTACCTTCGGCTCAGGGCATGATCCTGGGGTCCTGAGATCTAGTCCTGCATCGGGCATCTCGCAGAGAGACTGCTTCTCCCTCTGCCTATGTCTCTGCCTCTCTCTGTGTCTGTCATGAATAAATAAATAAAATCTTTTTAATTTTTTTAAAGAAACTGTTCTTTAAGGCAGCTCTGGTGGCTCAGCAGTTTTGTGCCGTCTTCAGCCTAGGGTGTGATCCTGGAGACCTGGGATCGAGTCCCACATTGGGCTCCCTGCATGGAGCCTGCTTCTTCCTCTGCCTGTGTCTCTCCCTCTCTCTCTCTCTCTGTGTGTGTGTCTCATGAATAAATAAATAAAATCTTAACAAAAAAAAAACCTATTCTTTAGATGTTCAATGTAAGTTATTGTTTTGTTTAAACACAGGTAATAAATATTTGAGGCTTTGCAGGCTGTGTAGTTACAACTACAATTTACCCTTGAATGACACAGGTCTGAACTACTTGAGTCCACTTATAGAGGGATTTTTTGGATAAATACAGTACTGTAAATGTATTTTCTCCTCCTTTAATTTTCCTGGTAACATTTTCTTTTCTCCAGCTTTATTGTTTGGTTATAATATTAATACATATAACTTTTACAAGATAGGTTTTAATTAGTTTATGTTATTAGTAAGGTTTTCATTCAGTAGTGGCTATTGATACTTCAGTATTTGGGGTATCAGAAGTTCTGCATTGATTTTCAGCTGCACAGGGTAGTGGGGATGTCAAGTGATTTGGTACCCCTAACTTTTGCATTGTTCAGGGTTTTCTTTATTCACCTCTGCAGGTCATAGTTTGTTGACCTTCAGATAGTGGGAAATATATTAGAATATATTAGAAGCCCTAACTGTTCAAAAACTACAGCATTTTACTCAAGCTTTTTAAAATATGAGGAGTCCATTATATACTAATATGGAAACATGTCAAAGAAATTTATTTTTTTATTTTTTTATTTTTTAAAGATTTTATTTATTCATGAGAGACAGAGAGAGAGAGAGAGGCAGAGACACAGGCAGAGGGAGAGCAGGCTCCATACATGGAGTCCGACGTAGGACTCGTTCCTGCGTCTCCAGGGTCAGGCCCTGGGCCGAAGGCAGTGCTAAACCGCTGAGCCACCCGAGCTGCCCTCAAAGAAATTTTTAAGTGAAAAAGGCAAGTTGCAAAACAGCATACAATATGATTACAGATATGTAGATCAAACATGCACTCCTTGTTTGTGTCTTTATTTACACACCTGCATGTATACACACACACATACACATATATGCATCTCTGTACACGTACATACATGTACGTGCTTGTACATGCTTAGGAAAGGTTACAACAAACTTGTAACAGCGGTCACTCTGAGGAGGGGAGTGTTGGTGAATGTGGGCAATGGGGAGTTTTACATTTTACTCTCTCTCTCTCTATGTGTATATATATATATATACTTTTTAAGATTTTATTTATTTGACAAAGAGTACGAGCAGAGGGAGTGGCAGGCAGAGGGAGAGGGAGAAGCAGGCTCCCCACTGAGCAGAGAGCTGGATGTGGGACTGGAGCCCAGGACACTGGGGTCATGACCTGAGCCAAAGGCAGACCCTTAACTGACTGAGCCACTCTGGTGCCCCTACATTTTACTCTATATATTCTCTATTATAATATTTCATAGTGATAATGTATTCTTTTTCCTTCCTACTTGTTTGGATGGCTGGTGGGCCCATCTGCACTTGCAGGGTCAGGAGTGTGACAAAGTAGGATGAATTCCACAAGCCAGCTCTGCCCACATCAGTTGAGTGGGAAGCAGCTGCTGAGACCAGAACAAGGAACACATGTATTGGTTAGGGGTGGGGGGGGCTGTGCGCAGGTGGCTGGGAGAGGCAGCCAAGACAGACCAATTCTAATTTACCAACAGTAAGTATCACATGTCATGCCTTGACATTCTCCAAGTTGTTTTGCCCTCCTTTATCATCACATTGGACCCTGAGGAAAATTCTATGAGCAAGTAAGGCAGGGATGATGACAAGAAAGGAAGCAATGAAAACAGTGGACAAGAATGTGTGTGTATAGAAATTTTTTTCTTTCGTTTAAAAGGAAATCTGGGGCAGCCCCGATGGCGCAGTGGTTTGGCGCTGCCTGCAGCCTGGTGTGTGATCTTGGAGACCTGGGATCGAGTCCCACATCGGGCTCCCTGCATGGAGCCTGCTTCTCCCTCTGCCTGTGTCTCTGCCTTTCTCTCTGTGTCTATGAATAAATAAATAAAATCTTTTTAAAAAATGAAAAAAAAAGGAAATCTGTACAAGGATATGCATTATGGCATTGTTTGAAATGGTAACAGATTGAAAATAGCCATGACCATCAGTAGGAAAATACCTGAACACACTGTATTTTTTTATGTGGACTGTTATTATATAGTCTTTTAAAAGTATGAGTTGAAATTTTATTCACTGACACTTGGGGGGTGTTCATGATAAATTATTAAATGAGAAAAACAAGTTGCAGAGCAATATTGAAGTGTAACCCTAGTTTTTTAAAAATAGAGAATAATTAAAAATCCCCTTAAATATAAAAATATATTTGTTTTTTTTAATTTATTTATTAATGACACACACACACACACATACACACACAAACACACACAAACACACAGAGGCAAAGACGCAGAGGGAGAAGCAGGCTCCATGCTGGGAGCCCGACGCAGAACTCGATCCCGGGTCTCCAGGATCAGGCCCTGGGCTGAAGGCGGCGCTAAACCACTGAAGGCTGCCCCTCTTTTTTAGTTTTAAATCTTTTTTTTTTTTTATATTATTTATTTATGATAGTCATACAGAGAGAGAGAGGCTGACACAAGGCAGAGACATAGGCAGAGGGAGAAGCAGGCTCCATGCACTGCGAGCCCGATGTGAGATTCGATCCCGGGTCTCCAGGATGGCGCCCTGGGCCAAAGGCAGGCGCCAAACCGCTGCGCCACCCAGGGATCCCTAAAAATATATTTGTACTTATGTTCTTGGGGGCATGGAAAAATCTATTAACCTATCTTATCTTGTGGGAGGGCCCAGAGAGGAACGAAAAGGTGCTGAGAGATTACAAATTTTGTTTTTAAATCTCAGTTTGTATTGCTTCATTGATTTTAGAGAATAAGGAAAACAAACTTGTTCAAGCAAGAGATGAAGTATCCTATTTTTTCACCTTAATTGATTTTAAGAGGTGCTTTTAATTTTTTTAGTGAGTTAATGAAGCAGAGAATTATGAAAGTGAAAATAGTTAACATGAAAAAAAAAAAGAAAATAGTTAACATGTAAATCTTCTTCTGAGTTTAGGGGAGGTATCTGGGTAGTGGAAAGAGTCCTAGGAGTCAGGGAACCAACTTTGTAGTTATAGTTCTTAACTTTCTGATGTGTGAGCTTCCATTTAATAAGGTTACTTAACTGTTAAAACAGGGCCCCACTCTCTGCATCTCTAAAACGAGGAGTTTGTACCAGAGACACAGATCTCCAAAGTCCTAGCATTTCTAGTCCTAATGCTCCAGGATCTATGATCCCACAATTGAACTACCTCTTGAGATTAGAACATTGTCTTTTATTTATTTTTAAATGCTTTGTTGTTGTTTTTACATTTTAACACTCTGAAATTAGGATGCATTTATAATTGGTGGCATCTTTCAATTGTCATTGGCTATTTTTTTCACATTTTTATTATCAGAAATTGAAATATCTTACTATTGTACAGATAGTACAGGATAGTTGCACTTTTCAAAGGCCATTTTTTTTTTTCATTAACTGTAATCTTGGCCCCTTCCTGGGCTTCCCTTACTCCTGATCCCATCAGATTCACTGTCATCACTTAGACATTACGGATAGGGACAAATGGGTGAATACATTATTTGTATGTACAAGGATTTTGTGCATCCTTACTTAACTGGTAGGTGCCCTATATGTACCTGCTGCTTGAGAAGTCACGTAAGTATATATGTAGCCCTAAGACATCCAATTTTGCTCCCAAATTTTGATTAGTCTATCTTAATTTTGCCTAATGTTTGCTTTTTAATTAAAGTGTAATGTGCATACAGAAAAATGCATAATGTAGCTCATGACTTGTCACAAAGTGAGCACACCTGTGTCATTACAGCTGTTTCAAGAAACAGAACATTCCAGAACCTACATTCCATTATCCCTTCCCAGTCATTATCCCCCTGCTTCCTTTTTTCATTTTATTTATTTTTTTTATTGAAGTTCAATTTGCCAACATATAGTATAACTCCCAGTGCTCATCCCATCAAGTGCCCTCCTCAGTGCCCATCACCCAGTTACCTCATCCCCCTGCCCGCCTTCCCTTCCACTACCTTTTGTTCATTTCCCAGAGTTAAGAGTTTCTCATGTTTTGTCACCCTCTCTAATTTTTCCCACACATTTCCCCTCCTTTCCCTTATAATCCCTTTCACTATTTCTTATATTCCCCATATGAGTGAAACCTTATGGTTGTCCTTCTTTGATCGACTTACTTCACTCAGCGTAATACCCTACAGTTCCATCCACATTGAAGCAAATGGTGGGTATTCGTCCCTTCTAATGGCTGAGTAATATTCCATTGTATACATAGACCACATATTCTTTATCCATTCATCTGTCAAAGGACAACGAGGCTCCTTCCACAGCTTGACTCTTGTGGACATTGCTGCTATAAACATTGGGGTGCAGGGGTCCCGGCATACACCCAGAACCAAGTGGAATACTGTGCTGGTTCATTCTGTGAGATTATATTCTCTCTTCATTTCCATTCTGCCCCCCTCTTTTATCTTGTTTATGTTTTGGTGGTCAATGTTGGAGCCTTCCAGAAGTATTCCTGGTTTATATAAATTTGGGGTTGAGCATTTTCTTTTTTTTTTTTTTTAGCATTTTCTAACATACAGAACAAAATACACTCAGAACCAAGAGGATCACCCTCTAGGACCCCTCAGGTAGACTACATTCTCTCTTCACTACCACTTTTTCACCACCACCATCCTCTAGTATAGTACCCCCCACCACCTTTTTTTTTTTTTTTCTCTTTTTCCTCTTTTTTTTTTCTCTTTCTTTTTTCTTCTTTTTTGGAGTTTTTGGCCTTTTATATTTTACTACTTTGTTTTAAAATTTGTTTTTTGCTTTAGTGGTCCTTTTGTTTTCTTTCTAAATACAGTGAAAGTGTACGTAGGGATGGTGACTGTTGGTTCCTAGGTGGGTGGGTGGCTCATGGTTATCTTGGGGTGAATCTGCTGGAAAGAGCTTCAAATTTGGAGCCAGTAGATCGGTCTTGCATTGTGGTCCTAATGTTTTGTAGTTGTGTGACCTTAGGCAAAGTGCTTTTCTGAACTTCATTCCTCTTTGATAAAATAAAAACAATGTCTACCTTGGAGAGCTGTTGTGAGGATTATGTGAAATGCTTCGTAGATGGGAAACACCATCAGTGTTAAAGCCATACACACAAATGCTAGTCATTTTTAGTGAGGGAGGTAGACTCCCAAGCAGGAAATGATGTGAACCTGATGTAAGGAGAGAAAATGAAGACATTTGATCCCCAAATCCAGTCTCTTAGCTACCTTTCTTTTAGATTGACATTGGTGTAGTCACTGGCTTTCTGTTAAAATTTCCCCAAATGAAAATAACATAAAGGTCCTAATAAAAGGAACCTGGAGAGATTTGGAATTTCACCCAGAGCCCGTCACTTCTCAATATGGGTGTCCCTGGAGCTGTGCAAGGCAGAGGCTGAGGCAGATTAACAAATTTCAAGACAAATGTATAAACCACCTCTTTATAGGCCTCCTAAGCAAGCATGATCCTACTGTAGACCCTTTTCTGATTATAGTCACACTGTTCCAAAAGTGACCCAAATCTGTATCTCTACCCTAAATCATATTTTTCACCATCTGCTGGATTTTTCTGATTCTATGTCCAATAGACCCCTCATATCTAAAACCAAACTTTCAACCATTTGCCATTATGGCATGATGATTTAGATTATGAACTTCTGGGGATGCCTGTGTGGCTCAGCGGTTGAGCACCTGCCTTCCGCCCAGGGTGTGATCCTGGGGTCTGGGGATCGAGTCCCACATCGGGCTCCCTGCATGGAGCCTGCTTCTCCCTCTGACTGTATCTCCACCTCTCTCTTTCTGTGTCTCTCATGAATAAATAAATAAAAATCTTAAAAAAAAAATAAAATAAAAAAATAAAAATCTTTAAACAAATAAAAAATAAAAATCTTAAAAAAAATAAACTAAAAAAATAAAGATTTTTTAAAAAAATAAAATAAAAAAATCAGGACAAAAAAATAAATAAATTAGAAAAAAAATTACAGAACAGACTCAGGAATCAGTGGAAGTAGCAGGGGGACCAGGCTCCAAACAACCTTTACTTCACACCATCTACTTTTTTCTGTATCTTGGGTTCTATATGAAGATTGAATCTGAAGAGGGTTCACTTTTCAAATATATTCTGAAATCTTTCATCTAAGAAATGCTTATCAAGTACCTTCTATGTGTCAGGTGTTGTGCTGAGTTCTAAGAATTCAGTGGTGAGCACGTGATCTGTGATTTCATGGAACATATCATGAGAAAATTAATGAAGTACAATTAGAAACTATGAGAGCTGTGAAGGAAAGGGCTCTGGTGCTATGCATAGTAGGAACTTGACCTAGTAGGAACTGGGAACTAGGCAGTTAGGGAGGGTTTACATGAGGAAGTAACATTTGTTGAGCTAAGATGTGATGGGTAAGTTAGAATTAACTAGATGAAGAGGTAGGAAAAGAAAGCTTTGGGTAGAAGGAAGAGCATGGACAACCCTAAACCACATGCAGATATAACTTTGTACTAATGAGCTTTCAGCCCCTAATAGCAGCTAGCATTTTTTCTTTGTGCTAGGTATTGTGATAAGCGCTTTACACATACTGTCTTATTAAATCTTTTTTTTTTTTTTTTAAAGATTTTATTTATTCATGAGGGACACAGAGAAGCAGAGACTTAGAGGGAGAAGCAGGCTCCCTGTGGGGAGCCAGACACAGGACTTTATCCCAGGACCCCAGGATCACAACCTGAGCCAAAAGGCAGAGGCTCAACCACTGAGCCAGCCAGGCACCCCTTGTCTTATTAAATCTTTACAATGACCCTCTGAAAAAGTACTGTTAACTACTCACATTTTACGGGTGGGGAGACTGGGGACCCAAAGAGGCTAAATAACCTGCTCAAGGTTGCGCAGCTAGTAAGCTATAATGCCAGGATTTTAATTAGGCAGTCTAACTCCAGATTCTGTGCTCTTAGCCGGCTATATTACCTTCCTCTTGTTTCTTACCATTCTAGCCTGTACGTCATACAGACTGGAACATAGATCTGATCTATGTTTCTCCCCTTTACTCCCTCCCTTTAGAAACCTTGATTGTTTCCTATCACCTACAGGATAAAATCTGAATTCCTTAGTATGATGTAAGTGCCTTACAATTTAGTACTACTTATCCTCATCATCTGCTACACCTTCCTAAAAATGCATGCCATTGCTCACATGTAACAAGCTCTGTCTTTGCATATGCTGTTCTCTCTGCCTAGAATGCTCTTTTTTACTTCTCTTTTGGTGAAACCTTACTCCTCCTACTCACACTTCAAGTACTTAGCTTAAATGTTACTTCCTTGGTACAGCTTTCCTAATCATCCATCCTGAGTTAATCAGACCCTCACATGTCCTTTAAACAGTAACTTCTGTGTTCCTCTTCTGAAGTCTTTTCATCGAAGCAGGAATCCTAGGTCTTTCCCTTCCCACACCTGGTACCTAAGAACTCTGGGTCTACCTCCACAGTGCCTTTCAAATAACACTGTTCTTTTTCAGCCCTACTGCCACTGCAATTACCACCTCACTCTGTTCTGCCTCTGGACTTGATGTTGTGCCAGATTAATTTTTTGAAAAAGCACACACATGTAAGCCATTCTCCTGCTCAGGACATTGCCTTTCTCAGGTGCCTCCAACAAGTCAGTGTTGGTCTCTACTTCTCAGTATTCTCTCACCTTACTTTTAGCACCACCCCATCTGTGTTCTTTGGCCTTGTATTAAGGTGAGTTATAGGTATATTTCTTTCTCCACAGGGTTGTAAGCCTGTCTCGTTCATGTTTGAGTCTCCACCATTGTCTCTACAGGTGTTTATTTCAGGTTTATGGTTGAATGTCCCTGATTAAAGTATGTATGTATATTTATATATATATATATATATATATTTTAAGATCTTATTTATTTATTCACGAGAGACAGAGAGAGAGAGGCAGAGCATAGGCAGAGGGAGGAGAAGCAGGCTCCATGCAGGGAGACCGATGTGGGACCTGATCTTGGGACTCTGGGATCACACCCTGAGTGGAAGGCAGACACTCAAACCACTGAACCATGGTATATATTTTGAAGAATCTGTTGGAAATAGTGTTGGTGTTTTTTGTTTTTGTTTTTGTTTTTTTAAATAAAGATTTGGTCCTAAAGGAAGGAAAATTTCACTTTTAGGAAAATTGCTTGTGAAGAACTAACTCCTCATACTTCTCAATGATGCCAGATACATGGGATGTTATTTTGTCTAAATCTGTTCAAGTTACTTAGCATATTTAAAAATGGAGAAAATGACTCCTGCTTTGCCCACACCACAAGTTAGTTATAGCAGAAACCATTTGAACAAAGAATATGTAAGTGCTTTGTATGCATAAAGGACCATATCGATAAGACAGGTATAGGTTGTAGTTGAGACATGCTAGAGAGAGCACTGGATTTTTTTAAAAAATATTTTATTTATTTATTCATGAGAGACACACAGAGGCAGAGACATAGGTAGAGGGAGAAGCAGGCTCCATGCAGGGAGCCCGACTCGGGACTGGATCCTGGATCTCCAGGATCACACCCTGAGCTGAAGGCTGATGCTCAACCACTGAGCCACCCAGGTGTCCCTTTTAGGAAGGATTTAATTGAAATGTGAGAAATAGCCTTCCTTAAATTCTTGAAGTCTGTTAAAATGTTAGGTTTGATGTTTGATTTTTTTTTTTTTTTAAGTTATGGCCATGTTAGATACCATCCCCATTTATTTTATTAATAGCATATTAACAACTTTGGTTTTTGAGGCAGTCTAGCATCCTATTTAGAAATCCAACCCCTATGAATATTGTGTTTGTTAATTTCTTTCTGTGGTTAAAGGCATCGCAGTGTGATTGGAGAAGTGGATTTGGAACCGGAAAGACAGGGGATTCAGTGCTGTGTAGGAGGTAGATACAGAAGATAAAGCAGGGGAGGGTGGGGGGAGAGGGAGAGAGGAGAGGATGAGAAAGGAGAGAAGTGTCATCTGAGGTTTTTTTAGCTACTTAAAGCCTATTTGAAATAAACCAGATCCTGGGCAGAGTTCTTATTCTGTAAAGCTTATATTCTGAAATCACAGTTTGTCTCAAATCAGACTTTGCTCAAATATACAAATAAATTGTAAAATTTCCATCTCAGCCAGAAGATACCAAATCTTCAGTCTAGTTGTCACATGTATTCCAGCATGAATGTAGCCTGGGTGATTAGATGACCATTAAAGTCTCTTTCAACTTTAAGATCTGTGATTGTTTACCAGGCATAGAAAGCTGCTTTGGGGGCGCCTGGGTGGCTCAGTCAGTTATGCATCTGCCTCCGGCTCAGGTCATGATCCCCAGTTCCTGGGATGAAGCCCTGAGCCCTGCATTAGGCTCCCTGATCAGCGAGGAGTGTGCTTTTCCTTCTCTCTCTGCCCCTCCCCCCCTCATTGCTCAGGCTCTTTTTTTCTCTCATAAATAAATAAAATCTTAAAAAAAATAAGCTATTTTTATTTAGGCTTCTAAGACCAATGTAATTATAAATTGCACTTTTCTCTGTGGCTTTTATTTATGAAACCTTGTAAATGCCTCGAGTATAGTTCCAATCACTTTTTATTGTGCCCCATGCAAAGTTGGTACTACCAGTTCCCAAAAACCACATCAGAATAATTGAAGCATCCACATATGCCTTGCTTTGGGGATGGGATCCAGTAGGGTAACAAAGCGCTTGTTTCTCAGGGATTTGCTTTTTTTTTTTTCCCCTCCTGGAAAGGAAGCCCTAACTGGTGAAGTTACGACCATATTCTGAGGAGATTAGTTCTACGGCAAAGACTTTTATTGTTGTTATTATTGAGAATGGTGTCCTGGAGAAACAATCATGGGAAATTTTTGGAAGTGCTTTAGATGTGATCTCCCCAATACCAATACCCTTCTTTTACTGAGACCCAAGCTAGGGCAAGTAACTTGCCTAAAGCCATAAAGAGTGGATGGTAGATCCAGAACTTCCCTCCAGGGGCTTCTGACACCAAATCTAGCTGTTTTTCTCTTTCTTTCTACCATTGGTATGGCTGTCTCCAGGAGTAGTTGCAAATCTTTACACTAAAACTATTCTTCCATCAGTTTCTTTTACCTTTTTCACCATCAGTTCTGTGTTTGTGTGCAAACATTGTGCTAGATGTATTGCCTGTAGGGACAGATCCGTTTACTCCTCTGTGACCATGAAACAGGGTGAACAGGTTCTTAGGTGTTTTGTAGAAAGACCTTCTTGAGGGAGAACTGAATAGGGCCTCTTGGATGTTATAATGAATCCTCTCTGGGTTTTGATTTGCCCTCTGCTTTTCTCCCCAGGAAGCTGCAGGCTTACCAACATTGCCTCATTACTTAGCACTACCCTCTGGAGAAGGGAGAATGAGGCCTGGTAAATAAGCTGGAGGTCAGGGTTCTGAGACAGTAGTCCTTCCCTCCAGCCTTCCTTCTCCATGGCTTCTCCCCCTTGACATATATCCCCCATCCCTTCCAGTAGAGAATTCTTCTACACTTAGTCTTCAGAGTAGTTTGGTCCTTTAATGTCTGTAAAGCTGTTGCATCTTCAGAAAAAAGTTCTTTAATGGTTACTTTTAAAATTAGAACTGTTTGGGATCCCTGGGTGGCTCGGTGGTCTAGCGCCTGCCTTTGGCCCAGGGCATGTGATCCTGGGTCCCGGGATCGAGTCTTGCATCAGGCTCCCTGCATGGAGCCTGCCTCTCCCTCTGCCTGTGTCTCTGCCTCTCTTTCTCTCTGTGTGTCTCATGAATAAATAAATAAAATCTTAAAAAAAAAATAGAACAGTTTGTTTTGATTAAAAAGGTTGATTCTTATGAGGACCTACAGAGATACAGGGTTTCTTTGAGTCACTGAGAGTGTGCAAGCTTTTATTTATTCATTTGATGGTTGTTTAGTTAAGAGCAGTGGAGAATAATGTAGAAACCACATAGACAATTCACTACTTATGTGACTAAGTCACTTAATGCCTGAGACTCAGATTTCCTCATCTTTAAGACAGAAATAAAACCTATCTTATAGACTGTTGAGAGGACTAAATGAGATAAATATGTAAAAGGATGGGCTCTGGGGAGACCCAGATGGACTCCCAATTTTGGCTCCAAAATTTATTAGCTGTTGGCCTGAGGCAAGTTATATAATCGTTCTCAGTTTCTTTTTCTGTAAAATAAAGATAGGTAATCATATTGTTATTGTATTATTGAATTATTGTGAGGATTAAGCAAAATAAAGAAGGGAAATGTTTAGCACAGTGTTGGTGCCATAAATACTCATTAAATGTTAGCTATTAATTACAACAGTAACAACAATAGTCTGTAGGTTTTTATGATGCTAGGACATCGGGTGGCAGAGGAAAGACTAGAAGGCATAGGGCAATGGATCTATCAGAGGATTTTTCCCTGCCAGCTTTTCTCATGAGGGGTCCTGTAGGGAATGAGAGGCTCTCATTGGGCCTACAGCTTCCTGCAGCAAAGACTTCCCTTCCAGGCTAGTAGGCTGAGGTAGGAGGTTCAAAGGGCCTTCAGAGGACAGTGAGAACACCAGTCTGGCAGGATAGAGGGTTTGGGTAAGGGCAAAAATAACTCCAGAAGGTAAAACGGGCCCAGTTCTGGAGGGCCTTGAGTGCCAGTGTTTTCTTTGTAATAGAATTACCCTACCCTGGGCCATCTCAGTGGAAATTGCTCCCTTTCCATCTTTCCCTTATACTTTTTAAAATGGTAATATACATTATTTTTTTAAATAGCAATATATGATAAAAACTGTATCGTTTACATTTTAAATAAAAATAGTAAAACAAACCCCCATACACCTGCCATCCAGCTCAGGAGATGTAATTTTTTTTAAAAAAATTTTATTTATTTATTTGACAGAGCACAGCAGGGGGAGCGGGAGAGGGAGAAGCAGGCTCCCTGCTCAGCAAGGCTGATCCTAGAACCCTGGGATCATGACCTCAGCTGAAGGCAGCCGCTTAACCAACTGAGCCACCCAGGTGCCCCAGGAGATGTAATATCACTAGACCTTTTGAAAACACCCTGTGTGTGCTCCACATGCATCACCAACTCCTTCCAACCTCTATCTGAATGCTATCCTGAATCTTGTGTTAGTCATTTATTGTTTTCCTTCCTTCCTCCTTTCCTTTATATATATATATATATATATATGTATATATATGTATATATATATATATATATAGTTTTTTTTTTTTTAAGATTTTATTTATTCATGAGAGACACAGAGGCAGAGGGGGAAGGAAGCAGGCTACATGCAGGGAGCCCAATGCGGAACTCGATCCCGAGACTCCAGGATCACACCCCAGGCCGAAGGCAGGCGCTAAACCGCTGAGCCACCCAGGGATCCCTCTCCTTTCTTTTATTTATTTTTTATTTTAAAAATTTTTTTTCCTTTCTTTTAAAAATGGTTTTACCTATCCTGGTCTTCTGGGGACAGGAGCAGGGAGTGTGGAATCAGGCAGGAGCCATGTGGCCTGCCTGTTCCCTAGCTAGGCTGGGAGAAGGCTGGGGAAGTTCTGCTGCTGCCACTGGAGGGGAGTGGTGGCACTGTGGTGGGGGAGGGAGGGGCTGGAGAAACTGGCCTGGCTCCTTGGGCTGTCCAGAAGAGCAGGCCCAGAAGCTTGGCAATTTCTGTGGAGAGGTTCCAGAGGAGAGTTCAGCCCTCTGAGGCTGCATAGCTGGAAGCTGTTGCCTGGAGTTTAGAGTCTGGGAGGAGAGTGGGAATCTCTTGTATTCTTTTGAGACACAGTATCCACTCTTTCAGGTGCTAGGAAGCTTCAGGGCTGAACCAGGTGCCAAGTGTGGCCGGGACAGTTTGAACAGGCCTGTCTCCTATTTTCACCTCATATTTTTTGGAGTGTTGATTATGCCAGTCATTAAATTATGTTTCCCACTTTGCTTTTCTATAAAAGGTTTGTGTTTGTTTGTTTTGTTTTGTTTTTTGCTTTGGCTTGGCTTTCCTGGTCCTTTTTTGAATAAAGAACTTCCCTTTCTACCAATAGCAATTGCTAACCACAGACTGCAAGTGATACTGTGGGAAAGCTAAGGGCCTGGGAGAAGAAGCAGGGTGATGGGGTTCTCCACAGCAATGGGCCTTGCTTGGACCCCCATCACTCACCTCAGTCATTATCTGGTGCCCAGAAAGTTAAATTTGGAAACCTGCCATCCAGATGTATTTCAGTGGATCGGATTCAAGGAGCCCTATTGTGATAGATACCATGGGGGATTATAGAGAGAGAGATGGAACTGATTATGCCCTTAACATTTACATTCTAGATGTGAATACAAGACTTCTATGCTTATATAGTTAAGGCAGCACAAGTGCCAAATGCAGAATGTAGACACAATTTTTCTTATTACCAGTGTAATAACATTTATTAAGAAGAATAAATTCAAATAGAAAAGAAACATATAGTGTAGAAACTCCCTGACAATCTAACTCTTCCCTTAGATAATCACTGATACCTATTAAGAAATATTTAAGGAGTTGAAATTTGGGCTGGACCTTATAGTAAGATCCAGAGAGGCAGACTAATGATGGAAGGAAAGCAAGCATCTTGAGGAGCCAAGCTGCCACTCCAGGGAGCAGCGGGGTCCCCCACTGGCTTTTCTGACAGCCCGCTTCTGCTTGGATATCTTGGTGACTAGGCACCAAAATGCCCAGATAGGAATTAACCTTTGTTAAGCACCACTTTGTGCCTTATATGCTAGCCAATGTGTTGGGCCCCTTATAGATATCATTGGATTAATCCTCATTATAACCTTATAATTATTTTTGTTTTACAAATAGGGATACTGAGGCTCAGAGGTTACCTACCAGGGTCACACAGCAGCAAGTGGTATAGAGTTCTTCCATTCACTAATTGTGTAATCTTGAGCAAATTATTTTCATCTCTGTGGCTCAGTTTTCTCATCTGTGAAGTTGAGTGGTAATGGTACCTAATTCACCAAGGGAGCTTTTCAGATTAGAGAGTTAAAACACATTAGGCCAGCAGAACAAGGCATGAGTGGCACATAGTATGCATTCGGTAAGCAATAGCTGCTATTTCTTTTACCTTGTTTTTTCTCTTATTCTAACATGATCTGTATCATCTCCCCACTTCTATATATGGCCTTTTTGTCCACCCAGCCATCCCCCACTCTTTCTTCTCCTTTACAGTTTCTTCCTCTTCCCTTGGATAGAGGGATTCCCAAGCCATTCCCTTGTCTTTATCCAGTCTCTACCATGTCTTTTTTTTTTTTTTTTTTTTAAGATTTTATTTACGTATTCATGAGAGACAGAGAGAGGCAGAGACACAGGCAGAGGGAGAAGCAGGCTCCATGCCAGGAGCTCGACGTGGGTCTCCAGGATCACGGCCTGGGCTGAAGGCGGCGCTAAACCACTGAGCCACCGGGGCTGCTTCTACCATGTTTTGTTCTTCATCTTCCCATTCCCTTTCATTTCCCCCTATTTCTTATCCTCATTACCTGTGCCCTGTTGTGGCAGTCTTCTGACCTGCTGTTAGTCTCATTCTTTTATATACCAGGATAATTACTGAAAGTATGGTTCTCAGTGTACCACATCTCTGTGTTAAAAACAAAATAAGCATTCAAATCTTTGATTTCTTAGTTTCAAGTCCAAGATTCTCCAGCTCTGACCCCTTTATAACTTAAAAGTCTGTTCCCAGACTACTTCCACAGTCCTCTCTGCTTTCCCTTCTTCCCCACTGTATTTCTTTGCTTTGCTTTCTTTTTTTTTTTTTTTAATAGATTTTATTTGTTTATTTGAGAGAGAGAACGTGGAGTTAGGGGCAGAGGGAGAGGAAGAGGGAGAAGCAAATTCCCCACTGAACCGGGAGACCTGGGTGGGTGGGGGTTTGACTCCAAGGCCCTGAGATCATGACCTGAGCCAAAGGCAGGTGCTTGATGGACTCAGCCACCCAGGCGCCCCTGCACTCCAATTTCTGTTGGAGTAGATTTTACCTACGTGTTTTAAGATCCACATTAAAATATCTCTTCATTTTCTTAGTCTTTTTACCTACTCTCAGTTAGTTGGAATTTTTATACCCTTTTGTGGGAGTTAGCACCTACTGAACGTCTTGAAATATAATTTTCAAGGCACATTTCTAATCTCCTGTGTAATTATAGCCTGGCTCAGTGTAGGGGCTGGGTTTAGTCCATCTTTGTGTACTGCCATCAATGCCCTGTATTAGTGCCTTGCACATAGTAGGTGCTTAATAAATATCGGCGGTGTAAGTAAAAGAGGAGGGGTGGGGTGCTCCTGATGACTGGTGGGTTTCTCTCCCAGTCCTTGGGAGAGTCCCTCTTCGGTGGGTGGAAACGCTGCGGTTTTGTTTTCTACGGGGCCGACATCTTTACTTTCCGGCCATGGAGGAGAGGCAGAGCCTGTAGGCTCCGCTGCCTGTGGGCCCAGTGCCGGTGCCTGTGCAGGGGCTCCCGCCAGTGCCTGCCGCACCGGTCCCCGTGCCTTGGCCCCTCGGCCCCTCCCCACAAATGCTCAGCGGAACAGGGGATTAGGTTCTGGCAGCACAGCTGGGATTTTGGCGGCCATTCCGCAGTCGACAATAGCACGCAGCCACCCGGACAGGACAGCGCAGGCCTGCGCTCCAAGGCCACAGTGCGCCCGGGCTGCTTGTTTGGGTGGCCGAGGGGGAGGAGCGGGCCCAGCGGCGTCCTGGCCTTGCCACGCAGAAGGTACGGGCTGCAGAGATTCCCTCAGGGACCGGGCTCGGGGGGTGGCCTTGTCCCAGGGCAGGCGGCGCCGCGAAAGGAGGCCGGCGCTTTGTGTGTGAGCGGCGTGTGTGCGCCTCAAGACACGGCCGCCCCGCCCCGCGGCCGGCAGGAAGCTGCCCCCGAAGGGGCCCGCGTCCCGCTCGCTCCCCAAAGCCTCTGCGGCCGGCGCCTCGTCCGCGGCCCGCGCGCCGCCGGGCAGGGGCTGACCGAGTCGTCAGGGCGGCCGGTTGCTGGCCCGAGAGGACAGGCTGTCACCGCCGTGTTAGGAGAGCGGAGGGGGAGTGTCCGGGTGCTACCAGGTTTGTCAGGCAGGCCACTGTGAGATGCGTTTTGTGTTTTTATGCCACAGTTTGCCTTGGCTCTTGCCGCTGTTGCGGTTCAGGATTTTTTTTGTCTGCCGGCTCCCCTCCTCCCCCGCGCCGTGCGTCCTGTTCTCTTGTTCTCGGGCTCAGCCCTCGCGGCCCCTCCTCTGCGGCGCGCTCGCCCCGGGCCCGGCTGCCGCCCCTCCCCCCTCCCGAGCGTTCCCTGCTTTCGCCGCGCTCCCGGACCGCGGAAGCTCGCTGTGCCTTTAAAGAAAGCAGACTCCTGGCCGTGACGCACTTCTGGCTGTCAGCCAGGAAGATCGCTCCTGCCAGGCTGACTGAGAAGAAAACCAACAACTTTTCTTTTGTGTGTGGGGTTACTTTCCACCAGCCCCCCCTTTCTCCTCTCCTTTCAAGATTTAAATGCTAATGGCGGATTAAAACCTGTAGATACGTTTGGCTTTAGGAGTCTGGTAAGGCCCCCCTGCACTGAGACTTTTTCTCCCTCCCTCTTTCTCTGGGTTTTTGTTCAAACATGGACGAGGGGGTGCGGTGCAGTCCCCCCCCCCCCCACACCTCCTTTTCCTGCGCCATCCTTAAAGGGGAGGGAGAGGAGAGGGAGCGCAAGTAAACACTCAGAAACAGGCGCTGGGAGCAGAGCTTGCCAACATCCGGGAGTTGGCGCCTTTGAGAGCAAAGGGTTGCTTTCTTTCCCCCTCGCGTAGATGTCAGCGTGTTTTTGTTCAGAAGGGGGAAAGCGTGCGGCTGCACACTGAGCTGTAGAGACAGCTTCTCCATTCCTGAGTGAGGCCTGGGTGTGTACGCAGTGGTGCCGAGTGAGAAAGATTCATTTTGTCAGCTGGTAGCGACCAGGATGTGTGAATATAGCCGTGGGGTCAGGTGCTGATGAACTGCTGGAGTGTGCTTGGGTGTGTATGTGCAGTATATGGCTGTAGGCCCCGGGTCTGTTTCGTGACGGCAACCCTTCTGCCCACATTTTTCTGATCTGGACCCTGCAGAGCATTGGGAGGAGGGGGAGATGCAGATATTAGTAAAGCCACTTTTGAAGAAACAAGGGAAATCTTGGTTTCCTTTGCAGTCCTTCTGTTGTTCCTCACCATGCTCTGGGCCACATTCTAGGCTACACAGAAAGGTTGGTCTTTGTGAAGAGGGGGAGGCCTGAGTCCAGACTAAGCCCCTTCAGGGGGCCCAGGGAATGCACATCGTCCAGAAAGCTGCTCTGCCCCGACGTCAGGAGTGCAGAGAAACCCTTTGGACTTACATGAAATAGCCTATACAGGACTCTCCAGAAGTTGAAAAGGATTATATTTTTCCCTCCTCAGCTTCTGTTGGAGCTGCTGGTCCTTGGGCCTTCTACCTCCTCCAAGCCTATAGAGGCACCATTCTTTATGATGAATTAGCCTATGGCGACATAGCTTGGCTTTTGCTGGGCTCCTCTGGGGTAACCTACCAGATGAGGTCTGGGTGCTTGTTTGCCGGTGCCTCCTGACCTACCCCCTCCCAGAGTCAGAGCAGGAACACCCTCAAGATCAGATTTACCCTTTGGATATGGGGTTTGCTCAGATGGTAGGATATCTCTTCTAGAAAGGTGTTAAGAGCATGGAATTCTTAGGGCTACAGGCAGGTAGGCTGTCAGGGTAAGTGGTGGGAAATCTTGCCATTGAGTGTAGTCTTCTAGATAGGACAGACATTTCCTCACTGAGCTCTGAGCCTTTGGAGCCCTGGGCTTGAGAGGGGGTGGGGCTTGGGGAAGGACACTTTGAGGTGGGAGTTTGTGTGGGCTTTGGGCCCAGAAGTTCTGAGTGAGAGCTGTCACTTAAGAGAATGGCAGTTCAGTGGAGGCAAGGGCTCCTGAGTGGAGTGATCAGTACAGTTTTGTAGCTTTCTGGGACCAAAGGTCACTTTGGTGTTATCTTGAGGAAGGGCTGGTATACAGGCAGTAAGTGGCTAAGAGATGGTCTCACAGGGAGCTGGCACCCAGGCTGGGGGGTGGGGTAAGGAGAGCTGTGCTGCCACAACTCAGACCCTCTGGCCCTTAGCCTATCCCTTGGTTAACCTTAGAACTGAAACTTCTAGAACAGACCAGACCCCAGAGCTTAGCAACCCGACCCTCAGGTCCTGGTCCTTGCATCCGAGCAGGTGGTTTGCATTAGCTTCAGCCCTGGTAGGAAACCAGGGCTAAGTTTTAACTCTTTAAGACCCAGGGAGGGTGTGGGCCAGGTGGCTGTGCATCTTTTGAGTGTTACTTTCCTTGTCCTGATATATCTTCTCTAGAAACATAGAGGGGTTACTGTTAATGTGGGAATTGATCTTGATATAGGAATTTACACTATATCAGTTTTGAAAACATAAAGGATGCTGGGCCTTTAGTTTATAAGGCAGCTGCGTCTGTGTGTTGGTTCCTTCTTGAGCTCGAGGAAGAGAGGACACCTTATCAGCTCTGTGAAGCCTCTGGGATTCTGGGGGCACTTCTTTTCAAAAAAATGGGCAGGTGGGAATTCTGAAGGTGCCTTGAGAATCAGGTTTGCATTCTTGGGCTTCAGTTTGTTGACTGATTGATTGACTTATTGATTGGAGGATGTGGGTGGGTGGCACCTGATCAAGTTGGGGTGGATCTTAGCAGATCCTTCTGCGAAATGGTTCTGAGCTGCAATCGCGGAGATCTGTTTTTCCATCACCATGACCATCACCCAGTCTTCTGGGTGGGGCTTGCCTCAGATTTCAGGGGGAGGGTGGGGAGGATGGTGCTTTGGCTGAGAGCCCTTGGGTTCCAAGCCAAGGCCTGCTTAAAGCTATAGTCCCAGTTGGAGGACTAGCTGTGCCACTGGCTTCAGTCATTCATTACCCAGAGAAGTGAATGGCTGGCTGCCCTAACACCTCCCACCCCAGTGTCCTGTGTCTGAGAAAATGCTTCTTTATGGGCTTTGATCTGACAAGGTCATTCTGGAGTTCCTCATGTTGAGTATTGAATTCCTCCTGTTTCTTTGCCTGGGGAGCATGGAAGAAAGCATTTGGCCTTGACACCAGTTTTCCTGAGCAATGGAACTAGTTTTAGACAGGCTCCCCTAGGGAGGGTATAAGTGTTGTATGTTTTGCCTCTGAGATGAAGGGAAGAGGTTGGTTAAACCTCAGGTCATTTTTAGCAGCACAGCTGTGGAATCTCTCAGAGGGGGCAAGATCTACCTCCGGTTGCAAATAAAATTTCTGACTGAAATTTTGGACCTCTTTAAAAGGATAGCAAGTCTAGAGACAACAGTGGGAATGAGGGAGAGGTGATCTGGGTCTCATTTCCCTTGTTCCTGAATAGCTTAGACTTTTTTTTTTTTTTAAGATTTTATTTATTTAGTCACAAGAGACACACACACACACACAGAGGCAGAGACACAGGCAGAAAGAGAAGCAGGCCCCATGCAGGGAGCCCAACATGGGACTCGATCCCAGGACTCCAGGATCATGCCCTGGGCCAAAGGCAGGCTCTAAACCGCTGAGCCACCCAGGGATCCCCAGACTTTTTTTTTTTTTTAAGAAGCCACCCCTCCTCCTCCCCCCTCCCCCCCCCCCCCCCCCCCCCCCCCCCCCGCCATTGAAGATTTTATTTATTTATTCATGAGAGACACAGAGAGAGGCAGAGGAAGAAGCAGGCTCCCTGTGGGAAGCCTGATGCGGGACTCCATCCCAGGACCCTGAGATCATGACCCGAGCCCAAGAGCAGACACTCAACCACTGAGCCACCCAGGTGCCCCCTGCTGTGCAGTAGTTGAGACCATCTGTCTTCACCCTTGCTTGGCCCAGGGAGCTGGGCATTCAGTGCTGATGGATAGGCCATGCTGGATCAAAATCATCCAAGACTGAGGAACACATAAGCCCTTTAGATTCTCTGCTCTCCTGAGAACTCCCTTAACCACTTCCCTTGCTCTTGCCAAAGCCCAGGTGAATTGGCTCATTTCCAAGACTGTGACGTTGGTATGACAGGTGGAATCTTGTTGGGGTTTGTGGGGTCAGGAAGCATTTAATTATAATTAGCATTTAGTTATATTTAGCATTTAATTATTTTCTATTATTTAAAGCTTCATGTATGTTTAATTTCACTTCTTACCCTGCTGTAAGCTCCTCAGGCAGGGACCATGTCACTGTCTCCCATTTCCTATGAAGCTTCCAGCACAGGATGAACAGATGTAAGGACTAAGAAAATAACCTTTTTGCTTGGTTGATAAACACAGTACACTTACATAGGAAGGACTAAGAAATGATGGGGAGTGGATTATCATCAGATTTATGTATATCTTTTTCCTAGTAGATAGTGAGCACCTTATGGACAAGAATGGTATCTTTCTTACCCCAACACATTGTGTACAGAAGGTGCTTATCGGCAGATGTGGGTCATTGGGGTGGCTCAGTCAGTTAAGCATCTAACTTTGGCTCAGGTCGTGATCTTGGTGTCCTGGGATCAAGCTCCAAGTTGGAGGAGTCTGCTGCTCCCTTTCCGCCTGCTCTTCCTCCTTCCCCTTGCTCATATATGCAAGCTCACACATGCTGCTCACTGTCTCAGAATCTTAAAATAAAAAAAGAGGTGCTTTAGCAAGTGTTGGGTCCATAGAACCCACACCTTGGAGATGCTAATATATGAGGAAAGTTATAGGTGATGTGATTCTTGACCACTTGAGTTCTTCATGGAATAGTGATAGACTGAATACCTGTGACAGAAGGTAGGGGTGGGGTTGATTGTTCCCATGATCTGTAGGAATTGTGGGGGCTGCTAGGAGATGTTGAATATTTAGTCACCAGGTCTGTAGTCTCTTGGGCAGGTTGGCAGGCAGGTGGCTGATTCCCAGTGGGAAGGGAAATTGGGAGTAGGAATACCAGGACAGGAAATGTAATCTTTCATTACATGTCCCGTGAGATTTCTCCTAGAATTGGATGTGGCGTCATCCAGTCCCTCATTTGAACCATGTATTTGACATTTCTGTGGAAGATAAAAAAATCCAGAATTTGGAGAGGTTTCCCTCAAGGACTTGTTATTGTTAGTTAGGTAGAATTTGAGTACCAGAATTGAGTACCAGAAAGAACCTGAAGTCAATCTTTTCTGCTTAAGATCAGTGGTCTTTTAATTGTATACCTACCATGTGCCAGGCTCTGTGCTATTTGCGTTACCTGCTTTGTCTTGAAGCCTCACAGTAACCCAGAGAGGTGTTTTTGAATCCTGCAGATGAGGAAACAGACTAATAGAAGTTAGGCTACTTCTTCAAGGTCAAATGGAATCACCATTCGGACCCACAGCTGTCTGAGAAAGCATGTTTGTTCCATGTTTTAGGGGCAACTGTGTCTCAAAGAGCAGGGTTGGAAAACAGCCTTGAATGTTCCCTTTTCTGTGGATCAGAATGATTGCGTGTAGAGCTTGTGGACATTGAATTAAATGCAGGACTCTTTACTGTTATGATAAGTTTTAGAGTAATTTTAATGTGTACTTTGAGCTTTCTGAAAATTCCCATGGTGTCTTGGTGGATTAAGTGCTGAGTGAAGAGAGATTTATTTAAGTGTTCAAAGCCAGTAATTGAACCGCTTTCCCCCCTTGTCCTTCATCATGGATATCTGATATAATTAACTGCTCTTTTCTCTCTCTCTCTCTCTCTCTTTTTTTTTTCTTGGTTTCCAGGTGCATTGGGGTGACTGTTCGGTGTCACCAAGATGACGCTCCATGCCACCCGGGCAGCTGCACTCCTCTCTTGGGTGAGTAGTCTTCCTCTCTTTTATGTGAAGTTCTCCAGGAAGTTTGCAGGGGTAGGAGAGGAGTATATTAGGAGCCAGGGCTATGTAAAGTCTTCTCATCTCCAGATGAAAGAAATACAGTTTTCCCTTGCCTTGCCCCTTAGTTTTTTGTTTTTATTCTTTTAAAGATTTCATTTATTTATTCATGAGAGAGGCAGAGACACAGGCAGAGGGAGAAACAGGCTCCCAGTGGGAGCCTGATGCTGGGGGTGTCCAGGATCATGCCCTGAGCCCAAGACAGACACTCAACCACTGAGTCACCCAGATGTCCCTGCCTCTTAGTTTTTAACTTTCATTATTTCTGGTGGCATTGTTCCTAACAGTGATCCATGATGCTACTTGTATAGCATAGAAGAGACTCCCTTCAAAGCTTCTGTATACTTTTTTTTTTTTAAGATTTTATTTATTTATTCATGAGAGACAGGGGCAGAGAGAGAGAGAGAGAGGCAGAGCCGAGAGAGAAGCAGGTTCCCTGCAGGGAGCCCAATGTGGGACTCTATCCCAGGAACCTGGGATCATGACCTGAGGCAAAGGCAGATGCTCAACCAGTGAGCCACCCAGGTACCCCCAGCTTCTGTATACTTCTTAGGAGAGGTCTGTATTTCCTTTTGGTCATGGGAAGGTTGGCTGCAGGGCAGCACAGAGACCCATCTTCATTTGTTTTCCTGTGCATTTTCTTGACTAGAAGAGTTTATCCTGAACATCAGTGACATCCAGGGACTTTGGTCTTGAAAGGCATTTTATTGTAGGGCAGGGTTCCCCTTGCTTTCTTTACTGTGTTTCTTTCTGCTTCCATTGTCCTCTTGTTGCCTTCTTGATTACCTAAATCCTTATGCTAGATCTTTTCATATATCTTCTGTCCAAGATGAACAACGGCAAATGAAAGAGTAATACCAAGCTTGGGGAACAAAAAGCTGCAAGGAAGCAGAAGAGGACACAGAGTGTAGTTATGACAAGCCTGGGCCATGAACCAGGAGGACTCTGGGACCATGCTCTGAGCCAAAGGCAGATGCTCAACCACTGAGCCACCCAGGTGCCCCTGTAGGGTGGCTTTAATAAGACATTGTCTTTAATTGCTGTTAGATCTCTAGATAGGAAATATGTTTAAATATACAAAATGTGCATTCTTTGTCTTCAGTTTCTGAAATGTAAATTCTAGTACAGTTTAAAATTGGTATTTTTATATTTCTATTTTACATATTTTATATTTACATTACATTTTAGTGTTTAAGATCTATGTTAGAAACACCATCTCTTCCTTTTCCTCCCTTCACCCCTAAGAAGGGGCTGGTTGAGTTTGGGCACTGTGAGCTTTGTCTCCAGTTCAGTGGATTAACTGAATATTGTGGGATCATTCAGCTGAACTGTTTTAAGTTGATCAGTTTATTTATTTATGTAGGTCCTACACTTGTGTTGATGGTGAGTACTACTGTTACAGAGAACAGATACAGGTCTAGTTTTAGTTAACAACAGATATTTGTATACTTTTTTTGAATTTTTGAAAGTCAGAATGAACATACATTAAAATATTAGTATATAGTTAAATAGAATTTTTCTTTTAGAGATTTTTCAATTTAAAAATTTAGGCAGCTAAGGTGGATTTCCTAATACTGTAGCAATGTCCAGTAATGCTTGCTGTGTTAGTGGGAAGAGTGTGAGTAGAATAAACACATGTGACAATTATAGTTGAGGTTTAGGGAAAAACATGTAGGACAAAAAGGACTAGAAAGAAATACATCAAAATGCTAAAGGTGCATGTATTAAAATACTAGAATTGAGTGGTTTTTTTCCCAAAAAATTTTCAGTAATTTTTTAAAAGATTTTATTTACTTATTTGTGAGAGACAGAGAGAAACAGAGACATGGGCGGAGGGAGAAGCAGGCTTCCCACAGAGAGCCCAGTGCAGACTCTGATCCTCGGATCTGGGAACACAACCTGAGCCCTGAGCCGAAGGCAGATGCTGAGGCACCCAGACATCCCATCAGTAATTTTTTTTTTATATAACAGTGTAAAAACAAATTTATGTTTTACTTGAAATGTAGCTTGAAATTGTTCTGTACCCAGCAGTTAAGGTGAATGTATTGTTACAGGGAATAGGGGACTTTTTAAGATTTGACAGCCTTAAGGAACCCTGAAAACCTTATAGGCAGCTCTTGGGTTCTGCATTGAGCTTGGCCCTCATTCTCATGTTTTATTTTTATTTTATTTTTTTCATTCTCATGTTTTTGTTTTTGTTTTTTAAAGATTATTTTTATTTATTCATGAGAGACAGAGAGAGAGACACACAAGCAGAGGGAGAAGCAGGCTCTGTGCAGGGAGCCCTATGCAAGACCGATCCCGGGTCCTCAGGATCACGCCCTGGGCTGAAGGCAGTGCTAAACCGCTGAGCTACCAGGGCTGCCCTCATTCTCATGTTTTAAATCCTGACTAAAGATGAGGTAGTTTCTGTACTTCCTCAGCTTTCCAATAATTTGTCATTTGAGAGCAAAATGATGAACAGGAAGAAAATACATGTTTATTTTTATTTTTTATTTTTATTTTTTAAAGATTTTATTTATCTATTCATGAGAGACACAGAGAGAGAGAGAGAGGCAGAGACAAGGCAGAGGGAGAAGCAGGCTCCATGCAGGGAGCCTGATGTGGGACTCGATCCCAGGTCTCCAGGATCAGGCCCTGCGCTTAAAGGCGGTGCTAAACCGCTGAGCCACCTGGGCTGCCCGAAAATACATGTTTAGATCCATGAAAGAAACTATTGCTAGATTATTACTTAATTGATATAAGATGAATCCAGATTCCTTAAGTGACTTTAAATTAGCTAACTGGTGTGATTTCTCAGTCTTGTTACTGAACAAGCATTTGTAGTCCTTGAATGTTTTCCTTCAATAACAGGTATTAAGAGGAGGTGGTTTTGGATGCTTCAGTCTTGGCACTCTCCTCATTTTCAGCTGGTGGAAAAGAATCTTGGCCCGGAATATTCAGAATCTTCCTTGAAAATTTACATTGGCCTCTCCTGATGAATTAGTTTAGGCTTTTATCCCTAAAAGATGGCATAAATGTGTATTTAGGGCTTCAGTGATTGATCACATTTTATGCTCTATTTTTTTTTTTTTTTTTTTAACTTTTAACCTATTTTCATTTAGATCCATCTGGAAGTTGTTTTTAACTTAAACGTATTTAGGAGCATCTGGGTGACTCAGTCAGTTAAGCATCTCACTTGGGCTCAGGTCATGATCCCAGGGTCCTAGGATCAAATCTGGGTCTGGCTTCCTGCTCAGCGGGGAGCCTGCTTCTCCCTCCCTCCTGCTTATGCTCTCTTACTTGCTCTGCTCGCGCTCTCTCTCAAATAAATAAGTAAAATCTTTAAACTTGATTCCCTAGTGCAGTTGGTTGCTTTACTGAGAAGTAGAGGTTTTGCTGCATGTACTTCATTATTTTATTAATCATAATAGTGCTTTTGCAGTTAGTGCTTGTATCTTGTAGTGTGTTCTTGCATCCATAATCCTGTTTGAACCCATGCTGGTCCTCTCAAGTGAACAGTGTGGGGATTCTGTCCATTTGGCAAGTGAGAAAGTAGGCACAGAGAGAAATATGTTGATAACAAAGGTTCCTGGCTAGTTAGTGGAGGAGCTGGAGACAAAATCTTCATCTGGGAACTTCCAGCCTAGTTTATTTATTTCTTTTTTGTAATCTCTACACCCAGCATGGGGCTCTGACTCGTGACCCTGAGATCAAGAATAGCATGTGCTTCCGCCTGAGCCAGCCAGGTGTCCTGTAGCCTAGTACCTGTTAAAGAGCACATTTATAAACAGTAGAATCTCCTCATTGTACATGTCCACTGTGCTGAAGTTCTCACAAATACCTTGTCAGGCAGCCTGAGTTCTTCCCTCCTTCCTCAGTCTTGCACATGGGATTGATTGACCTAGCAAACCCTTTTTAACAAAGGTGAAGTTCAGCCCAGGCTTTTTCTAAACTCGGTAGCTTTGGAATTCATGAGTTTTTTCTGTAGAAGTTGACCGTATATGCTTATTGAATAACCTGTGTACCCGACTCATTTGCAGATGACTGTTGGTGAATTTCCTAGGTGTAGAGACTGAGTTAGAGGGGTGCCAGCCCGAAGGCAGAGAAGAGAAGCAGGCGATTGAATTGGAATGGACAAGTTTTTCCCTGGGGCTCCCAGCTCTTTTCCTCCCTCTTTTTTTTTTTTTTTTTAATTTTTATTTATTTATGATAGTCACACACACACACACACACACAGAGAGGCAGAGACATAGGCAGAGGGTGAAGCAGGCTCCATGCACTGGGAGCCCGACGTGGGATTCGATCCCGGGTCTCCAGGATCGCGCCCTGGGCCAAAGGCAGGCGCTAAACTGCTGCGCCACCCAGGGATCCCCTTTTTTTTTTTTTTTTTTAAGTCTTGTTGCCTCCATTTCTTCCTGTGTCAGCCAAAAATTTTCATGTCTGAGAAGAATTTTTTATTTTAATTTTTTAATATTTATTCATTCGTGAGAGACAGAGACACAGAGGGATAAGCAGGCTCCATGCAGAGAGCCCAATGTGGGACTTGATCCCACGACCTGGGATCATGCCTGAGCCCAAGGCAGATGCTTAACTCTGCTGAGCTACCTAGGTGTCCCAAGGAAAGAATTTTTTAAATGCATTAATAACCAGAGTTTCTATCTGTGTGGGAGTGTATAAAACATAGTATTTAATATAAGTTTTGCGTAGATACTTCAAAATTCTAGAGATAGAAAGGGCTATAGTGTGAAAATTTGAGCTACAGAGGGTTATAACGTACACACGCAAGAGATACAAAAAGGATAATATAAAAAGCCTTTCTTTTTCCCTCCTCTGACTTCTAGCCATCCAGTTCCTGTTTTCAGAGGCAGTGACAGTAGTTTCTCGTGTGTCCTTCCAGGAAACCATTCTATGCCTAGTTATATTTAAAGTATGGATCCCTAGTTCCAGCAGGAACATTGTAGGAGAATATAAGCTCTTGTTTAGTTGATGTGGGAGGAAGGACTCTGATGGCAGCATTCAGGTGGCTGCTCCTGGCCGAGTGGGGGCAGCAGCTGTCCTTGGCTGAAATGAAAGCTGGGCTCTTCCGCCCCCATGCCTGCAGCCTGCAGCTGTGGGCTCTCCCAGCCAGCTGGCGTCTGAGGAGCAGATTGAGCCACAGAGCTTCTGGCACTTCTGGCTATGGCAGTGGGCTCTTCCTTGTGTTTCGCAGGTGAACAGTCTGCATGTGGCTAGCCCTGTGGAGGCCGTGCTGCAGCTCCAGGACTGCAGCATCTTCATCAAGATCATTGACAGCATGTGAGTATACGCCACACCCTCTCCAGCCTTGCAGGTGAAGCTGTGTCTGGCCGGAGACCACATTTACTCCCTTTCCTTGCTGGCATCTGTGACCAGAAAGCATGGGCAGGACTGCTAGTGTGGAACCAGAGGCAAGGGCACCTTGCCTTGAGGGCACCAAGGGCCTCATCCTCCTGTCATTGTGTCTGCGGGCGAGGTCTCGCTCTTGTCCCACTCTGAGGCTTCCTCACGCTTGTGCGGGGGAGTTTCTGTGCCTCCACAGTGTTTCAGGAGCCTGCTTGGATGGAGCTCACTCTCTTCTTGTCTCAATGAGTCTTCCATAACCTCTCCTTGGGGCTTGCCCTTTTCTCAGGAGCCCTTCTGGCAACCTGTAGGGCCAGGAAGAAGAAAGGGGAAGCTCTTGCACTTGAGGGAAATAAGCAGCACATGAAAATCTTATCTCTAACCTGTTAGCACAGCACAGATATGCTCCTTTTTAAATCATTATAGCATTTCCGGGGTTTTTCAGCTGCCACGTTAACTTGCTTTGTGAGATCAGTTAGCATTGATAAGCTGCTTGTTGTCATGTAGCCAGGATCTAGTGAGCTTTGTTTTATATCTGTCTTTAGCACCTTACCTTTGAACATCCCAGTTATCTGGGAAATTAGAGTAGTGGGGCTTCCGCCTTATATCTTACCTCTCTGGGACTAAGCAAAGATGGGTCAAGCTATTATTCTAGGATCATATAGCTCATCCTTTTTCCTCTCATCAACTTTCAGGGATTATGGAGGGCAGAACTGACCTTGTTTTCACTTCTCTGTACTATGGGCAAAAGTAGAGTTTGGCCATAATATCAAGGATTGCAGGGACAGGGGAGAGGACCCTCCCCTTTTAAAGGAAAGTGCAGTCAACTCTGAGCCCCCAGGTCAGGGACATACTGAGGTGTTGAGGCTTTCTGTTCTCCACACACAGCAGTTAGGATGGTGTCAGGGAATCAGCATCTCTGTGAAGCAGCTTGGCCACCCCATTCATAGGGAAAGAATGTAGAACTGAGCTTGTCAAAGGCAGGGGGTGGGGCGGTGGGGGGGATGCTGGGTCTGATTCCCCTTGGCGTCTTCTGCACCTGGCTTAACCCAGTACATTGGTTAATATTCGTTGAGTAAGTAAATGAACGAAAATGTAGTTGGTAACTTTTCATCACCAAATCTAGTGGGGTTGAGTAGCCTGGAATAGATGGATTCACTGTTTATTTTTAATCTTTTAAATATATTTTTTGAAATGTATGTTGGTGGTGAGATGTCTTATCAGAGGTTTTTAAAGTCCCTGTGGCTCTAACCAGCACCTGCCTTAGTGAAGTGACTGTTTTCTTATTTTGGTACATAGAGTACCATTTTCTCTCCCAGTTACTCAGGCAGGACCTTTCAGCAGCATCTTGAATTCCTCCCTCTCTTTGGCAGTGATTCTGCTTGGTCACCATCCTCTCAGTTTGTCTTTTGAACGATTTCTCACATCCCTGGCTCTGCCTCATTGTGGATAAGCAGGCCCTAGTGACCTTGTCCTTCTCTAATCTGTGCATATTCCAGGGCATCCCTATTCATGTGATCTCTGGAACCTTCCTTCAGTCCTGCTCACATTGTGGCGCCCCACAGCTGGTGGCCCTCAGTGACTCTTCATTGCCAGGAGATTGAAATTGAAAATCTTCAGCTTTGGTTTTGAAGAGCTTTCATCAGGGGCTCATCTCCTCCCACTTCTTTCCTACTCATTCCTACCTTCATACCCTACCCGTTTTCTTTTTTTCCAATCTTACAGAATTTCCTAAGTTCTGGATTTTATTAACTGTATTATCACAGTGCTCCTCAGTTTATTCTTCTCATCCCCTTGTGGCCTGTAAACTGGTGATGAGATCTAAGATTGATTAGCTTAAGGTTTTCTTGTTGCTGTTTTCTGGTTTTTCTGCAAGGATACTTCGTAGGTGAAATTGTGTACCACCTATAAGTCAGCATTTTGCAATTTCTAATAAAAATGATTATTTTTCAAACCCTAATGAAGTGGTAAGTCTAGATCATTAACATCAGTGGCTGGTAAAACCATTAGGCTGACAATACCTAACCTATTTATTTTGAACATCACTGGAAGAGGCGCATTGCCCTCGTGTTGTAACATACAAGGGTGCAGCATGCTGTTTTGTTTTTTTAAGAATAGATCAAGGTGGGGTGCCTAGCCGGCCCAGTCAGTGGAGTACGCGACTCTTGATTTTAGGGTTGTGAGTTCAAGCCCCTCGTTGGGGATAGAGATTACTTAAAAAAATAAAATCTTAAAAAGAAAAAAAAATTTTCCAAGGAGCTTTTGCTTTTGAGGAGATAAATTCCCTTGACCTAATGACAAGAGCAATAGATAGGTCTGGGGGTAAGGATGTCCTTGGTTTAGCCACTGTAGTTTTTATAACCTGGTGGGAAATTTTCCTAGGGAGGGTTACAAATTGAAGATGCACATTTTCCAAGTTGTCTTCTAATGCACTGCCTGAGCCTTAGATTAAGAGGAGTGGAGGTGGATGGAGAGAGAGGGAGAGAGAACAGGAATATGTGTGTGTGTGTGTGAGAGAGAGAGAGAGAGAGAGAGAGAGAGAGAGAGTGTGGGGGGGGGGGGGGAGGAGAGGGGCTATTGAAATTCCAGGTTACCCTTAATCTCTGTCTCTGATTCAGGACAGTGCAGACCAGCTTCCTTTGGGAAAACAGATGTTCTTGGTGAATGTGTTCTGGCTTTATCACTGTGGATGGTGTTACTGTTACTTACCTAAATCAGACGCTAGTTCTCAGAGGAAGACGGTGGAGGATGGCAGGGTTGGTGGCAGGTAGCAGCTGTGGGAACTAAACAGGGCTTGTTCCTTGCCACTTGGCCTTCTCTCTGGGAAAATACATTGACATCAACCTCTCTTAACAAGTTTCCTTTCTGTTGTGTATATGAATAGCCTGGAGCAAAAAGGCAGTCTCATTTCTTTGATATCTGTGAGGCTTGAATAGTAAAGTTTAATAAAGTCATTTTGCCAAAAAACCTAAAGCCCTGACATTTGTGTCACTGACCTTGTCCTGTGCTCTTCCTGTAACAGAGCCTGTATCTGTGGGTCAGCCCGTATGTATAGGAGTACCTCCTGTACCCTAGCTTTCAGGTTACGCAGTTAAGAGTGGTCAATTGTAAATGATGCCATTGTATCAGTCAGTGCTGTAGGAATTCCTGAGAGGGAGTGCGGAGGCATGACTGGCAGTGGTTCTGGATGGCTTCCTGCCAGAGATAAGACTTGAATTCGGTTTTAAAGGATGGCCCGGATGGCTCCAGGTCCAGCATTTTTAAACCATGTTCTGTGCAGCTTGACTTACTCCAGGGGCTTAGTAGGGTAAAAAGAGGTTTTGTGATCAAATAGGTTTGGGAAATAATGCAGGTTGTATCTTTTTCTTTAGAAAATGTTCAGTTTGGTTTAATCTAGCATTTCCCAGACATTTAACCTGAGAACCCTCTTTATTTTTATCTAATGGAATACACTTAAGGAAATTGCTGCTGTGTGCTGAGGCAAGGAGTCACAGCGTTTTAGGGTGTGGGTGAGTAGGGAGGGTGGCTCTTTTAGGAGTCTGGGAGGAGGTTAGCACCTCCTGAAGGCTTTGTAGGCGTCCCTAATCCCAAACAGCTATCCAGAAAATGGGGGTTCACTTGGAAGAAGCCTTTGTAATCTTGTGAGAGAGAGAGAGAGAGAGAGAGAGAGATAAGGAGGTACATTCATGGCCTTGGCTTAGATATTGCTGATGCTTTGCAGGATATCGGGCAGTGCAAGTTCTCTGATTCCAGAGCCTGCCCTGCCCTCCAGAAACCTGGAGGGTTTGGCTGAAACCTGGAGATTCCGTAGAACCTGGATATTGAGGAATAAGAGGCTCCCTTAATCAGTTATCTTCAGCTGTAATAGCCCAAGAAGAAAAATCCACTTTGTAACTTGAAATGGAGCTCTTCACCCCTGAAATTGAAACCACTGTTGGGGCTGTGTGAGAGCTCCCCCTGCTGCCTCCCTGTCCTCCTTGCTCTCCAGCATGTAGCTTGCCTTTAGCTGCAGATCAAGTGTTGTCCTGAGGGGTGGTGCCCCCGGGTCTCAAGTCTGTTCAGCTTCAGCGTCCCACTCTTGATTTTGGCTCAGATTGTGACCTTGGGGTCGTCTGTGCTCAGCAGGGATTCTACTTGAGATTCTTTCTGTGCCCCTCCCCCTACTTGCCCCTGCTCTTTGTCTTTCTCAAATACATAAATGAAATCTTAAAAAAAAAAAAAAAAAAACAGTGTTATCCCTCGGCTTTAGCCATCCAGCCTTCTGTTCGCTGTGTGTTGGACTTTGCCTCAGCACTTTAGAGCCTTGGGAATTTCCTCCTGTTCTTTCCATTCTTGGGCCTGTTTTTCCCTCTGCATCATCTGCCTGACTCTTCCTGAGTTTCCCAGGCTTCCTGACCTTCTACAGTGGAGCTATTCCAGACTGTTGAGCCTAGCTTCCCCTTCATCTGTGCTGCCATCCTTTCCCATAGAGCTTCTTCATGTTTACTGCCAGGGTGGCAGAGTGGCATCTTTTTCAGGACTGCACGCCTCAAGTTCCCACTTCTTACCCACCACACAGTTCTTTCTGACCAAATGATGTTTTGGTAATCTCCCTTGCCTCCAGCATCTGCTCTGGTTCTTGGCCAGATCCAGTGCAGACCAGGCCTGGAGGAATGGGAAGGTGGTAGGTAATAGAGTAGCGAGGAGGGAAGGATTGCTGAGTACTCGAGTCCTGATACTTGTTCTTTTTCTAGCCACGGCACTGAAGAGGGGCAGCAGATCCTGCAACAGCCGGTGCCAGAGAGACTGGAATTTGTGTGCAGTTTTTTGCAAAGTAAGCACCTTTCTTTATCTAGCTAAGAAGGAGCTGCTTCCTCAACTCTTGGGACTTTGGAAGTCCAGAGGAGCCAGCTCACAGGTGTCTGGAGGAGCAAAGGCTCAAGGCTGCTGACTGTACCACAGGAATGAGTACAACTGTTTCTTCTGGGTCTGGTGATGCTGATGCCAGTCAGGAAGGAAGAGTGTTCCTTTAGTCCCTAGCCCATCTCTGAGATCTAGATAGAGCCAGAGGCTCAGTTTTTGGGACTTATCACCGTGGGCTCCTGTTCCCTCTCACCCTGGCCCCTGCCCCACTGCAAGAAGTTGGAGGCAAGGGATGGATCTGTGTTACCCTCTTTCCCTTGCAAGAAAAATATTTACCCTGGATAACTGAATTAATTGCCTAGGCAATGGATGTGGAGCAGAGGCATTTAGGTTGAAGTCTTGGCCCTTCTATTCACAGCTTGTGTGACCTTTCTGGACATAGGTTCCTTGTCTATAAAATGGAGCTAATCATAACTGCTCCTAAGGCTGATGGGTAGTAGGAACAGATGAAAAGCTAGCACAGTGCTTGTCAGTCCCCTCCCTTGTGCAGTCACACACAAGAATCCTCATCTTTGACCCGGGAGCTGTCTGCCGTCTCCCCCTCAGAATTATGGGAAAGATGTTAATAGGTTTAGATAAAGCAGAGAGTTGATAATGGGCATAAGAGCATAAGGACCAGGTGTCCCAAGTTCTCCTGGTCTCACTCGGCTTCAGTCTTCTTCTGTGACCTTACTTGGAACAAGACTCTAGAGTGACCTGGAATCTCTGGGCTCCTCCTCTGTGGTGCTGAGCAGGAGTTGAAGCATTGAGTGGGTGAGTGCAAGCTAGGTCATGGCCCAGAGCTGCTCTGAATTCCTAGCCTGCTTTTTTCTTGAACTTTTCCTGTAGCCCTTGGACTGATCTAGGATAGAACTAACTTCAGATGGAAATGTATATGTTGGGGGAGAGAGGACAATATAGGAGTAAGGAGGGAAGAAGTAAAGAGACTTTTGTCTCCTGGCCCCGCCAGAGACATCAATTTTGTTCTACTCTGAGGTGTTCTGATAATCTCAGGGATGGTGTCCAGGAAGTTAACCCTGTTTTCTATATTGTCATCATTCCAGAAAACCGAAAACATCCCTCTTCTCCGGAATGCCTAGTGTCCGTGCAGAAGGCAATAGAGGGGTCAGAGCTGGAATTGGCCAAGGTACATATGGAATACCAGATGTGAGGGGCAGAGGGTGGCACCAGAGGGACCTGCTGGGCCTTCTGTTAACCCAGGGGAAGTATCAGTGCTTTATTTCTGGGGCTCATGGAAGTTGGAGGTCAGCCACTTAGCTGAGGCAGAGGGTAATTCACCCCAATAATTCTAGGAGTCCATGCCATATGACAGAGAGGTTTGCTAGACTGTTGCTGTGGGCCTCAATAAAGACCTGACAGGAATCAGGTTTCACCCAGCTGTCATAAGTCTTTTTAGCTCAGTCTCCCTCATTCCCACTCCCGTTTCTGGGTGCTGGCCTATAGAGAGAGGGTAGCTTAAGCTTCATATTTAGGTTCCATGAGTTCAAGAATTCAGCTGCGCACCATGCTTTTTGCACAGTGGACAGTGGGTCCTCAGTCAGGTGTTTCTGGGTCCAGTTAAGGGCAGAGACCTAGGGCTGAAATCTCGAAGCTTCAGAAGAGCCTCCAGAATAGCTCAAGGTCCCCAGAACAGCCTAGAGAGGAGAGTACAGAGAAGAGAGACAGCCTTGCTCAGTGACTATTTCTCCTATTTGGCTTCTAGATGACTATGCTGCTCTTATACCACTCCACCATGAGCTCCAAAAGTCCCAGGGACTGGGAACAATTTGAATATAAGATTCAGGTAAGTCCTGTGCCTCCACCTCAAGCTGGTGGGCCTAGTCTGTACTTCATTGCTTTTCTTTAAACAGTATATAGTGTTTTCAAAAATTATACTGTAATTCTAACCATTCATTATAGAAAGTCTGGAAAATAAAAGTACAAAAGAAGGAAATAACAGTTGCCAGTAATCTCATCCCCAGAGATCACTGTTAACTTTTAAAGGATATACTTCCAAGTCCTTTTTTACACACATATGTTTTTGGTTTTTTTTTTTTTTTAACATACATTTAACTGCAGTCATAACTGTGCTATGATGGAATAATATGCAGAAATTGTTTTCTCCTCGTGTGTGTTCCCATGTGAGTGTGTATATTTTTTACATAAACGGTCACTCCTTTTGTCTCCTCCTTTCCTCTAATGGGAAGGATTAGTGAGAGACAATGTCTTTGACCATTGTGACAGTCTAGCTCAGAGTGGTTACTTTCTCCCCCCCCCCCCCCTCCTCTGCTCAGTCCCTAAGTGAAGAGGAGTTGGTGCATCTGCTTCATTATAAAGGGAATTGACCTGGTTTCCAGGAACTACTTGTCATGTGGGTCCTGGTGTTGGCTTTGTGTCCTGCAGCTGTCCTTTATTTCCCAGAGCAGGAGGAACTGGGATGCCACAGTGGGTAATGTAGGTGACTGCGGGGGCAGTGTCCAGGGAACTGTGGCCTTTCACATAGTGGTAAAAATGTTGAATCATCCCTTTTCATACTCCCTTAGCTCATGGCTCCTCTCTGAGGTTGTAGTTGTAGTGGCATGGGAGGAATGGGTGGGTCCTCTTTCAGCCTTTCCTCTGCTCTAAGCTGGTCATAGGCCTAGAAATAGAAATTCTAAAGGAATAAGGAACTGTAGCAGGGTTGGCCAGAAAAATTAGATCAACTTTGTAACTGAAATTCAGATAGAGGAGGGCAGATTTTACAGCTGAGTTGGTGGATAAGCTTTGAATGAGCCCTGGAGGGTTCTCAGAGAACAATGGTGAGGGTCATTTGGAAGAGGGCAACGTAGTTAAATATAAAAGCTTTCTGACTGCACTACTTTCTTTGCCTATTTTTTTTCTGTGGTCAGGAGTGAAGTCTGATAGGAACTCCTTCTAAACTTGAGTGCATTTTTAGGGGAACTGAGGGGGCGAGGGCAAGCAGTGTCAGCATGTCTCTGGTAGAATTTTCTCAGCTGAACTGTGGGGCTCTAGGCTTTGAGAGGAAGACTGGGCTCCTGCAGGCTCCTGGGGCTGGCATTACCAGTGTGGTATCCACCATCTCTTCAGGCCTCTCTGACATTCTTTGATCCTCCTTTTTCTCTCCCTCTGGCCCAGGCTGAGTTAGCAGTCATTCTCAAGTTTGTGCTGGACCATGAGGATGGGCTAAATCTAAATGAGGACATAGAGAACTTCCTGCAGAAAGGTACGTAGGGCCTACTCCTGAGGATGCTGCCCTGTCTGAGCTGGGGACTGCTAGGATCCTGAAGTATTGAGAAACACAGTGGGGGGTTTGTTTGGCTCCCAACACCAGGCACAGAGTGTGTGCTCCGGAAAAGTGTATGTCATGGAAAAGGTTGACTTCTGGGCCTTGTTGCCCTCATCCCAGTTCCTGTGGAGCTCTTCCTTGCTGCCTGGCAGTGCTGAAGCAGGACATGATAAGTGATCATGTCTGCTGGTAGGGTGTCTTTGATCACCCCACACATACCCTTTTTTTTTTTCTTTAAGTGATTGCTAAAAGCTGGGAGTAGTGCCTTTTCCCCACATGAAGCTTATGTTCAGTAAGGATAAGAATAAGTGCTAAAACAGAAAGTACCTAATCTACCAAATGTGTTGCTGGAAGTACAGGAGAAAGAGTGAGAGCTCCATAGGTCTTCTGATGAAGAGGCTGTCTAGTGAGGATAGGTTGTAAGATGTGGCTCTAGGCAGGTTCTCTGCCAGCTGCTGAATTTGATGATGCACAGGCTGAGGGAAAAGCAGGCTCCCTATGGGGAGCCTGTGGCACCCCGGGATCATGCCCCGAGCCAAAGGCAGATTCTCAACCACTGAGCCATCCAGGTGTCCCTCTCTTTGGCTCTTCAAATGGAGATGTTGGAAAAGTGAGTCTAGAATGTAGGCTAGGGCTGTGGGCCCAGGTTATGGGTTAGCAGGTCAGTGTGTAGATAGCCACTGAAGCCATGGGCACTGTGGGAAGAGCAGTGGGACCCCATCACATCCCATCAGGGATCTTAGAGAGTATGTAGAGGAGAGGAGGGGCAAATAGGGAGATCAGAAATGGGTATTTAGGGGTAGGAGAGCCATGTGAAGGTGGTCGTGGGAGCCAGGGGAGGCAAAGGTTTTGAGAAAGAGGTTGTGTTGGCAGTGTAAGATTTCAGAGTGGAGGAGTTCAGGAAGGAGGCCAGTGGCTCTGACCTGAGAAGTTGTTGGGCTGAGAGGAGGTCCTGCTCCGAGCAGTTCTCAAGCTGCCTCCGCAGTGTCGGATCCGGGGAAAAGCATGAGCATTTGATGACCCGTGGAAACAGAAGCCCCTTGTTTGACAGGGTTTAGTGCCACTGACCTCTTGGATAGTCGACATTGGGGTTCAGGCTCTGCCCAATGGCCTCCCTCTGCAGCTTACACATAAGTGTCTGGATTCACTTCCACTAAGGCAGGTTCTCAATTTCTAGAAAGATGCAAGATGTTCATCTTCTTACTAATCTTTGTATGATTGGCTTGCTTTTTTCCCCCAGCTCCTGTCCCTTCTACCTGTTCCAGCACCATCTCTGAAGAGCTGTCCCCACCCAGCCACCAGGCTAAAAGGGAGGTTCGCTTCCTAGAGCTACAGAAGGTTGCCTCTTCCAGTGGGAACAAGTATGTGCTGGGCCTCCTCTCATGGGACAGGGCCTCAACATCATCCAGTGCTCAAATCCCTGCATTCTAGAGGCTGACACTGTTCACCAGCCTGTTACATCATCAGACAGTGTTTGGAGTATCCTGTAGATGTTCTCACCTGGCCCAGTACCAATTAGGGGAATTGGTTGGGATCTATTTTTGGCGGAAGGCCTCCCTCAAAGGCTGTTCCCTGTTTATGGAATTCCTTTCTTTCATGGAGACTCTGCTAAAGTCTCTTCTCTCAGTGCAGCTCTGCAGAGGCAAGATTTTTTTTGACAAAGAAGTTAAGGCTTGGAGGAGGGAGAAGAACAGTTTTCTCAAGGTCCTGTCATGAGGTGGGAGATAGCCCTACAAACAGAGCTGAGGTGCTTGGCCTCCCAGCCAGTGCTCACAGCCCTAGAGCCCTGCTCACCCATCCCTGCCTGGTGCTGTTCCCTTCCGCCCTCCCATTTCGGGCTCTGACCATGGCATCTGGGCCATCTCTTTCTTTAGCTTCCTCTCAGGTTCTCCAGCCTCCCCGATGGGTGACATCCTGCAGACCCCACAATTCCAGATCAGACGGCTGAAGAAGCAGCTTGCGGATGAGAGAAATAACAGAGATGAATTGGAGCTGGAGCTGGCTGAGAACCGCAAGCTCCTCACCGAGAAGGGTAGGCGTCTAGTATGCTGGCAGATGTTCTGTGAATGAGCAGCATTTGGGATTTTCATCCAGGGAAGTGCCGGGCTTATGTGAGGAAGACCCCTCTGTTCCATTGTTGTCTGTTCTGCTGGCCCCGGAGCTTAGTACTCAGCCTTGGACCAGTCTGGCTGACCTCCTGGAAGTTGGTTCTGCCCTTGCCATCATCCTCCTTTCTCTGAGATTGGATGCCTCCCCTTCCTCTTCACTTCCCCATAGTTCTGTGCTGACCCTCCCCTCCCCTCCCCTCCCCTCCCCTGGGGCAGATGCACAGATAGCTGTGATGCAGCAGCGCATTGACCGCCTGGCTCTGCTGAATGAGAAGCAGGCGGCCAGCCCACTGGAGCCCAGGGAGCTTGAGGAGCTCCGTGGCAAGAATGAGAGGTAGGACTCTCCCTGCTTTTTTCCCAGCTCCCCATCCACACTTGTGTATTGGGGGGTGCTGCTGTCTTTTCTAACTGCTCCCCTTCCCTCACAGCCTCACTGTGCGTCTCCATGAGACTCTGAAGCAGTGCCAGGACCTGAAGACAGAGAAGAGCCAGATGGATCGCAAAATTAACCAGCTTTCTGAGGAGAATGGGGACCTTTCCTTTAAGGTGAATGTTTGGGGGGGGGGGGTCTGTCCCCAGCTGGAGGCCTGTTGGGGTGAGTTGGTCTGGAGGATTCCCAAGAGAGAGGGCTGAGAAGAATGTCCTGGCACCCTGTGCTTTAGCCTTTCCAGAGACCTGCATAGTTGGGCCTTTTCCTTGTCCCATAATTGGCTCCTGCCAGGGATTGGATTGTGGCCCTGAATTTTGAGTTCCGAGTTAAAGATGTGACTAAATATCATTGGTTTGAGGCTGGTTAGAAGAGTGGTCAGATGCCTGCAGCCCCTGGAGTTGGGGAAACACACAGCAGTGGTGGTGCTGGTTTCCACCTTGGGTGACGGGGATTCCCTCTTATCTGCCTCAGCTCCGGGAGTTTGCCAGCCACCTGCAGCAGCTCCAGGGTGCCCTCAATGACCTGACGGAAGAACACAGCAAGGCCAGTCGAGAGTGGGTGGAGAAACAGGCCCATCTCGAGAAGGAGCTCAGCACGGCCATGCACGACAAGGTGACCCATCTGCTTCGGGGAGTCAGGACCACAGTCTTGACCACCTGTTCAAAGCTGAATTCCATTTACCACTATTCTGTGGGGCTTTTGGGAAGTAAGCTGACTCCTCTTCAAATTTTAATAGTGTGCTGTAATGGAAAGATTGTGGGCTGAAGTCCAGTACACCTTTGAATCTTGTCTTTGCGGTTTTTAAGGTGGGATCTTGGTTGAATTATTTGACCTCTTTCTGTCTAAGCATACTTTGTTTAAAGTGGGAAAATTAGTGAGTAGCTGCCTCATCACCCACTGTAGAGCTTGACATATTGTATGGTGCAGAGTTAGCTTTCAGTGAATTCATTTTTTTTTTTTAAGCTTTTACTTATAGGGGTGCCTGGGTGGCTCAGTCATAGGGGTGCCTGGGTGGCTCAGTCAGTTAAGCTTCTGACTCCGGGTTTCCACGCAGGTTGTGATCTCAGGGTTGTGAAATCAAGCCCTGTATTGGGCTCCTTGCTCAGCGCAGTCTGCTTAAGATTCTCCTTCCTTCCTTCCTGCCTGCCCTTACCATTCATGCTCTCATTCTTAAATAAATAATTTTTTAAAATAAAAAATCTTTTATTTTTTATTAATTTTATTTATTTGTTTGTTAAAGATTTTATTTATTTACTCGTGAGAGACAGAGAGAGAGAGAGAGGCAGAGACACAGGCAGAAGGAGAAGCAGGCTCCATACAGGAAACCTGATGTGGGACTCGATCCGGGGTCTCCAGGATCATGTCCTGGGCTGAAGGCAGCGCTAAACCGCTGGGCCACCGGGGCTGCCCAAAAATTAAAAAATCTTTTTTATTTATTTTTTATTTTTTTTATTTTTTATTATTATTTTTTTTAATCTTTTAAAAAGTAATCTCTATATCTAGTGTGGGGCTCAAACCTATAATCTTGAGATCAAGAGTTGCATGCTCCACCGACTGAGCCAGTTAGGTGCCCCCACTATTATTTCATTTTTAAAGATTTTATTTATTCAAGAGGGATGGAGCATGAGCAAGTGAAGGGCAGAGGGACAGGGAAGAGCAGGGGCTCAATGCAGGGCTTGATCCTAGGACCCTGGAATCATGACCTGAGCTGAAGGCATGTAACCAACTGAGCCACTCCAGGGCCCCCCCCCCCCAACTATTATTTTTATTACTGTTTTTAAGAACCCAACTCTACCACTTACTAATTAGTTCTAGGGCAAGACATTTAACATCTGAGCTTCAGATCTTGCTCTGCAAAAGGAGGATAGTAATAGCTGCCTCTGATATCTGTCTGGTGGATTAGGAATTCAGAGAGGATCCAACACAGTCCTCCCTCTGGCTTTGTGAACAGTGGGGGTGGGGCTGAAGGACGGGTGGGAGGTGCTATGGTTGCTGTTCCCAGGCAGGCTGGGGAGATTTATATGTAAATTTATATATAAATTTTTTTTAAGATTATTTATTTGAGAGAGAGAAGCATGAGTGCACAAGTAGGGAGGGAAGGGCAGAGGGACAGAGAGAATCTTAGACTCCCTGCTGAGTGGGGAGCCTGATGCAGGGATTGATCTCACGACCCTGAGATCATGACCTAAGCTGAAATCAAGAGTTAGACACTTAACTGCTTGAGCCACCCCTTAAAAATACGGGGATATTTTTAAGCTGGTGAGTGTTTGGATAATCTGGGAGCCAAGACTTGTCTGAGGGAAGGGTATGTAGTAAGGGTATCTGAAGTAAACTAAGATTTACTACTTTTTTTTTAAAGTAAGGAAATCTGAAGTAAATTAAGTGGCCTGGGAGAAGAAATAGCAAGTCATATGGCTTAATTCAGCCCTGAAACTAGGGCTAGAGAATCAGGTACCTCATGATCCCAGGTCCACGGTTTCTGGATTTTTTCCAAGGCAATCTTGGTAACAGGGTGTTAGACCTCCATAGGTTGGTTGTTGGTAACCTGGTGCCTGTTCCATTTCTGTTCACGTGAGGCTCTTGTTTACTCTTAGAAATGCCTTGAAGAGAAGAACGAAATCCTTCAGGGAAAACTCTCGCAGCTGGAAGAACATTTGGCCCAGCTACGGGACAACCCACCCCGGGAGAAGGGCGAAGTGTTGGGGGATGTCTTGCAGGTAGGAACACACAGGAGCAGAGGTTGAGACCTGTGTCCCAAGGTTGGTGTGGGCCTGTGTTTGGTACATTCCTTCCTTCATTCTCACGGGGGCTGGTGATTGAGGAGTCGTGTTGATCCTCATTTGTCTCTATCTCATCAGCTGGAAACCCTGAAGCAAGAGGCGGCCTCTCTCGCTGCAGACAACACCCGGCTTCAAGCCAGGGTGGAGGTGCTGGAGACTGAGCAGGCACAGTGGGAGACCAAGCTGCTGGCTGAGCAGGGCCGCTTTGAGGAAGAAAAGCAGCAGCTGGCTGGCCTTGTTGCTGAGCTGCAGGGCTCCCTGTCCAGCCTCGGCCAGGCAAAGGAAGAGCTGGAGCAGGCCTCTCAGGCTCAGGGGGCCCGGATGTCTGCCCAGGTAGCCACTCTGACTTCTGAGCTCACCGCCCTCAATGCCACTCTCCAGCAGCAGGATCAGGAACTGGCCAGCCTGAAACAGCAGGCCAAAAAGGACCAGGCCCAGCTAGCACAGACCCTCCAGCAGCAAGAACAGGCCTCCCAGGGCCTTCGCCAACAGGTGGAGCAGCTGAGCAGCAGCCTGAAGCAAAAGGAGCAGCAGTTAGAGGAAGCTGCCCAGGAGCAGGAGGTAGCCAGGCAAGACCATGCCCAGCGATTGGCCACTGCTGCCGAGGAGCGGCAGGCCGCTTTAAAGGAGAGGGATTCTGCCCTCCAGCAGCTGGAGGCTCTGGAGAAGGAGAAGACAGCTAAGCTAGAGGTCCTGCAACAGCAACTTCAGGCTGCTAATGAAGCCCGGGACAGCGCCCAGGCCTCGGTGACTCAGGCCCAACGGGAGAAGGCAGAGCTGAGCCAAAAGGTAGAGGAACTCCATGCCTGTGTTGAGGCAGCCCACCAGGAGCAGTGTGAGACCCAGGCCCAGGTGGCCGAGCTGAAGGCCCAGCTGAGGTCTGAGCAGCAGAAAGCAACTGAGAGAGAAAGGGTGGCCCAGGAGAATGGCCAGTTCCAGGAGCAGGTCCGGGCTCTTGAGGAGTCCTTGAAGGTCACCAAGGGCAGCCTGGAAGAGGAGAAGCGCAGGGCCTCAGACGCCCTGGAAGAGCAGCAGCGTCACATCTCTAAGCTGGAGGCAGAGACCCGGTGTCTGATGGAACAACATAAGCAGGAACGGAAGGAGCTAGAAGAAGAGAGATCTGGGCGCAAGGGGCTGGAGGCCCGGTTACGGCAGCTTGGGGAGGCCCATCAGACTGAGCGGGAAGCCCTGCAGCGGGAGCTGGCGGAGGCCATAGCCTCCCAGCGTGAGGCTGAGGGTGAGTGTGAACAGCTTGCCAAGGAGGTGGCCACGTGGCGCGAGCGGTACGAGGATAGCCAGCAAGAGGAGGCACAGTACGGTGCCCTGTTCCAGGAACAGCTGATGACCCTGAAAGAGGAATGCGAGAAGGCCCGCCAGGAACTACAGGAGGCCAAGGAGAAGGTGGCAGGGATAGAGGCCCACAGCGAGCTCCAGATCACCCGGCAGCAAAATGAACTAGCTCAGCTGCATGCCAACCTGGCCAGAGCCCTCCAGCAGGTCCAGGAGAAGGAGGTCAGGGCCCAGAAGCTTGCCGATGACCTCTCTGCTCTGCAGGAGAAGATGGCAGCCACCAGCAAGGAGGTGGCCCGCCTGGAGGCATTGGTGCGGAAGGCAGGAGAGCGGCAGGAAACGGCCTCCCGTGAGCTGCTCAAGGAGCCCCCGAGGCCCGGAGACAGAGAGCCGGAGTGGCGGGAAGAGCAGCAGGGACGCCCGTTCTGCAGCACGCAGGCTGCACTGCAGGCCATGGAGCGGGAGGCCGAGCAGATGGGCAGTGAACTGGAGAGGCTCCGGGCTGCCCTGATAGAGAGCCAGGGCCAGCAGCAGGAGGAACGTGGGCAGCAGGAGAGAGAGGTGGCTCGCCTGACCCAGGAGCGGGGCCGGGCCCAAGCTGATCTTGCCCTGGAGAAGGCCGCCAAGGCAGAGCTGGAGATGCGGCTGCAAAATGCTCTCAATGAGCAGCGTGTGGAGTTTGCGACCCTGCAGGAAGCCCTGGCCCATGCCCTGATGGAAAAGGAAGGGAAGGACCAGGAGCTGGCCAAGCTTCGTGGGCAGGAGACGGCCCAGAGAACAGAGCTGGGGGAGCTTCAGCAAACTGTGCAGCGACTGAAGGAACAGCTGGCCAAGAAAGAGGAGGAGCACCAACAGTCTCTAGGGCCGGCCAGTGGAGAAGACTCTTCTGGGTTGGGAGTGCAGTCCGAGGCTACTGGAAAGAGCGAGCGAAAAGCCCCTGAGCTTGAGGCTCTCCGGGCAGAGGTGAACAAGCTGGAGCAGCAGTGCCGGGAGCACCAGGAGAAGGCCTCTGGCCTGGAGCGCAACCTGGAGTGTGAGCGCGCCTCCCGCACGGAGCAGGCTGCTGCTCTGGAGACTTTGCAGGGTTGCTTAGAGGAGAAGGCCCAGGAACTGGGGCGCAGTCAGGATGCCTTAGCCACAGTCCAGAGGGAGCTGGCTACCCTCCGTGCCAAGGCCCAAGACCATAGCAAGGCTGAGGACGAGTGGAAGACCCAAGTGGCCCGGGGCCAGCAGGAGGCTGAGAGGAAGAACAGCCTCATCAGCAGCTTGGAGGAGGAGGTGTCCATCCTGAACCGCCAGGTCCTGGAGAAAGAGGGTGAGAGCAAGGAGTTGAAGCGGCTCGTCGTAGCTGAGTCGGAGAAGAGCCAGAAGCTGGAGGAGAGGCTGCGGCTGCTCCAGGCAGAGACTGCCAGCAACAGCGCCAGGGCTGCTGAACGCAGCTCTGCTCTGCGGGAGGAGGTCCAGACCCTCCGGGAGGAGGCAGAGAAACAGCGGGTGGCTTCGGAGAGCCTGCGGCAGGAGCTGGCCTCGCAGGCAGAGCGAGCGGAAGAGCTGGGCCAGGAGTTAAAGGCATGGCAGGAGAAGTTCTTCCAGAAGGAGCAGGCCCTCTCGGCCTTACAGCTGGAGCATACCAGCACGCAGGCCCTAGTGAGCGAGCTGCTGCCTGCTAAGCACCTGTGCCAGCAGCTACAGGCCGAGCAGGCAGCTGCTGAGAAACGCCATCGTGAGGAGTTGGAGCAAAGCAAGCAGGCAGCTGGGGGGCTGCGGGCAGAGCTGATGCGGGTGCAGCGGGAGCTTGGGGAGCTGGTGCCCCTGCGGCAAAAGGTGGCAGAGCAAGAGCGAGCAATGCAGCAGCTGCGGGCTGAGAAGGCCAGCTATGCAGAGCAGCTGAGCATACTGAAGAAGGCTCATGGCCTGCTGGCAGAGGAGAACCGGGGGCTGGGTGAGCGGGCCAGCCTTGGCCGGCAATTTCTGGAAGTGGAGCTGGACCAAGCCAGGGAGAAGTATGGCCAAGAGCTGGCAGCTGTGCGTGCTGATGCTGAGACCCGTCTGGCTGAGATGCAGCGGGAAGCGCAGAACGCTGCCCGGGAGCTGGAGGTGATGACTGCCAAGTACGAGGGTGCCAAGGTCAAGGTCCTGGAGGAGAGGCAGCGGTTCCAGGATGAGAGGCAGAAGCTCACTGCCCAGGTACGATGCCCCCAAAGGTTGGACCTGAGGGGAGGGACGTTGTTTCCTCTTGTCTTTTGTCCCCTCACTAGCTGGGTGGCTGGTAGAGCCCCCTACTGTCCTAAAGAAAATACCAGTAGCTTCCTCTTCTCCTGAAGGCTCTGTCCCTGGAGAGTGGACCTGTGAAGGCCATCAGCCCGCCCTAGAGGCACACATGGTGCTAGGCAGGTATACCTGCAGTGGAGACCCTAGGAGGCACTGGGGGCAAGAGTGAGCCAAAGTGGCATTTCTTTAAAACTACTAGCAGTCTCATTCCTTGGAGGAAAGTCTCAGCCTCAGTGAGCTCAGCCTGGCAGCAGGGCTGGTGCCCCTTGGGCCCTCATTTCACTGTCTCCATTGCTCCTCCCCCATGCACAGGTGGAACAGCTAGAGGTATTTCAGAAAGAGCAAACTAAGCAGGTAATGCCTGGGGTCCCCGCTAAATGCTGGCTGCTTAAACGGTGACCCGTCTCCGTGCATGATCCCGGCCGTGGCTTGCCTCCGCCTGCTCCCGTTGTGAACTGTTTGCCAAGGGGGCAGGGTCGAGCCCTGGAGTCCGGGCCCGGGCTGCCCAGGAGTGCAATGTGCTGGGCCCTCTCTCGGGCCTCATCCCACCCAGCCCAGGTCGGCCTCCCCATCCTTCTGTCCTTTCTCTCATCTGCATGTCAGGGATGAGGGATAGGGTAGGCTTTATCTTTCCCATGTCTGGACCAGTGACTGGCATTCCTTGGATTCCCACATCTCCAAGTTCTGTTCCGAGTGTGGGTGCCAAACTGGGAGGAACAGCAGAGGGAGCATGGGGCTTGTTTAACACAGCCCCCCTTCATTTCTGCAGAAGCCCACAAGGATGATAGGAAAGCAGCCCTCACAGGTCAGGGAGGGTCGTGAGCTCAGGACACCTGCCTGTCCCTGTGGGGCTTCAACCCTGAGCATCCAGTAGAGCTGTCTGGGAGCAGGAGAGCCAAGCTTGACCGGAGACGGGAGGTGGCATGGCCTGGCTGCTGGGCCCTCATAAGGATTTCCCTGTGGTGCCCTAGATGTTAGGGCTATTGGACTGGCATTTAGTGGGAGCACCCTTTCTCTACCACCCCTCCTACTGAGTTCCATCAGGCCTACTGAGGAATTGGGCCCTCCTCTCCTTCCATCACCTCCAGGGAGCCTGAGATGATGGAGGCAGTCAAACCGAATAGCAAACAGTCAACAATGGAGCTCTTGCCTCTCGTCTTTGCTGCTCCTGCTTGAGCTCCCAGAATGCCTGGAGGAGCCAGCAGTGCTTATGGCTGTTATGCTCCTTTTCAATCCCTCTCTTCCTCTGCTCCTCTTCTCTCTGGGAGTGGGATGGGCTTTGGATAGAAGGGCTACCCCTACTCTTGTCCAGCAGTTGGCCTCCCGGTGCTAACGCCACCAGCCACATTGCTAACACCAGCCTTAACAGCTTATGGATATTGGGAAGAGGTCTGAGCATCTGGGGGCTTTGGCAATTGTGAGGAGGAGTGTTGGGTATTCATTATCGTCTGCTAGAGTTATAGACTTGGTCCCTGTTGCTGTCCCCAACTGGGAAGGTCGGGGCTGGGAATAGTGGTGGTAGTAGGGTGGTAGTGGGATGTCAGCTTCTCAGATTCAATTCTGCTAGATTTGGAGGCTGCAGGACTCTGGCAGGCCTCTTGTGTCTGCAGGCTGGGGACAGGCGAGTGTGGGCAGATGGTTCTGGCAGCCCTTGCATATTGGATCCTGCCAACCAACCTAAGCAGCAGGCTGTTCCTTAACTGGAGGCCAAAGAAAGGACCAGTTTCTTCTAGGAACACTGGGGATCTGAGGAAAGCTCTTAATTTCTCTGGACATCCAGAGGAAGGCCTTCTGAGTCTTCTCCTCTTCCTCCCCTGCTCCAGGTGGAAGAACTGAGTAAGAAGTTAGCTGACCATGACCAAGCCAGCAAGGTGCAGCAACAGAAGCTGAAGGTAGGATATGGCGGAGGATGGGGCATCCTCCATCAGGCTCAAGAGTGGGAATGGGGGAGGGAAGGTGCTCTGGAAGCCCTCGAAGGGGTTGCAGAGGAGGGCCTGGCAGCCTTAGACCTGCCTGTGGCTTAGGAGCCCTTGCATGTGCTTTCTTGAGGGAAGACGAGAATGGCTCCCGTCCCTTAGATTCAGTGTCCACTACAGTAGCCACTAGTTATTTGTGGTTAAATTAAGTAAAAAATTCAGTTCTGGGCATCCCCGGTGGCCCAGTGGTTTAGCGCTGCCTTCGGCCCAGGGCGTGATCCTGGAGACCCGGGATGGAGTTTCACATCTGGCTCCCTGCATGGGGCCTGCTTCTCTCTCTGCCTGTGTCTCTGCCTCTCTCTCATGAATAAATAGTCTTAAAAAAAAAAATGCGTTCCTCAATCATGCTAGTTGCATTTCCCTTGCTTAGTTAGTAGTTACGTGTGACTAGAGCTACCATGTTGGACAGTCTAGTATATTTCCATAGCTATAGAAAGTCCTTTGGCTAGCACTGCTCTAGACAGCATAGCCTTGAGAAGTGTCAGCAACATTGAATATTACAGTGCAACTTTTAATTCTGTCAGCAACGTCACCCTCTGCTTTGTCGAAGTTCAGGCTTCACAGCTTTTAACAAGGGCAGAGGAATTAGGCACCACGGGCTATGGGACTCACTAAAGCCCTGGTGGGACACAGAAATTGGCAGGGAGCTCAGAGCTTCATTTCCCTCAGCTCCCATCCATGCCATAATTGTGATGAATAGATGCTTATTGGGCTGCCTGGGTGGCATCTGAATCTTGGTTTCAGCTCAGGTTGTGATCCTAGGCTTGTGAGAGCAAGCCCCACATTGGGCTCTGCGCTCAGGAGTCCACTCGAGATTCTCCCTCTCCCTCTGCCCCTCCCGCTCATATTATCTCTAAAATACATAAACCTTAAAAAGAAAAAAACCCGATGCCTATTCTCCATTTTCCTGGGGCTCGGAGATGTAGGAGAGCTAAGGCCAGCTAGTACAGTGCCTACTGCAAGCTAAGCACTCACTGGCATTGCAGAGGGACCGAGAACTGGATGTGGGCCCTGCTCCTGAGGAGTCTGTGGTCTGGACAGGAGGCCATGTGCCATCGTAAATGAGCCCACACAGGTTTGGAGTCAGGTGGACTAAGGTTCAAATCATACTCTGCTGTGACCCTGATCAGTATGTTTAAATCTCTGAGCTCAGTTTCTTCATCCGTCAGATGGAGACAGAGTTATTCCCACAGTAGTTTTAAGGAGAGAGAGTTCACAGGTCCTGAGAGAGTTCATATGCCAAGTGCCTCGTTCTGTGCTCTCCACCCAGGTGTTTCTGAGGCTCAGTTTGCTGGGGAGTGGGGGAGTCTCCCTGGGGAGACAACTCCTGGAGAGAGAATGAGACAGTTGGGCCTGGTAGCAAAGAAGGCAAAGATAGGACTGTCAGAACTCTGCCAGAAAGGGCAGTAGCTGGATAGCGAAAGTTCTTACAGAATATGGACCTCGAGAGGTGTGTGGTGTGTCATTAGGTGGGAGTTGGGGGCAGAGGTAAAAGGATTTTTTGTGCCTGTCCTGAGAGAATATGTAAGAGTCTGAAAACACCCATGGGGCCCAGGAGGCTAGGGCAAGTTCATGATTTGGGTAGGGCGGCCAGACCAGCCACCCCAGTTGGCATTTGTCTTGCTTTCTAGGCCCAGGGAGGTGAGAGCCAGCAAGAGGCCCAGCGCCTCCAGGCTCAGCTGAGTGAGCTGCAGGCCCAGCTGAACCAGAAGGAGCAGGCAGCGGAGCACTACAAGCTACAGGTGAGCCCCCCCTCCCCTCTACCCCTCCCCCCCAGCCATGCTACTGCCTGCCCATTGCTTCCCCAGTCCCCGCCCCTCACCACCACCCCTCCCGCCCTGTCTGCCCACGTAGATGGAGAAAGCCAAGACCCACTATGATGCCAAGAAGCAGCAGAACCAAGAGCTGCAGGAGCAGCTCCGGGGCCTGGAGCAGCTGCAGAAGGAGAACAAGGAGCTTCGGGCTGAGGCTGAGCGGCTGGGCCGGGAGCTCCAGCAGGCCGGGCTGAAGACCAAGGAGGCTGAGCAGACCTGCCGTCACCTTAGCGCCCAGGTGCGCAGCCTAGAGGCACAGGTAAGCATCTGCTGGGACGGAGCCCTGTGCCCCACTCTCCCAGGCTGCCGCTGACTGGGGCTTATCTTCATGCTGCCTTGCCCTCCCCTTCTCAGGTTGCTCACGCTGACCAGCAGCTTCGAGACCTGGGCAAGTTCCAGGTGGCAACTGACGCCCTAAAGAGCCGAGATCCCCAGGCTAAGCCTCAGCTGGACTTGAGTATTGACAGCCTGGATTTGAGCTGCGAGGAGGGGACTCCCCTCAGTGTCACCAGGTGAGGCGGCACCCTGCCTCCTTCCTGTCCATGGACTGCCTGCTGTTTGTCAGGCTGTGTCCTGGGTACTGGGCCTAATGAGGCAAAGATGTAGTCTCTTTGCCCTCTGGGAGCTTATCTGTAGAGAAGAAAAAGGAGAAATGGTCACAGGTGTTAGGCCAGATGTTTGTACAGGGTACAATGGGAGTAAAAAGAAACCAAGCGGTCAGAAGGCTGTCACTCCTGCCTGCAGCCTGCAGAGTTGCTGAAGGCCTATGTGCTTGGGGAACAGAGGGCAGAGGCCAAGAAAGAACCTGGCTGGGATCCCCAATGAAGTTTAGACTTGATCCTAAAGGCATCAGTGAAGGACCTGGGAGGGGTCTGAAATTAAGGACTATGTGGTCCAGTTGGCATCTTAGATTATTTTGACAGCCAGCGTAGAAACTGAGAAACTGTCGGTACTCTTAGGAAAACACTTTAAAAACATCAGTGCATTTATTTAGCCCTCACAGTCCTCTGTGAGGACTGATTATCTCTTTAACAGATGATACTGGGGCAGAGGGGCAGTCATTTGCCCAAGGTCCCACGGTGGCAGAGGTAGGCTTGAACCGGGCCAGGCTGGCTTGAGTCCTTGCTTATCACTGGGCTGGTGCCTCCTCTCAGGTGCCACTAAGTCTAGGTGAGGGGAGATGAGGTGGACCAGGTCAAGGACACCAGAGCGGACTGGGGTGTGGTTAGGTGACTTGTGTAGGTGGGCAGGAGGGAAGTGGTAGGACTTTGCCCATGTTCATGGATGGCTGGAGGTGTCCAGCTGGATGGACTTCGTTTGGAGATGTTCACTGCGGAGCTGAGTGTCCGGGGCAGGGTGGGTGGGGATGTCTGGGACAGTGGAGTCCGGGAGTTGCCAGTGTTCAGGAGCTCAGAGAGCCACTGGAGTAGATGGGCTCACCAGGAATGGAGAATGGAGTGAAGGGAGGGCCCAGGGCAAAGACTCTTCCCTGGTGCCTCTCAAAAGTCAGAGCGAGAATGGGGTGCTTGACCTGGTCTGCTTATAAATGTAGGAATTGGCCACTTTGGATCAAAGGAATGAACAAAATGTTTTTGCCACAGCAAGCTGCCCCGAACCCAGCCAGATGGTACCAGCATCCCCGGAGAGCCAGCCTCGCCCATCTCCCAGCGCTTGCCCCCCAAGGTAGAATCCCTGGAGTCTCTCTACTTCACCCCCATCCCTGCTCGGGGTCAGGCCCCACTGGAGAGCAGCCTGGACTCCCTGGGGGACGGCTTCCTGGACTCAGGCCGGAAGACTCGCTCTGCTCGTCGGCGCACCACGCAAATCATCAACATCACCATGACCAAGGTCGGGCCGCTGGGAGTGGGGCTGCAGGACAGTGCCCTTCCTTGCTTGTAAGGGCGTCTTTCCCATTGGGCCCTCACAACACTCTCCAGAGACGGGCAGGGCTGACTAGTCCGTATCTTACAGATGGAAAAGCTAAGACCCCAAGCAGTACAAGGATATGTGAGGCCTCTTTTGTAGGAACGGGCAGGGCTAGACCTGGATGCCTCCTGGCTTGGAGGCACTGATCCTGTGCAAGCCGGAGGGAGAGGGAAGTCGCAGCCCCACCCCGGGCCTCCACGCCTCCGAGGTAGCTGCCGTAGCTGCCTTGCACTGTGGCCCCCGCAGAGGGCTGCTCGCCAGGCTGCGGGCTCTGACTGGCCCTTGTCTCCGTATCCTGAGGAGGTTGGGGGGTATGGCAGAGGTCCCCTCTTGTGTGTGGGTTGCCCTTGCTACCAGGAAGCTGGAGAACTACACGATGGGCAGGGCGCTGGCAGGCTTGGGTTGAAGGACGGCAGAAGCTGTGGGAGGAGCCTGATGGCCCCGAGAGACAAGCAGGGGACAAGCAAGCATTGCAGCCCCAGCTCAGCCCTTGCTAGCTGTGGCCTGGAGGTTGATCACTTATTTCCTTGCACTTGGATTCTAAAATGATCTGTTACATACTCTGGCTTCTGCTACTACTATGCACTGTCAGTAGGCAAGAGAAAATGAGGTCACCTCAGCACCTAGGGTAGGAATCTTAGTCCTCAAGCCGAGTTCTTACACATGTGCAGCTAAGGATCCCGGGGGGGGAGGGGGCACGGGACGGGACATGACACACAGTGTGGTGCTGGGATTTGAGGCGCTTGGGGAAGGGGAACAGGCAGCCTCGGCATGGGTTCATGGGTTGTCAGGACCCCGCCCCACCACTTTCATTTTTTCTTCCAGAAGCTAGACGTGGAAGAGCCAGATAGTGCCAATTCCTCCTTCTACAGCACACAGTCGGCCCCTGCCTCCCAGGCTGGCCCACGTGCCACCTCTTCTACCCAGTCTCTAGCTCGCCTGGGCTCCCCTGATGACGGCAACTCGGCTCTGCTCAGCCTGCCTGGCTACCGGCCCACCACTCGCAGCTCTGCTCGCCGCTCCCAGGCTGGGGTGTCCAGTGGGGCCCCTCCAGGTGAGGGGACCAGAGGGGTTTTACACACACAAAGATGAAAGATGAGACGGGGAGGAGATCCTGGCACAGGAGAGAGACAAGCTTTCAAAACCCCGAGGCTGGTTGCCTTCCGGCTCCTCACCTGCCCCTCTTCCTTGCCGTCTCAGGGCCTTGCCTGTTGGTCCAGGGGCTCCGCTGGGCAGAGGGCGGGTGTTCATCTCAGCCAGGGTGAATGGGAACTGCTCACAGGGGGCGGATTGCCAGTGTGACAGCAACACTCAGCTCCAGTTACCCCATCTCGTGGTAAGGGGTGCCAGAAGAGCCTTGCTGGGCCAGTGTTCTTAGATTCTTGTTGAAGGCTTTTGCCCTCAGGACCCCTAGATCTCAATTCCTGGTCCTTAATTAGTGCCTCTAAGATGTCACAGCCTGTGCAGATGAGCTCTTTGAACCTCCCCAGGGGGAGAGCAGTGAGCCCCACTCCTGGATCTGCAGCACCGAACAGAGCAGGACTCTGGGGCCCTAGGCTTGAAGTAGGTCCACCCACAGGGACAGGAGTGGCGGATGCAACGGTTGGCATGGCACCAGGACCAGGGAATAACTCGCTGCCACTCTCCTCACTCTTCCTGGCCTTCCAGCCCCCCTGCTCCCATCTCCCTGCTCTCTCTCCACAGGAAGGAACAGCTTCTACATGGGCACTTGCCAGGATGAACCAGAGCAGCTGGATGACTGGAACCGCATCGCGGAGTTGCAGCAGCGCAACCGGGTGTGCCCCCCACACTTGAAGACCTGCTACCCCCTGGAGTCCAGGGTGAGCTCGGGCCCCATGCTGGCTCCCCTTCTCCTCCCTTGGCACACCACCCCAATACTACCCACTGGCCCTAGTGCCCTGGGTCTCTGGCCTGCTGCAGAGGGTGACGGTGTGCTTCCAGTGGGCTAGCTGGCATAGAGGGGCTCGGGGTGAAGTCCCCGTGGGCAGGCCTGAGTGTGTGGAGGAGGTCTATTCCGGTCTCCTCCTGTGGCCATCATGTAGGGCAGGACAGAAGACAACAGGAAGGGAGGCCTGCGGCCCACGGGAAGGCTTGAGCTGCTGAGCTACTGTACATGCCAGGCCCATGAGTTGTTCTGGGGCAGTTGTGCCCCACTGACCACTCCTTCCACCCCACACAGCCTTCCCTGAGCCTGGCTACCATCACAGATGAGGAGATGAAAACTGGCGACCCCCGGGAGACCCTGCGCCGAGCCAGCATGCAGCCGGCCCAGATAGCCGAGGGCACGGGCATCACCACCCGGCAGCAGCGCAAACGGGTCTCCTCAGAGCCCCACCAGGGCCCTGGTACCCCCGAGGTAGGTGGCCCTGGCTCCTTTTTTATTCCGTGTATAGCTTGCCCAAGCCAAGCCCCACTACCCAAGTTTGAAAAGTGGATTAATAGAGCCTTCACTCTCCAGGGGCTCAATGCAGGGACGGTTGGGAAGGGAGGCGGTGTTGACTTACAGGCCCCCTTGGCTCTGAGACACACGCCTGGCTCTGGATGTGAACCTCTCTTCCCCATAGTCTAAGAAGGCCACCAGCTGTTTCCCACGCCCCATGACTCCCCGGGACCGACATGAAGGGCGCAAACAGAGCACTACTGAGGCCCAGAAGAAAGCCGCTCCGGTTGTTAAGCAGGTCAATGTGGGGGTGGGGAGATGGATATGACACAGATGCCTGGGTGGCTCAGCCATTGAGTGCCTGCCTGCCTTCCGCCCTGGGATCAAGTCCCACATCAGGTTCCTTGCATGGAACCTGCTTCTCCCTCTCCTTATGTCTAGGTCTCTCTCATGAATTTAAAAAAAAAAAAAAAATAGGTCAGTGCGGGAGGCTGGAGGGAGCCCCTGGAGGGACCTTGGTGGCAGGGCATGAACGCAGCCCAGTCTGACAGCCCCTCCCTCCCCAACAGGCTGACCGCCGCCAGTCAATGGCTTTCAGCATCCTCAATACACCCAAGAAGCTCGGAAACAGCCTGCTGCGGAGGGGAGCCTCAAAGAAAGCCCTGTCCAAGGCCTCCCCCAACACCCGTGGCGGGACCCGCCGCTCTCCACGCATCGCCACCACTGCAGCCAGCGCCGCCACGGCGGCTGCCATCGCTGCTGCCACTGCCACCCCTCGGGCCAAGGGCAAGGTGGAGGCACTGATGGGGAAGTGGGTGGCTGGACTCTTAGGAAAGTGGGTAGAAGTATGGCACACCCCCAGGCCACCCCTCGGGAGGTTTCCAAGGCAGGGCCCAGCTAGGCGGCTGGAGGTGGGCTAAGTGTGGGTACTTCCTGTCTTGGTTACCTGCTTGTGGAAGAGAGGAGACCCAAGGCTGTTTAGGCACAGCCAGGATCCAATAACCTGCAAGTAGATGTGTCCAGGTCACCCCATGGAAGGGAAGGTAGTCAGGGGGCTTCAGGAGCTAAAAGAGGCCTCCTGCAGCCATCCGGTACAGGCTGGTATCACGAGTTTTCAGCCAAGTGATTGTGTTTCTCTCTTTTAGGCAAAGCACTAAAGGGCCAGGACCAGTGAGAGGCCCCACCTGTGTCCTCAATGCCGACCTCGCCTGGTCCTTTTCCTTCTGCTGTCCCTTTCAGTGCCTTCTCTCAGCTCCCAGGCCAAAAGTGGCCAAACCCGTAGAGACAGTGATGCCTGCCCACACCCCGGCCTGGTACCTGGATCTTCATTGGAGCCTTCACTAGGTGAACAGATGTGTCCTCAGAGTTGGCCCCGGAGGCCTGAAGAGTCTAGGTCTTCTCCCTACCTTGCCTCATGTTTTCATAAAGCAAAGTCGCTTGTCCATCACAACCAGACTTGAGGCCGGCTTTGAGCGGCTGGGCCCGAGGGCCGAGTCAATCCTCCTCAGCCTCTGGATTCACAAGGGACCATTGGAGGAGCAGGCCCCGGTCCCTGCTGCTCCTGGTACCCAAATCTAGCAGGGCCCTTTGCTTTTTGAAGTCCAGGACTTGGCATTGACCTAGTGGATGCACCCAGAGGTTCTCCCATCCACCAAAAGGCTCAGATGCCCAGAGATGCTCTTTTCTGGAATAGATGGGTCCCATGCCTGTGTGTGGCAGCAGGGGCAGCAGGGTGGGGTCGGGGGGCAGCCTTCAGCTGCCGCTTATCCCCCACCTTCCCCAGACTTCTACTGGGGTGGGATTTGGAGTGATGGGAAGGTTTTTAAGGGCCAGGGATGGATCTTTTCTAAATGTTATTACTTGTAAATAAAGTCTATTTTTCTCCCTTAAGTGCTGTCTGGGTCTATGGGGGAAGGGGAAATGTAGGTAGGCTCTTTAGAGCACAAGTTTTCCAGACTACCTACCTTCTCTCCAATCCTTTCTCCTGGTCTTTCTGGGGCACCAGGATCTTTCCACATTTTTTCTCTTTTGAAGGCTGGTATCCCCTGGTTTTGGCCTTTAGCTTCTGAATAACAGTCCCTCTTCCCACACTCCCTCCTAGAAAGAGCCAAGTTCTGTAAGTGGAATGATGGCTTAAATGACAGAGCAGATGCCTTCATTGACAAACCATTTATGCATGTCCCTGTGGGCCCTGCTGGGTGTGACAGACAAACAGCTGAGGACCAGACACAGCGTTCACCCCTGTCCCTTAGTGGGGACAGGGCATTAGAAGGAAAAAGGAAGACTACAACATGAAGGCAATGCCGAAGGAGGCCTGAGCTGTGAGAGCATGGAGACCTCAGTGAAGATGTGACGACTCAATTAGGCTTCAGAATTTCTCCGTCGTTATGAGGCGGGAGAGGGGGCTGCTGGAGGGTGGGGCTTCTTGGGTAGAAGGCGCAACAGTCTCCAGCCCAGCCTGGGGAAGAAGAGAAGGCAGACAAGGGTCAGCACCAAGGGTGGCTGACCTCTCGTCACCTTCCTCCAAGCCATGCCTCCCCTGCCCGAGTCCTGAACTCCACGGTGGACATTAGCTGGAGGCCACTCTGGGCAGAGCCCACCCTTTCCTCCCCATACTGCTCCTGCTGTCCGTGGAAACCTTCCCTCAGTTTTCTCACCCAGAGCTGGGCCAGGACAACATGCTGCTGGGCAGTGTGCGCGGGATCAGCAAAGACACAAGAGAAGTCGGTGTTGCGCAGGGTGGGGCTCAGCTCCTCTAGCACCAGAGTCCTCCGCAGCTGGGTGTGTTCACCCCTGGACTCCCTGCTAAAGAGGAGTGAAGGCCATGAGAGGATGGCAGAAGAAGCCACTCTCCACCGCCCCCCCCCCCAACCATGTTGGTTGACCTCCCCAATGCACTCCTCACCTAGTGCTGCCCTCCCTCAGCCGACCTGGGAGGTGCTCGATGAAGGAGCCATTGCCCATCCAGAAGAGGATGCTGAAGGGGAAGCGGCTGCAGGCAGTACAGGACAAGGTCAGCATTCCATCTAAAGACACGTGTGGCTGTTAGCTCCCCTCTGCCGTGCTGCCCTGCCCCCAAGTCCCCCAGTCCCCACAATTCAGGAACCCAGAGTGTTGTTGTACGCACCACCCAGGTGGGGAAGTCCATTAATGGGGAAGTGCACTTGTCTACAAGGGAGGCCCAAGGCTGAACAAAAGGGATCTAGGGATGGGTCCTTAGTTCAGGTGAGGACTCCTGAGCCTGTTTCTTCAGGATGGCCTTTTCTAGTGCTCACCATTAGTGACTAAGAGCCCTGGCCAAGGAGGCGGCAGCAGGAGGCCACTGCTCTTCTGAGGTGGCCAGCGAGTGAGGGGGCTGGAGACTGGAGTGGGGGTGGGCAGGCGGGCCTTGTAACGTATTGCAGTCAAGGCCCTGGGAGCCCTCTGACCATCCTTGTGTCTGAACTCTTTCCATCCCACTGGATAGGGAGCATCTCGGGAGCTGGGCCCTGCACCCACACTCACTCGGAGGAAACATGCCGAGTGCTCTAGCAAGCTGGCCTGGCTGGTGGGGCTACAATGGCAGTAGGTGGGGTAGGGGGAAGCTCGGGAATCAACCCCACCCTTGGACTCTCTGTGCCCCAAACCCACCCCTGCCCACTATGTCCTTTGGGGCTTCCATCAGAATTGCTCCTTACTCAGTGGGACTTCCACTTCTGGCCCGGTCACCTCCAGTGCTGGGCACTGCTTAGCTGTCAGGAGCCAGGAGGGGCAGGAGTCCTTTGTGATCCCAGCTGAGGCAGCGGCAGTGGCCTGAGGTACAGGTGTGGCTCCAGCCAGGTGACAGAACATGTGCACACACAAAAGCAGGACCCACAAAGGGCTGGGATCTGAGGGCAGGACACAAAGGCCAGGGCTGTCTGACTGCCAGGAATGCTCAACATCCTGGCCTGGACACACTCTGGCGCAGAGATACCTGGGCTCTGCACAGGGAATCAGAGGAGCAGAAGGGTTCCTCAGGCCCCGCATGTTGGAATGGAGCGCAGGGAGACTTTGGGACTGGAGCCAGAACCACAGCATCTGGACACAGGCTGAAAGCCGTAACAGCAGAATGGAGTTCCCTGGGGGGGGAAGGCTCAGGGCCGCCTGCACGGCTCCCTTCTGTTCTCAAATCCCACCCCCCACCCCCCGCCCATGCCAGCCCCAGGTCCCACCTGGTGTCCAGTTCTGTCTCATGGTCTTGACGGAAGTGTCAAGAGCTGGCGTGCCTGGCTCTATTTATCTGTGACCACTTCCTCCTCTCTCGAGCTGGGGGCGGGCGGAAGAGAATGTAAATCAACCATTTATCTCACATCTCTGGCTTGCCTGGATCCCAGCCATTTGTATGGGCCTGTCCTTCCTGTATATTCCACAGCTCTTCCTGGGTCTGACCTCTGAATGGGCTGCCAGGCACTGCTACTTTGCTCCAGGCAACCAGCAAAGGCTGGGGCTTTACGCACTTAGCAACAAAGCTAAAGACCATCTAGTGACAGTCTTTCCCCACCCTACTAGCTCTTAGTACCATTAACATGCTGACTATGAGTCCACCCTAACTAACCCCTTCATTATAGGGATGAGGAAAGGGACCCAGAGAGGGGCCAGGGACACTACTACAAAGAGAGGCAAAGCCCTCTTTGCTGGAGCTGGTTCTGGGAAGGGCAGGATTAGTGAAGTCCTGCTGGGAAAGCACTGCCCGCCCCCCTCATTTCGCTTTCGCTTTTTTTTTTTAACTAGGAAATCTAAAGCAGGCTCTGAGTAACAAGTTACACAAGCAAGATGCCAGCCTGTACACTGTACTTCTTCTAGAACCAAAATTCATGGTGGCCTGGAATCTTCCTGCCCCCTCGGCTTTACCCTCCCAGGGATACAGATGGTATGAACTCATGAAGAGTCTCTCACAGGTGGATTCTTCTGTCCCAGCCAAGGGTCAGAACTTTGGCGTCCACCTTTTCTCTTCAGAACCAGCCCTTGCTTCTACATGAGCAGGCCTCATGTTCTTTCACATTCGCACCGATATTCAAGGGGTCAACTCTCCTAGTTACTGGAGACCCCAAGTTGGATCACTTTGACCATTTCAGGGTCACATCAGTCTGTCATCCTGGCCTTTCTCTGGCTTGCTACTCCCTCCAACCCCCACCCACCCATCACCCCTGCACAGCCTTCTCGCTTATCTCATCCCAGCCCCTTGGCCAGAGCTATAGGTCTAGGTTCACTAGGAAGTCTAGACCTCTCCCTACCTGGCTCTGGAGAAGCCCTGAGGAGCCCTCTTTTTCAGAATCCCCGTTCTTGAAGCTCCACTCAGTCCGGCTGTGTTCGGCCCCGCGTAACCCATGCCTCAGGAACTATGCTGACAGCACCTTCCGGCCTTGTGTGCAGAAACATCTCAGAACCAGGCTGAGGACTTGAACACCAGCTGGAGCACTGGCCCTAAAAGAGGAGAGGGCACTTCCCAGGGAGGAGAGGGAGCAAGCAGCCTAGCACTGGCCCCGGCAGCAACAGAGCTATACAAATGCACCAGTCTGGTAGATGATGGGACAAATGGAGCTGGGGCTGCGGCAGGGCCAGCACTAGGGGAAGGTAGTAAGGCACCTGGGATGCAAAGCCACAGGAGGCATGCACTCACTATCAGGGTCGTGCCAGTGTCTATGGAGGCAGAAAGACCAGCACTGGTGACCCAGTCCACACACCGATCAAACATGAAGAACAAGACCAAGTGTCCGAGGTCTGTGGTCTCTGGAATCAGAGGGATGGAATTGCTGGGGACAAAGCCAGGGAGCCAGGGAGAAGATGGGGAGCCATCTCCCATCTCCCCCAGGGAGGAGCCAGGAAGATGGAACTAGGTTTGGAGGATGAGTCATGAAGCTCCCCCATGGGAGTGCCAGTATCTCCAGCTCTTGGGTCAGGAGGTAAGGCTGCTTGGGGCTTCTGAGACACAGTCTTTTGGGAAATGGGATTAGGAGATGGGAGGGAGAGGAGACAGGACTCTACCTCAGAGTGGAACCAAGATAAGAGTTGGGCTGCTGGGAGGTCATGGGACTCAGGCTTGCTGAAGTATGAAAAGAGAGCCTTGGACAGCTGGGTCTCGGCTTTTCATGTGAGTCTGATGAGTAGGGATTGGGGGACAAGAGTGAAAGGATGATCCTGGACCCTACAACTGGTCCTCATTCCATTCTCTGAGCATGGGCCCACTGGTATAAGCAGTGGGGGACCATGAGAAGCCATAGCTGGATATGAGAAGCCGAAGTTGAGAGTGGCCCATGAGAAGGGGTGCCGTAGAAGGGCACTGACCTCAGGCCCTGTGAGGAGAGTCACCCAGTGATGCTCCAGTGCCCTTCTGCCACAGGACAGGAGCCTGGCATCCCACCATTCCCATGGGTAAGGGGCAGGGCCAACCACCCCTTGGATTCACTTTCAAATGGGAACAGTAAAAGGTAGCAAAGGCAAGGCATTCCCAGGGACCCCAGGGAAGAATAAAGCAAAATGGATGTCCAGCTTTCCAACCCAGCTCATAGAGCTTTATTCAGAATGGAGTGACAAGATCCTGCTTGGCTCTTGCTACACTTGAAGGGGCAGGGTCAGCTGGGCCATATTCCCCAGGAACCCAGTGCTGAAGGTCCATGTTTGTCCTCCCACTTCCTTCAAAACCCAGAGGGCCAGAGCTGGGGCCTACCTGGAACCTCTTTTTAAAACCCACACTTCCTGGGGCCTTGCCCTCTTTTCTTTCCACCCACCACCACCCCAGTTGCCAGGTCTGGGCAGGACCCAGGAACATGGATGCTGACTGAGGGATATTCCCTGGGCTGGGAATTCCCTGGCAGCTTCAAGGAACACTGACGACAAGGAGGAGTCATATCTGTCATAGTCCCACTGCCACACACGGATGAACACACACGCACTCTCACTCAGGCTTTAAGGGAAGGAAGTGATGCGGGAGAGCGTCCTTTGGCACTTGTCACTGCTTCCGGGCTGGATGGTCTGCTTGCACAAGAGGCTTCCAATCACTGCCACCAACGGTAGTCCCCAGGGCTCAACTACACATAGACTCTGCTCTTGGCTAGGGGCAGGTTAGGGGCTGCTGTTTCGGTTGCCCCCAAATTCTCATTGAAACGTGAGGTCCCAGGGCTTCCCTCCCTGGAAAAGTCAGGACAAGGTTCCACTTGCCTCAATCAGTCTACAGGTCTTGGACAAGGAAGACAGAGTAAGATACAACACTGGTCCTGGGGCCCAGATGGGGAGGAGGGACAACACTTCACCCTGCCCTCACTGTGCATCTGCGGTGCCAGGCCGGGTCCGGGAGCTCTCCCACACTGAGTGAACCAGGCTGGAGCTCGACAGGCGGAAGAAAGGGGGTGGGGGGCAGGGGGTTGCAGGAAGGGCTGAGGCTTTCAGCCAGAGATGAGAAGGCTCCTTTAAACCAAAAATGTCGTGGCTCTGTTCCAGCCCTGCTCAGGCAAGGAGGGTGAGGCCTGGAAGAGTTGGGCAATTCCTATGCTCCACAATAAAAAAGGTTTTTAAATATATTCATCAAAATAGTTTTCTTTTAAAAAGCTCCCACTGCTGACAGCCCCACTGGCTGGCTCTCCATCAACTCCCTCCCCAGCCCGGGCACAGCCGGAAGGTTCCTGAGTGGCCCAAGTGCCCCTTTTGAGTCTTTCCCACCCAGGAGGTCTTGGAGGGCAGGTAGGAGAGTGCCCTGAGGTCCATAGTGGGTGGATGCTCTTCTTCCTGACTATTCCAGGCCCAGGATGTAGTTGATGCCTTGTACCAGGCCAATGATGACAGGCTGCCAGGCTACCAAGTATCGAAGCCAATCCAGCAGTTGCCCGTACATGACGTGAGGCCTCTCCCAGCTGTCAGTGCGTTAAAGAGGCTATGTGTCAGAGCTGCTAAGGCCAGGCTAGGGGACAGGTGAGAGGGTCTGCCCACACTTGTAGACACTCCACAGAAATCAGCCTGCCTACAGGGAGAGCAAGCCCTCACCAGCCTCTCCATGTTAGCAGGAAGGACTGAACCTAGAGAATCGGGGGGAGGTGAGGAGAGGGGGCCAGTGCAGAAGACAGGACAGACACAGGAGGAGTTTGGAGAGGCGAGACTAAGCTAAGACTGACATGTGGAGAGGGCCTCCCACATAATACCTTCTCAAAGATGGGCCCACTGGCATGAATACACAGTCTGAGACTGCTATAAAAGCATCTCTGCCAATGGCTGCAGGGAGGTGTACAGTGGGATAAGGTAACCCCAGAAGTTCTTGTAATATCCCAAAAGGAAGGTTTTCTAGGTCAAGGAAGGGGTTCAGTCCAGGGACTGAGGCAGAAGGGAACAGTGAAGAGGTAGTCACAGTGGGTAACCCTTGGCAGAGGTTGTAAGGAATCTCCACACACCACTAAACACCAGGCCCTACTGAGGAGAAGGGGCCCCATAGAGGAGTTCTCTTCTTTTCATTTAAATGCTAGGCAAGACATTTAGAGAGGGAGCCCGGGAATCCAGCTCTGGGGAAAGCACAGATTAAACCTCATGACACTGGGGGAACCCCTCCAAAAGCCTCAGAAAGTGCAGCCTGGCCCAGTCTCTGGGAGCTGCAGGGAAGCCCCAAGCCTCAGCTTCACCATGGAGTTATTACTTAACTGTTTCTAAATTAGATCCTAGAAGAACCAAGCAAGGAATCTTAAGGGGAGAGGCCAGAGCCTCCTGTTCAGGGGCTGTGGGAATGTGCTGAGAATGCAGTGCCCCTGCCCAGCCCAGCTAATGTCCAGGGGACAGGGAACCCTGGAACACAGAGCAGCTGGGACAAGGAGGGCAGAAAGGTTGCCCCCTGGATCCCAAGGGAAGTGAAGGGGGAATCGGAGTAGTGGCTGAGCAATTTCTACAAAACCAGTGGTGAGGAGGAAGAGGAGGGTGCAGGAAGGCCGACTATGGAGGGCCAGCAGGGTATGGAGTAGTAGCTTGGAGGAGCAGTGGAGCCGTGTTGCAAATGGATGGGGACAGGGAGTCCCTCAGGCCTCCCTGAACCCTGCAGGCCCTGCACAGGCAGAGAGCGAGTCTCTAGCCCCACATCATAGGTAAGGCATCGACTCATTAGCTATGTGACCCTCAACAGGTTTTTCAACCTCTAAATCATTTCATTTGTAAAATGAGGATAGTATCACCAAGGTCATCAAATGAGATAATATGGGCAAAGTGCTTAAACACAGTGTAAGGCATACAGTAAGAAACAGTAAATGAGTTTCTATTGCTACTGATTTACCCTTGAGAGATCTAGAACTACGATGAGAATCTGAGCTGTGAGTCCTGCCCCATGTTCCACCCCCAACTTCCCTAGTCCACAGGCCAAATGGAATGGTGAGTTACGTACCAGACTGGGGGGAGGAGGAAGGGCCCTGGGAGGACTCAAATGCAGAATGGCACTGGCCAGGACTTTTTCCCATTGCCCATTCTCAACAAGAATACAAACAAAGGATACGGGTTGCTGAACATCCTTTTGAGGTCTACCTTCTCTTTGCAGTAGGGACACGTCTGCTTCTTTCCCACAATGCACCAGCCGCGGATGCAGAACTCGTGGAATCTGAGCACCACTGGTCAAGGGAAATGGTGGGCAGACAGGATGGCACTTGAGCTCCGTGCCCGTCGTCAAGGTGCCCAGGCACCAGCTCTGGAGAAAGGTTCAAATTCTAGCTTCACCTCTTATTAGCTGTATAATCTTGGGCACATACCTTCTCTCTCTGACCCTACTTCCTCACATGTGAAGTGAGGATAATGATCTCCACTTTACAGGGTTTTTACGGGGCAAAATGGAGACAATACATAGCACAGAACGGGAGCTGAGCGAGCACATGATAAATACTGCAACTGTTACTCAGGGTGACTGGATTCTGAAACTGAGGGATCCAGGCTTTAGGCTCCTTTCTGATCCAGCCAGGCTACAAACTCTGTTTACATAAGAATGGCTCCCAGCTGTGGGGAAGAAGGAGGGAGAACACAGTTCCCACTCCAGGGTGTCAGCTTCTCTAGCAGAGAACTTCTCCCAAATATCTGCCCTTGTGTGACTCTCCCACGCTTAAAGGTCTGGACAGCATGCCAGGCAGGGTAATGATCACCCACTCCCCTCCCTGACCGGAATGCACATGTGGCAGGAGATGTGGCCCAGGGGGTTCCAGGCAGGATACACGTGATTGCAAGATAGCCTATATGTGTTCTCGATGATGCCCTCTTCACTGACATCCACAAAGATCTGCTGCCCACACACGGCACACACACTGTCCGAGAGGTGTTTGGTAGGCATGCCCGACTCGCTGTAGAACTGGGAGAGAAGAACAGGAGGAAAAGACAGGAAAAGTGTGAGAATCAGCCCAAGCAGGATGGTACCACAAAGGCCTTTGGGTCTTCTGAAGAGGAGGCCAAGCAGCAGGGGGAGGAGGCCCCACAGCTACAGAACATCTTTTATAGGCCCAATCACCTCATCTGCTGGATGGATAGGGAGAAAAGGACAGACCAGTGATGGGTTGGGAGGTCAGATCTAATAGGACTTGAGCACTGGGCTGGTCAGCACCAGGGACAAGGAGACCAGGAGGTAGAAGGACTCAGGGCTGGTGATCAGGACCTATGTCAGATAAGCCACTCTGTGGCCACACTATGTTTCCATCAGAGATGGACAACATCTCTTCTCTAAGATTCAAAACAGTCAGATATCCAGTGCAATGTTGGTTTGGTGACAAGAGCATTGCCAAACATCTGCCACAGCAACAAAAGAAATTTGATCCTTTTGAATAGCATCTGGCATGATGTCTCAAACTGCCACACACTTTGACCATTCATTAATGTCATTTCAAGTAATTTAAAGAAAATATCAAAAAACTTCAGGTATACAGATATTTATTTAAGTATTATTTATCATTAAAGAAGAGTTTAGCAATTCCTCAATAACTTAAACAGAATGATCGTATGACACAACAATTATTACACCTTACATTTTAGTCATAAAAATCATGAAATTCTGGGCAGCCTGGGTGGCTCAGTGGTTTAGCATCGCCTCCAGCCCAGGGCCTGATCCTGGAGACCCGGGATCGAGCCCTGCATCAGGCTCCCAGCATGGAGCCTGCTTCTTCCTCTGCTGTCTCTGCCTCTCTCTCTGTGTCTCTCATGAATAAATAAATAAAAATCTTAAAAAAAAAAAAAATCATGAAGTTCTGATGCATGCTACAATGCATGAACCTTGAAAACATTAGGCTAAGTAAAATGTCAGACGCCACAGGACAAATATTATATGATCCCATTGATATGATGAAATACATAGAATCAGGCAAATTCATAGAGACAAAAAGTAGGCTAGAGGTGGCCAGAGGCTAGGAGAAGGGAATGGGGAGTTATTGCTTAATGGGCAGTTATTGCTTGGGATGATGAAAAACTTTGGAAACGGTGATAGCTGCACAATATTGTGAAAGTAACTAAGCACTGAACTGTACTTTTAAAAATGGCTAAAACAGTGGGTTTTAGGTTACATAATAGAAAAACCCATAAAATAATAAAAAACAGGCAAAGAAATGGAAATAACCATGCATGACCCAGAACAGGAGAATGTCTAAGTAAATTTGGTACACACTCAAGGGACTTAACTGGTGAGTTCACTGAAGGCTGAGATGTAACAATAAGTGGCAAAAAGTAGGGACAAAACTGGAGGCACAACATGATTGGTGTTGTATGTAAAGACAAGCCCAAATCTATACAAGAGAAAAGATCAGAAAGAAATATCAGTATGTTTATGCCAGTGATGTTTTGGCAGTAGGATCATAGGTGATGTGGTTTTTGTGCCTACTTTTCTGTACCCAAATTTTCTTTAATGAATATATATTACTTTTAAAGATTATTTATTACCATACTTAATTACAACAGATAACCAATTCCATGCTCCAAAAAGGAATTACAAGTTTTGCATAATTTCCTTGTGGTTTATTGTTACATAGTTAAATAGCATTTCCCCCTTACTCCAAGGAGAAAAAGACTTGAAATTTATTTGTTGACATTTTCTAAGACCTACTGTTTTTCCCTTTCCTTTGCCTTAAGAACTGTGGTCTAGGAAAGTGTCTGTTAGGCTCCTAGTTTCTGGAGTTCTCCCCATGAGGCTAAAACATGGCAACAGGCAGGCAGGGTCAAATCCCACAGTGTTTCAATAGAGCCATTGAGTAAGCTGTCAAATCATGAAGGCCTCGCACCCCCAGGGCTCACAGAAATCACACAGGAAGAGACTGTATCAGAGATACTGAGGCCAAGCTGGGGAAGATACAGGGAGGCCCGGACCCCTCCATAGAATGAGCTCAAGGGGGACCTATGGTTTATCTGCATCGGGCAGACCTAACTGCAGTCTTCTGTCACTTACTAGCTTGATGAACTTGAGCAAACCATCCAGATCCTTCCATCAAATACATACTGGGTACCTACTAATATATACTGGGTACCTACTAATATATATTGGGTACCTACCTACTAAGGTAGACATAGGTATATATATATACCTACAAATATGTACTGGGTACCTACCTACTAAGCAGTAGCAGGCACTGGACTAGGGGAGTCCAGTGGGATATAATGCTGGAAGAAGAGAGACTCGGCCTCTCTCCTATGGAACCTACAACTACAGGAGAATGACAGTAAAGGGCTAAGAAAGGGGTTGCTAACTAAGCCTAGGTGCTGTGAAGAGGCTTCTTTGAGGGCGTGACATTTGAGGCTGAGAGGTAAAGGGCAGTGGGAGTTAGCGAGAGGAAGAAAGTCAGCAGGAAGAAGGAAGAGGCCACAAAGCAGAAAGGAGCCTGGTGGGCTTGAGAAACTGAAAGGAACCTCATGTGGCTAGAGTTGTGACAAAGAGGAAAACAGTAACATCTTATTGGCCACATGAAGAATTTTGGACTAGAAATGGAAAGTCACTGGAGGCATCTGAACAGACTCAAATTTTTAGAAGATCACTCGGTCTGTGTGAAAAATGGGCTGCAGGTGGGGGCCAACATGGATTCAGAGAGCAGCTAAAGTCTCTGTTTTTTAATTCTTTAAAACAAGAGATGCTGGAGATCTGGGCCAAGGTGGCAGTCTGGGCTAATTTAATGGCAATAAAAATAGAAAGGTGTAGACAGACTGGTGATGCTAAACAGCTGAAAACTAAAGATCTGGTAGAAAAGTTCTGGATTAGAGGTCATAGAAAGTCATAGAAAAAGTCATAGAAAAAGAAAAGGGAATGCCTCGGTGAAGTGCAGAGAAGGTACTTTAGGTCTGAGCTCAGAGGAACAGTAGCATTCACGGGGAGGAAGAGTTAGTAGAGACAGAAGGAAAAGCAGGATACAGAAACATTGCAAAAGCCAATGACAACTGCTGAAGTCAGAATGAGTGACACAGAGTCACTGGTGACCTGAGTAAAAGCCATTTCAGAAGAAGGTTTGAGCCACACCAATTTAGAATAGGCTAAAGAGTAGGTGAACGGTAATCAAAAGGAGACTGGACTTTCTCTAAGTTTAGCTGTGAAGCACAGGAAATGACTCAGTAGCTAGAGAAGAAAGTGGGTCAAAAAATTTTTTTTGAAAAAGAATGCTTAACAGGTTAATGGGAAGAGCCCAGAAAGAGGGAGAAGATGAAGGCACAGATAAGAAAGTTAAGTATATAGCATAATGGGTCCCAGAGAAGGAAGAAGGTATGGAGTCCACAGCTAGGGCAAGGTGGGCTTGTGATGGAAGAAAGGACCTTTTCTACAGTGTAACTGGAAGGAAGCAGATGATGGGTACTAATATGTGAGTAGAAAACCCCAGCACAGGAGCCTGCACATAGGAACTCAGGAAATAAATAGGAGTTGCCTTCCACACCACTGAACATCAGAGAATGTGTGCACCATGAGAGCCCTGTGAGCTCTTCCAGTCAGCCCCTCCCTCAACAGGAGAGGACAGAGGAGGAGCAGGACAGCCTCACCTGAAGTCAGAGAGAACTGGTGGCAGAGCTGAGTTGGGGCCTCGTCAGGCTCAAACAGATGATTTTTGAAAAAACTTGTTGAAAAACAGAATAAAATACCCATTTCTCAGGGTTCTAGGACACAAGATTCCAGGTCACAGAGTGGTCTGAGATGACTTCAGACAACACACAGCCTCCAAGAGAGAAGTGGCATATGCTGGCGATTAAGGATTTATCTGTTCTGTGTCTTGCTCCATGTGTTGGGTATGATGAAGATACAAAGAAATCCTATAGGGTCTCTGTGCTCCAGGTGACTATAAATATAAAATATATAGCTTTCTAGAAGAGCAGTATTGTACAATAGGTATACTTGATAAATGTTAGCTACCGTCATTATCCTCTCCTTAAGTGCCATGAGCCAGGCTACTCTGCAGAGATCTTTACGTGATGCATTTACTCCTTACAACACTTTATGTGTAATGTTATTACACCCGAGAAAATGAGATCAGAGAAGTAAAGTAACTTGCTCCAGAGTACACAGCTAATTAAAAATGGATTAGAATTTGAAACCAGGTCCATCTGACTCTAACCTCTGGCTTTTGCTGCTACTTCAGAGCAGATGAATGGGCAGCTAGTTATGTCCTAATGTTATCTGGGGTGCAGAAACTCAGAAGAAAAAAAGTGTGAGGCAGGACATGTGGCCCAATGGAGCACAAACTATGCGTCACTACTCTGTCTGCCCAACAGGTCTCTGAAGGAAGAGCCCCATAAAACAAGCTTATTTCACAATCCTCTGTCCTCCACCCCCGCCCCAACATGACTTTTGGATGTGAATGGAAACTATAATGACTGGCTGTCACAAGCTTATGACCTCCCAGTGACTGGCTGAAAAAAAAAAAAACCAAACATCATCTAAGGTTCCTTTAACCAAAGAGTTACTATAGTTCATATTATAATTTCTCCATGTAAGACAAAGCAGTTATAGTGTAGAATTACCAGAGTAGTGTAGAATAATGAAAAGGAATTGGGAATGTATGTTGATACAATTGTAAACCCCATCATTTCATTTCTAGGAACCCTGAAATTAATTAATCACAGATGTGTGGGCAAATTGAACTCCAATCAATAAAAAAAAATTTTTTTATATTAATCACAGATCTTTGTAGGTCAAACCACTCAGAGGGGGATCAAGAGATGAATAAGATCTAGTTCTCCACCAGGTAGGTAGAACACTCCAAAATGAACCAGAACTCTCTGGGTTTGGAGCTATGACCACAGAATGTACAAAATTCTATGAAAAACACCTAGGACTGAAAATGTGGCATATACACACAATGGAATTCTTTTTTCTAAGAGGCTACACACACACACACACACACACACACACACACACACACACACACACAAGGAGATTATTTATTTAGCAACCTCCCCTTTTTAAAGTAGGCTCTATGCCTAGAGTAAAGACCAGGGCAGGGCTCAAACTCACAACCCTGAGATCAAGAATCAGTCAACCAACAGAGCCACCCAGGTGCCGCGATTTATGGCTCTTTTTAAAATTGAGTTATACAATGGAATATTATTCAGCCCGAAAAAAGGAAATTCTGACTCTGCTACGCCATGGGTGGACCTTGAAACATTACACTGAGTCAAATAAGCTAGTCACAAGGGACAAATATTGTGTAAGTTCATTTACACAAGGTATCTACCTAGAGTGGTCAAATTTTATTTTTAAAAGATTGTACTTGGGCATCCCCGGTGGCGCAGTGGTTTAGTGCCGCCTGCAGCCCAGGGTGTGATCCTAGAGACCCTGGATCGAGTCCCACGTCCGGCTCTCTGCATGGGGCCTGCTTTTCCCTCTGCCTCTGCCTCTCTCTCTCTCTCTCTCTCTCTCTGTGTGTCTCTATGAATAAATAAAATCTTTAAAAAAATAAATAAAAAATAAAAGATTGTACTTATTTATTCATGAGAGACACACAGAGAGAGGCAGAGACATAGGAAGAGGGAGGAGAAGCAGGCTCCCTGTAGGGAGCTTGATGCAGGACTCAATCCCGGGACTCCGGTACCATGCCCTGAGCCAAAGGCAGACGCTCAACCACTGAGCCACCCAGCTGTCCCTAGAGTGGTCAAATTTTTAGAGGCAGAAGCAGGATGGTTCTTTCCAGAGGCTGTGGGGAAAGAGGAGTGTGGAGATATTATTTAAAGGGTACAGAGCTTCAATTTTGCAAAATGATGAGTTCTATGGATGGATGTGGTGATGGTTGCAGAGCATGTAAATGTACTTAATGCCACTGAATTATAGACTTAAAAAATGGTTAAGATAGCAAATTTTATGTGTAGGCCACCCAGGGATCCCCCATAATTTTTTTTTTTAAATGACTAAGGCTTGGGCAGCCCCGGTGGCCCAATGGTTTAGCGCCACCTTCGGCCCAGGGTGTGATCCTAGAGACCCAGGATCGAGTCCCACATTGGGCTCCCTGCATGGAGCCTGCTTCTCCCTCTGCCTGTGTCTCTGCCTCTCTCTCTGTGTGTCTCTCATGAATAAATAAAAAATAAATAAAAATAAAAATAAAAATAAAATAAGTAAAATGATTAAGGCTCCTACTTAGAAGTGAGCAGTGGTAGAGCTAGTAAAGGCTGCACTTGGTCATACCTAGCACATTGTGAAAGGTTGATAAATAACAGTTGCTTAAATAAATGAGAAAGAATAAGTTGGCTAACAAATGCATGGAAGGCTGGAATGTCCTAGCTTCTTCAAACTGCCATGACCAAACCACTGATAGGTTGTGGCTTCAAGACCAGGGATGTTCTTGAAATTTAGGTTGCTGTGGTTCATAGCCCCAGGTGTTCATTCCTAAGTAGACCACACCCCACTTGACCAAAGACCAGGGCAGAAATAGGGGAGTCCTGGAATTCTCAGGTTTGAAAGAACTGTAAAGGTAGTGTAGTCTATCCCTTTATCCCAAACTGGGAGTTGAGAGTTTCTTCCTCTCTATTCCTGCCTAGTCTTATCTGTGGGCATCCTGAGCACTAGCAGAAAACCTGCTATTAAATCTGCACATTAGCTATGGAAAACAATGAATGAATCAACTCCTCGCAATTCACCCTGTACTGTCACAAGCCATCCTAGTCTTCCTATGACCCACTCCCTTCCCCTGGAAATGGGGGCTTGGAAAACAGAAAACTGTTAGATTTAGGGTCAACAAGGTCACATTCTATTGGACAGGAGCTGGATTGAGCAGCTTCTCTGAAAGAAATAGACATTCTCAATGTCAAGGACCTAGAGAAAAGGTAGATCTTCAGAGATACTAGGATTCAGAAGGCTGGCCTGAGGTACAGACAAATTTTTATCAGAACACAGGTTCTAGATCTAGACATCTAGAGGACAGTGGTTGTCTAGATATGGATTCCAGGTGGCATGTGCTAAGATGGCACCTGCTACATAGAGGTAAGTGGAGAGTTGGATGAGATAGGGTCTGAAAGCCTGAGAAAGCAGGTACCTTGCTATGTCAGATTAACTTCATTCAAGTATGCATGCTTATTTTCCTCTAATAAAGTACAGTGTGATTGTTTGATCCTTGTGTTCTTGTGCTATTAGGAGGCATAGAGAGGTATTTGGATTCATCCTTGGGCCAGACTATTAAAGAATAAGCATCAGGTATTGGGGGTAAGCACTGAGAACTCACAGAAAGAAGGAGAATATGAAGAGTCAAGAGCTGGTGCTTGAGGCACTCTCCACCCTAATGAATAATTCTCCCACCAGGTCTCTCGGTGATGCTGGAATTTATCATTATTAGGGAATTACCTTAATAAGGATTATCATTTGTAATCAATGGAACATACAATAATCCTTCCCAAAAGCATGGAAAGAAGTCCAGCTCAAATTCTATTTTTGGGAAGCCAATGTAATGATTCCATCTCCTATAGGAGAAGCTAACTAGTGGATCAATTCTGAGCTCAGTTCCATTTGGACTGAAGAGGGTTTTGTACACTGGTTATTAGTGACCCACCTGAGGGAATTAAGGCTATGCTTAAATTGGCAGCTGATAATAATCTTGAGATAAAATTGGCAACAACCTGGGAAAAACAGAATTGGCCCATAAAAAAAAAGAATGAGAAGAAAAAGAAATCACAAGAGGGTACAGGGCAGGATACTGGCAAGAGTCACTTTGAAAAGCTGAGTGTGCCAAAGAAGCAGACTTCAAGAAAAGTTGTTGAAAGTAGACAACTGAATGTCTGGAAATCTCTTCTGGACAGTAAAGTAGTTAAAGGAAGAGCTGAAGTCTACACCAATAGATGAGAGACCATGAAACGTAGCTAAAACACAAGACAGTTGTTCAAACAAGAATCTAATGGGCTGTCTATAAGTGACCCAATGCACTTTGTTTCCTTTTAATCTATTATAGAAGAAACAAAAATAGTCCCATGACCCTGAGAAACAAAATCCTATATCTAAAACTGTACTTGATGAAAGTTACCCAAGGTGATGGCTGCGTATTCTGCTTAACCTGAACTGCCCAAAGCCTACCAGTCCATGGCACAAGTGAGACTGCAGCAGCACTGATATAAAATGTGCACAGCAAATATCCTCCCACCTACAAAACTGCCTCAAACTTTCGGAGATTTCTTGAAGTCCTCATACAAAGGCACCAATCCTTTACTGTGCTTCACAGTTGGTCTTCATTGGTATCTGCTGCCTGAAGAAAACCCTGACATTCTCCTAAGGTTTCTTTCTAAACTGCCAAACCTTATGTTGCAAGAACTTCTGAAGGCCTTTCAGATCTCCTGCGTCAGACAGAACCACATGCATTTTAGCACAGAACTGGAGAAATGTCCATTAAACTTGGAAATATTCCTTTTTGGGTGGGGCCTTCTAATGAGCTGACACTGCGATGAGGAGTACTTCTTTGTTCACGTAATTATAAAGAGAATGCATTACTTTTACAAGCAGCAAAACAACAAAGATACATTTCCATTTTGAAAAAAAGAAATAAGAATATTGACTTGGGTTTCCTAAGACTGCCTGTTACTTTACTCACATTTAAGCTTGAAGACTCTCTACCTGGTCTCCACCTTGTAGCATTTCCTAGATCAGTGCAAGTATACCAGCCAAGGAGTGGCTCGCGTTAGACATGTCAGCTTTGATATATACTTTCCTTCAATCTTCAGAACTAATCTATATCCAAGATTAATCCTAGCCAAGTCCTAGCAAACGCACTTCCAAAATACTTCTCAAATGGCCTGGATCTCTCCCTTTGCACCACTTCTTCCCTAACCCAAGCTACCTTCATCTTGCCCAGATTACTGCGACTATCTCTTAGTCCACTTAAAGCTGTGGACCCCTCTCCAATCCCTTCTCAACCCAGCAGCCAGAATGATCTTTTCAAAGTACAAATCTGAAGATGTCATTTTCTATCTTAGCCTCCCAGGGCTTTTAGCATAAAAACCACAATCTTTCGTTTGGCCTTCAAGGCTCTTTCTAGTTTAGCTTCTATTTCTCTAGATACTTCCAGTACATTCTCAGCCATATAACCACACTGGCCTTAGTTCCTCCAAATGGCTACCCTTTTTCTCACTACAGAAACTCCTATCTACACATGCTGTTTGCTCTCTCTGACGCCCACATCACTTCCCATTTCATCTAGTTAACTCCTACATGTCAGCTCCCCCGTCACTTCTTTAGGGAAGCCATCTCTGAGCCCCAAGACTAGGTCAAATGCTACTACTGCATTTGTTCACAGCACTGTGAACCTTTCCTTCAAAGTACTTATTAAAGTTATAATTTTATATTGGTATGTTCATTACTTTAATTCTCATCTCTGCCACTAGGGCATAATCTCCATCTGGGCAAGGACCATGTACTCCTTTGTAATTCCAGCACAAGCCCAGTGTCCAGGCACATAGGAGGCGTTCAATAAATATCTATTGAATGAATGTTAACTTCCTGAATGGTCAAGCAGTTCTTTTCCTACAAGTGGCCCTAAAGTTAATAATTTCAGGGTACATCTGATATCTGGTTTTCCAAATTTTAAGGAAGAAATCTCCAAACACACTACTGATATCTTGAAGGATTTTTTAAGGTTTATCTCTTCCATCAAACAAGTAATGCTATGCTGACCTCTTTGGAAGTGGTGGGAGGCAATATTAAAAGCCCAGGTGAACTTACCCCTATGGTAGACGCCATGTAGTCTGCACACATTTCTGCAAAGTCTCGCTCAAGAACCCCATAGTAGAGGCCATAGAAGAGGAGAGAAATACCAAAGTCCATGGCATCTTCTGGTTTGATCCTGTAAGGGAAGCAGCATGGCTTGTAAGGCCTGCCCTAAGACACAATTGCTTTGGATCACTACTCCAGAACACATAGTGAGGCACCTAAAGTCAGAAGCTTTAAAGGCTAAAGCAAGTGTTGGCAAAACAAGACCAATTCCAGCCTGCTGCCTGTGTTTTATATGGCCTGTTGGTACTGTTTGAACAGGTTAGCACCGTGAGCTACAAAACCAAGCCAGGGTATGGCCTATTGCTCCTCTCTTCCCTACTCCGTCCCCAGTGCCTACGTCCTCCAACTGGCAACCACACCTTGTAGCTGTCTAGGGCCCACTCTCATTGGCACCTAAGTGTTGAGACTCCACTGCTGGAAATCACTGTACACCAACCAGTAGAATTTCAGTCTGGAAGTGGAAACTCACCAAGTTGCCTCACCTCCAGCCAGCTGCCCAAGTTGAAATGGCTGGGCAAGGGCACACCAGGATCTGAGCTGTCACTGAATAGTAAGTGAAAATAATCCCAGTGGTCACATAAACCCTTGTCAGACTCCTCCTGAGAATGTCTCATTTGATGGCAAGTGGGCACAAAGTATGCCCCAGATCTGGGAGAGCCTATCCATCAAACAAGGTAGGGCAAGGGAAGAGTTTCCCCTCTTGTTATACTCTATATCATCCTAGACTTTGCCTTTTGTCCACAAAACCTAAATATTACTTGGCCCTTTACAGAAAAAGTTCACCAACCACAGCTTTAGAAAATAAAGATAAAATTAGTAAATATACACATACCAGTTACTATAAAATTTTAAGTTGTATCTATACATATTCTGTATCATGTCATCAAAATTAAATTTTGGTTCAAGAGGCACCTGGGTGGCTCAGGCAGTTAAGCAGCTGGCTCTTGATTTCAGCTCAGGTCATGATCTCAGGGTCCTGGGATTGAGCCCCACATGGGGCTCCCTTCTCAGCAGAGAGTCTGCCTCTCCCTCTCCCTCCCACTCATGCTTATGCTCTCTTAAATAAATAAATAAAATCTTTTTAAAAATTGGGGGTCCAAGTCTACTCACTAAGGACAGAGATCTTGCCTATACATCAGCAGGCTTGTTTTAATAATTCCAAGGACCAATAATTTGCGACCTTCAGTCTCTGAATGTTTATTACAGAAAACAACCTTTGTTAAAAATCTGTACCAGGAACTGTTTAAGTTCACTTAAAGTTGTAACTTATATTTATCTTAAAAAGTTGAGTTTATTATCAATCTTGTAATATTTAACCTACTAGACATCATAATCTTATACCAATTAACCTGATTAGTAGCATAAAAATGGTCAAGATTCTCAATTCTGTTTTTCTTGTATAGTTTTTTTTCTTGTATAGTTTATGTAAGTAAAAACAAACTATAATTACAGAATAACTATCTTCAATACAATGTAGCATCTTTTTTTCTTCCTTTTTCTTTTTTTAAAATAGGCTCCGTGCTGGGTACTGCAGGGCCTGAACTCACAACTCTGAGATCAAGACCTGAGCTGAGGGACGTCTGGGTGGCTTAGCAGTTGAGCATCTGTCTGCCTTTGGCTCAGGGCATGATCCCGGGCTCCGGGGATCAAGTCCCGCATCAGGCTCCCTGTGAGGAGCCTGTTTGTTTCTCCTTCTGTCTATGTCTCTGCCTCTCTGTGTGTCTCATGAATAAATAAAATCTTTAAAAAAAGGAAAGAAAGAAAGGAAAGAAAGGGAAAGAAAAGAAAGAAAAGAAAAAAAGAAAAGAAAAGAAAAGAAAAGAAAAGAAAAGAAAAGAAAAGAAAAGAAAAAAAGAAAAAAGAAAAGAAAAGACAAGACCTGAGCTGATATTGAGAGTCAGATGCTTAACCGACTGAGCTACCCAGGCACCCTACAATGCAGAAATCTTTTTAACCACACAGATTAGGAAGATATCTGGAAATATCTTGGTTTTCTTTGATGGGGCTTGTTGGACTCTACACTGATGAATTCCGATAAACCTCTGTGAAACCTGTTTATGCTTTTAGCCTATGCTACTTCTAGAAGAAAGAATTCCATGGGTATTCTCTCACTTTATAAAGTAAGGACTTACTCTTTTCATTTTTTTTTTTTTTAAAGATTTTGTTTATTTATTCATGAAAGACACAGAGACAGAGAGAGAGACAGAGAGAGAGGCAGAGACACAGGCAGAGGGAGAAGCAGGCTCCACACAGGGAGCCTGATTAGGGATTCGATCCCGGGTCTCCAGGATCATGACCTGAGCTGAAGGCAGCGATAAACCGCTGAACCACCCGGGCTGCCCACTCCTTTCAGTTTCAAAGAGACACTACCTACAGTGCACTAGATTTGGGAAAGAGGTCAATCTGAATCCTCAATCTCTAGCTTCGAGTGCCCAGCCTTAGGCTTAGGACTCCTCATGATCCACAGCCCACAATCCCCATCAACTCAGTCAGGAGACCACATTTCCACTCTCATCTGCCCTGCTTGATCACTATACCCTACAGTCTCAGAGTCTAGGATTTCTTGGTTTCTGCCTCAACTGGGAGTGGGGGGACCTGTATGCTGGTATGAATCTTTTTGAAATCATATGACTATATGAAGCAATAGCCAGAATCTGACTCCTGGTAATGTATCCTTAGAAGCAACAGAGCAATGTTATCTGTGACAGCACAATATTGAAAAACACCCTAAGTGTCCAACAATGCGGTAAGAGTTAAATGTTCACAGGTTAATTTTCTAAAAAACGATTTTCTTAGAAATCTGATAAAAGGGGAATTTCAGCTATGTGACAAAGCAACAATGTGTTAAATATAACCGATGCTTATTACACTGCATCTGGACTGTGAGATTCTTAAAACTGGATGTGTTCCTGGGAAGGTGGAGAAGCTTCTGGGCCATCCATCTGTTTGGTCTCATTCTCTCACATCTCAGCCCTAGAACTACTGTGAGGACTCCTACAGATACCACTCTGCTGTTTCCTGCCCTGTATACTCCTAGATGAACTTGTTAGCAGGTATGGCCAACTGTATCACATGAGTTTGACTGTCTAGTCCAGGGGTTGACAAACTTTTTATGGAAAGGACCAGATAGTAAGTATTTTGAGTTTTGTGGCCCAAATAGTCTCTGCCACAAATATTCAACTCTATTATTGTTATATTGCAGAAACAGTATATACATAAACAAATGAGTGTGACTGTGTTCCAGTAAAAAACTTTTTTTATTTTATAAAAATAGGAAGTAGGCCAATTTGGTCCACAGGACAGCTTGCCAACTCCTAGACTCCCTGAACCTAAGACCACTCAGGTAGAGTGGACATTCCAATAAACAGTACTTTCATGGACAAGGAAAATGACTCTGTTAGGATGATGGAGTTATAAGTAACTGGCTATAATCATTATTACACTTACCTTTATGATACTTTTCCATTAAAATATAGGTTCTTGGAAAATATAACCAATGATTTGGGACTCTAACTCTATATATCCAGACATTCCTTTCTCTTTGCCAGCACAAATCATGGAGGGCCAACCTTCCCATTCCCCAAAGTCCAAGTATCCTACTTGGACTCCTACTATCCTGGATGCCATGTCCCCCTTGTTAATACTCAGGACTTGGCTCTAGGAAGAAAAGTATATCACATCAGCCCCTCCTCCCCAAACACAAGCGAAAACAAAAGCAAAGAGTACTTACTTGAATAATAAATTGAGACCAAAGAGGGTAAACATGACAGCCATGTAGCCAACAATGCCAGTGGCATAGCTGATTTTATAGATCAACAGGAACCACTTATAAACCAACCTGGAGAAAGGAGAGAAAATTAGTAAAGCTGACATGGCAACTCTGGCCTAGGAGCCTCTGGATTACCAGAATCTCTTACTCTTACATTACTGGGGACATCAGGTTATTTGCTTAGGACTTACTGAGCAACTTTAGTTACTGTCCAGAGCTGGTCACTCCCTTAATTGCAGAAATACCTCTCCATACCAGGGAGCTAATGCTTTATATTTTCCCAGTCCCAGACCAAGGAAAGAAAAGAGAGCCTTAAAAGAAGGTTTTAGCCTCAAACAAAAAAAAGCATAGCTGACCACAGACAGCTATGTCCTCTCAAATTCAGATCAGCTGGATAAAGAAGTGAAAGTTAGTAACTACAGCTATGCTTAGATGGGAACAGATGGTGAAGATCAGCTGTTCATTAGGAAAGAGAATTCAAGGGAAGATGAAAAAGAGGTAAAATCAGCTATAGGCTTTCCCCCTACTTTTAAAAAAAAGTTATTTATTTAAGTAATCTATACACCTGACATGGGGCTCAAACTCTTGACCCTGAGATCAAGAATTTCACGCTCTTCCGACTGAGCCAGCCAGGTGCCCCAGGCTTTTCCTACTGGGCATGGTTAACCTGAACACTGCTTTGCTCCTATCTACAGGCCAATAATGAATTAGTGTCTAATGAATTTGCTTCCAAAATGATTTTCTTTCTGGAGAAGGGATAAGAAAGGAGACACTCAAAGAATACCTTTGAATGGATTTGTGTGATGGTGGTGGTAGTAGGGTCATACAAAGCTCTTGAAGGAGGAGCAATGCTCTCCAGAATCCAAAGAAAAGCAGTGTGAAATCTGGTTGGTTGACCCCAGCCAGGTTCAAAGAAAGATGGTCCCTGAATGTATCAGAGCCTTTTAAATGCTCTGCAGGTCCTTTTTTTTTTTTAAAGAATTTTTTTTTAATTTTTATTTATTTATGATAGTCACACAGAGAGAGAGAGGCAGAGACACAGGCAGAGGGAGAAGCAGGCTCCATGCACCGGGAGCCCGATGTGGGATTCGATCCCGGGTCTCCAGGATCACACCCTGGGCCAAAGGCAGGTGCCAAACCGCTGCACCACCCAGAGATCCCCCTATGCAGGTCCTTGATATCAGCAACGACTACTCTATTTGTGGTGAAAGCAAATGAGAAATTCACTTGAATAAACAGCTCAAGCCTGTCTGGCTCCTGAGACCACATTACCACCAACCTTGCTGGGCTGCAGGGAGGAAGCTCAAGGTCCCTACCTATGAGTCCCGTTGTGGCTAAGCAAGCAGTGATGAGTTCTCAGGCAAGGGAAAGGCCCCAAACATTTTGTAGTGCCTGCCCTCAGAAACCACACAATGCTCCATTATGCAGAGTTTGTACTCATCAGATATGAGTGAGATGGTGGAAAGGATGTGGAATTTTAGGCAGTATCTGGATTGAGTTTTATTAGCTGGGTAATTCCAGGTAAATCAAATCACCACTCTTAAGGTAAGTTTACTTATTTGTAAAATGGGGAAACCATGATACCTTCCTCAATGGATTGTATAGAACCCATTCCTGGTGTATATAACACATGCTCAATAAATGCTGCATGACTCAGGATGGATGTTTTAAGAAAGTGCTTTGAAATTATAAAGCATTATCAAATGTTAGTTATTATCATCAAAAACTTCCCATGTCATAGACATATTTTCAGTCATTTTACCTACAAGTTGATATTGTTACTTACTAACTCTTAAAGTATATTTTTACACCTTTTCTTCATAGTACCCTTTATGAGGTACCAATTATTGTCACATTTCTAGGGATAAAAAATTCAAGGCTCAGAAAGGTGAAGCCATACAGGTCATTTAATTTACAACTGGCAGGGCTGTTTCCAATCCACATCCACCTGGTTCCAGAGTCTCCATCTTCTGTCATAGCCCTTAATGTAAACTACCACAGCCAGAAAGAGACTTTGGATCACCAACTTCACCTTGAAGATAAATTTTACTGTGTACAAGGAAACTCACAAGGCCAAAATAAGGTTTGCAGTGAAATGGCATAAAATGCATGGGGAAAAGAGCAACTTGCAACTTGGAAGACTTTGGTTCTGGTAGGTACAACTTTGATGCTGGCTAGTTCTTCTGCTAGGCTCTCCTGGACCTGTACATATGTCTCTCACAGCACTTACCAACTGCACTGAAACAGCTGCTTTCTTGTCCATCTCCTCCATTAAACCGAGCATTCCTTGAGGGCAGGGACCATGTCTTATCCAGTTCTGTATCCCCAGCGCTCAGCACAGGGCCTGACACATAGCAGGTGCTTGTTGAATGAATGAATGAATGAGAAAATCTCTCTTTCTGTCAAGTACAGATATTAAATGACCTCACAAGCTGGTTGGGAGGATCAAACTAGAAATGCATTTGGATAAAACACAAAGAATAATACAGGCAGGGGCTGCTCTGTGACCAAAGAAGGAAATATTATTTGTTGAAAAATTGCAAATTTACTGAGATTCATTCATTCAACAAAAATTCACAGAGTAGGCTACTATGTGCCAGGCCCTGTGGTAGGGCCTGGATATACAGGGACAAACAAAATACATGTGGTTCCCGATCTCACAGTTATAGTTTAGTGGGGGAGATAGATACTCAAGATTTTGTGATATAGGGACGCCTGGGTGGCTCAGCAGTTTAGCGCCTGACTTCAGCCCAAGGTGTGATCCTGGAGTTCCAGGATCAAGTCCCACATTGGGCTCCCTGCATGGAACCTGCTTCTCCCTCTGCCTATGTCTCTACCTCTGTGTGTGTGTGTGTGTGTGTGTCTCATGAATAAATAAAATCTTTATAAATAAATAAATAAATAAATTAATTAATTAATAATAAAATCTTTAAAAAAAAGACTTTGTGATATGTTCTGTGTTGGAAAACTATAGGGCCTATGAAAGAATATAACAGAAAATCTAATTTAGAGATCAGAGAAGGGTTCATAAAAGAAAATAACACTTAAAATGAGGCCACAATGATCACCAGAATTTGCTTACTTTTAATACAGACCTTGATACAAACTCTAAGGCAAGCTATAGGGAAATATTTTGGGGGTTTTAATCTGTGAAGGTGAGTGGGGAGTTCTCCCAATCAGCTTGTTTTGGTGGGGCCCCATGCCAAATAATCTTGGCAAACATATTTTGTTTTTTGTTTTACAAATTATTACAATTACAATTTTTTCAACCTAAACCCACCCCAATCCCATGCATTCCAACCCATTTGCTTCAGGAAACCTAGCTCTTCCCCACTACCTAAACTCTCACCTTGGGGTTGTCTGTACTAGTGGTTTTCGGGTGGCTCGGAAGGTGACAAAAGCTGTGACAGCAGAGAAGAAGATCCAGATCACTAGGAACCTCCACCAGTGCAGCTTCACTGTGAAATAGAGGGGAACAACCCACATCTGAAAGAGGGTCACCATCTGAAACACAAACACAAGCACTTCAGCTCTAGCCAGCTCCCTCCACATTCTATCCAGAAGTCCAAAGTGTATCTTGTGCCTGATTTTCTCCTCAATTTCCAATTTTGGACAGAGGCACCTCCTAGTGATCTTAGAAACCTAGGACCATGCCTGACACCTCCCTTTCATTCCTTACCTATCTGTTGTATATATTCTTCCCTTTCCATGTGAGCCCTTGCTATCCCTTGCCTGGCTCACTACAATGACCTCTTTGTTAAGTCTCCCTACATCCAGAGTCTCCCTCTCCAATCTATCCTTCCCAAAAGCACTAGAATGGTATCTCTAACATAGAGTCTTGAACATGTCATTCCCCCACTTACAACCCTCCAGTGGTCCCCAGCATACAGGCAGTCAAATCCCCTACAATGTGGCCCCAAACTACTGTTTTAAGAGTAACCTTCTACTACTCTCCATGCTAGTCAGGCTGTCCCCCTCAGGCTAAAACATCTTTTTCACCACCTGCCTTTCTGCCTGATAATATCATAACCAAGACACATGAAGCCTTCAATTTCCTTTCCAGGCGGAATGAGTCATGACTTTCTAGTGCTCCAAAAGCACTTTCTTTTCTACCATCATTACAGTGCTTATCTAAGCATAATTCAGATTCATTCTCATTCTGAATGTAAGCTCCTTGAGAGCAGTGACTAGGCCATTTCCTATGTGCTAGGAAATGGTCTAGCAGATGACAGATCCTCAGTAAACTTAGATATGTGAGAAGAAAGTAAAACTAGAACCCCAAAGGGAGGCCTGTTTCCACTGTAAAGAGTGTCTCAGAACTCAGACTTCAGACTCAGCTGAAGAGTTCTAAATGTACAAAATGATTCTGTCAGAAGTTTGGGCTAACCACCAGTCCTCTACTCCCTGGTGCCTCCTAACTCCCTCCACCAGCCATCCCACTTTAACTAGATGTCACTCTGTACGGGTGAGGAGCAGGTGTAAAAAAAAAGTAGCACTTAATGGAGGCTTTCTTCCTGATGTCATCAAATGAAATGAAAGACATTTAAAAGGGGCTGGGCATGGGGACGAGTTATAGAGAAGAAAACAGCAGCTAGTTTTCTGAAGTTCCATAGTGGAGAAAGCTTTTGAGAAAGTATTTACTTCAGGATTTCTAAACCAGTGCTACCTAAACAAAATATAATGGAAGTCACATATGTAATTTTAAGTTTTCTAGTAGTGACATTTAAAAAAGTAAAAAGAAACGTTGGTATGAATTTTTTAAAAGATTTTATATATTTGAGAGAGAGACAGCAAGAGAGAGCATGAGCAGGGGGAGGGGCAAAGGGAAAGGGAGAAGCAGAGTCTCTGCTGACTAGGGAGCCTGACACAGAACTCGATCCTAGGACGCTAGGATCATGAGTCAAGCAGAAGGCAGACACATAACCGACTAAGCCACCCAGGTGCCCTGAAATTATTTTTTTTCCCTGAAATCATTTTTTTAAAGATTTTATTTATTTGACGGGGGGGGAGCGTGCATGCAAGCATGGGGTGAAACAAAGGGACAGGGACAAGTAGACTCCATGCTGAGCAGGAACCCCAATGTGGGACTTGAGCTCACAACCCTCAGATTGTGATCTGAGCTGAAATGAAGAGTCAAATGCTCAACCAACTGAGCCACGTAGGCACCCCCAGATAAGACTAATTTTATTTTATTTTTTTAAGACTAATTTTAATAATATGTTATTATTTTAATTTAAAATTTTAATTAAATTAAAATTAATTTAATTTTAATAATATTTTTTATTTTACCAATATATCCAAAATAATATCATTCTAACATTTTCTCATTATTAAAATTATTTATGAATTATTTTACTTTGGTTTTGAAATATTTTACTTCGGCTTTGAAATCTGATGTGTAATTTATGGCATATGTTAAGAAAGACTAGTTATTTTTTTTTTTTGACTAGTTACATTTTAAGTGTTCAATAGCCATATGGTAATAGTGACTCCCATATTGGGACAGTGCAGCTAGAGCATCTTTTTAGCATTTAGTTGTCTCCTGAGGCTTCTAATAAACTGCTCTGTGGCAAGAAAAAACCTTAGTGTTTTAGTGTTATTTTGTGTAAGAGAAAAAAAAAGAGATATGAGAGGAGAATGGTGACAAGATTCTACTTTGCTTGAGAGCTTACAAATCTATGTGCCTCTTGGCGGGATGAGCACCGGGTGTTATGCTATATGTTGGCAAACTGAACTCCAAAACAACAACAACAACAAAAGCAAATCTGTGTGCCCTCTGGTACTGGCTAATGGTCAGTTAACAAGTGGGTCAGTCTCAGTACCCACTCTACTGTATAGAAACCTTCAAGTGACTCTCTGAATGAAACATCCTAAAATATTCTGGCCTTATATGAAAAGTGTGGAACCACCAGGATGTACTAACAATGTCTATACCCAAAGAACATTCCAGGGCACATTCTGCGAGATGGGAGGAGACCAGGAAAGGACATCACATCAAACCACACATTAAACTAGGGGATACGAGTGATGCCTGGGTGGCTCAGTTGGTTAAGTGTCCAACTCTTGATTTCAGCTCAGGTCAGGATCTCAGGGTTGTGAGATCAAGCCCTCATGTCAGCATCGTGCTCAGTGGGGAGTCTGAGATTCTCTCTCTCTCTCTCAATAAATAATTTTTTTTTTCAAAATCTTTAAAAAAAATACTGTAGGGACACCTGGGTGGCTCAGCAGTTAACCATCTGCCTTTGGCTCAGGGCGTGATCCTGGAGTCCCAGGATTGAGTCCCACATCAGGCTCCCTGCATGGAGCCTGCTTCTCCCTCTGCCTATGTCTCTGCCTCTCTGTGTGTGTGTCTCTCTTACAAATATATAAATAAAATCTTAAAAAATAAAAATAAAAAAATACTGTAAACTAGGGAATAAGGCAACCAGAATCCTGATATTCAAAGGGAGTAAATATGGATCCCTGGGTGGCGCAGCGGTTTGGCGCCTGCCTTTGGCCCAGGGCGCGATCCTGGAGACCTGGGATCGAATCCCACGTCAGGCTCCCGGTGCGCCTGCTTCTCCCTCTGCCTGTGTCTCTGCCTCTCTCTCTCTCTCTCTCTCTCTCTCTCTCTCTGTGACTATCATAAATAAATAAAAAAATTAAAAAAAAAAAGGAGTAAATAAATGGTGGTAGGATGTAGAGAAAAGAGCTGCAGGGTCTTTAGCCTTCATATTGTTTGCTTTAACAGGCTCATAGGGATATTTACAAAACAGGAGGCCCAGAGACTAGAGAAGAATTGAATTACAGAATGTGGTTACATTTGTCTTCTCTGAGGAAAAGAAAACAAAACAAAACAGGAATTTCTGGTCTTCTTCCAGCTTTTCCAAAAACTTGGCTGTTGCAAAAAATCCAGCCTGTCCCCTACCAGCCTTTTCCCCACTCCTCACCAATCATCAATGGCATGTTCTGAGGGGGAATCTAGTAAAGATAATTTTCTCTACATGAGCTGTAGCTCTGCCTATTTTGGGTGCAGAAAGAGGCAAAGGACCTGGATTCTATTCTGGGTTGAACAAAGGCATAATTGGGAATAAGTCTAGGCATCAGTGTGATAGGAATGAAAAAATTTTGCCTTACTTTGTAACTCTGAGGCTTAAAACCTTAAGGGTATAAAGCTACTCAACTCACATCATGAAAGATAGAAACAAAAGGAAAGGAAGAAGGAAAGGAAAGAGGGAGCAACTTAGGGACAGAATTAGGTTTTTTTTTTTTTTTTTAATTTTTATTTATTCATGATAGACACAGAGAGAGAGGCAGAGACACAGGCAGAGGGAGAAGCAGGCTCCATGCCGGGAGCCTGATGCGGGACTCGATCCCGGGACTACAGGATCGCGCTCTAGGCCAAAGGCAGGTGCGAAACCACTGAGCCACCCAGGGATCCCCATAGAATTAGGTTTTTTTAAACGAGACAGCCAAGTAGATGCCCCAAACACCTGGGTTCTAATTCTGTCTGCTTCCAACTCACTGGATCACCCTAAGGAGGTCCTTCCTCCTTGAGGGAAAGGTTTGGCTTGATTTTTCAAGTCCTTCAAGTTCTAACATACCAAAGTTCTATTAAGTAGCCTTGTATCTCAGATTTCTGGGGAGAGTGAAGGCAGTGTTCATTCACTCATACATCAAGTATTTATTTTGCAACTAATAGAAAAAAGATTGCAAAATAAACATGACCCTTAGTCCTTGTCCTCAAGAACCTAACAGACAAGCATCAGGAGAAAAATATACACCAAACCTTTAATTTAATGATTCTATTAATCTTTAGATGCCTTTTAAAACACTGTTTTGTTTTAAAGATTTTTTTTTTTAGGTTGGCTCCAAGCCCAGCATGGAGCCCAATATGGGGTTGACCTCATGACCCTAAGATCAAGACCTGAGCTGAGATCAAGAGTCAGACGCTTAACCTATTAAGCCATCCAGGCACCTCTAAAGATTTTTAAGTAATTTCTACATCCACTGTGGGGCTCAAACCCATAACCCCATGATTGAGAGTTACATGCTCCATTCAATAAGCCATCCATGTGCGCCTCTTTAGACACTTTTTAGAAATCCAAATGGAGGCCAGCCGCAGTGGCGCAGCGGTTTAGCACCACCTGCAGCCCAGGGTATGATCCTGGAGATCCAGGATAGAGTTCCATGTCAGACTCCCTGCATGGAGCCTGCTTCTCCCTTTGCCTGTGTCTCTGGCCTTTCTCTCTCTCTCTCTCTGTCTCTCATGAATAAATAGATAGAATCTTAAAAAAAAAAAAAAAAGAAAGAAATTCAAATAGAAATCATTAAAGAATGAATAAACAAAGTAGAATGACATAGTGAAATGGAGATTTTAGAATTAAAGAGATCTAGATATGAATCCCAATATAGGTATTTACTGTATTACCTTAGGTAAGTCATTTACTCCTGATAAGCCTAAATTTTCTGAACTGTAAAACGGGGTTAAGAGCATCTACTCTCAAAAAATTGTATAGAATAAGTAATTAATGCATGGAAAGCTCTTGGAACAATGCCTAACAAGATAAGCATTTAATGTAAGTAATGTAATAAATATAATGTATTCAATATAGTAGCCCTTTTATATAAAATAACAAGTGCATAATTCATAGTAAGTATTCAGTAAATGATAGTTCTTATTATGTCTTCACATGTTCAAAACTGCATAAAGTCAAATGTAATAAGGAGGCAAAGAATGCAATGAGGCGACCAATAACATGTTGAAAGTGCCGCGTTATAATGAAATAGAGACAAATATATATATATAAAAGATCAGTGAAACCAAGAGCTGATTATTTGAAAAGATAAACAAGGTTGATAAATCTGTACCCAGACACAACAAGAGAGAGGACCCAAGTAAAATTAGAAACAAAAAAAAAAAAAAAAGGAAGGAACAACCAACACCACAGAAATACAAAGAACTATAAGAAACCACTATAAAAAATTATATTAAAAATTCATCTATAGAAGAATTAGATAAATTCCTAGAAACATTCAATCTTTCAAAACTGGATCTGGCAGAAACAGAAAATCTGAGCAGACAGATTACTAGTAATGAAATGGAATCAGTAATAAAAAAAAAAAATAAATAAATAAATAAACCTCCCAACAAACAAAAGTCCAGGACCAGATGGCTTTACAGGTGAATCTACCATTTAAAGAAGAGAAGAGTTAATACCCATTCTCAAACTATGTGAAAAGAAAAGAAAGCTTCCAAATACATTCTATAAGGCCAGCATTACTCTGATACAAAACCACACAAGACACTACAAAAAACAAACAAAAACCAACCAAACAAAACACCTACAGGCTAATATTCAGAATGCACATAGATGCTAAAGCCCTCAACAAAATATCAGCAAACCACATTCCACGAACATTAAAAGGATAATGCACCATGATCCAGTGGGACTTATTCTGGGAATGCAAGGATGATTCAATATTCACAAATCATACTTCACATTAACAAAATGAAGGATAAAATTCATATAATTATCTCAATATATATAGAAAAAGCATTTGAGAAAATTCAATATTCATTCATGATACAAACTTGACAAAGTGAGAGTAGAGAAAATATACCTCAACATAATAAAGGCCATATATGAAAAACCCACAGCCAATACCATACTCAATGGTGAAAAACCAAAAGCTTTTCCTCTACGATTAAGACAAAAATGCCCATTTCTGCCACTTTTATTCAACATAGTACTATAAGTCCCAGCCACAGCAATCAGGCAAGAAAAAGAAATAGAAGCCATTTAAATTCGTAAGGAAGAAGTTTAACTATTACTATTTGCAGATGACATACCAGTATGCATAGAAAACCCTGAAGATTCCACCAAAAATTTATTAGAAATAATATATACATTTAGTAAAGTTTCAGAATACAAATTAATACATAGAAATCTGTTTTTTTTTTTAAGATTTTACTTATTCATGAGTGACACAGACAGAAGCGGGGTGGGGGGGTGCGGCAGAGATCGGAAAAGCGGCGGGGGGTCGGGGGCAGAGATCAGAAAAGCAGGCTCCATGCAAGGAGCCGGATGTGGGACTCAATCCCAGGACTCCAGGATCACGCCCTGAGCCGAAGGCAGACTCTCAACCACTGAGCCACCCAGGCATCTCAGAAATCTGTTGAATATCTGTACTCTAATAATGAAATAGCAGAAAGAAAAAAAAAGAAAAAATTCTACCTGCAATTGTACGAAAAAGAATAAAATACCTAGGAGTAAACTTAATCGAGGTGAAAGACCTATACTCTAAAAACTGTAAGACACTGATGAAAGAAACAGATGACACAAATGGAAAGATATCCCATGCTCATGGATTGGAAGAATGAATACTCCTAAAATGTCCATATCACTCAAAGCAATCTACAGATTCAATGTAATCCCTATCAAAATACCAACAGCATTTCTCACAAAACTACTAAAATTTGTATGGAACCACAAGGACTCCAAAGAGCCAAAGCATCCTGAGAAAGGAAAGCAAAGCTGGAGGGTTCACAATGCCAGGTTTCAAGATGTACCACACAAAGCTATAGTATGGTACGGCATAAAAACAGACACAAATTATTCCAACTTTAGTACACATGCTGCCAAAGTAAGCACAGCAGACACATAAATCAACAGAATATAACAAAGAGTTCAGAAACAAACCCATGTTTATATGGCCAATTAATCTACAACAAAGGAGGCAAGATATACAATGGGGTGAAGACAGTCTCTTTAATAACTGGCACTGGGAAAACTGGACAGCTACACACAAAAAAATGAAACTGAACCACTTTCAAAACTATACACAAAAATTAACTCAAAATGGATTAAAGACCTACATGTGAGAACTAAAACCATAAAACTCCCAAAGGAAAACAGACAGTAATTTCTTTGACATTGGCTTTCATACCATTTTTCTAGATATGCCTCCTCAGCCAAAGGAAACAAAAGCAAAATTAAACTATTTGGACTAAACCAAATTAAAAAGCATCTGTAGAGGGGCACCCAGGTGGCTCAGTTGGTTAAGCATCTAACTCTTGGTTTTAGCTCAGATCATGATCTCAAGATCCTGGGATAAAGCTCCACATCAGGCTCTGCACTCAGCATGGAATCTGCTGGAGATTCTCTCTCTCTCCCTTCCTCCCTTCCTTTCCTTGCTTGTTTTCTCTCTCTCTCTCTCTCTAAAATAAGTAAATGAAGGGCAGCCCAGGTGGGTGAGCGGTTTAGCGCTGCCTTCAGCCCAGGGCATGATCCTGGAGACCTGGGATCGAGTCCCATGTCAGGCTCCCTGAATGGAGCCTGCTTCTCCCTCTGCCTGTGTCTCTGCCTCTCTCTCTCTCTCTCTCTCTCTGTCTCTAATAAATAAATAAAATCTTAAAAAAAATAAAATAAAATAAGTAAATGAAATCTAAAAAAAAAAAGCTTCTGTAGAGCAAATAAAACCATCAACAAAATAAAAAAGGCAACCTACGGAATGGGAGAAGATATTTGCAAATGATATACCCAATAAGGGGGGTAATATTCAAAATACATAAAGCACTTCTACAGTCCAACACCAAAAAACAAATAATCTGATTAAAAACGGACAGAAGAGGGCAGCCTGGGTGGCTCAGCGGTTTAGCTCTGCCTTCAGCCCAGGGCCTGATCCTGGAGACCCGGAATCAAGTCCCACATCAGGCTCCCTGCATGGAGCCTGCTTCTCTCTCTGCCTGTGTCTCTGCCTGCCTCTCTCTCTCTCTCTCTCTCTCTCTCTCTCATGAATAAATAAATAAAATCTTAAAAAAAAAAAAAGGACAGAAGACATGAACATTTTTCCAAAGAAATACATGAAAAGATGCTCACGCTAATCATAAATACAAGTCAAAACCACAATGAGACAGTACCACATGCCTGTCAGAATGGCTAAAATCAAAGATGAGAGAAATGAGAAGTGTTGGCAAGGATATAAAGAAAAAGGAACCCTTGCGCACTGTTGGTAAAATGTAAATTGGTGCAGCCACTGCAGAAAACAGTATAAAGTTTCCTCAAAAAATTAAAAATAGAAATATCAGTAATTCTACTATTAGGTATATACCCAAAGGAAACCAAAACACTAATTTGAAAAAATATGTGAACCCCTATGTTTCCTGCAGCATTATTTACGGTAGCAAGATATGGAAGCAACCCAAGTGTCCAATGGTAGATGAATGAATAATAAAGATGTGGTTTATATATACAATGGAATATTACTCAGCCATAAAAAGGGGAGATCTTGCCATTTGTGACAATATGGACAGACCCAGAAGGTATTATGCTAAGTGAATTAAGAGAAAGACAAATACCATATGATTTTACTTATATGTGGAATTTTAAAAAAATAAATGAACAAACAAAAAGCAGAAACAGACCCACAAACAGAACCAACTGAAGGCTGCCAGAGGGGAAGGAGGAAGGGGGATGGGCAAATGGATGAAGGTGAGTAGTAGATACAGAATTCCAGTTAGAAAATGAGTAAGTCATGGGGATAAAAGGTACACCATAGGGAATATAGTAAATGGTATTGTAATACTGTATGCTGATAGATGGATGCTACGCTCACACTTGTGGTGAGCATGTCATAACATACAGACTTGTTGAATCACTATGTTGTACACCTAAAACTGATGTAATATTGTGTGAATTTTTTAAAAAATCACCAAAACCTCCGGGGGGCTGGGGGGAGGGTATAGCAATTTCTTTATGTTTAATTTGTCCTTTCCAAGAAAACACAAACGAAGGATTTGAGGTCACTTTCAGATACCTGGACACAATCTATTAGGTAGGCTTGAAAGCCAGATTATGTTTAGGGCCTAGAAAGCACTGCCTGACAAAGGACAAAGCAGAGGGGTGAGTGAAGAGAATAGCCTCCCAGGAGAAAACTGGTTAAGTTACAACCTTGCCTGGTTAATTTATTTCTACTGTAGTATTTATTAGCATTTTTTTCTTAATACATAGATTGAAGCTTCTTCATTAAGGAAGGCATTTTTAGTGGCAAGCTTGGTGATATGTAAATTGCTGCAAGTCATCCAAGATTTTCAGAACAATGTCAAGGATTTTGGTGCCATCTGCTGGCAACACTTTACTCAAAAACATTAGCTTTAATAATTTTTGCTCAAGTGCTTATGCCTGATGCTGGCACAAAGTAATGGGAAGCTTTGCCCCTAACTTCACTCCCAGGATTTGAGATGATGAGACATAGGTTAATTGAGAGTGATCAAGTACAAACACCAAAGCATCAAGTACTGACATGAGAGTTCAGAAGACAGACATAGCAGTGTGGGCAGGAGCCATCAGGGAAGACTGCCTGAAAGAGGAAGAATTCTGTCTGGCTCTGAAGGGGCTTCCATGTGGCCAGCTAGAGGGGAAAACTGAAAGCCATTCACCTTTCTTTTGCTGAATCTACAAATATAAAGCTGAAGTGAAGACTGGCCTGAAACCTATTCACTGATTCATGCTGCAAACATATACTGAGGGACAATCCCAGCTTCTCTGATCTGGAAAATTAGGAACAGCTATATCCCACCTATCTCTCCACAAGACTATACAGTTGAAGTGATGGTGTTAGATGCTAACAATAAGACCGCAATTGTATTTAAATGGACTTTTAGATTTTTTTTCACCTCAGAAACTATAATTCATGAAAAAAAAGAAAAGAGCTCCCATATCACATCCTCCTCTGGCATCAGCTGCCTTGCCGGTCTGCTCATGCTCAGCACTTTGGTCTTTAGGATTCTCATCACTTCTGTATTGCACAATGTGGGAGTAGTGATCACCCACCATGCTTAGCTGAAAAGGTATAGTAAGGATGAATTGAAAACTGCACGTCCAGCTAGTAGAGCAAAGTAAGAGGCTTGGAGCTAGCAGAATAATCAGCTCGGAAAAAAATGCTGATCAATGGACAGAAGTCAACTGGAGGAAGGTCTGGGGTATGCTTCACAGCTCTGGTCAATATTTTCATGAATAATTGGGTTGAAAACTCAAATGATCTGCTTACCAAACTGTGGACAGCAAAACGTTTAGCAGCTAGGAGACAACAAAGCAGGGAACATGGAAGACAGAAGAAGCAAGATCCAAAATGAATAAAGCTTGTTTCTAGAGTTTTTTTTTTTTTTAAAGCTCTAACATTCTATGAGCTAGTAAGCTTAAATGAAGAACGAAAACCATATGATGAAACCCAATCAACTACCCAAATATAGGATGGAAAATAAGTGGCTTTGATAGCGGTCCATGTGAAACAGATCTAGGGGTCTCAGTTGACCACAAATTGCCAGGGAATATATGCCAACAGGGCCACTACCAAAAAAGCCAAGGCCATCTTATGCTGCTTAACTAGGAATATGCCAGAATGAAAGAGGCAGCAGCTCTACTGTTCTGCTCTGTCAAGCATTCTTTTTTCTTTTTTCTTTTTTTTAAAGATTTTATCCATTTATTTATTTGAGAAAGAGCGAGAGTGAGACAGTACAAGCGGGGGAAGTGGCAGAAGGAGAGCGAGAAGCAGGCTCCCTGCCGGGCAGGGTGGGTCCTGATCCCAGGACTGCAGGATCATGACCCAAGTAGAAGGTAGATGCTCAACTGGCTGAGCAGCCCACCAAATTGTAGGGCCCGGGGATCCCTGGGTGGCGCAGCGGTTTGGCGCCTGCCTTTGGCCCAGATCGCCTTTGGCCATCCTGGAGACCCGGGATCAAATCCCATGTCGGGCTCCCGGTGCATGGAGCCTGCTTCTCCCTCTGCCTATGTCTCTGCCTCTCTCTCTCTCTCTCTCTGTGACTATCATAAATAAATAAAAAATTTAAAAAAAAATTGTAGGGCCCTACAGTTAAGTCTTGGGACCGCACTGTACAAAGAACACTGACAAAGACACATGGCGATAAGGGAGGAGCCAAGATTATGAAGGGTCTAGAAACCAAATTACATATTGAACAGCTAAAGGCACTAGGACAAAAGACCTGGAGAACTACAGGAAGACATAGCTGTTACCTTCAATTACCTGAAGATTCTCCAGAGGCTCAGTAAGGAGATATATGCAGTGTAGTTCCTGTGACCAAGTATGACTCTACACATTACTAGAATACTCTACAAGGCAGAAACTTGGCTGTCAATTCCCTCCTACCATACCCCTGGCAAACAGTCAACTTTATCACATGAGGCAGACCATTCCATTGCTAACAGATGTGCTAGGTAGTTCTTCCCTGATGCTAACCTGAAAAATCTGCCTCTGTGTATCTTCTGCCTTTGAGTCCAACCCTTATCCTTCAGAGAGGCACATAGTACATTTACTACCTGTTTCTAATGACTACTCTTCTAATACCTAAAATTTTGTCTTTTTCCCCATGTCATCTTGTCTCCAGGCAAGAGTCAGTCAAGTAATGATTTAACAAACACTTACTGAGCTAAGGACTGCAGAATCCAGAGATAAAAAACTAAACCTTAAGAACTTACGTCTACTAAGGAGAAAAACAGCAACTATAATGCAGTATGATAAGAGCTAAGTAGGCCCTGGTGGCCAAGATAGTAGGAGAGGCTTTCACTCAATGTGGGAGAACCAAGGCTTCCTGAAGAAAGGAACCCTTGATCTCTGTCCAGATGCCCTAGTAGGTCTAAGGAAAGACAGGCATCTAATGAGTGTTCCAGGATGAGGGAACATGGTATGTCTGAGAAAGTACAAATAAGGAAGGAGCAGTGAGAAATGAGCCTAAAGACCAGGCAAGGCTCAGAGAAAGCTGATGTATGCATTACATGTAGAGAAGTTTATATTATAGTCTGGGGGAAAAAGTTTGTCTTTCACATAGAAAGTGGATTGCCACCCTTTACCACCTTACCTTTACCACCTTAGTCCATATCCTCTAGTCACATTCCAGTGACTCTCTTAATGTGTTGGTCTAAGAATAATCTATAGTACTTTAAAGATTTCTAGTTAGGAGACTTTGCCACTTATCCATCCCAGGAGGGAACAGCAGTTCAGGGGATAGGAGTTTGAAAAGATACTGTTTTTGGTAACAGGGATGATGAAAGCTTCTCCTTGGAGATCTTTAAAAATAGTATAGATACTTTTCCAGGCAAAAACTTACTCCTTCCCCTGACATCCCTGTGGGAGCTAGGAAGTGAGTAATATTAGACTCAAAAACAGATGATGAAAACTGAGTGACAGAGAAGGCAAAAAGCAAGCTGAGGCTGGGCTTAGGTTTCCAATCCAGATCTGTCTCCCAGGGCCCGCCTCCCTGGCACCATTCACTTTTGAGTTTGTGATAACCCTGGAAAGGCTGAGGTGGCAATATGATGTAGACATTCAAGGGGTGGGGAAGGATGGACCTGGGCAAAAGTCACTAAAAAAGGAAAACTCAGGCTGGCTCAGTTGGTTAAACGTCTGCCTTCAGCTCAGGTCATGAGCCCAAGGTCCTGGGATCGAGCCCTGCACTGGGCTCCCTGCTCAGCCAGGAGTCTGCTTTCTCCTTCTCCCTCCCTCTGCCTCTCCCCACTCTTGTTTTCTCTGTCAAATGGATGAATAAAAATCTAAAAAAAAAAAAGGAAAAATCAGGGGAATTAAAAACAGAAATGACCATGGCAGAAACTGACAATTTCCTAGAGCTTTTGGCTCTAGGAAAATGGCTGAGTACTCATATGACAAGAGTACTTAATCAAGAATCAGATTTTGAGGGGGATCCCTGGGTGGCTCAGGGGGTTAGTTCCCGCCTTCAGCCCAGGGCGTGATCCTGGAGTCCCAGGATCGAGTCCCACATCAGGCTCCCTCCGTGGAGCCTGCGACTCCCTCTGCCTGTGTCTCTGCCTCTCTCTCTCAGTCTGTGTCTCTCATGAATAAATAAATAAAATCTTAAAAAAAAAAAAAAAAGAATCAGATTTTGGTTTTATGTCCAGCTCCCCAATTTAATGGTCATGTGCTCCCAGCAAATCTCTTCAAGATTTTGCACTTTGGTTTACTAACCTGAAAAGTGGAGGTATATTCTTATCCTATCATATAAAGCTGTTGTGAGATTCCAAAATATCAGATGAGAAAAGTACCTTTTAAAATATCAACAAAATCCAACCATAAGCAGCTTAAGGTAGTATTACTACTGTTGCTGTTCCTGAATAGAACGGTACCCTAAAATTTAAATACAGAAAACAGTAGGACCTTTTAAATAGCAATTAATTTAGATGAAGTTCTTCTTCTAATGTGAAGGATGGACTTGAATTCCTAAACCACAAAAAAAAAAATATTTGATACTTTTCACAGTGAAACCACAATCAGTCTAATGGATGGCAACATCCATGCTGCTCCATGGCAGTGCTTCTCATAAGGGGTGAATTTCTTCCCCAGGGGACATTTGATGAAGTCTGGAGACATTTTTGGTTTGTCATGATCAGGAGACGAGATGCTAGTAGGTAGAAGCCAGGCATGCTGCTAAAACATTGTACAATGTACATGACAGTCCCTCATGAAAATAAAGAATCATCTGGCCCAAAATGTGAATATTCTCCCTAATCGAAAGACCTAGTCTAGGAGAATAGAGCTTGTGTTTTTCCACTCAGGGGTCATGTGTGCCCACTGAAAGGCTGGGTTGCCAACTCGCCCTAGTGAAGAACAGAAAATTTCATTCAGTTTGAAAGAAACAGAGCCTTATCAATTAATTCCATCACTTCTCAGCATGCCCATAAGAAGCATTTTTTTGAAAGCTCTGATAGCAAATCTCAAACAGTTCATGTTTCTACTACTTGACAATAATCCCAGTGTCTCTTCTTTACACAACATTCTCTGGGGAGCTGTTTTGCTTTGATTCTTTTTTACTCCCATTCTTCACTCCATAGACATTTAATGTGTTAATATGTATATTTTCTTTTGTGTTTGTTCTTACAAACTGTATTTTTTTTGTGCATGTATTTTGTTTTTTTAAAGATTTTATTTATTTATTTATTTATTTATTTATTTATTTATTTATTTATTTATTCATGAGTGAGAGAGAGAGAGAGAGAGAGAGAGAGAGAGAGAGGCAGAGACACAGGCAGAGGGAGAATCAGGCTCCATGACGGGAGCCCAACGCGGAACTCGATCTTGGAACTCCAGGATCAAGCCCTGGGCCAAAGGCAGGCGCTGAACCGCTGAGCCACCCAGGGATCCCTGTGCATGTATTTTGATTTATCAGCTGGCACTGTGTCTTTCTGTTTGTTACTTTTCCCACTCAGTACTCTGCTTTTAAGATTCACAAGTTGTTACGGGTAAACCTAATGGGTTGCTTTTAACTGGAGTACAGAATCACAATATGCATCCACCACATTTTACCTATTTATTCAGAGACAAATACCCAGACTGCCTCCATCTCTTCAATTAACTACTGTAATTAACATTTAAATCAACACCTTCTCACATATCCCTTTAGGATATGTCACAAGATATGTATATATTCCATCTGACTGAATAGTACCATGTTGCTCTCCATAATACCTGCCCCATCTTCGTACCTACCAAAAACACAAAAGTTCCCAAAGCCCCTGATCTCTGCCAGCAGTTGGACATATCTAGTTTGTTAGTCTAGATACCAATTACTACCAGTTTTAATCATTACTCATCTCCTATTATGCTATCAGTTAGCTTTGCCTATGATACCCTTTATAGATACCCCCTTAATCAATCTATCATCTATCTATCTATCTATCTATCTATCTATCTATCTATCTATCTAGCGAGGGACAGAGGGGATTGGGAAGGGCAGAGAAGGAGAGAAAGAATCACACGTAGACTCCACGCCCAGCATGGAGTCTGATACGGGGCTTGATCCTACAACCCTGAGACCTTAACTCAAGCCAAACTCAAGTCAGACACTTAACCGACTGAGCCACCCAATCCCATCCCCTTAATGTTAATATAATCAAATTCATCAAATTCAAAAATTTTTATTTGTCCACATAATTTTTACTAACTATATAGTTTTGCTTTTTGTAATTAGATCTTTAATCTACCCTTAGTCCCCTTTGTATGCAGTGTGATATAGAAATCTACCTTTAATTTCTCCATAAATTTCTGAGTTTTCTCAATACAATCTACTTAACAATGAGTATTTTCTTCACTTATTGGTGGTTACACTTTACTGTCTTTTTTAAAAGATTATTTATTTATTTAAGAGAGAGAGAGACGCCAGAGAGCACAAGCAGGGGGAATAGCAGAGAGTGAGGGAGAAGCAGGCTCCCTGAGGAGTAGGGAGCTAGATGTGGGGCTTTATCCCACTTGAACTGAAGGTAGATGCTTAACCAACTGAGCCACCAAGGCACCCCTTATTGTCTTTTTAAAAAAGGACTGATTTATTTATTTGAGAGAGAGAGAAAAAAAAAGTGGGAGGGTGAAAGAGAGAGTCTCAGACTCTGCACGGAGCCTGGAGCCTGACACAGGGCTCAATCTCACAACCCTGAGATCATAACCTGAGCTGAAACCAAGAATCAGATAACTGACTGAGCCACCCAGGCTCCCCTACACTTTTATTACATATTAAGTTCCCATTATACAGGGATCTGTTTCTGAGATCTTTAGTCTGTTCTACTGGTCTATTTGTCTATTCTTATGGTAAGTCTTACTATTTGGAAAGGCAAGTCAGTGTCTTGGGAATTGCTTTCTTTCTTGCTTTTATTTTTGAACTTCAAGTAGAGGGGGGAAAAATGAGTTAATCAAAATCTGTAATGAATATTCTCATCAATAGTCATGCATGGGCAACTTTTAATTTTTAAAAATTACTTTTGATTCTGGTAAAAACTCATAAAATTTACCATCTTAATCACTTTTAAATGTATGCTTCAGTAGTGCTAAGTAGTATTACCATTGTTTTGTAATAGATCTCCAGAACCTTTTCATCGTACAAAACTGAGAAAATTCTATGATTATTAAACTACAACTCCCTATTTCCTGCTCTGCCCCAGCTCCTAGAACCACCATTCTATTCTCTGCCTCTATGAATGTGACTACATGGTAGGTACCTCTTACGAGTGGAAGACAAATAGAAGCACTGGTCATTTTGTGACTGGCTTATTTCATTTCGCATCATGTCCTAAAGGATCGTCATGTTGAAGCATATGACAAAATTCCTTCCTTTTTAATTATTTTTTAATAATATGATAACTACTGAACTTACCACCCAACATAAAAGTGGAACATCTAAAACTACTTCAATCTAGCTATGTGCTCTTCTCTATTCTATCCTCCAATCTTCCATCCAACATCACCCTTCCATCCACCTATCACCCTTGATTTTATCATTCCTTGCTGCTTAGAATACAGTTGTATTACACATATACATACTTTTAAAATATATCAGTTTTGTTTTTTTTTTCATTTTTTTCCAGTTTTGTTTTTAACTTTTTTTTTTTTTTTTTTAATTCATGATAGAGAGAGAGAGAGAGAGAGAGGCAGAGACACAGGCAGAGGGAGAAGCAGGCTCCATGCACCGGGAGCCCGACGTGGGACTTGATCCCGGGTCTCCAGGATCGCGCCCTGGGCCAAAGGCAGGCGCCAAACCGCTGCGCCACCCAGGGATCCCTGTTTTTAACTTTCTATGAAAGGCATCAAGTTATGAGAAATCTTCTGAATCTTTTACACTTAATATTAATTTGCTAAGATTCATCCTTACCATTACTTGTAACTAGAGTTAATTATGTTTTGTGTTATTTTATATATTTCATGTAATATGTATGGTTTTATAAGTTCTGTAATATTCCATTGCATGAATACATCACAATTAACTTATCCATTCACCTGTATTTCAGTATTGAGTCATTTTTAAGTTTTTGCTATTACAAATAATGCTGTTATGGAAATTCTGGTATATTCTTCTAGGATGCATATGCAAAACTCCAAGATCAAACTGAAACTGAATGGGGAAGATATCTGCAAATGATGTGTCTGATAAGGGGTTAATTCAAGATATATAAAGAACCTATAAAAAAAAAAAAAAAAGAACCTATATAGTCCAACACCAAAAAACAGTAACGAAGGAATCTGAATAAAAACGGGCAGAGGAGGGGTGCCTGGGTGGCTCAGTAAGTTGAGCATCTGACTCTTGGTTTTGGCTCCAGTTGTGATCTCAGAGTCCTGGGACTGAGCACTGTGCAGGGCTTCCTGCACTTCTGGGAGTCTGCTTCCCCTCTCTCTTTCCCTCTGCTCCTCGCCCTGCTCTTGCACATTTACACAGTCTCTCTCTCTCTCAAATAAATCTTAAAAAAAAAAAAAAAAAAAAAAAAATTAAAAAAAAAAAAGGGCAGAGGACCTGAATAGACAATTTTCCAAAGAAAACATACAGATGGCCAACAAGTACATGAAAAGATGCTCAACCACTGGCCATCAGGGAAACGCAAATCAAAACTATAGTGAGTTATGACCTCACATAGAATGGCTAGTATCAAAAAAAAGGAAGTAACAACTGTTGGCTAGGATGTGAAGAAAAGGGAAGCCTCACGTACTGTAAATTGGTACAGCTGCTGTGGAAAATATGGTGGAAGTTCCTCAAAAAATTTAAAAAAGAAATACCATATGATTTGGTAATTCCACTATTGGTTAATTTACCACCCCCTGCCAAAAGAAACCAATAATTTGAAAAGATATGTGCAATCTCTATGTTTATTGCAGCATTATTTACAATAGTTAAGACATGGAGGGAACCTAAATGTCTAGTGATAGATGAATGAAGATGTGGTATGTGTGTGTGATATTATGCAGCCATAAAAAACAATGAGATCTTGCCATTTGTGACAACAGGGATGAACCTAGAGCGTATCATACTAAGTGAAGTAAGTCAGGTAGAGAAAGACAAATACCATATAACTTCACTTGTATGTGGAATTAAAAAAACAACACCAAAACAAATGAACAAACAAAAAAGAAACAGATTCATAAATACAGAGATAAACAGGTAGTTGGCCAGAGGGGAAAAGGATAGGGGAATGGGCAAAATAGACGAGGGGAATTAAGAGATACAAACTTTCAGGAGAAAATAGGTGAAGGGAATTAAGAGATACAACTTTCAGGAGAAAACAGGTGAAAGGAATTAAGTGATACAAACTTTCAGTCAGGAGACTAAAAACTACAGCACAGGGAATACAGTTAATAAGACTATAATAATGTATGGCGACAGATGATAAATAGACTTATAGTGAGCACTGTATAATGTATGGAATTGTTGAATCACTATGTTGAACACCTGAAAATTATATAACATTCTGTATCAACCATACTTAAATAAAAATTTTAAGGAAATTGACATATCAAATATAAAAACTAGTCAAGAATATAAACAACCGATAGAAGAAACCAAATGCCTAGAAAGCATGAAAACATGCTTAATCACTAATCTAATAATTTAAAAAAGTAGTTAATAATTTAGATATGTTTACTCTATTAGATTGACAAAAAGCAAGAGAAGAAAGGAACAGAGAGGAACTATAAAAAACAACCATAAAACGAGTAACAAATGGAAATAAGTACATATCAATTAGTGATTACTTTAGGGTGTTTTTATAAGACATTTTATTTTTTTTAAGATTTATTTATTTGTTTGTTTATTTATTTATTTATTCAGAGAGAGAGAGAGAGAGAGAGAGGCAGAGGGAGAAGCAGGCTCCATGCAGGAAGCCCGACGTGGGACTCGATCCTGAGTCTCCAGGATCACACCCCGGGCTGCAGGCGGCACTAAACCGCTGTGCCACCGGGGCTGCCCTTATCAGACATTTTAAAATAAATTTTATGTAAGCAATATCTGTACCTAACATGGGGCTTAAATTTACAACCCTGAGATCAAGAGTCGCACACTCCTCCAACTGAGCCAGATGGATAGGCAACCCCTATCAATAATTACTTTGAATGTAAATGGGTTGAACACTCCATTCAAAAGACATAATGGGTGACAAAATGGATAAAAAAAGCAAGATTCATCTATATGCTGCCTATAAGAGACACATTTCAGACCTAAAGACACATACAAAATGAAAGTGAGGGGATGGCAAATGGTAGTGAAAAGAAAGCCAGCATAGCAATACTTGTACCAGACAAAGTAGACTTTAAAGCAAAGACTGTAACAAGAGATAAAGAAGGACACTATATATAATCATAAAGGAGACAATCCAACAAGAAGCTGTAACAATTGTAAATATTTATACACCCAACTGGGAGTACCTAAATACATAAACAGCTAATAACACACTTAAAGGAAGTAATTGACAGTGATACAATAATAGTAAGAGAATTTAACACTCCACTTACATCAATGGATAGATCATCCAAACAGAAAATCAACAAGGAAACAAGGAAACAGTGGCTTTGAATGACACAATGGACGACATGAATCAAACAGATATATTCAGAATAGTCTCTCCAGGAGAGACCACCCAGTAGGCCACAAGACACATCTCAACAAATTCAAAATAAACTCAAAATGGATTAAGGATCTAAATGTGAAACCTAAAACCATAAAAATCCTAAAAGAGAGCACAAGCAAAAATTTCTCTGACATCAGTCATAGAAGCATTTTCTAGATATGTCTGTCTCCTGAGGCAAGAGATATGAGAGCAAAATTAAACTACTGGGATTATAACAAAATAAAAAGCTTCTGCACAGCAAAGGAAATAATCAACAAAACTAAAAGACAACCTCCTGAATGGGAAGATATGGGAGAAGATGTTTGCTAATAACATAGCCAATAAATGGTCAGTATCCAAAGCACATAACGAATTTATACAACTCAACACCAAAAAACCCCAATTAATCCAATTAAAAGTGGGCAGAAGACATGAACAGATATTTCTCCAAAGATATACTGATGGCAACAGATACATGAAAAGATGCTCAACATCACTCACCATCAGGGAAATGCAAATCAAAACTATTATGAGGTATGACTTTATACCTGTCAGAATGGCTAAAATCAAAAACACAAGAAACAACAAATGGTCAAGATGTGGGAAAAAAAGGAACCCTTGTGTACTATGGGAATGCAAAATGGTATAGTCACTGCAGAAAATAATACGGAAGTTCCTCAAAAAATTAAAAATAAAATTACTGTATGATCCAGTAATTCCATTCCTGGGTAATTTACCCAAAGAACACAAAAACCTTAAATGGAAAGATATATACACCTCTGTTTATTACAGTATTATTTACAATAGCCAAATTATGCAAGCAGCCCAAGTTTTAATCAATGAATGAATAATGATGATGTGGTACACACACACACACACACACGAATATTATTCAATCATAAAAAAAAGAATGGAAAAATAATAATAAAAAAATAATAAAACAAAAAAGAATGGGATCTTGCCATTTGTAATAACATGGATGGATCTAGCGTGTAATGCTAAGTGAAATATGTCAGTCTGAGAAAGACAAACACTATATGATTTCCCTCATGTATACTTTAAGAAACAAAACAAATGAACAAGAAAAAAAAGAGACAAACAAAAAAGAGACTCTTAATTTTAGAGAATAAACTGATGGTTACCAGAGGGGAGGTGGGTGGGGGCAAAGAGTGAAATAGGTGAAGGGGATTGATGGTATACTTACTGTGATAAGCCCTGAGTAATGTATAGAATTGCTGAATCATTATATTTTACAACTGAAACTAATGTAACATTGTATATTAGCTATACTGGAAATAAAATTACAAAATAAAAAAAATTTTTTTACAAAATAAATTTTTTAAAAAGTGTGGTATAGACATAAACACAGACATATAGTTAAATAGAATAGAAATGAGAGTACAAAAATAAATGCATCCATCTATGGTCAATTACTTTTTTTTTTTAATAAAAGTAACAAGACCATTCAATGGAAAAAGCATTCTCTTCAAAAATGGTGCTAAGGTAACTCAATATTCACATCCAAAAAATGAAGTTAGACCCTTACTTCACACCATTTACAATAAGTAACTCAAAATAGACCAAAGACATGTAAGTAAGAGCTAAAAATATAAAACCCTTCAAAGAACACACAGAGATAAAGCTTAACAGTCTTGGATTTGGCAACAGATTCTTAGATATAACACTGAAAGCACAAAGAACAAAAGAATAATAGGTTTAAGGATGCAAACTTGAAACAAGTAGTAAATAAACCATGGAGATCTATTGCAAAGTATAATGCATACGGACAATACTGTAGTCTAATCATCAAACTTGCTAAGAGACTAGACCTTAATTATTCTAACCACTAAAAAAGGATAATTATATGATGTAATGGAGGTGTGATGTTATAATGGCAATCATAATGCAATAGATAAATGTATCAGTTAACATGTACACTATCTTGCAAGATGAGTAAAAAATCTGAGAAGCCAGGTACTAAGGAGAAGAAATGTGAAGCCAAGAAGGCTGATGCTGGTGGCAAGATTAAGAAGCCTCGCTGTAGTCAAAACCATGTCCTAGTCAGAGGAACTGGTAGCTATACCTGATGAGCTATGTATCCCAAAAAAGGCCATGTACAAGAGGAAGTATTCAGCCGCTAAATCCAGAGTTGAAAAAAAGGTTCTTGCTGCTGTCACAAAATCAGCTGGTGGTGACAAGAATGTGGTACTTGAGTGGTTAAACTTCACACGTGCTTAGGTATTATCCTAGTGAAGATGTGCCTTAAAAGCTGTTGAGACACGGCAAAAAACCTTTCAGTCAGCATATGAAAACTGTGAGCTAGTATCACACCTGAGACCATTCTGATCACCCTTACTGGGCACCGCAGGGGTAAGAGGGTAGTGTTCCTGAAGCAGCTGAGCAGTGGTTTGCTACTTGTAAACCACTTCTCTGTCCTTCAGAGTTCCTCTGCATAGAACACACCAAAAATCTGCCATTGTGGGCAGCCCCGGTGGCTCAGCGGTTTAGCACCATCTTCGGCCCAGGGCCTGATCCTGGAGACCTGGGATCGAGTCCCATGTCAGGCTCCTTGCATGGAACCTGCCCCCTCTCTCTCTGTCTCTGTGTGTCTCTCATGAACAAATAAATAAAATCTTAAAAAAAAAAAAAAATCTGCCATTGCCACCTTCACCAAAATTGCTATCAGCAGTGTGAATATCCCAAAACATCTCACTGATGCTTACTTCAAGAAGTCAGCAGTTGCATAAACCCAGACACCAGGAAAGTGAGATCTTTGACACAGAGAGAAATATGAGATTAAAGAGCAGCACAAGGTTGATCAGAAAGCTGTGGACTCGAAAATTCTGCCAAAAATCAAAGCGGTTCCTCAGCTTCAGGGCTACCTCTGCTCTGTGTTTTCTCTCATAAATGGAGTTTATCCTCACAAATTGGTATTCTAAATTTCTTACAAAGAACCTAATTAATTAAATAACTGATCCATTAAAATGTTTATGCATCGGGATCCCTGGGTGGCGCAGCGGTTTGGCGCCTGCCTTTGGCCCAGTGCGCGATCCTGGAGACCCGGGATGGAATCCCGCGTCGGGCTCCCAGTGCATGGAGCCTGCTTCTCCCTCTGCCTATGTCTCTGCACCTCTCTCTGTGACTATCATAAAAAAATAAATAAATAAATAGTTTAAGAAAATAAAAAAAATAAAAAAATAAAATGTTTATGCATCAAAGGATACTATCAAGAAGGTAAAAAGGCAACCCACAAAATGGGAGAAAATATTTATAAATTATATATCTAATAATGGTCCAGTATCCAGACTATATAAAGAACTCTTACAACAACAAAAAAGAGAAAAAACAAACAAACAAAAAGAATTAAAAAATAGACAAGAGATTCCTCCATGTAAGATATACGTGTGGCCAATAAACATATTAAAAGATCCTCAACATCATGAGTCATAAGGGAAATACAAACCAAACCACAGTGAGATACTACTTCATGCCCACGAGGGTGACTATATTTAAAAAGAGAGAGAGAGGGATCCCTGGGTGACACAGCGGTTTGGCGCCTGCCTTTGGCCCAGGGCACGATCCTGGAGACCTGGGATTGAATCCCACATCGGGCTCCCCGTGCATGGAGCCTGCTTCTCCCTCTGCCTGTGTCTCTGCCTCTCTCTCTCTCTCTCTCTCTCTCTCTCTGTGACTATCATAAATAAATAAAAAATTTTTTTAAAAAAAGCATAAAAGAGAGAGAGAGAGAGAGAGAGAGAAAGAGAGAGGAAGAAAAAGGAAAGAAAACAAAAAGAACAAGTGTTGGTGAGAATGTGGAGAAACTGGAACCCAAAGCATTGAGGGTTACTATGTTAAATGGAACAGCTACTATAGAAGATTGTTCTCAAAAAGTTAAACAGTTCTACTCCAGGGCATACCCAAGAACTAAATACAGGTGTTCAAATAAAAGTTTATAATGAATGTTCACAGCAGCACTATTCACAATAGCCAAAGGGAGGAAACAACCCAAATGTCCATCAACTGATGAAAGGATGAACAAAATGTGGCAAATCTATACAACAAAATATTCAGCCACAAAAAGGAATAAAATAAAGTACTGATAGTACAACACTGTTGAACCTTGAAAACCTCATGCTATGTGAAAGAAGGCAGACAAAAGGCTACATATTGTATAATTTCATTTATATGAATATCCAGAATAGGCAAATACATAGAAAACAGATCAGATATTACCAGGGCCTGGTGGGAGGGGAAAATAGGGAATGACTGCTTAATGGGTATAGGGTCTCCTTTTGGGGTAATGAAAATGTTCTAGAACTAAATAGTGGCGATGGCTACAAAACGCTGGGTGTGCTAAAAGCCACTGAATTATATACATTAAAATGGTTAGAGGGGATCCCTGGGTGGCGCAGCGGTTTGGCGCCTGCCTTTGGCCCAGGGTGCGATCCTGGAGACCCAGGATCGAATCCCACATTGGGCTCCCAGTGCATGGAGCCTGCTTCTCCCTCTGCCTATGTCTCTCTCTCTCTCTGTGTGTGTGTGACTATCATAAATAAATAAAAATAATAAAATAAATAAAAAATGGTTAGAATAGTGATTTTTTTTAAGTTTTTTTTTTTTAATTTACTTGAGAGAAAGAGAGAGAGCATGAGTGGGAGGGACAGAAGGAGAAGGAAAGAGAATCTGAAACAGACTCTGTACTGAAGAGCAGAGCCTGACGTGGGGCTTGATCTCAGTACCTCAGGATCATGACCTGAGCTGAAACGGAGAATTGGCTGCTTAACCAACTGCACCATTCAGGTGACCCACAGAATAGTGAATTTCTTTATGTGAAATTGTTCTCAATAAAAAATAAAATTCTATTCTTCTTCTACATAGTATCTAAAAACATTTTTATGTCTTGAGCTTTTTCTCTCAGGAGAGTGAGCAACAGTGGTTACCAACAGGAGTTTTAGAGTTTACAAAACACTTTGCCATAGAATCTTACATAATCTTCACAACTCATGAGGTAGATACCACCCCAACCTAGAGATAAGAAAAACAGGCTCAGAGGGTCATATAGCTACAAAGTGAGACAGCTGACTAATCAAGTCAGATTGGGCTGCCTCCATCGTATTATACTGTTTACAAGGCAAACAGCTCCAACTTCTGATAAGCTTGAAAAAGGGTAGGAGAGGTTACTGTGTCTGTGCATCTTGGGCAGCTTTTCTTCTTCCAAAGTTAGTATTTAAATTAAAGCAGTAAAAATATTCATTGTACACAAATTAATAAAAGTTTTTTAAAAACCAATCTAGATCATCACTGTATAACAGCAGCATAAAGCAGATATTATAGATTTTCTTTTTCAATTTTTGCAAGATAAGGGTTTAAGTTTCTCAGTACAAGATATTTTATAATGTTAGCATGTCTGCTCACCAGCGAAGTTCAACATAATGTTTACAGGGTATGGCAGTAAAGTAATGAGATAATTATGCGTGTTCCTTATATAACTGACTGCATTAAGTTAGTCACATTTCTTATTAAGGATTAACAAATGAATGACATTATCATTGGGTTTTCTAACATTCTGATAATTCCTATATGTTCCTGAGAAGCACAGGAGTTAGGGTTACCCAGCTCTCTATCAATCAAAGCAGCCTCTTTAATTATTTTCCATACTGGATTTTTCCTTAAGATATTATTTGAAGAAAGGATTCCACAGTTTCTTTAAAAATACTTATTGAAAACCACTGTAGTACATACATGTAGCCTTACTTCCTTTAGAGGTTTTTAAGAATCTTTGCAGATTACTCAACATTATATATTAAGATTATCTCTAAATACCAGCATAGAAATACCAAGGGGGCTCTCACTCTACACTTGGTTTATGAGTGGTCTTATTTTTCCAGGCTCTATTCAACATTCTTGGTTATCCCCATTCTAGAGAGTATGCACTATATTAACACACTGACAAACAAGTGACTTATCTCAGATAACAGGGCAAAGCATGACCAGGGTCCAGACGTGAAGCCCCACCTCAGGTGGCTTAGCCTGCTGTATGGTCTCCAGTTCAAAAAGTCTTGTTGTGGGATCCCTGGGTGGCGCAGCGGTTTGGTGCCTGCCTTTGGCCCAGGGCACGATCCTGGAGACCCGGGATCGAATCCCACGTCGGGCTCCCGGTGCATGGAGCCTGCTTCTCCCTCTGCCTGTGTCTCTGGCTCTGTCTCTCCTTCTATCTCTCAAGAATAAATAAATAAAATCTTTAAAAAAAAAAAAAAGTCTTGTTGTAGGGCAGCCCCGGTGGCGCAGCAGTTTAGTGCCGCCTGCAGCCCGGGGCATGATCCTAGAGACCCTGGATTGAGTCCCAGGTCAGGCTCTCTGCATGGAGCCTGCTTCTCCCTCTGCCTGTGTCTTTGCCTCTCATTCTCTCTCTGTGTCTCTATGAATAAATTAAAATCTAAAAAAAAAAAAAGTCTTGGTGTAATGTGGTCCATCAGTGCACTGTGACCTGAAGGTACAGATGTCTCTATTTGTGGTGCATAGCAACACTTGAGCTGGCTATAAGCCAGTTATGTTCAGAACTTGTATCTGCTCAAGGGCAAAGATTATCCTCTCTTCCTCCTATGCTCCAGGTTATCTCTCAGTTCCCTTGATGGAAAACCCTTTCCAGGAGTAATATATGTACAACAGAAATTATGAAATATGAAACAGAAGACCTGGGTTCAAATTCTGGCTCTATTAGTATTCCTTTCACGACTCCAACTCCCTGGGCCTGTTTGTTCCTGGTATTTACCTCACTGGTAATCAGGAGGATTAAATGAAATAATGCAGCAGTTCACATCATGTGGGCTACAGACCCCTGGGCATGTCTGACCATATTACCAGAGGTCTGAAAAAGCATATACTAGAGAAAAAGAACCACTTAGGGATTAAGATTAAAAACTCTGGAGTACAACTGTCTGGGTTCAAATAATAGTTTTATCACTGGAGCAAATTAGTTTTCCTGTCTCAGTTCCTCATTTATAATTGGAGAAAACATTACCTTACTGAATTATTACAAGTATTAGCTAAGTCCACACTTGTGAGGTACTTAGTACAGTGACTGGCAGAGTGAGAATTTAATAAATGTTAGCTATTGTTACTATTATATATATGCTTGTATATTCTATACAAAGTATTATCACATAGAAGTTTGCCAAGTTTATGTTAAAGGGTTATTTTTGTAAAGGTTAAAAACTTCTAAGAAAATAGTCGCAAAAAAAATCCAGTATACTACACCTGTCATGTCCTAATCCAGAATGCTTGAATCTATGATTTTAATCTCAAATCAATAACCCTTGTTTTGTGGCCTAACATATGTTCTTTTCTGGAAAATGGTCCATGTACACTGGAAAAAACTATGTATTCTGCTATTATTGGGGGTAGTATATGTCCTGGGTGTCTGTATTCTAACTGGCTTATAATGTTGCTCAAGTCCTTTATTAACTATTGATATCCTATCTGGTTGTTCTATCCATTAGTGAAAGTCAAGTACTGAACTCTGCAACCATTATTAAAGAACTGTCTATTCCTCTTCAATTCTGTCAATTTTTGTTTCACATAGAACATCTCCTTCATGGATCGGTCCCAAAATGTTTAAAAGGGAAGATCTACTTTTCTGGCCATGAAAGTAGTCTCAGGTTCTATCTGTATTTTCACCAAATGAATTATGTGTCTCTTAAACACACGCCCACCATACACTATTCACTATTCATACATAATGTTTATCATTGTCTGTTCCCTGCCTATATGCAGCCTGGGTTAGGCTGGACCCTAGAATACTTAGGAAGGGTCTCTTTTGATAAGTGTCAGAAAAAGAAGTGAGAGGCAGTGGCTTACATTGTAGGAGCGGGGGTGCCTCTGTTTCCACTGCACCAGGAGTAGCTGGGCCACCACCAAAGTAGCGATGAGGATGAGGACCATTTCAGCGTGCATGGCTTCGTGGCCGCGGTGCTTGGCATGCATGCGTGCGTGTTCAACCCTGAAAGCCAAACAGATGAGGTGAGGCAGGTCAGGAAAGAAGTGCTGATAAAAGGGCAGTGCTTTCCAGAGATATCCTACCAGTCCATAACTCAGAACATATTCTTACGCTTTGCAGCTGCAGGGTACTGTACAAATTAGGGGCTAGGAAAACACTCACCTGGGAGAACAGGCACTTGGGGATGTAACAGGGACTCTGTAGGCCCCAGTCAGGAGCTCAGCTATTAAAGATGGGTTGTTTGCTGCCCATCCTCAAGAGCAAAAACAGCTGACACTTGTCCTATAGGAAACAGGACCCAGGAGAAGCCTGCTGTCATTGCCCATTTCAGCCCTATTTCAACCTGTCACTAGAAGGAGAAAGTAACTCAGAGAGAAGGGGATAACCATAAAGTCTCATACTCTTAGTCAATAATATTTATGACACCAATAAAGAAGTACTATTGCAGACGTGTACTAATTCAAAGGTTAAAATCTTGCTTTGTTTGTCCTATCCTGTCTGTCAGGACCAGGGATCCTGAAGACTAAAGCCTGAAAAATCTAGACTGCTTTAACCTTATACTAATCCAACAGTGTCTTTGCCATCAGCATCCACAGGTAAATAGTCTCCTCAAGGGCTTAAGGAAGAGTACAGCTGGAAACTCTTATTTAACCTAAGGTTGGCATTCTCTGGTCCAGAGGACTGGCAACAAATGATTCCCTTGGCCAATATCTGCCTCTCAGAATAGAGTCAGAGTTAGCTAACAGAGAGAAACGAGGAAGAAGTTAGAAAACTAAATATAAATATAGCCTGTAGTCAGGATCTTTTATGGAAATTCTCTATACACGGGGGTATTAGGGAGAGAAGGAAAGGACAACATAAATGCTATCTTCGTAGAATACCCAATGGCAATGACAGACTACGCAAGAAGAGCCCAGTGGGATGAATTACAGATTAATGATAAAGCAAATATAGTAAAAAGCTAATTGTAGAATCTAGGTAGTGGACATAAAGGTATTTATAATTTTTTCAATTTTTCTGAGATTTTTTTACAAAAAAATATTAGGGAGGAAACATGGTGGCAGGGATTGGCAGCCAAATGTCAGCAGCCAGCCACAGCACCTAAGGATTCATTTTTTTTTTTCCTAAGGATTCATTTTATATAAACTCATCCAGGGTGGGAGAATATTACAAAAAGATAATATGTAGGAGTCAGAAACTTAGGTTCAGACATCCATGTGACCTTGGCCAAGAAAATTCACATCTCTACACCACAATTTCCTCATCTGTCACAAGTAGTCCATATCTTGGCTGTCTCCCTCAGAGGGCTGTTGTAAGGATAAACTAAACTAAAAGGGCAAAGGACACTTTAAAAGCCTAATGACTGTGAAGAGTTATAAAGATAACAGATAAATTTCTTATTCTTAGACAGCATGTGACTGAATGGATGTATACAATAAAAAAAAAAAAAAATCAAAGAAATATGGAGAAAAGACTAGAGAACAACTCCTAGTTCAGGTTCCCACCCAATGCAAACATCTTTACAATCTTTGTTTTTTTGTTTTTTGTTTTTACAATCTTTGTTTGAATACTTCCACTGGCTAAGAACATATGCCTCTTTTTTTTTTTTTTTTTTTAAGATTTTATTTATTTATTCATGAGAGACACAGAGAGAGGCAGAGACACAGAGAGGGAGAAGCAGGCTCCATGCAGGGAGCCCAACGTGGGACTCGATCCCAGGACTCTTGGATCATGCCCTGAGCTGAAGGCAGGCGCTTTAACCACTGAGCTGCCCAGACATCCCAGAACATACACCTCTTAAAGTAATTAGAAAACCATGTATCTGGCACAATGTAGGTACTCAAGTGTGCTTATGAAGGAATAAAATTCCAGCACTTTAAGGGTAGGAGTTCACTACGTCTCAGTATACTACAATTATTAATGATGTCTCTAATGACAAAACAAAATCTATCTTTCTATAGCTTTAATCTCCTGGACCTAACCTTATGCTCTGGAACGACAAAGGACATATTCACTCTTCTTTCCCATTGTTGCTCTTTCAAAGATTTATCATGATCTTATTTTTAAAAAACAAAACCAAAAATAATCCTCTTCCTACCATCACTCTTCTGTGCCCTTTTAAGCTAACAGTTCTAGATCTTTTATTTTATTTTTATTTTTTTTTATTTTATTTTTTTTTAATTTTTATTTATTTATGATAGTCACAGAGAGAGAGAGAGAGAGGCAGAGACACAGGCAGAGGGAGAAACAGGCTCCATGCACCGGGAGCCTGACGTGGGATTCGATCCTGGGTCTCCAGGATCGCGCCCTGGGTCAAAGGCAGGCGCCAAACCGCTGCGCCACCCAGGGATCCCAGTTCTAGATCTTTTAAATGCCATTCATATAACATAATATGAAAACCATTAATCCTGGCTGCCTTCTTCTAGATGTTATCTAGCTGAAGATCTTCTTAATATGCAGCATTTACAACAAAATCAGGGATCCCTGGGTGGCGCAGCGGTTTAGCGCCTGCCTTTGGCCCAGGGCGCAATCCTGGAGACCCGGGATCGAATCCCACGTCAGGCTCCCGGGGCATGGAGCCTGCTTCTCCCTCTGCCTGTCTCTCCCTCTCTGTCTCTCTCTCTCTGTGAGTATCATAAATAAAATTAAAAAAAAAAAAAAAATTTACAACAAAATCAGTATGGACTCAGTGAAGCAGAGGACAGTGGCACCGTATCTCCCTAAGCAGAGAGCATATTTCTATGAACATCTTCCAAATTTTGGAATGTTTTGATAGCTGAAGTACACAACTGGTGCATATTAAACTTAAAGTTTTCTAAAATCTTGCTGGGTTTGTCATATAAGTTGGTATCTTTGCCATTCTCTATTTTTATAATCTAATTGAAGGGGTTTTTTGGACTACTAATAAAGTTTACGTGGCTGATTTCAACTCATTGGTCAGCTACTCTGTGAAGCTTGTGGGGCTGAAGCACTCTGAAAGCTCTACAATAAGTAATCAGGATAATAAAGTATCTGTTGACTCACTCTAGTTACAAAGCAAGTTAGTAGTAGAGTTGAGATCAGAAGATGCTATTCCCATTTTCCAGCCAGAGCTCTCTGCTCTGTTTCATGGATAATGATGATGTTAATAATGATGATAGTCATATGCAAAGCAAGTAACACTTACTGGGAGCTTACCACATGCCGGGTATTGTTCCAAGAATTTCACGAATATTAATCCTCACAACAACTCTATAAGGTGTAGGTACTACTATAATCTTCATTGTGCAAACTGGGGAAACTAAGGTAGTAAGCAATCAAGTAACTTGCCCAAGATAGCATAAATAGGAAATGGCAGAACTAGTAGTATTCAAATTCAGATAAATAGTTTGGTGCAATTACCTACTTACTCCCCAGAACTGAAGGAGCCAGCCAGGAGTGACCCAAGTACTGGAAAAGATCCCAAATGACCTCTCCTACTGGTCAAGAGTCACTGCCTCCCCACAGACAAGGAAGCAAAAGGGTAGATATACAACTCTTTTAGAAGGATTAATTTACAGCTCCCAGCCTGAGGTGCCCACACTGTCATACTTACCTCCATTGCTCCTCTGGGGAGAGGTCTGACATATCAACCTGTAGAAAAAAAACACCAAAAAAATCGATCAATGTCTTAGAACTGTGCCTGCCCAACAGAAGGTTCTCATATATTCATCATTATCTTCAAGGAATTATGAGAATCTTCAACTGTCACAATCTTTATTGAAGCCTTCCCCGATACTCTACTTCCTACCGATCTCTCTGTTCTCTAACCACTTACTCTCAAGTCTATGACTGACAGTACATTGCATATCTGTGCTAAGCAATAAGGACAGGAGAGTAAACCTAACTCCTAAGATGTTCACAGCCTAGTTGAGAAATCACACATACATACAGAAAATGTCTTTGTTATATACTGAGGACTAGCTATGGAAAAATAAAGAAGTGGCTTCTGATCCAATTTGCAGTGTTATAGACTGGCAAAGACTTCCTGGAGGAGATGTGAAATATTATCCAGATGAAGAAATGAGAGAAATGTGTTCCATGCAAAGGGACTAACATAAAGGAATAAAGTTGTACCACATATGAATAAGTGAGTATGGCTAGAGCAAAAAGTATGAATTAGGATTAGTGGGAGATGAAGCTAGATAAAATATTCTAAAAAAAAAAAAAAAAATTCTATCATATGTCTTTGACTCTAAATGGCCCCCTGGCAACAGGCAGAACATTAGGCTAGAGTAAAACTAAGTTTTACTCCCTGCTCTGCTACTAGCAGTATGATATTCCAATTTCAAAGTTCTGGTTCTGTTAGTCTTGTTAGCAGGGCTGCTCAATCTTGGCACTAGGGATATTTGGGGCTGGATAATTCTTTGCTGGGATGAGGAGCTCTCTGTACATTGTAGGATATTTTAGCAGCATCCCTGGCCTCTACCCGCTAGATGCCAAAAGCATCTATCTCCACAGAAGCAACAAAGTCTACAGACATTGTAAAATCTCCCCTGTGGGATGAAAATTGCCTCCAATTGAAAACTACTCTGTACTAAACTGCTCTATACTAAACTCTTTGAGTTCAGGACTCAAGTCTTCTACTTCCTTATAGCCATACAAAAGCATAACCAAATGTCAGTACATAAGTCAAAAACATCACATTGACCTGAGCTGAAAATGTTTCTTGATGTAGAGAAAAGAGACAAGGCCTCAGTCAAACGAATCAACAAATATTCCTTTAGTACTAATGATGTTCAAGGCCCAATTTCCCAATGTTCCTATGATAAGTTCAGAAAAGTACTTTACACAGAATGTTTGAAGTAAAATGGGCAGAACTCTCCTACTGAGTCAAATCAGCACATATTTACCAAGCACCCTTTATGTGTGTATACTGTGTACTCCCATCACTATTTAAGAAGGACTTTCTGATTTTTATATGTCCCAGCCAAGTTAATTAAAAGGGGGGAGGGGCACCTGGGTGGCTCAGTGGTTGAACATCTGCCTTTGGCTCAGGTCATGATCCCAGAGTCCTGGGAATGAGTCCCACAACAGGCTCCTTGTAGGGAGCCTGCTTCTCCTTCTGCCTATATGTGTCTCTCATGGAAAAAAAAAAGGGGGGAGGGGGGTATCTCAAGCCTTCACCCAGCCAATCAGGATAATGAAGTCAACCACCTCCTCCCTTTTCCTACTTTACACAATGCCTCATAGAATGTATTCATGTGTCCAAACTCAGGCCTTCATCTTCCTAGAATGACAGAAGTCCCAGAATATCCCAGGACAGGTGGATATAAGAAATGAAAATGCTGGAACACCTGGGTGGCTCAGCAGTGGAGTGTCTGCCTTCTGCTCAGGGCGTGATACTGGTCCCCGAATTGAGTCCCACATCAGGCTACAGTCCCATATCAGGCTCCCTGCGAGGAGCCTGCTTCTCCCTCTCCCAAGTCTCTACCTTTCTCTTTGTGTCTCTCATGAATAAATAAAATCTTAAAAAAAAAAAAAAAAAAAAAAAAGAAATGAAAATGCCCATCTGGGCAGTATCTAAGCAGACAATTAAGGACCACATTTCTTTCTTTCTTTTAAAGATTTATTTATTTATTTGAGAGAGAGCGTGCATGCTTGCACAGGTAGGGCAAGGGGGAAAGGAGGGAGGGAGGGATAAGCATACTCCCTGCTGAGCACAGAGCACAATGTGGGGCCTGATTCCAGGACCCAGAGATCATGACTTGAGCCAAAACCAAGAGTTAGACACCTAACTGACTGAGCCACCCAGGTGCCCCAATGTAACTGCTTCTTAAGGCCAGGACCAGGATTAAGGATTAAGGTGGAGATAAGCAAGGGACCTAAGGGCTCAAAATTTAAGGTGGCACTCATTGTCAGGTACTGATTCTCTATATACATGACCTTGAAAGTGCATTGTTTGCTTCACCCTAGTCCTGGTCTGCTTCTGTCTATCTTACTCCCAACCCATAAACTTGGAAGATCCCACAGAGCCAAGGAGAATACACTGCATTGTATCTTTCAAGAAAAATAGAACAGAACTGAACTTAGACTAAGCACTCAGTGAGTACTACAGGAATTGAACAGAATTCTCTCCAGTACAATAAGTATGATGACAAATCAGCACCCCACCTGGAGATGGAGATGCTTAAATGGGAGTATACACAAACACTTGAAAAACACTTAACAAGCATTTGGGAAAGAAGTATTCATTTGACAGCAGGAGGCACCCAGAAAACCACATTTAAAAACTACATGTCAGAACAAAAAGAAACAACACAACTACATCTTCAAAGAAGCAAGACAAGCACCATTTTACATTTCCATCCCTCCTCTGAAGGGAAAACTAAGATCCAAAGAACTGGGCCAGTCACGGAATGCTTCTTCATGATACTGTGGTCAAGCGTGCTACTATCTATACATACCTTAGTCTCTCTGTCTAGAAAACAGAGAATAAGACTTCTGACTTCACTGTGGAGTTCTGACAGTAAGAAGATTCAAGGTGACCAAGTGATTTCATTGCCTTTCCTCCTTGAGAGTGGAAACACTTTATAAAGTACCAGGAAAGGCTGGGGAACCAAATGTTGATGAAACGCAGTACAGGACTGTTTTTGGAGCCTCAGGGAAAACACCTCAGTAGGGCAAATACTAAGACTAAGACTAGACCTGGGCTTAGAAGACTGTTTAGAACTTCATGGAGTACTACGGATGCAAGCAATAGAGACATGATTTGGCTTTAGTATTTGCCACCGAACCAAATGATTATTTAACATCCATACTGGTCTCTCAGCGCAAGTGGAAAAAACAAGGAAAGCTGTCAACTATAGCTATAATTAACCTGTACCATCTGGAAATACATCTTTATTTGCTCCCTCATTAATGACTTTATTCATCTGGGCCCAAGTAGTAAGTCAGTCTGATTGTGCCTTGTCCAGAGCTCAGGCAGCTAATTAGGGAGGCTCTCTGGGCACAGTTACTGATTGATGGGCCCACATTCCACTCCCAAGACCCACACATAGAATGTTTTCTTGCCAACCAATCACTCCCCTCATAGAAGCTCACAAGGCCCCTAGTAGTGCCAATCCACCTAAATCCAGATTTGAAAGAAGTTAAACCAAACATATCAGGCAGAGAATAAGAGAAAACGTCATTAAAAAAACAGAAAATGCTCAGGTGCAAGACTCAGGGACTCACCCTTATAATGCCACAAACAGGCCTCTTGTCCCCCACAAATATCAGACACTCTGTGGTCTCTAAGTCTTTTTTTTTTTTTTAAGATTGTATTTATTTATTCATGAGAGACACAGGCAGAGGGAGAAGCAGGTTCCTCAAGGGAAGCCTGATGTAAGACTCGATCCCAGAACTCCGAGATCATGACCTGAGCCAAAGTCAGACGCTCAACCACTGAACCACCCAGGCGTCCCTGTGGTCTCTATGTCTTTACACAGGTTGGTTACCTTGTCCATTAAGCCCCTCTCTTCCACCAAACCACATTATGCCTTCCTACAAAATCTAAAACCTCAAAGGCTCTTTAGACTGACCCCATTTACTGAAGAACAAACATCCTTTACCACCTTGCTAAGCATGGGCCACAGCCCAGCATCATCAGTACCGAGAGCTTATTTAGAACAAGAGAATGTTACTCTATTCCAGACTTTCTAAATCAGAAGCCACACTAAATAAGACAAGCAGGTAATTCATATAAAGTTTGAGAAGCGCTGCTACTGCACCAGCACTCACACTGACAACTTGTCCTTGTCATACACTTCTATGCACCTGATTATTTTATTAACAGCTTTACTGAGATCTAATTCACATACCATAAAATTCACCCATTCAGTGTATTACTCAGTATATGGAGTAGTGCTGCCAATCACTTTTCAGTTTAGAACATTTTACCACCCCAAAAAGAAACCACATACCAGTTAGCACTCCCTCTCCATCCTTCCCTAGCCCAAGGAACCACTAATTGACTTTCTGACTTTATCTATAAATTGCCTATTCTAGATGTTTCATATAAATAGGATCATACAATAGGTGGTCTCCTGTGATTGGCTTCTTTCACTTGGCTTAATGTTTTCAATGATCATCAGGTTATAGCACATATTCCCTTTTTTGTTGCCAAACAATACTGCACTGTATGGACATACCACATTTATCTATCCACTCTTCAGTTACTGGATATTTGAGTTGTTTATATTTTCTGGCTATTACAAATAATGTTACTATGAACATTCATCTACAAGTCTTTGTGTAGACATGTTTTTACTTCTCTTGAGCATATATATCTAGGACTAAAATCATTGGGTCATATAGTAATTCTATGCTTAAGCTTTTGAGAAACTGCCAAATTGTTTTCCACAGCAGATGCACCATTTTACATTTCCATCAGCATTGTATCAAAGTTCCAATATCTCCACATCCTCAACATTTGTTATTCTCTTCTGGATAAAAGCATTCAAGCTAGTGGGAAATAGTATCACAATGTATTTCCAATTTTACATTTCTCTGAAGGATAATGATGCTGAGCACCTTTCTTTATGTTTATTGGTCATTTATATATGACCTGAACACCTTTCTTTATGTTTATTGGTCATTTATATATGACTCCAGAGGAGTCTGGAGAAAAAGTTTATTCAGATCCTTTGTCCACTTCTAAAAAGTAGACTATCTGAGATCAATTTTAAGCTCATAACAAAACTGAATGGAAAATAGAGATTGCCCATATGTCCCCTGCACCCAAATATGCAGAGCCTCCCCCATTAACAATATCCCCCCAGCAGAGTAGTACATTTGTTCCAAATGATGAACCTACACTGACACATAATTTTACCCAAAGTTCATAGTTTACTTTAAAGCTCATTATTGTTATATATTCTACTGGTTTGGGCAAATGTATAATGTATAAAGAGATGTATGCAACACTCGATTATCATACAGAATAGTTTCACAGTCCTAAAAATCCTGTCTCTTTTCATGATTTGATTGTTCATTTCTTCTTAGTGAATAATATTCACAAAGATATTCCACCATCTGGATGTACCACAGTTTATTTATCCACTCACCTACTGAAGGATATCTTGCTTGCTTCCAATATTTGGCAACTATGAATAAAGCTGCTATAAAAATCTGTGTGCGGGATCCCTGGGTGGCGCAGCGGTTTGGCGCCTGCCTTTGGCCCAGGGCGCGATCCTGGAGATCCGGGATCAAATCCCACGTCGGGCTTCCGGTGCATGGACCCTGCTTCTCCCTCTGCCTGTGTCTCTGCCTCTCTCTCTCTCTGTGACTATCATAAATAAATAAAAATTAAAAAAAAAAAAAATCTGTGTGCAGGTCTCTGGATGGAAACAGATTTTTAACTCTTACGGGGAAACACTAAGGAGCACAATTACGGGATTGCATTATAAGCTCATGGTGTATGATGCTTTTTATACACTGTCAGATTCAATCTGTTAATATCTTACTGATGATTTTTACATTGAACTTCATGAAAGACACTAATTTGTATTTTTCTCAAGTCCCTTCTTTCACTTATTAGTAATTTGTGTCCTCTTTTTTTTCTTAGTTAGCCTGGCTACCAATCTACTAGCTTTATCAATTTTTTTTTTTTAAGATTTTATTTATGAGAGACACACAGAGAGAGGCACAGACATAGGCAGAGGGAGAAGCAGGCTCCTGACAGGGAGCCTGATGCAGGACTCAATCCCACAACCCCAGGATCATGACCTGAGCCAAAGGTAGATGCTCAACCATTGAGCCACTCAAGTGCTCCTATAAATCTTTCAAAGGATTAGATTTTTATTTTCTCTTTTTTTTAATTCATTGATTTCTGCTCTGTTTTTCATTATTTTCTCCTGCTTACTTTGGTTCTAATGTGTTCTTTTTCTAGTTTCCAAAGGTGGATCCTTAAGTGATTGATTTTATTTTTTTTAATGTTTTTATTTTTTCAAGTAGTGGACTTGCTTCTTTAATTGGAGATGAACTCAGCACCCAATGGCAAGGATCCACACTCTAATGGAAGAGCCAACTACAGAATGGTTGTCCTCTTGAAGAAACCAGTAACTTGCATTTGATTTTTCCAGCTTGGCTCATTCCCAAAAGTTCAGGATTTGGATCCTAAAATCTTCTTCAGTATTTAACTAATTCTTTGTGAGTGGAAGGGGCTGGGACTGTTTATCCACACATAAACTGATCCTTGTCATAAATCACTTTTATAATGAGAAAGCAACTAGGACACATTGTCATGTGTTCCCCACGCTCCAAATCTTCCTTGGTAATGGACAAGTTATACCCACATGGGCAGGGGTAGAAATGTCTCCAAGACTTTGTCATATTGCAAGTCCTTGATCTCCACCTCATCATGAAACACAGCCACTGTCACTGGGGCTAGTAGAGGTCTGTTGCCTCAACCAGCCAAAGCTGCCCCAGGAACAGTCTAATTTGGCAGGCATAGGCCCCAACCCAAATGATTGTCCTATCTTCTCTCTAAGCGTGGCTTTTGCTGTATCCCACAAATTTTGGTAAGCTGTGTTTTCATTTTCATTTAGCTCAAATATATTTAAATTTCTCTTGAGATTTCTTCTTTGATCCATGTGTTATTGAAAAGTATTTTGTTTGGTCTTTAAGTATTTGTGGATTTTTTGTCTTTCTGTTATTGATTTCTACCTGAATTCCATTATGCTCTGACAGGAGACAATGTATGATTCCTATTCTTTTAAATTTGTTAAATTGTGTTCTATGGCCCATTTCATCATCTATCTTGGTGAATGTTCCATATAAACTTGAGAAGAATGTCTCTATTTTGCTGTTGTCAGATAAAGCAGTCTACAAATGTCTATTATATCCACTTGGTTGATGGTGTTACTGAATACAGCTACATATTTACTTTCTGCCTCCTCAATCTGTTTGCTTCTGACACAGGAATGTTGAACTCTCCAACTAGAATATTTGTGATTTTTCTATTTCTCCTTTCAAATCTATCAGTTTTTGCCTTACATATTTTGATACCTTTTGTTAGGCACATACATAGTAAGGATTGCTATGTCTTCTTGAAGGACTGACTCTTTCATCACTACATATGCCCCTCTTGATCCCTAATTAACTTTCCTTCTCTGAAATGTGCTCTGTTGGGACACCTGGGTGGCTCAGTTGGTTAAGCACTTGACTCTTCATTTTGGTTTGGGTAATGATCTCAGGGTCATGAGATCCAGCCCTCCACCAGGCTGCACACTCGGTGGGGAGTCTGCTTGAGCTTTTCTCCCTCTCCCTCTGCCCCCTCCCCGACCTCGCATGCTCCCTCTAAAATAAATAAATTTTGAAGTCTGCTCTTTCTGAAATACAGCTAGCCTTGCTTTCTTTTGATTAATATAGTATGGTATATCTTTCTCCATTCATTTACTTCTAATTTATATGTGTCCTTTTGCTTAAAATGGGTTTCTTATAGGCAATATATAGTGGATCTTGTTTTTATCCACTCTGACAATCTTTAATTGGTGCATTTGGATCACTGATGTTCAAAGTAACTACTGATATAGTTGGATTAATATCTACTATATTTGTTAAAATTTTGTTTGTTGTCCTTATTCTTGGCTCCTATTTTTGTCTTCCAAGCTTTTGTGATTTTTAAGTAGGCTCCATGCCCTGGGTGGAACCCAACATGGGGCTTGAACTCACAACTGAGATGAAGACCTGAGCTAAAATCAAGAGTTGGAAGCACGCAGGCATTCCCAAGATTTTGTGATTTTAATGCAGAATTTTATATAATTATATTTTCTCCCATTTCTTAGCTTACCACTTTTACTTCTGTTTTTATTTCAGTGGTTGCCCTAGGGTTTGCAGTATACATAAACAACTAATTAAGTCCATTTTCAAATAATACTCTACCACTTCATGGGCAATATGAGTACCTTATAACAAAATAATCCTAGTTATTCCCTCTCATCCTTTGTTTCATTGCTGCCATTTATTTCACTTTTTCATAAGCATATCTACATACACACACTATACATAGACACATAAATGCATACATAACCAAATAGTGTTGGTATTATTATTTTGAAAAACTGCTGTTAGATCAATTAAAAGTTTAAAAAGAACATCTACAAAAATCCTATAGCTTAAAATTATATTCTTTTTTAAATATTTTTTATAGATTTTATTTATTTATTCATGGGAGACACAGAGAGTGAGAGAGACAGAGACACAGGCAGAGGGAGAAGCAGGCTCCATGCAGGGAGCCCGACATGGGACCCGATCCCAGGTCCCCAGGATCATGCCCTGGGCTGAAGGTGGCATTAAACCACTGAGCCACCGGGGCTGCCCTAAAATTATATTCAATATTAAAAAACTAAATGCTTTCCCTTTAAAATCAGAAACAATGTCAGTATGTCCACCCTCACCACTACTATTCAATATAATACTGAAGTTTTTAGCCAGCATAATAAGGCAATAAAGGGAGATAAAAGGCACACAAATTGGAGAGAATTAAAACTGCCCCTATTTGCAGATGAATGATGTTCTACATAGAAAATCCCAAGGAATCTTGCTCCAGAAAGAACTGTCTGAGGGATCGTAAGGGATTTCTAAATATGGGAAAGGGGAATATATCACTTGTTGAAGTCAATTGTACATATATTTTTGCAGGTCTAAAGAAAGAACAAGGTCTAAAGAAAGAACAAGGCCTATATAACAGGAATCCAGTTCTTCAGGGATACCAAAAGGGAATTTTCAAGTCATTTTTGGTGCAACCTAGCTGTGGAAATTAGCATACAATTGTTTGAACCTTGCTGAATAACAGTTTAACCTTCCAAAAAAAAAAAAAAATCCCAAAGAACCTATAAAAAGAAAAAAAATCTGAGAATAAGAATTCAGTAACATGGCAGAATACAATATAAACACACTCCAAATATATTTCTATGTATTAGTAATGAACACAGAAACAGTGAAATTAAAAATATAAAATTCATAATCATTCATAAAAAAAGAACAACTAAATGTTCTATTCTATATTCACATATTCCCTTTCTGGTATTTCCTTCCTTTATGTAGGTCTGAGTTTCTGACTTCTATCATTTTCCTTCTAAGTAACATTTCTTTTAAGAAAATATATGAGGGAAGGAGAGGGTGGAGAGAGGATGGGCAGAGGGAGAAGAGAGAATCTTAAGCAAGCACCACACCTAGCCCTCAGCCCAACTCGGGGTTCGATCTCACAAGCCTGAGATCATGACCTGAGCCAAAGTCAAGAGTTGGATGCTTAACCAACTGAGCCACCTAGGTGCCCCTTTTCTCAACACTTTAAACATTTCATTCTACCTCTTCTTACTTGCATTGTTTCTGAGGAAAAGTTGGATTTAATTCTTATCCTTGCTCCTCTGTAGGTACAGTGATTTTTTCCTCCGGTTTCTTTCAGTATTTTCTATCTTGGACTTTCTACAGTTTGAAAAATGATATGTCTAGGTGTAGTTTTTTGGCATCTAGTTTTTGTTTTATTGTTTGGCATTTATCTTGCTTGGTATTTTCTGAGCTTCCTGGATCTGTGGTTTGCTGCCTGACATAAATTTGGGCAAATTCTTAGTCATTATTGTCTCAAATATATTTTCCATTTGTCTCTTTTTCTTTTCGTATTCTATGATGTGAATGTCTTAAGTCTGTTTGGGCAGCTATAATGAAATGCAATAGATTAGGTGTGGCTTATAAACAACAAATATTTATTTCTCACATTTCTGGAGTGGGAAGTCCAGGATGATGGCACCAGATTTTGCGTCTGGTAAGGGCTTCTGGGTTCATAGACGGCCTATCTTTTTGCTGTGTCCTCCAATGGTAGAAGAGGCTAGGGAGCTCTGTGGGGCCTCTCTTATAAGGGCACACACAACCCAATTTTGAGGGCTCTGCCCTTATGACCTAATCACCTTCCAAAACTCCACCATCCAATACCATCACCTTAGGGATTAAAATCTCAACATATGAATTTGGGAGAACACAAACATTCAGACCATAACAGTGTATATCACAACTTCTGTAGCTGTCCCACAGTTCTTAGTTTTTTTTCTCTTTATTTTTCATATTTATAGGTTCCAACTGAGACAACATCAAGCTCAGAGATTCTTCCCTCAGCCATGTCCAGTCTACTGATAAGCCCATCAAAGGCATTTTTCATTTCTGCTACAGGGTCTTGGATCTCCAGTGTTTCTTAGCATTTCCATCTCTCTTGTTCTTGCATGCTATCTACTTTATCCATTAGTGCTATGAGCATATTAATCATAGTTGTTTTAAATTCCTGGTGTAATAATTCCAACATCCCTGACATTACATGAGTCTAATTCTGATGTTTAGTCCTTCTCTTCCAACTGTGCTTTCGGGGCATCTAGATAGCTCATTCAGTTAAGCATCCAACTCTTGATCTCAGCTCAGGTCTTGATCCCAAGGTTATGAGTTCAAGCCCTGCAGTGGACTCTATGCTAAGCATAGAGCCTACTTACAAAACAAAAATAAATTTTAAAAAATTTAAAAAGCTGTGCTTCTTGACTTTTGGTATGTCTTGTAATTTCTTCTTGATAGCTCGGCATGATATACCAAGTAAAAGGAAGTGCTATAAATAGGCCTTTAGTAATGTGGTAGTAAGGTGTGGGGGAAGAGAAAGGGGAAACACACCAAAGGCCAATGACTGAGTTTCAGTCCTTTAGTGAGCCTGTGCCTCTGGGGTATGAACTTCACAAGTATTTTTCAGTCCTTCACTCACCCCTCTTAGGTGGGAGAGGATGGTGTAAGTGGGAGGGAGTTTGGCATTTCCCTTCTCTCACATGGAAGTCTAGAGCTGGCTAGAGTTGGGTATTTCCCTTCCCCTGAGTGAGTTAGGCTCTGGTTAACTAGGTTCTCCTGATGGCAGACCTTGTTAAGAAAAGAATGCTCTGTAGTATTTTTAAATAGTTCCTTTGCCCCCTGCCAGAAGTGTGAGGGGATTTTTATCAATATTTTAAGTTTAAGAACCTGGTTGATATCCAGGAGTTAAAACACAAAACTGGATGTAGAGTTTGGGGGAGTTTCAATGACTAAGTCCTCCTGGAGCTTTTAACTCTCAGCAATTCACCAACAATTTCAGCCCATGTTTCCCTACTCCAGGACTGGTTCCCACAGAGATGTCTGCTCCTACAAGTTGTGATTCTCTGTATTCAACTATTGGTCTCCAATTTTCAGGGCAACAGTTTACCCTTACCACCTCACTTCTCTTATAAATCTAAGAATTTGTTGATTTTTCTATTTGTTTGGCTTTTTGTTTGTCGTTAGGACAAGTGACTTCCAAGCTTCTTACACGCCATATTGGAAACTTTTGTCCATTTTTTTGATGGAATTATTCACATTTTTATTGTTAAGCTGTAAAAGTTCTTTATATATTCTGGATACAAAGTCCTTTATCTGATATAGGAGACTTGCAAATATTTTCTCTCATTCTGTGAGTTCTCTTTACTTTGTTGATGGTGACCTTTGCAACACAAAAGTTTTTCATTTTAATAAGTCCAATTTATTTTTTTCCTTTAATTTCTTCAGCTTTTGGTGACATATCTAAGAAATGATCATGAGCTGATCATGATTTATAACTGTTTTCTTCTAAAAATTTCATAGTTTTAGTTATTATATTTAGGTCATTGGTCCATTTTGAGTTAATTTTTATATATGGTGTGAAATAAGGGCCAACTTCATTCTTTTGCATGTGGCTAACTAGTTGTCTCAGCAACATTTGTTGCAAACACCATTCATTCCCCATGTGCATCTTATTCTTCATACTGACTCTTCTCTAAGACGGTGCAACACCCTTGTTTTCCATATCATTTTCTTGAGTGCCCCACAGTCTATTAACTTTGCTGACAGAACCTCAGAAAAACCAAAAGACAGCTGGAGAACTATTTATACCATAAATAAATAAGTACATAAACATAAAGCAAACTGTATCTAATACTATAAATATAAGCACATAAACATAAAGCAAACATATTAATTAGGCCTCAAAACTATCTATGATGTTTGATACATTTATACATTTACTCAATTCTCACTTAAGGTACTGTTGTTCTAAATGTGCAGGTCCAGGGCTAGACATGGGGATGCACAGATGAACGAAAGTTTTTTTCTTGCTCTTGAGGAGAAATATAAAAAATAAAATAATTAAACTGTACTGGGTCATCTGGGTGGCTCAGTGGTTGAGCATCTGCTTTTGGCTCGGGTCACAAACCCTGGGTCCTGGGGTCAAGTCCTGCATCAGGCTCCCCACAGGAAGCCTGCTTCTCCCTATGTCTCTGCCTGTCTCTCTGGGTCTCTCATGAATAAATAAACAAAATCTTAAAAAAAAAAAAAATTAGACTGTTTTAAAAGTATGAATTTACTCAGCCCAGGGAGCACAATTGTTTCTACCATACAGAAGGCACAGATGATATATGAAGGAGAGAAATGACTCATTCAAAATCACAGTTGCAAATAGTGATGGCAAAAGGGTCACAGAACTTATGGGTAAAATCAAAGACAGGGCTTAGGGCCTTAAACGACCAAATCAATGGCTAGTCACAAAATCCTCCTAGAGCCACATTATGATTTTCATGGGGCCCAGGTACTTCTGCCTTTGTGGGCCCCTTACTCCATTAAAAAAAAATACATACATATATATTTTTAAATACAGTGCTCAGTTGGGCAGCACATACACTAAAATTGGAATCATACAGAGATCAGCATGGCCCTTCTGCAAGGATGACACACAAAAATATACTTTATGACTATATTGCTATAAAGATGTATAATCCAAGCTAGACTGTATTCACATTTTTCTTCTTAAAGGAAATTAAGACATTTTTGTGGGTACCTGGGCACTGTGTCGAATGGATAAGTCAGCTCTGGGTCCTGCTGTCTCCCCACAGCTATGAACCAACTGTTCTCTCCCCAGATGCAAAGTCACTTTGCTCTACAGCTTCTAAGATTCTATTCTCTCCTGGGCCTATTTGACCAAACAGCATGAGGTTTAAGTTCACACTAAATCTCACAGCCTAAATCCACCATAAAAGGTAGCCTCGGGCAGCTCGGGTGGCTCGGTGGTTTGGCGCTGCCTTCGGCCCAGGGCGTGATCCTAGAGACCCAGGATCAAGTCCCACATCAGGCTCCCTGCGTGGAGCCTGCTTCTTCCTCGGTCTGTGTCTCTCTCTCTCTGTCGCTCATGAATAAATAAATATTTAAAAAAGGGGGGGGATCCCTGGGTGGCGCAGCGGTTTAGCGCCTGCCTTTGGCCCAGGGCGCGATCCTGGAGATCCAGGATCGAATTCCACGTCGGGCTCCCGGTGCATGGAGCCTGCTTCTCCCTCTGCCTATGTCTCTACCTCTCTCTCTCTCTCTCTGTGTGACTATCATAAATAAATAAAAATTTAAAATAAAATAAAATAGGGCAGCCCCGGTGGCGCAGCGGTTTAGTGCCACCTGCAGCCCTGAGTGTGATCCTGGAGACCCGGGATCGAGTCCCACGTCGGGCTCCCTGCATGGAGCCTGCTTCTCCCTCTGCCTGTGTCTCTGCCTCTCTCTATCTCTGTGTGTGTCTCTCATGAATAAATAAAAAAAATCTTTAAAAAAAAATGAATAAAATAAAATAAAATAAAATAAAAAATAAAAAAAAGGTAGCCTCACTCTATTCATATGAGCACTATAATGTCATTAGAAAAATCACTTGAAGGGATCCCTGGGTGGCACAGCGGTTTGGCGCCGGCCTTTGGCCCAGGGCGCGATCCTGGAGACCCCGGATCGAATCCCACATCAGGCTCCCGGTGCATGGAGCCTGCCTTCTCCCTCTGCCTGTGTCTCTGCCCCTCTCTCTCTCTCTCTCTCTCTGTGACTATCATAAATAAATAAAAATTTAAAAAAAAAAAAAAGAAAGAAAAATCACTTGACAATAATGTGTATTCTGTGTTCTAGAAAGGTTTATACACATTAATGAATGATCACATCCAAAGAAAGAAACAGACATGTCACTGACCTGCAAACACCAAAGGCATGAGAAGCATGTACCTGGCATCTTGAAAGTAGCCAATTAGTATTTGTTCACTTATTCAGTCACAAGACAAGCATAAAACAAAGTCTATTCCCTTATAAAATTTACCTTCTAATAGGAAAACGGATAATAAACATGTAAATAAACATATATTTATATATGAAATAAATTCTGTTAGTGTTATGAAGGAAAATAAAACACGTAAGAAAAGAAAAGAAAAGAAAGAAAAAAAGAAAAGAAAAGAAAAAAAAGAAAAGAAAAGAAAAGAAAAGAAAAGAAAAGAAAAGAAAAGAAAAGAAAAGAAAAGAAAAGAAAAGAAAAGAAAAGAAAAGAAAATGGCAGATTGGGCAGCCCGGGTGGCTCAGCGGTTGAGTGCCGCCTTCAGCCCAGGGCCTGATGCTGGAGACCCGGGATCGAGTCCCACGTCGGGCTCCCTGCATGGAGCCTGCTTCTCGCTCTGCCTGTGTCTCTGCCTCTCTCTCTCTCTCTCTCCCCGTGTCTCTCATGAATAAATAAAATCTTAAAAAAAAAAAAAAAAAAAGGAATAAAGAAAAAGCAGATTATTTTGTTGCTACACTGTAGACACTCATTTCCCCAAAAGATTTCCAACAACAGGAGAACATGCTGGGTGAGATAGCCAGTAGAACATACCCCATAAGGTATGTCTTGTTTCCTTGGGTTTTATCTAATTCCCACTTTTCACCCCCCAAAATGGCTTTAGGGCAAAGATTATCTTTCTCAGTGAAGAAAAGAGCAGTTGAGGTCCTAGTAATCTAGCATAGCTATTTAATTGTTATATATCAATGAACAGGGAACTTCCTCTATGCCTCAATTTCCCCATATATAAAATGAGGGGGTGGCTTAAGTAATTTTCAATGTCCTTTAAAGCTAAAATACTGTAATAATTCACACCAAATCTGTCTAACTCCAAAGCTTTGGAGTCAACTGTAATACCATGGCTTTCCAAACTGCCAGTTTCCTTAGTTACCATAGAATTAAAAATAAAATGCCTTCAATATGGTAAGGTGTGATTTAACAGGATGCTACCAAATTAAATCAATGAAACTTCACCAAGTGACTACCACAGGCATGCATCAGGAATATTAATCAGTCAGGGGATGGCCTCTTATACTAGCTTCAAGTACCTGCTAACTACAAAGGGCCCAAACTCCTGAACCCCATCTACCAGGCAAACTGGAATTTCAGAGGTCCCAACTGATCCTTCCAAATCAGGGACGGATCAACCATGCAGCTAGAGACTTCATTCTTTCACAAAAATTAGAGATGAATAAACCCAACCTTTGTGGTGAGGTATTCACGTTGGTAGGGGGCAGGGAAGGGGAGGAAACAGGACACAACAAACTATTAAACATAAAATAGTATGACATTAAAACAAAATACTATGTAAACCCAAAGAGATTAGCTAGTTCCTGGACCTGGTAGGAATACAGCACACCAGGCTGGCTGCCTCTTCTATCCTGTGGGGACAGATGCTCTGGTCCACTGGGTGATAAGGATAACAAGTACAAAGGTTCACAGGCTCTCCATATTTGTAGCTCTCCATTCTCCTCTCATTCACATGCTTCTTCAACTCCGTAGCCTTGCCAAGATTTCAAGGCCAATAAATCAAAGTGCAACCACCTCGCTTTTAAAAAAAGACTTCATGAATCAGCTGGGAATCACGCAGACGTTGGATCTGCTTGGCCAAACTGTAAGGAGACCTGATATAGACAGCACACTTTGAGCAGGAAAGTGAAAGTAGATGCTGGTGGTAACAACTGCTATGGCTGCTGCCAGTCCATCACACCACCTCTCCTACCATCATCAGAAAGCCAGGCCAGCTGAGTTGGCAAGGCCAACCCGTCCTCCAGGCCATCTTATTCTCTAGGTCAGCTGAGTTGGGAAGCATTTTAATGAAAAGTTTCAAATATATATAAAAGTAGAAGGAATAATTTAATGACCTTTTCCCCACTCAACAATTATCAAATTTGGGGGTGCCTAACATTCTTTGATTCTTCAAGTCCTTTCCCATCAAATTCCTACTTTTCAGACTAGCTTCTTCCCCACCTGGCCCTCTCTTACTTTCTCCTACGTGCACTCCAGCCTCCCATGCACTCTATACCTTTTTACCAATAAGATCCAATCTAGGTGCCACCTCTTACAGAAACCCTTTCAGAGCAAAACGATCCTTTGTATAAACTCCTTTAGAGTTTGGACTATTCATCTGCTAATCGCATCTACCCACCTATGGAATCTTCCTTGAATTTTTCATTGCCACACCTCTTTAGTTCAGACTTTATCCCTTGCTCTCTCCTACTAGAGTACTGCAGTGACATCCCAGGTGATCTTCCTGAATCTAATCTTGCCAGAACAGATTCATTTATGACAGCAGCCACAGTTCTCTTTATCAGACACAAAATTGACCTCATCACCCTCTACTTAGACTTTGTTTTTTTCTTTTTTAAATAATGAATTTTTTTTAGTATTCAAATCTGCCATACATAATACTTTTTATTTTATTTTATTTATTCATTCATTCATGAGAGACACACACACACACACACACACACACAGAGAGAGAGAGAGAGAGAGAGTGGCAGAGACACAGGCAGAGGGAGAAGCAGGCTCCATGCAGGGAGCCCGATGTGGGACTTGATCCCAGGACTCCAGGATCATGCTCTGGGCCGAAGGCAGGTGCTAAACCGCTGAGCCACATAGGGATCCTCCTCTACTTAGACTTTGATAACTTTCTATTGCCTTTGGGTTAAAGCCCAAACTTCTTTGTATGATACACAAGGTACTTCATAATCTGGTTCAACCAGATACTTACCTCACTACTCTCCACCAAATGGCCTACACTCCAGCCACAGAGAACCACCTATCATTCTAACATGCCCTTCCTTTTATCGCTTAGTGCTTTGCCCCATGCCATCTTCTCTCCCTAGAATTCTTTCCTCCCTTTCATCACCTAGTTCATTTCTATCACCTCCTTTATGAGACATTCTCCACTGTTACTCATTCACACATCTATTCAACAACTGTTAGATGAACAAACATATGGTAAGTTCTAGACTGGGGATATAATGATAAATAACAGCTCTCACTCTCAAGATGCTTAGGGTCTGGTAGATCTCCTCAGGTGGAGTGATTCCTCTCTCTTCTGCAGAAATTTGCAATTTACACATATCTCCAGAGTTACATTTATTAGTTTTTATACTTGTCTCTGAGTCTATTTCCATAACTAGATTCTAATCATCTTGAGGTCAAGAATCTTTTTTAAAAAGCTTTCTTGAGGCACAGCATCTATTGTAGGTGGACCACTGAATGATTGTTCACATATTTACAGAGTTGTACAATCATCTTATCTTAAATAATTTCCATCACTTTAAAAACAAACCTCATTCTCATTTGCCAACACCCCATTCATACCCTCAGACCTCATCAACTACTAGTCTACTTTATATCTCTACAGATTTGTCTTTTTCTGGACCTTTTTTTACTTTTTTTTTTTTTTAAGATTTCATTTATTTATTCCTAAGAGACACACAGAGAGAGAGGCAGAGACATAGGTAAAAGGAGAAGCAGGCTCCATGCAGGGAGCCCAATGTGGGCCTCAATCCCAGGACCCCAGGATCACACCCTGAGCTGAAAGCAGATGCTTAACTGCTGAGCCACCCAGGTGTCTCATGGATCTTTCAAATACATGAAATACAAACTGCAGTTTTTTTGACTGGCTTCTTTCAGACACTATGTTTTTTCAAGGATCATCCATGTTCTAACATGTATCAGTAGGTCACTCTTTTTTCTTGCCAAGTAATGTTCCATTGTGTGGCTATATGTTTTATTTATTCATTTATCAGTTGATAGACATTTGCGTTGTTTCTACTTTGGGGCTATTATGAATAATATTGCCGTGAATATTTATGCATAAGCTTTTGTGTGTACACATTTTTATTTCTCAAGTATCTATCTTAGGAGTGGAATTACTGGGTCATATGGTACCTCTATGTTTAACCTTTTGAGGAATCACCAAATCATTTCCCACAGCAGCTGCATCACTTTACATTTCCACTAGCAGCCTATGAGGGTTCCATTTTCTCCACCTCCTTGGCAACACTTATTTTGTTATTATAGTATCATAGTGGGTATGAAGTGGAATCTCACTGTGGTTTTGATCTGCATTTCTCTGATGGCTAATAAAGTTTAAAATCTTTTCATGTGCTTACTAGCCATTTGTATATTTTCTTGGGAAAAAAAGTCAAATTCAGATCATCTGTCCAGTCTTTACCAGATTATTTATCTTTCTCTTGCTGAGCTGTAAGAGTTCTTTATATATTCTGAATGAAAGTTCCTCATCAGATATATAATTTGCAAATATCTTCTCCCATTCAGCAATCTTACTGGATGTGAAGTGGGTCTGAGGATCATCTGAATCTTCTTCACTTTTGTGTTCCAAAGAACTAGCCTGGGAGTGCCTGACTGGCTCAGTCAGTTGAAGAGTTGAGCATCATACTCGATTTTGGCTAAGATCATGATCTCAGGGTCTGCATGAAGTCTGCTTGGGATTCTCTCTCCCTTTGCCCCCTCTCTGCTCATGCTCTCATGTGTGTTCTCTCAAATAAATACATAAAATCTTAAAAAAAAAATTACAGGCCCAAAGAACTGGCCTGTAATCTGGTACACCATATGTGTTCAATAAATGTTAGATGGATGTTACTTAACATTTTACAGCTTTGACGACAAGGATAATGCCTTACTCATTCAGCATCCCCTCCATACTTCACACCTAGCACTAGAAATAAAGCACATGCTTTGGAAATAGAGACTAATTCTCCTTTGAACAAACAGTGGAGATGAAGTCACATAGAATGGCCAAACAATTTTTCATATTTCCTCTCCCCTCCCCCTAAAACTTCTCCCCTGATCCCTTCTATTTGCATGGTATTGCCAATTAGTCAAGTCAAAGCAAAAGAAGTCCCCAAAATCTGAAAGTCAAGCTTGAGTATCTCCCTTATACCTAGTATCCAATCCACAAGCAAGTTCTGTAGGCTCTACTTCAAAACATATTCTAAATTCATCCACTTTTCCCCATCATCTCTGCTATCCTACCTCCAATGCTATCATCTCTCACATGAACTACTGCAAGTCTCCTAACTGTTCTCCTTGAATGTCCTTCTAAAATTCATTCTTCTCAAAGCAGCCAGAAAGGTATTTTTTAACGCAAACCAGCAGGGAAGTCTAGGTGGCTCAGTTGGTTAAGCACTGGTCTCAGGTTAGGATCTCAGGGTCTAGAGATCCAGCCCAGTCTAGGGCTCTGCTTGAGATTCTCTTCCTCTCCCTCTCTGCTCCTCCTCTGCGTTCACTCATGTAGTCTAAGATAAATAAATATATATTTTTAAAAAATGTACACCAGCTCACCTCACTTTCATCTTTCAAACCATCCAAAATCTATTCATTGTACACCCAATAAAATTCAACATGTTTAGTGGCATCTATGAGACCTTAATAGATCCAGCTCTGCCAAAATTCCCTGACCTCATTGGTACTATTTTCCTTGATTCAGACACACTGGCTTTCACTTTGGTCCCCCAGATGTGTCTAACTCATTCCCACTGATTTGTACTTCTCCCTCCATGTGACACATGTCTGTTTCCAAATCTTCAAATTCCTAGGTCTTCTTCATTCAGGTGTTGGTTCAAATATCACCTTAGATGCTTTTCATAACCTTTCCTAGTTGTTCTCCATCATATCACCCTACCTTCTTCAGAGGACTTATCATCATTTGCAGTTATTTTGTTCTGCATGCCCCCATTAGAAAGTAAACTTCACAAGAGCAAGGACCTTGGTTGTTTTGTTCATTGCAGAGTTACTGGGACCAAGAAAAATGCCTGTCTATTGAACGCACAAGTATTTGAAGAAAGAAAGATTGAACAAGCAATACAGATTACATATTTAATAAATGCTTGATGAATATGTGAGTGGATTAAAGGAGAGGTACAGAAAGCACAAAAAATAAGTGGAAGCACTAGTATTTTTTATAGCTGCTCACTTTTTCTCACCTTCACTGCCTTTGCTTTTGCTCAGACCCTCATTGTTTTAGCTACTGAAGTACTCCCAACTAATTTCTTCTTTTCTCAACCTGATCCCTCCAAAAATAAGTTCTACATTTCTATCAGACTTCATCATTCCTTAGAATGATCTAACATTGATCTAACGTGTTCAGATCGTTTATCACTACTATCCCCCTACATTTAGCCTATACTTCAGTTATATACAAATTATTTCAGTTCCTAGAATATTCTATGTTGTTTAATGCCTGGAAGCCTTTGTATAGCTTTTCATTTTGCTGGACCACTATTCCTAGCTCATAGACTTTATCTATTGGACTCAAATTTAATTCTTAAGAACTAAGAACCTTCTCTGCTAAGTCTTTAATGATTCCCCTAAGCAGAGTTAATCAGTCCCTCCTTTGGGTCACCACGGTATGACACCCATTTACACTATACCACAATTATTTGTTTCCATGTCTATCTTCCCCTACATGACTATTAGCCCCCTGAGAGTAGGAGCCAGGTTTTCACCTTTGTGCTCCCTGCACAGTATTTGCAGCATATATAAGCACTCAATAACTGATGACTAAAGCATGAGTAAACAAATCTTAACTCCTCAGCGTGGCATTCAAAATAAACCTCGTAAAAATAAAATAAAATAAAATAAAATAAAATAAAATAAAATAAAATAATAAAATAAAATAAAATAAAAAAATAAAATAAAATAAAATAAAATAATAAAATAAAATAAAATAAAATAATTAAAAAACAAAACAAAACAAAATCAACCTCGTGTTGGTCCCAACCTATGTTTCTAGATCTAGCACTTAGTCCTTACTTACTTGATGATCTCCAAATACATCCTTCTTTTTCACATTTACTTGGGAGCTTTATTCCTGATGTTCTCTCTCTAGTGATATTTAAATCATCCATTAAGGTCCAGCTCAGAAGTCTCCCTCTCCATGAAGTCTTCCCTAATTCTATCAATGAGAAGGGATTTACTTCCCCAATAGTACTTTGCTTTTTCTACTGCTAAGGTAATTAGGACCTCTTATTTTATAATTATAGCTACTACCTTTCTAACTGAACTACATGTCCTATTTTCTTTTTTTTTTTTTCCTAAGATTTTATTTATTTATTCATGAGAAACACAGAGAGGAGAGAGAAAGAGGCAGAGACACAGGCAGAGGGAGAAGCAGGCTCCATGCAGGGAGCTCAACGTGGGACTTGATCCCGGGTCTCCAGGACCAGGCCCTGGGCTGAAGGCGGTGCTAAACGCCCTATGTCCTATTTTCTAACAGAACTGTAAGCTCCTATGTCCTATTTTCTAACAGAACTGTAAGCTCCTTGAAAGCTACAAACATGATCTAGCATCCTTTCTCTCAACCCAAGTGCCTAACACAGCGCCTTGTACAAAACAAGCAGTTATCAATAAATGTTTTAGTAGTGAAGAATAGTCTGCTCAAGGATTAGAGATTCTGGGATCCCTGGGTGGCGCAGCGGTTTAGCGCCTGCCTTTGGCCCAGGGCGCGATCCTGGAGACCCAGGATCGAATCCCATGTCGGGCTCCCGGTGCATGGAGCCTGCTTCTCCCTCTGCCTGTGTCTCTGCATCTCTCTCTCTCTCTCTGTGACTATTATAAATAAATAAAAAATTTTTAAAAAAAAGAGCTAACGCCATGTAAAATGCTTACTATAGTGCCTGGTACATAGTATGCACTAAAAAAGTTAGCTATTGTTATCATTAGAATAGAAGGAGAAAAACAGTTTCTGCAGGGTGCTGACAGATTCAAGAAAAGCTGAGGCTCAAAACCTATGGGCAATGGGGAGTAAAATGTCATTAGAGTCCTCTTAAGTAACAGACACATTAAGTTATTGAGAATATCCTATTGGAAAAGGGGAAGAAGAACAGAGGGAACACAAACCTTGGCAGGCTTATGCTTTATGCTCTCTGCCTCCAGTTCCCTGCTTCTTTCCCCACCGTTTCTCCCTAGTTGCTCAGGGACAAAAGCCCCATGGCCATAACTCAGCATCCCCTTGGGAAAGCTGTACTTTAGAGAGAACTAATGAGTTTATGTTTACCTACAGATTTTCCTCTGAGGAGCAAAAAGATAACAAACTACTCCAAGAAGGGAAAACACAAATAAAGTGGAGATAAGGAATGACACCAGATGGATTATCTTGGGTTGGCTTTCATGGAGTAGGTTTTCAGGACAAATAGCCCCACCCCCACCCCGGATTGAACCTACACATCCCAGAGGCATCCTCTGGCAGTGCCTGTGCTTGTATGTGCTTCCATGAGTCAAAGATGCAGAGAAGCAGGATCTGGGAAAAGGAACAAGTACTAAAAAGTTGAAGCTACAGAAATAAAAATTCTAGCCCAATTTGAAGAATACTGCAACAGAGGTATTCAAAGAGGGAACAGGATGAAAACAGGAGAAAAGGGGATCCATGGGTGGCTCAGTGGTTTGGTGCCTGTCTTCAGCCTAGGGCATGGTCCTGGGGTCCCGGAACCGAGTCCTGCATCGGGCTCCCTGCATGGAGCCTGCTCCTCCCTCTGCCTGTGTCTCTGCTTCTCTTTCTTTCTGTGTCTCTCATGAATAAATAAAATCTTTAAAAAAAGAAAAAGAAAACAGGAGAAAAGCTCCCTACTATTAGAGGGTTTTAAACATAGACTGGGATTGATCACTTGCTGAAGATATTCGACAAGGATGATGGACTAGATTTAAGATTCAAACTCAGAAAACATTTGAATATCTACTCTATGCTAGCCACTGTGAGAGATTAGGTGCTAGGAATATAGAGATGAAAAATAATATGGCTGTCCCTTCCAGAAGTTCATTGCCCAATGGGGGAGATAAACAATACAACATGGTAAGTTGACAGAAATCTATATCCGGTACTATGGGGCAGAGAGCAAGTCCTCAGATTCTGTGTCTGTGACTCACTGGTAAGGAGCAATATGGCATTAATTACAAATGGAAATGCTTCATAAGCAGTTTGTAAGCAAATGCTATCAGGTGCTATTGTGTTATTTCCAGAACAGACGGTTATGCGTCAGTTAACCTTTTTTTTTTTAAGATTTTATTTATTTATTCATGAAAGACAGAGAGAGGGAGAAGCAGGCTCCATGCAGGGAGCCTGATGCAGGACTCGATCCCGGAACTCCAGGATCACGCCCTGGGCCGAAGGCAGGTCCTAAACCGCTGAGCCACCTAGGGATCCCCACATCAGGTAACCTTTGCTATCAAGTCAATACTTACCTTTTCCTGAACATAACCCACACATACAAACATTCTTAATTATGACATCTTTTTTTTTTTTTTTAAGTAGGCCCCAAGTCCAACATGGAGCCCAACACAGGGCTTAAACTCATAACCCTGAGAATAAGACCTAAACTGAGATCAAGAGCCACCCAGGTGCCCTTATCATTTATTTAATAAATATATTGATTTATTTGTGCCTGCTATGTGCCAAGCAGTGGGTAGGTAAGTCACTGAGGAATGTAAAGAGAAAGACACTCTCTGCATTCAAGGAGTTAGAACATTCCTCTTCATCTTTTCCTCTCTCTCTCCTATCCCATTTTATTGACCAGATGACAATTTAAATTCCTTCTGGAAATAGATGAGTTATTAAGATATAAGCCTAATCAAGAAGTGACTTGCAAAAAGCAAGAGTGAGCTGGGGATAGGAGAATGGGAAACCAAATGGGATACACTGTCTGCAGACAGGGTATCTGCGCAAGTATGAGACTCTCTGCATTAAAAAGTCAAGGGTTAAATGTGGGCCTTTTTGTCTACAACTTCCCTATTACCATTTTTTTCTTCTCTCAATATTATTAGCATAGATTATTAACAATAATTATATATGGGGTGCCAGGGTGGCTCAGTAGGTTTGGCATCTGCCTTTCACATGGGCCATGATCCTGGGGTCCTGGAATCAAGCCCTGCATTGGGCTCCCTGCTCAGCAGGGAAGGGAGTCGGCTTCTCTCTCTGTTCCTCCCTACTGCTTGTATGCTCACGCTCGCACGCATGCTCGCTCGCTCTCTCCCCCAAATAAATAATCTTAAAAAAAAACCAAAAACACAATAATTATACTTTCACTCACTCTGTCATTCACTAGTATTTACCTGATAGAAATAAAATAGTACCTGAATACCTGATAGGAACTGTAGGAAACAGGCCAGGTAAAATACTGGGATCCAGGACTTGCAAAGTTGTAAGAGATCTCTAAAACATCATCTAAATCCAAACCTGTCATTTTACAGATGGAGAAGTGAGGTACAGAGAGGTTGAAATCTTTTATGAATTCATATCTTCATGCATTTATTGAGTCATACTCTTTGCCAGGCACCATGGATATAAGGATGGACAGGGCTTTCAAGGAGAACCTAATCTCATGGGAGACACACAAATACATGACCCCAAATTATCTCTGTAAATGACATCACATACTTAAGTAGTAGAAATATCCAATGTAGGACAATATTAGAAGTATACAGTACTCACACCACCCAGAGTGGTTAAGAGCACAGGTGCTGGAGTCATCTTGGATTTGAACACTAGCTCTGTCACATACCTAGCTGTGTAACACTGGACAAGTTACTTAAATTCTCTATACCTCAGTTTCTGCATCTGTAGGATGGGGATAACCATAATAGTAGCTATGGTAAGGTTTTGAATGTTAAATAATGTACTTAAACAGTTGGCACAGGACCTAACACTAAGTATCTTATTTTGCCTTTGACACCCACCTGTTGAGCCCTGGTCTCAGAATCTTCCTCAACACAGCCTTCTAAGCATCTATTATCATTCAGCTGTGTCTGAGGTAAAACAAATCTGCTATTCCTAGTCTAGAACCCAAGTGTATTGTTTACTATGCTTTTTTCCTACTACACTATGCTATTATTCATTTTATATGCCTTAAACATAGTCCAAAGATAAATGGTCAGATATTCAAGATTAAACTTCACAGTCACACATGCCTTAATCCCTCAATAAGATCTTGGTTTCGGCCAAAAATCTCTAGAGAAGAAAACCCCTGGAAACAAGGAACATATATCAAGTGTCTATAGGGAGAGACCCACAGGAGGGGGAAAAAAAAAAAAACACAACAAAACAAAGCTATGATTACTACTTTAAGGAAGCAAGGGATTTCTACTGCCATGCTGCTAGGGGTTTACCAGTCTAGCAGGAAGAGGAAATAGGACATGAATTGCCACTTCCTCGTTGATTTACCTACCACACCTACTGCCTAGCACAGCACCGGTGACATGTTTTTTTATCAGTCTTTCTCTTCTCATGCTAGTCCATGAACTCCGTGAAGGCAATTATCACGCCTTCTCCATCTTGGTATCCTCAAGCATAGCATAGCGCCTGGCACACAAAAGGTGTTTCCGAAAAAGTTGATAAATTTATAAATGAACACAGGAAAAAAAACCATCAAAGGCAAGGAAAGAAGACATCAGTGTAGATCAGAATACTTCTAGAAGTCAAATCATCAGCCTTGGGCTAGAACCTTAAGTACAGGTGGATTTGGAAACACACAGAGAGAAAGGAAAGGCATTCTAGGAAGACAGGACAGCACCGACAAAGACCTGGCAGTAACCAGAAACATGGTGCACAGTATGTTAGAACCAGAAAGAGTTTTAAACATGATTTAGTCCAGGAGCCCCCATGTGGCTCAGTCAGTTAAGTGTCTACCTTCAGCTCAGGTCACGATCTCCCGGATCCTGGGATAGAGCCTGCATAGGGCTCCCTACTCAGCAGGGAGTCTGTCTTTCCCTCTCCATCTGCCCCTCTCCCTCCCTACTTATGTTTACTCTCAAATAAATTGAATCTTGGGGATCCCTGGGTGGCTCAGCGGTTTGGCGCCTGCCTTTGGCCCAGGGCGCGATCCTGGAGTCCCAGAATCGAGTCCCACATCAGGTTCCCGGCATGGAGCCTGCTTCTCCCCCCTCCTGTGTCTCTGCCTCTCTCTCTCTCTCTCTTTCTATATATATATATATATATAATAAATCTTTAAAAATAAATAAATAAATAAATAAATAAATAAATAAATAAATAAATAAATAAAAATAAATTGAATCTTGGGCAGCCCAAGTGGCTCAGCAGTTTAGCACCACTTTAGCCCGGGGCCTGATCCTGGAGACCCAGATCGAGTCCCACATCGGGCTCCCTGCATGAAGCCTGCTTCTCCCTCTGCCTGGGTCTCTGCCTCTCTCTCTCTCTCTGTGTCTGTCATGAATAAATAAATAAAATCTTTAAAAAAATAAAAATTAAATTAAAAAACATTGAATCTCAAAAAAAACAAACAACCATGATTCAGTCCAACAGTTCAATTCTCATAGATATTGTAAACATTCAATAAAAAACCATGTATTACTGAGCAGAGGAGCTGGCATATTACAAATACTAACTGGTAGCTATTATTACTATTACTCAAAAATAATAATTATACAACACTTAGTGGCTGCCTGTATGGCAGGCAGCATGCTGAGGGAAAGAACTACAACAATGAGCAAGATAGACTTGGGCTTTCCTCTCTCATCTAAGAGTTTAGTGGGGAAGACAGACAAAATAATCCTTGGTAGGCCTGGGCTAGGAGTATGGGAGAAGGCAGCTGAAGGAACAAACGGTAGGGTCATCCAATCAGGGGCAGTCACAGATAGCACCTTGATTATCAAAGTGTGTCTTAAGATATACAAGGGGTTCTGAGTCTCTTCAAGGACCCCAAGGCTTCAAATCAAGATTCTTCTTGAAAATAGGTATGGCTGGGATCCCTGGGTGGCGCAGCAGTTTGGCGCCGGCCTGTGGCCCGGGGCGCGATCCTGGAGACCTGGGATCGAATCCCACGTCGGGCTCCCTGCATGGAGCCTGCTTCTCCCTCTGCCTGTGTCTCTGCCCCTCTCTCTCTCTCTCTCTCTGTGACTATCATGAATAAATAAATAAAATCTTAAAAAAGAAAATAGGTATGGCTAAATAAAGGTTTAAAAACCACCAATCTAGTCCAATCTCCTCTTTTAACAAGAATAAAATAGGGCCCAGATGAGGTAAATTACATACTTGAGGCAACAATACCTCAAGTTAGTTGTAGACTGGGATACTTGCTTTGAACTTGAGCTGCAAACTACTCACTGATCTGCATGATATAACATCATTCTGGCAGATGAACAAGCACTGGGAGTAGACACATCCAGAATTCACAGGCACTGGCCAGGCAGGCAGGCTGGCCCTGATTGGATGTTGACATGCTTTTTCTACCTTAGATCCCAAGCCAGCTCTCCGTGCCAAAATGAGGTCTCCAATTCCTCTCTGAGGTTGGCGAGCTACACCTTCCAGGAGGAGCTAACTGGCTCCAGGAGTGGGTCTGCTTCTGGGCCACCTATCTCATAACAATGCTTTATCCAACTAACATCCTCCAGGGCCATGTGGTTTGGCAAGTTGAGACCAAGAACTGAGTTTAACCAGTTATTACATCCTATTTAATACCTAGCCTAGGCTGGCTAGACCCATCTTTCATCTCCCTAACTACCCCTAAACTAATCACTCCTCCCATCCAGGAGGGTTAGCAGAATCAAGTTATCAGTAAATTAAAGGACCTGTATAGAAAAAACAACATTCCTTTTGTCAATCCCTACTTTATATCTCTCAGGAATGAAATGCTACTTCATGTTTTGGAGATGAAACTTCTGTATATATTGGGACGCCTGGGTGGCTCAGCGGATGAGCATCTGCCTTTGGCTCAGGGTGTGATCCCAGAGTCGTGGGATCAAGTCCCACATCAGGCTTCCTGCAGGGAGCCTGCTTCTCCCTCTGCCTCTCTCTCTCTCTCTCTCTCTTTCTGTCTCTCATGAATAAGGAAATAAAATCTTTTTTTTTTTTTTTTAAAGAGAAACTTCTGTATATAAAGAAAGGGATAGTTTACTTTGGTAAGATGAGTCTGCAGTTTAGGCCTTTAAACTGAGGGGAAACAAATACTTTGGAATCTGGAAAAATATATGGGTTTAAACCACTTAGTAGTTGCAAGATCCTCAGCATTCTCAAATACTCTGAACCTCAACTTCCCTGATTATAAATAGGGAATATTAATAAAATCACTGTCACAAATGTGAGACTCAAAATGCTCCTTTGAATCACAGTCACTTATGAAATGTACCATATCAATTTTCACATGAGATCATAAGATCTCAGTTTTAAATTACCTACCCAGAGGGGACGCCTGGGTGGCTCAGTGGTTGAGCGTTTGTCTTTGGTTCAGGTCATGATCCCCAGGTCCTGGGATCAAGTCCTACATCGGACTCCCTATAGGGAGCCTGCTTTCCCCCTCTGCCTAGTCTCTGCCTCTCTGTGGCTCTCATGAATAATAAATTTTTAAAAAATTACCTACCCACAGCACAAATAATAGAGAAATGGAACGAAGGTGCTCAGTACAGCACAGGCTAAGCTCAGGATAGCACAGGCAGACCTGGGTTAGAATATGAACCTCCCCACTCACAAACAGTAGAATCCTAGAAAAGTTATGCAACCTCAGTCTTCTCATGTATAAAATGCAGTTAATACCATCTAACTCACAGGGCTGCTGCTATTAGTAATGAATGAGATAATGCAAGTAGATGATTTTAAACAGGGGCTGGTTTATGGTAAGGACTCAATAAACTGTAACCTTTCCTAAACCCTCTTTTCCAAACACCTCTCCAAAACAAGAGAGGCATTTTAGCAAAGCCTTTTTCACCTCAATTACTAGAGAAGCAAATAATGAAAAGACAAAAGAGGAAAGGAATGAATGAACTGATGGCTGCTATTCCAGACCCCTTATCATGCTAATGGCATCTGATATTGGAAAACACAAGTACAATATCCTGAAGACAAAACCACAGCATGTGCCATCTTTCCAAAGAAGTGGCAAAAAGTACCAACTGCCTCTTAGTTAGGCTACCCGCTACCCTTATCCGGCGCCTTAAGGTAGTCTCCCCATCAAACAGAAAAGGGCTACCGGAAGACAACTCTATCACCACATGCAAATCACTTCTTTGTAAACCCAATCTTTATTTTTTCAGCTCAAAACCCACCTCTGTCAGAAAGATTTCACTGACTCCCCCTAGCAGACTTAAGTGCTTGCCCCACTGAATTTTTTACACAGTTCCATTATAACAATTATCTAGCACTATAGAGCTATTTGCGTGTCTCTTCCCCACATTGTAACTTAGGGTAAAGATCCTGTCTTACTTTTGAATTGCCAGTGCATAACACACAGTAGACCTCCATAATTACAAATTATAAGGATGAATTTCACCTTCTTCACTAATTAAGGCTGCTAAGAAACAGCTGGGTAGACTTTAATAGAAACTCACATAAACTAAGGTCCGCCAGACCAGACCCCTGGTTTTTTGTTTGTTCGTTTGGGGGAAGGGAACTTGAAGGGATAACTGGCTGTTCCTGCTTGTCAGAGTTATTTTCTCAGACACACAAAAGATAGAACTAGTGTCCATATAGAATTTCCTGAGAGATTATATTCTTTCTCAGTAAGTAAAACAAGTTAATAGAAGTTTCTGGGACGGATGCTGGTGGTGACATATAAAGCTGATTTCTAGGCATGACACTCTAATAAGTCTATAACATACTCATAGTAAGTATATTACACAACTAGAAGCTCTTAAGTTCTTAAAACATAAGAAAAGCTAAGAAGCAAAAATCAAAAGTGTCTTAGATCAAGACTTTTTCTTTTCTCCTCTCCCAGTACTTTTGCTCTCTATCCCAATAGACCCTGATATACATAACTGAAATAAGCCTCCCTCAAAGGAAAGCTCATGACTAACAAACCATATGTAATAACTTTAATACCATATTTACTTTTTCCAGGGCACTTTCAAACACACCTCACTGAACCACAGCCAACTGTAATCACAGAAACTTAAAGCTGGAAGGGGCCTTAGAGGTCATGTCCACAGCCACCCGCTGTCACCAACTGAACAATATCAAATACCTCCAGTGGTTGGCAGGTACGGGTCTAAAGTGCTTCTTTATTTATTTATTTTTTTTATTCACCCATGATAGTCACACAGAGAGAGAGAGAGAGAGGCAGAGACATAGGCAGAGGGAGAAGCAGGCTCCATGCACCGAGAGCCCGACGTGGGATTCGATCCCGGGTCTCCAGGATCGCGCCATGGGCCAAAGGCAGGCGCCAAACCACTGTGCCACCCATGGATCCCCTAAAGTGCTTCTTTAAAAACCTCCCCCTGCTCTAACCACCTGTCACTTACTCAGTCTCATCCTGCCACCTTAATCATCCCACTCAGGTAAACCGAATCCACTAAGTCATCCCACCATGAAGCAAACAGTCCTGACTTCTCCAGTCCACTTCTACTCCCTTTCTTTGAGCCTCACCCCCAGTCTTCCCCAGTCACCCATCCCCAAAACCAAGACCTCTAATATTCTGATCTCTCAGCGATCCCTTCGATTCCACTCCTGGCAATGAATCCCTTTCCTCCCATCCCTCTGTGCTGTCCATCTACTGTCCTGTGCAAAGTCACAAGCACCTGTTCTGAATATACCTTTGGCCTCAGAATCATCTCCCTTTCCTTTGTCACCTTCTCTTTACTTCTCAGCGCCATCCCTTCATTCCTTTCAAACTCAGGGTCTCTTTCCCTCCCAGTGATTCAAGGGCCACTGGTAATTTAATACATCAGTTGTTCAACGCCTATTAAACAGGAAAAGGGGACATACATCCTCAAGGAGCTCACCTTCAAAGAACTAATACGTCCAGAAGGCGCCAGAAATAGAGAATCATTTATCCCATAAGATTCAGTTCCTCTGGGAAGCCTTCTCTAGCCCCAAATGAATTGGTCCCCTCTTTTCAGTGCCACCATTATACCGCTGATGCAATGACTTGTCTGCCTTGTGGGTCTCCCACCGCTAGGCTATGGGCTGTTCCATGGGAGGGCCCCTATATCCCTAGCACTTAGCCCAGGACTCAGCACAAAGACAGCATGTAATGTTTGTCAAATGAGTGAATGAATTCCGGTATATAATCATTCATTCATCCATTCAGTGCCCAAAACTTTACTGAGTGCACATTATGTACAAAGTCCTAGAGTGTAAGGATAGATAAAATTGTTCTTACATAAAAATAACGCTATAACGCTAGTAGACTAGCACTCTCCCGCGGTCCGCGTCCCCAACCCCCACCCCAAATCCAGACTCGACTCTCCCACGGCGAAAGCCCGGCCTTCCCTTACAGAAGTCCACGCCCCTCCAACTCAAGCTCCCTCTGAGCCCTTCAGTCACACCCTAGGACCCCCAGCTAATAATCTCAAATCTTAACCACCCCACCCTCCCTGGCTTCTCTCCCTGTCCTCCATCTCCACCCTTGAGGTTACTCCAAGTCTCCTACCCCCGTGACCGCCTCTGAGTCCCCAAGCCCAGTGTACCTCTGATTTCACTCTCCTCGCACCCGCCCCCCAGTTGGCTCCTTCCCTTTCAGGGTCCCCCTCCCCCAGGACCTTACTCTCCTCCCCTCCCTTCAATTTCAGGCTGAGCCTCTTCCCTCCTTGACTCTGAACTCTTCTTACCTCATCTAGCTCCCGTTCCCCGGCAGCACCTCCTCCAACCTCCACCTCCACCACTGCCGCCATCTTCACAACTCTCCCCCTCCCTTCGTCCCCCCGCTAGCCAGCTGCTTCCGCCGCTCAAGTGCTCCTAGCCAATCGGCGGCTCGAGTTCCAGCAGGGGGGCGGGGCATCAGGACAGGCGGAGCTCCGAGAGGGACTAAGAGACCGTCTACCTGCTACTCCGTAAAGGTCAGGGAGGGAAGGTTTCCGTGCACTTCCAAGCTTCCGTGAAGGAGGGTTCTTGGAAAATGAGAAATTGGGTTTGTATTATTTTCAGTGCAAATATTTCACCAGTTCTCCCTTTTGGACAGCAAAAGAGAAGGGTCTCTAAATCGTCAACTTTCGCGACGCTCCCTCACTCTGAGCTCCAAGAAGTGAAGCGTGGAGGCTAAGGACTACATTTCCCAGAATGCATTGAATCTGACCCGGAAGTTTAAGTTCCGAGCTCTGAAAGACTTGTAGCGGGTGAAAATTTGCATAATATATGCCTAAAAATATACATTTAAAAATAGACGTAAGGCATACATAGATACACACGAAATGTATTTTTCTTGCAGTTAGCGAATGTCTTCTTGCCTCGATGGGAGTCATTTTTCAGAAACAGCGGCTTCTTGAGGCCACAGAACAATTTCCCGGACCTGGAGAGGCGTCAGAGGCGTGATCCAGGTCAGACGGCGGAGGTCAGAGGGCTGAATTGGCGGGAGAATGGGTTCCTGGTCCACGATCTGAGGCTGCGGTGGCTCTTCGAGGTCCGTTGTCCCGGGTGAGGGGCTTTGGGAGGCTGTTGATGCGGAGGGAAGTTGCCGAAAATGGGTGGCGGAGCAGGAATGCACAAAACAGCGTGTTCCAAGGTTTTTTTCTTTTTTTTTGGCCGGGGGGGGGGGGGGGCGGGGCTGCGCGGCTTAGCCTCCCGAAGCTAGAGAAGAGCCTCGCGCGACCTCCACTGCCCCAAACTGCTTCTTGGCCTCTCACGCCTTAGGATCACTTCACGCATCTCGATACTTTCCGACTACGCGTCCTGCATCCCCAGCTCCCATCTGTATTCTCTGTGCTGCGCCCCAACTTAAACTTCCTAACTCATTTCCAACCCCTTGTTAGCCTTACTTCTGGACCCAACAATTTACAACCTGTGGCCCCTGCACACTTAACCCCTGAGCATCCCAGCTGGTTCTATGGGGGAGAGTAGTGCCAGGGATGAGCAGTGGACTCACACTAGGGTACCTGTCAGCGTTGTTTTAGGACCAACCAGAAGTTACAGGGTAATATTTACACCATCTACAGGCATCTTATTTACTTAAAATGGGAATTGTTTTTTTTATGTGAAACAAAGCAGAGAATATTGTAAACACCTTATACCCAATCACCCCAAATTGACTATTGACATCATGATCAATTTGCGTCCTCATTTTTTAAAAAGATAAAATAATACAGATATTATATAAGGTTGAACTTCTCTGTGTCTTTGATTCTCAGACCCAGTACCCTTTCATCTTTCCGAGACACAACTATTGTCACAATTAGCTGGATATGCTTCCAGTCTATGGGAAAAAATTCTGTGTGTTCACAGTGTAAGTGTATTCATTTTGTTTTTTGATGAACATAAGTGCTGTTTTCTATATCACTCTGTAACTTACCCTTTCGCTGTATTTTTTGAAGACTGTCCATGTTTATGTATATTTACATCTAATTCATGTCTTTTAACAGATAGTATTCCATTATATAATATATATAGTAGTTCCCGTATTCCCATTTATCCATTCTTCAACTAATGGACATTAGAGTTTTATGGGTTTTTGCTATTAGAAATATTTTATATGTCTGTACACATGGTCTTAGAGGAAGGAGTTGCAGTTTCTTTATTACCACGGAGTATAAGGATTTTTTTTTAAATACAGATTCTTGGTCATTCAGATCTTATGTGAATTGTATTTCTATCTTCTTTCCAGTTTTCTATTGGACTTTTGTCCTTTCTTACTGATTTGTAATATTTGAAAATATACATTCTGAATACTGTCCAAGTTTTTATGAGTTGTGGATATCTTCTTCCAGTCATTTCTACTTTAATCTTGTTTTTGTTACCTTAAAGTATTTTTCATGTTTCCATCTTTGATTCATTTGAGGATAATTTCTCAAATATGTTATGAGGTAGGGATCTACTTGTATTTTTCTTCACAAGTAGACCAAGTTTTGGGGGGTTTTTTGTTGTTGTTGTTTAAAGATTTTTATTTATTTATTCATGAGAGACAGAGAGAGAAAGAGAGGGAGAGACACAGGCAGAGGGAGAAGCAGGTGCCATGCAGGGAGCCCACGTGGGACTCGATCCTAGGTCTCCAGGATCAGGCCCTGGGCTGAAGGCAGCACTAAACCACTGAGCCACACAGGCTGCCCTACCTCATCTTTTTTTTGACAGACTCATGACTCTGTTCTATCTTACAATCAACAGGTAAATTCCCATTTATTATTTTTTTTAAATTCCCATTTATATGCGTCTGTTTCTGGGATCTGTTTGTCTGTCTTTTTAGAATCTGTGGCCGTTTATTTGTTGATGAGTTTGTCAGAATCTTCTGCTGAAAGTCTGATTGGAAGTATATTGACTTAATAAACTACTCTTTTCAATGGCTTTTTGTACCTACTGTGTTTCAGCATCTCCCCGAGGTGTGAGAGATGATGAACATGACAAAAATCTGCATCCTAAAAGTGCTCTCTACATAGTGAGGTAAACAGGCCATTGCCAAAAAATAAGAACTACAGCATAGGGGATCCCTGGGTGGCGCAGCGGTTTGGCGCCTGCCTTTGGCCCGGGGCGCGATCCTGGAGACCCGGGATCGAATCCCACGTCGGGCTCCCGGTGCATGGAGCCTGCTTCTCCCTCTGCCTATGTCTCTGCTTCTCTCTCTCTCACTGTGTGCCTATCATAAATAAATAAAATTTTTTAAAAAAAATTTAAAAAAAAAAATAAAAAAAAAAAAGAACTACAGCATATACAAGCATGAGGAGGTCGGAAAGCACTTATCTTGGAGAACTGCAAGCAGTTTGATAGACTGTGATCTTCATGAAAAAGATTGTATATACTCCTCATTATGTATTCTATACCAATACACTGCCTGGTACCTACTAAAATATTAACTAAATAAAATATCCAAGATTGACAGCTTCAGGGTCCCCAAGCCTAGAGTGTAGTTTGGGGGCTGGCCAAGTCAGTCATCTGTGTTAGTGATGAGAGATGGAGTTTTCACATCAAATCACAAATGTAGAAAAAAAAAAAAAAAAAAAAAACAACGGGCATCCCAGGGGCATCCCAGGTGGCTCAGTGGTTTAGTGCCGCCTTCAACCCAGGGCCTGATCCTGGAGACCTGGGATCAAGTCCCACGTTGGGCTCCCTGTATGGAGCCTGCTTCTCCCTCTGCCTGTGTCTCTGCCTCTCTCTCTCTCCTCTCTGTGTTTCTCATGAATAAATAAATAAAATCTTAGAAAAAAAATCACAAACGTATGCTGGGAGTTTCTCCAAAATAAAGACCATATCTTATTTATTATTTTTATATATCCAATACATCTTTTTGTGCCGAGAGTAAGAAAAAATGTTGAAGTTCAGTGAGTACCTATAGTGGGAATAATCAACTCTAATTAATCTGAAGGCCTAGAGACTCATTCTGCATTCTTCCCACTTTGAAGCCGTAGCACCGTATTGAAGGTGACCTATGAAGAGTGCTTGACTTTTGGATGACCTTCACTGTTTCCACTGTCATAGCAATCTATCCCACTATGAGCACTCCATGACTGCTGGCCCTTTGGAGCTCAATTTTTATGGTCATTCAGTAGACATTTGCTAATCTGGAACTATATGTTTCTCCCTCTTATATTGAAGATACAGAAATGAATTAGACATGAAGCTTGTCCTCGAAGAGCTTACAGTTGGTCAAGGGACATAAGACATATACTCAGATGGGGCACCTGGGTGGCTCAGTCAATTAAACTTCTGCCTTTGGCTCAGATCATAATCTCAGGGTCCTGAGATTGAGCCCTACATTGGGCTCCCTGCTCAGCAGAGAGCCTACTTCTCCCTTTCCCTCTGCCATTCCCGCTACTTGTGGTCTCTTGTTCTCTCTCTCTTTCTCTCTCTCTCTCTCTCTCTCTCTCTCTCATAAATAAATAAATCTTTAAGAAAAAAAAAATGGGATGCCTGGGTGGCTCAGTGGTTAAACGCCTGCCTTTGGCCCAGAAAGTGATCTGGAGTCCCAGGATCGAGTCCCACATCAGGCTTCCTACATGGAACCTGCTTCTCTCTCTGCCTATGTCTCTGCCTCTCTCTGTGTGTCTCTCATGAATAAATAAAATTTAAAAAAAAAAGACATATACCTAGATAATTGTAACACAGAATCAAGAGGATGGGAATATCAATTGAGCTGGTTGAGATGGAGATGATATTTGAGCATCAGAGATGCATTTGATTTGACAAGTGCAAAAGGGAAAGAACATTTCAAGCAAAGACAATGGAATGAAGAAAGTCTTGGAGATGAGGGGAAGAAATTGGAGATTGAGGGAGTAGGGAAGGAGGCAAGAAGACCAAACATTATGGCCAGAAATGTATTAGGAATCATGGACTCATTCTTAGGGGCCAGATGGGTAGCAAACAAGGGTAAAAGGGCACGGTATAAATATTTGGGGAGAGATCACACTTAAAGGCATTCAGGCAACTTTAAAACACCTCTACCCAAGGAATTGTTGAAGCCAGGTGATGGATGAGTAAAAGTCCATTATACTAATGTGTATGTTTTTGCATATATTTAAAATGTTCCATAAGAAGTTTGGCAAAAGACAAAGTGCAGATGTCCATAATGAGCTTTCAATATTAAATAAAACAATGAGAGGTAAAATACATCCTCTGATGAAAGGAGTAGGAGCAGATGAAGCAGAAAATGTAGAGCTCTACATTATAGATACTTTGAGGGGCAAAGCTGCATTAATATTTATTAAGTACCTACCATGTAAAAAGGGATTTGCATACATCAACAAGCCCTTGAAGATTCCTAATGGGAGTAACAATGAAAAACAAAGTTAAGATTGATTTTGTTTTATTTTTTACTTTTTAAAAGAAGGTTGATTTTAAAGGGAAGAAAAAATTAAGATATAATTGAACATTTGTCGCATCTTTGCTATGTACTAGGTTCTAGTGGCATAATATAGGTGAATGATTAAAGGCACAACTCATGCCTTTGGGAGTTCACCTACATATTAACCCACTATTATCATAGTAACATATTTTGTACTTGCCACTCTGTTGCCCTATGAATGCATTCCAGTTGTTTCAAGTTTGTTGGAATCTCACCTCCCAGCCAGATCTGTTCCCTGCCCAGTGCCCATCATGGGCACCAGAAACAGTCTTACTCACTGCTGCAGAAATTACCAGAGAACCAGCCATGGCTAGTTTGTTTTTCTTATGTTTTTTTTCTTCAGGAGTAACGTGAGGATTCTTTCTCTTCTGGAAGCCGACAGGACCAAAACATAGGCAGTGCCAAAGTGGTGACGTGGTGACGGAAGAAATCTTAGGAGAAAGTATTTTTGTCTTGTACTTGGGAGAACTGCTGGGCCTACCATGGCTCCTGTAAAGATTAGCCACGTGGTATCATTTTCCTCTCAGGTAACGTTAATTAGCAGGCATTGTTTTTTCTTGGTGACTGAAAGGAGTGACAAGAAAAGGAGACTTGGCTGCACTTTCAGGAAACTCCCAGTTTAATCGAAGAGACATTGCCCCTTCTTTGGAGATCCAAAGTCAAAGGAGGACACATAGGTCTTGTGCTCAGATTGTTCCCAGAGCAATGCAGGATGGGTAAAAGAAGCATTCCCAGGAATTAAAAGGTAAAGAAGGAAATAACCTCAGGATTCCACCCTTAGTTGGAAGGGAACTGCTAAAACTGTAGGTGTACGGTCTGTACCACGGTAGTTACTCTCTCATTGAGAGCAGGCCAGAACACTCAAAGTCATCTCTGACCTGTGAGGATATCATCCCCACCATCAAAGGTGATCTCAGCCTCCTCCCTAGAAGTTCACTTTCTGGAAATCCCGATTATCCCAATTAGACCTAGATGCTGGGCCCTGGGCCCAGGATTGATCCAATGTGGTGATTCTTAGGGACTTCCCACCCTTTCCCACCCTTTCCTCTGTTGTCATTTCTATCCATTTACACTTTCTTCCCACTCCTCACCTTTATTACCTTCTGTTTCTCAGAGGGTACCTTGGCATTTTGGGTGACATAAGTCTTCATTTATAGCAGGATCATTATGACAATCAAAAACATCCCCACTTATTTTGGAAAGACCTTTAAGAGAGTCTTTAAGAACTACTATATCAACTCCTAAGTGAAATAAAATAAATATTAACCATATTCTTACCAACATAATCAGCCGGAATGGTTTTCTTCATACACTGAGCCTTATAAAATGCTAGTGATCATTCCTTACCACCTAATATTGAGATTTTCAAACTATACTCTGTGGGCACCCACAGAGTATAGTTCTGGAAATGCAGTTCTGGAAATGCAGGCAGTCTTTAGGCCCCCCAACCTGTGTTTTAACCAGAGCTTTGTTTTTATTTGTGGAAAATACACACACACACACACACACACACACACACACACACATTTTGGGTATTTTTTCAGTTAAGAGGATGGATTTTATTGCTAAAACAAAATTGAAAACCATGAATATAATCTCCCTCCCCTTTACTTATGGATGAAGAAACTTAGATGCAGAGAGAGAAAGTAGTTTGCTCAGGGCCTTTCCACAAAAAAATACTAATTTTGAATTCAAACCAAGAATTACTTTATTTCCAACCATCAGTTGTGAACTTAGAATAAAAATCCTTGCCTTTCTTTTCTCATAGGGTTAAAGATAAATAGATGTCTGTGAAAGCGCTTTATAAATGAAAAGAAAGAAATAGTGCAGTGTGGTGGTTAAGAGCTCTGGATTCAGAAACAGGTGTTCTAACTTTGGTTATTTGGCTTTGTGGCCTTGGGTAAGTTTCTGAACCTAAGCTCAGCTTATCGATCTGTTAACTAAGAAACTGTTAAATAAACTAAATAGTAAACTAAAGTGTTACAAGGAGGGATGCCTGGGTGGCTCAGTGGTTGAGCGTCTGCCTTTGGCTCAGGATGTGATCCTGGAGACCTGGGATCGAGTCCCACATCAGGTTCCCTGCATGGAACCTGCTTCTTCCTCTGCCTCTGTGTGTGTGTGAATAAATAAATAAAATCTTTAAAAAAAAAAAAAGTGTTAGGAGGATGAAATGAGGTAGTTTTGTAAATAAAGGAGGGGTAAACAGTCTGTAAATCCCCTGTCATGTGATAACTGTATTTTTTATGGACCACGTAGTGTTCCTTCTACCATGTTAAAATGCCTGGAAAGGTTTGAGAATGTAGGGGTCCCTCCTTTGCGGGCATCCTTCTTGGCTTTGGTTCAGTGAGGTTTCTGATTTGCTCCGTCTCTCTCTGACATAGGATCCCAAGTATCCTGTGGAGAACTTGCTGAACCCAGACAGTCCAAGGGGACCTTGGCTCAGCTGCCCTCAGGACAAGAGTGGGCAACTGAAAGTAGAACTCCAGCTGGAGAGGGTAGTGCCCATTGGCTACATTGATGTGGGTGAGTGAGTTCTCCGAGCTCACTCTGTGTGAGACACAGGAGTAACATTCCCCTCCAAATGTGCCACCAAAATGTCTTATTCAGTCGAACTGAGCACCTTCCATGGTGTGAATGTGAGATATGGCCCTTGCCCTGAGGACAGGTGTATGGTGTGGGCAAACTCTGAGGATTCTGTTCACATAGAATGCAACAGGGATAGCATTCCCTGAATTATGCAATATACCTGCCCTGCTTTGATCTGAGCAGACTGGGTAAAGCCTGAGGACACTGACATAATTATAAATGCCAACACGTAGAACCTGTATACACCTCTAAATATCATTGTCAAGAGCAGGCTGGGGCTGAGCTCTGCATACTAATCTAAGAAGGCTCCATAGGAGTTTATGGGCTGAGAAGGTTGGCCTTAGAATTCTCTGGAGTAGAGAACTGACATATACCATTGGTCTCAGCTCTGTCAGGACGGAGAGGTGTCAGGCTCCTTAGCAGGGGTTAATAGAGAAATATTAGCATTGCCTGCCAGAGCCAGAGGATGGGGAAACAGCAAGTCTACTGAGTCAGGGAAGGTTTCCAGCTGGTAGGACCACTGTGAACCTTCATATTGTTATTCTGTGGACTGAGATCTCGTCCACTTCAAGTGCTGGCTCACTAAGTTCCTTAATCTTTCTAGGCTTCCAAATAGCCCCAGAATAGAAGAATGTCCTTTTCCTACCCAATTCTTTGTGCGCAGTAGGGGGAGCATCTGTCTTCCCGTCACCTTTAAATCCTTCTCTCAACCTTTTGTCCCCAGGTAACTGTGGCTGTGCTTTCCTGCAAATTGATGTGGGCCGTTCTTCCTGGTCCCTGGACAGACCTTTTGTTACCCTGCTCCCTGCAACCATGCTCATGTCCTTATCTGATTCAAAGCAGGGGAAAAACCGCTCAGGTGTCCGCATGTTTAAGGATGGTAAGGAAGGGCACCTCGGTGGCTCAGTTAAGCGTCTGCCTTTGGCTCAGGTCATGATCCCAGGGTCCTGGGATTGAGCCCCATGTCAGGCTCCGCTTTCAGCGAGGAATCTGCTTCTTCATCTCCCTCCACCCCTCCCCCTGCTTGTACTCATCTTGCACAGTGTCTCTCTCACTTTCTCTCTCATAAATTAATAAAATCTTGAAAAATTAAAAAAAATTTTAATTAGGCGACTTCCCTGACTCAGGCTACCTCTCCAAGTCAGGGAACCTTGCCCGGGAGCGCTCCCTATTAAAGTACTCTCGAACCTAAAAAAAAAAAAAATTTTAATTAAAAAATAAAAATGGTAAGGAAGGCGAAAAGCAGAAATGAGAGAGTCTGAGCAAGAAAGATTATGAGAAAGAGATGCTGTGCTGTGAAGCTAGATGACCCGCTATAGAGGGCCATGGAGCTGAGCGGGTAGGTGGGCTTGGAAGAGGGGCCTGTGCAGGTGCTCGGTTATATCTGGGGTAGGTAGGGAGCAAACAGCTGTGTGGTGTATTTGTGTATGAGTTCTCTGTGATGAGAATAGACGATAGCCGGGAATATTGATAAGCTATGATTTGTATTTACACATAACATGATTGGGTGGAGGTGACTATAGAACTCTTATTTGTGAGTAGTGTTTATTTGTACAAATGTACATTAGTGTGAGTACAGTAGTCCCCCTGTAGTCAACCACAGCCCAGAAGCAGATGATGCTCCTTCTGACATAATGTCAGAAGGTCAAGTAGTAGTGCCTGCATCAGTCACCTCACTTCATTTCATCACGTAGGCATTTTATCATCTCATAGCATCACAAGAAAAAGGGTGAGTAGATTAAGATATTTTGAGAGAGAGAGACCACATTCATATAACTTTAATTATGGTATATTACTATAATTGCTCTATTTTATTATTAGTTATTGTTGTTAATCTCTCCCTGTGCCTTATTTATAAGTTCAACTTTATCATAGGTATGCATGTATAGGAAAAAACGGTTTGTATCTGTAGTTTCAAGCATCCACTGGGGGTCTTGGAACATGTGCCCTGCAGATAAGGATGGACAACTATACACGTGTTAGTAGAGAATGTTTCTGTAAGTGATAGAAAACTATAGGATGGATATATTGAGGTACTATACAGTAGTTCCTGAGTGCCAATCTATGCAAATCTCTGTGTTCACTAGGCTCTGCAGAAGAAATATAAGATCTGATTCCTGGCCTCTGGGGATTTACAGTCTAGCAAGGATTTATCTATGTTGAAATTCAGGTGTTTGTAATGTCTCAAAGGAAGAGTGATGTGGGAGGAGCACAGGAGGTGGCAGGAGCTGAGGTACTACCAGATAGTGCTGGGAGCTAAAGGTGGAAAGGGTTTGCAGCATTGGTATGTCATAGTGTGAAGGCCATGGAGTGCTGAGGGAGGCAGAGGTCTCGTGGTCCAGGAAGAGTAGATGCAGTTCCCCACCAGGCAGGTGGTCACCTCAGACCCCAACGCTACAGGTACATCCTGTAAAATAAGATATTGAGAAGGTCCCCAGAAAGTTGTAGCATGAAGATGTGCTCATGCCGGGCACGGTGTGGGACGCTGAGGAGGGATGGTGGGAAGGCAAGGCCCTGGGTCTCAGTGCACCTTGATGGGTCTGCATGGTGCTGCATGCCAAGCACCAAGGCATGAGGGGCCAGTTACTGATGACCTCCATTCTTCCTTTTGTTGGAGTTTACCCTATGCAGTCCCCTCTCTTCTTCCCTCTCCTCAATACTGACCTTCTCATCCTTTCTCCCTTCCATTCACACATTTTCTTTCCCTCTCATTTTCTTTCTTTTTCCTTTGAGGTGATTTCCTGGCTCCAGCCTCAGGTGAGTCATGGGATCGACTTCGCCTGACCTGCTCCCAACCGTTCACACGTCAGCAGTCTTTTGGCCTGGCCTTCCTCCGGGTGTGTTCCTCCCTGGACTCCTTAGATGACCCTGTGAGGGCTCCCTCAGCCCCCGAGAGCTCTAGGCTGAGCCAGGTATGTATGATGCTAGAACAAGGACTTCGTATTTTCCTACCTTTTTTTTCAATTTCTGGGTAGAAAGCTGGTGCTTGATTGAGGGATAGACACGTGTGCACGTACACATACACACTCAAATAAAAACATAAATGGGCTTGCTATCCTTTCTTACAAGTGCCAGTTAACACCTCTCCTCCCCATTGATCCGTGGGAGATTCAAGGGTGTGAGCCTTCAGTACAGTGAAGCTATTAGACCACTCATTCTTTATCAAGAGTGAAGTTTCTTTCTGGATTCAAACTTAATCTCATCCTTTAGGCTTAGGTTCCTGTGGGCTGTAGCTTTCATCAGACTTTTCCTTCCAGCACCTGCAAGTCCTGGGGCTCACTTACTCTCTGTCCATCATCGTTCTCACCTGACCCACCTGCCAGGAGAACCAGTTATAATCTTAGATACATGTTCTGCAATTTCATCTGTTTTCCTGCCTTCTCTCCCCTCACAGCACACAAATACTGCTAAGAGACAATGGATAGGTATCTGGTCAGTTTTTCTCCCCTTGTCTCAGCCAGTCTTCTAGTTATTTTTTTCCTCCTAAGCCTATTCTGACTCTCACTGCTTTCTTGCCACTGGTGTCTTCATTAATCTTTCTGATACCCTCCATCATAATTCACTCACAAACAAGTACAAAGACAGAATCACATACAGCTAGAGTCATAGAATTCTATACTTAGAGAAATAAAAAAATACTTAGAGATCATCAGGCCTCATTCTGCACCTCATTCTCCATCTCAGCTAGGAGAACCTCCATATTCAGATTCACATAGCGACTCAGAGCAGAGGAGGGACTAGAGATCAATTCTCCTGCCATTGTACCACAGGCCTTCCTATGCACACAGTATAGCTCTAGAAGCTCCAAACATCTGACATCACCAAAAGAAGCTCAGCCCCAGGAGTCAATGTCACAGGTGTCATTGCTGTTAAAGTTACTGAGAAAAACAAGAGACTGGGCATGGAGAAGAGAAGAGGAGATACTTTTGTAGTATAGCCTTGGGAGAGACCCAGGGAACTGAGACAAAGTAGAGCCTAGCCTGAGATTTACTCCTCCTTCTTTGGAAGGGCTAAAAAATGCAGCAGGACCAGTGGAAGCAGTTCCAGTGCTCTGCCAGATTCTGGTACTGCAGTGCCCAGGGGCTGACATGAATGGAGCTACAGCCCCGTGGCCCCGGCTCCAATTAAATGGAAGCTCTGCGAAATTAGGGACCTGTTTGTCTTATTCCATACTGGTTCTTGGCAGCTAGAACAGAGCATGCAAGTGGGTTTTTACAATAACTGATCATCCAGGGGCAATTGTAGATAGGAACACCGTAAAATTTACCATCCAAACTGAGAGACATTTAAAGTGCAAAAAAGAGTACCATTAATTATATCAAGACAACAGTATCATCCCAGGCAAATCAGGACATGTGGTCTCCCTAATTATAGGCTAAATAAGAGTTTCTTAGAGCCTTTTCCATTTTGGCCATCTAAATTACCCTGCACCGGGGATCCCTGGGTGGCTCAGCGGTTTGGCGCCTGCCTTCGGCCCAGGGTGTGATCCTGGGGTCCTGGGATCGAGTTCCGCATTGGACTCCCTGCATGGAGCCTGCTTCTCCTTCTGCCTGTGTCTCTCCCTGTTTCTCTCATGAATAAATAAATTAAAAAATTTTTTTTTAAAAATTACCCTGTACCTTTAAGACCCAGGTGGGATAGCAGAGGGACTCAGCAGCCCCAGAGCCATAATGTCAAAGGTGTTGAACATTAATAGCAGAGTGAAACATACTGCACACACCTCAGTGAAACCACGGGGAAAGAGATCCCGAAACATTTCTACTCCTAAGGGTTGGTGCATGGAAATAGGTTGATGGCACTCGGTTTTATAATTTAAGATCTCTAAAATTCCATAGGTTTTTTTTCCCTAATGTGTCATTCTAGTGGTATATTATAGTGAAAGCAAAACATAAGGGCTTTTTAGCCCTAGGAAATAAGATCTTTTGTGGCACTGGTTTTTCCAGTTAGGAAACAGAAGCACAGAGAAATTTAGTGAGATGCCCCAGGTCATGTGACCAAATAAGCCAAGCCACCTGACTACACTTAATTTGTGCATAGGAGCCCAATTCCTAATCTCATTTAGAGTTAAATAAACCCATCCAGTTATCTTTTCTAGTAACATTCACTGTAAAATTTATGAGACAAGGCAAAGAAAAAATAAAATCCCTGGAAAATTAAAATATTTCAAAATGAGTGATAGGTCCAAGATGAAACTATGATGGCACTTATAAAATATTAAACCATGAATGCGATTACTTAAATATAACAAGCTGTGAATATGAACAAAAATACTACTTCTCATATTTGCAGAATGAAGCCAAGGTCATGCTTCACAAGAAAGATGTTTATCTCTAATAGAATCTGTGATAAGGGCGCCTGAGTGGCTTAGTTGGTAGAGTATTGCACTCTTGATTTCAGCTCAGGTCTTGATCTCAAGGTCATGAGTTCAAGCCCCATGTTGGGCACAGAGCCTACATACATACATATTAAAAAGAAGAGTGTGATAGAAGAATCAGCTGCAAATTAAGGACAAAATTTTTTACTTCTTTTAAATTCAAGGGAAAAAGGAAATTTGGAAAAATAAAAAAGGAAATAGGTACAGATGAATTGACATGGATAAATTGAATTTTGAAAAATAGAAACTGTAGCACATGCCACATAAAATCTATGTGGAAATGATCTATTGCATGATTATCATGCAGACATTTCTAGAGTTAGAAGTAAAGAGGTTTATAAAATACCTATGATAGTTACATATAGTGGCTAGTGCTAGTGCCTAGGCTAATACTTGTGGTATCTATATATACATATGTACATACACATCTCTTTCTATCAATGGGTAGAAATGATGGCTAAAATTGGTAGGTTTTTAGTTGCAGGTGAACAAAATTGTACACAAAAGAAATCATACTGGAAATTAAACAATATTATTAAATAATATTTAGAAGAGAAAAATGATAAGAATGTTCTCTTTTGAACTATTTTTAAATATAGAGAAACATGGGTATATTTATTTACGTTCTCTCCTAGGTGTATAAAGAGAGAAGTGATTTGAGTTTTGTACCTACACGAATCAATTTTATGTACATACAGATTGAAACTACATATGTATATATGTAGTTTATATGTAATATATATATATATATATATGCTTTCAAAAGTTTGCACATGATTGTCAGTCCTCTGGCCCTGTTTTTCCCAAAAGCATATATTCTTTGATCTTTCTGAATAATGACAAAACCCTTAGCATTGGGAAACTAAGTATACAAAACTACTGGATCTCATACCCTAGAGCCGGAAGAGAGTGTGCACACAAGCAAAAGTACCACATAAAGTTATAGTAAATATACTTACTCATTAAGGTGAAGTCCTCCGGTTTGGGACTACCCTGATACTTGGTGGCAGTGCCCCCTGGTGGTGAATGTGTGTTGTACTCCATTTTCTTCTCAGGGTTCTGATGCTCAGGAGTCTGGTCCCAGTCCCTGGCTGGCTAATCCTTCCATTCGGAGGACATTCTTCCCAGATCCTCAGACGTATGTAGCTACCAGAATCGAGTTTGCTTGTCCACTTTTCATTTTTTTCTCCTAAAAAAAGGAAAGCCTACCAAATCATTCACAGGCACTAACTGCCTGGTTTCCCCCCACTTAATCACATCCTCTAGACCTAACTCTGTATATCAAAGTGGCTTTCTTGGTTAGATGCTACCGACTTGGTTGAGCAGAATGAGAGTCTCTGTTCTGAATGAAACCAAGTCTCTGTTTTCTCTGCAGGAGCACCAAGGACAATTCAGAGCTTAGGGATATCCTAAAGCACCTGCAGCCAGGGGCTTTGGGACGTTCAGCCCGCATGGTGCTTTCAGCTGCCCGCAGGGTACCCCCTGCGAGTATGGCAAACACAAAAACCAGCCACGTGGAACCAGGTCCCAGTCACCCAGCCAGCGCAGGTGAGTCCCCACAACCTGCCTTTGGCTCCTCACTCTCCCTAGCCGCATCCTTCCTCCCTGAATCCACTGCTACTATCCAAGGATGCCTTACCAATGAGACTTCATGTGGGGAAAAAACAGTTGTCAGTATCTTGTTACCAGAAGAGAAATCAGATACTGTATAGTAATAATTGAAATAACACTGGCCTGGAAGTCAGGAATCCATATCTCTTTGGGCCCCAACTCCCACATCTTCAAAGTGAAGGAATTAAAGCATATAAATAGAGGCCTCTTGCACCATTAATGTCTTGTGATCCCCTCAGAAGGACACTTAAGTCAGAGTAGTGGTGTATGGAGCATATTGAGTAAAATAAGGGAATAGCATGATTTTTCACAGAGGAAGAGAGGATTAAAAATGTCGTAGCTCCTACTTTGCACCAGACAATGCAAGGGCACTTTTACTAACTTAAGTATTTAATGTTCATAACAAACCTATGAGGTAGATACTGTTACTGTTATATTCATTTTATAAAAGAACCTAAGGTTCAGAAAGGTTCTGAATCATACAGTTAATAAGTGGCAAAACTAGAATTTGAACCCCAGAGTTCTTGTTTTTTACTGTTCTAGACAGCAAGAGAGAAAATAAGTAGAGTTTCATTGAAAACCTTTAGTTTCACTCATTGCTTCATTGGGAATTTTTTTTAAGATTTTATTTATTCATGAGACACAGAAAGAGGCAGAGACCTAGGCAGAGGGAGAAGCAGGCTCCCTGCAGGGAGCCTGATGTGGATTCGATCCCGGGATTCCACATCCTGAGCCAAAGGCAGACACTCAACCACTGAGCCACCCAGGTGGCTCAATTTTTTTTTTTTTTTTTTTAATTTGACAAAGAGAAAGAACAGACAAGCAGGAGGAGTTGCAGGCAGAGGGAGAGAGAGAAGCAGGCTCTCTGCTGAGCAGGGAGCCCGATGCAGGACTCAGTCCCAGGACTCTGGGGTCATGACCTGAGCTGAAGGCAGATGTTTAACCAACTGAGCCACCCAAGCACCTTCATTGAAAAAATTTTTAAAAAGGAAACAGTTTGGGCACCTGGGTGGCTCAGTGATCTGAGCCCTAGCTCGCTCTCTTGGTTGTTGGTAGGATTCAATTCCTCCTGGGCTGTCAGACTTCCCTCACTTCCTTCACCATGAGAGCCTAGAGCATCTCATAGTGTAGAAACTTGCTTCATCACAGTAAGCAAGCTACAGAGCAAGGGGGCAGGCAGCAAGAAAGAGGTCAGTGGGGTGCCTGGCTGGCCAAGTCGGAAGAGCATGAGACTCTTAATCTCGAGGTTCTAAGGTCGAGCCCCATGATGGATATAGAGATTACTAAAATATAAATAAACTTTTATGAAAAGAAAAAAGAAGTCAGTCTTATAACCTAATCACAGGAGTGGCATCCTATCATTTTTTGCCATAATCTGTTTATTCGAAGCAAATTACTAGGTTTTGGCTAAATTAAGCAGGAAGCATGAATACCAGGAGACAGGAATCAATAGGACTCATTTCAGAAGCGGTGTGCCATAAGGAAGGATATAGTTTATTATTTTAAGAGACAGAAAATAGGAAGGAACTAATCTTTTGGGGATACCAGATCAGCTGGGCACTGGAGCTATGAAACTACCTTGGAAAATACTAAATACTATATAAAATGTTTCTTAAGTTCCAAATAGCTGGACAAATGGTTATTGCTGGGTTTTGTTGCCACTTATTGGATAGATATTTATTGAGTATCTCTATGTGCAAGGCTCTGTGCTGGGTGTCAGGAATACCACAGTAAATAAAATAGTAGTGCTGCTACCCAAATGGAGAGACATCTCCATGTCATACAAGTAGGTCTGAAACATCAGACTGTGATAAGTACCTCAGAAGCAAAGCATAATAGGATGATCAGATTTAGATTAGAGAATCCAGGGAAAGTGCCTCACATGAATTAGCATCTCATCAAAGACTTGAAGAGTGAGAAAGAATTAGCCAGGCAAAAAAGATAGAAAGAATATTCTTAAAAGAAGGAACATCAGGGTGCCTAGGTGGCTCAGTCAGTTAAGCATATGCCTTTGGCTCAGATCATGATCTCGGGGTCCTGGGATTGAGCCCCACTTCAGACTCCCTGCTCAGTGGGGAGTCTGCTTGTTACTCTCCCTCTGCCCCTCCCCACACTCTACTCTCTTTCTCCCAAATAAATAAATCAAATCTTTAAAAAAGAAGAAGAAATATATGTGAAGGCCTTTTTGTTCGTGCACTAGATTTTTTTTTCTTTTTTTTTTTTTTTTCGTGCACTAGATTTAATGAGTATTTCTAACACAGAGCTCAGACCAGAGGAGCAAAACTCCATGAATGATGTGGGCAGGACGAAGAGAAGGAAGGTGCAAGCCCACAGGTGAGTAGGTCAACCTGAAAGACCCACATCACCTCCCCAAATCTTATTGCCCCTCTACACCTGTCCTTCTTTTCCTACTTGTGTCTTAGTGGGGTCAGAGAGTACCATTGGTACTCCTACTTGTTTCTTGATCTCCATGTCCAGACCTAGAAGGTAAATAGAGAAAAGATGTCCTTGTCTACATGTTGCTAGTTAGGCAAGGAGGTAGCTCTATAGTGAATTAGAATCTGAAGATGAACATACACTGTGTCTCATGGACTTTGTTAAAATGAAATCTTTTTCTGTTTCAAAGAATACTGTCAAGAAAATAAAAATAAAAAGAACCCACAGAATATGTGAGAAAATATTTGCATATCATATTCATAAGGGACTTTTTTTCTAGAATACATAGAGAACACTTACAACTTAACAATAAAAAGATAACCTAATTTTTTAGTGGACAAAAGATCTGAATAGACTTTTCTCCAGAGAAGATATACAAATGGCCAACAAGCACATGAAAAGATGCTTAATATCATTAGCCATCAGAGAAAAGCAAATCAAAACCACAGTGATCAACCCACTAGGTTAACAGTAATCAAAAGACAGTAGCAGGGACTCCTGGCCTTGCTCAGTCAGTAAAGCATGCAACCCTTGATCACAGGGTCCTGAGTTGGAGTCCCACATAGGGTATAGAACTTACTTTAAAAGTAAATTTTTTAAAAGACAATAACAAATGTTGGCAAAGGTGTGGAGAAATTGGAACTGTCATACACTGCTAGTGAAAATGTAAAATGGTGCACCCACTCTGATAAAATCTGGCAGTTCTTCAAAAAGCTAAATATAGAATTATCATATGACCCAACAATTCCACTTCTAGGAATAGACCCCAAAGAATGGACAAAGGGGCAACTGGGTGTCTCAGTCAGTTAAAGAGTCTGCCTTTGGCTCAGCTCATGATCTCAGGGGATCAAGCCCTGCATCTGGCTCCCTGCTCAAGTGAGCAGGGAGCCTGCTTCTCTCTCTCTCTCTCTCAAATAAATAAAATCTTTTTTAAAAAAAATAATTGAGGGGATCCCTGGGTGGCTCAGCGGTTTGGCGCCCACCTTTGGCCCAGAGCCTGATCCTGGATTCCCGGGATTGAGTCCCACGTCGGGCTCCCTGCATGGAGCCTGCTTCTCCCTCTGCCTATGTCTCTGCCTCTCTCTCTGTGTCTCTCAAGAATAAATAAAATCTTAAAAAAAAAAAAAAATTGATAACAGGTGTTCACACAAAAACATATAGACAAAGGCTCATAGCAACATTATTTATGATCGTCAAAAAGTAGAAACAGCCCAAATGTCCATCAACTGATGATCAGATAAACAGGATGTGGTATATTGATACCATAGAATATTGTTCAACCATGAAAGAAGAATAAAGTACTGATGCAAGCTACAATATGGATGAATCTTAAAACATGCTAAGTGACAGAAGTCAGTCAAAAAAGACCACACAGTATATAATTGCATGTATATGAAATGTCCAAAATAGACAAATCCACAGAGACAGAAGGTAAATTAGTGGTTGCTAGGGCCTGGCAGGGGGGTGGGGGGTGTTTAGTGACTACTAGTGGGTTTTTTTGTTTTTTTTTTGTTTTTTTTTTTTTACTAGTGGGTTTAGGGTTTCCTTTTGGGGTGATAAAAATGTTCTAGAATAGGTAGTCGTGGTGGTTATATAGCCTTGTGAATATCCCAAAGCTGTATATTAAAGTATACTTTAATAGGATGAATTTTATTGGATGTGCATTATATCTCAATAAAAATAATTTTAAAAACCTGAAAGCAATAAGAGAACTTCTGGACTCAGATGTTCAAGGCTACATGACTTCCCTCAATTTGGGTCCATTAAGCTTCTGCTTCTACATCTAGGAGTCCACACTCTCGTGTCCTAACCTGAGGCTCCTTCAGCCCCTGTGGCCTCTTACTAATAGCTGGTCTTTCTTCTTTCTCACAGGCCTTTATCCAGCTCGAACTCGAGGCCCAACCAGAGGAGGACAGCAAAGGCAGGTCAGAGAGAACACCACCGACCCCAGGCCCAAAGCAGTGAGGTCCAGGACAGTGCACAGTGCCCTGTTTGTGCAGGTGAGCTGCTGGGGCCCAGGGGGTTATTGTGGGACTACGAGGCCTCCCTTGAGGGAAGACTAGGAGACGTGGGAATGTTGCCAGGGAACATTCGAGCGTGGACTCCTGGTCTCCTCCACGGTTACATACAAGTCTGCATTGAGCACATGCTCACATTGTGTTGGCCAAGCTGAAGAAAGGACACAGGCCCTGTCCCCAGAGGAAACATGAAACAAAACAATATGAAATACTATCAGAGAGAGCCTAGCATTTCCTTCACAACTGTTTCCTCCGGGTCCCAATTCTCTAAGTCCCCGTTCAAATGGTGCTTATCTGCCAAGTCTTGTCTGATCTTTTCAGATCATCTTTCCCAGCTGAGCCCCTGCAGCATTCTCAGATTCCCTTGCACTTAGCACGTCTCACCTCTGCTTTGTTTCACAGCCGCCTGTGGCCGTAGCTTCTCTTTACCCCTGAACTCTGCAGTGCAGAAGGACTGGCCTAGGTCTCTGCCCCCCAGCTTCAGGCACAGTGTAGGACCTACAGTAAACCCTTGATGAATGTTTGCTGTCAGGTGTAGAATATCCAGCCAGAGTAAATTTCCCGCAAAAACAATTGCATGGGGGTGGCATCCTGCCTGGAAGTGGGCCCAACTTCGCTGACCTCTTTCTCTTCCTCCTTAGGCTCCTTCAGCACCGAGGTTCTTCCCTGGCATGCTGCCACTTGTGGAGAGACCTCCCTGCCTCTCCCAGCCTCGCCCTCCTCATCACCATCTTCATCGCAGTCCGTGCTATGGGTGTCCTCCCCAGAGAGCTCACCACCCGCCTCCTGGGTCCAGTGCCCTATATGCCAGTTGTGGTTCTTAGCAGGAGAAATAGAAGAACATGCCAGCACATGTGGGGAGGTCCCACAGACATGAGCCAGGAGGTCCTATGGTTTTGGCCTCCCTACCCTCTATGACTGACACTGGAGCATGGACCTCACAACAACTGAGAAGAGCTGATAAAGCCAAGCTGCCCTCTCTTCCCTCCACTGGTTCCCTCAGGACTCTGCCTGAGGGCACATCTGGGCCCAACCTGGTCTCCACTCCCAATTGTCAAGGCTTCTGTCGCTATGGCACCCTATTCTCCCAAGACCACTCCATCCTTTTCCCCTTTGTAACTTCTGGGTTAGAACTGGTGATCTCTCTAGGGCTTTGGGACAAAATCCAGAACGCCTTCCTCTCAGTGAGTGATGCACACCCTCATGTTCGTTTTCCTGAAAGGAAAACTGAGACCCAGTGAAACAAAAAGGACTGCCTAGCAAATAAGATCTTGTGGTATACTTGGAAGTTGAGGGTGATTTTTGAGCATGAGACTAACCTTTAGCATCCCATGACCTTACCCCCCAGTATCATGTGTGGATTCCCTCCCTAGATACAATCAAGTAACAGTGTTGCTTGAAGAACTTGAAGCAAGTTCTTTATCATGGACCCAGAATTAACCCCTCAGTAACAGAAAACCCCTGTCATCCTGCTTGCAGAGCCCTTCTAGGGATCAGATGGGTTGATGACTAAGGAATGGATCTCAGCTTGGCTGCGGAACCTTGCGCAAATCCCAGTCCCCATTCCCATCTGTACAATGAGGCAGTTGGACTAGAGGGTCTCTAAGGTCCCCCTTCACCTGTGACATTCTCAATTCTATTCCCATCTTTCTGGAGCAACTACGTCCTCTCCCCTTTCCCCAAAGTTTTCACTGTGTGTTGCTCACAAGTTCCTCTGGTCTCCAGGGTACAGGGCAGAAGGGGCGCAGCTGGTCCTGGAAAAGGGACGGCTCAGGGCGGGGTTTTGAACTCAAGGGTAGGAAAGAGGAAGCTGGGCACAGTCAGGGGAGCCAAGGAGCAGGAGAGCAGGAGTTAAGTCTTTCGCTCCCTACCAGCATAAGTGGGTGCAGCCATGGACCTCCTCACGGTAAGAGGTCTGCTCTCCTACTTTTCCTCATCCTGGTCCCATTTCTGGCCATAGCTAAACAATAGATTGAGCCTCAGGGGTGGTAAGGACATCCTAGCTGCCATGCAGATGACGGATATTGCCATGTTGGTGGAGGAGAGCCCTTGGTGCTCCAAGCCTGAGCCCAGAGAAAAGAACAGTAAGGATGGGCTAGGCTTGGTACAAGAGAGGGGCAAGGCAGCACTGAGGGAGGAATGCCACCCCAAGTAGGAGAGGACAGAGCCAGGGAAGGTTGGTGGGGGAGGAGCATTAGGATCTGCTAGGAGGCCTGGACAGAGCTGAGAGGCTGCGGAAAAGCCCAGTTCAAAGACCCCTGCATGGACGTGTCTGGACCTGTCCGTTGGAGGCTCTGTGACTCTCAGAGGGATGAGCAGCTGGGAGGTGAAGTCAACAAGATAGGAGCTGAGTCCTGGGCAGATCCTATGTTAGACTCCCCTGCCTACCTGCTTTAACCTGCCCTTTCTCGGGGTGCCCACACTACCATGCTTGTGTGGGTTCCTATGAGGTAGAAGCTGTGCTGAGGAAGGGGCCCCCGGGCAGACCCAGGCCTGGTACTTCCTCACCTAGGAATCTACACGAAATGTTGACTAAGGAAATGTTTGTAATCTTCGGTGCTGCTGGTTTTTAAGATGGTGGAGGTGACCATAAACTAACATAGCTCTAGAAGCTGGAATAGGATTCTCCCTTAGAGCCACCCTGACACCTTGACTTTTTAGCCCAATGATACTGACTTCTGAATTCTAATATCTAGAACTGTAATAATAAATTTGTATCGTTTTAAGCTATTTTTTTAAAAGAAAAAGATGCTTTTTCCAACCAAGACCAATTTTTTAAACATCAGTATTTCAGTAAAAAAAGGGTATTTATTAACAGCATAACAAATCTATACAAGAAGCTATTATTACTATGTTATGAAAGGGTATTTCCAAAATGATTCCTAGAAAATATGGACATGAAATATATCCCCTATACAGACACAATTTTGGGGGGAACATTCGTACTATAATTAAGATGATTACATTAGATATACCATATATACTAGAGTATAGGGTGTATATTTGATGTAGAATTTAATTTCAGAGTAATACATAGATAAAGTTGGTAACATTACTTTCCTTCTTAAAAGAAATGGAATCTTTTTTTTTTTTTTTTTTTTACATTTTCATATCACACATTTTGGATGTTTTGAACTAGTAAAGATTTCAGAAATCCAAAACTAGTAACAGTAATTCCTGTTTGAGTTGAGAAGTAGCATAAAAAGTGTAGTTAAGAACACTAGCTCAGGGCAGCCCCAGTGGCGCAGCGGTTTGGCGCCGCCTGCAGCCTGGGGTGTGATCCTGGTGACTCGGGATCGAGTCCCATATCGGGCTCCCTGCATGGAGCCTGCTTCTTCCTCTGTCTGTGTCTCTGCCTCTCTGTGTCTATGAATAAATAAATAAAATCTTAAAAAAAAAAAAAAAAAAGAACACCAGCTCCTCAGCCAGGCTGCCTGGGTCCCCATCTCATCTAAGTGGCTTTGCATATCTGTACCCCAATTTCCTCTCCTGTTGAAGGGGGGGGTGATTGCCTCTTCCTCACAGAGTTACTGAAAGGAGTGAGTGAGTTACCGTACTTGAAAAGCACTCAGAAAAGTAGCATGTAGAAGTACTGCATTAAGTGTACTTTGAAAACAATACTAGTAGGTGTTCGGGCTAAAGCAAAATAGTATGGTGGTTGGGGTTGAGGTCTAAGGGTAGAATTGTGAGGGAGCCGCCAGAAGCAAAGACTGAGGGGTCCCCCTCTCCATCCTTCCTCCAGCCGCAGCCCACCTGGATGGAGATCCTGAACAAGAAGCTGAGATTCCCGCCTCCACTGCTGGCTGCCATCCAGGAGGGGCGCCTGGGCCTCGTGCAGCAGTTGCTGGAGTCGGGGGTCGAGGCATCGGGCAGCGGGCCAGGAGGGCCCCTGAGGAACGTGGAGGAGGCCGAGGATCGCTCCTGGAGGGAAGCTCTCAATCTGGCCATCCGGCTGGGCCATGAGGCCATCACTGACGTGCTGCTGGCCAATGTCAAGTTTGACTTCCGGCAGATTCACGAGGCCCTGCTGGTGGCCGTGGACACAAACCAGCCAGCAGCCGTGCGGCGCCTGCTGGCCCGGCTGGAACGAGAGAAGGGCCGCAAAGTGGACACGAGGTCTTCCTCGCTGGCTTTCTTTGACTCGTCCATCGACGGCTCGCGCTTTGGCCCCGGGGTCACGCCACTGACCCTGGCCTGCCAGAAGGACTTGTACGAGATCGCCCAGCTGCTCATGGAGCAGGGCCACACCATTGCCCGGCCGCACCCGGTCTCCTGCGCCTGCCTCGAGTGCAGCAACGCCCGCCGCTACGACCTGCTCAAGTTCTCCCTGTCCCGCATCAACACGTACCGCGGCATGGCCAGCAGGGCCCACCTCTCCCTGGCCAGCGAGGACGCCGTGCTGGCCGCCTTCCAGCTCAGCCGGGAGCTCAGGCGCCTCGCGCGCAAGGAACCGGAGTTCAAGGTGGGACTCTCAGACCTCCTCCCGCCCTGGTCCCCCAGAGCCATCCTTCCACACGGGCCCGGTAGGCTTGCGGTGGGTATTCTGAGGTGGGTGTTCAGGAAGACGAGGAGGCCTTGTTCTGTTCTCAGTAGCCCTTCATTTTAATGGGGAGTTACGGAACCCCACCCTGAAGGAAGATCTCCTTCCAAGGGCAGAGAGCCATCGCTTTAGGGGCGCCTGGCTGTGGGGGCGGCACACACCCTACCCTAGGGATGCCCGAGTCTAAGGGAGGGGGGAAGGCACAGAGAGAAAAGCAGCTAGGCTTAGAGATGACATTAGTGAAACCCGCCCTTTCTGAATTCCTCCGTGAGGTCCCACATCAACCATTGTGTGTTGAGGCCTCAAGCTTGTGATCAGAAGCAGGGAAGAGCAGAGTGAGGTGGCCAAGCCCCTCCTAGTGAAGCCGCTCAGCTTCACTACGTGCCTCAGTGGAGAAGGCTACCTGGCTTCCAAAACCCAGAAAAGAGAGCTCAGGAGGCTACAGCTGTTGTGTTCAGGGCAGACTCTTTGGAAGAAGCAGAATGAATCTCTGCTACACAGCCAAGCAGTTTAATACAAGTGAAGAGGAGGAGGGAGCATATTTGCAGTAGGGGTGCAGTCCAAGCAAAGGCTGCCACGTTGAAAAAGTAGGCACAGTGATGAGAGCAGGGGCCTGCAAGCATGGGACAGAGAATGTGTGAGGGGGAACAGGGAGGCCTGGTGGCAGGGACTCATCAGGAGCCATGAATTCCACCAGCCCAGTTCCATCCCTCACTCATCCACCGACATTTCCTCCGTGCCAGGTGGACTCAGTCCCCAGGGTATCGGAACAGAGGCCTAAGGAAGGATGTGGCTCCTGCCCAGTGAGCTGGAGAAAGAGCACGCTGCTTCACCAGAGTTGTGGAAGAATCAGAGCCCCCATTTCACAAGTAGCAGGAAAGTGGGGTCCTTCCAAAGGACTTTTCTTCTGCGCTCACAGCAGCCCACAGAAGGAGGCAGCAGGGATTGTCAGCCCTGTTCCCCAATGTGTCACCAGTGTGACACACCTGAGGGCCAGTGGAGGGCTTGGGCCCAGCCTCCTGCAGTTCTCACCTGCGTTCTCTCTGGGATTGGGGCCCTGAGTAAAACTGAGGCTAGGATGGGGAAAGTGGAGGCAAGAACTGCCTTACCCGTGTCTGCTTCTAAAACTGCCAGCTTCTTGTGCAAAGTAGGTGCTCAGAAAAATTAATGAAATGAACACAAGGAAGGCATGAGGAACAGGACGAGAAGTGGGACAGGAAATGGACTAGAAAGGGGAGGTACAAAGGACAGGCAAAGGGGGTTGTAATGACTTAGAGATGAGGTAAGTGGAGCACCAGAGAAGCAAAATTGATGCAAGTGGCATCTCACAGCAAGGAGAAGAGCTGAGGTGGCAAAGAAAGGAACATCTGACTCAGGGTGACATCCCATGTGGGGAAGTGATGGCCTGAGACAGGACAGAGGTGGCCCAGGTTCACTGTTGGGGGGTTGAGGGCCAGCTTCACGGGGCGGGGGCTGCAGTGGGGGCAGGCACACACGGACCTGTTTCCCTACAGCCCGAGTACATTGCCCTGGAGTCGCTGAGCCAGGACTATGGCTTTGAACTGCTGGGCATGTGCCGAAACCAGAGCGAGGTCACTGCAGTGCTCAATGATTGGGGTGAGGACAACGAGACTGAACCTGAGGCTGATGGCCTGGGCCAGGCCTTTGAGGAAGGCATCCCCAACCTGGCGAGGCTGCGACTGGCGGTCAACTACAACCAGAAGCGGGTCAGCTGGGCCCTACCCCAACCCTCACTTCCACCCCCATCCCTGCCCTGCTGTGGCTGGGCAGCCCCTGGTACAGCCCAAATAAGTTCTCTCCTTGTGTTCCTAGATCATGATCCCAAGCACCCTTCCATCTAGGCCCTTGGCCCTGTGGGTCTCCTCACCTTCCTCCTTACCTTTAGTCTAAGCCCCTAACCTCTCCCCAGCCCTGGCAAGTCCCATTACCCACCAGGGCCCTACCTTCAGCTCAGACATCTGGGTTTCACTCAGCTCTGCCTCTGGCCTATATAGTAAGTTTGGTCCAGTCTTATTCTGATGTTAGACTTCAGTATCTCGCCCTATACAGCAAGATTAGACTAGATCTCTGAGGGCTCAGATATCAAGTGTTTCCATTATTCCCCACCTCATTAGATGCCTGTTCCTATAAGCTAAAGACTTTTAGCCTCCCCATCCCTTATTTCTCCCTCTCACCCACCCTCAGATATCCTATCCCACCAGGAGCTTAACCAAAAACCTCCTTTCATAATGGTTTCCTGGCCCTGTCCCCCAAGATACCAAACCCTACTTTCCCTGCTCCTGTCATCCTCAAGACTGGTGCCCCACATCTCTAACAAGACAGGAACCCCTAAGGATTCTGCAACTTGGGTACCTAGTCCCATCCATCACTGCCTGACTTAGATTCAAGAATGTAGGATCTGAGGGCACCTGGCTGGCTCACTCAGTAGAGCATCTGACTCTTGGGTTGTGAGTTTGAGCCCCCCGTTGGGTAAAGAGATGACAAAAAGAGAGAGAGAGAGAGAGAGAGAGAGAGAGAGAGAGAATGTGGGATCCAGAGAGTCCAGAAAAATCTTTGAGTTCAACTTCTCCTTCATAGACTAGGAAACCAAGGCCCAAAGAGGGATGGGGTCTGGGGTCAGCCCAAGGTCACATGGCAAATGAGTTTCCTCTCTGGAGCTGGGTGGCCTGAGAAGAAAAGAAATACAGCTCAATCTTTGTGGCAGGGAAGTAAGGACTACGTACCCAGTTGGCTTCCCCTCTCTCTTCCCTGCCTGGTAACCACCCACTCTACTCACGCGCCATCTCTGCTTAGTTTGTAGCACACCCCATCTGCCAGCAAGTCCTGTCCTCCATCTGGTGTGGGAACCTGGCTGGCTGGCGTGGAAGCACCACCATCTGGAAGCTCTTCATTGCTTTCCTCATCTTCCTCACCATGCCCTTCCTCTGCCTTGGCTACTGGCTGGCACCCAAGTCCCGGGTACTAAGAATAATAAGAACTGCCATTTACCAAGCACTTTGCTAATGTGCCCATTAAGTCACCTGAAAGGGTGCTAGGAAGTAGGTATGACACTTATTTATAGAGGAGGCATATCGGGATGCCTGGGTGGCTCAGCAGTTTGGCGCCTGCCTTTGGCCTGGGGCGTGGTCCTGGAGTCCCAGGATGAAGTCCTGTGTGGGGCTCCCTGCATGGAGCCTGCTTCTCCCTCTGCCTATGTCTCTGTCTCTCGCTGTGTCTCTCATGAATAAATAAATCTTTAAAAATATATAGAGAGAGGAGACACAGAGGATGGAAGTGCTCTTTTTGTCCAGAGGTGACAGGAAATAGCTCAGTCAGGATTGATTAATTAAGATTTTATTTATTTATTCATGAGAGACACACACGGAGAGGCAGAGACAGGCAGAGGGAGAAGCAGGCTTCCTGCGGGGAGCCTAATGTGGGACTTGATCCCAGGACCCAGGGTCATGACCTGAGCCAAAGGCAGCCACTCAACCGCTGAGCCACCCAGGTGTCCCTGCAGTCAGGATTTAAACTGAGGTCTCTGCCTCCAAAGCCTGATCTTATATACAACCCTATACTCTCCTAAAGAGACCCCCACCCCAGCCTACAAATTATTTGAGTCTTTATGGGCCCAGGTATTTTTATTCCTTCATTTCCACAAGTATTTCCTTGAAAGCCTATTGTGAGCCAGGCATTAGGCCTGGCCCTGGGGATATCACAAAGAGCAAGCAATGTCAACCAGGTGAGGAACAGGGAGAGCAGTGTTCCAGGGAACGGGAGCATATCCAAAGGCCCAGAGGACAGAGAACGTGAAGGATTAGTGAAACTGGAAGAATTTCTGTGTTGCTAAAGCCTAAGTAGAAATAGCAAGTGGTGGGAAGCAGGCAGGGGCCAGATCTAGCAGAGCCTCAGAAGCAGTGATGGAAGTCATTGTAGGATTGTAAGGAAGTGAGTGACCCCATTAGTTGTGGGTTTTAGAAAGTTCTCTCTACTAGAGGTATGAGGATGGATGGGGTGAGGGAGGGCAGGGGTTCAGGAGATGGTCATTGTCTAAGATGAGGACACAGGAGGAGGTGAAAGAACAAGTTTGGGATAGAAGATGATGAATTTATTTTTTTAACTTGCTTGTGACTGAACTCAAGGACCCTGAGGGACCTCCTGGGGGAAGTCACTTTACTTCTGTGGTCCTCAGTTCTTAGCTGAAAAAACTGAGAATACTCATATGGTTGTGAAGGAAATAGACATGAAATATAGGACTTCTCAATAAATGTCCAAACAAGGGCATGAGTGAAAGGAAGAGTCTGGAAGTTCCTCCCAGGAAGGGGAGAGCTGTGACAGGCCCCAGAGAGCCATGCTTTCCTTCCTTCCCCCCAAGCTGGGCCGTCTGCTAAAGATCCCAGTGCTGAAGTTCCTGCTGCACTCGGCCTCGTATCTGTGGTTCCTTATCTTCCTGCTGGGTGAATCCCTGGCCATGGAGTCACAACTGAGTACCTTCCACGGCCGCAGCCAGACCGTCTGGGAGACCTCCCTACACATGGTTTGGGTCACAGGTACATGTGTGGGGCCTTTTATTTGTAGCAGTAGCAGTCCCCCTTTATGGGCTCCCTACTGCTCTTCAAAATAAGTACTCCAACGGGGCGGGGGAGGGGGGGGCAGCTCTCCCTGTGGATGCACCCTGAACCTGTAACCTAACCCTTCTGGGCTCCAATACACCAAGAGATGTTCTTCATTTGCTCCCAGTTAGGGAGTCTAGCCCTGTGATAAGACTCCCTGAGCAAGGGCCCCATATTTCCCCCACTCTGGATGTTCCTATCCTCTCACAAATAAGACACTGGTCCATAGTGGCAGGTGGGAAATTAGCTTGGTGTCATGATAGCCTGCCAATATACCACCAGGCAATCTATTCCCAAAAGTCAGGGAACAAGAAGTCTCACAGATCAAATCGAGATGCCTAAATCATATAGTTTATTAAATCCACAAATGGTATACTTATGATGGTGGTGTCAGGGGAACCAGAGTTGAGGTTCGAGCAGAGGGAACAATAGCCAGAAGTTGCCTGGCCCCAACACTTCATCTATGGGAGAGATGTAGGGGCAAGTATGTCTGGCCACAGCTGAAGCTTGCTAATCATCCTGAGGATCAGCTATGAATTGCCTTTGCAATCCTTGTGCAAAGGACACATAGGGCCAGAATGGGTATTACTAATGGGTAGCAGACTTAAAAGCTGATGAATCCTGAGAGCTTCATCTGCCATATGTATATTCGGTACATAACAAATATTTAGTCTACCCATCCCTTTCTATATATGTTCACACACATATGCTCTACTCAATTTATTTGTTCAACATGTCACCCAAATAACTAACTTATCCGTGCTCAGTGTATAAGTTTCATCCATTCCATCGGTTTTCTTCTATAGCAGAATTAAGTATTCCTTAACAATTCAGCAAAAGCCAATACAAGAATCCCCAGAGCACTACCTAGCCTCTGGCTGGCCAGCTCAATGGGCTGGGCTGTCGGCCCCATCCTCAGCTGTCCTCCCCTCATTTAGCTCTAGCTTAGTTAGCAAACCCCCAAGCTACCAGTAGACCAAGTCCACTCCTCCACCCTGTACCAAGCCAGTCAATGATACCCAAAAGGAAATTTGGCCAAAAAACTCTGGGGAAGAAAACAAGAACAGTCCAACAGGAAAAAATTTTCATCCAATGATTTACTAAACACTGTGGACCTATGCTAAGTGCAGATGAAACCAATTCTGTTCCAGCCCATGGAGAAAGAAACAGCTTAAGCAACAAAACTCTGCATTTCTTCATGTACTGTGCTCACTGCTACCCTACTGTGAGTGGAGCCCCAATAATGCACGGATAAGTTAAATATGGTTTCATCCACCTGTGTAACATAAAGGACTGAGCATTCCCACCAGGCTCACGAGATAGTCTCTGGCTGGGAGAACTGATGTAGTTCCTGACCTCGCCTTGCTCCCGCTTGTCCCCTGGCCTGTGTTCATCCTCTTTTCCCAGCACTGATGCCTGCCCACGCTGCTTAGCCACCTGGCTGGCTCAAATCTCAGACTAAAGGTTCCTTTTTTGAGAAACTTTGCCGGGCCCCCAAATCAGGGTGAGGATCTGTTCGTAAACATTCCCAAAGCATCCTCTCTATTCCTTGCTCCTCGATCTTAGCATTTATCACACTGGCTTGTAACTACTTGGCTACTTGCCTGTCTTCCTCGCTAGAATCTGGGAGTCCAGGGACTGTATTTGTCTTATTCACCACAGGGCCCCCCTGACACATGGTAGTAGCTTAATAAATGTTGGCCTAATCGTGACTCCTAGGCTTTGTTCTGGGCACTGTGGACAAGGAGATGAATCAGACACAGTCCCTCCCCTTAAGGAGTTCAAAGTTTAGGGGAGGTGAGGGGAGACAGACCCAGGAAGAGATATCCTATGGTGCCCCGTGGTTGATGGCATCACAGAAATCTGAAGGAAGCTGTGAGAGCAGAGTTCAGGGAGCAACTCACTCTCTCTGCTTAGGGAAGGCTTCACAGAGGAGGTAGTTTTTGACCTGGGCCATCATGGTGAGCCTGGCTTCAAGCAGGTGTGGAAGGGCCTTCTAGGCAGACAGAGAAAGCACACGCTTGTGTATCCAGGGAATGGAGAAGGGTACAATGCAGCAGGATTGCCTGGCTAATGCGGTCTAGCTTCTATGACCCCCCCAATCCCCAGGTCTGGAACTTTTCTCCACTGAGACACAGGCACTCAGAGCAGATGGATAATTTGGAGCCCCTTCAAATCAATATTCTCGAAATATTTGTCCAGTATTTATTTGGTGGAAGGCAGGGAGACAACAGATTTAAATCATTGCCTCCTAGTACCAGCCTCTCCCAGGTGTTAGTTTACGCATATCAACTGCCTGGGATCATCAGTGCAGGCCACACCACAAATGAGTCTGCATCAGCTAGGAGGCATTCATTCACTCATTCATTCACTCATTCATTCATTCATTTAGAGAGAGAGCGCACCAGTGAGGTGGGGAGGGGCAGAGGGAGAGGGAGAGAGAGAATTTAAGCAGTCACCATACCCAGCACAGACCCTGAGATCATGACCTGAGCTAAAATTAAAAGTCCAAGGCTCAACTGACTGAGCCACTCAGGCACCCTGGGAGTCTTTTTTATTTTCACAGAAGATCATTTTGTACTTACGTAGATTGCATGTTTACATTTTACCAACTTTGTCCTTATGGTATCTTAGCTCTCCCCCTACCCTGCCAGGGATAGGTGCCCCCCACCATAACCTAGCTCTCCCCCTACCACCTCCTCCAGGTTTCCTGTGGTTTGAGTGCAAGGAAGTGTGGATCGAGGGCCTGCGCAGTTACCTCCTGGACTGGTGGAACTTTCTGGACATGGTCATCCTGTCCCTGTACCTGGCAGCCTTTGCGCTGCGCCTCCTTCTGGCTGGGCTTGCCCACGTGCACTGCCGGGATGCCCCTGATGGAGCCACCTGCCACTATTTCACCACAGCTGGTGAGTGCCCCCCAACTCGGTTTGGATCTCCCAGTCCCTTCTCTCCCTGGCCTCTCAGCCTCGGCCTCCATTCCACCCTGCACAGAACGAAGTGAGTGGCACACTGAGGACCCCCAGTTCTTGGCGGAGGTGCTGTTTGCTGTCACCAGCATGCTCAGCTTCACCCGCCTGGCCTACATCCTGCCGGCCCACGAGTCACTGGGCACTCTGCAGATTTCCATCGGCAAGATGATTGACGACATGATTCGGTGTGTAGTGTCCCTGCTTAGAGCATCCTCCCCTGTGATAGACTCTGCTTGATCTCCTTGTAAAATTCCTTAGCCCTATGCCCCCAGCCCCCAGCCCCCAGCCCCTGCTGGCTAATCCATTCTCATCCAAGGCTTTAACTCTGCTGATGATAAATCTTGTCCAGTAGGACTCTCTGACATACTCACTCATCCTTGAACCACATCTCAGTATTTCAGTCCCTCCCTGGGAGACAGTCCCATCCCCAGATTTGATTGCTTCATCTCAGTACCCTTCATTCTCAGGGAAGAGCTCCTGCTTCGGCACCATTTTATTTTATGATTTTTAAAGATTTATTCATTTATAGAGACAGAGTGTGCGCATGTGAGTAGAGGTGGGTGTGGAGTGGGTTGGGAAGGTAGGCAGAGGAAGAGAGGCAGAGAGAGAGGGAAAGAATCCTTGAGCAGACTCCCTGCTGAGCACAGAGCCCAACTAGGGGCTCAATCCCAGGACCCTGAGATCATGAGCCCCCAAGCACACCCCTACCCTGGCACCATTTTAAATGGCTTCTCCTTTCCCATCCCTACTTTCTCTATTCTTAATAGTCACCAAATTGAACACTTGTCAAGAGATACTGAGTCTGAAGGGTGTCATCTGATCCCTCTTCCCAGAGCATGACTTCTCCCAAGGTGGAGACCTTCTCTGACTCTTCCCCATCCCACCCCCTGCCAGGTTCATGTTCATCCTCATAATCATCTTGACTGCCTTCCTCTGTGGTCTCAACAACATCTATGTGCCCTACCAGGAGACGGAGAGGCTGGGCAAGTATGCTGGGGCAGAGGCAGCATGGGCAGGTGGAAGTCTGAAGCTTAGGGATCACCTTTGCTTTCCCCTACTTCTTCATCTATTCACTCATAATTAATCTCTTGTTTGGGCAAAAATTAATTCACTCTCTCGATTCACATTCATTCATTTGTTAACTCATTCATTTACTCACTTTCTTCTCAAACTTATTATTTTAATAATGTCAGTCCTATGAAATAATTCAAAGCACATTGGACACCTATATACCCTTCACCTAGCCCTATCAATTGAAAATGTTTTGCCACATTTTGCTCAATTTTTTGCTCTCCTTATTCTTTTTTTCTTCCTTGAAACATTTAAAAGTAGGGTGCAAACATCATGACATTTCATCCCTAAATATTTCATGAGATTTACAGCATAACCACAACACCATTATCACACTCAAAAGCTTTCTTGCTTTCTTTCTTTCTTTTCTTTTCTTTTCTTTTTTTTTTTTTTAAATAGGTGCTACACCCCATGTGGGGCTTGAACTCACAATCCATGTGCTACCAACTGAGCCAGCCAGATGCCTCCACACTTAAAAAATTTAATATCATGATCTTGGGGTCATGAGTTCAAACCCCACATTGGGCATAGAGCTTACTTCTGAAAAAAAATATTAAATAAGTAAATAATTTGAAATGAATCCCAAATTATTATTTACTTCACAGTTCTTATTCAAATTTCCCAGTTGCCCCCGCCAAAAAGTCTTTCTAGCTTTTTAAAAATCTGAGATCCAGTTTGGGTCATGTGTTACATTCTCTTGTCATATTAGTCTCCTTTAATCTGCAATACACCCTCTACCTTTTCTTTTAGCACCTTTGGTGCTACTATATGCTCAATAAATGTTGGCTTACTGAAAGAATGAGTGAGAGCTGAGGAATGACAAGAGTCAGTACGGACTGGGCCTGGGTGGTCCAAGGGCTTCACGGAAGCAGAAAACCCTTGGCTGGGTCCTGGAGGGTGAGGAGGAGTGTTGGGGGGCAGCACTTAGGCTCTCCTCCCACCCCTCACATCCTATCCTTTGCTCGGCTCTGCGTGCCAGTTTCAACGAGACATTCCAGTTTCTGTTCTGGACTATGTTTGGCATGGAGGAGCACAGCGTTGTAGACATGCCTCAGTTTCTGGTGCCTGAATTCGTGGGCCGGGTCCTCTATGGCATCTTTACCATTGTCATGGTCATTGTGCTGCTCAACATGCTCATCGCCATGATTACCAACTCCTTCCAGAAGATTGAGGTGAGCTGAGGCCAGCTCAAGGCCAGGGAGAAGAAGGGACACAGGGATGAGTCTTAGTAATGCTATCAGTTTCTCCAGACCCAAGTCTGGTGCTCTTTCCACTTCCTGGTTGTGAGGAAGTGTGCGCTGTGGAAAAGTAGGTGGGAACATGAGAAGGCAGAGGGAAGATGGGTGGGGTAGGGGTTGTGGCTGGAGAACAGCCTGGGCAGGAACTGGATGGCAGAGGATGAAAGCTAGTGGGGAGGAAGAGAGGAAAAGGTGCTCCAGGCAGGGGCAGTGTGGGTGGTAGACGGAAAAGGGGAGAAGAAGGTGGTGGGCACACTGCAGAAGGAGAGATGTGGAGCCTGGGGAGCTTGAGGCAGACAGGGCTGGCAGGAGGGCTGGCTACCAAAGTGGCCCTTGCTCAGCCCCTGCCTCCGCCCCAGGACGACGCCGATGTGGAGTGGAAGTTTGCTCGCTCCAAGCTCTACCTGTCCTACTTCCGGGAGGGCCTGACGCTGCCTGTGCCCTTCAACATCCTGCCCTCCCCCAAAGCCCTCTTCTACCTCCTCAGGTGATGACTCAGAGCGCTCACCCCCCACCTCCCACGCACCCCGCACTCCACTGGGCTTGTTCCCACCCCCCCCCCCCACCACTCTACCTCCACCCCCCACCCCCGCCACTTCCTAGGCCCTGGCCCCTGACTAACCCTTGCTGGCCCCTCCCAATCTCTCAGGAAAATTTTCCGCCTCATCTGCTGTTGCTGCTCCTGCTGCAAAAGCAAGAAGCTGGACTATCCGCCAATCCCCACCTTTGTGAGTAATTCATTTCCTAGTCCTGGGTCTTGTCACACCAGGACTTCAACTGTCTTGTCTATACCACCTGTTTGCACACCCCTAGTCTGTCTTTCCAGTATGTTCCCCAGAAAGCCATTTCCCAAGTCCTCCTCTCGCTTCTGGCTGCCTTTCCCTGTTCCTGGCTCTTGCCATTTCCTAGATTTCCAATCATGGGTCACCCAGCTTAAACAGAAATCCATACTGCGCTGCTCCTAAGCCACAGGCACCTATTTGGCTCAGACCTGTCCTGCAGCCTTAAGCAGCTGCTTGAGCGCCTGCTGAGCCAGAGAAGGATCTGGAAACCCCTACTCTCCCCTACCAATCCTTGTCAGTATTGCATTATTACTATTTTTACACAATCTTTTTGCCATCAAAAAGAAAAAAGCTCCAGATTTCAGACAAACCTCTTTGCCTTAAACTGAGCCAAGACACAGTTGAATGTTTTTGGTTCTTTTTTAAATGTTAGACACCTGATGGCTCAGTGGTTGAGCATCTGCCTTCAGCTCAGGGCATCATCCTGTGGTCCTAAGATCGAGTCCCTCTGCCTGTGTCTCTGCCTCTCTCTGTGTCTCTCATGAATAAATAAATACAATCTTTATAAATAAATTAATTAATTTAAAAAATGTTAAGAAACCAAGGGAAGAATGCCATCACAAACTGGGAAGTTAAACAGCTGATAGAGACAAGAGGAGAGAGGAGGCTGAGCTTCCTTACCTCTTGGTATCTGCTCCCTGACCCAGGCTAGGCATGGGAGCCCCATCCTATTTTAGGCCAGTGTTATGGCCAAGTCTGTAGGAGGTTCTCTCTGTTCCCTTTAAAACTTGTTAACTGGGGGCACCTGGGTAGTTCAGACTGTTAAGTGTCTGCCTTTGGCTCAGGTCATGTTCACAGAGTCCTAGGATTGGGCCCCGAGTCAGGCTTCCTGTTCAGCGGGGAATAGGCTTCCCCTTCTCCCTCTGGCCTTCCCCCTCTGCTTGCGCTCTCTCTCTTGCTCATGCCCTCTCTCTCTCTCAAATAAATAGATAAAATATTTTGAAAAACAAAACAAAACAAAACAAAATACAACACTTGCTATCTGAGGATCTCTCCAAGCCAGAGACTCCAGGCCCGTCTGAGGGGGCCCCAGGTCAACTCTGGAGCTCTGAGGTCCCTGGATCCCCAGGTAAGGAAGGCCTTCCCTGATTGGTCGATAGTTTGTTCAACAAACCCTTACCAAGCACACCCATACTGGCAATAAAGATCTGCATAACAGTGGTCTCTGAAGGTGCTGCCTATCTAGAGTAGCAGAAGGAAATGGACAGTAATTGCACCACAGGACAAGCCCATGATGGAGAGAAGCACAGGGAGCACAGGGGACAAGCCCCAGATCCAGACTCAGGAGTCAGGGAGCTTCCCAGAGCCCTTGAGAACAGAACAGAACGCTGCAGGGTATACAGGAGGCTGATGGGCAGATACAGTGGAGATGGGAGTTCTAGGCACAAAAACCTGCATGTACCCAGCATGGGGCAAACAGGAAGCTTACAATCAACGAAACGCCCAGAGTTCCCAGTTCCTACCACTCCCTGGCTCCGGGCGATCCTATGTGGATGCCTCCTTCACCGTCATGGACCTCTGACTCCAAATTCTGGAACTATCACCCTTTTCCCTTGGTCACTTCCTATTCCTGTCCAGGCTGCCTGGTGCCTCTTCACAGACCATCTGTCAGGGAGGCTGCACTCTAGGATGAGACTCCACTTCTCCACCTGAGGCTGTACCCAATTCTCTGGGCCTGTGCCCAGTCCTAGAGGGGTAGAGCTACTGTGTCCTGCTGAATCCCCCGACACTAGCCAGCTAGGATGTCCCCCACTGGAGTCCCACCCTCCTCCCAGCTGCCCCCACCTCACTAGCCTGTTCTTTGGTGACCCAGTCGGATGTCCCTGCCCACCTACCCTGCATCCTCAGGAAATGACCTCCCTATGTTCTTATTCCTTATTTTATACAAGGAAAATGCTTTATAGACTCTGTAATTGTAAGAGGCCTATAATTCTCTCTCATATTTCTGCCTGCCCCAGCTTGGTCAATCCCATCTTTCCCCTGAAAATATTTAATAAAATACCTTGCTTTTTTTTATGAGTAAATATGCTAACTATAAAATATTTAGAGAGAAGAGGGCAGCCCAGGTGGCTTGGTTTAGCGCCGCCTTCAGCCCAGGGCCTGATCCTGGAGACCCCGGATCAAGTCCCACATCAGGCTCCCTGCATGGGGCCTGCTTCTCTCTCTGCCTGTGTCTCTGCCTCTCTCTCTCTCTCTCTCTCTCTCTCTCTCTTTCTCTCTCTCTGTCTCTCATGAATAAATAAATAAAATCTTTAAAAAATATATTTAAAGAGAAGACAAAACTATATACAAATAATTATTTCCTAGGCATTTAGAGAGCCCCTACTCTATGCCAGGGAAGTACTAACCTGGGAAGTAGGCATTGCTACTACTTCTGTATTAAATTTGGATACCCTCAGGCCTGAAGGAATTAACTTACCTGAGGCGCACAGCTGTTAAGTGACTGAGCTAGAATTTGAGCCTCTATCTTCCCAGTCTTTTGCTTTGCCTACTACACCTCTGTTCTTTCCCACGGTCTGCCCTATCTACATGGGCCCTGCTTGCCCCCTTGGTACTGTCCTGGGGTCTACAGCCGGACTCCAAATCAATCATTCCAATTTGCCTGATGATTTCCAAATAGACACCTCTCCACATCCTCTAGTTTCCCCCTCTGCAGCCTTTGAAGGGCAAGGTTAACCTGGACCAACTCAAGAAAACCAAGGTGGGGTTGGTGGCAGGAGAGAGAACTCGATGGTGCCAGACTCAACATTTTTGTCTCTGCCCCCACCTTTCTGCTCTGCACGCCCCCCCACACCACACCCCCAGTTCTTTTATACTCAGCCTTTGCTCAGCTTCTGCCTCCTTCTGCCTTCCAGGACTGCACCAGTTTCTAGCTATGTGGCCTTCAGGGAGAGACTTAACCTCCATCCTTTATCATCTGGGGAGAGGGTGTAGTGATTACAAAATGACTGAAGGGATAGAGTCCCTCTCACCCTCTGGTCTTCCCATCTCAGGCCAATCCCGGGGCAGGGGCAGAGCCTGGGGAGGGAGAGCACAGATCCTACCGCCTCCAAGTCATCAAGGCCCTGGTACAGCGCTACATAGAGACTGCCCAGCGGGAGTTTGAGGAGACCCGACGGAAAGGTTAGTGGCTCACCCCCAAGCCTTCCCCGTGCATTGCGGGAATAAATACCCAGGCTCACACCCTGCAGTGTGGCCCTCCTACTCAATGACTCTCTGAGCCATTCTGACATTTATTCCACTCATTTCATTCACTCCTTCCTTCGTGTGTTCGTTAACTCATCCATTGGCTCACTCTCTTAACTCATTACTCATTCATTTGCTCATTCACTAATTCACTCATTCAATCTACATTCATTGCCACATCCCCTTTGTTCCAGCCTCATTTTGGAGGGAGGGGGCACTGGGTAGAGCAGAGACTCGAGGGAAGTTTTCCGTCTGGTGAGAAAGAGAAACCATCTTTGTAAGCAGATAGTACTTAGGAGAGACCCAGATTGCAAAGGGAGCCCCAGGGAGATGGAGAGCCTATTGTTTTGAGAGGCTCATGGGAAGGTAGAAAGAGAGAGGACCAGAAGTTGGAGAAAGCAGAGGTGTAATTCAAACTGGGCCCTGAGCATGGGTAGATGGGAATAGGGCTGACAAGTACAGAGACACAAATCTCTACCCATTAAAAATGTTCCCATCCCTGTGATTCCTGATCCCTTCTCTGGCCCACAAGACTTTCCTTCTTGATATCTCCTAAACTCACGACTACCCCAGTCCCACTCAGATTCGTCTGCTCCAGACTCTGCCTATCCTGACCCCCAGCCCATGAGCCAGTCTCTCACTCCCTCTGGCCTGCAGGCAGGATGTCCCCTGGGATTCTGTTAAGGGAAGTGGTTCAGGGCTGGCTCATCTTCTGAGGGACCGCCCCATCAGCATTTTGTCCCCCACCCCAGACCTTGGCAACAGACTCACGGAGCTGACGAAGACAGTGTCTCGCCTGCAAAGTGATGTGGCTGGTGTGCGGAGGACCCTGGCAGAGGGAGGGACGTCCTGGCCACCTGAAGGTGCCAGCATCCTCAGTCGCTACATCACCCGAGTGCGTAACAGCTTCCAGAACCTGGGCCCTCCCATCCCCGAAACCCCAGAGCTGACAGTGCCAGGGATCGAAACCCCAGAGCTGACAGTGCCAGGGATCGTGGAGACTCCAGCTTCTGGAGAGTCTGGCCCTTCCTCCCCAGCTCATGTGTTAGTGCACAGGGAGCAGGAATCAGAGGCGGCTGGGGACCTGCCCCAGAAGGAAGATTTGGGAATCGAGGGGTCCTGATGTAGTGGGAGGGTCCCTTCTGTCGCTTGGTAGAGCAGCCTAGGTGGGTGAGGATAGGTGTCACTCAGTAGAAGCCTATGCTGCTTTACTTGCCTCAATAAAGTTTCTGTTCTGGATGTCAGATGCCTCCAGAATGTGTGAGAATCTCTGTCTCTCCATGTTTTGAGGTTCCCCTTCCCTCACCCCTGAAATGAACTCTTGTGGGAGCAGGACAGAGAGAAAGGTCTTGCTCTGGGGTCCCAGGTATCTCAGGCTTAGGCTCCTACTTTGAGTTCGAATCTTTAGTCAAAAGAGTTCTGGACTGGGAGGCAGGGAGCCTGGTTTCAATACTAACTCTTTGACCCTAAGCAAGTTGCTTCCCTCCTTAGCTTTGCATTCCTCATCTGAGAAATGGGCTGATGAATCCATCTGTCCTCTTTCCTTCCTTCCTTCCTTTGGGGAGGTTGTGAGGAATCTCTGGCCGTTAAAGCTTCTGGGTTTGCAAGTTGTGGTATGTGACAGGGGTCTGCACAGGAGACCATGTCTAGGAGTGATCAAGAAGTCACCCTTTTAGTCCTTCTGTCTCTGAGTCTCCCAAAGCCAAAGCAGGGTAAATGGCCTAGTCTCATGGAATAAACCAATCAAACCAATGAAATTTGATGTCACCACACTGCAATACTGTTTAATTGAGTGGCCATCATAGTACCACCCTTGCTTGTCCCAGGGAGTCCCTACCACATAGCAGGACTCCCTCCACCCTGCCATGGCCTCAAATCCCCCCATATCCTGATTGGATAGAGAGATGACTGGATAGGTCCCCATCCCTGGGGAAATGGCTGCTAGGGCTGGGTCCGAAACCACATTCCCGCTTCGAGGCCATTCTAGGCCTTCTTCTTCATATGAAGGTCACGAGTTCCTAGGACTCCTAAGTGACAGACACTGGGCTTTCAGGGCCCAGCTCCTGAGAGCTGGAAGCCCCCGGGGGCCAAGAGCAGGGTCTTCCAGGAAAGCAGAGAGAAGTCCTTCTTGGAGGTGGAGTCCGGGTGCCCTCCTGCTGGAGAGAAAAAAGAAGGTGAAAGGTCAGCTGAGCCAGGGGGAGTTGAAGCAGGTGAGGAAGGGGCAGAAAGATACTCACTTGGTACAGACACACAGCTCCGCCTCTTCTCCCCTGCAACAGACAGCACGGTGAGGCCTTGGGCTCCTCACACTCCAAGCTTCCCTTCCTTCCAGGCCCTGGCGTGGGCCATTCCCCTTCTCAATCCAGCTTTCCCTTCTAGCTCTAACTTTCCTTCTTCTTTCTCCCCTGGGAAATCTCCCGCAGATTCCCTATCCATCCCTACTCCCACCCCAGCCCCAGCTGCTCCTGAAGCCTGTCCCTGCCTCAGCACTTGGGTATGGTGTATATATGTCGTGTCAAGCCCACTTAGTCCAAGGCCTCCTGAGACCTGAAGCAGCTCCCCTATTACTTTCCTCTGCTTTTCAACCTTCTTAACCGGGTTCTTTTGGTCAATTAGACTGTTCAGCAGATAGAACCTTTTGAGAACATTTACAGAATCACCTGAGGGTTTCATAGAGCCAGAAAACACTTATAAGACCTTCTACGAGGGGCTCCTGGGTGTTTCAGATGGTTAAGCGTCTGTCTTTGGCTCTGGTCATGATCTCAGGGTCCTGGGATCGGGGCCCACATAAGGCTCCCTGCTCAGCGCGGAGAGTCTGCTTCTCCTTCTCCTTCCCCCTAGCTCATGCTCTCTTTCTTTCAATAAATAAATAAAATCTTAAAAAAAAAAAAAAAAAAAGGCCTCCTAAGAGTTGAGAACCCAAGTCATAGAGAACAGTCATCCCAACTTCCCCACTGACCACGTGGGTCTCCTGGTCTCTCCCACCCTGCTGGTCCTGCTTCCCTCATGCATGGCTCACCACCCAGATAGGCGCAGTTAAAGTGACTGCAGGTCTGATTATAGCTCCAGAGGGTCACCAGGCTCCGGGCTCCATCCTGGGAGAACCTGGTGACCAAGAAGACTTCATGTGGAGGGATCAGCACCTCGCGCTCCTCAGGAAAGACAGACAAGGCCTGGATAGGGGCCCCAAAGCAAGTCCTTAGAGAGAAGAAGGTGGCGTTGCCAAATCTGCGGGCCACTGCCTCATCCAGGGAGCTGGAAGCAAACTGGCCCAAGCGGACAGAGTCCCCAAGCCTCTTGGGTTCAAAGTGAAGAGTGCCCACACCTCGGAACACCACCTCCCCAGGTCCCCGGCTGCAGCCTCCACTGCCCTGCAGCAGCTGCAGGGCCCGGGTGAGGTAGAAATGCAGAGCCTTGAAGGGGAAGTGCCTCATGTAGGACTCCCGGGAGCCACCACCTGTCCGCACAGCCTGGTTCAGCTCCCAGTACAAAGTGTTAGATGAGTTGGTATAGACCATGATGGCGATTCCATGCTGGGCTTTGAAGCCAGGGGGCAGGGTGAGCCCTTGGCGCTTGTGCTCCCAGGCCCCCTGGGCTGCCTCCCAGGACTCTCGCAGCAGGGCATGGCGGGCCATCTCCTCCTTCAGCAGAGGGCCTGCTTTCTCTTCCATCTCCTCTGTGCAGCCCACATAAGCATCATCGAAAGTGTCTGGAGCCAGGCCCAGGGGCAGGATGGGAACAGCCTGGGCCTATGGATGTAGGAAAGAGAGGAGCCACATAGGAAAGGGCAGAAGTTCAGAGCACTGGACAGAGAACACTGGACTGGTGGCAGATCAATCCAGAAACACAGTATCTCGTTTCCATGACCAAATATCCAGTGTATGTCATTTGGCAAGAGCTCAAGAGCTTAAATAGCACAGCTGCCGGAGTCAGACAGCCGTGGATTCAAATCATGACTTCTCCACCTACTAGCTGTGGGATCTCGGGCAAGTCTCTTAACTTTTCTGAGCTTGAGGTTCTCCATGTATAAACTGAGGATACTTCCAACCTCACAGGAATATTGCGAGGGCAGCATGTACAACTTGAAGGGGTCATTTTGTCCTTAGAGAGTTCCTACACCTGGTAGGAAGTGGGGTTAGCTGACTTCCAAACACTGTTCTGGCTCTAAGACTCAGTATGCAGGTGATACACAAATCTACAGCCAACGTCCAGTGACCTGACCAGGTCTCCATCCTTAGGTTCACTTGCCCCTTCATGCCACCACACCCAGACAGTGTCAGCTCTGAGACTCCTGAGTCCTCTCTCCTGCTTTTGCAGCCCATACTCCCAAGCATGGGGTGGGGCTGTGGAGGAGGTCAAGCTCTGGTCTGGGAGGGCCTGCAGGAGGGCAGCACACAGGTAGCCAGAGCCGGTTTCCCTGGGCTGAGCCTGTGGTGGCAGACAGGGAGTGGGGAGGAACAATATGAAGGAAGGAGCACCCTAAGGGGACCAGTGGATGGAGGCAGAGGTTCTGGGAGAGAGAATGGGAACTTGGGGCTCCCTGCAGGGGATGGAGTTTCCTGAGAAGAAGAGGATTAAGAGGACTGGTATCCTAGAAAGCGTCCCTGGGAGAAATTTTTGAGGAGTCAGCCCCCCAGTCCACCTCTTTTGGGTCTGCATCTGACCTGTTCCCTTTGTGGCAGAAGGTTCTCCCAGTTACCTGCCAGAGGGCATGGAAGCCGAGGTAGCTAAGAGCCATCAGCAGAGCCGCCAGCATCATTCCTGGGGGAGACTCAGGAGGGCGAGGTCCAGATGAAGAGGGCACCAGCGGCGATGGGCTGGGGGACAGAGATCAGGGTCCCTTCCTCTGGGGTGTGAAGGGTCCCAGTCCGGGACGCGGCCCAAGCGGGTGTGGGCGGGGCCAAGGGCGGGCCTAAGGGCGTGGGCGGGGTTTTAGATTTTGCCGTACCCCCCAACCCCAGGGCCCGGCTCCCCAGGTTTCCCACCTGCCCCCATGCCCGGCGCCTTCTGCTCCGGGACCGTCTTGCGATGGTAAAGGTGGAGCACTAACTTGGCTCGGCCCGGGGAGGGGAGGGGGCGGGAGCCAGGGACCCACCTGAAGTTGCTGGGTGACAGCGGGAAGGAGCACTGAGGGCACGGGCGGCGGGGGGCTAAGTCCCGGCGGGCGCTGCGCTGTCCCGCTGTCCCGGGAGTGCGGCCGGTCCACAGAGTCCCGCGGCTAACTATAGCCCCCGCGGCGGTAACCCGACACCTCTCTTCTGCAACAACGGACACGGGGCCGGGGAACGCGGGCGGCGCGGGAAGGGGCCGAGGGGCGCACCTCCCCTCCCCTACTGCGACCTCTCTGCGGAATCCGCTTTGGCTCGGAGCGAGACCGGGCTTAGAGGAGGGACTTGTGACGCTCGGCCTCTCCCTCTAGCGGCCCCGACCTGGCCGTGCCCCAGCTCTCAGACCACTAGGCCGGGGAGGCCCACGAGGGTCCCCCCCACCAAGAACTCTCCGCTGGGGCGCTCGCCGATTTGCATGAAATTTGCATAAGGCCCACTCATGGGGCACGTGTGGTCCAGCATCTGAGCGGCACCCACCCGTCCCCTTCCCTTCAGTAGGGCTGGACCAGATGCAGAGCTGTCTCACACCCGCAGGGGCCAGCCCCGCTCCCTCCCCAGACCCTCTCTCAGGATCTCTTAGACCCAGGTGACCCCATGTTTATAAACACTAGCCTTTCCCCTCCCCTGCTGCGGGCCTGTCTATAAATAACCTGGCTCTGAGTTTTGGATGCTAATCAGAGGTAATGGGAGAAGGGGCCAGCTGAGAAATCAGTAAGCAGCTCTGGGGACAGCTTTCTGGCAGCCTGAACCTGAGGGTTATTCCCAAAGTGGTCAGGGATTTGGGGGTCCCAAAAAGAGATGCTTCTTGCTGCTTGCTGGGGCTGAGGTGGGCATAGAAGGCTAGACTTTCCTCAGGGCCTCCATCCTGATCTGGCTCATTCGTTTAGCCCCATCTGCACCGCCCCATTCCCACAGGTTGCCAGTCAAATGAAGAATTTCCTTCTTGTAGAATCCTTTCTCCAAAAATCCTTCCTATATACCAAAAAAGACAAACTGTGTGTCTGGGCTTGGAGAAGTGCGGCGAGGGAGGTGGGAAAAGTGTCTTCCCAAAAAATCAGAGCGCTTGTCAGGCAGACACACAGCTTCTAGATAAGTACTCTTGTCCCCTTCCAGTGAGATGGACCATCCCGAAGTTCACCTAGATTAGAAACATCAGTTTCTCTACTGTTCCCCATTACTGTGAAAAACCAAATCTTGCCTATTTATCCTGACTGCTGGGCTCCATGGAGGACCCTGAGCACTCGCAGTTGCTGGAACAGAAGATACTGTCTGGGACAGTTAGGCCTGCTGAAACAAGTCCCTGGTAGCAGATCTACCGGGATCAGGGTTTGTCCTCTCCCCACATGGAAGTGCTTCTCCCAACCGAAATGTGGAAATCCAAGAAAGGCCCCAGGAGATGGAGTCACATTTAGTCATTGAGCAGGGACCCTGAGTGAGGCAGAAAGTCCTCCAAGATCACACAGCAAATCAGTGCTAGCCAGACCCAGCCTCCTTAATCTGGAAATTTGTCCTTGCACATTAGGAGAGTCTCCATGTGCACATAAGACAAACACAGGGATCCCTGGGTGGCGCAGCAGTTTGGTGCCTGCCTTTGGCTCAGGGCGCGATCCTGGAGACCCGGGATCAAGTCCCACGTCGGGCTCCCGGTGCATGGAGCCTGCTTCTCCCTCTGCCTGTGTCTCTGCCTCTCTCTCTCTCTCTCTCTCTCTCTCTGTGTGTGTGTGTGTGTGACTATCATAAATAAAAATTAAAAAAAAAAAAAGACAAAGTGCAAAGATACTGAGGACAGGACTGCTGCACAAAGGACCAGACCCAGTGGGGAGGCAGTTGTTCTAGCCTGGATCCTCGATGTCTCAGCCCACCTTCTCTCTGGCTTCAGGACTTCCCTTTTTTATGGGAGGTACACGGGCCCAGGGCAGACTGGGCAGAGGCTAACGTTCCCAAGCCTTCAGGAGACATCCAGAAATAGATGGGGGAGTGTCACATTTCTGAGCAGCTGTGTGGATACAAGGGGTAGGAGAACTGACAGTATAAAGGAGAAACCTGCCTTCCCCCTCCCCTGGTGGTCATCACTGGAGACCAACACCAGCTTCCCTGGAGAAAGCCTAGGTAAGGGGCACACCACCCTCCTCCTGGGTACAGGGCAGGGAAAGACTTTTTTAAAGGGGAATTTTGGGGTATTTTTTAAGAAAGATTTTATTTATTCATTTGAGAAAGAGAGAGAGCCTGAGCAGAGGGAGGGGTAGAGGGAGAAGCAGACTCCCTGCTGAGCAGGGAGCCTGACACCCCAGGATCATGACCTGAGCTGAAGGCCACCCAGGCACCTGAAATCTGGAGTATTGGTGGAATTCTAGGAGTCGATAGGAACAGTTTCAGGGAAACTTTTTTCTTAGTCTGTTCAGGCTGCTATAAACCACCACAGACTGAATAACTTATAAACAACAGACATTTATTTATCATAGTTCTGGAGGCTGAAAGTCTGAGGTTGGGGTGCCAGCATGGTTGGGTGAAGGCCCTCTTTCTGGCTCATAGCCAACACCTTTTCACAATGTCCTCATGTGGGGGCAGGGGCTAGGGAATTTTGTGGGGTCTCTTTTATAAGAACAGTAATCTCATTCACGAGGGCTCTTCCCTCATGAACTAATTATGTCCTAAAGGCCCCACCTTCTGAAGCCATCAGAGCAGGCATTAGGATTTCAACATATGAATTTTGGGTGAACACCAACATACAGACCATAGCATCTTTGATGGAGTTATTTAGGATATCTGGAAGTTTTGGGGGCATTGGGAAATTTGGGGGTTCCTGAGAAGGGATTTGGAGTCAAAACCCCAGAAGGGAATGTTCAGTGAGTTCAGTGAGGGTCTGGATGAGGAGAAACTGACAGGTGTCCCGACAGGATGAGGAAAAAAACAGAGGGCAGGTAGGATAGAAGTGGCTGCTCAGTGCCTCCATCTCTTCACCTCCCGTAATGTCCTCATTGCTTGGGTCCCACCCTATTCCCCCTCAACGCTGCTGGTGAAAGTCATCCATCGACTTGCTCTGCAGTGGCCTACACTGTCAGCTGTACCCAGAAAGCCTCTCAGACTCTCAGCAAACATTCCAGGAGGCCTCATTTGTGCCTGGCTGGGGCTCAGCTCTGTGTTTTTGGGGGGCTATCTTTTGTTCAAAGTGACCCATTCTGTGTCCCAGCCCTGAAGGAACTCACAAGCCAGGACAGGAGATAGACACAGAAGGGCAACACAGTATGATGAGGACAGTGACAGAGGAAAGCACTGGGTGATGTAAGACCACAGAGAAGTTGGACGGCTCCCTGGAGAAGGTGACCCCTGAGCTAAGTCTTGAAAAGTGGGTAGTAGGATGAGGGCATCCCCAGCAGATGGCAATGCGTGCAGAGCCACAGGGAAGGAAGCAGTGATGCCTCACCTGGAGCTTTGTTCTGTCTTGAAGAAGCCAAGCATGGGGCAGGGGGGAGGGCACAGGGCTGCAAAGAACATGGAGGGCTAGGTCACAGAGCACCTCCAATGCCAACTTGAGGAGGCTCTGTCCTGAGGCCACAGAGGAAAGTTGTGTTTTGTTGTGTTTTTTTTTTCCCCCTTTCTAGATGTGTTCTCATCTCTTCCCTCATATATATATTTTTAAAAATTGAAAAAAAAGAAAAGAACCAGAGGGGATTATGGAGCAGGGACACTTAGCCTGAGTACGACTGGGGGTAGAGACACAAGCACCTGAAACTCCTATAACACGGTGTGAGAGTGCATATATCCATTTTCTGAGGAGAGGCTTCAGCTTTCATCAGATTTCCGAAGATAAAGAACCGCTGTTTTACCATTTGTGAAAGGAAATTGGAAATACCTGTGATTCTGCTTATACGTGCATAGGGTATCTTTAGAAGGATACACAGAAAATGGGAATGTTAGTTGCCTCTGGGGAGACAGGGGGAGGACATAGAGAAAGGTGTTTCACTGCATGCCTTTCGGACTATTTAAATTTTGAACAATGAAAATGTATTTACCTGTAGAAAATTAAAACTTTAAAATGGTAAAAATTAAAGTTAAGATTGATCTTATTAGTGAGCAGAGATGTGAATTAAAAAATAGATACCATCTGTGCCCACCAGGTAAGTGAAAGTTAAAAACAGGCCATGATAGCCAGCACTGGCAAAGATGTAGAGGAAAGGGCCCTCTCATTCACTGTTGTGGAAGGGCAAACCAGTGTCCCTGGGTGGCAGTTTGGCAGTGCCAAATAAACAATAATTATAGCCTTTAAACATCATATAACTTCTAGATATCTTTCCTATAAAAATATGCAAATAGACAAAGATTTCTATACCAGGATGTTCAGTGAAGTATTATGTGTAATATCAAAAATGTCAAAAAAGGGGCACGTGGGTGGCTCAGTGATTGAGCATCTGCCTTTGGCTCAGGTCATGATCCCAGGGTCTGGGGATCGAGTCCCATATCAGGCTCCCAGCAGGAAGCCTGCTTCTCCCTCTGCCTAGGTCTCTGCCTCTCTGTGTGTGCGTGTTTCATGAATAAATAAAATCTTTTTTTTATGCAAAAAATTTAGGAAAAAAATCTGTGTCGATCAATAAGAAAATGGTTGAACAAATTATGCTTTAACTATATTATGAAATTCCATGCTGTCAATATAATAAGGTAGATGTGTATATATGATATGGAAAGAAGTCCTTGATAGATTGTTTCCTGGAAAAAAAACGTTCTAGGACACGGATGTGAAGGCATGTTCTTTTTGAAAAAAAAAAATGACAATAAAAACCAAAACCAGCCTGTGTACAGGAAACTATGGGTGCATGCATATTTACATATTAAATTATTTGCACGTGCACCTAAAATGGTCCTACAGGATACTATTATTATGGTAATAGCAGCACAAGTATGAGAGAGGGAGGGCTCGGAGGGAGAAAGAAGACAGGCACTTGGACTCTATGATTCATTTTTTTTTTCACTATAAGCATATGCATTACTTGGTAATAAAAGAAACAGAAAAAAAGAAGAAGCAGTGCTGATTTAAAAGCCATCTGTTCCAATCCTGACCCAAAGCTGGGACTCCGCCTTCTTGGAGCATCACTCCCTACCCCATCCTCCCCTATCTCCCAGGCCCTCTCCCTCACCACCTGGGAGTCTACACTATCACTGTCCTGGATGCAGTTGAGGGCTTAGGAGAGGAGGGCTCAGTTCTCAGCAGGACTGCGGGAGGAGAGGATGGCTGGATCCTGTCCCTGGAGAACTGCCATGGCCCCACCAGCTGGCCAGTCCTGGATCTGTTCCAGCCTCACATCCCCCATTGGGTGAAGCCCAAACCTCTCACCATGGCAGTCGAGACCTTTCAAGACTGGCCCCAGTCTTTCCAACATTCCCACACTGCAAGCTCTGCCATGCTGGACACAAGGTCTTTCACTTTTTTATTTTTTATTTTTTTTATGATAGTCACAGAGAGAGAGACAGAGAGAGAGAGAGAGAGGCAGAGACATAGGCAGAGGAAGAAGCAGGCTCCATGCACCGGGAGCCCGATGTGGGATTCGATCCGGGGTCTCCAGGATCGCACCCTGGGCCAAAGGCAGGCGCCAAACCGCTGCGCCACCCAGGGATCCCAGGTCTTTCACTTTTTACATCCAATACATTTGCTCCTCTTATTTCTGCTGTTCTAGGTAGGCTCTTTCCCACCCCAAATCCCACTCCTCTCCCAATCTCCACTGATCGAAGCTTTATTTTCCTATTCATCCTGAAAGATCCTATTCAGATAACACCTCCTCCAGGAAGTCTCCCAAGATCCTTCTGGCAAGAAAGGTCCTCTCCCGAGCATTCATTTCTTTCTTTCCTTCTTTCTTTCTTTTTTAAAGATTATTTATTTGTGAGAGAGAGAGAGAGAGAGAGAGAGAGAGAGAGAGAATGAGCGGGGAGGAGGAGACGGGGGACAGGGAGAAGAAGCAGACTCCCTGCTGAGCTGGGAGCCTGATGCAGGGCTCAATCCCAGGACTCTGGGATCATGACCTGAGCCGAAAGCAGACGTATGACCAACTGAGCCACCCAGGTGCCGTGAGTCTTCATTTTTATGCTGTGACTCTGTGCCAGGCACTGGGAGTGGCACAGACCAGGTGTCAGTTAATGTTTTAAATTGTACAGGTATCATTCCCATTTTCTAGATGAAGAAACTGAGACCCACAGAGAGACAGTGACTTGTCCAGGGCTACCTCCAACATGCAGACTCCTCCCTTGATGTCTCTGCTGCTTGTGTCTGTGGGCCTCATGGAAGCACTTCAGGTATGGTCACCCTCCACCGTGCCCACGCCAGCAGGGAGCTGCTTTGTTGGCTTCTTCTGAGCGCTGGGAGGAGGAGCCGTGGGAGTAGAGGGTGACTGTCTCCACTGCCGCTCGCCCAGCAGAGGGGCCAGCCCCAGACCCCCTAGTGGTCCCAACCCCCTCCCCCTCCAGGTGTGTCTGGGACCCTGGGGGTCCTCATCTAGTTGGACAAATTTGATGACAGGCTCCCACTCTCCCAGGCTCAATCTCTCAGTCCTGACTGCCCCGTCTCCCTCAGGCCCAGGGCCACCCCATCACCCGTCGAGACCTGTTCTCCCAGGAAATGCCCCTGGACATGGCCCCGGCCTCCTTCGATGACCAGTACGCTGGCTGCGCGGCAGCCATGACGGCTGCTCTCCCCGACCTCAACCAAACGGAGTTCCAGGCCAACAAGGTGTACGCCGACAGCTGGGCGCTGGCAAGCAGCCAGTGGCAGGACCGCCAGGCCTGGGGGCCGGAGTGGGGCCCGAGGCCGACCCGGCTGCCCGCACGGCCCCCGGGCTTCCGCGACGAGCACGGGGTGGCCCTCCTGGCCTACACGGCCAACAGCCCCCTGCACAAGGAGTTCAACGCGGCCGTGCGAGAGGCGGGCCGCTCCAGAGCCTACTACCTCAACCACTTCTCCTTCAAGACACTCCATTTCCTGCTGACGGAGGCCCTACAGCTGCTGGGCAGGGGCCAGCGTTCACCCCAGTGCCACCAGGTGTTCCGAGGGGTGCATGGCCTGCGCTTCCGGCCAGCCGGACCCGGGGCCACCGTAAGGCTGGGGGGGTTTGCATCTGCATCCCTGCAGAACGTCGCAGCCCAGCAGTTTGGGGAGGATACCTTCTTCGGCATCTGGACTTGCCTTGGGGCACCTATCAAGGGCTATTCCTTCTTCCCCGGGGAGGAGGAGGTGCTGATCCCCCCCTTCGAGACCTTCCAGGTGATCAATGCCAGTAGACCAGCCCAGGGCCCCACCCGCATCTACCTCCGGTCCCTGGGCAAGCGCAGCACTTACAACTGTGAATACATTAAAGGTGAGCGTGGAGTGTGCCCCACGCAGAAGACAGGCTTCCCCGCATTTCCAGCAGGTCCATATACAAATTCGACAAACAGATGAACAGTGAGGGGGACCCAGTCCTATCCTCTGCCCCTCTACCCTTTGCATCTAAGGGGAGACAATCTTCTGAGGTAGCAGGACCCTTGTCTTTGGAGGTCCCTAAGGCAGGGCTGGCCACTTACCTGCTGAGAGGCTGAAGAGGGTTTCCTGACTGAAGCAAGTGGCCATTTGAGGGCCAAACAGAATTGGTCAGGCTTTTCTCCCAGCTGGAAGCTAGAAGGCAACTAATTTATGGCCACAGCACTGACATCCAGACCATTGTTGCCAAGTACAAGTAAGAGCCCCAAACTCAGTTTCCAAGAGGAGCACATGTATCTGGCTGAATGGAAATCCTGTGCTGCCATGTATACTGACTGGGGGTGCCAGGGGGGTGGGAAGACAGCAGTTGGGTGTTGTGCCCCAAAGTTCCACTTCAGGCAGTCACAGGCTTCAGATACTCTTCCTGTCTATCCCCCAGGACCGGCCAGAGGTGGAATCCTGAAGACAGGCCCAGGTTCTTAATCTCTGAAAGGGCTGTGGCCCGCTGGTCCTGGCTGAGTGATTCCCAGGGGTTTGCGAGGTCCATTTTGCACAATTAGAGGCAGGTTGTTGGCTGGAACTGTGGACTGCATCTAAAATGGGAGATGGTCCAGGGTGGCTTCCATTCCCACTTGGACAGCATCATGAGTGCAAAGTACATCAACTAGTGCCTCCTTGGCTGTGACAAGGCATGGGAGAGGGAGAGGGCTGGCTCTCTTCTAGCTCTGCTGCTCATGGGTCAAGTCAAATGCAGGTAAGGGAGGTCCTACCATAAGGAAGCAGAGTTAGGGGAAAATATACCAGCTTGTCCTAGAGTAAGCTGGGGATGGACCACAGGGTTCTGGGGCTCCTTCCTGTCCTGAGAGCTACTGACCCTTTGATTCTTTTCTGTTTCTTCCCTATAGACAAGCAGTGTAAGTCTAGGCCCTGCCGTCTGGATAACTCAGGTAAGAGCTGCAAGTCTATGTGGGGCTCAGCTGAAGGATAAGTAGGCTGCCCTTGGGTTGGACTCCTCTCCTGGATGCATGTTCCCCTTGAAAGGAAAACAACCCCCTTTTCATCAAAACAAGTAAATCCTCTGAAGCAGAACCCCTATAGGACATATGTGTGTGTATGGGGCAGTGGTCATGCAAGCTGACACACCTGCCTGCCAGTCTGGGGCTGCCCCCACCCTCACAGGAGGCCACTGATCAGGCCCCAGAGAGATCCAGGGTATCCTGGGGGGACAGAGGGAAGGGTCACTCCCACAGTCCTCCCTGGGTCTTTTTCAGCTGCAGAACCCACTGTCTCTATTACTGCCCTCAGGGCTCCTTAGACCCCCTTCCAAGGTCAAGGTCAGGCCTTGGGTGCTGGAGACCTGCGCTCTCATCCAGACTCTACCAACTCTCTCTGTGACCAAGTCAATCCCTCTCTGGCCTCAGTGTTCCTATCTGTATAATAAGCATATTAGACTAGATGACCCCCAGGTGCCTTTCAGCTGTGACTCTTTTCTTTCCTTGAATATCCTCCTCATCTGGGCCTTTCTGGGCCACACTTCTCCAGGTGGGGACAGGCTTTTCCAGGGGAACCAACTGGAATAGGGCCATTCTCAGGGAATAATGGCTTTCTCCACTCCTCCCCCTTAGGCCCCTCCTCCTTGCCCCAGGGCTCTGTGAACCGAGGGCAGGCAGGCGCCCTGGCCTCCACTTAGTTCCCACCATTCTCCATGACATAGTACCACTCAGAGTTCCAGGCACATGATGCCATGAATCCTCACCATGATCCAGGAGTGTGGGTACTGTCATCGCCCCTATTCTACAAATGAGGGAACTAAGACCCAGAGAGGTAAAGCAACCACCCTACACACACAGCTAGTAAGGGGTAGGGTCCAAACAGCCAAATTCTGAACCACCACACTACCTGGTCCCCACCACTCCCCAGACACCATCTTGTTTTATCCTCATTGTACAATAAACTATTGGAAGGGGGAAGAACAGGGAGTATTATCCTCATTATACAGGAAAGGGAGACCCAGAGACAGAAGTGACTTGCCTAAGGTGACAGAATGAGTCAGTGGCAGAGCCAGTGTCAGAATCCAGATCTCCAGCCTCCAACCAGCCTGAGTTCTGGTAATGTATTTTCAAGCACTGGACACGTTTAGGATCCACCCCTACCCCTGGACAACCAGCAATCAGAGGTTGGGCAGAGGGGCAACGATGAGCATCACTAGAGCCCACTCACATCTCCTCTCATTGTTCACCCCACCCTGCAATGCCTCCTTTGTGTCAGCGGAGGCAGGGGCACAGACCCTCCTAGTAACCTCTGGAAGGCGAACAGGGGGCTCTTTCATCTGCCTGCCCTCCTCCCTGAATTCTTGCTCCTCATCTCTGGCTCCCATTGTTTGTCAGTGTTTCCAGCTCACTCTGTTCATTCCTCTTCATCCTGTTCCTTTGTGTACCGGATTTTAGCCCGAAACCTCTCTCTCTGGCTCTGTTTTTCCTGCAGCCATGGGTCAAGGCCCCCCTTCTGCAGTCTGGTCCCTCCTACTGACGCTCTGGTTTCTTGCTGGGGGAACTGGGGGAACCTTTTCATAGAGACCAGCCTCCCATGATCCATCCAACACTGAACAGCTCTGCCTTCCCAACACGCTGCCTTGATCGTGGAACATGGCGATGTCAGCCTCTTGTGTGCTTTAAGGACAGCCAGGATCCATGGTAACTCCCTCTGCAAGGAACACTGGGACTTCCTCTGGCAGCTGCCAGGTTTGCTAATGAAGAAATAAAGGACTTCGGGGACTGAGCCTTACCCAAAGCTCTGAGAGTGAGACACTGAATAGAGGCAGGGGTCTCTAGGGCAGGCGACAACTCACTTGGGAGACTGAAGATTAAACTAGTTTGGGGAGGGCCTGGGGAGGAAAGCCCTTGGCCATGGTATTTGCTGGTGTTACTCAAATGCCTCACACGTGCCCCTGGAAAGTTGCTGTTCAGTCTTCTAGGAAGCCCGCTCTGACCTCTCTCTCCTGGCTGGGCAAGGGGCCCTGCCTCTTTGCTCCCATAGGTCTCGGGGAGGGGGGTTCTCTACACCAGGTGCCCATGTCAGTCTTCCATGTCAGACTGTGAGCTCTTGAGGGCAGGGAATGGGTCTAAAGCACAGAGGCAGCGCCAGAAAACATGTGAAAGTCAGAAAGGAACAAATACTCTGTGAACAGCTCATCTCTGCACGCCCCCACTGAGGACACTTTGAAGCTCTCTGAATGTCAGTGTGTGGGAATAACGTGGACTGGCTCCAGCTCCACAGGGTAGAGAGCACGACTGACAGCAAAGAGAGCATCAGGTCCTCAGCCAGGGTCTCAGCTGATTTCTTGTCAGCAAAGACATAATCCCTGCCCTGTTCTATGCATCCTAAGGTTCCTATCTCTAGAGAGGAAGGAAGCTGGATCCCCAACTCCCACTACCACAGACCCCAAGGGTAAAACAGGACACCAAAGAGGTGCTAGGCACACACTTTCTTTATTATGAGTTGGGGCTTTGGGGCCAAATCCTGTGTGGCCTCCTGCTCTGGAAACTAGAGAATGAATCCTGGATCTCCTTCCCTGAGTCCCTAGGGAGGGATGTTGGGCAAGCTCAAGTCCCTAACACAAGAGCTGCCGAGGAAGGAAGAGAAGACAAGGAAACATGGTAGTTCTGTTTCTCATATAACCTGCATTCTCGCCACCAAAAGCTCTAACACGCAGCATCAAAATTCAATTCTGTCCCTCCAGGACTGCGTTCTGATCATGACCCTTCTTAGAGTTCCTCTTCTGGAGGAATTAGGGGAGAGACCGGGTGGCCCGTCAGAGAGCCAACAACCACTGGGCTTCTCCATCCCTCTCTGGAGGTGCCGTGGCTGCACCAGACCCCGGGGATTCACAGGGCCTGCACTAGCACCAGGAGGCTCATGACCAGGGCCATGGAGAAGAAGATGCCCAGGAAGAATCGATCCATCACACGGGCCAGCCGCTTCCAGTCCTCATGGCGACGCTGCGCAGCCCGGTGGCTGTGGAAGGCGTTAGCAATGGTAGCTACATGGTGCAGCAGGGCTTCCTGACGGCACAGACACCGGGGCTCACGGCAAGGAACTGCTGGAGGGCGAGCCCCTCCGTCAGGAGGTCGGGGACTGGGGGGTGATTCCGGTGGTCTAGCCTGCCCACAGGGCTCCCCTCGTTCCCGCACGCACAAGCCCCGTGCCAGGCGTCCAAGCAGGAGGGTCCGGGCCCAGGCTGGCACTGGTCGGGCACTGGGACCACAGTAATGCAGGTTCATGATAAGGATGGTGAGTGCCGTGGAGAATGTGACCATGGTCATGGTGGCCATGTAGTACTTCCCTGCAAGAGAGAGTGAGCTGGGGCCCAGAGCGAGAACTGAGCTCGCCCACCGCCTCAACACAGGGAGGCACCAGCTCCCCCACCAGGAGGCTCTCAAGGCCCTCCCTGTCCCAGTCCCAGCGGAGGAGGCGGCAGGTAAGGGCTAAGGTCTCCTCGCTCCTAGTTCTTGCGAGTGGGTTCTCAGAAGCTGCCTGCTCCCTAGTTGTTCCCACTGCTGGACGCTGCACCCTCACCCCCAATCCGTGAAAGTCACGGTCTCAAATAGCACGAGCACCACCTGGGGCAAGTCAGCGATCCTTTTGGCACAACTGGGATAACAGAACCTATCTCACAGGTTGGTGGTGATGCCTCATTGAATTAGTACCCCAAAAAAAAAAAAAAAAAAATCAAGTGTTTAGGAGAGTGCCTGGCACACGGCCAGAACCCAGCGCATTCTGCCTGCGGGCCGGACCGTGGGGTGGGGTGTCCTTCCTGGAAGGGGCCTTCTCCTCCTGCCCTCCCCTCCCCTCCCCTCCCCTTCCTGCGCGGACTTGGGCTGCTCTGCTGGGGGTGGGCGCCTGTCCCGCTCGCCGCCCCGCCCCGCCCCGCCCGGGTGGAGACCCCCACGCAGCCGCAGGTGGCGGGGTGGGGGTGGGGGTGGGGGTGGGGGCGGGGTGGGGGGCGGGGGGGCCCGCGCCGCGCCGGCTCGGCTCACCGATGAGCGGCACGCTCTCCGCCGGCGGCATGCTCTCTGCCAGCAGCAGCTGGAAGACGGTGAGCGCCAGCAGCACCGTGACGCCCAGCGACACCTTCTCGCCCGAGTCTGCGGGCAGGTGGAAGGCGAGCGGCGCGAGCAGCGAGATGAGCACGCAGGGCAGCAGCAGGTTGCACACGTAGGCGGCGGCGCGGCGGCGCAGCAGCAGCGTGAAGGTCACGTCGGGGTAGGGCTCGGAGCAGCAGCCGTAGGTGAGCACGCGCCGCCGCGCCGGCATGCCCAGCACGCGCCACTCCACGTTCTCCACGAAGTCGGCCAGGCCGGCGGCGGCGCCGCGCGGCCGCACGTCCAGCTGGTGCCCCCCGTGCGTCCAGGAGCCGAACGTCAGGCCGCAGCGCTGCGCGTCGAACGGGAAGGCGGACACGTCCACGCGGCACGAGCTGCGCGTGATGGCCGGCGCGTCCCAGCGCACGGCGCCGTCGTGCCGCAGAACCACGTTGGTGCTGGCGGAGGCCGGCGGCTGGGCGTCGGCCCTGCGGGCAGAGGGGGCGGGGCTGCGGGGCGGGGGCGGGGCCGGGGGCGGGGCCGGGGCCGGGGCGGGGGCTCCCTGCGGGGCCGCTCCCACCGCGCCGAGGTGGGGGGGGTGGCAGACAGCCCTGGGGGGCCTTCCGACGCTCCGAAGGGGCGCCCCCTGCTGGGCCCAGAGCGGACCCACATCCAGGCCAGGGCAGTGGGAGAACACGCCTGTCCCGGCGGCGCCCCCCCGCCCCGCTGCAGTGTCAGCCGTGAATCTCCTCGAGCCCCCCGCCCCCCTCCCCGGGGAAATGTGCAGAGCCATACGTTGTCTGGGAACCACACCACTGGTTTCGGAGGCATAAAGGAATGCTCCAGAGGGTCAGGCCTTGGAGGAAGTCCCTAGGCAGGTCCTCAGGGAGACCTGGGAGACTTGGAGCGGCCCGAAGGCTGGAACATGCCATCTAAAGGCACTTGTGCCCCAGAACCCTTTCTGTACTAGATACAGAACTGGCCCCGGACCACAGCGCGTCCCCAGGAGACACTCAGCCTGGGTTGGCTGGGGACCCACTAAAGTGGGGGTGTCATGGAGGGGCTCTGAACTGCCGGCAGCTTACAAGGGTCCTGGGGGGAAAGCTTCCAGGGCAGCATAGCAACCAGGTTAGGTGGGGGAGTTGGGGAATCACTGCATACCTAGAGCCAAGGGCAACTGTAGGGCGGGGTAGGAGAGGGGAGGGGCCCAGGCAGGCAGTACTTGTTATAGAGTACGATGTCTGGTCGCCACACGAGACTGCTGGGGATGCGGATAGCATCCAGGCCACCATAGGCATCAGGGTCCCATCGTAGGTAGGCATCTGTCCACTCCTGTCGGATCCACAGGTACAGGGTCAGCACCTGGTTCCGCTCATCCTAGTGGGAGGCAGGGAGTGGGCACAGATGTGGGCACGTATATGCACACCCTTCCCTGTGTGTACGCACTCACCCACAGAGCTCTGGACAGCAGCCATAAACCCAGCTGGCTCACAGTCCAGTTCCTACCCAGGCCTGACCTTGCTATGTGGCCTTGGCAGTTTCTTTTCTTCTTTAGGCTTCCGTTTCCTTAGTAGTTACATGGGCTATAATCCCTGCTAGGCAGCAATGCAAGTGTGCAAAGTGTTGGGCACACTGTGGGCACCTGCCCAGCAGTTAGTATCCAACAGTTAGTAGCTCTTATTAGTGTTGGTAATATTAACATTCACAGAAAATAATTGTTTGGAGAATAATCCCAGTCTCTCACTGCCCCCCAACCCCATTCCATGACACTGCCGCAGGCATGGTCCACACTTGTACTACCACCACCACACACCATGTCGATGATCTGGGACAATGTCACCTCCAGGGTCACGTTCAGAGCCTGGTCTGTGTCCGCCACAGGTCTCAGAGCACTTGTGTAGTTGGCGAAGAGGTCACGGAACAGCTTGTGAGCCAGCCTGCCCTCGGCTCCCAAGCACCCTGAAGGACCAGGAAGAAGTGTTGTCCATCTGAGGCCCTTGTCCAGGGGCATCTCCTCACACCCTCCACTCCCACAAGGCTGGCATCCCGTCACCTGCTTCTGATGCTATAGGACATTCCCTCCTGAAAACACTGCTTTCCCTAGGCTTTTGTGACCACACTTTCAGCCCCTGACTCAAGTACTGTTCCCCAGAATCCTGGGTGTTGGGCTTTTTTTTTTTTCAGCCCAGATTTTTCTTCTGAGCTCGAGACCCATAAATACAGTTCACTCCTGAATGTCCTACTCTGTAGGTCCAAAATATGAACTCATTTCCTCCCCTCCTGTTCTGAAACCTGTTCCTTGTTCTGTGTTCCCCATCTCAGCAAACAGCACCCACTCCGGGCGACCTCAGCCAGAAATCTGTGGATTATCCTTCCTATCTGCTGCCTCCCCCTACAATCCAGCCAGTGCCCAAGTCCTGCCAGCCATGCTGCTGGGCATCTTTTGAACATTTAGTCGCCCCTAAAGCTTGAGTGGATCCCAGCAGCAGCCTCCCCACGGCTCCTGCTGCCAGTTCGGTCTCTCTAACCATTCTCCACGTTTCTGAGATGAGGGACACTCTTTTTTTTTTTTTTTTTTTTCTGAGACACTCAAGTCTGACCAGGCCAGTAGCTGCTTAACACTATTCAATGGCCCCCCATTGCCTGCTGGATAAAGTCCAAACTCTGCCTGGCATTCAATGTCCTTCGTGATCTGCTCCCCACCCCGCCCCTGGCTTTTCCATCACTGCTCCCACCCCAGCCAGGCAGGTCTCCTGTCATCCTCTTCAGCACCTCCATCCTCCCTGCCACCCAGATAGAGCGCTTATTCCCAGCACAGTAGTGAAGAGAAATGGGATGTGGAGAGAGATCTGGGGAGGAAGGGAACAGCAGCAGTGCCCATAGAGGCAGGGCTGGTTTGCTGCACTTCACACCTGGAAGTGGTGAGAACAGAAACAGAAGGCCCAGGCTGGAGACAGAGAAGCCGAGGCTGAGGCGGTGGCTCCTGGGCCCCATGGCTCTGCCACAGCAAGAGGTAGGGCGGGTCTCTGGGGGTGAGCCTCCTGGTCAGACGGAGGGCAGCATCAGGCCCTGCTGGCAAGGATGATACCTGGAAGTCAGAAGGAAGTCTGAGGTCTCTGCCGGGGAGTCCGGCGGCCCTTCCAGTTCTCTGACCCTCCTGTTTGTACCTGCCCTTGGATTTTAGAGCTTGCATTGGGGCATCTGCTCTTTCTCCTCCACTGGTTGGCCCTTGCCTCTTCAGGCCTCTTCCCTGTGCTTGTCTCTGCCCCCCGCCCCCTTTACCTTGTCTCAACTCAGCCTGTCTCCATTTCCTTGTGTCTTTTCCTCTGGAACTCTTTTTTTTGCTTTCTGCCTTTTTGACTTTGGTCTTCCTCCAACACTCTCTTCCTTTCTCCTTTCTCCTTCCTCCTTCTACTTTAGCCCCCTAACTTCCTTTCTCTATTCCCCATACCTGGACTCCGGATGAGCCTGGCACATTCTCAGCACAACAGGGGCAGGGACTCAGAGGGCTCCGGGCTGCAGGCCCCTCTCACCTGCCCTTTTCCTTAGCTTAATTACAGGGTTGGGACACTTGTGCCCATGGGAACAGAGCAACTGAAATTGACACCTCAGGTCACTGGGACCTGAATTATTCAAATTGTAACACAGCACCCAGACTCAGCTCAAGCCCAGGCTGGGGTGTTGGAAGACACAGAGGTACTGGGGTCAGGAGCTGCAAAAGACTGGGCTTAAGGGTGTGAGGGGCCAGACCTGTGTTTGGGGACCTCACATTCTACCTCTGCCACCATTGTTGAATTCTTGAGGCTCTTTTTTTAAATTGTATTTAAATTCACTTGATTAACATACAGTGTATTATTAGTTTCAGAGATAGAATTCAGTGATTAATTAGTTGCAAATAACAACACCCAGTGCTCATTACATCACATGCCCTTCTGAATTGCCCATCACCCAGTTAACCTATCCCCCCCCCCCCCCATGCTCCCTTTAGACAGCTCTGCCTCAAGTGAGAGATGGAGCACATCTGTTCAGGCTAGGCACTTGGTGCCAAACACGCTCTCCCTGGTGGGAAGGGGGCTGAGCCTCAGGCTGCTCTGGGTGGTCCCACAAAGCAGGAAATGGAGCTCACAATCCTTACCTCCAACTGCCTACAGCCATCCCCATCTGAGCCTGTGTTCTCCCCAAGCCTAAACACTGACATTGGGTAGCAGGGAAAATATAGGCTTTACAGTCACTCTCAGCTCTGTCGTATGAGCTGTCTAATCTGGGCAAGATACCGAGACTCTCTGGGTTTATGTTTTCATACGGGATAATGGGATTAACAGTCCTCACTTCAGAAGTTATGAGGATTGAATGAGACAAGGCAAGTACCTCGCATATTGCTTGATGCACAGCAGTCAACCAAAGTAGATATGCCATAATCCCAGTGGATTAGTTAGACCATTCTACCTTCAGGAACACACACTTAGATTCACAAGTCCCCGGCCCCCAGCAACCACCATTCTACTTTCTATCTCCATGATTTTGACTTACTCATGTATGAGCAATCACATGTCTTTTTTCTTTTTTTTTAAGATTTTATTTAAAGAGAGCATGAGTGAGAGAGAGCAAAAGTGCGGGGGAGGGTCAGAGGCAGAGAGGCAAGCAGATTCCCCACTGAGCGGGGAGCCCAAAGTGGGGTTGGATACCAGGACCCTGGGATGATGACCTGAGCCCAAGGCAGATACTTAACCAACTGAGCCACTTAGGCACCCCTAAATCACGCATTTGTCGTTTTGAAATCAGCTGATTTCACTTCACAGAATATCCTCAAAATTCATCCATTTTGTTACATATGTTGGAATGTCTTTAAGCCTGTATATATTTTATTGTATGGATATACTACATTTTGCTTATCCATTCATTCCTAGAGGAATACTTTGGTTGCGTCCACATTTTAGCTAGTGTGAATAATACTGCTGTGTATGGAAGTAGAAATATTTCCTCAAGACTCAGCTTTCAGGGACCCCTGGGTGGCGCAGCGGTTTGGCGCCTGCCTTTGGCCCAGGGCACGATCCTGGAGACCCGGGATCGAATCCCACGTTGGGCTTCCGGTGCATGGAGCCTGCTTCTCCCTCTGCCTGTCTCTGCCTCTCTCTCTCTCTGTGCGACTATCATAAAAAAAAAAAAAATAAGACTCAGCTTTTGGTCCTTTTGGATTATATACCCAGAAATGAAATTGCTAGGTCATATGGTGATTCTATTTTTTATTTTTTGAGGAATCGTCATACTACTTTCTACAGTGGCTATAATATATTCCCACCAACAGGATACAAAAGTTCCCGCTTCTCTACATCCTCACCAACAGTGGTTTTGTTGTTGTTTTTAATACTAGCTATCTTAATGGGTGTAAGGTGGTATCTCACTGTAGTTTTGATTTGCATTTCCCTAATAATTAGTAGTTGAGCATTGTTTCATATGTTTATTGGCCATTTGTATATCTTCTTTGGAGAAATGTCTATTCTAGTCCTTTGTCTATTTTTTTTTTTAATTGGGTTGTGTTGCATTTTAGGAGTTCTCTTTATATTCTGGATATTAATTCCTTTTGAGGTATATAATTTGCAAATATTTTGTCCCATTTTCTGGGTTGCTTTTTTACTCAGTTGATGTATCCTTTTGGTGAACAAAATTTTAAATATTTTATGAATCCCATTTTGTCTATATATTCTTTTTGTCTGCACTTTACAGTCAGATCCAGTAAATCATTGCCAAATCCAATGCTGTGAAGCTTTTGCCTTATCTTCTAAGAGATTTAGTTTTGGTTCTTACATTTAAGTCTTTGACCCATCTGTAGTTAATTGTGTATGGTGTTTATTTTTTATTTTAGATTTATTTATTCATGAGAGACACAGAGAGAGGCAGAAACATAGGCAGAGGGAGAAGCAGACTCCCTGTGGGGAGCCTGACATGAGACTTGATCCCAGGACACTGGGATCACAACCCTCCTCAAAGGCAGACATTCAACCACTGAGCCACCCAGGTGCCCCATATATGGTGTTTAGATAAAGATCCAACTTAATTTCTTTGTATGTGTATATCCAGTTTTCCCAGCACCATTTTTCTAAAATAAAGATTTTATTTATTTGAGGAAGAATCAGAGAATGCACAGAGGGAGAAGGGGTCATGACCTGAGCCAAAGGCAGGCGCTTAACCGAGCCACCCAGTCACCCCTCCCAGAACCATTTGTTAAGATTGTCCTTTCTCCCAGTGAATAGTGTTGGCAGCCTTGTCAAAAATCATTTGACCATATGTGAGAGATTATTCCTGTGAGAATATGTGAGAGAATATGACCATATGTGAGAGATTATTCCTGGGCTCCCTAGCCTATTTATCTTTGTGCCGTACCACACTGTTTTGATTACAATAGCTTTGTAGTGAGTTTTGAAATTAGGAAATATGAGTCCTCCAACTTTGTTCTTTTTCAAGATTGTATTTGGTTATTCAGATTCCCTTGAGATTCCATATGAATTTTAGGGTGGATTTTTCTATTTCTGCAAAAAACAAAAACAAAAAAACCACTGAGATTTTGAGAGGGAGTGTGGGTATCTTTCCATTTATGTCTTAATTTCTTTAAGCAGTGTTTTTAGTTTTCAGTGTATAGTCTTTTGTCTCCTTGGTTATGTTTATTCCTAATTATTTTATTCTTTTTGATGGTATTAAAAATGGAATTGTTTCTGTAATTTTCTTTTGGATTGTTCATTGTTAGTGTATAGAATGCAATTGATTTTTGCATGTTGACTTTATACTGCTACTTTGAATTCATCTGTTAGTTCTAACAGTGCTGCTGAACTGTGTCATTGTTGCTGTCATTGGTTTAGTAATATTTAGGGTTTTCTACATATAAGATTATATCATCTACATATTTTACTTCTTCCTTTCCAATTTGGAGGTCTTTTGTCTTTCTTCCCTAATTGGTCTGGCTAGAACTTACAGCATAATGTTGAAAAGAAGTGGTGAAAGCAGATGTCCTTGCTTTCTTACTTGATCTTAGAGGAAAAGCTTTCACTCTTTCACTCTTTCACCATGGAGTACGATGTTTATTGTGGGTTTTTCAGATATGGCTTTTATTTATTTTTAACGATATGCTTTTTTTTTTTTTTTTTTTAAGATTTTACTTATTTATGAGAGACACACAGAGAGAGAGGCAGAGACACAGGCAGAGGGAGAAGCAGACTCCATGCAGGGAGCCCAATGTGGGACTCGATCCTGGGATTCCAGGATCATGCTCTGAGCCGAAAGCAGGTGCTTAAACACTCAGCCACCCAGGCATCCCAAGATTTACTTTAGAGAGAATTCTCAAGCAGATTCCTACTGAATGCAGAGCTCAAGACAGGACTTAATCCCAGGACCCTGGGATCATGACCTGAGCTGAAACCAAGAGTTGGGCACCTAATGGACTGAGCTACCCAAGCACCCCCATATATGGCTTTTATTATGTTGAGGTAGCTTCCTATTACTAGTTTGTTGAGTGTCTTTATCATGAAAGAGTATTGAATTCTGTCAAATGTTTTTTTCTGTATCAAGTGAAATGGTCATAAGCTTTTCTCCCCATTCTGTTAATGTGGTGTATTACATTATTTTCATATGTTGAACCATCCTTGCATTTCAGAAATAAATTCCACTTGGTCCTGGTGTGTAACCCTTCTGAGTTGCTGAATTCAATTTGCTGGTATTCTGTTGAGGATTTATGCATCAATGTTCATAAAAGATATTTGTCTGTAGTTTTCTTGTAGTGTCTTCTTTTAGCTTTGGTATAAGGGTACTTGTATACATTAAATGGGTAATTATAGGTAGGGGTGCCTGGATGGCTCTGTAGGTAGAGCATAAGACTCTTGATCTTGGGTTTGTAAATTTGAGCTTCGCACTGGGTGTAGAAATTACTTAAAATAAAATCTTTAGGTAATTGTATGGTAATGTGAATTAGATCTCAATAAAGCTGTTACCAAAAATATACTCCATATCATGAGTGAGAATTAGCTGAAACAAGAAAACAATCACAGAAACAAGAAAGATCACAGATATTGGACATATTAAATAATAGTAATTTGACTATTTTGTGTATTGCTCAAAGAACTGTAAGATATATTAATTCATAATTCTCACAATATCCTATAAAGGGAGAAGCAGGCTCTAGGCAGGGAGCCTGATGTGGGACTCGATCTCAGGACTCCGGGATCACACCTTGAGCTGAAGGCACATGTTTAACTGCTGAGCCACCCAGGTGTCCCAAGCATGCAACTTTTTTTTTTTTTTTTAAGATTTTATTTATTTATTCATGAAAGACACACAGAGAGAGGCAGAGACATAGGCATAGGGAGAGGCAGGCTTCATACAGGGAGTCCGATGTGGGACTTGATCCTTTGGACTCCAGGATCACACCTTGGGCTGAAGGCAGGCACTAAACTGCTGAGCCACCCAGGCATCCCTCAAGCATGCAACTCTTGATCTCAGAGTCCTAAGTTTGAGTCTCATGTTAGGGGCAGAGGTTACTTAAAAAAAAAAAAAAAGTGCTTCAAAACAGCAAGGATGGAGTGCACATATAGAATAGACCAAAGAGTTAAAGAAGCTTCAATTTACAAAACACACTTGGGATTCATCTAATATGGCACACGATTCAAATTCTTGGGGCACCTGGGTGACTCAGTTGGTTAAACATCTGCCTTCTGCTAATGATCATTATCCCAGGGTCCTGGGATCAAGCCCCACATTGACCTCCCTGGTGAGAGCCTGCTTCTCCTTCTGCCCCTCCCCCTCTCAAATAAATAAAATCTTAAAAAAAACAAAAACAAAAAAACCCAACTTCTTTCTGATTCCAGCAGGCTGGGGAGGACAGGGTGGTGGGGATGTCCCTCAGGACCAGCCAAGAGAGTCCTTGGCTTCACACAGGATGAAAATCAAGTGTGAACCAGCAGGAGGTGAAAGTAATTTACCAAAGATATATATATATGGAGAGAGAGAGAGTATCCGGGAGACTTAAAAAGGAAAAGAACATATCTCTGTTCAGGGACTTGTGGTTTTATTGAGGATGGTGGTCTAGTTTATGTGTCCTCTCAGGCATCCAGGAATTAGAAGATGAAGGCCCAGGTGTTATTCCTTGGAGCCAGGGGTTCTTGGCTCTGAGATGTTTAGCTCCAAAGGTCTGGAATGCATATATGATAGCTTTTTCAGGTCATCTTCATCTGGTCCTTCCTTAGATGTTATTTATTCTAGAGAATCATGAACTCTTTGTCCCTCACAAGGAGGACACAGTCTATTTGCATTACAAGGCATGGGTAAAGTGGGGTCCTAGCAAGACTAGAAACCAGAAAAGCAGCAAAGGAAAAAAAAAAAAAAAAAAAAACCACCACCAGCTCTTTCTCTCCTCTTTGGTTTCCCTGTCTCATTTACATAGTATAATCTTTGACTAAAGACTAATGTGTAAATTGGTGTTTACCTGAAAGAAAAAAAAAGGTAAAATGTTTCTCATAATCTATTTTCTGTGATTTGGGGTGAAAATGTTATATTGTTATATATATTAAAAAAAAAAATCCAGAAGTTGGTGGGTGAGTTTTAAGAAGCTGGGGGGGGGGGGTGGTGGGGCAGGGAACAAAGTAAAAAAATTAACTGCACAATAGCAGTATGATTTAAGCCTCTATTTTTGAAAAGAACAAATTACCACATATAAAAAGGTAAGGGATATACAATAATGAAATAATGACCCTTTGCCATGATTATCATCAGACAGAAGGTTGATGGGAAGTTATATAAAGGGCGACTAAGGCTGACAACACCTGAATCAACGTTAACAACACTAAAAGTGGAACAACCTAAACATGTGTCTTCTGAAGTGGTAACACACCACCATCCATTACCAGGGAGTTGGGGGCAGCTGAGAGAAGGAAACAATCTAATCAAGCCTCTAGATCTAACCAGCAGTATCATAGGAAGTAAGGGGGAGTATATAGGAAGGACCAGTATTAAGGATGTAGAGGCACAACCAGCCGAACCTAGAAGGTCCTGGTCCTCAATCCTAAAGGACAAATGACCTAGTTACTTTATTTTTATTTATTTATTTTTTTGACCTAATTACTTTAACAAATAAAGGGCATTTTAAAAAGCGGGTAGGGAAGTGCACTGGTAATAGACTGACACTTGAGACTTACCAACCAAATGCAAAGTGTGGACTCTGTTGAGATCCTAATTCAAACAATTCAACCATGAGGTGCCTGGATGGCTCAGTTGATTGAATAAGTCTTGATTTCAGCTCAGGTTGTGATCTCAGGGTCGTAAGTTTGAGCCCCGCATTGGGCTCCTCGCTCAGCAGGGAGTCTGCTTGAGATTTTTTTCTCCCTTTCTCCTTCCTCACCATGTTCATGCATGTTCTCTCAAAAATAAATCTCCCAACAATTCAACCATAAAAATGTAGTTTGAGACAACTGGGGAAATTTGAAAATGCAGAGGGTATTAGCTGCTATCTTGGGATTACTGTTAATTTTGTTAAGTGTGACAATGGTGCTGTGATTATGTTTTACCTGTTGGTGGGGCACCTGGGTCGGTAACCCACCCAGGTAGGTGACTGGGTCGGTAAGCATCTGACTCTTGATTTCATCTCAACTAGGTCATGATCTCAGGATCATTTGATTGAACCCTGCATCAGGCTCTGAACTGGGCATGGAGCCTGCTGAAGACTCTCTCCTTCCCTTTGGCTCTGCCCTTCCCCCGACTCATGAGCTCCCTCTCTAAAAAAAACAAAACAAGGGGATTCCTGGGTGGCGCAGCGGTTTGGTGCCTGCCTTTGGCCCAGGGCGCGATCCTGGGGACCCGGGATCGAGTCCCACGTCGCGCTCCCGGTGCATGGAGCCTGCTTCTCCCTCTGCCTGTGTCTCTGCCTCTCTCTCTCTATCATAAATAATAATAAAAAAAAATTAAAAAAGTAACCTTGAAAATAAACCTAAAAAAAAACAACAACAAAATAAAACAGAACAAAACAAAAATTACCTGTTAGAAATGCTTAGGTATTGATGAAATGATGATCTGCTTTAGAAATACCATTGTGGGGTGGGTAAAATAACAGTGGAGGTAGAGATGAAGTAAGATTGGAGGAATTTCACAAATGTTGAATGTGGATTCATTACATCATTTTACTTTTGCATAGATGAAAATCTCTACAGTAAAAGGTTAAAAAAAAAAAAAGCCCTCAAGAAAACATAAGGAATGAATGTTTAAAGCAGAAATCAATACATTACAATATAGAACTCTGGTAAAAATTGGTCAATAAGTCAAAGACTGGTTCTTTGAAAAACAATAAATTTGGAGTAATTTTCTGTTAATACAAAGTAGCACCTGAGTCAAAGAGTAAAACATCTGAAAAAAGCAGCTACTCTGCAGGCCTTGGTTTAGCTAATTCAAAATTTAATATCCAGACCTTTCTGGACTTTGATTTTGGCATCATTCCAGCACTTTGACAAGGAATACATTTACTTTGGATGTTCTATGAGGTTGTAGATTTTACAAGTCTGTTGAGTTTTGAGAAAACAGATTCCTGTTTTTATATTTTTGAGAAACTTAACATTTTATTTCAATGGAATTTTGTAATGTAGAAGAGGAGCTTGTCATCTTATTAACTTTTTAAAATTATTTTTCTAAGATTTTATTTATTCATGAGAGACAGAGACACAAACACATACACATACAAACACACACACACAGGCAGAGGGAGAAGCAGGCTCCATGCAGGGAGCCTGATGTGGGACTCGATCCCAGGACTCCAGAATCATGCCCTGGGCCAAACGCAGACACTAAACCGCTGAGCCACCCAGGGATCCCCTTATCATTAACTTTGAACTATAAATCTGTCTGTGATGTAACACAGCTACGATAAACATCTGACTTAGAGCCTTTAAAGAATATATATGAAATACTTGTCACAAGAGGGAATACTGCCCATATTCACAATTCTTAATACGTCTAAAAAGGCTAACCATTTCTATAGCACACTCACTTTTCACAAAACACTTCTCACGAGGAAACCACAACAGGAATTCTTTGCTATAAGCCCAGTAATGCTCTGTGACTCAGGTTCATAGTTAGTAATGGCGGGAGTTATCCTTAATCTTTGGGGGCCTAAATTAAAGCCCCAGATCCACTCTGCTTTATCTCCAAATTCCTCCAAGGTCCAGTGTCTTAGACCTAAGCCTATTTGGAATTTGCTCACACCTTCAGTTTAACAGGAAAAAAAAAAAATCCAAATAGTACTCCTCAGATTTATTTGCTCCTTCTGGAAAACAGCTGTGTTTAGCAGCAACATCCAAGATCATCATCCCCCTTACACAATGGAAAATGAAATTAAAAGAGTGAAGTGTGGGGTGCCTGGGTGGCTCAGTGGTTGAGCTTCTTTCTGCCTCTGGCTCAAGTCATGAACCTGGATTCCTGGGATCAAGTCCTACATCAGGCTCCCCACAGGGAGCCTGCCTCTCCTGTCTGTGTCTCTGCCTCTCTCTGTTTCTCATGAATAAATATATAAAATCTTAAATAACAATAAAAAATAAAAGAGTGAAGTATCACCCAAGGTTTAAAAACAAAACCCCCAGAGCAGAAAAGCCAGGCTTTGAATCTTAAGTTTATTCCACTGGGCAATGAGACTCTTCCCCATCCCGTACTGGGAAGCCAAGCACAGAAATATATGCTTTTAAATATATTTATATCAATATAAGAAGTCAGTGTTAATTAATAATCTCATCCCTAAATTTGCCCTAATAAATTTAGCCTTTGATTGTTCTTTCTTTAACCCATGGCCCATCTCCCGTTAGACTGAGGCCACTGTAAAGATCTTTGGAGTTAAGAAGGCTCAAAAAACACAAAGGGAAAGCCAATAGCAGGAATGCTATAAACATTTTATTTATTTTTTTAAGAAAGTAGCTTCAGAAAAAGAGGAAAATAATCTAGATCATTTATTTATATATATATATACTTTTTAATAAAAACCTTTACATAATCTTCATGCATAAAGACCCAGAGGTGGCCATGTTGTCTGTGACAGCTCTCATACCAGCTGTCGCAGGCCTTTACCTGGGACTCCCCATAGTTGGCAGCAGTGTGGCAAAGGCCCTCCACTTGCCCTTAAAAGCCCGGCTCCTTGCCTGCCTCAGTAATGGATTTACTTCTGGGACTGTAGACAATGGGTAGGAAATGCTTTGGGTTAGAATAAGAAGGACAGGGAGGGGAAAAAAAAAAAGAAAAAGAAAAAGAAAAAAAAAAAAAAAAAGGACAGGGAGGGCTACCCAACATGCCGTGTTTTATCCAAACTCTTCAGGCAAATCTAGCCAGGAAGCCTAGCAAGAGGACTGAAAACCAGGGATCAAACTGAATTCTGGAGCCTCTGAGAGACATGGGGTCTATGACCAAGAGTTCCTGCACATGATAGTAGGAAAAGTTTGGTGTTCATGGGACATTCAAGGCAGGAACAAAGAAGCCTTGAAGATTCATCCCTCTGTGGCAGGCACTCACTTCCACCCTAAAATGAGTCAGAAAGACCCGGTTCTGTTTCCTAACTTAGTCCCACCCTCTTTTGACTCTAAAACAGTGTTAACTCCTCAATCTACTTAAGAGACAAATTCTCCTTTCTTCTGTGGATAGTTTATCTGTTAAGGAAGGATAATCCTTGATTAACACATTTGTCCTAGTATAAAAGGGTTGAGGTAGGACTAGGGTAGCAGGTTGGCATGGAGGGTCACAGGATCCAGAACAGCTGAAGGTGGAAAAGGATTCCCTGGTTCTCTGGGGGGAATTTTGCCAAAGATATTTTATTGACCATTTTTTTAAAACGGGGGAGAAAAAAAGAATGATCTTAAGGAAAGTAAAAAGAGACTTGGCTCCTTTTTTTTGGGTTCTAAAAGCCCTTATGCTTTGTTAAGTATTAAGAAAAGCCCTGAATAAATGGAGGATGCTGCTTGGGGCAGCAGGAAAAGAGGATGGATTCCACAGCCACTCAAGAGAATGGCAAACAGTGCCAATTAACTCAATGCAGGGGATTTCAGTGTGGTGAGTGTGAATGAGCATGTGAGTGTGGTGGGAGGAACCTGGAGTTCACTGGCTCCCAACAGTCAATTCTCGCAGGTAGGACTGTGTGAGGCCACGTAGTTCCTCCAAGGCATAGTCCTCAGGCATGGGGAGCTGGCCAATGTGGGGAGCCAAGAGGCCCAAAGGGACTCGCTGAGGGTCTGGTGTTGAGTCAGAAGTTGTATCAGGGGCACGCTGAAGGCTCCATACCACCCGTAGTAGGTTGGCTGCTCGTTTGGCCATGTCTAGAGAGAAAAAATGAAGTGGGCACCATGGATGAGGGGTGGTAAGGGTGGGCATCGGGGTATAGGTATAATACTTAAGACTGGAAGCAAGCAGGTAGGAAGCAGGGAGAGGCTGGAGGATTACCTGACTGGGCCAGGAGATCCTTTGCATTGTAACACTGCATCTGCTGTATGCGATTGCACAGGGAGATCACTTTGGCATGTAACTGTTCCAGCTCATAAACTGAGCAATCCACCTACAAAGAAGCAGAGAAACCAATTAGGTCAAGAAGACTTCCCATTACCCCAATTCTGTCCATGGACTATGTGAAGCTCTGAAGCGACAGAAAAAACCCACAGAGCTGGCTTGCAGTGTCATGTCACCATGCTATCTATTATCCTAACCACAGTGGACAAAACCCAACCTCAGCAATAATCCACAAGAGGAAAGTAACATAGTAACAAAGCTCTGAATTGGGCAAGTCTTGAGATGAGCATTAATGAACCACATGACACCTAAAATCTAGATAAATCTGGGCTCAGAGGGACATGTGGGTGGCTCAGTGGTTGAATGTCTGCCTTTGGCTCAGGTCATGATCCCGGGGTCCTAGGATCAAGTCCCACATCAGACGTCCTGCAGGGAGCCTGCTTCTCCCTCTGCCTATGTCTCTGCCTCTCTCTGTTGTGTCTCTCATGAATAAATAAATTCTTTAAAAAAAAAAAAAAAATCTGGGCTCAGAGAGATTGTATGAGTTCTTAAGAGTGCATAGTAAGTAAGAAGTAGAGTCCAAACTAGCATTTAATTTAGGTATCCTAACTCCAAGTTCACAACTCTTTCTAAAATACTGCGGGGCCCTATGTCCTCTCCCTATGTGCTGCAATCCACTCCTATGGCTCTAATTGTTATTTGAAATTAATTTATTAGAGAGAGAGTGAGCAAGCAGGAGGAGCAGCAGAGAGAGAGAGAGGGAAAGGCAGAGAATACCAAGCAGACTGTGTGCTGAACTGAATGTAGAAACTGATGCAAGGCTTGATCCCACAATCCCGAGACCAAACCTGAGATGAAACCAAGAGTTGGATGCTTAATCAAGTGAGCCACCCAGGCACCCCACATATGGCTCCAATTATGATCAATGCGCTGATGATTCCTAAATCTTTAGCCTAATATTCCAACCTTGCATTCCCTTTCCCAGGGCCGCTGCCTTAGCTTGGGTTATCATTATTTCTTAATTGAAGTATCTTAAGAGGTTGATCACTATCTTCAGTGTCATCCCCATTACATCACATCTGGTAGTCAGAGTGACTTTCCTAAAAAGCAAGTCTGTATTTTTATTTTCTCAATTTTTAAAAAGTTTATTTAAGTAATCGCTACCCCCAACATGGGGCTCAAACTCCCAACCCCAAGATCAAGAGTCATATACTCTTCTGACTGAGCCAGTCAGGAACACTATTTTTATTCTTTACTTACATTCTCAACACTTTCCAGCAGCATCTTATTCCTGTTTGCCTCACATATGTCTCTTGGTTGCCCACACCCTCTTCAAACTTACATTAAACCGCCCTACTTGCTAAGTGTCCTATCACCTCCTCCTTCTCCAAACGCTCACCCAGCCCTTCCATGAAGTGTCTCTCTTACTGAATCTACTTTTGGAGTGCTTTGTAGAATCTACCATTTAATGCCTCTGCAAGTATTTTTTATCCACAAGAATCCAGTCTTTAACTGGACATTTAAAGGTGGTAAATATGATGAAGTCTTTGCTCTGAAGAAACTCATAGAAAATGAAAAAACTATCAGACAGAGGTAAACCTTGAAGAACCACAAGCTATGGAGATCATTCAAACATGAAGTGGCAGAAAAACTGGATGGCAACTTCAGATGAGGAAAGGTTTCCCTGAGGGAGGTCGTATCTTAGTGGAGACCTGAATAACTACAAAAGGGTCAGGTTTTCTAACCAAAGAAAACAGCTAAAACTATAAGACGAGAATGCAAAGAAAGCGTATGTGGGTAAAATGCAGAGTTTAAAGAGGAGAATAGAAGAAGAGAAAACTGGAGAGGTTTTATATGCCAGAAGATCGTAACTGGGGATCCTCAGAATTCAGAGTGTAAACTTGGACTGAGAATAAAATCTTTATTTTTATTAACTTTTTATTAAAAATTAGCATTTAATTATTAATTTAGATGCCATGCAATAATTGTGACTTTGTCATCAACAGAAATCATAGCTATTTTCATATTACTTTATAGTTGTTAGTGATTTTTAAATATAGTACTTCAAAATTAAGAATAGTTAGGAGAGCCACTGCTGGGCTTGTTCTTTAGGATGTTAAATAAATCACCTACTACTTACCATTAAGTTCTTGGTATTTTGATAACTATTTTAACATAATTGGTTTTCTTTGTAATCCCACAAATTTAAATTTTATGCATTAAAACACATTAGACAGCTATCCATGGGGTTCACCAGCCAAAAACCAATTATTGAGGCAGACCTTTATAAGACTTGCTAAGGAATACTTTATTCTAAGTGAAATGAGAAGCCACTAGAAGGTTTTTGAGAAGAGAGTGAGATGATATGATTTACATTTTAGAAAGATCACTCTGGCTACTATGTGGAAATAGATTGTAAAGGAATAAGTGCAGAAGCAGGGAAACCAATTAAGTGTCCAGTACTACAGTCCAGGTGAGAGATTTTGTGGCTTTACTAAACCTACATGGCTCCCCTTTCCACCCTATAATCCACTACTACTTTATTTAAAGCTCCCTGGAGGGGTACCCGGGTGGCTTTATCTGGTTGAGCGGCCAACTCCTGATTTCGGTTCAGTTCATGATCTCTAGGGTTGCAATGGTTCGGAGTTGGTCGAAGATTCTTTCTCTCCCTTTCCCCTTCCTCTGCTCATTCATGGTCTAATTAATTAAAATCTTAAAAAAAAAAAAAAAAGCCCCCTGGAAGCCCTATGATCTCTCTGATCTCTAGACTTAATGCTATGCCCTCTGCTGAAGCATTGTCCCAACTATCCTTTTTCGTCCTTAGGAGCTTAGATGCCACTTCTAAAAAGCCTTTTAGACTCCCTCAGACGGGGTTAAGAACTCACGTTTATGTGCTATTACAGAACACTCTTTGCTTAATCCTTACACTTACCTTTCTATAGCAGTTGCTGGTTTACACACACACACACACACACACACACACACACACACACACACACCTTCCTCACCAATATTATCACTGGTAAGGGCAAACATATACTACTGCTTACCTTTATATTCCCCAAATCCACTAGTGCTTGGGACATAGTACGTTCTCAATAACTAGGTTGTGTAAATGTATTAATATTCAACTAGAAAACAGTTTTCCTCAATAATAATTTAGGGGTGATGCTCTTAATCTATCCTAAAAGTATAGCAAATAATAAATTATGCACATTATATGCCAGGCATAGTGCTAGTAGTTGGGAATTTGATAAGGACAATAGATAACAATAACTAGGCACTTAATATATGTAAAGTAGTCTGCTAAAACACTTTAAGTATATTTTAATTGTTGGACAACTCTGTCAGATAGCTACAATAATCTGTGCCACCCCTCCCCCCACCCTTTTCAGAAGAGACAGAGGTTACTCTATTTGCTTAAGGTTATATAACGAGCAAGTGAGGGAACCATGCGAGCGAGTGAGGGAACCATGAATTGAACCTAACAGTTTGGCTCCAGAACTTGATTCTTACCCTCTCCACTCTATTGCCTTTAATCTTAAAGAAGATATCCCCAAAAGGAGTTTATGATAACCTAAAAACAGATGTGGATAAGTAATTATAATACAGTCAGTAGACAAATGTACCAAATCCTTTGGCAGTAAAAAGGAAAGTGCAATTAACATTTCTTAGGGGAAAAGGAGAACGAAGTTGAGCTTACAGCAATGCAGATCTTAAAGGATGAGTGTGTGCGCTAAAGACTGATATAAAACAAGCTTTGTTGGAAACACCATGACTACTTTAGTGTGATCAGAGCAGAGTAGGTTGGCAATTGGAATGTGGGGTAACACTAGTAGAAATAAGGCAGGGGTTAAAGGTAAAAGCCTCTATGTGGGGGCTTAAAGGGCTTGAATTCTATGTTTTTTTGTTTTTTTTTTAATTTTTAATTTTATTTATCTACGATAGTCACAGAGAGAGAGAGAGAGGCAGAGACACAGGCAGAGGGAGAAGTAGGCTCCATGCACTGGGAGCCCAACGTGGGATTCGATCCCGGGTCTCCAGGATCATGCCCCGGGCCAAAGGCAGGCGCCAAACTGCTGCACCACCCAGGGATCCCTTTGAATTCTATGTTTAAGGGGCTGGTCTTTGTGATAAGCAATAGAGGCCTATCTATGACTACAGAGACTGACCCCCAATTCATTCATTCATTCATTTATTCATTCATTTAGATTTTATTTATTTATTCATAGAGACAGAGAGAGAGAGGCAGAGACACAGGCAGAGGGAGAAGCAGGCATCATACAAAGAGCCTGAAGTGGGACTCGAGAGCCTGATGTGGGATGCGATCCAGGGTCTCCAGGATCACGTCCTGGGCTGCAGGCGGTGCTAAACTGCTGCACCACCTGGGCTGCCCAACCCCAATACATTTTAATGAAGTCTTAAAAAACTGGGGGATCCCGAGGTGGCTCAGCAGTTTAGCGCCTGCCTTTGGCCCAGAGTGTGATCCTGGAGTCCCGGGACCGAGTTCCGCATTGGGCTCCCTGCATGGAGCCTGCTTCTCCCTCTGCCTGTGTCTCTGCCTCTCTCTGTGTCTCATGAATAAATAAATAAAATCTTAAAAAAAAATTAAAAACTGTAATACTTGTAATTTTATTTTACTTTATTTTTTAAAAAAGATTTTATTTATTTATTCATGAGAGAGAGAGACAGGCAGAGGGAGAAGCAGGCTCCATGCAGGGAGCCTGACGTGGGACTCGATCCCGGGACTCCAGGATCACGCCCTGGGCCAAAGGCAGGTGATAAAGCGCTGAGCCACCCAGGGATCCCCAATACTTGTAATTTTAAAACATGCCAAATGATATGTGAAACAATTACCATTCTCACCAAATCTCTGACCTTACTATCTCTCTCATCCCTGAGCTTTTCACTCAAACAAGGCCTGGACAAGGACAGACGATGGGACTATGAATAAACAAATCTGAGGAATGTCTACCGTATATACCACTCGGTAATAAGCACAAAACAAAGAATTTTTTAAAGTTTTGATACAGCTGTCAAAGTGGCTAGAGTAAATTAGACTCATCAAAATGTCCTGCCTGCACGGACAGTTCTATTTCTGCCAAAGAGTTTTTCAAGTAGTTGCTCAGGCCTTTTGAGGTCTCTGTGGCTTTAAGGGACAGGGAAAATGAAAACTAAGTAGTAGTTTAAGGAACACAGGTACCTGCTGTATCTGGTGAAGCATCTCAATGATCCGAATATAGTCCAAGTAAACAAGCCCAGATGTTTCCCAGTCCTGGATTAGGCTACTACGCTCTGGAGGTGCCAGGTCTTCCAAGAACCCCTTCAGGTAGTCATAGTTCTCATTAATGATGGCATCTGAAGAAACAAAATATTAAGCACTATGTCTACACAAATATGTGGTTCTCAAAAGTACACAGAGGACATGGCAGAAATCCAAAACAGGAAGGAAGAGGAAATAATGCAGGGTCCTACTAGAGAATTACAAGTAGATATCTTCAAATTCTCCAAAGAAAAATGTGGAAAATTTCTTGCTTCATTTCCTTAAACAGAGATTTCTGGTGTGTTTTCTTTTTTTAAAAATTAAGACATAATTGACCTGTAATATGATGTTAGTTTCAGGTATACAAAATAACAATTCAAAACTTGCATATGTTGCAAAATGACCACCACAATGTCTAGTTAATATGTTACAATAGTTATAGAATTTTTTTTCATTTGATAAGAACTTCTAAGATTTACTCTATTAGCAACTTCCTGTTTTTTAAAGATTTTATTTTTTTTCTTTCTTTTTTTTAGAAAGGGCATTGCCTTTTTTTTTAAATTTTTATTTATTTATGATAGTCACACACACAGAGAGAGAGAGAGAGAGAGAGAGAGAGAAAGAGAGGCAGAGACACAGGCAGAGGGAGAAGCAGGCTTCATGCACCAGGAGCCCGACGTGGGATTCGATCCCGGGTCTCCAGGATCGCGCCCTGGGCCAAAGGCAGGCGCCAAACCGCTGCGCCACCCAGGGATCCCTAAAGATTTTATTTTTAAGTAATCTCTACATCCAATGTGGGGCTTGAACTCAACCCAAGACCAAGAGTTGCATGCTCTTGGTGTAATACAGTACTATTAACTTTGGTAATGTATATTTGTAAATATACACCCACATATATAGATATATAATATATGTATAATGTATATTTCATCCTCATGACTTATTTATTTCATAACAGGATGTTTATACCCTTAGACTTCATTTATTCATTTTGCCAACCTCCAACCTCCTCTGGCAACCACCAATCTTTTCTATGAGCCATTTTTTTTTTTTTTTAAAGATTCTACATATAAAGTGAGATCATACAGTATTTGTCTTTCTCTGATTTATTTCCCTTAATACTGTGAGGGTCATCCATATTGTTGCAAATGGTAAGATTTCATTCTTTCATTTCATTCTTCTTTATGGCCAAATAATATTCCATTGTATACGTATATAATACAAATATATATATATACACATATACATACACACCACTTTTCCTTTATCCATTCATCCAGTGATTTTGTTTCCCTATCTTGGGTATTGTAAATAATGTTGCAATTAACATGCTGGTGCACATTTCTTTATGAGTTGTGTTTTCGTTTTCTTTGGATAATTACCCAAAAATGGAATGGCTAGATCATATGGTAGTTATACTTTAAATTTTTAGGAACTTCCATATTGTTTTCCATAGTGGCTGTGCCAATTTACATGCCCTCCAACAGTGTACAAAGGCTCCCTTTTGGGATCCCTGGGTGGCACAGCGGTTTAGCGCCTGCCTTTGGCCCAGGGAGCGATCCTGGAGACCTGGGATCGAATCCCACATCGGGATCCTGGTGCATGGAGCTTGCTTCTCCCTCTGCCTATGTCTCTGCCTCTCTCTCTCTCTCTGTGTGACTATCATAAATAAATAAAAACAAAGGCTCCCTTTTGTCCACATCCTCACCAACTTTATTATTTATCTTTGACAATAGCAATTCTAACAGGGATGAGATGATCTCACTGTGACTTTGATTTGCACTTCTGATTAGTGACACAGAACGTCATTTCATGTAACTGGAAGCCAGCTGTATATGTCTTTAGAAAAATGCTCAGATCCTCTATTTTTTTAAAGATTTTTTTTTGCTCTTTTTATGAGTTCTTTAAATATTTTGGATGTTAACCCTTTATCATTCCTAGGTTACCTTTTCATTTTGCAGATGGTTTCCTTTGCTGTGCAGAAACTTTTTAGTTTGATGTAGTCCCATTTATTTATTTCTGCTTTTGCTGCCTTTGACTCTGGTGTCACATCCAAAAAAAAAAAATCACCACCAAGATGGTTGTCAAGGAGCTTACTGCCTATGCCTATGTTTCTTTTCAATACTTTCAGGTCTTATAGTTTAAGTCTTTGCCCATTTTGAGTTAATTTTTGTACCTGGAATTAGATAGTGGTCCAGTTTCATTCTTTTGCATGTGGCTGTCCAGTCTTCTCAACACTATTTATTGAAAAGATTGTATATTGGGGATCCTTGGATGGCTCAGTGGTTTAGTGACTGCCTTCAGCCCAGGGCCTGGTCCTGAAGTCCCAGGATCCAGTCCCATGTCAGGCTCCCTGCATGGAGCCTGCTTCTCTCTCTCTGTCTCTGCTTCTCTCTTGTTTCTGCCTCTCTCTCTCTCTCATGAATAAATAAAATATAAAAAAAAAAAAAAAAAAAAAAAAAGACTGTTGGCTATTCTTGGCTACTTTGTTATAAACTAATTGACCACATATGTATGGGTTTATTTCTGGGCTCTCTAATCTGTTCCAATGATTTATGGTATCTGTTTTCAGGCCTGTATCATGGTGTTTTGATTTACTATAGCTATATAATTGAGTTTGAAATCAGAGAGTGTGATGTCTTCAGCTTTATTCTTCTTTCTTAAGATCATTTTGGCTATTGGAGGTCTTTTGTGGTTCCACACAAATTTTTGCGGTTTGTTCTAGAGTTCTGTGAAAAATGCAACTGAAATTTTGAAGGGTTATATTGAATCTAGATTGTTTTAGGTAGTAAGGATATTTTAACAATGTTAATTCTTCTAATCCACAGGCAAGGAGTATCTTTACATTTCTTTGTGTCTTTAATTTCTTTCATCAAAGTCATAGTTTTAAGGATATAGGTCTTTGACCTCCTTGGTTAAACTTATTCCTGGATATGTTATTCTTTTGATGCAATTGTAAATGGGATTGATTCCTCTGATAATTCATGATTAGTGTACAGGAATGCAAGAGATTTCTACATATTGATTTTGTATCCAGCAATTTACTGAATTCATTTATTAATCTTAACAGTTTTTTGGTAGAGCCTTCAGAGTTTTCTGTATATTGTATCTTGTCATATGCAAATAGTGACAGTTTTATTTCTACCTTTCTTGTTTGGGTGTCTCTGTTTCTTTTTTCTTTTTCTTTTTCTTTTAAAGATTTTATTTATTTACTCATGAGAGACACACAGAGAGGCAGAGACACAGGCAGAGAGAGAAGCAGGCTCCATGCAGGAAGCCCAATGTGGGACTCAATCCCGGGACTCCAGGATCATGCCTTGAGCCAAAGGCAGAGACGCTCAACCGCTGAGCCATCCAGGTGTCCCTCTGACTTCTTTTTGTTGCCTAACTGCTCTGGTTAGGACTTCCAATACTATGTTGAATAAAAGTGGTGAAACTGGGAAACTTTGTCTTCTTCTTAATCTTAGAGGAAAAGCTGAAAGCTTTTCATCATTTTTAAAATTTTTATTTACTTATTTATTTATGAGAGACAGAGAGAGAGAAAGAGAGAGAGAGAGAGAGGGAGGGAGGGAGAGACACAGGCAGAGGGAGAAGCAGGCTCCATGCAGGGAGCCAGACGTGGGACTTGATCCCAGGACTCCAGGATCACACCCTGGCGGAAAGCGGTGCTAAACCATTGAGCCACCCGGGCTGCCCATGAAAGCTTTTCATCATTAAGTATGATGTTAGCTATATGGTTGTCATATATGGCTTTTATTATTGAGGTATGTTCCTTCTATACCAATTAGTTTTTATCATAAATGGATGTTGAGTTTATCAAATGCTTTTTCTGCATCTATTGAGATGATTGTATGATTTTTATCTTTCATTTTGTTAATGTGATGTATTAACATAACAGCCCTGAGATCATGACCTGAGCTGCTTTGTAAATGTTAAAGCACCCTGGTTATAAATCCCACTTGATCATGGTATATAATCCTTTTAATGGTTTTTAATTTGGTTTGCTAATAATTTGCTGGGAATTTTTGCATCTATGTTCACCATGGATATTAGTCTGTACTTTCCTTTTATAATGGTATCCTTGTCTGGTTTTGACATTAGGGTAATGCTGGCCTTATAAAATGAGTTTGGAAATGTTCTCCCCCTCTTCTATTTTTTGTAAGGGTTTGAGAAGGATTGGTATTAATTCTTTGAATGTTTGGTAGAATTCACTAGTGAAGCCATCTGGTCCTGGAGTTTTCTTTGTAGGGAGTTTTTTGATTACTGATTTAATCTGCTTTACTACTAACTGGTCTGTTCAGATTTTCTATTTCTTTATGATTCAATCTTAGAAGGCTTTGTATGTTTCTAGGAATTTCTCTAATTCTTCCAGATTGTCCAATTTGTTGTTATATAATTGCTCACAGTAATCTCTAATGATCCTTTGCATTTCTACGGTACCAGTTGTAATGTCTCCTTTTTCATTTTGGCAAATAAAATTTCCTAAAGCCACACAAAATTTAACATAATTCATGCACATTAAGCATATCCTTGGCAAATGGTAACATAATATTACTGTCAATCCCTGCCCCTTTAGCCTTTCATCCTGGCCAAGTTTCTTCTGCACAGAGAACTTTTGCAAAGTGTAATCTGATTCAAGACTGCAAAATTCTATATAGAAATAATCTCTGGTCTGATTAATCATGGGGTTCAGAGGTTGGAAGAATTTGGGGTGATTCCATGGGCCCTGGTCTGAAGCACTTACCAGAAGCTAAGTGCTTGATGATGAATTTGTGGCAGCGGTTCCAATGTCCAGCTTTAAATAAATAGAGGGCCTCCAAGTGCTTGTCAGATTCCATGTGTGCTCGCACTGCTTTGGCCTCATTAATCCACTCAGCAGGCACACAAAGCTTTTGAGTCAGGAAAGTCTCCTTAGCCCAAGACTCAGGGGTCTCTACTAGTTGGCAGTGCCGGGTAAGCAGCTCTCGAACAGCCTTCTCACGCATGCTGTAGGAAGAAAGACAATGCTGAATAAATCCTATCTTCATTGATGGAGAAGGCTGCCTCAGACAGCACAGTGACCCCTGAGATAGTCTCTTAAACTGCAGGTCTTAATGCTTAGTGGAGCACTTCAAACTTCACTTAACACACACACACACAAAGCCATCATATCATTTATTTCTTAAATGAAATAGAAGTATCTAAGCACATTATATTTTCATGATAAAAAAATACTGAAAACTAATACTCTAGGGAAGGTTGTCCAGAGCTAAGGAAACGCTTTCTCTTTCTTTTCTTTTTCTTTTTAGTAACAGGAGATCAAGGACCAGGATAGGAGAATCCTATTCTCCACAAAGTAGTTCTTTGTAGTTAATTTTTAACCCTCTCCCTTCCTTTTCTCCCATATGGTCAGTATAGGTAAACAAAGTAGTTTTTAAAGGTAAGGTCTCTTCCAGGTCCTTGTTTTTTTTTTCCTTCAAAACCATCAGCTTTCCTAATTCATTTTCTCTATGCCTCTAGATTTAGGCTACCCTCACTCTTTTTGGTCTCAAGGTCCCTTAAAGAGAGCCCGTTTATATCTGGGCCAGAGGACCAGCTGTTGATTTCTTTCTTTTTCTTTCTAAAGATTTTATTTGAGAGAGAGTGGGGGCATGGCAGGGGTAGTAGTGGGAGGGAGGGAGAGAAAGAGAGAGCGAGCCTCAAGTAGACTCCACACCCAGCGTGAAGCCCAACTCAAGGTTCAACCCCACAGCCCTGAGGATCATGACCTGAGCTGAAATCAAGAATCAGACAGATGTTCAATGAACTGAGCCACCCAGTTGTCACAAAGGACCAGATTTTTTTATTTTAAAGATTTTATTTATTTTAGAGAGAGTGAGAGAGAAAGCATGAGACAGGACAAGCAGGGGGATCAGCAGACAGAGAGGGAGAAGCAGGCTCCTTGCTGAGCAGGAAGCCGGATGTGAGGTTCAATCCCAGGACCCTGGGATCATGTTCCCAGAACTCTGGGATCATGACCTGAGTTGAAGGCAGATGCTTAACCAACTGAGCCACCCAGGTACCCGCCAAAGGACTAGATTTAAATATCAAATCAAAACTAGTCTCATCTTAGAATCTTTTCTGAACATTTTTTTCAAGGACCTTTTCAAGGCTTTCCATTGAATCCATTCTCAACTTCTTCATTTCTAAGATTCTTTATCAAGGGGTGCCTAGCTGGGTGAGTAAGAAGGGCATGCAACTCTTCATCTCAGGGTCCTGAGTTTGAGCCCCATGTTGAGTTATAGAGATGACAAACATACATACATACATAAATTGAAAAATTCATTTAAAAAAAATCCTTCATCAGGAAATAGGATTTGCCTCCCTAGATCCTACTCTGAAACACCATTCTTATTTTTTTTTTAAGGATTTTATTCATTTACTCATGAGAAAGAGAGAGAGAGAGAGAGAGGCGCAGAGACACAGGCAGAGGATGAAGCAGTCTCCACAGAGGGAGCCCTATGCAGGACTCGATCCCAAGACTCCAGGATCACACCCTGGGCCAAAGGCAGGCACCAAACCACTAAGCCACCCAGGGATCCCCATCAGTTATTCTTTTAGCCAGTCTTTTACCATGTGAAATTCCTATTAATTTGTTTAAATAAATTCAAAGGAAAGTATGAAGGCCTTTTTATTCCTGGTAAGGGAGGAGAAATTTTCTTTTTCTTTTTTTTTTCTTTTGAGGAGAAATTTCTTAAAGAGAAGACTGTGCTAGCTGCTTTGTATTTTCATTCCCTTTAAAAGAAAACTTTTAAATATTTTATTTATTTATTTGAGAGAGAAGGAGAGCTGGGAGAGAGATAGAGAGGGAAGAAGAAGGAGAGGGAAAGAATCTCAAGTAGATTCTGTCCTGAGGATGGAGCCCCACATAGGGCTTCATCTCATGATCCTGAGATCATGACCAGAGCTGAAACCAAGAGTCAGATGCTTAACCAGTTACTGAGCCACCCAGGAGCCCCTTAAAACTTGTTTTTTATTAAGTAATCTCAATACCCAATGTGGGGCTTGTACTTATGACTCCAACATCAAGAATCACACACTCCACCAACTAAGCCAGTCAGGCACTCCTACTTTTCCTCCTTTAATCCCACAACCAGGCTTTGACAAGGCAGAGATTAATATTATGATTTTACAGATAAGCAAGTATATGATGGATCTAGAATTAAGATCCATCTGTAAAACTCAACTCCTTTCCAGACTATATAATATGACAAAGAGTGGAGTATACTGATTAAGAGCACAGACTCTGGGTGTCTTGAGTTGGAAGACTTTGGCATTTACTAGCTATGTGACCTTGAGCAAAAATTACTTAATCTCTCTGGGCTGTACGCTGCCCATCTGTAAAATATTGATTATAAGAGTGCTTATAGATTCCTTATGAGCATTAACTGAGTTGATATATGTAAAGTATTTACAACAGAGTATAAATACATTTAAAAGTACTATATGACAAAGTACTATATAAACGTTTTTGTTATTAGTGTAATGCCATGCTACTATCATTAACAAAAAAGTTTCTAACTTTATCCCAGTCACACCATGGAGATAAGGTTCTTTTATGAAAACATTAGGCAAGTAAGCAAGGATATACTTATAAATATGATACTACTAAAGTTGAAGGGTAGGTATGGGTGGATGACAAGGGAAGGCCAGAGAGGGAGAAAGCCAGCAGACAGAAGAAGCAGGGGCCCTCCCTGCCAACTCATTTCATCACTCAACAGATCCTCTGAGGCAGCTCAGCAGCATTATTTCTGCATAATTCCTAAACTTGCCACATTCCAATGAATCTGTGTCTAAGTTAATGGATTAGCCCTATGTGGACATGTCCTTCCCTTTCCTGTAATTATTCCTGTTCCTGTCTAAGGTTTTCCCTGATCACTGCAGTTCCCAGAGATCTCTTCTCACTTCTCCGACTACTGAGAGATCTTATGATAAACAGAATTTGCACTTATCTCAAGGCAGTCTCACTTCTAACTTGTTCACATGAATATAGAGTTAACTGTAGGCTGAACTCTCTTGAGGTTTATCACAAGGCTGAAACCAGAATACACTCTAGATGCTTACTTGCTGAATTAAATGCTAGGAGACTGATGCGACTGGCATTACCTGGTAGCACTAGATGTATAGTGGGTTCATACTTTCTTACTCACCTTGAGTTGTCAATGTGTAGGAGGACAAAGACGGCCCACTCCCAGAGCCCCTCACTTTCCAGTTGGCCAGCATAACTGGTCTGTAGTACACCCTCACATTGTTCTGAGAGATGAGTATAATTAAGAGCCCGCAGCACCTCCCACAAGTGCCAGCTTAGGCGGTAGTCCAAAGGATCTGCTGTTACACTTCGAGGCTCCAGCAGCTGGTTGAGATCATAATGTCTGCAAAGGAAAATGTGCTGAGAGTTATCATATCAAGGAAGCAGACCACCTGCACTGAATAGGTCAACTATTCTGGCTATGGTTTAGAAGATAATAAAGGCAAGCATATGACAACAGAAGCATTACTAGATGATCTCCCTCTGAGACTGTACTGTATCAATCTACTTGTAGGTTCAGCAAGATTACAGATCCTACTAAAAATGAAGGCACCTCCTCTTCTGTGGTTGTGTGATTGGACAGGCTTGCTGGTATTTGTTTGGCTTAGATATTTACCATCCTGGTACATGGAGTCTTCACAACTCTTAAGTCTTCATTTTTAACCATTTGTGTATTTTTAAAATGTTATTTATTTGAGAGAGAGAGAAAGAGAGCGAAAGAATGCATGAGTGGGGGGGGGGAGCATAGGGGAGGGAGAAGCAGACCTCCTGCTGAGCACGGAAGTCTGTATAGTCTGATACAAGACACGGAAGTCTTGATCCTTGGACCCTGAGACCATGACCTGAGCTGAAGATGGATGGTTAACCGAGTGAGCCACCCAGGTACACCGATACTTTTCTTAATCATTTAAAACACATAGGTATCTTACAATCTTTCATACTGTTGTATTATATGAAGTGGCTCATTTTCCTGTTTGTTTAAGCAGCTAACTATTCTTCACAATGGTTATTTCCTTCTTTTTTTTTTTTCTTAAGATTTTATTTATTTATTCATGAGAGACAGAGAGAGAGAGAGAGAGAGACAGAGACAGAGAGAGAAAGAGAGAGGCAGGCAGAGACACAGGCAGAGGGAGAAGCAGGCTCCATGCGGAGAGCCCAACATGGGACTCAATTCTGGGTCTCCAGGATCACGCTCTGGGCTGAAGGTGGCACTAAACCGCTGAGCCACCTGGGCTGCCCTCGTTATTTCCTTCTAAGGCTTGTAATTTCTGTCTCTGATTTTGTCTCCAGTGGGGTTTTCTTTATATAAGGAAATTCAGGTACCCTGAATTTTTAAAGTGTCCCTATCCAGACTTTTGGTCTTTCTTCTACTGGGAGCCCAAAGATTTTAATGGTCCTGGATCAGTTTCTGTGTAAAATTCTTAGCTTGTAATTCCCAGATTGTAATTAATATAAACTAAGATCTCACACCTGCAAATTTTAGGGCTTAGATTACCAATCAATAACTTTTTCTATTCACCTAAGATCCCAGACTTTTTATAACTTCCTAACACTTCCCTAAGTAATGAACAAAAGTTTTCATGATCAGTGTTGCCAAACTGAACTTTTGTGGGATGATGGAAATGAACTATAATCTGCCCTGACCAATGACAGCCAATAGCTACATGTGGCTATTAGACACTTGAAATGTGGCTATTGTGAATGAGTAACTAAATTTTAAAGTTTACTTAAATTAAAATAGTAAAATGTGAATAGCAGCCATTATGTTGGACAGAAAATTCTAGACTATGTAATTGGGACAGAGTGTGGATTTTACGTAAAGTTTTATTTAAAAAAAATTTTAAAGATTTTTATTAAAAATAAATAAATAAATAAATAAATAAATAAATAAATTTTATTTTTTTAATTCATGATAGAGAGACAGAGAGAGGCAGAGACACAGGCAGAGGGAGAAGCAGGTTCCATGCCAGGAGCCCATCACAGGACTCGATCCCGGGACTCCAGGATCACGCCCTGGGCCAAAGGCAGGCGCCAAACTGCTGAGCCACCCAGGGATCCCCCTATGTAAGGTTTTAGTCATAGCAATTCTACCTTTCTTGAGAACAAGGTTTTTACTATCTCCTGGCTCCAGTTTCTCTATTTCTAGTACCTTGAGATACTTTCTTTTTCTTCTTTTTTGACATTAAAAAATCTGACATACAGTAAACAAAACAAATTTAGAATGTACAGTTTTTTCATTAAGTTTTCATTAAGTTTTAACATATGTACACAACTGTGAAATTACCAACGAAGGTGAAGATAACAAACATACTCTTCACCTTCAAAAGTTTCTTTATGTTTCTCTGTGAGCCTTCTCTTCCTGCCCTCCTTGCACCCACCCTTCCCAGGCAACCACTGATCTGCTTTCTGTGATTCATCAGTTTGCATTTTCCTGAATTTTATGTAGATTGGAATCATATAGTAGGTATGTTTCTGGTACTTTTTTGTCTTACTTCTTTCAAAACCAAATAAAATTATCTTGTGATTCACTATGTTCTCTTGTATATCAATAGTTCATTCTCTTTTATTGCTGAGTAGTATTCCACTACACAGATATACCACAGTTTGTTTAGCCATTCACATAGTGATGGAAATTTGGCTTGATTCCACTTTTTTTTTTTTTTATAAATTCTTTTCATTTTTTTTTTTATTTTTTATTTAATTTATTTATGATAGGCACACAGTGAGAGGGAGAGAGAGGCAGAGACATAGGCAGAGGGAGAAGCAGGCTCCATGCACGTGGGAGCCTGACTCGGATTCCCGAGTCTCCAGGATCGCGCCCTGGGCCAAAGGCAGGCGCCAAACCGCTGCGCCACCCAGGGATCCCTTGATTCCACTTTTGGACCATTACAAACAAAGCTGTTACAAACATTTGTACACAGATGTTTTCATTCCTTTTGGGTAAATACCTTAGAGGGCATAGCTGGATCATATGCATACAGGTGTATGGCTAACATTCTAAGCTGCCAAATTGTTTATCAGAGTGCCAATAACATTTTACATTTTTTCACCAGCACTGTATGAGAATTCCAGTTGTTCCACATCTATGACAACACTTGGTATAGGTCTTTTTATTTTAGGTTTTTTAAAGTAAACTCCACACTGGGAGGAGCTTGCACTCAAGACTTTGAGATCAACACCTGAGCTGAGATCAAGAGTCAGAGGCTTACCTGACTGAGCCACGCAGGTGCCCCTAGGGCTTTTTAATGTCTAGGCGTTCTAATAGGTGGTATCGCATGATGGTTTTAATTTGCATTTTCCTTCTGCCTACTGATGCTGAACACTTTCTCTTGTGATTGACATCTAAGTCTTCTTTGGTAAGGCAACTATATAAGTATTTTTCCCATTTTAAAATTGGGTTGTAAAAATAAATAAATAAAATAAATTTTTTTTTTTTTTTTTTTTATTATTGAGTTTTAAGAGTTATTTATATGTTCTGGGGATGCCGGGGTGGCTCAGTCAGGTGTCTGACTCGATTTCAGCTTAGTTTATGACTTCAGGGTCGAGAGACTGAGCCCCATGTCAGCCTCCAAGCTCCACATTTAGCATGAAGTCTGCTTGTTCCTCTCCCACCCCACCCACTTGTGCATGCTCACTCTCTCAAATAAATAAAATCTTAAAAAAGAAAAAAAAGTTCTTTATATGTTTTGATACAAGTTCTTTATCAGTTCCACAAATTGCAAATATATTCCCCTAATCTGTGGCTTGTCTTTTCATTCTCCTAACAGTTTTTCAATGACTAGCAGCTTCTAATCTTTTTGGTCTAGTTCACCAATTTTTTTCTTCTACAAATTATTTATTTGGTGTCAAAAAAATGTTTGCCTAACTCATAGTTGCAAAGACTTTCTGGTTTGGTTTCTTCTGTTTGCTTTCTGGTTTAAGTTTGAAATTTAGGTTTCTGATATATTTTAAACTAGACAGATAGTAGAGGTAAGCAATAAAACCAAAAACTGGAGGTAGACCAGACTAATCAAGGAAAAAAAAAAAAGAGAAAGGAAACATATTACTAATACCAAGAGAGAGATATAGTTACAGATCATACGTACAGACATTTAAAAAAGATAATAAGGAAAATGTTATGAATAATTTTATGCCAATAAATTTGGTGACTTCAGGAAAATAAATTTACAGTTTAAACTTCTACTCTTCATTATCTTTTAAGAAAATGAAAAAACAAGCCCTTATACAAGTATAATTGCAAAAACACATTTATAATAAAGGAGTAATATCCAGAATATATAAAGAGATATTGAAACACAAGACAACTCTATTAAAAAATGGGCAGAAAAAAATGTGAATTAGATACTTTCACAAGGAAGATATATAGATGATGGTAAATAAGCATGTGAAAAAAAATGCCTCAACATCATCAGACATTAGGGAAATGCAAAAAAAATTTTTTTTAAGATTTTATTTACTTATTCATTTATTTACTTATTCATTAGAGACATTACCTCTCAAGAGAGGTAGAGAAATAGGCAGAGATATAGGTAGAGGGGAGAAGCAGGCTCCCTGTGGAAAGCCCAAAGTGGGACCCTGGGATCACACCCTGAGCCAAAGGCGGAAGCTCAACCACTGAGCCACCCAGGCGCCCAGGAAATGCAAATTAAAGCACTACTTTAGGGCAGCCACAGTGGCCCAGCGGTTTAGCACCACCTTCAGCTGGGGGTGTGATCCTGGAGACCCGGGATTGAGTCCCATGTTGGGCTCCCTGCACGAAGCCGGGTTCTCCCTCTGCCTCTCTGTCATAAATAAATAAATAAAATCTTTAAAAATAAATAAATAAATAACTTTAGTTATTTATATGTTTCCACAATATAAAACTATACTATCTGGGAGCACCTGGGTGGCTCACTCGGTTCAGCACCTGACTTCAGCTCAAGTTATTTATTTTTTAAAGATTTTTAAGATTTATTTATTTATTTATTTATTTATTCATAGAGACAGAGAGAGAGAGGCAGAGACACTCAGCTCAAGTTATGATCTCAGGGTCCTAGGAGATGGAGCCTCATATAGGGCTCCCTGTTTAGCAGGGAGTCTGCTTGTCCCTCTCCCTTTGCTTCTCCCCACCTTATGCTTTCTAATAAATAAAATCTTAAAAACAAACAAAAAAAGTGTATTATCCTTTAATACAGCTACACATTTAATACTTAAAAAGTATTTAAAGAACTGAAATAAGAATTAGTTATGACTGAAAAAATCCCTCAGTGTTTCTGATATATGCAAGAGTTCTGCTGAAATCGTTTTAAATAACTGAATATAATAAGATGTCAGTATATGCTCATTAAAATGGCAAAATTAAAAAAATGACAAATTAAAATTAAAAAATTTTTAAAAAATGACAATACCAAATTTTGAAGAGGATACGGAACACCTAGAGATCTAGGTGGGAATGTAATACGATATGAATACTTTGGATATAAATGATCATCACATGTTTATTCATAACAACCCAAATCAAGAAAAACTATCCATCAACAAACGAATAAATTATACAATAAAAATCCTTCTGTTAATACATATATTAATATGGATAAACCTCAAAATCATTATGTGAGTAAAACAAGCCAGGCGCAAAAGTTAACAGAATGATCCTAATAATGTAAAAATCTATAAGAGCAAAATTATTCTATAACAAAAAAAACTTAGTTGTGTGGGGGTGGGGACTGATTGCAAAAGGGAATGAGGGAACTTTTGGGGGGTAATATAATTGTTATCTTGATCATGACAGTTACATAATAATGAAATGCACACTTCATTATTTATAAATTGTATCTTAATTAAAATCGATCAATTCTTAGATTTCTAACTCTAATTCCAATATTCTTCGCATTCAACTACTATAAATTATACTTTAATTTATACAAACTTTGGCAATCAGATCTCACATTAAAGGGAAAAAACTCAGGAAAGGACTCCCTAGGGCTGATTAAGCTCTCAAGTGACTATCATGCATGGCTCTGACTTACCTGTCACTATAGAGTTTTAGAAGGTGAAAGCAGACATCTTGAAGTGGTCTCTGTGAATTTTGCTCCTCCTCTACCACATAGCCAGAGCCCTCCAGGTATGAAGGAAGTGGGGAGCAGGCATATCTGTCAGCTTCAGAGGAACTCTTGAGGGGAAGAATTTGATAAAACAATACATCAGTTGTGAGTGTATTTCACTAGATGTGATCATGTATCAATTACTTAGGCACATGTATTAAGAATGATGACACCCTAATGGAATGTGTCAAGATCTTCAGCTTATTTTAAAAGATGACATGGCCCACCTGTCTTCAAGGGACTATCAAAGATTTTGGATAGCTCTCATCAATCCTCATATCTCTCTTGTCATAATTCTTACTACACTCAGTTTCTTTAGTGTTCTCTTTCTCCTGACAAATGATATCAGAGACAGTAACTATTGACAGGAAGAAAATAACTGAAGAAATGATGGCTTTGAAAACACTAATAGTGGTACCTCAGTGGCTCAGCTAATTAAGTGTTTGGCTCTGGGTTTCAGGTCAGGTCATGGTTTCAGAGTTGTGGAACTGAGGCCTGTGTTAGGCTCTGGGCTGCTGTGGAGTCTGCTTGGGATTCTCCACCTCCCTCTGTCCCTCCCCCTACTCCTTGCACTCTATCTCTAAAGAAAAAAATATATTTAAAAAACCCACATTAATTATATTTTTAAAAGATTTTGCTTATTTTAGAGAGAGAGCATGAGGGAGGGGGGAGCAGAGAAGTGGAGGGAGAGGAAGAGCAAATCTCAAGCAGACTTCCTATTGAGCACAGAGTCCAATGTGGGGCTCAATTTTACAACCCTGAGACCATGACCTGCGCTGAAAACAAGACTTGGATGCTCAACCAACTTAACCACCCAGGCACCCCTCACATTAATAATACTTAAACCTCAACACTGTCAAGGCATATGAAATGTGATATTTAGAGGTAACTTTTTCAAGCCTGCTAATTTGGGGCTATACCAAACTTGAGGTTGGGCTGTATCTCAAGGAATTCCCAAAGGAATAAGACAGCATTAGGAATAAAGAAAATTCCTCTCATTTGGGGGTAGGAAAACAGCTTCAGGAAAGTCAACTGTGGAAACGTCATATTAAATGAAATAGAAGCAGTCAGTCACTTAGAGAATTTTAAGAGTAGCCCTATCCAGAGGCAGGAGAAAAGGAAAGTTTCCCATCAGATTTCCTGGGTTCATTTTTTAAAAAATTTTATTTATTTATTTATTTATTTATTTATTTATTTATTTATTTATTTATTCGTTTGTTTGAGAGAGAGAGAGAGAGAGAGAGAGCGCCAAGCACAGAGGGCAAGGAAAATGGAGTAGACTCCCCACTGAGCAGAAAGCCTGATGTGGGGCTTGATCCCAGGATCCTGAGATCATGACTTGAGCCAAAGGCAGACACCTAACCAACTGAGCCACCCAGGCACCACTCCAGGGTCCATTTCAATTTTATGGTACTTTCAAAAAAAGCAGTTAGGAAAAAGTATTATGAAGTGTGACTTGGATGGTTTTTTTCTCTGCAGTACTTTTCTGGCAAAAACAGGACTTCCAAAAAAAAAAACAAAAAAACAGGACTTCCCCCATGACTCTTGGTTGGCTCTACTGGACAAAGATACCTGAAATGCTTCTTCATACATGCTGAGTGCCCTGGAAATGGAGGCTGTTGGTGGAAGCAAATACCAAAGATGGACAGCCAAGGCACGTTTCCAATCCAAAAATGAGCACACATTGATCTGTCTGTGCTCTGTGAGCTGCCATACCTGGAAGAGATAAAATCATTATCAAGCTATGTGTTATACATTACCTTGTTACTGCCCAAATCTGCAAGTTATTCACTTATTATTCAAGTAACATTTTTTTTTTTTAAACCCAACATGGGGTTCAAACTCATGATCCCAAGATCAAAAGTTGTATGCTCTACTGAGCCAGCCAGGTGCTCCTGTTAACATTTTGCATGAACTAGGTTGGCAGTGTTAATGATCCAAATATAAAATACACAGTTCCTTAGTGGCAGGTGAGGGTGTATTTGGACAACTGGTGCTCTGAGAAGAGATGAGAACCACAGAGTGAAGAGGAGGTTTTCTTACTGGCCAGAGTTGCCATCTTATAAAACTTTAAGTTATGCAAAAATTCTGACCAGCTACTTCATTTTTGGAAAGTAACATCGAGAAGTCAATCATGTAGGCAGCAAAAGAAAACTTGCTTATGATAATTATGGCATATTACCATAAAATGAACAGAAGTGGCTATTAAAAAGAATGATGCTACATGACATGAAAAAATGTCCATAGTCAGTTAACTTGCAGAACTGCTATGTATAACTGATTTTATTGCAATATACACACATGTATAAATATGCACACATATACGTTGATATAGACTTAAAAATGTCTGGAAAGAGACTACAAATTACCACTATGGTAAGGGACATAGTGAATCTTAATGTTTTAATTTCTATGTAACCAGTTTTTTTTTTAGAATGTACATGTTGTATCTTTGTAATTTGAAAACACTTCCACTAAAACTTAAAAACAAGTTAGTTAGTTATGTGTCATGGTATACCATTTAAAAAGATAGCACTTTCCCTTAACCTCAAGCCATCTTGAATTTATAAGAAAATTTTATGCAAGTTTATGAGAAAAGAAGAAAGTACCGGTTTTCCAGCCAACAATGCAAAGATCCGCAGTCTCTCATCCTGGATGAAACAGTTAGCCTGGAGCTGTTGCCAGTCCACCAGCTGCATGGTAAGCAGCTCCCGGATTGACTGGCTACCCACCAACTGGGATAAAAGAAGGGCAAGACGATGATCACCTACAAGATAAACAGAAGTTCTCTGGTGATCACTGAGGACTAACAGACTTGGGGAAATACCTGGGGGAATTATCTTCTTTCTTCTAGTCCTCAGGAGGAAGAACTTTACTACTTTCTGCAGTAGTGCCTAAATACTGATGGAGGGCTTACCATTTTCTGCTTGGGTAGAAAATATTCAAAGTAGATTAACCTAAATTACATATAGAGTGTATAGTATACAGAGTTCAATGATAGATCTGTTACTTCTGTGACCCTAGATAAAGTACGTCATCTGTAAAATGGAGCAAAGTATTATCTAATTCAAAGGTTTATATGGTGAAAACTGAGATGACATAACTGAAAACATGCCCAATTAGAATAAGCTATTCACAGCGCAAGTGAAGATGAATGCCAGAGGAATTGGATCTCAGTTGAAGGACAGTATACCAGTTACTGGACTTTCAGCAAGTGGACCTTTTGAAGGGCATGATCTTTTTCAAAAAGGTTTTCCTTGTGTGAACTTCTGCTCAGTCATCCTCTTGAATTACCAGAAAAAAATCTGTTTGCTCCCTAAAATTACTGAGAAACCCAGGCATTCCTGATGTATGAAACTGAAAAGTACGGACAGGTGAGAATTTTTGCCTTAAAAAAAAAAAAAGAAAAAGGGCAGCCCCAGTGGTGCAGCGGTTTAGCGCCGCCTTCAGTCTGGGTGTGATCCTGGAGACCCAGGATCGAGTCCCATGTCGGGCTCCCTGTGTGGAACCCGCTTCTCCCTCTGCCTGTGTCTCTGCTTCTCTCTCTCTCTCTCTGTGTATCTCTATGAATAAATAAAATCTTAAAACAAAAACAAAAACAAAAAGAAAACATATCCAACTAGACGGTACTGAGAAATGGCAAACTGAAATCTAGAGGAAAAGTCTATGTATGCAGTATAAATAGAATCACTGACTCTTTCACTCTCCCAGGTCCAATAATCTTTTACTACAAATTTTTAATTACAAAGGCTGAAGCAATAAAAAGATTCTTGGGGCACTTGGATGGCTCAGTGGTTCAGCATCTGCCTTTGGCTCAGGGTGTGATCCTGGGTCCCCAGATAAAGTCTTGCATCAGGCTCCCCGCAGAGAGCCTGCTTCTCCCTCTGCCTACGTCTCCACATCTCTCTGTGTTTCTCATGAATATATAAATAAATAAAATCTTTTAAATAAACAAATAGATTCTCATTAACCAGAAAGTGAGGGGACAGAAATTCCAGTTAATGAAACTTCCAGTTAAGCTGTACATTAAGAGAAAAATGTTTAGTTTCAGCCCTTACAACAAACCTCCTAGTCAAGTCCTTCTTTTGTTTTTGTTTATGGGTCAGCGCTTACACGTCTATATAAAGTACCATCCTGCCACAAAAGTTTCCTTCACAAACAAGAGAGGTCTAGAGGACAGAAATCATGCCATCGGGAACACATCTGGAAATGTGAGGCCAAGTGGTCTCTCTGCATATATGTAATCAAAGCATGACTGGACTATGATTCATGCAGTAAGTGCTGTAGCCCACTTGACCATGAGCTGCTGGTATTCTAGGTGACAATACTAAAGGAAAAAAGAAAAGATATTTAAGTGTATCTAGAGAACCCAAAAGAGAGGATTTATTGACCAAGATGTATAAATATCCTGGTCACCAGAGATGGCTGAGTTCAGAGCTTAATACAATCATTCATTAAGAGCCTTAGCTTTAATTACACAGTTAACCAACCAAACTGCTTCTGCCAGGCATCCTTGACTTTTCACAGACTTTCCCATTGATGAGGACATATACTGAGCAAATGGTATAGCATTCTAGGGTACTCTCTCAAATTAATTTTAATGTATGGTACAGGTAAGAATATATACTAATCTGCATATGAATATCCAACTAAAAGACTATTTATATTTAAATTACCTTGGCACTTTTGTCAAAAAAATCAACTGAATAAAAGTGGAAGGATTTTATATTTGAAATCCCATTTCCATTGTATTTTTCTATGCTCATTCTTATGCCAGTACCACATTGTCTTGACTGCTGCAGTCTTATAGAGGTTTTGAAATCAGATAGGTGTTGTGTTGCATGACTTTTTGTTCTTTTCCAAAGCTGTTTAAAGATTTTTTACATTTCTAAATAATGATCAGCCTATTAATTTCTGCAAAAATGCCTGCTGTAGACTTTGAGGGAAAATGCACTAAATACACAAATTAACAACCTGAGGTTCATAATGCATCAGTGCTTCTCATTTTGAGTGGTTTTGTTCCCAAGGGAACATTTGGCAATGTCTAAGAGGTATTTTCTGGTTGTCACAGCTGAAGGTAAAGGACTTTTATAGGCAGGGGGCAGGGATGCTGTTAGGTATCTTGCAATGCCCAAGACAGCCTCAACAAAAAATTACCAGCCAAAAATGACAATGGAAAAAAAAATAAATTAAATTTAAAAAAAAATGACAATGGTCCTGAAGCTGAAATGTATTCTGCAAATGTAAAATGTATTTCTTCATTTATGTAGGTCTTTATTTCCTCAGCACTGCTTTATAGTTATAGTACAAGTCTCATTTTTGTTACATTTATTCTTTAGGTATTTTATTCTTTCTGACATTATTGCGAATTCAACTGTTTTTCTAATTTCATTTTTGGATTGCCTGTTAATAATACACAGAAACACAACTGAATTTCGTATTCTAATCTTGAATCCTGAGACCTTGTGGAACTATTTAGTCCCACTGCCTTTTCTGTGCATTCCTTGGGGCTGATATGTCTACATACAGAATCACGCCATCTTTGAAAAAAGACAGTTTTACCTCTTCCTTCTTAATCTGTATGACTTTTGCTTCTTTTCCTTATCTGATTACACTGTCTACAAAATCCATTACAATGTTGTATAGAAATGGTATTCCCCATCTTACAGTGAAATCATTCAGTCTTTCAACTTTAAGTATGATTTTAACTGTAGGTTTTTTGTACATCTGGTTTGATATTAGGGTAATAATGTCATCACAGAACAAGGTGGAAAGTGCTCCCTCTATTTTCTGAAAGAGCTACAGAGGATTGGTACTGTTTCTTTAAAAACAGTGTTTACTGGGACGCCTGGGTGGCTCAGTTTTGAGCGTCTGACTTTGGCTCAGGGTGTGATCCTGCAGTCCCGTGATTGAGTCGCACATCAAGCTCCCTGAATGGAGCCTGCTCCTCCCTCTGCCTAAGTCTCTGCCTCTCTCTGCCTCTCATGAATAAAAAACATTAAAAATAAATAAATAAAAAAGTGAAGATATATGGAATTTGGCTTTTCTGAGTGAAGATTTTTAATTATTCAATTTCTTGTTATAGATCAATTTGGATTATCTACTTTTTCTTGAGTCAGTTTTGGTAATTTATATTTTCTTAGGAATTTGTCAATTTTATCTCAGTTGTTGAATTTGTTAACACAGAATTTCTTATAATATTTCCTTTTCTGTAGGGTTAGTAGTGATGTTCTTTCATTTCTGTTTTTTGGTAATTTGTCTTTCCCATTATCAGTGTAGTCAAAGGTTTGCAAACTTCCTTAATCTTTTCAAAGACCTAATGTTTGGTGTTACTGATTACTGTTTTTAATGGTGCCATTTTCATTGATTTCTGTTCTAATCTTTACTGTTTCTTCTCTTCTGCCTTTTGGTTTAGTTCTTATTTTGTTAGTTTCTTAAGGTAGAAGCTTAGGTTATTGATTTGAGGTCTTTCTTCTTGTTGGGTAGGTATCAGGTAACACTGACAGTATTCAAGTATTTTACATTCTTGATACTCTATTTAGTTGTTCTATCAATTTTTAAAAGTGGAGGTAGTGAAGCAAAAGTTTTTGATATGGTGAAAGGTAGTGCCTCGCCAAAAGTCTAACCTTAAAGAAAAGAAAAAAAAGGAGGAAAAAGAGTTTGTGAACAAATAAATCTAAGGACCTGACTTCCTTAAGATCCTCTTTTGCTGTACATATACGTGTTGGTGAGCATAACTTTATAAAAGGCCAATCCTAAAGACAAATTCTCAGTGTACAAAAATATATGAAGACCACAAAAGACATTGAGCTAAACATGTAGTGATAGTGGAATGCAACTAGTCATGTATGTAAGTTCTTGATACTAGCCTTTTCTATGATTTGTTCCTTACAATCCAAACTGGCCAAGTCCTCCAAAAATAAATCCAGTTCAAGGCTCCAATTAGTTGGTTTCAGATGAGTTAGGTTTCAGTAAAAATGTTTGATGAGGGATCTTATTATACACATAGATTAAACTGGACTATGCCATTTATTATTATTATTATTTTTTTAAGATTTTATTTATTTACTCATGAAAGACACACAGAGAGTCAGAGACACAGATAGAGGGAGAAGCAGGCTCTATGCAGGCAGCCCGACACGGGACTCGATCCCAGGTCTCCAGGATCACACCCTGAGCTGAAGCAGCGCTAAACCGCTGAGCCACCCGGGCTGCCCGCCATTTTTTATTCTTATCAAGATTTGTGTCTGGATAATTATTAAGTACTTGCTGAATGCCTCTCATTAGTGGAAGGGAAACTAAAAAGAGCATTAATATATAATGGGAAGTCCTAAAAAAAAAAAAAAGTAAATATCTTAACCCAGAAGTTAAATTTACATATTTATTTACTTGAATGAAGTAAGCGAATTAATGTAAAATACCTATGTTTAAAAGGTTTGGAGTGTTACTTACAGTGGAGGGTGGGGGGGCCTATATGTCAAAAAAGGAATTCAGTAACATGGTACATTTGTAGATTAAAAAAATACTAAGAACCATTTGACTATAATATTTATCGAACATAAAAAGAACACATGATATACACACAGTAGGATACCATCTTTGAAAAATTTACATGCATATTTACTTTGCGTGCATTTACTTTGTGTGCACAATTTTTTTTTTAAGATTTATTCACGAGAGACACAGAGAGAGGCAGAGACATAGGCAGAGGGAGAAGCAGGCTCCCTGAGGGAAGACTCGATCCCAGGACCAGAGGATCATGATCTGAGCTAAAGGCAGATGCTCAACCACTGAGCCACCCTGGTGTCCGAACCCCCACCTACACGAATTTTAATATACCTTATATATTCCAAAGTAAACAGTTCAAGTACAAGCTGTACATTGAAATGTATTTAGTAAATGCTAAAGGACTTAGGTGATTTGGGTTTATTGCTTTTTGCTTATCTGCATTTTCTAGTTTTACTACAAATGTGTAGGTAGCATAAAAACTGAAATAATTTTAACTAAGTAAACTTAATGTTTAAAGTACTAGAAAGAAAACTAGAAACCAGTCCCTATTCTGGAGGAATCAGCAATCTTCCTGAGAAGTTTATAATTACTTAATTCAGGTTAGAAGACAAAGACAAATCTACAATTAAGGGGCAGAGACCACTAGTGAGTAGGATGTAGATAAAGGTGTGCAGAAGGACCATACCTGACTGCTGGGCCAGAGAACAGGCCTCACTGATCCTCTTGCCCGTGAGGTAGCTGAAGACAGCCTCCACAGGCTTGTCTTTTCGGGTTAAGGAGACTTCCTCCTCTATTAGAGGTGCGGCAGTATGGGATAACCAGCGAGAGAAAGTTCTTCTTCGTTCCAGAATCTGAATGTATTCACTGGGCTCATCCAGCTGGCTGTCAGGCTCCTTCAGGTGGCCCCATAAGGCTTCACATAATGTCCATGTTAGGCTCCAGTGCTTCACAACTAAAGAAGGGACAGGAAAACAGTACTGATATGAAGTCAAAGTACCTACAGAGAGAGGACATCACTGTAATTGTGGCATTAAAATACATAAATTAATAAATACCTCAAACAACCACTCAAGTTAATTTCCCTAAATTTGTCTCCAGCTCACTCTGCTGTGTCTTACAAGTTCCAGTGTGTAGTATAACTGCTTGTTCACTCTATGTTCCTGTGATACTTCTATAACAAATATAATTCTATGTTCCTTTAAACAGATTATTCTATCTGAATTATGGCTAATATAATCTCAAATGACAGAGAAAAGTCCTCTAATTTGATTAAATTCTGTTTACAAAATGCTTTACAAAACATGAAGTGCTCTAAAAACTTGTGAGGGAGTCTTCCCTCCTGCAGCAGGTATAGCCTAGCATATAGTGAGTCTGAATGACAGTTTAAAGCATTTAAGAGTAAAGCCAACTCTAAACTACACCATGTAACTATACAGTAGTTACCATCTTTATTTTATAAATGAGGAAACTAAAGTACAGAGCATTATGTGACTTGCTTAAAGTTACAGGCAACATGCAGCAGAGCCAAGCTTTGAACCCAAGTAATCTGAGTCCACCTCTATATTCTTAACTACTGTTGCTCCTCAGGAAGGACAACAAAACGAAAGAATCATTTACCACTAAGCCAAATACAAGTATACAATGGTAAGATGACTCACATGTTTGAAAAGAAGATAACTAAAGCAAACACAAAGAAATGAATATACACAATTCCCAAAATGTGTGGCATGGAAACAGTCTAAAATAGTCACCATTCTTCAATAATGTTGAAATGTTATGAAACATCTAATTAAGTATGATTTTCTACTATTTGAAATAGTAAGTTCCCAAATTAGGAAAATATTTATCAAAGTATGGTGTAGAAAACCATGGTCACAATAGTTATAGAAAGGTAACAGGGAGGTTAGGAAGGCAAGTTATGAACGCTAAAACTGTTGGGAAGAACAAGTGGTACTTAAGATGGACATAGAAGAATGGGTAGGATGTAAAAAGGAAGAAGGAACAGCTTTTTCTCCCTATGTTCTCTGGGTGGAGGAAGGAATGCAACTTCAAAAATCCAAGGAATCTGGCAATTGTTCCTGTGAACAAGGACTTGCACGTTAAAAGCCATAAGAATAATTGTAAAAAGGTTATCATTTCTTCTTCCTAGAGATTTTGCTCATTCCAACTCAACTATAAACAAGTGAGAGCTTGGGCATCCGCTGACTACATTTGCATAAGGAAATTTGTCCTCCTATGAACACATGCTCCTACTCTAGTTCCTGAAACACCAAAGGTTAGAACAGTCCAACTTACTCTGTGCTTCCAAAAAATCTCCTGATGCTTTCTTAACCCAATTTGCATAGTCATGAATGACAGCAACTCCTGGATTAGGGACAATGAGAGGACACAGTTCATCCACATGGACGGTACTATGTTTTAATTTGAGCTCCAGAGGTATCTGATATAATTGTAGGTCTTCATCTGGCTTCTTTTGTCTCAAACTGAGTTTTTCCAAATGAACTTTGAATGGAGACTCAGTTAGGCTATAAGAACAAATGACAAGACAGAAAATAAAGATAAGACAGATGCTAGAATTTTCCTATAAATCTTTATATCTTTTTATGATTACAAAGAGAATGCAAAACACGTCCCTATGATTTTACAGAAATTGTATTTTTTAATGCCAAACTATAATGAACTTATTTGCCATATACTAAGTAAACAAATTATCTGGCCCATGCATTCAGAATCCAAAGGCTCTTATTATGCTGAGTGAAGTAAGTCAATCGGAGAAGGACAAACAGTGTATGTTCTCATTCATTTGGGGAATATAAATAATAGTGAAAGGGAATATAAGGGAAGGGAGAAGAAATGTGTGGGAAATATCAGGAAGGGAGACAGAACATAAAGACTCCTAACTCTGGGAAATGAACTAGGGGTGGTGGAAGGGGAGGAGGGCGGGGGGTGGGGGTGAATGGGTGACGGGCACTGAGGGGGACACTTGACAGGATGAGCACTGGGTGTTATTCTGTATGTTGGTAAATTGATAAATAAATCTTTTAAAAAAAAAAATAAAGGGAAGATGTGCAGAAAAAAAAAAAAGAATCCAAAGGCTTAAATTTATTCTTTAGGTCAGGTCATAACAAGAATGGAAATCAATATAGTTCCACTTGGGGCAGCCCGAGTGGCTCAGCGGTTTAGTGCCGCCTTCAGTCCAGGGTATGATCCTGGAGACCCAGGATGGAGTCCCATGTCAGGCTCCCTGCATGGAGTCTGCTTCTCCCTCTGCCTGTGTCTCTGCCTCTCTCTCTCTCTCTCTGTGTCTATCATGAATAAATAAATAAAATCTAAAAAAAAAAAAAAAAAAAAGAGTTCCATTTGGAACTGGTTTCAGTATGTATCTAGATATTATGAAATCCAAGGACCAAAGGGCATTGTGGGATACTGATTTCTCAAGTTACACTTCATGAGGTATCAAAAGTTGTGAGGCTAAGCTTATATATATACTGTAGAACTGATTCTAAATTAAGATGAACATATAATCAATCTGGCTCTGATCTGATTTTAAGATTGATATTAACAATTTTCAAAATATCATGACATTGGAGCACCTGGGTGGCTCAGTTAGGTGTCTGCCTTAGGCTGGAGTCATGATCTTGGGGTCCTGGATTGAGCCCTGCACTGGCTTCCTGCTCAGCAGGGAGTCTGCTTCTCCCTCTCCCTCTGCCCCTCTCACCACCAACTCCTCGCTTGTGCTCTCACTCTCAAATAGATAAATAAAATCTTAAACAAAACAAAACAAAACTTAAAAACCTACAAAATATCATGACATCATGCATAACCTAGGTTTAGAATCAACATTCCTGACTGTGAGGTTCAAGAGATGCTGTTGTTCTGTGTTTCTTCAAAGTCAACTTTAAAAATTAAGAATAGGTAATCACAGTCATTTAATTTGTAACAAAGCACAATTTGGGACGCCTGGATGGCTAAGCAGTTGAGAGTCTGCCTTTGACTCAGGGCATGATCCCGGAGTCCTGGGGTTGAGTCCCACATCGGGCTTCCTGCATGAAGCCTGCTTATCCTTCTGCCTATGTCTCTAACTCTCTCTCTCTGTGTCTCACATGAATAAATAAATAAAATCTTTTTTTTTTAATAAATAAAATCTTTAAAAAAAGGACAGCACAATTTATTATAAAAAGTAAATACGAAAATGTTATATATTTTGCACAAAACTGTATGCATACTACCTAATTACTACCAGAAACTATACATATATAATCTGCATGATATATATAGATCTATCCATATACATGCACACTCATACACATAGACAAAGTATACAGAACTATAAACACACATATGTTAATGATAAGGATTATGTAGTAATATATAACATAATACAGTTATCAGATGATCTTTTTTTTTTTTTTAAAGATTTATTTATTTATTCATTCAGAGAGAGAGCGCGAGAGAGAGGCAGAGACACAGGCAGAGGGAGAAGCAGGCCCTATGCAGGAAGCCCGAAGCGGGACTCGATCCCGGGTCTCCAGGATCATACCCCAGGCTGCAGGCGGCACTAAACCGCTGCGCCACCAGGGCTGCCCTTTTTTTTTTTTTTAAAGTAAGCTCTACACCAAATGTGGGGGGGGGCCTTGAACTCACAAAGCCAAGATCAAGAGTTTGTATGCTCTACCAACTGAGCCAGTCAGGAGCCCCTATTAGATGTCATCTTATTTCCAAATACTTATGCACAGATGATACAGTTTATACATTCACCTTATCAGATCCAAGATATAGGAATTGTGCCTAATTAAGAAGATACCTTATATATATATTAAAAAAAAAAAAAGAAAAAAAAACGCTTATAATAAAAAGGATGAAAAAAAAAAAAAAAACAAGGAATGCTGCAGTATCAGCTTTGGGTCTGTTACATTTTCAACTAAAGTTTAACCATTAAGGAAGTATTATATACTCTTCATACCCTGATGGTACAATGGAATCGTCTTATTATTCAGTTTAGTTTTTTTTTTTTTAGTTTTTTTTTATTGGAGTTCAATTTGCCAACATATAGCATAACACCCAGTGCTCATCCCAAGTGCCCTCCTCAGTGCCCATCACCCAGTCACCCTAAACCCCCCACCCACCTACCCTTCCACTACCCCTTGTTCATTTCCCAGAGTTAGGTGTCTCTCATGTTTTGTAAGTTTAGTTTTTAATTATACAAAGATCTTCTGCTATCTAAAACTGTACTAAGAACATTTCTAGAAAGATCACCAAAGCAGAGCTTTGACCTTGGGTCACCTCATAATGAAACGTTTTTGTCTTACCAACTAAGTTGCCTTTCTTAAAAAGCATAAGGAAAATGTGACTCACGATTTAACAGCTACTGGATTAGGCAGGAATCCATATTCCATAGAATCGGCAATCTGATGATTTTCCAGTTCATGTGAGCCACTCAGCTGTTCTCCACTATTAGCAAGAGTCCAATTGGGGCCCCAACCAACTCGAAATGAGCGTCCCATAAATAGGGCCATGTCCATCAAGAGTTTCCCCTTGCCATAGGTAACAGACTTTTCAAGAGGAACTAGGCCTGGTTGTCTGCGTGTACCCACGGTTTTCAATTGAATTTCAGGGGCTGGGCTGGGCACTGTAAACACAGAGGTCAGGGATGGAGGGACAGACCAAGGGGACGTGGATGGGATATTCATCAAAGATGCTGCTCTGGGAGTACGACATTCTTGTACAGAGGCACTTGGTGAAAGAAAAGATCCACTAGTGAACTTTGATTGTAGTAACCCACCAACTGAAACAGGGGGAAAAAAAGACTATTAGAAAATACAGTCTCTATTGCTTCTTGAACAGCAATAATCAGTGAGGATGAAATCACAGCTTTATCAAACCAACTAAATCAGATATTGGTGACAAGCAGCAAGTCAGAGTGAGTGTAATGCTCTTTCAACCAAGAAATCAAGGCAGGAATTTTAGTGATAACGAGCCCAACAACAATTATTGACATCAATAACAAACACTACTACTATTATTATTATTATTTTTTACTACTACTAATAGTATCCTCATTTTATAGGTGGAAAAATTGGGCTCAGAATAGTGTTTAGTCCAAATCCACAAAGCTATTAAGTGGCAGCACTGACAGAAGCCCAGGGAAGTCTAACACCAATGTTCATACCCTTGTTAGAATGTCAAATGTAACCATTCTTAGTCAACAGAAAAATTCAAACTGCTACCACTCTAATACTCAATGCTAGACTCAATGAAAGGAAAACCCACCGAGACATCTTAACACGTTTTGGAGGACAGTTCTTATTACTACTGCCTGTTTTCTAATCCTGCCTAAAGCAAGGAGTTAGTTATTGAAGTATAAGATTTTCATGTAGTGCCCATTATGGAAAAGGTTGTAATGAATGTTTAACTGGTAGTTTATTAGTTACAATATTTTTAAAATGGAAATTAACACTTGAAAGAATTGAAAACTAAACAGTTTTTCAGGCAACATAGACAAATCTCTTCCTGGTAGTTTCCTTGGCTTAAGGAACCAATCCAAATGTACTTAAATCCCTTAAACCCCCAATCCAAATGTACTTAAGTCCCTCTATCCTCAGTTCCACATAGTTAGAAGCCCACAAAAAGAAAAAGGGAAATCTTTAAAGTCAGATATTACTTCCCTAGGAATTTAGGGAGATTTAGGAAAAAGTAGAAATCTGACAAGTTACTGTGCATTTTAAGAAGCAACATTTGCCCCCAGAAGGCAAGAAAATAAGGATAGCATGAGGATTGCCCAAAAAGAGTACAGTGCAGGACAATTTGCTCATTTCTCTAAAATATGATAAAAATGAGGAAATCTGAGCTTACTACTTAATCCACATTCATAAGCAAATAAAGACATAACCCAAACAAATCACAAATGCTTTGTGTTCCATAAAATTTCTTCATCTACACCAATAAAGCTGATTATGGCTTTTAAAAACTGGCCCACTGGGCAGCCTGGGTGGCTCAGCGGTTTAGCGCCACCTTTGGCCCAGGACGTGGTCCTGGGGACCCAGGATTGAGGCCCACATCATGCTCCCTGCATGGAGCCTACTTCTCCCTCTGCCTGCGTGTCTGCCCCTCTTTCTCTCTCTCTCTCTCGAATAAATAAAATCTTTAAAAAAAACAAAAAAACAAAATCTGGCCCACCTAACAAATTTCTAAGAGTACATCTCCTCTTGACATCCTTATTATCATATGCCTTTAGGGGGATATTCGCTAGAGAAGCTGACTCAACTCAGAAGACAGGTGAAAAGCAGGACTTTACAGCTTTCTTGTAAAATAGCATCATTTACAGTACCTAAAGAACGGGATTTTGATGAGTGGGATGCTGAAATGGGGAGTCTGGGAGAACAGATTTCTTGAGAAGTATCTGCTTTAGAAGGAAGGTGACTGAAGCGTTGATCCAGAACCATATCTACATCTTCTTCATCAGCAAGCAATGATGCTTTCATGATCTAAAAAGGCAATATCTATAGAATGAATGTGTTCCCCGAAATCCAAAGGCCAAAAAAGAAAAATGCAGTTTCCAATAACAAATAAACTGCTCTTCCTACAGGCTCTGTCCAGAGTTAGTGTATTTGTGTGGCTGACTCTGTTATACTGTATGTACCTGAAGGGTAGAAATTATAGAATACTTTTTGTATCTAGAGTCTTGCCAAAGCCTGGCACACAGCAATTGCCCATCTGTTTGCTGAATGATTAACTTCAAATATAAGACAAAGGCTAAACTTATAGCATGCCAAAAGGCATAGGTAGGGGGAAGTAGAGATAGAGTTTAAATAAACCAGTATCTACTAGCTTATTAAGAAAACTTTTATGGAGCACTTTCTAGAGCCTCAAAACCACCCTAGGAAGGAAACAAAGTATATTTTATAGAGAAAAATCAGTGCTCACAGATGTTAAAGGACTTGTCTAAAGTCACATGGTAATAGTTACAAAATTGAGGTTGGAATCCAGGTCTTCTGAATCTCAATATAACCTTCCCCTTCCCTCCCAGAATGGAAAAATGAGACCCAAACAGGGGCCATATTCTTGTCTTTTTTTCTCATTCCAATGACCAGTCAATGCTCTTCAGTCAATAATTAAAGAAGCAGCCCAAGGTTATGCACGGGAGGTAAAGAGCAGTTTGGCTTCCTGTTGTAGGAAGGGTGGATTAGGACTTCACCTGTAAGACATGTGGATTAATTCCCAGTGAAGACGCAATGTGTGTTGAGGCAGACACGGGCTCCTGATCCTCAGGCACGCTCTCTTCTAACATGGAATCCAAAACTGGCTCCTGGGTGATATCTACCATGTCACTGTCCAGCTCCACAACCCTCCCTAACTGCTCCACCTCTGGGCTCTGGCTCTGTAGACAGCAGAAAGATCAGGGAAGCAGCATTAAATTACACCAGACAGACAGACAGCTTTTAGACCACATTTAGTTCATTCAGAACATGATATAGCAGGACTAGATTCTGCTGATCCTACGACAATGCAAGGTAGCATGTTTGCTAAAAAGGCTTCAACAATAATTATCCTAAATCCCCTCTGTATGTACTTGGGGGTCCAAATACAGATTCCTGAAATCACCCTTTTGTAATATATTCAGGTCTGGTGTCTGGATCCGAAGCCCCATACTGAACAAATAGTGGTCTTTAGACAAAGACTGCCTTACCTGATTTAGCTAGCAAATATAATTTTCTGATATACACAGGATAACCCTGCCCTTACACTGCCTTGTAGCCAGAAGCCTTTGGGAAAAGAGATTAAAAGGTCTCCAACAACTTGGCATTTTTTAAATGAAAACAATTAGAAATAAATTTCCAGTGAACATAATTTGGGGCCTGGAGTTTACTTTTTGGGTAACTGAATCCTAAAAGTCAGCTGGGCTCTATATATGTAGTACCATATAAGATACAAACAATGTTTATTTTCCCAAAAGGAAAAACAAAGTAATATTAGGAACTGTTTGGTGTTTTTCTTTTTCGTTTTGTTTTTTAAAATAAGCTCTATGTCCAAAGTGGGGGCTTGAACTCCTGATCCTAAAATCAAGAGTCCCATGCTTTACTGACTGAGCCAGCCAGGTGCCCCTAGGAACAATATAATCTTGGAATAATCCTTTTGTTCAAGTGCTTAGAATTAGATTTACATTTATTAAGCAGTTTTCAAGATATACTCATGACTAACAGTTTATGATCTGGAAAGGTAATAACTCATCAATCTGTAGGACACTGTAAAATAACTGGTTCAGCACAAATTCATTAAGTATATCCTAAACTTGCATATTACATCTGATAAAATGGTATCAAATGGCTGATAAAATGGTACCAATTTATGAAACATTCTCAAAATCAAAAGTTTTACTAATTATTTTTATCATGGTATCATCTGTAGATTATTAATATTCCAAAGTTTGAGGCTTATCTTCATAAGTGGCCTATTTCACGGAGACCTTCAAATTGATGCTATTATGTTAACAGGTAGTTTAAAAAATAATTTCATGGTTACTGTGGACAAAGAAATAGCCATTAATGTAACTTTTTCAACTTTAAAAAATAAAAAAAAAAGTAGACTTGGTCACAATGTTCCTGTTTTACTTACAAGACCTGTGGGAACACTCTAACTCCAAAGGTTCCTTCACAAGTTAGTTTTTAACCAATTCACTTTTAGGAAAAGTTATTAAACTACTTCACATCCTCTGTGTCAGCCTATCAGTGAGGATACCCTCTGTCTGTTGGGCTCCTATAATACCCCGTCTAAACTGTTTTTAATAATTTATCATGATATATTATGATTTCTCACATATGCAGTATTTATTTGTCTCACCACATTGTCAAGGCTTGAAAACAGATTATAGCCTACTTTTATTCTCTGTATCTATTATCAAGCATATTGTTAAAGCCAACATTCATCGGATATTCTCTTCATCAATTCTACTGCCTAGTGTGGTCCCTGGCATACAGTAGCAAAAGCAATTGATAATATGAAAGAACAAGGAGTGAAGATGGGTGGGAGGAAAGGAAAAAAGGGGAGGATGGTTTCAACTTACACTATTCAACAAAGAAATAACAGCAGCAAGAGATGTTCACTTAGAACAATTTGATGAAATCTACCCATTTTGCCTTAAACGACTTAGAGACCTAAGGGACCCAGAGTATTTTTAAGAAGTATCAAGGTTTTATTTGCTTCACCCTCATGCACAGATTCTGAAGCTATGAGGTATCATGTAATAACTGGATAAGGGGGAAACTATGAAACTATGAGGAACTAGTAAGCTCCTAGGACCCCCATTAGTGAATTTTGTTAAAGTATATCTAAGTAATTGCAATAAACTCCCCCAAAAGATGTCTGTGTACTTATTTTCAGAGAAATCTTGGGAGATCAGGTGCTTCTTCAAAGCCAGTCCTGAAAAGAAAAATAGACTAATAATAATAATAATAGAAAGATGGCTCAAAAGGGATCAAGGAAGTTTTTTTTTTTTTTTTTTGGTTTTGTTTTTAAAGGAAGCCCTTAGGAAATCTATGGAAAAGAGTAAATAAAATACTGGGAAAAGCAGACAAACAGAATATCTCTTTCATATATTATAATCTCTGAAAGTTGATCTTATTTATGTCTACATGGCAGCACGGTATATTACAATTCCTACATACAATGGTACTATCTGTAAAATGACTGTCTCTTTAGATATATGGAGGGTGAAGTTTCATGAATGAAACCTTCCATGAGGGACACCTGGGTGGCTCAGCAGTTAAGCATCTGCGTTCGGCTCAGCGTGTGATCCTGGAGTCCCAGGATTGAGTCCCACATCGAGCTCCCTGCATGGAGCCTGATTCTCCCTCTGTCTATGTCTCTGCCTCTCTCTGTGTGTCTCTCATGAATAAATAAAATCTTAAAAAAAAAAAAAAAAAAAACCTTCAATGATTTTAGGAACCTTCACTTTCCACCTCAAGAGAATATTCCTCATACAAAGCTGCCAAACCCTGAAAATAAAGCACCTCTTAATCTAGAACATAAAGTAATTCAAGTAGGTAAAGTAAATCATGACATCCTTTATTCAACAAAGGGTGAAAAACCAATCCATGGTCAAACAGGTATTTAAATAATTCATACTGTCCTTCCCCTCAGTTTTATCTAGTATAACTATTACTGTTGCCTGCTACCAAAATAACTGGTTTCCTAACTGCAAAAAATGTTTCATATTCATTTGGCTGGAAAATCAACCCTATCAACATTACGGTGTTCTCAGGAGGAATTTCATGTCACGGTTTCAAGGGCCCACAAAGTAAGTGTGTATATTTCTAAACATATATTCAGGGATATTACAACAAGAAGTGTAGGACAGTGCAACATTAATATCTAAAACAAAAAGGTTTCTAGTATCTATTTTAGAAATTTAGAAATTCTTCTAAATCCTAATCACTTCTTCCCTCTAAACAAATTTCTAATTCATTTTAATGTACTCATCAAGTAAGCAATAGTAAGTTTCTGAACCAAGTCAACTATTCTGTCCTGATCATACTGAACACAAGATACAGTGCAGTAAAATGTGGAAGTAAAAAGCGAATATGTCTCTCTGCCTAAATGCCATTTGAGGTCTTTCAACAAATGGTTCTAAAGCCTGACCACATATTTCAATCACCTGGGGGAAAGCATTTAAAATATAATTCTCCCTGAACCCCATGCCATAAATATGGAATTAAAGGTTACCAAAGTAGTGATGCAGTCAACTGAAAACTGGATCTCAGATCAGCATTTTGGAAATGTTCTAACTATCAAATGTTTTTGCAACTGCCCTGAATCATTTGTGTGATGAAAGTCTTTCTGTCAACATTTTCTCAAACTTCAAAGGCAAAGAAGAGATTATATGGGGCAGCCCGGGTGGCTCAGCGGTTTAGCACCGCCTTCAGACCGGGACGTGATCCTGGAGACCCGGGATTGAGTCCCACATTGGGCTCCCTGCATGGAGCCTGCTTCTCCCTCTGCCTGTGTCTCTGCCTCTCTCTCTCTCTCTCTGTGTCTCATGAACAAGTGAATAAAATCTTAAAAAAAAAAAAAAAAAAAAAAAAAGATTATGTGAAGATTCAGTTACCTCAATGTTTTCTGGCTGCATAGATTTACCTCTTTAGGAGCAAATCAAAATTAAGAACAAACTACAAAGAGGGGAATAGGGATATTACATAAAAGGGAGTGGGATAAAGTGACCATTAAACAAAAATACAGATCTTCCTAATACCTAAAAAACCCTCTACTCTCAACTCTGAGAACTTGAGATTGTGCACAGGAGAAGGGGAAAAAAAAAAAAAAGCTAGAGCGGACTGAGGGAACACAATGTCCCTGAAATCAAGCTCCCCAGGGGTGACAGTGTGAAGACAGTCATCTTGACACTAAGATGAAAAGACTGTGCTCTCTGCTCTCTGTTCCTGGTTCATTCAGATGGCTCAAGTAATTTCCTCATGCTAAATAAAATTTAGATCTTTGGTGCTAATGAAAGCTATGCAACTACTAGTATTTTCTACCTGTCTCACTTAGGTCTCTGGGTAATATGAAGGAAGAGTCCTTCTTTACTATTCTAATATGTTAGCCTAATACCTAAACAACTCTATCCGTTTCTCCCATTTCTGCTTTCTCCATCCAAAGACCACCCACTTCTTCAAAGGGGATATCTGAAAAAGATCCCACTTGCTGTATTCTCATTGCCCGTTTGCATCCTTACCACGTCTCTTTTTCCTATAACCTGGTTCTTGTGAAATTTTTTGGTGCTCTTATTAAAGAGTCCTCACCTACTGACGTGTCATCACAGAAATGTACAGTTATCTCTTACTGTTTGTATTCTGGAAATTAAACAGCCTAAAACAAAAACCACTGGTTGTCAAGACACATTACATAAATTTGCTCTATCCACAGATAAAGCTTTTCTTTCACAGCTGCATCTTTAGGATCTTAGAATTATTTTATTAGCAGAAATAAAGCTATCTGACTTATCTTGAGAAATACATATAATGAAAGATCAAAAAGACACTTTGGAGAGAAAGGGATTATACAAGGCATGAATCAGGAAAAAAATGAATGTGGAAAACTGGAAAACCAAGTCCATTTACAGCATTTCTTTAGGTCAGAAGAGATTTCTTAGGGACTTTATGCTACAAAGATTATGAACATAGAAGCCAATGTATTTCCCACTCCCCACTTTTATCATCCCCTCCCCTCACCTTATACGCGCAAATATGAACATACATACACAATAATCTCCAGAAAATGCCTCCCAAGAAATTATTTAATAAATCATAAAAAACGCACATTTCAGCAGCCATAAGAATTATAGCACAAAAAATTCCAAAGGTCCTGCTTTTAGCAGCTGAGAGGTAGAGGATGCTTTACAAAGAAATTCTGTATTAAGTTCTCTTCTTTGAGGGAGTATGGCAGCAAAGAAAAAAATTTTTTGTAACTTGATTGAATATAAACAACATCCAAAGAAAAGTAAAACTCTTTATGAGTTGGCAAAGAAACTACTTGATATTTAAATTACAACCCTTTCCCTGCACGGACAAAAGGTTTATACTGGCTTAACAATACTGAAAGAGTATGACACAAGTAATTGCAATAAACAATGCAGCCCTTCCCTCCCCACGCCAGATAATTCATTTATATTCTAAAACCTGATCTATTTTCAGAAAGATTATGTATTGTTAAAATACAAATATCAAGAGATTAGCTGAAGTATATAAGCAAACAATTTGAGAAAAATGGAGTTAAAAAACCCTTGCAGAAAGCTAATCGAACTTTTAAAAAACCACGGAGGTAATGAACAAGATTAAACTGCACATCAGGTAGTCAAGGAAATTAGGATTTACTTTGTATCAACCCACACAAGCAAAATGCTACCTTAAGTTGATAACTGAGCAGAGAATTCAGCAAGTCCAAATGAAAGAGAGGGAGGTGTTTAAGAATGACAATCTGTAGAAGGAATGATCCACACAGTATGAGAATTCTTTAAATCTCTCAATTTAAAAACAGATGCCAGAACCACCTCATGCCCTCCCTTGTACTTGTCTCAACGTGATTGCCAATACATTTGTACTCTTCAAAGTTCCAGGGGTCATAAACAGCTTTGTACTAGCTGAATGACTTGGTTTCAACTTCTGTATCATGGATTCCATTCAAATTCACTGTCCTGTCTCTACCTGGGGTGGAGGTGCTGGCTTGCCATTAAGAGCCATCTGGAATGGGGTAGCCTGGCCTGTAGGAGGCAAAGGAGCAGTCTTCAACTTCTTTGTACTAGTTTTAGATGGCCGTTCCTCCTCCTCTTCATCAGAATCCTGAAGGCCATACTTGGAAAAATGAGAGACCTAAGGAAAAGAAGAATCCAACAAAATTACTTTTTTCAAGATTTTATTTTTAAGTAATCTCTACATCCAACTCACAACCCCAAGATCAAACTCAAAACTCGCAACTCAAACTCATAACCCTGAGATCAAGAGTCATACACTCTACCAACTCAACCAGCCAGGTGCCCCAGAATCCAACAAAATCAATTTTAACACTTATATTCTTCAGAGCTTCCATAGTACTGTCCTTGCAATCATGCAGAATTAGCTTTAAGAAAAAACAAGAGAGCTATCAAAATATTTAAGGCATAATGAAATGTTATCACACATACCTGTCCTTAGATTTAGATGTTTAGTAAAAGTACTAGTTGCTCGTATATAAATACTAACTTATTTTTTTTTAATTTTTATTTATTTATGATAGTCACACACAGAGAGAGAGAGAGAGAGAGAGAGGCAGAGACATAGGGAGAGGGAGAAGCAGGCTCCATGCACCGGGAGCCTGACGTGGGATTCGATCCCGGGTCTCCAGGATCACGCCCTGGGCCAAAGGCAGGCGCTAAACCACTGCGCCACCCAGGGATCCCTAAATACTAACTTATTAATACAGAAAACCAAATCTAAAAAAGCCATTACTTTTTTAGTGCACAATGTATTGATGTGCAGCAAATGCACATTGATATACTGCCTAGTTGTTTGCTACAGACTTGTGTCAGGCCTTCAACTAGTTAAATAATCCAACTGGCTTAGAAGAGAAAGAAATCACGAGGTTAAAAAAATTAAGGGAGGGAGGAAGTCAACAGCTTCCTCACCAAAAAGCTTTAAATCAACTCTAGGAAGAGTTGATATCAAGAGACAAAAATTCTGCCTCATGTCTCTAATGATGCCACACACTAAAAAACATTCCTTAGAAGTATATCTAAATGCTCACAGAAAGAGGCAGAGATGTGTGAGCATAAAGTTTTTAATAGCTCCTTATTGTGCTAGGGTTTAACTAAGATGTGCAACTTGGAGAAATTCATGATTCATCTCTTCATCTCTTTCCTAATTTGTAAAAATAAAAAGAATTTAAGAGAGGATCTCTTCTAACACATTTTGTCACTCTTTATAAGAACTAAGTGACTGTGATACCTTAAACACCCAAGAACCCGTTTCAGGACGGTACTCTTTGAATTGAGCTCCCTGTTTCCTTGAAACTGCTTCCAATCTGCCCTCATAGTTGATATCAGCAAGTCGATCTGGGCTCTTTATTAAACAACGAGATGTTTTATCTGTTGGCCAAACTCCATCCAGTGTAACTTCAGCCTTCCTGTAATGTACAACCACATGAAGCATAAAATATTCCATATTTAAGACCAGAAAGCCAAGTAGCACCTCTATCAAAAACAAATAAAGGTACCTGTGTTACTTTGGAATTATTCTGCAGGTGTTCCATAAACTTGAGTCTTGCCTCCCAGGGTAGAGTAGATAAGCTTAAAGCAAGGAATTACCCGCACCATCAATTCAGTATCTGGTTTAAGAGTCAAACTCCCATTCATTTTAAACTACCACAGCACATCAATTATTTCCAATTAAATTTTAATTAACACTTAAACTATACAGCCTTGGGCAGCCCGGGTGGCTCAGCGGTTTAGCACCTCCTTCAGCCCAGGGTGTGAACCTGGAGACCCGGGATAGAGTCCCGTGTTGGGCTTCCTGCATGGAGCCTGTGTCTCTGCCTCTCTCTGTCTGTGTCTCTCATGAATAAATAAAATCTTTAAAAATAAATATACAGCCTTGACCAAATTCACTGCTAATAGTCCAGTACTATGATCAAAGTCTTTTTTTTTTTTTAAGGTTTTATTTATTTATTCATGAGGAACACACACAGAGGCAGAGACACAGGCAGAGGTAGAAGCAGGCTCCATGCAGGAAGCCCGATGTGGGACTCAATCCAGGGACTCTGGGATCACGCCCTGAGCCAAAGGTAGACGCTCAACTGCTGAGCCACCCAGGTGTTCCTAAGATCTAAGTCTTAATGAAGGTCTTAAAGTGCTATTTTTGTTAAAAAACATTAACAATAATAGCAACTACCACTGATTTTTTTTTTAAAGATTATTTATTTATTCATGAGAGACAGAGAGAGAGGCAGAGGGAAAAGCAGGCTCCATGCAGGAAGCCCGATGTGGGACTCAATCCTGGGACTCAGGGATCATGACCTGAGCCAAAGGCAGACGCTCAACTGTTGAGCCCCCCAGGCACCCCGCAACTACCACATATTAACAAATGCTTCAGAATGAGATATCAGGAACACCATAATGTTAACCATAAAGTAATGAGTGTGAAGAGGACTGTAACAGAAGTATGTGAGATCAAGGACTGCGATCTATTCATTTTGTATGCCTCGAACCTAGTATAGTGATTAGCACATAATAACGACTTTTTTCCTAACTTTTATTTATTAAGTAATCTCTACCCCCTCTGTGAGACCTGAACTCATGACCCTGAGATCAAGAGTCACAGGCTCCACCAAATGAGTCAGCCAGGTGCCCCTAGATGACTTTTTAAAAAATTAAGTATAAAAAAAAAAAATTAAGTATAATTAGGATACCTGGATGGCTGAGGAGTTGAGCAACTGCCTTTGGCTCAAGGCATGATCCCCAGTTCGGGGATCAAGTCCCACATCTGGCTCCCTGGGAGGAGCCTGCTTCCCCTGCCTATGTCTCTGCCTCTCATGAATAAATAAATAAAAATCTTTTAAAAAAAGAATTTAATATAATTAAAACACAATGTTTAATGTGACTTTTTTTTTAATGTGACTTTTCAAAACATTTTTTTATTGGGCTAAAAGGTATACCACAAAATTTACTATCTTAACCATTCCTAGCTAATACCATTCAGTAGTGTTAAATATGTTCATACTGTTGTACAACCAGTCTCCAAAAGTTATTAAATATTTCAAAACTAAAATTCTATACCCATTAAAAAACAACACCTCATACTTCCAGCTACTGGTAAGCAGTATTCTACTGTTTGTTGCTGGGACTCTGACTCTGCAGATGGCCTTAAGTAAGTGGAATCATACAGTATTGACTTTTTACTACCAGCTTATTTCACTTAGCATGTCCTCAAGATTCATTTATGATTTAGCACAGGTCAGAACTCCCTTCCTTTTTAAGGCTGTGTATGTGTATAAAACCATATCTTGTTTGTCCATTCATCTGTCAATGGATAGATATCTGGGTTGCTTCTACCTCCTATTATGTACATGGATGTATACACACTTCTTTGAGATCCTGTTTTCAATTCTCTTGTGTATATATATACACTCAGTATATCTATGTCTATATCTATATCTATGAGATATATAGATCCATTCCTGCTTTTTATTCTTTTGGAATTGATGAATCATTCTTAGTTTTCTGAAGAATCACCACACTCTTTTCCATAGTAATTGCACCATTTTACGTTCCTACCAACAATATAAACAGTGGTTCCAATTTCTCCACACTCTTGCAAAAACTTACTCTTTTTTTGAAATTTAGTAACCATGCTAATGAGTGTGATAGCTCACTGTGGTTTTGATTTGGATTTCCTAATTAGTAATGCTGAGTGTCTTTCCTTCTTTTTATTTTTCCTTTTTTTTTTAAGATTTAAAGGTTTCTTTACTTATTTGAGGGGGAGAGAGAGAGAGAACGCATGAGTGAGCACATACATGGAGAGGAAAAGGGAGAAGCAGATTCCCTACTGAACAGGGAGTCCATTGCAGGGTTCAATCCCAGCACCCCAGCATCATGACCTGAGAGCTAAAGGCAGACGTTTAACCAACTGTCACCTAGGCTGCCATAAAGAAATTATTTTAGAGAGAGTGAATAAGCAAGCACCAGCAAGGGGAAGGGCAGAGGGAAAGAAAATATCCACAAGTAGACTCCCTGCTGAGCAGAGTCAGACTCCAGGACCCTGAGATCATGACCTGAGCCAAAATCGAACTGGCCACTTAACCAACTGAGCCACTCAGGTGCCACAAGTATCTTTTCATAAATGCTTGTTGGCCACCTATATGTCTGGAGAAATGTGTATTGAAGTCCTTTGCCCATTTTTATTTTTATTTTTTTATTTTTTATTTTTTCCTTTGCCCATTTTTAATTGTTTTATATTTTGGTTGTTGCCGAGTTGTAGCTCTCATATTAAACCCTTATCAGAAATATGATTTGTCAATATTTTCTCCCATTCTGTAGGTTGGCTTTTCATTCTGTTGACTATGTTCTTAGATGTACAGAAGTATTTTATTTTATTTTATTTTATTTTATTTTATTTTATTTTATTTTTAAAGATAGCTTTTTTTTTTTTTTAATTTTTTATTTATTTATGATAGTCACAGAGAGAGAGAGAGAGGCAGAGACACAGGCAGAGGGAGAAGCAGGCTCCATGCACCGGGAGCCTGACGTGGGATTCGATCCCGGGTCTCCAGGATCGTGCCCTGGGCCAAAGGCAGGCGCTAAACCGCTGCGCCACCCAGGGATCCCTTATTTTATTTTATTATTATTATTTTTTTTATTTATGAGACACACAGAGAGAAAGGCAGAGACATAGGCAGAGGGAGAAGCAGGCTCCCTTCGGGGAGTGGGACTCGATTCCAGGACCCTAGGATCACGATCTAAGCCAAAGGCAGACATCCAACCGCTGAGCGACCCTGCATCCCAAGAAGTCTTGTATTTTAATATAGTCTAATTTGTTCATTTTTACTATTGTTGCTTATGCTTTTAGTGTTGCACCCAGGAAATCCTTGTCAAAATACAATGACATGGGAAAAAGAAAGTCTTCAACAAATGGTGTTGGGAAAATTAGACAGCCACAGGCAAAAAAATGAAGCTGGCCCACTTTCTTATACCATACACAAAAATTCAAAATGGAGTAAAGAACTAAATGTGAGAAATGAAACTATAAAAACCCTAGAAGAGAACACAGGCAGTAATTTCTTTGACATCAGCCATAGCAACTTCTTTCTAGATGTGTCTCCAGACACAGGGCAAACAAAATAAAAAATAAACTAGTGGGACTACATCAGAATAAAAAGTTTCTCAACAACGAAGGAAACAATAAAACTAAAAGGCAACCAACCTATGAAATGGGAGGAGATATTTGCAAAGATGCATCTGATAAAGGGTAAGTATCCAAAATCTACAAAGAATTTATTAAACACCCAAAAAACCAAACAATCCAGTTAGGAAACAGGCAGAAGGAAATAGGCTTGAATAGACACTTTTCCAAAGAAGACATATAAACGGCTAAAAGACATGCTCAAAATCACTGATCATCAGGGAAATGCCAATCAAAACTATAATAAGGTATCACCTCATATCTGTCAGGATGGCTAAAATCAACAACACAAGAAACAGGTGTTGGTGAGGATGTGGAGAAAAGTAGAACCCTCCTGCACAGCTGGTGGGAATACAAAGTGGTACAACACTATAGAAAACAGTACAGAGATTCCTCAAAAGGTTAAAAATAGAGAACTATCCTACATTTCAGAAATCGCACTACCAGTATTTACCCAAAAATACTAATTCAAAGGGATGCACGCATGCCCATATTTGTAGCAGCATTATCTACGATACCCAAATTATGGAAATAACTCCAGTATCCATCAGTTGATAAATTGATAAAGGTGATGTGGCGTGCACGCGCGCACACGCGCACACACACACACACACAATAGAACATTACTCAGCCATAAAAAAAGAATGAAATCTTGCCATCTACAACAATATAGATGGTACTAGAGAGTATACTGCTAAGCAAAATCAGTCGGAGAAAGAAAAGTACTGTATGATTTCACTCACGTGGAATTTAAGAAACAAAACAAGCAAAGGGGGTGGGGATCCGAGAAACAGACTCTTAACTATAGAGAACAAACTGATAGTCACCAGAAGGGAGGTGGAGGTGGATGAGTGAAATAGGTGACAGGGATTAAGGAGTGTATTTGTGATGAACAGTGGGTGATGTATGGAAGTGTTTAATCACTATACTGTATAGCCAAAACTAAAATTACACTATATATATATTAAAAAAAAAAACACTTAAAAGTATAGATATAATGTCATGGAACTTCTCCTATGTTTTACTCTAAGATTTTTTTTTTAGGATTTTATTTATGAGAGAGAGAGAGAGAGAGAGAGAGAGAGGCGCACAAAGACACAAGCAGAGGAAGAAGTAGGCTCCATGCAGGGAGCCCAACGTGGGACTTGATCCCCAGACTCCAAGATCATGCCCTGAGCTGAAGGCAGGTGCTAAACCACTGAGCCACCCGGGCGTCCCTACTTTAGAATTTTATAAGCTTTAGGTCTTATGTTTAGTCTTTGGTTCACTTTGAGTTCATTTTTCTATGATATAAGAGTACAACTTCATTAGTCTGTATGTGGGATATAAGGTTTCCCAGAATCATTTGATAAAGATATTGTTCTCTCCCCACTGGTCTTGATAGCCTTGTCAAAAATCTACTGACTATGTATATGAGGTTTCTTGAGATTCCAGGATTTTAGGATAGATTTTTCTATTTCTGTAAAAAAAAAAATGCTGCCGGCATCTTGATAGGAATTATATTAAATCTGTATATTGCTTTGGTTAGTATGGACATCTTAATAATAATTTAAAGTCTCGGATGCCTGGGTGGCTCAGCAGTTGAGCGTCTGCCTTCGGCTCAGAGCATGATCCTGGGATCCAGGATCGAGTCCCGCATCAGGCTCCCTGTATGAGGCCTGCTTTTCCGTCTGCCTGCCTCTGACTCTCTCTGTGTCTCTTATTAATAAATAAATCTTTAAAAAATAAATAATTAAATAAATAAATATAATTTAAAGTCTTCCAATCCATGAATATGGGATAACTTTCCATTTATTTGTCTTTTTTCAATTCTTTCAGCTTTTGCTTCCCTGGTTAAGTTAATTAGTAAGTATTTTATTCTTTCTGATGCCACTGTAAATAGAATTGTTTTCTTAACTTCCTTTTTGGATTTCTCATTGTTGGTATATAGAAACTCCATTGATTTTGGTGTGCTTATTTTCTATCCTGCTGTCTTACCGAATTTATAATTATTTTTTGTGGAATCTTTAGGTTTTTCTGCACAAGATCATTTTATCTCTGAACGGAGATATTTTACTTCTTCCCTTTCAATGTAGACAATACCTTTTATTTATTTTCCATGCTTAATTGCTCTAAGTGTTTTTATTTTTATTTTTTAAATACTTTTTTTTTTTTAAAGATTTTATTTATTCATAGAGATGCAGAGAGAGAGAGAGAGAGAGAGAGAGGCAGAGACACAGGCAGAGGGAGAAGCAGGCTCCATGCAGAGAGCCTGACGTGGGACTCGATTCCGGGACTCCGGGATCATGCCCTGGGCTGCAGGCGGCGCTAAACTGCTGTGCCACCGGGGCTGCCCCATGACTAGTGTTTTTAGTATTATGTTGAATAAAAGTGGCATAGTGGGCATCCTTGTCTTATTCTTCATCTTAGAGGAAAAGTTTTCATTCTTTCACCACTGAGTCTGATATTCTTTTGAAAATATGGCTTCTATTAAGTTGAGGTAGTGTCCCTTTTGTTTTTAAATTATTACTATTATTTTAAGATTTATTTTTAAGTAACCACTACACCAAATGTGGGTGGGGCTTGAACTTAACAACCTTCAGATCCAGAGTCGTACACTTTACCAACTGAGCCAACCAGGTACTCTGAGGTAGTTTCCTTCTATCTCTAGTTTGTTGCATGTCTTTATCATTAAAGGATGCTGTATTTTGTCAGATGTTTTTTCTGCACCAGGTGAGGTAATCATGTGATTTCTTCCTTAATTCTGCAAATGTGATGTATTACATCAATCAATTTTCATACATTAAACCATCCTTATGCTCCCGGAATAAATCCTACTTGGCCATGGCGTATAATCCTTTCAATATACTGTTACAATCTTTTTGCTAATACAGTTGGCCCTTGAACAATACAGGGGTCAGTGGCACCAACTCCCTACACAGTTGAAAATCTCTATTTTTGAAACCCACAAAATTTAACTACTAATAGCCTACCATTGACTGAAACCTTACTGATAACCTAGGAGTCAACTAACACATATTTGGTATGTTATATGCACTATATATTGTATTTACAGTAAAGTAAGCTAGAAAAAAAGAAAATTCTAAGGAAAATATACTTAAAGTACTATAAAAAAATCTACACATGTGAACTACACAGTTCAAACCTGTGTGGTTCAAGGATCAAACTTTTTTTTTTTTTTTTAAGATTTTATTTATTTATTCATGAGAGACACACAGAGAGAGAGGTGCAGAGACACAGGCTGAGTTGGAGAAGCAGGCTTCATGCAGGGAGCCCAATGTGGGACTCGATCCTGGGACTCCAGGATCAGGCCCTGGGCCGAAGGCAGGCGCCTAACTGTTGAGCCACCTGGGCTGCCCTCAAATGTATTTTGAAGATACTTACGTCAGTATTCATCAAGGACATTGATCTATAGTTTTATCGTAGTTTTGTTGTCTAGCTTTAGAAACAGGGTAATGCGCTCTCTTTTCTGAACGCATTTCAGAACTGATATTAATTCTTTAAATGTTTGGTAGAATTTAACAGTGAAGTCATCTGGTCAAAGGCTTTTGATTTGGGGGGTTAATTTTTTAAATTATAATTCAATTTCCTTATTGTAGGGGTATTCTGAATTTTTATTTGCTCATGATTCAATCTTGGTAGGTTGTGAACATAAATTAACTATTTTTTCCAAATAGGTATCAGAAGCTAGTTTCTCAAACTAAAGTACAGGGAAAGAATTAAAAATGGTCATAGCAAATATAAGAAAAAAAAGTACTATTAAAATGTGTTTTTGGAAAATAATAGTTGGACCTGATATTATAGAAAAGAAGTCAAAAAGTCCTAGTGTAGCACTTATAATTTATACATTTAAATTAGAGAAATAATCATCACATAAATTAAAAAAGCAAGGTGAAGAAAAATGTACATAATGTGAAAAGAATTTTGTGATTAGTAGATTATTTTCTAAATATGTAAGTAAATCCATACCTATTTAGCCCTTCACCCACAGGTGGTTTTTGGTTATCATCTAAGTAGACAATCACTTCTTTCCTTCGAATATGCACAATATCATCCAAATTTAGATTTGTCAAATTCACATCTCCTTCAAAATAGATTGAACCATAACCTGTAAGTCAAAGCAAACAGTTAATAACTCTTCCTGTACAGAGGGCAAATAACCTCTTTTATACCTCCACTGACTAAATAATCAGAAGAAGCAAGCAACTTTAAACATTAATCAGGATTTTTATTTAAAAAATTTGTTTAAAGATTTCATTTTTTAAAAAGATTTTATTTACTTATTTGACACAGAGAGAAAGCACAAGCACAGGGAGCATCAGGCAAAGGGAGAAGAAGCAGCAGGCTCCCCACAGAGCAGGGAGCCCAATGCAGGTCTTAATCCCAGGACCCTCGGAACATGACCTGAGCTGAGGCAAACTTTTAACCAACTGAGCCACCCAGCTGCCTCTGAAGATTTCCTTTTTGTAAGTAATCTCTACATCTAACATGAGGCTTGAACTCACAATCTCAAAAGAAAGAATCATATGCCCTACAAACTGAGTCAGTCAGGTGCCCCTAAACATTAATCAGTATTTTAAATCACTGAGTAGTACCCTCAATGGGTTATATCATCCATAATATGTATCAGGGGGTGACAGCAAATACAGTTACCAGGTTTAACACTTCCACAGCACTTAATCTCTTTTTTTTTTTTTACAGCACTTAATCTTAAAACAGTCTTTTAAAATCTCTTCCAAGTATCTGTACTACTGCTACATATACAATCCTTACTTAGTACCTAAGTTTGCAGAATGAGTTACAATACCTGAGAACCCTTTTTAAAATACAGTATAGCAAGATGAGATTTTTCTCAAGAAAACTGTATCTGTATGAACATAATAATATGAAGTTGAACCTAAATATTATTCATCTCTTATTACTCAATTTTCTCTTAGCACTTTTTTTGTCATTTATAGTATTTTGTTTAATTGTAGAAAACTGCAAATAGTTACCAAAGAATGTTATGTGGTCCTAGTCTCATCTTGTTACTTGTCAATCCAAGTGTCTACTATCCAGATCAAGGTGGATCCAAACAGGAAAAAAAAAAAAAAAGGATTCAACTATCAAAGGCTTCTTTTACTTAATTACAAAAATAAGGTGCAGACCTTTGGCTTAAACACTACAAACTCCTAAGCTCACACTTACCTTTACGACCAATAGTGAAGTCAGAGACAATGCACTCTCCTTTTTCATTGGTAATTTTAGCAAGGTCATCCATCGATGGAATAGTATAGTAACCGACCTTGGTGAGAACAATGCCTATGACAAAAGAAACAGAAAATGTACTAGGTATTGCAATTGTCCTTACATAAGAAGAATTTTCATAGTATTTATTTCACTTTTTCACTTTTAAAAAGAATTACTGTCAAAATAATCTGAAATAATCAATAACTAAATTAAATAAAGAGGAAATATATAGAAATAAGGCATTTTTCCAAACTGGTTTTCTAAGAAACGTTATTCCTAGGAGAAACCGAGTTTTCTTTTCTTTTTTGAAAATTTTATTTATTTATTCATGAGACACACAGAGAGAGGGGCAGAGACATAGGCAGAGGGAGAAGCAGACTCCCTGTGGGGAACCTGACATGGGACTTGATCCCAGGACTCCAGGATCACGACCTGAGCCAAAGGCACCACTGAGCGACCCAGGTGCTCCTGAAACTGTTTTCTAAAGAAAGGTTCCTAGTCAAGTTAAGTTTGAGAAATACAGACGATTGTATGTCACAGGCTCTAAGAACTTGCAAAATAATTAAGTCTAATAATTAAATCTTAATCCAAACTTAATCACAGAACCTTTTCTTTTTTTTTCTTTTAAATGTTATTTATTTATTCATGAGAGATATACAAAGAGAGAGAGAAAGGCAGAGACACAGGTAGAGGGAGAAGCAGGCTCCATGCAGGGAACACAACATGGGACTCGATCCCAGGTCTCCAGGATCCTGCCCTGGGCTGAAGGTGGCGCTAAACCGCTGAGCCACTGGGACTGCCCAGAACCTTCTTTTCATAGGGCACTCGTTAACTTACTCCATTATGAAAGGCATTCCATAAAATGTATTCTGAGGAAAGGCTTATTTAATGCATTTTTCTTTTATTCTATACAAAACCCAACATGGAAAGAACCTGCCTTGATTACAAAGTAATTCAGTGATAGAGGCAAAGCTGTAACTCCAAACTCATTATCTTTCTTTTTTGTTTTTTAAGGATTTATTTATTTTAGAGAAAGAAAGAGAGCATGAGTGTGGGAAGGCCAAAGGGAGAGACAGAATCCCAAGCAGACTCCCCACTGAACACAGAACCTGACTCGGGGCTCAATCCTATGACCCTGAGATCATGACCTGAGCTGAAATCAAGAGTTGGATGCCTAACCAACTAAGCCACCCAGGCACCCCGGCAATGGAATTTTAAATTGAAAAGTGACAAATAAGGTCAATGAGAAAACTAAGAACAATAAAAAAATTTAGACTGGGTTATTTGAAAATAGATGTAGTATCATAATAAATTTGTGTAGATACACACACATAAATACAGATACTTGGATTCTTAACATGAAAATATAAATTTGTTCCCTTAGGGCACTAAGTGGCCAGAAGATATATATGAAGGCAACAAGATAATTACGGAAAAACTTCAGACACTTCAAGAGTAACTATAAAACAACCCAAATGTTCACTAACAGAGATTAGATAAACCAAGTATGGCATACATATTATAATGGACTATTATTCAACAATAAAAAAGAATGAACCAGGACACCTGGGTGGCTCAGTGGTTGAGTGACTGCCTTTGGTTGGGGGCATGATCCTAGGGTCTTGGGATGGAGTCCCACATTGGTCTCCCTGCAGGGAGCCTGCCTCTCCCTCTGCCTATGTCTGTCTCTCATAATTCATTGAAATAAACTTAAGACCTGTGCCCTTCACTACATATAAATTATATCCTGGTTTAAAAAGAAAAAGAAAAAAAGAATGTGAGTACATTCATGAAAACCCAAATGAGGTATGTCACCACAGAAAAAGACAAGCCAAGTGCCTGACCAGCTCAGGTGGTGGAAAAGGTAACTCTTGATCTCAGGGTTAAGTTTGAGCCTCACACTGGGTGTAGAGATTACTTGAGAATAAATGAATGAGTGAATGAATGAATTTAAAAATGCAAGTTTTAAGTGACCAATCAACATACTATAATCTTGTAGTTTATATTATGTGTTTCATGGATTCATTGGGAAAAAAACTAAGCAGTTCCTTGTTGAGGGAAAAAAAAGCAAAGCACAGAACTGAGGTAATAATAATTAACCAGAGCAACTGATACCATTTGAATGCCTATACATTTCAGGCATTATGGTTTATATACTAATCTAACTGAAACCTCAAAAACCTTATATGATAATTATCAGTATTATTTTAATTAAAAAGCTAATAAGCAATCTATCTGAGTTATAAAGCTAGGTAAAGTATAAAGATAGTCTCTCTGGCTATAAAATTTGGGATCTTTATACCAGGATAATTAATGACATGAATTTTAACCACTCCAAAGGCAGAAAAAGTATGTGAATTAGGAATCAAAGCATAAGTGAAGAGTGTTTAAATGTTACCAACTATAAACATAATAAAATCATTTAAGATCTCTGGTAGCTGACTTCCACTAAATTGAGTATCTGACAAATAAGAGGTGTCAAATGACTGGTAAAAGATTACCCATGTACCAATCTGAATCTGACCTGCTGGATGCATATGGTAAGTATTATTTTCTATTTCTTCTCGGTCATCCTGAAGTGACTCCTCATGAAAAGAGGTCTCTTCACTGCTTCCTTCTAGCCCATTTCGCAAAGCAGCACGCATGTTTAATGCAACAATAGTATCATCCACACTGCTACTGCTGTTGTGTTTATTTCCAGCACTCTCTGGGGTTTGAGGAATGGGTTTGGCAATAGGGTTAGTATAAAAACGTGACACAAGAGAATCATCATCTCCATCCTGCTGATGGTTCTCTTCGACAGGTTTGCTCAGGAAGCTGAATCTGAAAAGGTAGAAAAGAAACAGTGTCTCAGTCCTTTATAACAATGATAACAGCCAACCCTCACTAAATCTTTACTGAGTGATTGGCACCATTCTAGGTGCCCAAAATCCCTTCAAAATGAGAACAGGGCTCTCTACCAGAAACAACTAGAAACAAAATTTGGTTTACCTCTCCCCATTTTCCGGATAATCAGATGGTGAAGCTAGATCTTCGGAGTCACGATTAACAGGAGAGAAGAGATTGCTATTGTTAAGGTTTTTCAAAACCAACTTCTTAATGCTCTTCCTATAAATAGAGACCAAAAGAGGGAAAAAAAATTTCAGGTACACATAATTACATCACAAGCATTATCTTAAAAGCTAGAGTCAAAAAGAACATTCTTGTTCAGCTCTTACATATCTAAAAATTACCTAATAAGTCAATTCACAATGTTTAATACATAACCAGAACCTAAGGTCTCAAATATATTACACTATGGCATTTGAAAGAATAAGCTAAACACATTTAAAATAAAGTGGGAAATCTCCTTGAGGACATTCTTCTCTGAACCCTGAGCACTTTATCCAAATACTTAGTTAACCCATCATCACACTATGTCTTGTATTTCAATTATTTCTGTGTATGTCTTCTCTCTTTAAACATTTTCTTCCTTTTTTGACAGTAAGGATTCACAACTGTCTCCTCACAGAACCTGACATGCTGCCTTGAAGAAAATAGGAAAGATACAGTTGCTGACTAAATAAGATTTCTTTTTAAAGATGACAAAAAGAGGGGCAGCCCAGGTGGCTCAGCGGTTTAGTGCCGCCTTCAGCCCAGCGCATGATCCTGGAGACCCAGGATCGAGTCCCATGTCAGGCTCGCTGCATGGAGCCTGCTTCTCCCTCTGCCTGTGTCTCTGCCTCTCTCTCTCTCTCTGTGTCCCTCATGAATAAATGAATAAAATCTTAAAAAAAAAAAAAAGACAAAAAAGAAAAAAAAAAAAAAAAAAACCAGGACCGAAAAACCCTGAGAGCCAATAATGCAAATAATTGCCAATACCTTCAAATTTCAGGTGTGCATACAGCAGATTTAGTTAAGACAAGAACCTCTATCATTTATAAGCTTCAAACAGAAGAAACAGAGATCATCTTATCTTACTCAACCTCCACTTAAAAACCCCCTGGATTAATTTATGTGCCCAATCCTTCTTTCATAAACAAACTACAATGGGTGATGAAGTCAGTTAAGCATCTGACTCTTGGTTTTGGCTTGGGTCCTGATATCAAGGTCTTGAGATTGAGCCCTGTGTCAAGCTCTCCACCCAGCTTGGAGTCTGCCTGGGACACTCTCTCCCTCTCCCTCTGCCCCTATCTGCTGCATGTGCTCCTTCTCTCTCAAATAAATAGATAAATCTTTTAAAATAATTAATTAACAAGTAGTAGACCACTCTTGTATATTTATTTCTAATCTCAACAACTGAGTTATGGTTAATCATCAGTAGCGTTTGTTACAAACACACATATGCTAGTTACACTCATTATAATCATGTATTATATATAAATAAATTAGCCAATGAAATAAGCACTTGACAGTAAGGAATTAGTATTTCCGTGAAAATTAAAACTTGCTTTCCTATCAATGACGGACTGGGTAATGCAAACCAATCCTCCTAGGACTAGGAGGAGCCAGAGCTCTCAAACTAGGAGAGCCAGAACTCTCTATAAAGCAAACAAAATAGTAAAAAAAAGATTGAGCCAACACTAAGGGGCATTGGCACAGGGGCATGTCTGTTAATTAGGGTTGCTTTTCTCCTGGGGGCTTTTCTGATTCTAAGAGGAAGGTTAAGGGGCGCCTAGGTGGCTTCATCGGTTAAGTGTCTGCATTTGGCTCAAGTCATGATCCCAGGGTCCTGGAATTGAGCCCTACCTCTGACTCCCTGCTCAGTGGGGAGACTGCTTCTCCATCTGCCCTTTTCCCCCGCTCATACTTTCTTTTTTTCAAATAAATACACAAAACCTTTAAAAAAAAAATAAGAGGAAGGTTATGAAGTTGATGGTATGCTTGACAGTCTTCATGGACTAGAGAGACAGACACTGGAGCCTAGAGCCACCAAGAGGTTAAGGGCACTAGTGAATGCCACTTGCTCTGTGTTGGGACCTGGAAAATCTCTACTCCTCAAGTTTAGAGAACTAAAAGCAAAAGCATAAAATCACAAGTTTAGCTTTGATTCTATCAATAAGCACCTATCATAAAAAAAGCAAAAATTCTCTAAAAGTATCATCTTTGACCTCTATTGCCACAGTTTTGAGAATATATTAACTGACATAAAATAATTTTTAAAAATACAGAGACACAAAATATTTCTTCAAAGAAGATAAATGGCCAATAAGCAAATGATAAGATGTTCAACATTATTAGTCATAAAGGAAAGAGATAACTCATAGAAAGAGATATCTCATAAAGCATGAGATACCACTTCACACCCACTAGGGTGGCTGTTATAAGCAAACAAAAGAAAAAATACTAAGTGCTGACAAGAAAATGGAGAACATGGAGACATGCATTACTGTTGGGAATGTAAAATGGTGCAACTGTTACAGGAAAACAGTTGACAGTTCCTCAAAAGGTTAAACATAGGATTTATGTATAATCAAACAATTCTAATCATAGATATATACCCAAAATAACTGAAAATAGGGAGTCAAACAGATACTCATACATCATGGGATCCCTGGATGCTTCAGCGGTTTAGTGCCTGTCTTCAGACCAGGGCGTAATCCTGGAATCCCGGGATCGAGTCCCACATCAGGCCCTATATAGAGCCTGCTTCTCCCTCTGCCTGTGTCTCTGCCCAACCCCCCCCCCCCATGTCTCTCATGAATAAATAAAATCTTTAAAAAAATACTTGTACATCGATGTTCATGATGGCACTATCCACGTAGCTAAAAGGTAGAAACAATCCAAACATCCACCAACAGATGAATGGATAAACAAAATGTATTATCCATAAAATAGAGTATTATTCAAGCTCAAAAAGAAGTGAAGTTTTTGTTTTTTTTAAGATTTCATTTATTTATTTGAGAGAGACAGAGAGTGTGTACTCATGTAGGCACAGGTGGACAGAAAGAAAGGGAGAAGCAGACTCCCTGCAGAGAAGGTAGCCTGACTTGGGGCTCAATCCCAGGACTGGGATCATGACCTGAGCCAAAGGCAGACGCTTAACGAACTGAGCCACCTAGGTACCCCTGATTTTAATCATTTTTATGTACATTTCATCACAATAAGAATTACTAAGTTTTAAAAACCCTTAGGTAAAATATAAGTGATTCAGGCACAGATTTGTAAAAACTGCTAAATATTAAAATGGATAAATTTAGGAAAACTGTAGATGCATTCATTTTTTATGATATTGGAAGTTAAGGAAATAAAGTAATCAAAATATCCAAACATAAACACAAAAGAGGAAAAAAATCAGTATGAATATAGAAGACTTAAATGATTAGCAAGCTTGTTCTAATTCAAGATCACCATACCCAACAACTGTAAAATACATACTTTTTTCAAGTACATATATGGAATATTTATGAAAACTAGCCATATGTTGAATCATTAAAAGCCCTAAGTTTCTAAGAATCAGAATTACCTGGAGTACCTTTTTTGCACATAAGCAGGAAATCATGAACAAAATGATCACTTAAAAAAATCTCCATGTTAAGAATTTACACTCTTATATAACCCGAGGCTCTGCCATAAAAATCAGAAAGCATTTTACTATCATATATAATTATCATCTGAATAATAAGAGTACTCCATATCAAAACTTAGAAAATACAAATACAGCTGCACTAAAGGAAAATTTATATCTTTAAATGCATTATCTGGAAAGAAGGAAAGTTGAAATATCAAAAAATTAATCATCCACTTAGACAAAGGACAGAAAGGTAAACACCAAGAAAAGGGGAGGTGGAAGAGGAAGAACTAAAAACAAAATAAATGCTAGTGAAAATATAAATAAAATTAAAAATTAATAGAACAGTTAACAATCACAGAATCAGGAGCATCAATAAAAGCCAGATGTTTGAAATCACCAATAAAATGGTAGATTCCTAACCAGACTGAGAAAATAGGGGAAAAAAAAAAAAACCGTCAGAAATGAAAATGGGGCATCTCCACAGATTCTACTGAAATGAAACAGGATACTTTTTAACAACTTTATGTCAATAAATTTAAAATTTTAGTTAGCTGTACAAATTTATAAAAATATGACTTACCAAAAGTTACTCAAAAAAATAAAAAAGCTCACTAGCCTTATAACTTCTATATAAACTAGTAAGAAAAAAAACAAAAACAGATTTAAGCTTTATTACAAATATGACTTCACACCCATATATCTTCACTGGCACCCTACATTTAATCAAAACCAAAACCAAAAAAAAAAAAAAAGGCCTATCTTACATAAAATCTTCCAGAAAACAGAAAAATAAAATACTCCCCAATTTGTTTATAAGGTCAGCAGTTTTAAACTTTATACCAAAGCCACAGAAGAAAGGAACATTCCGGCCAATCTAAGTGATGAACAGAATGGCAGAAAATCCTGAACAAAGTCTTACACAGTGAATCCTAACAAGGTAGGAAGTTACCATAACCAAACACTAACAGAGCCTGTGTGGAAAGAACTTAGGGGGAAAAAAAAAGAACTTAGGAGCAACTTAAAAGGGCCTCTGCCAGCCAGAGATGGGACAACTTGGCAATCATAAAAAACACGAGTTCCAACAGACTGAAGCACAGCGATCAGAGTGGGGGATTGATTAAATTTTTCACATGAAGAATATACTTGCAACTATAAGACAAGGAACGAAACATAAAAACTGTGCCAGGCAAATGTAAAGAGGATTAGGATCAGAAATACCAAGTTAGACAGATACAAGAAACAGAAATATAGCAACACTAATGTGGGAAAGCAAAACTATAAGACCTCAAAAGACTAGATTTATTTCAACAATGAATACCTCATTATGTAAAAATAAATAACAGAATCATGTGTATTTTGCCATAGTTGTATCAATATCCTCAACTGGGTTATAGGAATATAGCTATAAAGGTATATAAGAATAGAATTGACTTTTATATATTGAACTTGTATCTCACAAACCTTGCTACATTAGTTCATAACTGATGTACAGTAAATTGCACATACTAAATTGTACAATTTGATAAGCTCTGACATCTGTATACACCAGTGAAACCATTATCACAAACCAAAAAATCAACATAGCCATCATACCGAAAAGTTTCCTCATACTCCTTGGTATGAACCTTCAAAAATAGATCTCCTTTCTACCACTGCCAGACAATGACTTTTGCATTTTCTAATATTTTATGTAAGTGGGGAAAAAAAAAAAAAACTCTAGTTTTGTAAATGCATTCAGTCAAGTAAGTCATGTTTGAAACAAACATCCAAAAGAAAACTGGAAAATAAAATTTTATTCACCTGAAAAAAAATAGGTATATTTAAAACCAGAGACACAGCAAAATATTCCCTCTAACAGTCCTCCCTATCCCTCTTTAGTTTATTTATATACTTATTTTAAAAGTAATCTCTGGGATCCCTGGGTGGCACAGCGGTTTGGCACCTGCCTTTAGCCCAGGGTGCGATCCTGGAGACCCGGGATCGAATCCCACATCAGGCTCCCGGTGCATGGAGCCTGCTTCTCCCTCTGCCTATGTCTCTGCCTCTCTCTCTCTCTGTGACTATCATAAATAAATAAAAAATTTAAAAAAAAAATCTCTATGCCCAACGTGGGGCTCACAACCCAGAGACAAAGAGTAGCATGCTCTACTGACTGAGCCAGCCAGGTGCCTCCCGTCTTCAGTTTAAATTACACACCCTCAGAGCAGCTTTCCTTCCTCATTCTATGTTTCCCCTACAGCGGCAATCTCTACTACTCCTTTTTGTCACTTATCTCACTCATGATTACTGTCAACATCTCTCTTGCCTCATAGACTGTGAATTCAGTGATGGAGGATGTATCTTGTTCCTAGCTGCATTCTCAATGGCCGCCACACCTGGCATTTAGTAGTTACTTGATTAATGTTGGTTAAATGAAGGGATGAATAGATGAATTAAAGATTTTCAAATCTGCCATTCAGAATAAATAAAATTACTGTCCTGCTCTATAGTCACTTTCCTCCAACTGGTATGAAAGGCAAAAGGAAAAAGTTATAGCATCGATATGGTTCTCACACTGTCAATCTACCAAATTCATCTTTCAGGGCAGACAGAGTACACTGTTCTAGTGGTAGCCATAAAGTCCTTCATGAATCCTTTACCTTCTGTGGTATTATATGGCATCTGTTTACAGAGCTATAAAGCGGTAGCCATTTCCTTTTTGTTTTTATTAAAACTTTTTTTTTTTAAGATTTTATTTATTTATTCATGAGAGACAGAGAGAGAGAGAGAAAGGGGCAGAGACACAGGCAAAGAGAGAAGCAGACTCCATGCAGGGAGTCTGATGTGGGACTCAATTCTGGGACTCCATTCCGGCCCTGGACTGAAGGCAGTGCTAAACCTCTGAGCCACCTGGGCTGCCTGCCACTTCCTTTAGATTTAAATAAGTTAAGATTAAATTCTAGATTCTAACAATTCAATCATGGAAAGCTGACAGCATAAACTGGAAAGACCTTTACAATCTCCATCCCCTCTTATCCCGTGGCTTAGATGATCTTGATCTCCATCTCTAAGGCCCTCCCTCCTGTAACTGGGATTCTATGCTATTATTTAGCTCCTCTTATGGTTCCAGATGCATTCAGATGTTCAACATTTATTGATTACTTATTATGTAACAGGAACTATTTCAGGCACTTTACATAACAAAAAACAAGGGTACCTACTTATATAGAGCTTATATTCTAAAGGGAAAAAATACAAAAAAATAAATTACACATTAGAAGGTATGAGAAAACAAAGAAAAGAAGGAAAATAAGAACGTGGGGAATGCAGACAAGAAAAAAGATGAGTGGAATTTTAAATAGACTGGTCAGAATAGTCTTTGTTGAGGGAACATGTGAGTAAATAGTGAGGATTACCTATATGGATTTATGCGGAGAATTGTTTCAGGCAAAGAGAACAAGTATGGCAAAGATTAAAAGGTAACAGCATGCCTTTACTGTCCTAACAGTGCCAAGAAAGTAGTAACATTAAAGTGGAGTAAACATCAGAGAGAGTACTAGATATCTTCGTGAGGTAAAGCAACGTCAGATCTCACAGCACCTTACACACCACTGTAAGGAATTTGGCTTTTAGTCTGAGTAAAATATGAACCACTGCAGAGTTTTGGACAGATGACATGATATGATTTCCACTTCAAACAGATTACTGTACCTATATTCAGAATAGAACACAAAAGGGTAAGAGTAAAGCTGAAAGATCAGGAGGCTATTATAATAATTCAGTCAAGAGATGATGATGGCTTTGTGGGGCACCTGGCTGGTTTAGCTGATGAAGCATGCAACTTTTGATCTCAGGGTTGTGAGTCTGGGCCTCATGTTACGTGTAGAGATTACTTAAAAATAAAATTTAGGGGACATCTGGGTAGCTCAGCTGTTGAACGTCTGTCTTCCGCTCAAGGCTCAGGCTTCCTGCATCTGGGGATCGAGTCACACACATCAGGCTCCCTGAGAGGAGCCCGTTTCTCCCTCTGTCTATGTCTCTGCCCCTCTCCCTGTGTCTCTCATGAATAAATAAAACCTTAAAATAAAATAAAATCTTAGAAAAACAACAACAAAAAAGACAATGATGGCTTGGATCAGGGTGGTCAGTAGTAGTTAAAAGTGGTAAACTGGTCAGATGTTAGGTAAATCTTGAAGGTTTAACAAAGATTTCACTGATGGTTTAGATGTGGGACATATGAAAGAAGTCAAGGATGATTCCGAAGTTTTTGGCCTAAATAACTAGAATGATGGAAATGCAGTTATCTGAGATAGGGAAGGCTTTGAATGGAAGAGGTCTGAGGTAGACAATGAGTTCAGTGTTGGCCATGTTAATTTTGAATTAAGTATCTTTTAGACATCCAAGTGGAAATGTTGAGTAGGGCTGGATATAAAAATCTGGAGTTTGGGAGAGAAATCTGGGGTGGAGATAAAAAGGCTGGGAATCATCAGACTATAAATAACATATAGAGCTATGAAACTAAATTAAATCACTCTGGGAGACAGTAAAGAAAATGTGATCAACTCAGGGCATTCCAATTTTAAGAGGCTGGGAAGAAGAGCAACCAGCAAAGGAGACAGAAGGAACAACCAGTAAGGTAGGAAGAAAACTAGGAAAGTATGGGGTTCCTGGAAGCCAATTAAAGAATCCAGGAAGGAGGGATCCCTGGGTGGCGCAGCGGTTTGGCGCCTGCCTTTGGCCCAGGGCGCGATCCTGGAGACCCAGGATCGAATCCCACATCAGGCTCCCGGTGCATGGAGCCTGCTCCCCCCTCTGCCTATGTCTCTGCCTCTCTCTCTCTCTCTCTCTGTGACTATCATAAATAAATAAAACTTAAAAAAAAAAAAATCCGTAATGCCGTATTTAAAAAAAAAAAAGAATCCAGGAAGGAGAGATGAACTCCAAAATATTTCTGATCAATGGCAACAAAACAGAAGTGGACGCCAAGAAGGGGATATAGGTGGGGATCCCTGGGTGGTGCGGCGGTTTAGCGCCTGCCTTTGGCCCAGGGCGCGATCCTGGAGACCCGGGATCGAATCCCACATCAGGCTCCCGGTGCATGGAGCCTGCTTCTCCCTCTGCCTGTGTCTCTGCCCCTCTCTCTCTCTCTCTCTCTCTCTCTCTCTCTGTGACTATCATAAATAAATAAAAATTAAAAAAAAAAAAAAAAAGAAGGGGAAGGGGATATAGGTGGTATTATCGGCAAAATGTATACCTCCCCAACCTAATCCTTTCTGTGCCAAACAAACTGCTAAATGCTGGGACGTAAACATAAATAATACACTGTCCCTCCCTTTAAAATAATCCAATTATGTGCTAAGAAACGTATAAAACTGGACTTTGTTTTTTCTGAAGCAGCAGTCCACAATATATATATGTATTTTTAAAGATTTTACTTATTGGAGGTAGGCAGAGAGAGTGCAGGAGTGAGCTGGAGAACACTCTGAAGCAGACTATGTAGAGCCCAATATGGGGCTGAATCCCACGACTGAGAGATCATGACCTGAGCTGAAACCAAGAGTCAGCTGCCTAACTGACCACCCAGGTGCCCCCACCATATTTTTAAGGAAAGAAAAGGAGACATGATTTTTTAACTTAGTAACATTCAGAAATAAAGAGCTGTAAGGGATGAATCACCATTTTCCCCCCACAGCTTAAAAAAAAAAAAACAAAAGAAAAACAAAACCACACTTTTTTTTTTTTTTAAGATGTACTTATTTATTTGAGAGAGAGAAAGTGCAGAACAAACCCGAGGGCATAGTGGGAGGGAAGAGCAGAGGGAGAGGGAGAAGCAGGCTCCTTCCTGAGCAGGAAGCCTGATATGGGGCTTGATCCCAAACCCTGGGATTACAACCTGAGTGGAAGACAGATGTTTAACTGACTGAGCCACCAAGGCTCGCCAAGGCCAAGCTTTTCTGATTAGAAAGTATCTGCTGTTTAAAAAGCCTATATGGGGGATCCCTGGGTGGCGCAGCGGTTTAGCGCCTGCCTTTGGCCCAGGGCACGATCCTGGAGACCCGGGATCGAGTCCCACGTTGGGCTCCCGGTGCATGGAGCCTGCTTCTCCCTCTGCCTATGTCTCTGCCTCTCTCTCTCTCTCTCACTGTGTGCCTATCATAAATAAATAAAATAAAAAAAAAATTTAAAAAAATAAAAAATAAAAAGCCAAATGTCTGTAGGTCTAGCTATGTATTATATATGTATCTAGAAAAATAATGCAGAAATGAATGCTCTGAAATTGTATCTCCAAATGTTGATTATTAACAGTTTGGTGTATATTTTTCTTCATTTCCCCCCCGTGTACATATTAAGAGTATAGGGCATATTTGCTCTAGTGCAAAATTTAAGTGTAATTTTAAATGTTTACCAACTCTTCTACATACTTTGTGTACTTTTTCCTGTGTAATTATTATTGGTTCAATACCTGCATGTACGGGAATATAAAAATACGTAGAGGGATTCTTCTTAATTGGTTTGGCCAATTTAAGTTTTAAGAAAAAAGTGTCTCCCGCTTAAAATAAAATTATGTAAGCCCTAAAATCTTAAAATAAAACAAAAACATATGAATCAAAATATTTTTGTTAACCATGGTTAATACCTGGTGAATAATCCGGCCACTTTTATTATTTGTAATGTTCTCTATTTTTCAAATTAAAAACGGGGTGCCTGGGTGGCTCAGTTAAGTGTCTGACTTTTGGTTTTGGCTCAGGTCATGACCTCATGGGTCACAGGACTGAGCCTTGTGTCAAGCCCCTCAGAAAAGTTGGGCAATATACTCAGTGGAGAGTCTGCTTGAAGATTCTCTTCCTCTGGGGGCACCTGGGTGGCATCTGCCTTTGGCTCAGGTCATAATCCCAGCACCCTGGAATCAAGTCCCACACTGGGCTCCCTCCTCTGTGGGGAGTCTGCTTCCCCCTCTCCCTTAACTCCTCCCCGCTGCTTGTATGCTCTCAAATAAATAAAATCTTTAAAAAAACAAAAAGATTATCTCCTCCTCTGTCCCCTTTCGCACTTGTGTGCATTGCGCTAATAGATAAATCTTTAAAAAAACAAAAAAGCAAATAAGATTAAACTTACAACATTCATACTATATTTAAATTAATATTTATGTTCAACTTATGTTAACAAAAATAAACTCACTTGGGCATGAATGCTCCATTGGCTAAGGATGGCTCATCATCATCCAGCCCATCAAATAGATGTGACTTGGCTGTGCCTGTTGTCTGTAAAGCCTTTGGTCGAACTCTGGTGGCAGGGCGGGGTGTTAGTTTATAATGAGTGGGTGTAGTGAGAGCCTTCTGGGCTGCTGGATTTGTTGGTTTCAATCTCTGAAAAACAAAAGCATCAAGGAAAGTTCTCATTTAACTCATATGCATTATTTGGCCTTAAAAAAAAAAAAACACATTAAGAACAGAGTTCAAATATCTCTGCCATTTACCCAGGTAGATACTGTTTATTTTTCAACTCAACCAAAAATCTTATGCTTCAATATAAACTGAAATCTACCTTTGAATTTGTATTCAACTTCTGTGCAATCTAAATCATGCTGAAAAAATGATATTAGCTTGGATTTATTCAGCATTAGTTAAACGTTGATAACTGCCATGAGTCAAAAACTAAGTACTGGCAATAAAAATAATAAAATCACTTTCCCTGGTATTTGAGGAAATTACAAGTTAGTAGAAGAGAGACACAACTGATGAAAACTTCAGGTGGGAGGCAGCCCAGGTGGCTCAGCGGTTTAGCGCCACCTTCAGCCCAGGGCCTGATCCTGGAGACCTGGGATCAAGTCCCACGCCGGGCTCCTTGCATGGAGCCTGCTTCTCCTTCTGCCTGTATCTCTGCCTCTCTCTGTGTGTCTCTCATGAATAAATAAATTAAAAAAAAAGAAAAGAAAACTTCAGGTGGATTTTGATGGCACCTTTAGTATGATTCTATAGCATGTGCAGTATGTTAAACATTTGTTTTCCTAAACATTATACATGGGATCATATAACCACTTGAAACAACGTCTAACACATAAACCCTGACATAGTTTATGTTTCTCTTTACAGTGCAGACTGTTTAGACTTTAGCAACAATGAACCTTTCTAGATCTTTTTTGTGATCCTTCACAATCGTGTGCCATTGCTTGGAATGTCTTGACCTAGATCTACCAACTTCTCCACACATACTTAAAAAAAGTTAAATGTTACCTCTTTTGCAAAAGCCTTATCACACTCATCCAAGAATCTACACTCTTCCTTAACATTATATTCAACATTTTAACTCATACAATCCAGGGAATTTTAGTATATTTACTAAGTTGGGCAAGAATCACCATGTTCTAAGTCCAGAACATTCCCCTCACTTCAAAAAAAGAAATGTTGTGCCTCCCAATTCCACTCCTTACCAGTAGGCACACACACAAATATACTTTGTCTCAAAAAATTTGCCTACTCTGGGCATTGTATATAAATGGAGTTATGTGGCCTCCTATGTCTGACTTCTTTCACCCAGCATAATGTTTCCAAGGTTCACTCACATTGTATGTAGCATGTATCAATACTTCTTTCCTTTTCACGACTGAATGATATTTCATCATATAGATATACAACATTTTGTTTATCGATTATCAGCTGATGGGCTATTTTATTACTGTATTTACTGTATTGAAATTGGGTAAATTTGAACACCTTAAGAGATCTAATCTTCCTCACTAAATAAATAGCAAGCAGTTAAGCAGATAAGTTCTTGTTTTCATTTTGTATCCTTGGTACTGAACACAGTGACTAGCACATACTCAGGCCTCTAATTATACTACACAAGTAACACATAATTTTCTTTTCTTTTTTTTAAGTAGGCTTCACACCCAGCATGGAGCGCAACACGGGACTTGAACTCACAACCCTGAGATCAAGAGTCAGATGCTTAACTGACCAAGCCACTCAGATGCCACACACATAATTTTCATTTAAGCACAACTTACATTTAAAAGCATGTTATAAAGCACTTAATTCCTATCTTACTTCTCATTATATCTAGTTATAGAGTTAATTCAAATACCAGCTGAAGGAGAAATGCGATGACATGAATAACTCAGTAGTAACATCTACAGACGGCCTGACTTACTATGAACTAGGTATGCATTATCTCATTTAAGTCTCAACACTAAAGAGTATTACTATTCCCATTTTACAGATGAAGAAACACATTCAGAGGCAAAAATACACACTCAAAGTCTCAGACTACACACGGCAACATGAGGATTAAACACACCAAAGACTACTTTTAACCCACACCACTGTGAGCAGAAAATCATTTCTTTGACATTAGTGCATAAAAGATTAAGACAAGGTTAACTACAGAAACCAGAAGAAACGATATTGATGTGCCACTTAAGAGCATTATGATTTTAGGAAAATTAGCCTCTCTGAGCCTTAGATTGGTTCAACTATAAAACTGGAATAATAATATATGCCTTATTTCAGGGCTGTTGAAAAGTCAGCCCTCACCTCCAGTCCAGTGTTCATTTCACTGTTTGTCATGCTGCCTTCTAGATACAGCAAACATAACGTATCTCCTGGCCCAGTGAAAAGATAAGTAATGTGTCTTAAAAACTTAATTACAACTAACTTTGCTTAGGCTATTTAAGAAGTTACATACTGCTCATTTAGTTTCTCCTGATCTGAAAAATAAACTTTACAAAAGTAAAGTTCTTTAAATTTACCTCTTCTTTCTTCTTAGGGTCTGACATGGGATTCCGGAACAGAGGAGAGTCTCCGAAAGGTGAGTATGTTAGACTATTGATGTGCTGTTGCAGAACAGCTTGCTGGGCAGCAGAAGCATTAGGATCTGTCAAAGCTTTTTGAGAAAAAGAAAAGAGAAAGCAAGATGTCAGTCCAAGGATCCAATGCAATTACAGCAAGTAAACATAGAATCATTTGCGAAAGGTTTTCAAAATGTTCAGATTCACTACATGGCATTATTGGTGGGGAGTACAAGAGCAAACTGTGAAGGAAATAAACAATCAAATAAACTAATGGCTCAAAGATATGAAGAGGCATTTCGTAAGAGCCAACACACAAAAATTTTTACTTAGGTGTTCACTGTCACGAATAATCAATAAAATGTAATTTAAAACAACCTGGAAGAAGTATTTTATGCATACCTATCTATCAGTGCCACAGCTGTATGAAAAGAATTATAGTCTTGGACTTCTAGAAACATTATAAATTGATTTTTACTCTAACAGAAATAATATGACAGTACATAAAACAAGTACTGTTTCTGTATTTTTTAACTTACTCATTTCAATCATGGAAATTTAACCCAAGGGTTTAAAACAGAAACAAAGAGAAGTTTGTTAAGTATTCAATAAATACTATTTGTAATTGTTACGACTTGGAAACAACCATATCCAACATTAACAGTTGTAAAAATCATGATACATCAACATGGTGAGTTAAGCGGTTATTAAAAATAACAATGTGTTTCTCTGTGGAAATCAGGAAATATCATTGATTTAATTTAATAAGTAAAAATTCCGGGGGCGCCTGGGTGGCTAAGTAGTTGAGTGCCTGCCTTTGGCTCAGGTAGAGATCCCAGGGTCCAGGGATCAAGTCCCGCATCGGGCTCCCGGTGGGGAGCCTGCTTCTTCTCTCTGTGCCTACATCTCTGCCTCTATGTCTCTCATGAATAAATAAATAAAACCTTTAAAAATAATAAGTAAAAATTCCAGAATAAAAAATATTAAGTATACCAAGATAATCAAAGAAGAAAGTGGCATACAAAAAATAAAAATGGCTGTTAAGGTTTCCTTATATGTTTACTATTTACATTTAATATTCTTATTACATTCAAGTAAAAATTGAAAGAAAAAATAAACCCTGATTAGTCTAATTTTCTTTTAAATTTAAAAACATGTCATTAGTCACAGAGAATTTAGGGAACAGACAAGGAATGATGATGATCTGTAATTACATTCAATAAAAAGAAAGCAAGAAAACCCACACAACTACCTACATTGTACCTTGAAGAAACTTCTTTGGAAAATATTTCCAAAAATAATGATAAAAAAAAAATCAGATCATACTTGTTATTTCAGAGATAAAAATACTTTTCCTTTATAAGTGTTTAAAATAAGGATAACACCAAAATATAAATAAGATAATCCACGTTAAAGGAGTCCCACAAACAAAACATTTAGAAAATTTTAATACTCATAAGGGGGGAAAAAAAACTAACAGCAGCAGTAATAACAGAACAAGAACACACACACCTAAAGCTAAATCAATAAAAAAGGGATAAATCCACTCTTCTCAAATTCTGCTTTCTTAAAATTAGACATACTAATACTAAAACAATGGATGCTCATATATAAGGAGAAAGTGCAAGTTTGCTCAAGATTGTGAAAATCAGAGATGTTGATTTAAAGAGCATATAGCAAATCATCTGTATTCAGAAAGTTCCTAAACCAATTTAAGACTATCAGTGAGTGGGCAGCCCGGGTGGCTCAGAGGTTTAGCACCGCCTTTAGCCCAGGGTGTGATCCAGGAGACCCAGGATGGAGTCCACGTTGGGCTCCCTGTGTGGAGCCTGCTTCTCCCTCTGCCTGTGTCTCTCCTCTCTATCTCTCTCTGTGTCTTTCATGAATAATAAATAAAATCTTAAAAAAAAGAAAAGTAGTTTCTGGTACAGAGTAAGTACCACACAGTAACTGCATAATGTTATTCTGTGGACTATTCAAGGAGACTCAAAAAACCTGGATGTTTTTATAAGAATGCTAGTAGTCCATTACTTGACAGGCAATTATGCATTAAAAGTAACACTGACTTGGGGGAGCCCAGGTGGCTCAACGGTTCAGCCCAGGGCGTGACCCTGGATCAAGTCCCATGTCCGGCTCCCTGCATGGAGCCTGTTTCTCCCTCTGCCTATCTCTGCCTCTCTCTCACACATGAATGAGTAAATAAAACCTTAAAAAAACAAAACAAAACTGAGCTGCACCATCTGATCCAATCATTAATTAGTATAATAGATCATCCCACCTGAGCTTACTCAAAAGAAAACTCCTCTAACAAAACCAAATGTAAAAAAAAAAAAAAAAAAAACAAAACCAAATGTAATTAGGAAAGTGTGTGAGGATTTTTTTCTTTGGTATGTTTAAATATGGAATATTTTCTAAGCTAACTGTTTAAAAATAGACAAGAGAGCTGATGTTAGCAAAAATAAGTGAACAAGCAAGCATAAGCACTAAACTGCCATTTGTGTTATATTCAATTCTGCTCAAAATAATTTGAAAACACACACACACAAAAGAAGAAAACAAAAATTGTTGAAAAGCCACATCATGACAAACAAGGGACAGGAAAAAGTATTAAAAAAAAAAAAGTCTAGAACACTGATGATATTTTATCTAGGACAAAGACAATAGAGTTACTGCAAAGAAACTAACAGACTGGTTTGCTTAGCTTAGGAGGTAAAAGTAGAACCGCAAAGTGGAAATTCTATGGAAGCATGTTTTGGTTTCTAAACAACCTGAACAAAACAATAGACTAGACTGACTTGGAAAACTGTAACTAAGGAACACCATGGTAAAAGAGGACTCACATAAGTTCTATAAAGCATCTTTCAACTAATATCCTATGATGTAATGATGTACATTCCAAAATGCAATACAGCTACTTTCATATGCATGGTAACACTACCATATGTAATTATAACATCAAATGCTCATGTCAGGAACTTTGACTTTAGAATTCTAATTCACCTCCACACCAAATATCTAAATAAAATCTGTTTTTCATGAAGATTTTATTTATTTATTTATTATTTATTTATGAGAGAGAGAGAAAATAAGTGAGGGGAAGAAACAGAGGGAGACGAGAACTTCGTAAGTGGAGAGCTTGATGTGGAACTTGAGCTCAGAACCCTAAGATCATGACCTGAACCAAAGGCAGACGCTTAACTAACTGAGCCACCCAAGCACCCCTAAGTAAAATCTGTGTTTAGTCAAATTAAAATATATCTATGTAACCCATAATGACAAAGAACGGGAAATAACAAATGAAGAGATGAGAAAATAGAACAAATTTCTAGGGGAAAGAAATAGAGGAGTGACAATGCAGGATAGTGCAAATTATAGCTTAGAATACATTCACAAGGGATTACAGCCCAAATTGGAGCATATCTGCCCTGTAGAATCCCAGAAAGATTAGGGATTCAAATACAGCAAGTTTGATGAACTGAGACTGAAAGCAGGAGAAGTGTACTAAACAGATAAGCCAAACACCAAGAGAGTATGCCTCTGATGAAACCAAGTTAACATATGGAAGGAACAAGGGCAACAAGTTTCAGTACTTGCATCATCCCAGAGCTAAGAATGTAGCATTCTGACAATCAGAGGACCCTTCAACAATAACTGGTTCCTGGACTACTTACCTTCAAGTGAAACTTACTGGTAAACAAGTTCTACCCATAAACATAAGTTGCCAGTGAGCTTTTTATTATTTTATTCTTGAATATGAATGATAAAGATCACAGAGTATTAAAGAGTAGGGCCAATGCAAAAATAATCCTCAAGATTTATTAAGGCACAAAAAGACCTAAAAATATTTTTTAAATGCCAGTTAAAGTTTCAAGAGAAAATTGCATCTACAAACTGGATGCCTGAGAAAGGAAATTTTCAAAGAAGGAGAAAGAATTCTTACAAGCTGCAAACAAAAATTCAAAAAGATGACTTAGAAGACAATAAAAAATCTCCTAAAAAATAGAAACAGCTTAAGAATCAAGCATTAAAATAAAAAAGGGGTGCCTGAGTGGCTTAATTGGTTAAGCATCCAATTCTTGATTTTTGGTTCAGGTCATGATCTCAGGGTTGTGACATCAAGCTTCGAGTTGGGCTTTGCATTGGGCATGGAGTCTGCTTGAGTCTCTTTCCCTGTCTGCCCGTCCCCCCCACTCTAAAACACGAAAAGAGTCTTTAAAAAAAAAAAAAAAAGAAAGAATATAAGTAATTCAGTATAATTTCAGGACAAGGGAACAATCCTAAATGCTTATGGAAGTAGTGGCTTAAAAGTCTCAAGAATTAGAAAGGCATCAGACTTTTCAACAAATAATGGTTAATGCAATAAATACAGTCCAGGTTCTGAGGATAAATTATTTTCACACTAGAATTCCATAACATTAAAGCATGAGGAACAAAAAAGGTATTTTCAGACCTGTAAGTGATCAAAGTTTACCTTATACGTACACTTTATTTAAAAATACATTCTAGGCAATTCAGGAAGTAGAGGAAAAACCAACACCTAGGACACTGAGTAGACTTGAAGTGAGTATCAGGAGCATGTTGAAGGCCTAGGGAATAATCAGAGTTCATACTACTGGAGGATAGAGGGATCAATGAATGATATATCCAGAGTGAAAGAATTCTGATACCGTCCTTAAGAATTTGGACCAGTTTAGGAGGGTGATAAAGGCTGGTAATGCAAGGAGAAAAAAAAAATCAGAAATTCTAGGGGAAGGAAAAAGCTGTATAAAAAAGATGTACATGGCTGGGCAGCAATATTTTCATAGTTGTAATAAATGTAATAAATTACAACTTTTAAATTATTCTTTAATCAAAGAAAAGATGAAGGTAATAATTATAGGACAGAATACATTATCAATACAAAAATATAAAGATGGCAAAAGAAGAAATGAGGAAATAGAAAGGAAGAAAGGGCAGTAATATCCTTACTTGACCAAGGAGATTCAAGAAATACTCTCTTGCAGTTGACAGAATAAGAAAATGTAGGGACATGGTTTAAATTTGCAAAAAACTTATCCAAACGTGGTACATGGATCATGATGAGAGATGAACTTCATGGTACAGAGACTAACTTAACTTTCTCTTGCTCTCTCTCATTCTCTCAGTTACTCCATTTATGCCAGCTGCTATCAGGGTTTTTTTTAAGCTCCAATAGAGCAGATTTCTTTTAAAAAGATATTTACACTAAGAAGTTACTTTTAAGTTAAAAATAATAATAATAAAGATAGTAGAGAGGGCAATAACTGGGAAAAGGTATTCAAACGATTGAAGTATGAAAAACACTTCAAAAGATAAAATGACTCAGGGAATTTAGTAACATAGCTATATTAGGAGAAGTGAATAAAGAACATAGAGGTGGGTGGTTAAGTGAGCTATATTTCTCACCTACCATTAACAAGTTAAATTTACTTAAGACTTAATAAAGCAAAACACAGCAACATAAGCACATCATTTAATTATATACCAGGAAACAAAGTGGCCATAATAAAACAGTCTCTTTGGGGGACTAGGCCTGGGAGTCAGGAAGTGGAGAAGGCCAGGATCCATCACAAGCCCTTCTGTACTACATGACTGTTTAGTGATATGCACTTGTGTACTGCTTAAGGGTGGGATGGAGTGGGAGGAAAATCAGGTTAACAAGTTAAGTATTAGCAAGAAATAAACTGAGTAAAGCCTTCTAAAGTGACTGACACTTACCTACTGGGGCCTGGGGGGCTCCAAAGCCCAAAGTGGCTGTCGTAGTATTAAATCCAGGGGCCCCAAAGGCTCCTGTACCAAGAGGCCCTCCGATCTTAGGTTGGTTGTTCCCAAACAAAGATGCCTGTCCAGCACCAAGAGCTATGGAGACAAGAGGAAAGAAAAAGCGCCACAGGAGATCCTTTGAATGTTGGTGCCAGAGGTCAGATACTTAAAAATATAATACATTTGGAAACTTCATAATGACCACTCATTTCAACAAAAGAGGTAATACAGTAAATGTTAATTATATGCCAAGCACTGTGTTGAGTACATTCTATACATCAGAGGCAAAATATTTAATCTCTCTGTGCTTGTTTCCTCAACTATAACATGTGATAGTAATATATAGCTTAGGTATTTGTCCCTAAGATTAAAATGAAAAAACACATATTAAGCATTTACAAGAGGACTAGTAGACACTAACATTCATAAGCTACTGTTTCATTCTTCATAACCCTGAAGTAGGAAATATTATCCACATTTTATAGATGAGAAAATTGAGGGTTTAGGAATCAGCTCAACGTCATCAATGTAGTAAAAGGTGAAACTGAGGTTCAAACGCTTGGTGCATCAGGGTTAACTGCTACACTATAGTAATACAGAGTTTGAAAGAATTAAAAAAATAAGTCTCCTTAAATTTCAATATTTGCAAATTAAAATATGCAGCTGAACCAATCACAATGTTATCGTTTTGATTAACATAGAAGCTAATCTATAGAAAACCAAATCCAATACATCTTCTTTGAATAGCAAAAGTAACACTTTCAAGTATACCATCTCATGCATACTACTTTACACCAAGACAAACGTTTTGTTTTATAAAAAGGTAAGTGGGGGCACCTGACTGGTTCAGTCAAAGAGCATGCCACTCTTGATCTTGGGGTCATGATTTGAAACCCCACTTGGTATATAGAGATTACTTAAATAAATAAAACTTAAAAAAAAAAAAAGCGAAATGTCCTGTGATGAGCTCACTAAACAGATTCAAGTTTCATTATGAATCAGACTGGATGGAATAAAAACTTATTTTCAGAGGGGAAACCCACTGCAGAAACTTATATTTTAAAGCCTAATGAATCTTGCTTATGGATACTGTTGGCTGTGAAAATGGGGAGAATTTATTTAGAATAAATTACTGGCATAAAATTTTTAAAATTTCCATCCCATCCTCCTCAAAAAGTTACTAGCAGTTTGGAAGATCTACAGTTCCGTGAGAGAACTGTAAAGTCACTTCAAGTTATACTTAGAGGTCAAAAATATCAAAGGGCGCCTGGGTAGCTCAGTCAGTCAGGTCAAGGCCTTGATTTCAGCTCAGGTCAAGATCTCAGGGTCGTGAGATTGAGCCCTGCACTGGGCTCTGCATTCAGTGTGGAGCCTGGTTGAGATTTTCTCCCTCTCCCTCCACCCCCGCTCAAGGTCTCTTGCACTCTCTCTAAAATAAGTAAATAAAATATATTGAATACAAACTGCTCTGAGATTGCAATAGCAAAGATAAGTCTATACTCAAAAAAACCCATACAATATAAATCAGGGTAACTACTAAATGGACAAAACATTCCTTAATTGTCCAACTTCATCAATAACAAGAAGATAAAAGGTAGCAAAGGGATTATTTCTCCTTATAAACCCTAGCTCTGGAATATGAAATAAGACTTCTTTTAAAGTCCCAAACCACTAGAAATTGGTGAAAATTCCAAGAAAAACTGAAACTACTTCCATGAAAGATATAGTTTATAACACAAATTTCAGAATTCTTTATTTTTCCAGGTAGCAAATCCTTCCTTACCCCCTAAACAAAAACTTAGAAGAAACCCAAATATATAAAATGGACAAAAATTTCTCATCTAGATGCATATTTCCCTCACCTTTGTAGCAGTCCTGGATGAAGAACCATGAAACAGTCTAAAAACCATTGTATTTCAATAACCAAAAAAAGAATTAAAAAGGCATTGAGAGGTGATCTGGAAAGAGACCATCAAAAATTGACCTGCCTGCTACTGTTACAATTTATTAATGAAAAAATACGCATTTTACCCAGACCTATCTTCTATTACACAAATGGATTTTTACACTTAATGAAAGGATTTATTAATAGTCCATAAGCTAAGGGACATTCTGATGGAAGATAATGTCAATTCATGAAATGTAGTGTATTTATAATTAGCTGTAGGAAATCATAAAGTAGATATATACAGGGCACCACAGTAATAGTGGCCCTTAGAAACTCCAGGGATACTCAAGAAAAAAGTGAAAATGGTCATATTCCTTTTGAGATCTTCTAATAAACATTAAAATTTAATTTTATTTATGGTATCTATTAGCTTTGGGTACATTTTTCTTAGTGTAACAATAAACTTTACTAGATGTACCCTTAAACTTACTACTTCACAGAGACTTTTAAGAACTAAAATTTCTTAGTATTACTAAATAACTACCAAGAAAATGCCATATGATAGTGCCAATGATAGTTAATATTACTGTCAAATTAAATCAGAAACTTATACACCCATGATTTAATGAGTATTCCTTAGCTGAGCACATCAGGGGGTAAAAATATCACACACCAATAAATAATATAAAATGTTTTACAAGAAAATTTGTTAGCTGAGGTAAGAGTATGAATCTCCATCACTCAATACAAAAGGTGCATAGGATACCAACTCAGCTAATGCCCCAAAAACACATCACCCCAACCTATACCGTGCTATTTTATTCGTGATACCATGACACATAGGATTCATGAACATGGGTATTTACATACAATTGTCTCCAGACACTGCTCTCAAAGCCTGCTTTAAGCTCTCCAAGCTAAAGTCTGCTTTAGCAGATGTGAACATCAAAGAATTCCAATAGTGTATGCTCAGTGATTCTCAGAACTCTCATTTCTCTATATCATCTATTTCTGCTAAGGTTGGGAATGTAAAATTCTTTACTGATTGTATTTCAGTTTATGCAAAGCATGAATGAGGGATATATAAGAGCAGTAAAAAAAAATGGGATCTGTTGACTGTGAGGTAGAGCTGTTTAAGGAAAACTGAATATATTCAGGGACATCTGGGCGGCTCAACGGTTGAGCATCTGCCTTCGGCCCAAGGAGTGATCAGAGAGGGGCCTGGGACTGAGTCCCACAGTGGGCTCTCTGCATGGAGCCTGCTTCTCTCTCTGCCTATGTCTCTGCCTCTCTCTGTCTCTCATGAATAAATATATAAAATCTTAAGAAAAAATTGAATATATCCAAATAAATAAAAAAGGGGAGTTATTACATTATTATGGAAGAGAAGATGATAGCATCAGAAAAAGTTATACAATACTATATAATTTGGACTGCAAGAGAAGGCACTGCTAATAACCTGCAAGACCTAAAAGCCAAAAAGGAAAGAATGACAACTTTAACCACATAAAAGTAAAACTTAAACGTGAAGATACCATAAAATTACATGGTAATAAAAAAAACTACACGGTAAAACTTAAAGATTTGGTGGAAATATTTTTTAACAGACATTAGAGTAGCATCTTACCTGCACTTTATGTTTATGGTTCACAAATTGTGTAGGGTCAAAACTACCCTTGAAAAAGCTTGTAATTTGCCCATACCAAAGCTAATTTTTCCACCAGGATTAGAAAAGAACACTGATGTCAGATGATATATTTTGCTTAGAGATCACACTGCACAAAAAACTAGAGCTTTTTAATTTTTATTTCTTGCAAAATATATGTGATAGAATTCGGATAAATTAAAAAGTTCAGATAAAACTCTATCATACAACCCAAAAGAGTTAATATCCACAATATATAAAGCACTCTCAAAAATAGATTAAGAAACAATGATCAAATATTATGAACAAGGAACTGAAAGATTCAAATGGCCAGTAAAATACATTGAGACTATCTTTCACCAGTAATCAGTGAACTGCAAATTAGAACATACCAATTTCCACTATCATGCATGTAAAGATGAAAAAGTCAACAATATGGGGGGGGTAGTGGAAAAGAAAAAAATATATGGAAAGGTATGGGAAAAATTAGCACTTTTATACAATGAGAACAAAAGTTCAAAATGGCATTTTTTTTTGGAAGACAAATTAACAAGACTGACCAAACTTCAAAATGTTTATCTTCTGACCCAATTCCAAATCTCAATCTTTTTTTTTTAAAAAAAAGATTTATTTATTTATTCATGAGAGACACACAGAAAGAGAGAGAGGCAGAGGGAGAAGCAGGCTCCTTGCAGGGAGCCAGATGTGGGACTCGATCCCAGGTCTCCAGGATCAGGCTCTGGGCCGAAGACGGCACTAAACCGCTGAGCCACCCGGGCTGCCCCCAAGTCTCAATCTTACAGTAATACTAACACATACAAAATTATGTAATAAAGATCTTCATTATTGCATTGCTATTAATATTAAATAACTCAAATGTCTACTAATAGGGGGAAACTGAATTATAATATATATAATTATGTGTTATGTGCATATATGCATACATAATGGAATACTAAACAGTTATTTTTAAAGCATTAATTAGACCTATATATATGGATCAAATGAAAAAATACATGCCCAAAATGTCATGGGAAGTGAAAAAATGAAATACAGAATACCACGTAAGGCAGTTGATTTCAGATTGAAACATTTTACTGTAGCACACAATATGAAATACCTGGAGAGACTCATAAACACATATATGACTAAAACAAAAATTAAATGATACTTAATTTGCTTTGTACAATGATTTTTTCATTCTAATTTTTTTTCCCTTAAATGCTGTTTGCAGCCCACTCTATAAGTATTATATCCCACTAATGTATGTATCTCAGTCTTTGGTTAAGGATATGGTTTCTATTTAAGAATATAATAAAAAATATATATAACACACACACAACTTTGTGTGTGTACACATTTGAAAAATGTAATAAATGAAAAAACTGTATAAAATGTAAAGAAGTCTGACAACACCAAACTTTCAATACTGTTACTTCACAGCTGAATGATGTTGACTTATCATGAAACTTCTGTATTGCTGAATTTTTTAAAAAAGCACCTAGATCTTTTATTTTAAAAAGAAAAATAGAGGGATCCCCGGGTGGCTCAGTGGTTAAGCATCTGCCTTCCAGCTCAGGGTATGATCCTGGGGTCCTGGGATTGAGTCCCACATCGGGCTCCCTGCATGGAGCCTGCTTCTCCCTCTGCCTATGTCTCTGTGCCTCTCTCTATCATGAATAAGTAAAATCTTAAAAAAAAAAAAAAAAAGGGGAGGAAATAGCTCATAGAGCACAAAATGAGGTTCTATTAAAAAGGACAGGATGAAGCGCCCCGCTGGCTCAGTCAGTTAATCATGAGACTCTTGATCTTGGGGTTGTGGGTTCAAGCCCTATAATGGATATAGAAATTGCTTAAAAGTAAAATCTTAAAAAAAATAAAAAATAAAAAGGAAATGACAGATAAATGATCAGAGCATAGAAGCAAAAACAAGAGATAACTGGACAAGGGAAACAGAGACCATGGAAATAAATGGTTTGCAACTAAATGACCACACACCCATGGTCAGATGACTTGGGAAACAGGCAAAACTATATGCTATAACAATCCTGTTAGAACTCTACATGCTGAAGCATTATTCATCTTATGACCACTACCACTCTCATACTGCTTAAAAAAGCTGGGCAGGCAAAAGGGTCAGTGTCTTCAAAAGCATTAAATCAATAGGAGGAATAGAGATAAAGGTGTGAAGACACTACATCAAGGTGGAAAGAACTGAGAGGTATGCACCGACCTTATAAAACCTCAGGGTATTTGCTAAAATTACTTCAACTTATGCTCTTACTGCTCTCTCTTACCATTAGGGTAGTAAAGCTTACTTGACTAACAGTTCAAATCTTTGTTACAAAGGTAGCACAAGGGAAGTGAAAATAATGTCATCATATTGACAAGTCTCACATTAAAAACTAAAAATCCCAGACAGACTAGACTATCAGAAGACAAACATTTTATAGAAAGGGAGAATACAACCTCTAAGATAAAATGTGCAAATGTTTTAAAACCTGGTAAAATATAACTGCTGGGAATGTTTTATTAGTCCACTTGTGAAAATGAAAATCTAGGCTGCCTATTCCAGGCATATGATTTAACGGTGATCTTAACTTCTAGCAAATAGAAAGCCATGTTGTGCCACTTCCTAAATCTCAGGTACAGTTCCTTACCTGTTCCAAATCCTGCACCAAGCCCAGTTCCCAGAGTGCCAGGTCCCGGTTTACTTCCAAAAATACTACTCCCACTGGTATTTGTGCCAAAACCTAGAAGGAGAAAAGAATGAGTGGACTATACTTTTAACACAACTCTTAATTTCCTATACAAGGGAATTTTTAAAAAGGCAGTACGATCCTAAGCTTTGCATCTTGTCCGGTTATTGGTATTTAGAAATCCTAAATGGTAGGCTTTTTAAAATTTTTTTAATTTTGATGCCTATAAACAGACCCCAAAATCTTCCTATTTACTTAATTATGTTTCAGACTTGAAATATTCAATACAGGATAATATCCATTAAAACAAAGTGATTGTGCTTGAGCATATACATTCCCTTTTTAATACTCAAAGCCTCAAACCTATTTTTTACATTTAATTAATGGAAGAAAAATGCATTTCCTCAAACTTTTATTAAAAATAAGACAATTGGGGCCCCTAGCTGGCTCAATCAGTAGAGCATGTGGCCTTTGATCTCAGGGTTGTGAGTTTGAGCCCCACACTGGGTACAGAGATTACTTAAACTATATATATGAGACAATCAACAAAGACTACTGAAGCTAAAGGTTCTTGTTAATAGGATTTTATCTATAAAAATCTCTACAGTAGGGTTTGGTTTTGAACAAATGAATCCTGTACGGGCAATAATGTGTGGCTGGCTGATCACACAGGAGCAACTTTAAAGGTATCATAACCAATCAGCTCATGGAGCACTCAAGAACTCAACTAGCTGATAATTAAAATGAGAAGATAATCTATAAATAACTTTTCTTGTGTTGAACTACTTCATTATCAGAGATGATAGAGGTAAACAAACCATTCTCCTTCACTATGACCTACCATCCTATGATAAAATCCTATGATTTCCCTTGGAAAATCCACAGGTTTCCCCGAAAGATACCTATATACTGCATTCATTACTGCCATTTCCCTTCTGTTCAGATATGTCCAAAAGTTTTGCACCTCTTTTAGAGCTAAATATCAACCAAACAGCCAATAAACATATCATTAATCTCTTTTTTTAATTAAGATTTTGTTAAGTAATCTCTACACCCAACGTGCAGCTTGAACTCACAACCCTGAGATCAAGAGCTAAATGCTCCAAGGGTACCTGGCTGTCAGTGGAGCATCAGACTCTTATGGTTGGCTCAGGTCATGATCTTGTGGGTCGTGAGACTGGGCCCTGCATCAGGCTCCACACTTGATAGGGAGTCTGTTTGAGGATTCTCTCACTCTGGCTCCTCCCCTAACTAATGCATGCAAGAAAAAGAGTTGCATGTTCCACCTACTAAATCAGCCAGGTAACCCTATCATTGATCTCTCTTGATAAGAGGAAAAAAGAAAAATCAATCATTGGCCAGCAAACCTTGTTCTTGGAACACCTGGAAGTTTTTTTAAGGGGTATCATGGAGGGAAACAAGTTCAAAAGATAACAAAGTAAAGAGAATATCTGGAATATAGGATATTATCACCAACTAAGAATGTTACACTCAGTCAGTCATGCCAGTATTTGGATTATTATCTCAATGAGAAAGATCAAGAAAAGTTAAAGAATGTAAACAGTTTGAAAATATGTTTCTAATACACTTAAAAATGCATGTAATCTGACATAATCTATTTAACTCATACACTCATTAAATCTTTTCTTCAATTATGCTAATTAATAGCTATGCCACAAAATGGGAGTACTGCTACTCAAGCACAATCAATTTTTTTAAAGGGAAAAAAAAAAAACAGGAAAAAATGTACTTGGAGATATTCTTTTCCTTTTCAAGTTAAAATATATCCAGAAAGGATCTTCCAGCCCCATTAACAGTAGAAAATAAGATACTCGTGAACTATCTCAAACCCACACGAGGGAAATAAGTCCCAACTTACACTGTTTATACCACACATTTCCTCCGATTCTTACTGACAAAAGTTGATCAACTCTGTTATTTCAAAACAATTTTTAAATTAAAATTAAGGACCATTAATTAATGTTCAATTAATTTAAAACAAAGAAGCCAAGAATATACAATGGGAAAGAATAGTCTCCCCAATAAATGATGCCAGGAAACCTGGACAGCAAAGGAATGAAACTGGACCACCATCATACACAATACACAAAAATTAGACTTAAACTATAAGACTTCAAAGTATAAAACTCCTAGAAGAAAACATTGGCAGTAAACTCCTTAATATCTGTCCTGGCAATGATTTTTTGGATGTAATGCGAAAAGCAAAGGCAACAAAAGCAGAAATAAACAACTGGGACTATATCAAACTCAAAACCTTCTGTACAGCAAAGGGAACCATCAACAAAATAAAAGGCAGTCTACTGAATGAGGGAAAATACTTGCAAATCATACATCTGGTAAGAGGCTAATATCCAATCAACAATCCAACAGTAAAAACACAATCTAATTAAGAAATAGGTAGAAGATCCTTGTAGACCTCTTTACAAAGAAGACATATAGATAGCTAAAAGACACATGCAAAGATGCTCAACATCATTAATTATCAGGGAAATGCAAATCAAACCACAATGAGTTATCACCTCACACCTGTTAAAATGGCTATTATCCAAAGGACAAGAAATAACAAATGTTGGTGAAAACACAGAGAAAAGGGAACCCATGGTGCACTGTTGATGAGCATGTAAACTGGTGTAGACACTGTGGAAACAGTTTGGAGGGTCCTCAAAAAATTAAAACTATAATTACCAATCCCCCTTCTGGGTATTATTCAAAGGGGGGGAAAAAAAAACTAACTCGAGAAGATATATGCACATTCATTGTAGCATTATTTATAATAGTCAAAATATAAGATATAACCTAAGTAGCCATTTGTGGATAAACAGATAAAGATGTAGTACATGCATACAATGGAGTATTATTCCACTATAAAGCACAATGAAATTTTACCATTTGTGACAACACAGATGGATTTTAAAGCATTGTGATAACTGAAATAAACCATACAGAGAAAGACAAATATTGCATGATCTCATTTATATGTGTAATCTTGTAACACAAAAAACCATACCTGTCTCACACATACCACCACACATGTATTGGTGGTTGCCAGAGGCAGGAATGGGGGATGGATGAAATGGGTAAAAGGGAATCAAAAAGTACAAACTTCCAGTTATAAAATAAATAAGTCATGGGGATGTAATGTGTATCATGGTGACTATAGTTAATACTGTCTTGCATATTTGGAAGTTCCTAAAATAGTAGACCTTAAAAGTTCTCATCACAAAAAGTATAACTATGCATGATGACAGATGTTAACTAGACTGACTATGGTGATCACTTCACAATATTATAGAAATAGCAAATTAGTATGTCCTACACTTGAAACAAATGTTATATTTCAAATATACAATTCAGAAAAATTAGCTTTAAAAAAAAGATGTTTAAGTAAACAAATAGTTCCTAACTGTCCACCTAATCATATAGTACAGAAAAACCACTGACTTATTGCCCATCACCATCTCATCAATACCTAAGGAATCAACCTTTCTAAATTGTTGCTCACAAATGCTGACATCCAACCAGTCTGTAATTCCTCTCCTAAAAGAATTCTATTTCTCCATTCGTTTAGAAATTCAGACACTATCTTATATTCACTTAATCTTAAACTTGTCCCTGCCAGGAGTAATCACTTACTAAGAAAATGAACTGATATCTCTAAAGAATGACTTTAGGATCTCACCACACCAACTGTAGCAGCAAGTACCCCAACCTTTAACTTTGTGGATTAATCAGCAGCAGAAACAAAATTCCGTAATGGATAATGTGTGGCTAACAATAATATAATGATGCTCTAAATCTTTGTATAACTGCATTCCATTTCCAGATTGTTATATGGCTTATTTCCAGAGGACTCTCAACCACAAACTCCAAGTTGACAGCTTCTCAAGAAAACAAGAATTTCAAAGAAAGCTTTACGCAGACAAGATCCCTCAAGAGTAGTAATGGAATGTTCAATTCACCCAAGTTCCCACCCTACAAACTTCATCTGACTTAGAAGTAATCCTTCCTCTTACAGCTCCATTTATTCACTCAGTAATTCATTTAACTAAGTTTTAGTGAGCATCTATTCTATGCCAGGCACTAGGTCAACACTGGAGATTAAAAAAGAAAAAAAAAATAAGGATGATTAAGTTTCATCACATAAGGTAATAAGGCATATTAGATAAAAATGAAATCTGTCACTTTCAAATCACTGAACATGAGTATAAATAGATTTAGACAAAAACAAAAAATCTCCAAACAAATCAGAAATCTGCAACCATGAAAGAACATTAAGTATATTTCAGTAAGTCCAGACCATTTTATAATTTTAGCTTATATAAGTACCCAGATAAAACAATTTTTTTTCTGACAATGAAGCACGCTACAAAAAAAAAAAAAAGAAAAAAAAAAGTGCATTTTCAAAGAAAGGAAAAAGTGGTTCTCCAGGGGCTAAATGAATCATAGCTATACAGTGGCTTACAGCCCTCAAAGCCCATATCATATAAACAGATAAAAGAAACACATGTGGTATTAAAATCTCACAGGGTGAGAAGATTATTAAGAAAAAAATGGTTTACAAAGCTTTTGGAGGAAGGAGTGGTAGTGATGAAAAAAGACTGAAAAACACTGGTTTAGCCCTTAAGTATCTTTCCCATCTTAATTTTATAAAATAAGAAATAAGTACACATGTTAACCAAGCCCGCTGCCTCAAAACCACTCTTTCACAGAGTATAATAAAAAAGAATTATAGGTGAAATGACAATCATTACTAGGAGTAAGTGACCAACACAAGAGGTAAAAAAAAAAAAATCAAACTAAAGGGGCACCCGGGGGTGCAATTAGTTAAATGTCCGAATCTTGGTTTCAGTTCAGGTCATGATCTTGGGGATGCTCAGCAGAGTCCACTTAGGATTCTCTCTACCTTTCCCGTAGCCCCTCCCCCACCCTACACTCAAGCATGAACTCTCTCTAAAGTAAATTATCTTTTAAGAAGCAAACTAAACACAAAAAATTAACAATTGGTACCTATTTTTCACATATATTTCTGTAATAATTCATGTTTAATGCAGTCCCTTTTCCCATACACTGTAAGACTTCGCAAAAACACCAAAAAATTATATAACTGCTGACCTATAGCAAATAACCATGTCTTATTTTTTTTTTTAAAGTAATCCCTCCATCCAAAGGGAGGCTAAAATTCACAACCCTGAGATCAGGAGTCACATGCTCTTCCAATTGAGTCAGCCGGGCACTCCAACAACCATGTCTTTTCATTCGTCTCTCAATAAATATTCCCAGTGTCTGATGATGTATCTGGCACATAAAATCCTAACAGATACTTAAACCACTATTTCCCTCGGTCATGAAATGAACTTCCTTATCTGACTTATAACACAAATTATGTTAATTTGTTTAAAAGTTGATTTAGAACTTAATTAGGTAGTTACAGAAGACAAATGTTTCTATTAAGCAAGTTTAATGATTCCAACATTTCTCTAAATAGTAGTTTAGGGTTATTTTTAAAATTATCATTCAATCTTAACTGTATTTTTCATATTTTTAAATGAACATAAAATATACTTTTATAGCTGAAAGAAAGCTTCAATTTTCAGTAAGAATCATCAAATCCCCCCCAAAATGAAATCTCTAAAACCAAAAATAATCAAAACAAAAACAACAAAAAACATTAAAAAGTCATCAAATCTCGGGATGCCTGGGTGGCTCAATGGTTGAGTGTTTGCTTTAGGCTCAGGTCATGATCTGAGTCCTGGGATTGAGACTCACATCGGGCTCCCCATGAGGAGCCTGCTTCTCCCTCTGCCTATGTTGCTGCCTCTATGTCTCTCATGAATAAATAAAATATTTTTTAAAAAATTCATCAAATCTCATTTGTGCACTACTTCCCTGTTTGAAACCTGGCCTAAGAGAATGTGTTATCTCAACTGAATGTGTTTCATATGGTTTCTCAACTACTGGTGAGGTAATCCAAGAAAAAATTAATCTCTGTTAGAAAAGCAACTTTCTACAAGGTACTACTGCATGTGTTGAATGGCCCATTTTATCCAAAGCAAGGAGTTAAGAGACTAATAATGAGGTAAGGCAATTTACATCTCTTCTAGGTATGTCAACCCAAGTCCATGATTTTAAACCTTTCCCCCTCTGGTACCTCATATCTAGCCACAGCTTACCTGAGAATTTTTAAATATTCCCAATCATATGAATCAGGAGAATGATGTGTGGTATAGTCAGTGTAACTTTAAGAGAGCCAAACCTGCTTTTTATATGTACCAAAATTGGAAGTGTTTGTATTGGTTCCTAAAGTCAGGGTTGGTTTGTTACCAAAGAGCCCGCCACTGGTTGTACCAAATGAAGGAGCACTGGTTGTGCTGGTTCCAAATGTAGTAAGCTTGTTATTGCCAAACAGGGTCTAAAAAGAACAAAATACAGAAAAATTTTAAGTAGTAAAAAGATACATCCACACAGCAAATAGAGGCTACCTCAGGTATACTGAGTTGGATGTGAGGTAAGCAAGAGAAGATGTCATAACTTTTATGAAAAAAGTAGAAATAGGATGAATAAAGATTATCAGAAAAGTATACTAATCTGAATAAGATTCATTTTTTAGAGCATGCTCTATAAAATCTGTAAAATCAATGACAACCCTTCAGGAAACACAGTATTTCAGTAGGTCAAAGAAAACAATACAGTAATCAACTATTTTTTGACCTGATAACAGAATGTATCATATTCAATCTGCAAATAGAAACAGTCACAATAGGGATCCCTGGGTGGCGCAGCGGTTTAGCACCTGTCTTTGGCCCAGGGCGCGATCCTGGAGACCCGGGATCGAATCCCACATCGGGCTCCCGGTGCGTGAAGCCTGCTTCTCCCTCTGCCTGTGTCTCTGCCTCTCTCTCTCTCTCTATCTGTGTGACTATCATAAATAAATAAAATTTAAAAAAAAATAAAAAAAAAAAAAGAAACAGTCACAATAAAAAAATTAAGCATGTTAGACCATGGAAGAATCTTCAAAAACATTAATGATAAGTAAAAGAAATCAGTCACAAAAGTCTATATATTCAATGTTTATGAAATGACCAGAATAGATAAATCTAGACAGCAGGCTTGAAGTAATTAAGGGGAAATGAGAAGGGACTACTACTGAGTATGAGGTTTCTTTTTATTAAAGTGATGAGTATGTTCTAAAATGGAGTATGGTGATAGTTCCAATCTGTTGGTATACTAAAAACCACTGAATTATAAACTTTAAAAGGGTGAATTGTATGGCATATGGATTATATCTCAATAAAGTGGTTACTAAAAACTTTTTGAAGCATTATTTAATTTTCTCAATTTCTCACCTTAATTAGCTGCCCAAAGAAGTTAGGAAATAACAGATTTCAATCTCCATGAAAATCACGTTTTGGAATTTTTCTTTCCTTTACATTATCTACAACATGTGTCAAAGCTTTTTTTAAATGGGTACATAATACAGATTGGCTGTTTCATACTGATTCTCATATAGTTAAGTAAGTGGCAATACAGAATTTACCGATATTTTTAAGTCAGGTGCACTCGTAAATAGTAGTTTACTTAAATGACTTAACAAGGAACACAATTCAGTTAAGCCTCCAACTACATGAAAAGCATGAGATCACCAACAATTTTAGCAACTTCAAAAATTTAATTCTCAAGTATCACATTGACTTTTCACCCCAAACAGAGGTTAGATACAGGGAAGTAAAAATTACCTGATTTTAAGAATGATAGCACTTCAATTTACACTCAATAATTTAAACAACTAGAATGATACTGTGCCATCAGAAATAAACTGTTTATTAGTACCGAGGCAAAGAAGTTTAAAAAAGAACTTACTACTTGAAAATTAACTGACTAAAGTTACCTCGTTATTCTTTTTTGCACCGAAGAGCTTTTAGTTATTTCCAGTATCAAGTCATATTATGTATCCAGTAAAAAATACTTGCTAGTTAAATCTTTCTTAGAAATTCCTTTAACAAATGTATACATATCTTCAAATTAGAGTCAACTGTAAAAACTTACCGAACCAACAGCACCAAATCCAGTGTTGGGCTGCCCAAAGAGACCTGTTCCTGTTCCAAATGCTGTCCCAGTGCTGGTATTTGTAGCTGTCCCAAAAAGACCTCCAGGTTGTGAAGCTTGGGTTACCCCAAATAAACCCTGCAAAAGGTAATGTACATTAAAAGATATCCTACAACAATCAGTTTTAAGTCTTAGGTTAATAATAGTTGCCATTTTTAAAAAGTTTATTTGATATTATACTAAACACAAGGAGTTCTTTTCTTCACAACAACCCTAATGAGGGCCATTTTCAAAAAACAAAGAAACAGATACATAATACCTCAGGGCAGTTAAAAACTTGCCCAAGATATTACAGATCCTGACTAACAGGACCAGAAATTAGAATCTACATCTATAAGCCCAATGAGTTCTGAGATCCTGGACAGCTAGTAAGACTTTATACTAACTCTTGTGCTCTACGAAATAGCAGAGTTGCAGCACTAAAAACAAAATATGGGGCAGCCCGGGTGGCTCAGTGGTTTAGTGCCACCTTCAGCCCAGGACATGATCCTGGAGTGCCAGGATCGAGTCCCAGCATCAAGCTCCCTGCATGGAGCCTGCTTCCCCTCTGCCTCTGTCTCTACTTCTCTGTCTCTCATGAATAAATAAATGTTAAAAAAAAAAAAAAGTCAAGGGGGTAAGAATAAGAAAGCCCCTCACCTTTATAAAAAAAAAAAAAATGACAGAATGCTTCATTTTCAGAGAGTTATGCCAAAAGAACTAATCAATACTGAGCTGGGGAATGTACTTTGAAGCAAGTAACTGAAAACAATCGGAGGAAATAACCAATCTGGACAGAGGCAGGAGTATAAAGTTCAAAAGTCACCTTAATTTGAGATGAGCAACTACACTCATTTCAAATAAGAAAATATTTAAGAATGTATTTTATGGGATCCCTGGGTGGCGCAGCGGTTTGGCGCCTGCCTTTGGCCCAGGGCGCGATCCTGGAGACCCGGGATCGAATCCCACGTCGGGCTCCCGGTGCATGGAGCCTGCTTCCCCCTCTGCCTGTGTCTCTGCCTCTCTCTCTCTCTGTGTGACTGTTATAAATAAATAAAAATTAAAAAAAAAAAAAAAAGCTGGATTAGAGCTGGATGATCCATTAAAAAAAAAAAAAAGAATGTATTTTATTTATGCATTAGTTAACAAAAGAAAAATACTGCACTAATAGACTATTACTGCTGAAATGAGAACTCAACATAGTATTGGGGTTGTTTTTCAAGATATATTCATTTGAGAGACAGACAGAGCAAGCCCACATAGGGGGTAAAGTAGATGGAGAGGAGCAGAGGGAGGGAGAGACAATCTCAAGCAGACTCCCTGCTGAGCAGGAAGCCTAATGTGGGGCTCAAACTGATGTACCCGAGATCATGATCTGAGACAAAACCAAGAGCCAGATGCTTAACTAACTGAGCCTCTACCCAGGTGCCCCAAACATCATGTTTTTAAACAGCTTTACTGGGCACCTAGGTGGCTCAGTGGTTTAGTATCTTGCCTTTGGCTCAGGTCATGATCCCCAGGTCCTGGGATTGAGTCCTGCATAAGGCTCCTTGCAAGACTCTTCCTCTGCCTATGTCTCTGCCTCTCTCTGTTTCTTATAAAAAAATAAATATTTTTAAAAATAATAATAGAAATAAAAACAGCTTTACTGAAGTAAAAATCACATACCATGAAATTTATCCATTTACAGTTCCCTAGTTTTCTTTTTTTGTATGTTCAGACTTGTGCAATTATCCCTACTCTCTAGATTTAGAATGTTTTCATCACTCCAAAAAGAAACTCCAGACCCAGTAGTAGTCACTATTTGTAGGCAACCAATCACTAATCTACTTTTCATTTGCACAGATTTGTCCAATTTTGTATGAATGGAATCTTACAAAATGTGGTCCTTTGTAAGCTAAATTTATTTAAACTCAGCATGTTTAAAATGTCCATCCAGGGAAGCCCGGGTGGCTCAGCGGTTTAGTGCCGCCTTCGGCCCAGGGCCTGATCCTAGAGACCTGGGATCAAGTCCCACATCGGGCTCCCTGCATGGAGCCTGCTTCCCTCTGCCTATGTCTCTGCCTCTCTCTCTGTGTGTGTGTCTCTCATGAATAAATTTAAAAAATTAAATTAAATTAAGTTAAAAAAAAATAAAATGTCCATCCATGTTGTAACATTTATTGTTCCATTTATGGCTGAATAATATTCCACTATATGAATATACCACATTTGCTTATCTGTTCATTACTAATGGACATTTGAGATATTTCTATATTTTGGCTATGCTATAATCATTTGTGTACAAAGTTTTGTGTTTTCATTTCTTGGGGAAACACCAATGTGTGCAATTACTGGATTAAATGGTAACTCTGTGTGTGACGGTTTGGGGAACTGCCAGACTGTTTTCCAAAGTGGTTGCACTATCTTAACATTCCTACCCGCAACATTTAAGATTTCCAATTTCTCCAAATTTTTGAAAATACTATTGTCTACCTTTTTATGCCTTCCTCATGGATATGAAGTAGGGTCTCACTGTGGTTTTCAGCTGTACTTTCCTGGTAACAATTAGAGTTGAGTATTTCTTCTTCATGTGCTCATCAGACATTTGTTTTGTATATTTTCATTGAAGAAATGCCTATTCAAGTCTTTGGCGATTTTTAATGGATTATTGTCTTATTGAATCATAAAAGTTATATATCCTGAATTCAAATCCTTCATAAAATGTTTAACTTACAAATATTTTCTATCATCTGTGGGTATTCTTTTTTTTTTTTTTAATTTTTTTAATTTTTTTTTTATTTTTATTTATGATAGTCACAGAGAGAGAGGGAGACGCAGAGACACAGGCGGAGGGAGAAGCAGGCTCCATGCACCGGGAGCCCGATGTGGGATTCGATCCAGGGTCTCCAGGATCGCGCCCTGGGCCAAAGGCAGGCGCCAAACCGCTGCACCACCAAGGGATCCCTGTCTGTGGGTATTCTTTTGACTTTCTTGATGGTATCCTTTTGATCCAGAAAAGTCTTTAATTTTAATAAAGTCCAATCTGTTTTTTGATTTTGCTTTTGGTCATTTTAAGAAACCATTACCTAATTCCTTATCTTGTTAGAATTTTGTATTTCAGCTTTTTTTTTTTTAAGATTATTTTATTCATGAGAAACGGGGGGTGGGAGGGGGGACAGAGACACAGGCAGAGGGAGAAGCAGGCTCCATGCAGGGAGCATGATGTGGGACTTGATCCTGGCACTCCAGGATCATGCCCTGAGCTGAAGGCAGAAGGCAGGTGCTCAACCACTGAGCCACCCAGGCGTCCCTGTATTTCAGCTCTTACATTTAAATATTTGATCCAGGGGCAGCCCCGGTGGCACAGCAGGTTAGCGTCTCCTGCAGCCCAGGGCCTGATCCTGGAGACCCGGGATCGAGTCCCAGGTTGGGCTACCTGCATGGAGCCTGCTTCTCCCTCTGCCTGTGTCTCTGCCTCTCTCCCTCTCTCTCTGAATAAATAAAAAATCTTAAAAAAGAAAAAAAAAAAAAAGTATTTGATTCATTCTGAGTTAACCTGTATAGATGCCACAATGGTAGGAAGAAAGAATCCGGTCACGTTTTTTCCAAATGCATTTTTATGCTTTGAAAAATCAATTGTCCTTGGGAAACCTGGGTAGCTCACTAGGTTGAATCTCTTGATTTCAGCTCAGGCCATGATCTCAGGGTTGTGGGACTGAGCCCCACGTTGGGCTCCTTACTCAACAGGGAGTCTGCCCCTTTCCATCTCTCTCTGCACTACCCTCCCTGCTTATACTCTTTCTAAAATTAATTAATCTTAAAAAAAAGAGAGAGAGAGAGAAAGAGAAAGAAAGAAAATTCAATTGTCCTAGCACCATTTGTTGAAAAGATTCTTCTTTCACCATTGGGAACTGTTTTGATTTTACTGTTACAAATCATTTCTGTGGAAATGTGAGGGTTTATTTCTGGACTATCGATTCTATTACACTGATCTGTATGTCTAGCCTTATGTCAGTACCACAGTCTTGATTACTACCACTTTATAGTAAACTTGAAAATTAAGAAGTGTGGGTCCTCCAGCTTTCCTCTTTCTCAAGATTATTTTGGCTATTCGGGTTCCTTTCTATTCTTTGTTGAGTGTTTTTATCATGAAAGGGTGTCAAATGCTTTTTCTGCACGTACTGAGGTGATCATGTGGTTTATTCTCTTTTTTCTTTTTTCTTAAGTGCACACCACATCTCGCCTTGTCTCACATGGAGACCAATGCAGGGCTTGAACTCACAATCCTGAGACCAAGATCTAAGTTGAGATCAAGAGTTGGACATTTAACTGAGTCACCTAGACACCCTTTTTAAATTCCATTTCTCTGGTTCATGACATTGATTAGTTTTTCTATACTGAATTAACCTTTTGGGATGAATCCCACTTGGTCATGGTTGCAATCTTTTTCATGTATTATTGAATTTTGTTTGCCAGTATTTTTAAGACTGTGGGGTCTGGCTGTAACTCGTTTTTTAATCAAATAAAGTATCTCTAACTTAAAGGCTAGTTAAATTCCAAGAACTTGAGTCAATAAATCATACCTCTAATTAACCTGAATTTTATTCCTCCCCGAGTCCTTAGAAATAAACTGGTAATGACTCAGGACTTTCTCTTTTGCTTTTTGATAGAAGTACCAAGTATCCAATATGGCTTTGAGTTTTAGTGCTCCTTTATTTATTTTAACAAATTACACATCTTTGCCTGACCCCACACTTAAGGAAAAAAGGTGAAAGAATATTCTGAAATATAGCCAGTAATTTATAAGTATTTTCTCTTATTACTCTACAGAATGGGTAGAGCCAATATCCTAAGGTGTAGCCTCCTTCAGGATGGCCAATTCTAGCACACTAACCAGCTCCTAGTGAAATATGCTCAGAAAGAATAAGTGACTTGCACAACAGCCTCTCAATGAGTAAAAAGTAGAGCTTGCACTAGAATCTAGGTTTTAATTATTTATATTTTGCTCTTTCCTCTTCTATATACCATCAATCCTTAACAACTACAGGAGAAGTAGAGCTTGCTAGTTTGACATGATTAGAAGTCTCATTACTTAGCTCTATGAATATACGGTGTGGAGTTTAATTAAGGGCCTGTTTCCTTACCATGGTGTTGGTGCTTGGCTGTCCTAGTGTGCTGGTATTACCAAAGGAAAAGCCAGTGTTCTGGGTGGTTATGGCCTGGGCAAACGGTTTGCTGAAGAGGCTGGTAGTCTGCTGATTCTGTTGGCCAAAGAGACCACCTGGATTTGTTCCAAATCCAGTGGTACCTTTCAGAAAAAAGAAATAAAGTAAAAATAAATGAAGAAAACCTCCCTCAAACCTCACATTATTCAGTTACTGTAACAGCCTTAAAACTCTCGATTATATACATAAATTAGTCTACATTCAGTCATTACTCAAACTGGATAACCATTTCATTCCCAATCTTTTTTTCACCTAACTAGGATTTGGTTCAGACTTTAATTCCTACAATAATACTCTGACCCCAAGAACCCTTGCTGGGCTTTGTGATTTTCCTTGGTAAGTCCAAAACTTTATTCTGTTTTAAAGGATACTACACTACACTTAAAATCTATTAAGTGTATTTTAACCTTGTTAGATTACATTTTTCTTGAGAACAGAAGCTTTCTCTTTATATATCCAGCATAGGCTACATTGTACTTGATAATAAATATATGGCTAAACCACACCACAGAATACCAAGATTGAAATGAATGTTAAATGCCACTTAAACATGTATTTATCTGTATATTTGGGTGTGTATAAATCTCTCTAAAAGATCTCAAAAAAGTCTAATTTTTGTTTGTTTCTATGTAAGCAAAACGGCAGCTAGAGGAGGAAAAGATACCTTTGGTTACAGACTTTATTGTGTCTCATGAGCTTTTTATCACATATATATAACATCTATGGAAAAGTAACATTTGTATAAAGTAATTTAGTCTTCACCATAAACTTCCCTCTTTCACATTCTAAATCAAAGCAATCTATCAGCAAATCCCACCAGTTCTATATTCAAACTGGGTCCGGAATCTAACATTTTTACCACCTTCATCATCTCTCAAGTGAATGAATCAACAGCTTTTATAACTGATTAGTTTTTACCCTTGCTCCCTACAATCTTTTCCTTTTTCTGGAATTTTTGAAGTTGACACACAACTATATTAGTTTCAGGTATACCACACAGTGACTTGACAAGTCTCTAGGTTATGCTATGCTCACAAACGTAGCTATCACACTTTTTTCCCCCCTTACTGTAAAAAATGTAGTTTTATTAAAGCATAGGGACAGGACTCATGAGCAAAAACAGCTGCCTACCACAATCTACTCTTAATATAGCAGCCTTCAGATGACCCTTCATTCATCATTATATGACTCCTCTTTCTACACCTTCTAATGGGTTTCCAACTCAAAAATTCAAATTTTGACACTGGTCCACAAAGTTCCATAAAATATAGCCCCTATATCTTTCAATAATTCCCCTTGGTCTTTATCACTTTGGAAAAACCTCAGGGTTTTTTAGACTTATAGCTTCCTCTGGCTGGAATGTTCGTCCAACAGAAATCTGTATAGCTTTATCTTTTGCCTTCCTCTGAGAGGTCACTATTCAAATATCACCTTACCAAAGTGAGTACCTTTTAACCACCTTTATCTAAAACTATTTCTTTCCCCCCCCAACACACACACATATCAGACACACTATTCCTCCACCACCCCTGAATTATTTTTCTCCATAGCATTTATCAAAAAGTGACAATTATGTTTTACTTTTATAGTTGTCTGTCCCTCATCAATATGGCTCAATATGATGCCAAGTGCTTACTAGTTCCAAAGGCTGTTTTGTTCTGACCATATGCAAAGCCTGAATTAGTGGTAGAGGAGCTGAAGAGTCCTGTTGCACTGGAGGTGGCTGGAGAAGACCCAAACAAGCCAGCCGTGGTACCTGCTCCCACTTGGTTCTGCGGGCCTTTCCGGTTCGCTTGATAATCCTCTAAACGAAGTTCCTAGAGGAAAGAAAAGCATATTTCCCACCTTAAAAGGCAGCCCAAAAAATTATTTAGGAAACTAAATACTTAAAATTTAGAATTCAATTTCCATGTTCACATAGGAACCGTGACTAAAAACCAGAAACTACAGAACATTAACAATATCATTACAGAAAAACACTGTCAATAATGTAGAGTAGACATTAAAATCCATACCACAATCACTAAAACTACAGACCAAAGGACCAACCATATCTTAATTTTAATTATCTCTTAAGAACAATAATGCTTTCTTCTAATAGAATGCTATATAATAAACTTATCTACTCCCACCCCAAATGTAAAAATTATCCAAGGATTCTAGGGTGGGGTAAGAGGTCTCAGAAAATTAGGGCAAGAAGGGATAAAATTTAACATTAACAGTTTTGTCTCACAAGTCAGGATGTTTCTATATACTCCAATAAAGCAAGTACAGTTTGGGATGTAGAAGAAACAAAAGCTACAATCATGGGTAACACTCAAAATATACAATACACTACCTATCACTTAGTAATAAGAATGAACAAACTGTAACCTCATGCAATACCATGGATAAATCTCACAATGTGGAAAAACAAACTTAGCTTTGTACGTAATGTAAGATTCCACCTGTATAAAGTTTGAAATGAGGACAACATGGGCAGTCACAATAGTGGTTACCTTTGCGGGGGTGGTGGGTGGTGGAATGTGAGTGAGCAACATAAAATCACAATAGACTAATAAAACCATACCAGAACATACAAGCTAAATATTGCCCTGTCTAAAACAAGAGATGTATAAACAATACATTAATTCAAAAAAAGAATTTGGTTGTGGGGCGCATGGCTGGCTTAGGAAAGCATGTGACTCTTAATCTCGGGCATAGAGCTTACTTAAAAATGTCACTAGTTTTTTTTTACATAAACCCAGTGTGAATCTCTTAATCTTAAAAATAAAACATTTTTAAAAGCTGCCTTCCAATAGAATCAAAAGGTTAGGCTGATATTCTGTATTGCATTTTACTGACCTCTAGTGACTTGCTTTCATATTCTTTCATAGCAGTAATACACTGATGCTTGGTACTGATGTTCGTGCTAACTCCAGCTTTAACCATAGTATCTGTACCAGTTGGAGGCTGCAAAGGAAGATAAAGGCAAATTTGGTTTTTTTTTTGTGTTTGTTTGTTTTTGTTTTTTGATAAAGGCAAATTTGAAAGTCTAAAGCAAATGTTTAATTCCAAACGTTAAATCCCTAATCTCAAAGACAATTCTTTAATCACTGAACTCTACAGTAACCAGTCTTATAGGTCTTCTGCTAAACAAGATAGTTTCAAGGGCACTTAATTAAATATATTGTATTTCTGATCTCTCCTCTCCTTACCTCAAGGTTATCTAAATAAATCAATCTCAATAATTGTTATCACAGGCATTAAGCCCATAACTAAGCTATCTAATTATCTGCTAAAATACACTTAAGGGACTTCAGGCCTGGGTGGCTCAGGTCATGATCTCAGGGTTTTGGGATTGAGCCCCACAGTGGGCTCACCGCTCAGCAGGGAGTCTGCTTCTCCCTCTCCCTCTCTGCTCTGTCTTTCTCAAATAAGTAAAAATCCTTTTAAAAAAAAAATATGGAAGCCTGGATTTTATCCCTATAACCTTATGAGGAAAAAGGAACAATCTATAACTAAAAGATTTCTACATGTACTGTCAGTTTTCTTAATTATTGTACTTTCCAAGAGATAACACACAATATTTTTCACTATCATTTATATTTAATTTTATTTTAAATTTAGGTTTCTAAATTTAGTATTAGGACTTCACCACCTTACCTGAGAAATTCTTCATTTCCTAGAATAAGTTTTAACAAGAAGTTAAGCCAAGACCTATTTTTCCCAGGTTTTCTTTAGGCTAATTGCAACTCCAGCCTATTCTAAATATCTCCCAATCAATCACATCAAGTGGTATCTTGCATCAAGTAGTATTTCATACATTTTCATTAACAAATCTTCTACTCTAACCCTCTACCAAGTCCTCTCAAAAAAAACCAAAGAAAACATTAAACTCTATTGCCCCATTTGCCGTTTCATCAAAAGTTTTATTTTTCATTGGCAAACGGAATACTGATGAGTTATTCTATCTCCTTAAAGAGACCCTATTTTCAATATTTTTTTTAGTTTGCCCCCTCGTTCCTTTATGTATGTAAGGAATGGCTGATCATTCAGAAGCAAGTTATGAATGCAGTAAATACAAGTTCAACCTCATACTACCTATTGCAATCAACCTTATGAATATAAATTTGATTGGGTTGAGCATGATTCAAAAACATATCATCAAGATTTATGTTTCATGACTTTTCCTACCTACCATATAAATATTTACAGATTTTGTTCTTAATGTATCTTTCAAGAAGAGTGAGACTAAACTGTGCATAACTGTAAGAGAGAAATCTTACAATTCATCCTACAAAGAGATATATACAAATGGAAGGGTAATATATTCCACAAAGACTAGAAGAAAATACTTACATTAAACTTGATAGTGGTTCCAGTAGGAGCAGCTGTAAAACTACTTGGCCCAAAGAGAGAGCCAGATGTGCTACCAAAAGGATTGGAGGTTGTATTTGTAGTACCAAAAAGTCCCCCACTGCTAGTACTTGTTCCAAAATCTGTAAATTAGGAAGAAAAAGAAGATGGCAACAGTTAAGTATTTAAGAATCTGTAAGTTATCTTGGAATTGGGCTATGATGCCATAGCAGCATTACTTTTACATCCTCAATTTTTCTATTTTTCAAGTCTCCCTAGCAGGATGCCTGGGTGGTTCAGTCGTTAAGCGCCTGCCTTCCATTCCAAGTAGTGGTCCAGGGGTCCTGGGATTGATTCCTGCATCAGGCTCCCTACGAGGAGTCTGCTCCTCCCTCTGCCTATGTCTCTGCCTCTCTCTCTCTCTGTCTCTCTCATGAATAAATAAAATCTTTTTTAAAAAGAAAAAAAAAAAGTCTCCCTAGTAAGGATGTTCAAACAGGTATTTCTTAAGACACATACATAATTCTAAGCTCCCAACTTTGAAATGAAACAAAATCTGAATTCTTTTGTCAGCTAGTGTCTATAAAGTTCTTCTTGGGCCAACATGGAAGATAAGTGAAAAGAAATACTCTATTTCATCATAAATTTCATCTCATTTCTCCTTTTTTGATAAGATTACATGCTGAATGAACTTGTCTCTTGAATTCAACAGGGGTCACAGTATATTTTATTTATATATATTAATATGAACATGTACAAAGAACCAAAAAGTTCAAAAGTCCTATTAGGTGAACCAGACAAGTTAATACATAACTTTGCCCAGAAAAATAATTTAGAAAAATTAGTAGACATGTTGACTATTTTATAGAATAAATCCTGATTGTCTTACTTTTCCAAAAAGCTGATTTTCAAAAAATTACGTAAAAGTGAATTTAATTGTTATCTAAGGAATATGCTTTCAAAGTAAGAGAAATACTGGTTCTCAAGAAGTTATACATAGGTGCAGAAATATCAGTAAGAAATAAGGTTATCTGCCAATATTTAATAATAACACCTTAATTACCAATTTAAGGGGAATGTGATTTCTCACTGACAAACTATTTCTTTTCTAAAAACATGTCCTAATGTATGGTTTCAAGTAAACTAATTCAAGTGCTTTTGAATTAGCATTTTAAATTGCATTTTATATTGTCGTGGTTAAAATACTTTAATACTGCCACAACTTTTCCTTTGTGAAATATTGATAGCTGGCTGACTTTTCATTCTGCTATACTTTTGCACTGGGAATGCATCAAAAGACACAGCATATCTATTTAGCTAGTAGTGGTTATCTCAATGTACTGTCTGGAGAAGCACCCCTAGGCCACATTTAGACTTAAAAGAGAAAGAAACCATCCATTAAAAACATCTGCCATGGGGGCACCTGACTAAGAGTCAGTTAAGCATCTGACTCTTGGCTTCAGCTCAGGTCTTGATCTCAGGGTTGTAGGTACAAGCCCTCCACTAGGTGTGGAGCCCACTTAAATAAAACAACAAAACATCTGCCATGGAGAAGGATAGATATGGAGTGGAAGAGTAACCATGTCACATTCACTATCTGTCATTCCTGCTTTTTTTTTTTTTTCATTCCTGCTTTAAAAGTGTCTTGTAGGGATCCCTGGGTGGCGCAGCGGTTTGGCGCCTGCCTTTGGCCCAGGGCGCAATCCTGGAGACCCTGGATCGAATCCCACGTCAGGCTCCCGGTGCATGGAGCCTGCTTCTCCCTCTGCCTATGTCTCTGCCTCTCTCTGTGTGTGTGACTATCATAAATAAATAAAAATAAAAAAATTAAAAATTAAAAAAATAAAAGTGTCTTGTACCTAATGTGAATCAGAGTCAAGAAGGTGCCCTTGAAGTACAATATGGCTGACCACATGCATTTCTCCTTGAAATTCTCCTAACACCTAAGACATTACTGTGACCTGGCTTTTCACCCAATCTCTGGTCATTCTATATCAGGAGCCTCTTCCTCTGCATATCCCCTTAAAATACTAGTGCTTCTCAGATTTCCACTCTTGGAGAGGTAATCTCCTTTCCAGCCTACTAAACTTTTCAATACATTTTGAATGTTTTTGCCGTCTGGTAGAAAAAGGAGATAAAGGAACACAGGAAAAGAACAAGAAAGAATGCATTCAATAAGCAAATCAAATTATTGCATGCAGAAGTCCAATGATGTCCTCCTACTTACTTCCAAAGCCAGTTGGTTTATTTTGTGCAAAGGCATTGTTTTGGGATGAGAAGAGACTGGTCCCTGTACTTGCAGTTCCAAACAAGCTATTTGATGTTCCTGTTGATGTGCCAAACCCAAAGCCAGTGCTTGTGGAAGTAGCTGGCTGACTAAATGAATTAGTACCAAATAATCCTCCTGGGGAGATGGAAAGAGGAAAAAACAATTAAATAGATGGATTGGAACTGAAGCCCTATACCAGCTATGAACAAACCAACTGTAATCCAGGTAAAACCCCTACCTGGTTTGGTCTGTGAATTTCCAAAGAGGCCTCCAGTATTGTTGCTAGAACCAAATGCAGATGTTCCAAATGCCCCTCCACTAGTAGTGCCAAACCCAGTGTCTGAAAAAGCAAAATCCAAAGTCAAAATAAAATCTAAATCAGGTGACCCGATGAAAAGGATTTTAGTATTTCCTAACATTCTGTGTTTGAATAGGATCACGGGTCTAATCTGAAAACGACTTTCTCAAAATTCCACCAGACTACAAATTATAGAGTTAAAATTGAGCCAGACATTTTATTCATTGATCCAGGTGAAAAAAACAAAAAGAGGTGTTGACAGGATAAAAAAAAAAAAAAAAAGGTGTGCCAAGATAACTAGTGATCTGAGCTACAGTCAAAAATAAGTAATCAAAATTAGTGTTAGCAAGGCACCTGAGATGAGCACTGGGCATTTTACTCTATGTTGGCAAACTGAATTTAAATTAAAAAAAAAAAAAGGGATCCCTGGGTGGCGCAGCAGTTTGGCGCCTGCCTTTGGCCCAGGGCGCCATCCTGGAGACCCGGGATCGAATCCCACGTCGGGCTCCGGGTGCATGGAGCCTGCTTCTCCCTCTGCCTGTGTCTCTGCCTCTCTCTATCTCTCTGTGACTATCATAAATAAATAAAAATTAAAAAAAAAAAAATTAAAAAAAAATAAATTAATTAAAAAAAAAATTAAAGGGACACCTGGGTGGCTCAGCAGTTGAGCGTCTGCCTTTGGCTCAAGGCGTGATCCTGGGGTCCTGGGATTGAGTCCCACATCGGGCTTCCTGCATGGAGCCTTCTTCTCCCTCTGCCTATGTCTCTGCCTCTCTCTCTGTCTCAAATAAATAAATAAATAAATAAATATTTAATTTAAAAAAATGAAAGTGTTAAGTTCTTTCCAGGCATCATGCATTCCATAGTCAACGGGATGAATGGTTCTTTTTTAGAGGAACGCATCAGAATGACTTGGGAAAAGAAAAAAAAAAAGGAAAAAAAAAAAAGGGAAAAAAAAGGGGAAAAAAAAATAAATAAATAAATAAAAATAAAAAAAATAAAAAAAAAAGAATGACTTGGGAAGGTTTTTCAAAATATACATGCTGAGGTTCCAACCAAGATGCTAGTTTCATAGTCCTATGAAAGAAAAGATGTTCTTAAAAAAAAAAAAAAAAAAAAACAATTCCACAAGTGATTATAACGGGCACTGTTTGTTAACAAGCCAAGGACCTAGATGTACACAGTATTTTAAGAAGTCAAAAACAGGGTAGGGTGCCTGGGTCGCTCAGTTGCTTAAGTGTCTGCTTAACCCCAGATCATGATCCCCGGGTCAAGAGCGTGGCCCTGCACTGGGCTCCCTGCTCAGTGGGGAATCTGCCCCTCCCCTCATTTATGCTTGTACGTGCTCTCTCCTTCCAATAAATAATTTTTCTAAAATCCTTAAAAGAAAAGTAAAAAGGTCAGAATAGAGTTGAAAAAAAAAAAAAAAAAGGGCAGCCCGGGTGGCTCAGCGGTTTAGCGCCCCCTTTAGCCCAAGGCCTGATCCTGGAGACCTGGGATCAAGTCCCACGTCAGGCTCCCAGCATGGAGCCTGCTTCTCCCTCTGCCTGTGCCTGTGCCTGTGACTCTGCCTCTCTCTCTCTCTCTCTCTCATGAATAAATAAATATTAAAAAAAAAATTTACTCTATTGTATTTTTTTATTACATATAATTAAGGAAGTTTGGAAGTTACACTTTAAAAAATCCCCACCAGTTAGGAGAAAGTTTCTGGGGACGCCTGGGTGGCTCAGAGGTTGAGCATCTGCCTTCAGCTCAGGGCGTAATCACAGGGTCCTGGGATCAAGGACCCTCTGCCTATGTCTCTGCCTATGTCCCTTTGTCTATGTCTCTGCCTCTCTCATGAATAAATAAATAAAATCTTAAAAAAAAAAAAAGTTTCTGGGGATTTGCATTAAAATACTCTGTTCAGGGATCCCTGGGTGGCGCAGCGGTTTGGCGCCTGCCTTTGGCCCAGGGCGCGATCCTGGAGACCCGGGATCGAATCCCACATCAGGCTCCCGGTGCATGGAGCCTGCTTCTCCCTCTGCCTGTGTCTCTGCCTCTCTCTCTCTCTCTCTCTGTATGACTATCATAAATAAAAAAAAAAAAAAAAAAAAAAAAAAAAAAAAAAAAAAAAAAAAAAAAAAAAAAAAAAAAAAATTAAAATACTCTGTTCAAATACTCTTCCCCTAAAGAGAGAAGGATAAAAATAAGACTGGGAAAATGGTGATTGCTGAAGCTGAGAGATAAGTACATGAGAGTTCATTATACAATTTTTTTTACTTTTGTCTAAGTATAAAATTTTAAACTATAAGTTTAAATGTAAATTAATAAGCATTGCTACAAGCAACTAGTATCATGTACAATACTGAGTAGAAAGGGAAGTGGATCTTAGGAGGGCTGGTGGGTATTAGGGATCTCGGCATTTTAACAGTTTTATTTCTGAATGTCACGTATTATTCAGAACAAATCTCACAGCAGTTATTCAATAACTGCATTTTTTTTACTACAATATAAAGAGACTATTTCCTGGTCTAAAAATCATTAACACAAAAAAAATAAAAAATAAAAAAATAAAAATCATTAACACACTAACTTTTTGCTACAAGAACCAGTTAATAAAAATATTTTGGGGGGGCACCTAGCTAGCTCAGTTGGTAGATCATGTGACTCTTGGTCTCAGGGTCATGAGTTCAAGCCCCATATTGGGTGTGGAGCCTATTTAAAAAAAAAAGAAAAGGATAAGAAGGGACACCTGGGTGGCTCAATAGGTTAAGCATTTGCCTTCGGCTCAGGTCATGATCTCAGGGTCCTAGGATAGAGCCCCTTGTCAGGCTCACTGCTCAATGAGAAGTCTACTTCTCCCTCTCCCTCTGCCCTCCCCCCACCGTCCCACCACACCCCCCCACCCCCACCTCCAGCTTGTGCTCTCTCTCAAATACATCAATTCTTTAAAAAAAATTTTCTCTTTCCCTCTGCCATCTCCTTAACCACCACCACCACCACCCCCCCCAGGCTCATATGAATGCTCACTCTTGGGATCCCTGGGTGGCACAGTGATTTGGCGCCTGCCTTTGGCCCAGGGCGCCATCCTGGAGACCCGGGATTGAATCCCACATCGGGCTCCCGGTGCATGGAGCCTGCTTCTCCCTCTGCCTGTGTCTCTGCCTCTCTCTCTCTCTCTGTGTGACTACCATAAATAAATAAATAAATAAATAAAATTAAAAAAAAAAAAAAGCTCACTCTTGCTCACTCTCAAAAAAAAAAAAATTCAAGGACTTTCTATGAATGATCAAAAAACCATGAAAACTCAGAACTTATTTCTATTGTCTTAGAAATTTCTAACAAGATCTTATCTGGTCATTTATCAGAGAACTTGTTATAAGACCAAAGTATGAATAAAATTCCTGGGCAGCCCCGGTGGCTCAGCGGTTTAGCACTGCCTTCAGCCCAGGATGTGATCCTGGAGACTCAGGATTGAGTCCCACATCAGGCTCCCTGCATTGAGCCTGCTTTTCCCTCTGCCTGTGTCTCTCTCTCTCTCTGTGTCTTTCATGAATAAAATCCTAAAAAAAAAAACAAAAAACAAAAAAATTCCTATCTAAAGCAATCAGAATGATTTGTTTTTTTAAATATTTATTCAAGTATAATTAACACATAGTGTTACATTCATTTCAGTTTCATTAGTTTCGGACTCTGTATTTAAAAGTCTGTGTTTTAGCCTCTTTTTTCTTTGTTCATTTGTTTTGTTTCTTAAATTCCACATGAGAGGAATCATATGGTATTTGTCTTTCTCTGACTTACTTCACTTAGCATTATACCCTCTAGGCCCATCCATGTTGCTACAAATGGCAAGAGCTCATTGTTTTTATGTGGCTGAATATTCCACTTTACATGTGTGTGTGTGTGTGTGTGTGTGTGTGTGTGTGTGTGTGTATCACATATTCTTTATCAATTCATCAATCTATGAAAACTTGGATTGTTCCCATATCTTGGCTATTGCAAGTAATGCTGCAATAAACATAGGGGTGCACATATCTTAGTGCACTCCTATGCACACTAGTTAGTGTTTTGGTATTCTTTGGGTAAAATACTTAGTAGTGCAGTTGCTGGATCATCGGGCAATTCTATTTTTAATTTTTTGAGGAACCTCCATACTGTTTTTCACAGTGGCTGCACCATTTTACATCCCCACCAAGAGTGGGCAAGGAAGGGTTCCTTCTTCTCCCCACCTCTGCCAGCACTTGATATTCCTTGTGTTTATTTCAGCCATCAGAATGGATTTGTTGTTCATTAGAATAACTTAAGTTTTTTCCCTTCTTTTGTTCTTTGTAAAACTTACTCTGTCCAAATGTTGAAGTTGTGCCAAAGCCACCAGTGCCACCCCCAAAGGGTGTTCCAAAGGACTTATTAAACATCTTCAAAATGAGTCTTTGCTTCAGAAAGCTGAAAGAAAAAATTATCACCTTTTAAAGACCACAGAATACAACATATTTCTTTCAAAAAAATGTATTTTACAAATTTATCCAAACTACAGCATAATGTTCACATTCAATATCCTAAAACTCTGTATGACAGAAGATTTTCTAAAATTGAGCTAAGGGTTAGGCATTGGCCTTTGGCTCAGGTCATGGTCCTGAGATCCAGCCCTGCATTCCCCCTCTTCTAATGCCTCTCCCTCTGCTCGTGTGCACACTCTCTTAAATATCTTTAAAAAAAATAAAATAAAATTGGGCTGAATTATTAGTACAATAATGTGAGGTTAAACTTCAGATCCCATCAACAATCTTCCCTTTAAAAACAATGTTTTTTGGGATCTCTGGGTGGCTCAGTGGTTTAGCGCCGCCTTCAGTCCAGGGTGTGATCCTGGAGACCCCGGATCGGTCCGCATTGGGCTCCCTGCAGGGAGCCTGCTTCTCCCTCTGCCTGTGTGTGTCTCTCTCTGTGTCTCTCATGAATAAATGAATAAAATCTTTAAAAAAAAAAAAAAAAACCCACTCTTTCAAGGGGTGGCAAAAAACCAAAACAAAACAAAACAATGTTTTTTGACCTTTTTTCTTTTCTTTTTTTTTTTTTTTAAAGTTCCCTTTGGGCAGCCCCGGTGGCACAGTGGTTTAGCACCGCCTGTAGCCCAGGGCATGATCCTGGAGACCCTGGATCGAGTCCCACATCAGGCTCTCTGCATGATGGCTGCTTCTGTCTCTGCCTCTCTCTCTCTCTCTGCGTCTCTATGAATAAATAAATCTTTAAAAAAAAATAAAAAATAAATAAATAAAAAATAAAGTTTCCTTTTAATGAAGATTTCTGGTCCACTATGCCAATCTAGGAGGTTATGCACAATAACCATTAAAAATTACCATGATACTCTCCTATCACAACCACCTGAGAAGTTAAAATTTTCATCAGGCTTTATTTTCTGTAGTTTGCACTGTAAAGTTTTTTTGCCCCCTTTTTTTTTTTTTTTTTTTTTTGGTATATAAAATGCTGTAATAGTAAATGTTCTTTGTGGTGCCTGGGTGGCTTGGTTAAGTGTCTGCCTTCAGCTCATGTCATGGTTATCAGGGTCCAGGGTCCTGGGTCTGAGCCTGAGCCCTGCATGGGGCTCCCTGCTCAGTGGGAGTCTGCTTCTCCCTCTCTCCTTCTCCTACTCCCTCCCCCTCCCTCTCTCATTCATGCAGGCTGGGCTCTCTCTCTCTCAAATACATAACATCTTAAAAAAAAAAATGTTCTTTAAATTATGCATCCCATCTCCAAATCTCAGAGATTCTGGTGCCCTGACACTCTCTGAGACTACTTCTTAAGACCATCTTTCTGGTCCCCTACTTATCTATCTTTGGGAACATTAAAGAAAATTTTTGGTGAAAATCCCCCACCTCATATGAATGATTCCGTTCCAGTATCCAAACTATGCACTTAATGAGTTGGACCAAAGTGTTCCAACAAGTACAAAAGAGAAGTTTGGCTTCCCTATCCCAGATCTGTATAAAAAACAAGTTAAAGGTATAGTCTATTCAAAAGTAAACACTGGGGCAGCCCCGGTGACTCAGGGGTTTCGCGCCACCTTCAGCCCAGGGCATGATCCTGGAGACCTGGGATCGAGTCCCATGTCAGAATCCCTGGATGCAGCCTGCTTCTCCCTCTGCCTGTGTCTCTGTGCCCTTCTCTGTGTATGTGTCTTTCATGAATGGATAAATAAAAATCTTTTAAAAAAAAGTAAACACTGTCCCTCTGATAAATTTTCCTTAAACTTATGATATCCACTACCACTTATCAGCCAGGAGACAAGAAAATACTGAGTAAACTATGTATTTTTAACCTAAAGTCTCAGAAAATAGCCAATCATGCTTATCTGGACTTTGTGACAGGTAGGATGATTTTTCTATTATATACACATGATGAAACAGTTTTTTCTTCTAGTAAAATCATACTTCATTCATAAAATAGAATTAAATACAACACTGAGAGGTGCTCCCCACAATGTCTTGGTGTCCCTTTAATACTTAGTTATTCTAATAAACAAAACTTTTTGTGCAACTTTGGAAAACATGAAGATGTCCCTAAATACCTAATGGTTTTACAAAAATCAACATTCTGTCCCCTATACTCCTCTAGGAAAAAAATTCCAACACACAGTTCTTTATCCCAACATCCAAGAATTTAAGAATTCCAATTAAACAAAGCTCACTGAAACCAGTAGTTCAGCAAATTTTTCAAAATACGATCCTTTCAGACCCTATTCTAGAAATGGATGGGGTGTAAACATTTGTATTTCGAAAGGCTTTTCTTGGAACCAGAGGCTCTATTTCATGTAATCGCCATTTCTCTTAGTAATGAGATCTGAAGTTTCCTGCCTTGCCAATTTAACAGGTGTCACAAAGTGTAAAAATTGGGCTTTTAGGGCAGCCCTGGGTGGCTCAGCGGTTTCGCGCCTGCCTTTGGCCCAGGGCATGATCCTGGAGTCCCGGGATCGAGTGCTGCGTCAGGCTCCTGGCATGGAGCCTGGTTCTCCCTCTGCCTGTGTCTCTGCCTCTCTCTGTCTCTCATAAATAAATAAATAAATAAATAAATAAATAAATAAATAAATAAATAAATAAATAAATAAAATATTTAAAAAAAGAAAGGTCATAAAAAAGAAAATATTTAGAGTACTGTACCATATTTACTGAAACAATTCCATATGTACATGGACATGTGCAGTTCAAATCCTTGTTGTCTGAGGGTCAAGTGTACTCCTTTTCTAAATTAATGACAATTACCACTAATGTCTGTTTTTTAAGAGATTGTATTATCTGAGAGAGAGAAAGAGAGCACAAGACTCCCCAGTGAGCAGAGAGCCTGATGCAGGGCTCGATCCTAGGACCCCGAGATCATAACCCAAGCAGAAAGCAGAAGCCTAACTGAATGAGCCACCCAGGCACCTCCACTAGTGTGTTTTTTAAACACAGGCTGTGGGCAGTCCTGGTGGCGCAGCGGTTTAGCACCGCCTGCAGCCCAGGGCATGATCCTGGAGTGCCAAGATCGAGTCCCACGTCAGGCTCTCTGCATGGAGCCTGCTTCTCCCTCTGCCTGTGTCTCTGCCTCTCTCTCTCTCTCTCTGCATCTCTATGAATAAATAAATAAAATCTTTAAAAAAAATAAAAATAAACACAGGCTGTATGATCAAGTTATTTGAGAAGTAACTTCTAACTTAAAAATCAAGTTTGATGGCTTCTTAGAACAAAAGGAAACCATAAAAGGGAAGATTCTTCATAGAATTTGTCATTTAATTAAGAAGTTACAAAAAGAAAGAGATCACAAAATGGCTGAATACAAAGAGCAAACAGTTGTTTGGCCTGTTATATATATACGGTATATTTCACATATATGTGTATGCATGTATGCAGAAATGTTTATGTATATGTATATATTATCTCAAACTAGCTGATCACATTTAAAATAGAGCTATGTCAGGGGTGCCTGGGTGGTTCAGTTGGTGAAGCATCTGCCTTCAGCTTGGATCATGGTCCCAGGGTCCTGGAATCAGTCCCCCGCATCAGACTGCCTGCTCACCAGGGGGCTTGCTTCTCTCTCTCTCAGCTCATTCTCTATCAAATAAATTTTAAAAGTCTTTTAAAAAGGGACGCCTTGGGTGGCTCAATGGCTGAGCATCTGCCTTTGGCTCAGGGCATGATCCCAGGATCCTGGGATGGAGTCCCACATTGGGCTTCCTGCATGGAGCCTGCTTCTCCCTTTGCATATGTCTCTGCCTCTGTGTGTGTGTGTGTGTGTCTCTTCATGAATAAATAAAATCTTAAAAAAAAAAATCTTAGGGGATCCCTGGGTGGCTCAGCGGTTTCGCGCCTGCCTTTGGCCCAGGGCGTGATCCTGGAGTCCCGGGATCGAGTGCTGCGTCAGGCTCCTGGCATGGAGCCTGCTTCTCCCTCTGCCTGTGTCTCTGCCTCTCTCTCTCTATGTCTATCATAAGTAAATAAATAAAAATAAATCTTTAAAAAAAAATCTCAAAAAAAATAAAATAGGCTATGTCAGAAAAACAGATTTGGGGCCTCTCATAAGAAACATAATGATTAAACAAACTAGGAGCTGTCATTATTCATTAATGGTCTGGAGTTCAGTAGCAACTGCCCCTCCCCACCTTGGTAAAACATAATTTCCAATGTACCACAATACCCACCACCCAGCATCACTCATTTCCATCAGCTGCGTGGCCCCACAGATTGAGTCTGTAACTTCTGAAATAATCAGAAGACGCACACGTTTAAAACTGAAAGAGCAGTAAGTGCCAGAAAACACACAGGAAGTCAAAATCAGGTCAGGATGTGAGCAGGAAATATAGGGAAAAATTTGTGGAGATTTAGAATGTGAACTGGATCTTGGGGGACTAGAAAGACAAGAAAAGAAATGAGCACCAGGGCAGCCCGGATGGCTCAGCGGTTTAGCGCTGCCTTCAGCCCAGGGCCTGATCCTGGAGACCTGGGATCGAGTCCCATGTCGGGCTCCCTGCATGGAGCCTGCTTCTCCTTCTGCCTGTGTCTCTGCGCCTCTCTCTCTGTCTCTCATAAATAAATAAAACCTTAAAAAAAAAAAAAAAGAAAAGAAAAGGGCACCAGATAAATACAGTGCACAGGTAAAAATGGCATTTGTATACCTATCCTATCTGGCCTTAATATTTTAACACCAAAGCCCAGCTCCCCTCATATGGTAAGCATTCATAAATGTACTTATCAGTTCATAGGTAGGTGTCACTAACTTTAAATTATCCAGCTAAACAAGCAAACCAGAGCACTCTGCTACATATGTACCCAGGATATGGTATCAAGATGAGGACACCACCAGAACATTTGGACAAAGTTACCCTTGAGAGTTATTTCAAGCAAAAGAATGAAAATGAAAAAAAAAAAAAAAAAAAAAAAGCAAATTGCAAAAAGATACACTTGGCAGATTACGTCAAATAGAAAAGACAATACACTGTTATTTATGGATATGTATATACATAGTAAGAGTAAAGAGGGAGACTAGAAAAATATATGAAAGTGCTTGCCTCTGGAGAAATGAAGGTAAATGAGACACGGGGCAAAGAATTTAGAGGACCCAAACTTTTCTATCATGTTTATTTCTTCTATTAACGGCAGCAACAAAAGATCTAGAGAATGCAGGTATCTGTATTAACTCTATTTTTCCATTGGGGGAAAAAAAAAAAAAAAGTATGGGCACCTGGCTAGCTCAGTTTGGTAGAGCGTGTGATTCTTGATTTCGGCTCAGGTCACGATCTTGGGAGTTGTGAGATTGGGCCCTGAGTTGGCTCCATGCTGAGCATGGAGCCTGCTTGCATAGAGCCTGCTTGTGATTCTCTCTTCCTTTGCCTCTGCCCTTCCCCCACTCACAGCTGTGCTCTCCCTTTCTCTTAAAAAAATGGGGGGAGAAGTAATCCTAGAGATTGCTATGTGTGGAACTTCTAAATCCATTCAAATTTAAAGGCAATAAAAAAAAAAAAACACATTTAAAGGCATTGCACACATTCAAGTCTTTATCCTTTCAAATATATTAACCTTGCCCAAACTGAAATACTAGCTAACATTTTAACTTTCACTATGTCCCAGGCAATGCCTAAGTACATTTTACAAATTATCTCATATAAACCTCCCAAGAATCCAAAGAGGCAGGTATTTTTAGTCCCTATTTTACAAATGGTGAAATTGAGGCATGATCATAAAACTACTTTTGACTATTAGCTATGTGTACAGCACCTAGAGCTCCTAGAGAAAGAACACTGCCAACTAATGGGAAAAATGACTTTGCATTCACTATAAATAAGGAAGCTATAAAACCAAAATTTGGCATATTAATCCAGCACTATCAGGGGAAAGAGACACTTCTCTGGCAAACACGACAGTTCTAGTCATCAGAAAGATAATTGCTTGCTCTTTATGGACTGACAATTTATGTGGCCTAGATGAACTTTCCTGGAAAGATTAACCACTTTCTTTACGATTGAATGTACTTATACTCATCACAATTTTTTGATGACATTTTTAGAAAGAAAAATTAAAATGAAATAGTCCTATACAAAAAGAGACAATGCCCTTAAAAAATGTACTTCATTCTTTGTGCTGATCTTTTTTTAAGTGGGCTCCACATCCAGAGTGGAGCCCAACAGGGCTTGAACTCATGACCCTGAGATCAAGACCTGAGCTGAGACCATATCAAGTCAGGCCTTATAACTGACTGAGCTACCCAGATGCCCCTGTGCTCAATCTTTTAATTAATAATTCAGACTGTCAGAAACAAGAAGGGCCACTTGTGGCTCAAGTGGTGACCTCAGGGTCCTGGGATTGAGCGATCCAGCTTTCTGCTCAGCAGGGAGTCTGCTTCTCTGTCTCCCTCTGCCCCTCCCGACCTTATACAGACTTTTGCTCTCTCAAATGAAGATAAAATCTTTTTTTTTTTTAAGGGTTTTATTTATCTGAGAGAAAGAAAGAGTACAAGCAGGGAGAGCGGTAGGCAGAGGGAGATGGAGAAGCAGGCCCCTTGCCAAGCAGGGCTCGATCCAAAGAACCTATGATCATGACCTCTGCTGAAGGCAGACTCCCAACTGACTGAGCCACAGAGGCGCCCCTAGATAGATAAAATCTAAAAAAAACAAAACAAAACAAACACACACACACACACACACACACACACACACACACACAAAAGACAAAAAACAGACTGTCAGATACAAGAAAGAAGTAGCCTTAATAAGACACCATTGTCCAGTATTACCCCACTGCCCCATATGAAGCTTAATAAACTGATATAACATACAACTTTTGTGAGCTTCATGAACTCTGGGAACAATGACAAAACCCAGTTTTCTTCCAGCAAAGTGGTGGACAGACCCTGAAACATGGTAACAACCCAGCAATTGCCAGTTTTAAGTGCTATCTGAATGACTAAGCAAGCTGCTGCTCTCTGACAACAGAAAGTTACACAACTGGGAAGCAATTTTTCCTTTCCACTTCACTGAGTTCCTTTGTATCAAACTCAGTAAAGAGCAAAAACAATAAATAATTGTTAGATGAATGAACTAGTACTTCCCAGTTTACAAAGTACGTTTTTATATATCCTCTTGTCTAATTTTCACAAAATACTAGAATAGGCAGGAATTATCACCCATAGTTAAATTGAATGGAAAAAATGACTGTTGAGTTTTGCCTTGACCAGGAGAGGAGGGATAGGAGAGTTAGGTAGAATTCTGAAAGCTTAGTCTTAATCATCTAATGTCACAGCCCAGCAAAATCACCTGCTATCCTCATTTTACTGTATCCTTCCTATGATCAATCCCAGATCAAGCAATTCCCTTTGTTAGAACATTCATTTTTCTCTCTAAAAACTATGTCCAGTTTTTCTTTCTAAAAATTGCTGTTCAGGTACACCTGGCTGGCTCAGTCAGTGGAGTGTGTGACTCTTGGATTTTGAGGTTGTATTCAAGCCCCAAGGTGGGTATACCAATTACATCAAAAAATAAAATCTTAAAAATAATAATAATAAATAAACATTGCTAAAGCGCCTGACTCAGTGGGTAGAGCATGTGATTCTTGATCTCGGGGTTGTGAGTTCAAGCCTCTCACACTGGGTGCAGAGATTACTTAAAAATAAAAAATAAATAAAAATAAAAAATAAAAATTGCTGTTCAAGCCTCACCTATTTCACAAAGACTGTCCCAGATCAGACCCTTCAGACTCTTATCAGTATAAAAACACACCCTCTTCCCCTCCCCTTTGCAAACCCAATTACATAAACTAATGCCTCCCAGCTGCTTTTAGTTATGCAATATGTTGTCATACCTGCCACTTGAGTGTATGAGCTGTTTACTTACTACTCTAGTAAAAAGCATCTGGATTTTGCTCAATTTCTTCCATTAGGGTGTAAATTAATTAAAAACAATCTATATTGTGCTTGCTTCAGCAGCACATACACTAAAAAACAATCTTTATTATCTAATAGAGCTTCTTTCCTCACGATGCTGAGTAACATTTTCATCCCCTTAACATAACCCTCATTTGACAGAACTAGTGGAAGGAGTACATCAGATTTCCCAGTAAGACAAATCTGTATTTAAAACTCTCTACCACTTCCAATTCTCTGTAAATCTAAAATTAACTCAAAAAGTTAAAAATGAATTTTAAAAACTCTGCCGTTTGCTACTGTGTAGCTGTACTAGTCACATATTCAACCTCTTAGACCTCTACGTTTACAATTGAACAATAGGGATTATCCCACCTACAATGAAGGACAAAGATGCCTCAAACTAGAGCTCCTCAAAAGTGGGTTGGGTTTTTTTTTTTTTTCAAGATTTTTAATTTTTTAAAGTAATTTCTACATCCAAAAGCAGGTTTTTGTTTAGCTTTTCAACAAATATTTTTACAATATTTTTAGTTAGAAAAATGCAAATTAATTTCCCCTCACTCTAGGCCTTGACTGCACAAAATATAGCTAGAACACCATACATAAGATTATTTCCCAATACTTTAATGTCTTCTACTGACCATTTAATACAAAAATAAAATACCACTGTAAACAAAAACACACACACACACAGGTCACTCTGATCATTCATCTTCTCCCACGTTTCTCACTCCCCTAGTCTCATCCCCAACAAGTCACCTTTAATCTACAAATCCATTTACCTATTTCTTAAGAAGCTTAAACCACCAAGAAAGGTTAGATGTCTAGATACCAGAAGTCTCTATGTTAAATGAGCATGTGGAAGCAACTAAGGTTTGAAGTGAGGAGTACAACATGCATTCATGAAGGATGAACTGTTTCTTTCCTGAACAAAGAGTCCTAATTCAGCCAATTCTTTCTTCCCTTGATTAGTGGTTTTCAAATATTTTTAGTCATGGAACCAAATACATAAAACAGACATAAGCAGAAGCTGCTCTGGCTGAAGTAAAGAAGAACAGGTGTAGTAGAAAACTACTAGCTGAATGCTTTCAAAGCTTAGAGTTGTACAAACTAATGTGAAAAATCATTGTCCTTCCTAGATCAGAGATTCTGAAAGCGAGGTCTGAAGGCCCCTAAAAGTCCTTGAGACCTCTTCCAGGGTGTCCATGAAGTCAAAACTATTTTCATAATAATACTAAGACGTTATTTACCTTTTTTTCTTAAAGCTGTACTAACCTCAGCACTGGAGTGCAAAAGCAATTGTGTATAAAACTGCTGGAGCCTGAGTATGAATCAGGACAATGACCGAAACTGTGAAACAGTCACTGAATTCTTCACTGCCACACACAGCATACACAAAAAATACACCTTCACTTGAATGTCTTTGATGAAGCAGTAAAAATTACCGACTGTATTCTTGACATTTCAGTACACATTTTTTTTTAATATTCTGATTATTCTTTGAAATGAAATGGGAAATACTCAAAAGCATTTCTGTATATGGAAATACAAGGGCTATCTCAAAGAAAAACACCTTGTGATTACCCTAGTAGAAAGCTGAACCAGCTGATTTTTTTCATGGAACATTTTTACTTTAAAGAATAAATGACAAACTATGGTTTATTCAGATTTGAAAATTAGAATTGTGTCTGCTACTACGAGCTTGTCAACTTCCCAAATCTTAAGATGGGTGGAAATGTTAACAACTGTATAATTTGTCAACATTTGAAAGAACTACATAACCCAGTCAACTAATGATTTCTAAATAACCAATGTATGATATCATAAAATCATGCATGAGTAAATATCCATTCAAAGTGCAAGACAGGGATGCCTGGGTGGCTCAGCAGTTGAGTTCCTGACTTCAGCTCAGGGTGTGATCCTGGAGTCCCGGGATTGAGTTCCACATCGGGCTCCCTGCATGGAGCCTGCTTCTCTCTTTGCCTGTGTCTCTGCCCTCTCTCTGTCTCTCATTAATAAATAAAATATTAAAAAAAAAAAAGTGCAAGACAAACCAATGAATTTTAATATAACAGTGTACTAAAATCAATAATGTGGCTTCAGATTCCATATTGCAACAAATCTTTAGAATAATTTGTAGTGTCCAAGGGTAATATCTTTAATTATTTGAAAAAGTTACTGAAACATTCCTCTTTTCCATCTACTCATCTGTATGAAACTGGATTTTCTTCACATACTTCAACCAAAACAACTTACCACCTGTCTGAATGCAAAAGATCTGCAAATCCAGTGGTCTTCTCGTAAGCCAGACATCAGAGAGATTTATAAACAAGTAGAACACCACCAGCCTTGTCACTAAAACTTTTTTAGTAATTTTTCATAAAATTGTTACATTAACAAATGAGTTTATTTTTTTAAGTCAATGAATCTTTAAAACTTTAATCGCTAGTACAGTAAATATAGATAGATAAATATAGAGTAAATATAGAGTAGATATAACCCATTTAACAAAAGCTGTCTGGAATCTTCAATAATTTTTTAAAGTATAAAGCAATCCCAAGGGACGCCTGGGTGGCACAGCGGTTTGGCGCCTGCCTTTGGCCCAGGGCACGATCCTGGAGACCCGGGATCGAATCCCACGTCAGGCTCCCGGTGCATGGAGCCTGCTTCTCTCCCTCTGCCTATGTCTCTGCCTCTCTCTCTCTCTGTGACTATAATAAATAAATAAAAATTTAACCCCCCCCCAAAAAAAATTAAAAAAAAAAAAAAAAAAGCAATCCCAAAACTTCAAATGTTGAGAACTGCTATACTAGACTGTTGCTATAGCCTCCCTCTAATTCATCTGCTGGACTCGTTTCACATCTTCCAATTTACCCTATAACCCACAGGCTTACTATCAGACTTAGCTAATTAGAGCTATATCTTAATAATTTTTATTTCTCTACTACAAAATTCCAATTATGTACAAACTGAATTACAGTTTATATTAAGTACAAACTCTTCAATATGACAATTCTCAGTGACAGTACAATGGGACAAGACTTCCGATCAATGCATATTCATATGACATCAACTGTCTCAGTGAAATGTAAAGATAATGGAATCTCACAGCACCACATTTAACTACATCAATTCAACTACAAGCTCTTTTTGCCCTCTTCCACGAAAAGAGAAATAGATATTGCTTGATTTTCCCAATGGCCTATCCCCTTTCAAACAAAACCTTGATTTCTATCACAGAGAAAGGGAGGCTACCAGAAATAAAGAAAGCGACTCTCAGCTTTTCAGCTTCCTGATATCAGATTTTTACAATTTAAGGGTTTTTCAAGGACACTTTAACAAGACACAATTTATTAGCTGACTTGACAAGCATACACCAGGCAAGATAAAGGTATGATTTAATGAAAGATTGGTAGGCAATGTTTTCTCAAAAGCAGTCATCTCTCAATCAGGGCAATTCTGCCTCCCGGTGGACATCTGACAATGTTTGGAGACCTTCCAAATTATTACAACTCCGGGAGGAGGTGTTATGGATATTTAATGGGTAAACATGGGGAATGCTGCTAAACACCCTACAATACAAAACATAGCTTTGAGACAAAAGGAATTACCTGGCCCAAAATGATAACAGTGCAGAGGCTGAAAAATCTTCTGTAGAGACATGCTATGCCAAATACTTAGGTTCAATTCCAAACCCAAAGAAACGCACCAAATTCTTAAGAAACAACGTTTAGGTACCTTAACTCTAATATCTATATTGTTAAATCTCCAAAAATGTCTTAGACCGCCCCTAACCTTTCAACAAACTGCATAATCACAGATGTGCACTCTGTTGGAAATTAAACATTAGTACTAACCCTTACTTCCTAGGTTAATTACTACAATAAAAATATCACAATAAAATAATATACTCAATTTCTTCCGAGCTGTTAATTTGGTTCCCTAAAAGCTTGATTTCAACTATCCAGGAACTAGTAGACATGAATAAAGTCAGGTACCAAAGTACCACGAAACATATGAATGGTATGAGTCCTCTTATCTAGGCCCCATATTTCAGGAACACACAATCAGTCTTTTAATAGACAATTTTTAGGTTTAGCTGCTCCCTATTTGTTTATCCCTTCAAGTAAACACTGGACGCCTATTAGGTGGCAAGCAATCTGAATACAAAGAGAAGAAATGGGTGCCTGGGTGACTCAGTTAAGCATCTAACTCTTGATTTCGCTCAGGTCATTATTTCAGGTTTGTGAGCTTGAGCCCCAAGTCAGGCTCCACACCAGCAGGGAGTCTGCTTGGATTCTCCCTCTCCCTCCCTCTCTCTTTCCACCTCTCTAAAATAAATAAATAATTTTTAAAAAAAAGATGAAAATATTTTACCACAGTCTAATAAGATAAACAGCTAAAATACAAAATGATGTGTGCTATAAATAGAAGTATCAAATAAGTGTTATGGAAGCTTGCTGGAGACAGAATGCCAGGAAAGGCTTCCCAGAAGAGGGTGATGCTTGAACTGAGAAAATGTCACAGAAAATATACTCTTCACATTTCTGTGTTTAGACTACCGTTCTCTTCTGCTCTTACACACCAGTTTTCAGTTTTTGCTTTGTCATCTAAACAAGAACAAAGTGACGATATGACCAGTGCGAACAGACCAAAGTGGCAACTTTTAACTCAATTTCCTCAAATCTTAATGAAGAGCCAAAAAAAAAAAAAAAAAAAAAATTCTGTCAAAGTATTTCCCAGTACCTGCAAATTGTCCGAGTTCTGGTTTTGTTTTTTAAATCTCCTAACTTCTTCCATCAAGTGAACATATCACCTGTCTCCCAGTTAACAAGCTGAATTTCTAAGACTGTCCTCACAGGGGATAATCACTGCTCTTTCCTTCCAGTTAGTTTCTTCTTCCAAAGAGAGGTTTCATTTTCTCACCTTTTCCCACTACAATACTTTGGATTCTGTACCAGGAAGGGGCCATAAATTCCAAGGTACAAGAACTACAAAATTACCGCTGCCTATCTAAGTCTTGCCTGTATTTTCTGCTTTCTATTCCAAAACTCTTATGAGTCACTAACTGGATTCTGTCTCCTGAGTCCCCAACAGCTGACACAAATAATTTCAGATTTGGAATAGGAAATTAGCCAGACATGGGAGTCTTATCCATTCGTTTCCAATACATTTACATCACCGACATTCCTTACCCAACTTTTTAATTCTCATGGTTTAGGTTAGGGTCCCGCAGATGAAGTTTCTGCCTTAACACGAACAGAACTGGTAACCACGCAGAAACGCTGTTGAAGGTTGCTTCTAAATACCGAAGCCCCCACCCCCCTCCCCCCAAAGGTTCCAAATTGAACCTTCAATAATAGGAGGATGGAACACCCAGGGAGAGTGATACAGTAGAAAAATTTCTAGACTGAGGCGGATCTGGTACAGGCTAATCCTAATCCTGTCCCTTCTTTGGACCTCAGTTCCTCCACCTATAAAACTCGCACGTGATGTACGATAGGGGGATTGGCTTAATTTCTAAGGTTCCCCAAAGCTACAGTAATCCAGAAATCCCACCTTTCTCCTCCTCTAGCTTTACACGAAACACGTGGGAGGGCAGAAAATAACCTTTTACTCCACTAGATCGATCTTAATTCTCAGATTTTGTGTTAAAAAGCTTAACAAACTCCCGACCCACCCATCCGAAACGCCGGGCTGCACATTTCCCCCGTGGAGACGTCAAGGCAAATTAAAGCCCGTCCCGAACCACGGTCAACGAAGCGCTGGGGAGATCCCATTCAGGGTCCTAAGACGCGGCCCCCGCAAAGGGCCCGCCCACCTAGTCACCGCCAGGCAAATGAATGAGTACCACCAGGTACAGGGACGCTCCCCGAGGCAGGCTGCCACGGGAGACCCCGGGGCCCTGGCTCCCCCGATCTCGGTCCCCTCCCAGCGCCCGCAGAGCCGGGCCTCGGGGCCGCGGGGTCGCGGGCCCCGCCCCCTCCCTCGGGGCAGAAGGTGCGCGCCGGGGCGCGAGACTTCGGCGCGGAGGGCCTGGGACGCCCCGCGCACCCGCCCGCCCAGAGGGGAGGAGGAGCCTGTCGGTCCGGGGCCGCCACCGCCCGGGCTCTCGACTTACCGCGGTGCGGTGGGGGAAGGGAAGTGTCAGGAGTGAAGGCCTAGGCCCGTCCGCCACCCGCCGCTCGGGGAGCAGCGCGCGGCCGCCACGAAACCGTCGCCGCCGATACCACCACCGCCACCGACCGCCGCTTCGGGCGCAGCGCGCAGAGGGCCCGACTGCGTCACACGCCGCCTACCGTCACAGGCTCGCCCCGGGCGCTCCGCCCTCGCTGTCTGCGCATTGGCAGACGCCACCGCCACTCTTGGCCCGCCCTGCGACTCATTGGGCAACTGGTCTTTTGAAACCGAACGTGAGGGCGGTCTCCGGGAGAGGGAGCGAGGGGGAAGAGGAGGGACGGGAGGAGTTACGGGGAGGAAAGGGGAGGGACGGTGGGAGGGACATGGAGTCCCGCCCCCCTCTGCCGCGATTGGCTGGGGCGATTCGTGACGTCACACAAGGCCCCCTCGAGGCGGGCTTGTGAGTGGCTGCGTTGGTGTGCACTGGGCGGGGTGCGGGAGAAGGGTGGTGACGCTATACCGAGGCTCCGCCCCCCGCATTGGAGCCGAGACAGTCAGGCTGCTGAAGCTCGGGCCAATCAGAGGGGAGGCTCCAGGATGGCATGGTAACTATTCTACCCTTTCGTTGCCCCAGTCCGCGGGCGGTGATGGGAAGGCTTCCCCGTAGTCCTGCCCGTACTTCCTGGCCAGACCACGTGCGGAGCTGGAGGGCCCTCCTGGGAGGTCTGTCTCTCCGCATAGCTTGCCTGCAGCTGCTCTGAGGCCCCAAAACCTGGCCTCCTGGTTTCCCAACCTATGCCGGCCCCGTCACAACCTTTTCCTCTCTGAATCCCCAGAATAGACGCTATGAGCATGCCCTAAGGGAATGGCTCAGGGTAGGATATGTTACAAATGAGTATTCTTGGAACTTCTTAACCACCTGCACTTTAGGAGCTCTTATTTATTCTTAAAGGCCTGGTTCAAATGTTCCCGCCTTCTCTGGGATACATTCCCAGATCTGTCTCAGAGTGTTGGGCTAATGCTTGGTTGGGCAGGCCTCTGTTACAGCTTTGTCACTTTGTATCCTATTATTTACTTTCCTGTCTTCTGTGCCCGTGCCCAGGCTCTTTAAGGTCACGGCAGCATTTTATTCACAAAGGTTTCCCTTCCCCACCCTGGCCTAGTCCAAAACAGAAGTATTACAAGGGGAAATGTTGAGCAAGTTCTAGAAACCAGACCTAGTAACTGAGAGTCCTGACACAGAATAGCAGGGACTGTGCTCAGAAAGCAAAACCTATTCAGACTACTCTCCACCACCACCTTCTCCTGGAACATCAATACAAGACTGAAATGGGCTCTGCACAAAAGTAGATGAATTTAAATCCCTCTGAGTGTTCGATGGTAGCAAGGAATTAGAAATAATTGGCTAATTTGTCAGGAAGCGGAATGGTTGTAAAGATGAAATAAGATAATGGATAGGAGACATCTGGTAGGTGCTCAGTTGGTGTTCAAAGGAAGGAAAAAATAAATATATAGATGTTCAAATAGTGAAGCTAGTTTAAACATCTGACTCCAGCCACTTCCCCCCACTCCTGCATCCAAACATCCCTTCCTTTCCTCCACCCTCCCTTGCCTCTGTTCTACATTAGAAAGTCATTAGCTCTCCCTGGATAGTTTACTGTACCTTCCTCAAAGACCTTTGATTTCTCATCCTTCAGTCCTGAAACACAACTATTCTGGTATCCCTAAGGCCAGGCCCACAGTGTAGGTCCACATTAAATGTTTGATGCATGAATGAGTGAATTATCGTCTTAAGCAGAATAGTAGTAGAAGTGTGAGACTTTTTTTTTTTTTTTTAGAAGTGTGAGACTTTTAAGTCAGGGAACCCTGGGTTTAAATCTGAGTCCAACCATTTATTACCTGTGTGAATTTGGGCAAATTTCTTAACACCTGAACCTGTTTTCTTGTCTGTAAAATAATTATTCCTATTCTTTAAAAATGTCAAGGAATTCCTGAGGCATTTGGCTAACTCAGCCAGGTAAGCATCTGACTCTTGATTTCAGCTCAAGTCATGATCTCAGGGTCATGAGATTGAGTCCTGTGTAGGGCTCCACGCTGAGCATTGAAACTGCTTGAGATTCTCTCTTCCTCTGCCCCCCTCGACCCTCCCCCACTCATGTGCATGTGTGTACACTCTCTCAAAATAAATAAATAAATAAAATATCAAGGAATTTCCATTCTAAATATTCTAAGATACTGATTCTGACACAGAAATGGGGCTCAAAAGTATGTTTTAAGTAAATACATTCAGTCCAAAGTACTAGTGTGTGTACAGAAGCTAGGATCATTAAATAGTGCATACTTGCAGGAAGACTGGAGGGAGAGGCATTGGATGAGGGGTGCCACAAGGAGAAAGTTCTATAACTCTGATGATTTCTATGCAGAAAGACTTCTCTGCATATGCTTACTGTGGTAGGCATATGGTTATTAAGTTCGTCATTCCTGGGTGAAAGGACTTTGTAGACAATATACTCTTACTCTGCCTAATTCTCATAATGCCTTTTTGATTATCATCATCTTCCTTCTTCCCCTCTAAAGAAAAGGAATGTGGTGCGTGCTCACAAGTTTGCTGAACCAAGCCCTCTCCTGGGCATCAGGAGCCCAGAGATGTCCAAAGCTCAACACTCTGCTCTGGCCAAGAGAGACAAAACAAAGGAAAGTCCAGCTCTGTGCTAGGAACCCTCCAGTCTCTCACATACATGCTGTGAGAGCTCACCCTATGCAGCTTTGAAACATTGGTCCTCAGGGAGGAGACAGGACTCATAAAGACTACAGAATCAGGGAAGAGCAAGAGACTTTGTCTTTCAGAGTGATGGTCTAGATTTCTTAAGTGGTACATTGGAAGGAGTGTCAGATTTGGAGTTAAACAGCTAAGTATGTCTTGCTACTTTTTAGACCTTGCACAAATATTTAACTGTTCTGTGACCCACTTCCCTTATCTATAAAATGGGCACAAAAATTCCCATGTTGTAAGGTGGTTGTAAAGGTCAAGTAAGGGAATTTGCAAAGAACTGGGCACATGTTTGACACACAGTAAGTACCTAGTAAATGTTGATTTCCTTTTTTCCTACAACTTGATAAGGAAGGATAATGTTTATAAATAACATACAATTAGATTTTCATAAATCTTGTGTGAATACATTTGACTTTGAACTAGAGCATTTAGTCTATTGCATTTAAAGAATTTACTGGTATATTCAGGATTTTATCTAGCATTTTCTAATTTGTCCAATCTGTTCCATTTCTGTTTCTTTCCTTTATTCTTTTTTTTTTAATTTTAGTTCTTTTGTAATAGTAGTAACTTCCATTTCTTTTGAGTCTCAGTCCTGCCAGATTTTTTAAAAATTGAGATATAACTCACATAATATAATATTTACCCATTTTTAAAAAGAGTTTATTTATTAATTCATGAGAGACACAGAGAGATAGAGGCAGAGACATAGGCAGAGGGAGAAGCAGGCTCCATGCAGGGAGCCCGACGTGGGACTCAACACCAGGACTCCACGATCATGCCCTGGGCTGAAGGCAGGCACTAAACTGCTGAGCCACCAAGGCGTCCCAATATTTACCCATTTAAAGTATATGATTCCAGAGAATTTAATATAGTTGACCCTTGAATGACATGGATTTTAACTGGCCAGGTTCACTTATTTTTTAAATATTTATTTATTAGAGCGAGCAGGAGCAGTGGGAGGAGCAGAGGGAGAAGAAGAGAATCTAGAGTAGACTCCCTGCTGATCAGGGAGCCTGACATAGGACTTCAACTCATGACCCCGAAATTATGACCTGAGCCAAAACCAAGAGTTGGACACTCAACCCACTAAGCCATCCAGGCACCCTTGGGGTATGCTCACTTGTAAGAGAATTTTTTTTCAATAAATACAATACAGCACGGTAAATGTATTTTTTTTCTTTATGATGTCCTTAAGAACATATTCTTTTCTCCAGCTTATTTTATTATAAGAATACAATATGTAATATATAGCACATATAAAATATGTGTTCATCAACTGTTTATGTTATCAGTGAGGTTTCTGCTCAACAGTAGGCTCTTAGTAGCTATGGTTTTGGAGAGTCAAAAGTTTTACTTGGATTTTGGACTATAGGGGGTTAGCACCCCTTAAAACACCTGTGTTGTTCAAGGGTCAATTATATTCACAAAGTTGTGCAACTATCACTACTACCTAATTCCAAAAGATTTTCGTAACCCAAAAAGAAATCCCAGATCATTAGCAGTCATTCCCCATCTTCCCTCACCCCAGCCCCTGGCAACTACTAATCTACTTTTTATCTCAATGGATTTGCCTATCTGGACATTACCTATAAATGGAATCATACAATATGTGGCCTTTGTGTCTGAATTATTTCAGTTAACATAATGTTTTCAAGGTTCTTCCCTGTTGTAGCACCTAACAGAACTTCATTCCATTTTATGATAGAATAATATTCCATTTTGTGGATAAGCCATATTTCATTTATACGTTCAAAAGTTGAATGACATTTGAGTTTCTACCTTGTGGCCACTATGAATAATACTGCTATGGACATTGATGTACAAGTTTTTTGTGGATGTATGTTTTCAATTCTCTTGTGTTTATACTTAGGAGGGGATTTATGGGGTCTTTCGTAACTGTGTGTTTAATTATGTGAGGAACTACCAGACTGTTTTCCAAAGTGGCTGCACTCTTTTACATTACTGCTAGCAGTGGGTGAGGGTTACACTTTTTCACACCCTTGCCAACACTTGCTATTTTCCTTTTATTGTTATTATTATAGCCATCTTAGGCGCTATAAAGTGACACCTCATTGAGGTTTTTGTAAACATTTCCCTAATAACTGATGATGATAACCCTCTTTTCAACTGCTTGTTTTCATGTAAATCCCTGTTTTCTTAACATTTTTTTACATTACTTAGTTTCTCCTCCTGTACCAGTTTAGAAATTAAATTCTCCTTTTTATATTATTGTAGTCATCTCCCTAGAAGTTACCACATGCATTGCTAAGTGTGACATTCATTAATACCTTATAGTCAAAGTGCAGTTTGCTGAGATGGAAGAAAAGAGGCATCTCAGGCCAGATGAACAGAAAGAACAAAGATGTAGGACCAGGAAAGAGCTCAGTATATCCAGAGGTGCAAACTGGAACCTCATCCTGGAAATGATAGGGGAGCCAAAGAAAGTTGAAAAACGAAGAACAAAATACACAATGAAGATTTAATTACAATTTGAGGCAGAATGGGCCTAGAACAGATGGGAGAGCCTGGTGTGGGTAGTTTAAAGCCATCCAAGAAGGATCTCTGCCATGAGAAAGATCTCTAGGAAGAACAAAACAATTCCACCTCAATCTTGGAAGACTTTCCTGAGGCGGCCCAGGAGGCAGGGGCAGAGTTTGGCCTGAAACTGGATGTCATTAGCACTGTGTCCCTGCTTCTTTACCTACCCCAGGCCATGTTCATTGTGCCTCTATCCCCTACAACGGCAGTGTTTCTTTGGAGACTTTTCTTAAGATTCCTAAATCTCTTCATGATATATCTAAATCCTGCCCATCCTTCAATACCCAGTTCAAGTCAATCAACCCAATATATATTTTCTGGGCTCCCATGTCTGCCCTGGCCTAAGCTGAGAGATTCAGAAATAAATATAATGGGTGAGGGTTCCATCCTTAAATGAGCTCCCAGGCGGAGTGGGGGACACAGACCCATAACAGATGATTTCACTATACTGGTCAGTCCTAATAAAGGTGTGATGGACTTTTTATGCTTTCTGGGGAACGGGGAGGTGGTGAATCAGGGCGCCAAAGGAGAGAGGAAGAAGTTGAGCAAAGCTCATGAAGAATTAAATGTAGCCGGACTGTGAGATATGTGCTTGCCAGAGTAGAGGATGACCAGATTATGAAGGATGTTGAATACCCCACTAAGGAATTTGCTCTTGATCCTAAAAGCCATAGGGAGTTATTAAATAGTTTGCAGCAAGGGAGGCACATGATCAGATCTGTGTTTTAAGAAGAGCAAATGTGCCTATAAATGAAGAGCTAGTAGAGCAAGGAGGCCAGTGAAGGAGATCCACATGAAGCTTTCCTTGACAACTGCACCCCCCACATTCACTTTTCTTATGCTTCCTACCTCTACACCATCCCCGTGCTACGGGGGGCTGGAACATCCCTGTAAATAAATGGCTTGAGGTATCTGATGTGTGTGTGGACAGGGGAAGTGGAGCAGGAGTTGTGGCCAAAGCTGGAAAGTCGGGTGGTGCTGTTTCAGGCACAGGCCTCTTTGGGGTATGACCAGGCATCAGGCAAACGAAACCAGGAGGACAGGAGACATTGAAAGGCTTCAACAGGAGGGATGCCTGGGTGGCTCAGCAGTTGAATGTCTGCCTTCGACTTAGGGTGTGATCCTGGAGTCCCGGGATTGAGTTCCACATTGGGCTCCTCACAGGGAGCCTCCTTCTCCCTCTGCCTATATCTCTGCCTCTCTTTCTGTGTCTCTCGTGAATAAATAAAATCTTTCAAAGAAAGAAAGAAAAAAAGAAAAGAAAGAAAAGCTTCAACAGCAGCAGCTACTTAGACAATGGGCAAATGTCCTTTGGCAAACATTGAGTGCCCACTGAACGAAGGCAAGACTGGAGGCTTAGATGCTCTTCAACTCCCCTGTTTTCCCCCCCAGATTTTATTTATTCATGAGAGACACAGAGAGGGCAAAGACATAGGCAGAGGGAGAAGGTGGCTGAGCCATCTGGGTGCCCCTACCTCATTTAATTCTCACAGCAACCCTCTGCTGTGGATATTTGTAAAACCATCATACAGATGAAGAAACCAAGATTCAGGACAGTATGGTGAATTGCCCAAATCACCAAAGAATTAAAGGCAAGATTAATATATCGTTGGGGTAGTATAGAGGCAGAGAGAAGGGACCCAGCCTCAGGGAATGGTATTTAGAGCCAAAGGAACAAACTGTCAAGATAGAGAATAAAGACTAAGAGTAGGCATCTGTGGGTTGGAGCTAGAAAAAGAAGACACAAAGCCCTAAGGTAGGAAACCTATATCTAATTTTTGAAACTAAAAGGAGGTGTTCTTTCAGTTAAGTGTTACTAATTGTTCATTTGTCCTGGGACCTTAAAGGACAGAGTGGAGGAGAGTTCGAGGTAAAAAAAAAAAGTAGCTTTTAAAATAAGGTATCACCTCTCCAGACATGGGTCCCCCAGGAGTGAGGTATCTCTGGGTCCCCACCATTGCCCGGCTAGGGCCTGCCACAGAAAGGGTCTGGGCTCAGTGAATGAACAAGAATGGATGCATGAAAAAGAGCTCTGGCAAGTTAATCAAATTGGAGCCTCTGTATCCCCACCTGCAAAGTGGTGATTATAGCTACCTTGTGGATTAACCTTATACATTTGACTCCTGAACGACACAGGAGTTAGGGTGCTGAACTCTGGCACAGTCAAAAATCCATGTACACAGGGTCCCTGGATGGTTCAGTGGGTGAGTGTCTGCCTTTGGTTCAAGTTGTGGTTGTGGGGTCCTGGGATGGAGTCCGGCATCAAATTCCCCATGGGGAGCCTGCTTCTCCCTCTGCCTATGTCTCTGCCTCTCTCTCTGGATCTATTATGAATGAATAAATAAAATCTTAAAAAAAAAATCCTTGTATAACTCTTGACTCCCACAGAACTTAACTACAAATAGTAGTACTTTGGTTAACAGTAGTGTTGATAACAAACTGTTGATTAATACATATTTTGTATGTTGTATGTTTTATATATTGTATTCTTACAATAAAGTAAGCTAGAGAAAAGAACGTGTTATTAAGAGGGCAGGGCAGCCCGGGTGTCGCAGTGGTTTAGCGCCGCCTTCAGCCCGGGGTGTGATCCTGGAGACCCCGGATCCGGTCCCGCGTCGGGCTCCCTGCATGGAGCCTGCTTCTCCCTCTGCCTGTGTCTCTGCCTCTCTCTCTCTCTCTCTCTCTCTCTCTCTCTCTCTCTCTCTGTGTCTCATAAATAAATAAAATTTAAAAAAAAGAAAAAGAAAAAGAAAATCATGAGGGCAGCCCGGGTGGCTCAGCGGTTTGGCGCCCCCTTTAGCCCAGGGTGTGATCCTGGAGACCCCCAGGATCCAGTCCCACGTCAGGCTCCCTGCGTGGAGCCTGCTTCTCCCTCTACCTGTGTCTCTGCCTCTCTCCTTCTCCCTGTGTCTCTCATGAATAAATAAATAAAATCTATTTTTTAAAAAAAGAAAATCATAAGGAAGAGAGGGGTGCCCAGCTGGCTCTGTCAGTAGAGAATGTGATTCTTGATCTTGGAGTCTTGAGTTTGAGTCCCACATTGGGTGAGGAGCCTACTTAAATATATATATATATGTAATACAAATACATAAAAATAAATTATAATATATAAAATTATATATAAAATATAATATTTATATTATATAAATTGTATGTTTATATATAAAATAAATATATTTATATAATACATAAACATACTTATATAACATATATATATATTTTTTTTTATGATAGTCACACAGAGAGAGAGAGGCAGAGACACACAGGCAGAGGGAGAAGCAGGCTCCATACACCGGGAGCCCGACATGGGATTCGATCCCGGGTCTCCAGGATCGCGCCCTGGGCCAAAGGCAGGCGCTAAACCGCTGCGCCACCCAGGGATCCCTATATAACATATATATATTTAAAGATCTTATTTACTTATTCATGAGAGACACAGAGAGAGAATGAGAGAGAGAGGCAGAGACACAGGCAGAGGGAGAAGCAGGCTCCATGCAGGGAGCCCGACGTGGAACTCGATCCCGGGACTCCAGGATCATGCCCTGGGCTGAAGGCGGCGCTAAACCTCTGGGCCACCGGGGCTGCCCTGTATATATTTTTTAAAGAAAATCATAAGGAAGAGAAAACACATTTACAATATTGTGCTGTGTAAGTGGACCTGCGCTGTTCAAACTCGTGTTGTTCCAGGGTCAACCATATAGGGATTAAGAGAATGGCCTCAGGTGCCAGACCCCAATTCAGGTTCTGACATTTATAACTGTGTGAATAGGTAACATAGCTTTTCTGTTTTCTATTGGTAAAATGGGGATATTAATAGTATCTACCTAATGGGGTTAAGGAAGATTAAATGGGATAATGCATAAGAAGTAGAAAAGTCCCTGGAAGACAGAGAATGCTCAAAATGTGCTAATTATTACTGTGGGGATTTAAATAGGAAAATGTGATGGTAACCACGTCTAGCTCGGAGATCCTTCACCCCCTGCAGGTGTTCTGACAACCCCAACAGTCCTCCTCGAGTTCCTGTGTGGGCCAGGGTGGAGGGGACAGCTGGGGGCTAAGGATCAACCCTTTCTGGGTGGGGAGAGACCCAGGGCTCTGTTGTGTCGGACAGGACAGGGCGCCCTCTTCTGATCGAAGGCGGGAACAAGCTCTGGCCCAGAGTTTTGAGGATGGGCCTCCCTGATGTCTCTACCCAAAAGGTGCTCTTCCCTTTCCTGAAATGCCCGAATCGGCTCTGGAGAGCAGAGTTACCGAGAGGGGCGCTAAGGCCGGGGCAAAACTGTTGTAAGGTTTCAGAAGGGCGAGGCTGGGTAACTCGGCTAGACTTGGGGGCGTGGGCTGGAGAGACCGAGGTTAGGAAATGAGAGAATTCGGGGCCCTGTTGAATTAATCTTATGCTCTTTCAACAGGTGATGGAACGCAGCCGAGAGGTAAGGCGGAAGGTGGCTCATCCCGCGTGTCCAGCCCAGGGGTCCAGGGCTCTTCCGGCTGCCCCCACGCAGCGGGAATTGGCGGGGCGGGCTAGAGCCGGGCAAGCAGGCACCGGGGGACGCCGGACCGAGGGGGAGCGCCCAGGGTCCAGGTCCGCAGAGGTGGGGAGGGGCCAACGCAGGATCTGGGCGCAGTTTCCTCCCCGAGCGCGCTGGCCCCGCCCCCGCCGTTCCCGCACCGGCCCGCCCCCCGCCGCTGGCCCCCGGCGGGGCCTGGGCTCCCCTCGGGTTCCCCCAGCGCCCGGCCTGCGCTGGCGGGGCCTCCTCGCCGCCACAGCCTGGGTGAGTATGGGGATGGGTGAGCGGGACTGCCGGGCAACCCCGCTTGGGGGAGCTCCGCCACGCGGTCCGGCCTCACGGCCCAGCCCCAAGCTCTGACGGTGCTGGCTGGGGCTCCCCCAGAATCTGCCGCTGTCCCGACTTCTGAACTAACCCTGCTCCCCCACATGGTGCTGGGTGTGCATTGGTGGAGCTCTCCCTTCTTCACTTCGCAGGGACTGCTAGTTTTCTGGTTTCTCTTTAGGTGCCAGGGATGGGTGTATGTGTAGGGGCTGGGGGGCGGGGGCCGGTGCGCCCTGGAACCCCATACAGTAATTTCAAATCCCACCTCTGCCAGTTATTAGCCTGTGACCTTGGGCAAGTGTTTTTAACCTCCCCGATCCTCAATTGCCTCTACTGTGAAATGGAAATCCACAAGCTATAGGGCCTCTGTAGAATTATAGAGAGGATTAAAGAAATAATGTATATCAAGTGTATCAAGTGCTAATCAGGGTGCCTCATACTTAAAAGGTACCCGGTAAGTATGGATTCCTGCTGGAGGCTGAGAAGATCTCTGGGGCCTTTGTAAATAAAGTTGGGATACTCCTAAGAAAGCAGTATCCAGCAAGTAGTCCCTATGAAGAGGTTAAGAGCTGATTGGGGCTGAACAGCTGCCCTTCAGGTGGTGAGCTCCCTGTCCTGAGGCCTGGAGGAATAAAATGGCCATGTTGGAATGGCCGTATTGGTCATCTGAACCACATGATCTTCATGTTGCACAGCTGTGGAAAAAGGCCCAGAGTGATTAGATGACTTGTCCAAGGTCACACAGCTAACAGAGAATCCAGGCACACCTCCACGCTGTGGAATAGACCATTTCTCCAATCTCTTTATCCACCCCCTGCCTTGGGCAGTGCCTAGTAATTCACTGAGGATCTGGCCTTCAGTTTGGGCATCCCAGTGGCTCCTGAAGGATCTAGAATCACTGGCTTCAGGGAAGAGACTAGTGCTGCTAAAAGTATAGAATCAGGGTTTGGACTGGGTGGGGAAGTTACTCCCCTGTAGGCCTGTAGGGACTTCTAGTCCATTTGGGGATGATCCAAGAAATGTGTTTGATTTGGGCAGTCACCAGAGTCACTTCCAACTACCCTAGGAGATCCCTGGCTCCTGAAGGGAGGAAGGACTTTGGGCAACTGGGGCAGGCTGCCTAATCGGGCCTGGCAGAGGTGGGTAGGAGAAGATGGAGGAGAACACAGAGGCGTATTCACCTGGTTCTGGAATGTCAGGGTGGGGCCAGGAAGAGTTGGGGCTTGATCTGGTGAGACCTTTGAGTCCAGAGGGGCAGGTTCTTCATGAATCTAGGGATTCATGAAACTAGAGAGCCAGCCCTAGTTTGGCTGCTGGAAGCCCAAGTTCCAAGGATGGCTTTCCCTCAGGCTCATCATCTGGCTTTGAGGAAGGACCTTCTCTCTCTGCATCTTGGTTTCTCTGCTGCAGTGGGGACAGGGCTCACTGACTCATCTCTATAGGATTTGATTTACCTTTCTTTCTCTTCTGGACAGACACCTCTTCACTCTCCCCTCCTAATTTGACCTAACCTGACCTTTCTGCCCAGACCTCTGGGTCAGCAAGGAAGGGGTCACAGAAGGCAAGAGCTGCAGTTTGTGACCATCAGGGCCCTACATCTCCCCACTGCTGGGTCTTCCTTCAAGTTGTTGTAGAACCTGGAGTAGGTTCCCACTCTTCTCTTGGCCTCGATGTCACCTTCTATGCACTAAGGTAGGCTGGGCTAGGACTGTTGGTGTATACTCGGTTATTATAGTTCCTGACTTTCCTATTCCCATCGTGGGGGGGGGGGTCACAGTCCTCAGGAGCCTTTACTTCATCTCTGGTGGGGGATGGACAGGCCCCCATGGGTACTGGGAAGCCTCCAGAAGCTGACAAGGCAGCTCTTTGCAGCAAAAAGCAAGCCTAGGCTAGCACTAGGCCTGATTCTGCAAACCCTTTCACCCTCAGAGCACGTGAGGCAGGAGGCGGGGACAGGCAGGGGGTCAGAGTTCTATAGGCTTCCATGGAGTCCTTGCTGCCATGCACTGTGGTGCAGGCACACAGAACCTGGGAAGGGACGGGAAGTACAGAAGATGCTGGGCCAGTGAGTGAAGCAGGGAGAGCTGAAGGGAGGCCCTGAAGCCTGGAGGCTCAAAGGCCTATGGGTGTAGATGAGCCATCCTGTCCACTGGGAGCCTTTAGGATAGGTTCCTGAAACCAGAAAGACCAGTTAAACCAGCTCCTGTTGTCCTAGGCCTGTAAAGCCAGATTATAAGGGAGAAGTAGTTCTCCCAATATATTCAGGTTTCGTTTTAGCATAGATTGGGTTTATTGTCTTTACTCTGAAATTGAGGATGAATGTTCTCTTGGGATTTCCAGTCAGTCTTCAGGGCAGGGGCTGTCCAAGCTTAGGGGCTAGCTGACTTTCTTCTCAGACCCTTCAACCCATAGCACAGCAAAGCTGAGGACTGAGCACAAGGGCCAGCTTCACCACTGAGTCCCAGCCTTGCTGCCTTGGGTCTTGACAGCACATTACTTCATCCCCAGGTGTGACAAGATGTACCAGGTCCCACTGCCACTGGACCGGGATGGGACCCTGGTCCGGCTCCGCTTCACCCTGGTGGCCCTGGTCACGGTCTGCTGTCCACTTGTCGCCTTCCTCTTCTGCATCCTCTGGTCCCTGCTCTTCCACTTCAAGGAGACTACGGCCACACACTGTGGGGTAGGGCTTGCCAAGTGGGGTCGGGAAATGGTATCTCATATTCAGGCCCAGTTGGATCTTTTTGGATCCTGGTTCTATTTTTTTTTTTTTTAAGACTTTATTTTGTTCATGAGAAACACAGAGAGAGAGAGAGAGAGAGAGAGAGAGAGAGAGGGAGAGACACAGGCAGTTGGAGAACAGGCTCCATGCAGGGAGCCTGACTTGGGACTTGATCCCAGGTCTCCAGGATCACACCCTGGGCTGAAGATGGCACTAAACCGCTGAGCCAATAAATAAATAAATAATAAATAAATAAATAAATAAATAAATAAATAAATAAATAAACCGCTGAGCCACCCGGGCTGCCTGGATCCTGGTTCTATTTTAACAGGATTAGTGAGCTCTCCAGTGGGATCCATCAATCAAATTGGGCTGCTGGGGGTTAGGGTGCCTGCACATCGGGGTCTCAAGAATTGGCCTTCTGCCACTTTTCATGAAGGTCACTAGAGCCTAGTGTGCCTGAAGTTGGGCAGCCCCAGAACCCAATCTTTACTTTCATAGAGGGGCAGATTCAGGAGCCCCAGGGTTTTGTGAGGGATAGAGAGAGAACAGGCCTGAGGTTGAGGGTGCTGGAGCCTCTCAGTATGGCACTGTGGGCTGTGCCTGTGTCTGTGGGATTGTGATTATGTATGCGTGTGTGTGGCTGTGAAGGACATGACTGTATGTGTGTGGGAGAGACCGTATCTGTGCGTGTCTGGAGGAAGGCCTGATGATGTGTGTGCGTATGTATTCCATATGTGTATATGAGCTACGTTCCCATAGGTAGCCATGTATTCTGTAGACAGGAATATGGAATGAGTTTTTTGACAGGAGAAAAACGTGAGTTTTTTCTGTAATATATCAGAGTAAAGAGAGTGAGACCTGTATTGACCTCTGTTACATGCCTAGTTCATCCACTGACTCTGAATTACCTGAGACACAGAGGCTGAGCCTCAGCTTCCTCATGTCTAAAATGGAGTTGATAATTCCCATCCTCCTTCTCAGGGCTAGTGTAGAGGTAGACAGAGGAAGAATAGGCAGGTGGTTTGGGAAATGTGAAGGGCAAGAAGCAGAAGGGAGAGGAGGAAGAGGAGTTTGTCAGGTTGGAAGGTAGGGAGGAGAGGAAGAGCTTAGGGGCTCTAGGTGGAAAAGAGGCAGGGCCTGGACATAGACCCTTGGAATAGCATCAGAGAGAGCTATGAAGGCCCTCACTCAGCTCAACTTCCCACCTTCCTATAAAAAGCATCTGCTCCAAAAATAGGGCTATGACTAGGACTGGGGTCTGGCTGGCGGTGTGGAATGGGGCCTACCTCTTTTGTTCATAGGACTTGAAGTTTTTCCTCTCCTTGATTTGTCAATGGATAGATATTGGCCTTGAGCTGTGGGTGGCCAGTCTGATGAGCCCCCGGGCTGGGAGCTATCAGAAAGAACAGAACTGGAAGGAAAAGGGGTGACCAGATGATGGAGTGGGGGGGAAAGGATCAGAAAGGGTCCAACCAATGGCTTTTCCCAACCTAGTTTTCACCTTAGATAATGCCTCAGATGTTCCTGTCACCCATCAACTCCTTTGTATCTTGCAAAACTCTTCTCAAATGTCTCTTCCTTTGAAAAGCCTTCCCTAGCCTCCTTGGGGGCAGACTTAATCACTCCCTCCTCTGAGAGTTCCCTATTTTTCATACAGCTCTATCAAATCATATTTGTGTCTTGTTCCCCACCAGACCAGGAGCTTCTTCAAAGTGGGCATTACATCTGAATCAGAATTTGTTGAGTAAATAAATAGGACCCCCTCCCCGCCGCCAATGCCTCAGGAATTGGTACCTGGTACCTGGTGCCATGTTGTCATAGTCCATCCAGAAAATTATAATATTATTTGTACGGTATATGGAGTTAAGTGGAGTAAGCTATTTGCTCTGCCCCTCATGGCTGACTCCTAAGGGCTAATGGGATCAATAACCCAGCATACCTGATATATGTATAACCCATTCTTGGCATACTAGTTGGAGAGCTAAGGCATGGGCATAAGGGCACAGGTACCTGGCCACTCTGGGCCAGGACTGAGCTTAGTGACCCAGGGGGTGATTTGTCCCCACTCCCTGGGACTACTATGTTGGAGCCACCTAGGGACAATCCAGGTGGATGTATGTTCTGAATTTCTCACCTAGAGTATTCCAGGAATAGCCAACCCTAGGAATAAAAGAAATAACCTTAGTCTAATGCATCTATAATTAGATGACTTTGCCTTTGCTTGCATATCCCTAGTGATGGGGAGCTTCCTTCCTATCCAGGCAGCCTATTCCAAGGAGGCTGAGTAACTAACATTTGGCAGACTCTTGTAGTGAGGATACATTCTCTTTCAGGTGAATCCCTGTTTTTGCACTGGGTCTGCTTCGGGACCCTGAGAGCTGCTTTCTCCTCCTGATGTTACGCCAGTCCTGCAGAGATGGGACAGCTGTGATGGGGGGGTCCCTGAGTTTACTCTTACTGGGTAGCATAACTCCAGTTCTTTTAGACAACCCTCACAGGACATGTGCCCCTAGTTTTGGCCCAGTTGGTCACTGTTTCCTTCATATGAGGCCCTGATCTGGGCATAGGACTTCATATGGCCTGGGCAGTACGGTCAACAGCAGTACTGTTGCATTCCTATTACTGGCTGTTAGACCCCTGTTAAGGTATCTTGAACTGATGTTAGCTGTTTCTGCACAGCAGGCTGGACATTGATAACCTCATATTCAGTCCCATCTAGATATGTTTTGTTTTTTAAAGGTTTTATTTATTTATTTGACAGAGAGAGAGCATAAGCAGAGGGAGCAGCAGACTTCCCACAGTGCAGGGTAGCTCAATGTGGGACTCAATCTCAGGACCCCAGGATCATGACCTGAGTCAGAGGCGGATACTCAACCGACTGAGCCACCCAGGCGCCCCTAGAGCTCTTTTGGGTCTTGAATCTATTATCCTAAGATTAACTAGCTCTTCAGTTAGGCCCAACAGACATAATCCTGCTCCAACAAAAAGGGGTGAAATCCTATTCTGCTTTCTCCCTTCCCCTTCCCAGAGACCTGCCCGTATCCCAGGACACAGCCTTCAGAAAGGTACCTACACCCATCCTTGGCAAAGAAGCTACTGTAGGCTGACCTTAGCCACTATCACTCTTATCTTTGCAGAGTGTTCCAGGAATTATGATATGGCCTTGTTGGCCTTGGGAGGGCTGTGTGCTTGGGCAGGCGTGGAGATCTGGGCTCTGTGGGCGGGAGGGCAGGCTCTGGGGAGCTAGGGGTGGGACCCTCCAGTCCTAGGATAGTCTCAGTCTGGCTAGAGCCCTCAAGCCAAGCCCCGGATCCGTCAGCACCCAGTGTGAGTGTTGCCCAGTGCGCGCCCCTGCCCTATTTTTCTGATGCTGAGCTGGAGTAGTGGACTGGGGATCCCTTAACGGAGGGAGGCATGAGTCCCAAGGGAGGTTTGATCCTAGGCCTTTTAACACAAAGCCATTTCTGTCTGTCCCCCAGAAGGGAACCCTGCTCGCAAGTCATGGTGGTTGGGGCAGTGGGGGGTGAGAGGAGAGAGTTCTCTGCCTAGTGGAAGAAGCTCAGCTCCCTTGGTCTGAGTTTGTCCTTGCTGGATCCAACCCAGCATACAGGCTCAAGGTGAGTGGAGAAGTTTCCTGTGACTCTCAGGTTCCTATAAACTTTGGATTGGGTGACACAGTCTTTTGAGAGAGGAAGGAGGTAGAAATCTGGGCTTCTGTAGGGACCCTGGTATCTTGAGATGACAGTGCTGCTGGCCTGAGGCTTGGATCATTCTAAGCCTGGGGGTGTGCTGGTTGGCAGCATGTGGCCCCAGAGAAATAGGTTCTGGGCACTCCCACTGTTCCTAGTTGAACTTGGGTGAAGAGCAGGAATGTGGTCAGACAGGGTCAGTGGGAGGGCTTGGGCCAGTCTGAGCCAAGGGTCCTTTGTCTAGGTTATTTGGCCTGAAGAAAGCCTTGACTTGGGAGCTTTAGGCTGTCAGGTGGCTGAGGCCTTAGTCCTAATGTTTGATCCTGGCATAGCTCTCCTCTTCTATGGAACAAAAATAATAACCTTTCTACCTCTGACCCTTATGAGTGGGTATGAGAGTCTTGAGAATGAGGTGGCCCACCAGAACTGCCCAGGTTCAGGCCACTGGGAACCTCTCATCTCCAGACTCTTCAGGAGGTGGACCTACATGACCATTGGGCCAAAAGGGTTCCTAAGAGCTGACCCTGCCTGACTCAGCAGCTCCTGCCCCATCTCTCTCTGCATCTCCTTATCTTCTGCACTGGCTCTTCCCAATACCCAGAGGAGCCAGCTCTGGGAAAGGTCCCACTTCCCAAGGGCCAGGTGTCCCACCAGGCCCCAAGTCCTGTCCCTTGCCCTGCTTGGGCACCACTCCCTACAGGATGTTCTCTGCGGCCTCACAGCCCTTGGACCCGGATGGGCCTGTGTTCCGGCTCCGCTTCACAGCCATGATCTGGTGGGTCATCACTTTCCCCATGTTCGGCTTCTTCTTCTGCATCATCTGGTCCCTGGTGTTCCACTTTGAGTACACGGTGGCCACTGACTGTGGGGTGAGTGCCAAGCTCCCCCGCTCCTGGGTCAGGGCCAGGTTGGGAGATGGTGGTAAGATTGGAATCAGAGAGTGGGAGAAAGGGGGAGGCTCAGAGAGAGGGAAGGGGATCTAAAGGGATGGCAGGGGGAATTTGTGAGCAGGGACAGAGTGAGAGTGGATTCATAGTCCTCTGAGAGTAGAAGATCACAGAGTCCCAGGGATTGGATGGGAGAGGGAAAGAGAAGGGAGGGAAATAGGCAAGAGAGGTCATGAGAGGGAAGAGGAGGCTGATGAAAAACCAGACTGGGAAGGAAGCCAGGACTGAGAAGTCAGATGGGGCCTGGAGCCAGGAGAAGTCAGAGGTGGTGGTAGGTACCCTGGAATCTTCTAGTGTGGTTTTTCCCTCTGGCAGCCTCAGGTCCTACAACCTGTGTCCACTCAGGGCGCTCTGCTGGTTATAAAGCTACATGGACTTCTTGCCTCTAGGAGCAGTCCACCAGGCCTTTCCCAAGGGTTCGGGGCCAGAGGTTCTATCAGGGGCCTGGAACTGAATATGGACTTGCTCTTAGCCTCTTATCCTGCAAGAGACAGTCCCAGGCCCAGTGAGATGGGACTCCTGCTCTGATAAAGGGGAGCATAGGGATCAGGGGGCCCAAAGGAAGCGCTTCATCTAGCCTGAATGTGGGGAAGACTTCCTTCCTGAAGCAGGGGGCATTGCAGCTATTCAGGTAAAGAAGAATTTTGCGAATGCCAGGCTGATGACTTATGATTTTATCCAGAGGGCAGTGGTGAGCTTTAGAATGATTTTAAGCAGGGGAGGGACGTAATCGGATTTATGCTTTAGAAGACCATTCTGGCTCCTGAGTGGAGAACAGATTTAAGGGTAGGTGGCAAGAATAGGGAGATCAGTGAGGAGGCTAGTGTAATAATAGTTCATGCTACTGGAGAGACCAGAACTAACATAGGGATTATGAGGATGGAGAGGTGGGGATGGAGTCCAGAGAAGGGTAACTGGTTGAATTGATAGGGATAAGAGGTTGTGTCCAGTTGGCAAGGGATGGGGGCAGTAGATAGAAAAATCATCCATAACTTCAGGGGACTTTATCAAATGAATGAATCTCTAATGGTGAAATCTGAGGTGTTATAATAAGGAATTTTTTGGACCCTCACCCTTTATACTATGTTAATTTCTTATCTACTGACCTGCCATAGATCCACTGAGCCACATCTTCCATGCCAGTGGAAGGGTTTCTGTTCTTGGGGAAAGGGGTTATGTTCCCATCTCAGTACCTGAAGTTCTGAGCTCATGGGGAGACTTAGAGTAAACTGGGGACCTGGTCTCTGATAGCTCCTGATGTTGCTAGCATAGTTGTTGAGTTGGGAACTTGTGTGTGGGGGATGGGGTGACAGATATGAATATCTATACCTGATTGTGTGTGTGTGAAAGAGAGAAAGAAGAAATGCCTGCTCTCAGCATCCTACCTCAACCCCTAATCTGAGAGCAACTTCTGAGGATGGCATGAGTAGCCAGAGGGCCCTCCCTTCCTCCTGAGATGTCCCCCAGCTCTTTGCCATCTCTACCCTTTACCTGTTTCCCAATTAGGGTTCTAGGCCCTCCCAGCCAAGCTTTAGAAGCTCATGCTAAAAAAAATTAAAAACAAAACAAAAAAAGCTCCTGTTGGTTCTGCTCCCATTACACTTGCTGGGGTTGGGGCAGGAGTTTTCAGAATGAATATTCTAGGAAGTAAAGGCAACACCCCTACTGACCTTACTCAGGGGACCTACTCAGAGGGGCCGAAAAGTGAGGAGACTTGGAGGTCTCAGAAATCTCTGGCGAAGATAGGATTTCCACCGCTAGCTCATGTGCAGTCTTGCCATGTTCAAGAACCACATAGCTCACCAGCTATTTGCGGGCTTTTCAGCAAAAAATTGGTCTTCTGAAAGCCATCACTTGTAGCCATTGTGTACCAAACATTGCAGACGCTCTGCAGACATTATATTTAATATTTGGAACCATCCTGCAAGGTAGGTGGTAGCATCCCTATTTTGCCAGTGAGGAAGTTGAAGCTCTGGGAGGTGAAGTGACCTGCTCAAGGTCACTCATCTAATAAAGGCAGAGATGGGATGCAGACCTGGATTTGTGTGGCTCTGAAGCCTCCATGCTGCCTCTTTCTACTCAGAGTGAGTATCTGAGCCTGGTCTCAGGCTATGTTATCATCTCAAGCCTTAGCCTTGAGAACAGCACCCTGTCCCCAAGCTGCCTCTGAGAGTGTGGAGGGGAATCTGTTTCCTTTCCCGTGAAGGCTTCAAAGCCCCTGGCTGGTGTTCCCCCAGGCGAACCCTGCTCCATGAGCTACCTCCATCATTGCCACCTGCCCCGCCTTGATGGAGACCCAGTCAACATCCCCATTAAGAGAAAGAAAGGGACCTCTTAGAACTCCACCTCTGAAGACTGGCCCTGCTATAGTCACAGCAGGGTCATTTCCTCGCTGGGTCACTGGGCTCTGGCACTGCTCTGGGTCTTCTTGAAAGTCTAAAAAAGTCCACAGAAAGTGTGCGCAGCAAACTGATAGCTTCCAGTCCTGGAATCCTTTGGAAATGCAGATCCTCATATTCCAGACTGGCTACATTCTCACACAAGCCCTGGTGAGTTACATGCATATTAAAGATAGGCCCTGGAGTCTGAGAGGTCATCCTCCTATCCCTGGCTGTCCTGTCACCATCTACACTGTTGTTCATTCATCCCTCATCCTCTCACCCTGTCACGCAACACACCAGTTCTCACATGTGCCTCTTCCTCCTTCCTCAACTTTAAAAAAATTTTTAAAGATTTTATTTATTCATTCATGAGACAGAGAGAGAGAGGCAGAGACATAGACAGAGGGAGAAGCAGGCTCCCTACAGGGAGCCTGATGCAGGACTCGATCCCAGGACCCTGGGATCATGACCTGAGCCAAAGCAAAGGCAGACACTCAACCACTCAACCACTGAGCCACCCAGGTGCCCATCCTTCCTCTACTTTATTTATTTATTTATTTATTTATTTATTTATTTATTTATTATTTATTTATTTATTCATTTCCTTCATTCATTCATTCAAGACACACAGAGAGAGGCAGAGACAGGCAGAGGGAGAAGCAGGCTCCCCATGGGAGCCCTAAACAGGACTCGATCCCAGGACCCTGGGATCATGACCTGAGCCGAAGGCAGACACTCAACCACTGAGCCATCCAGGCACCCTCTTCCTCAACTTTAAAGAATAGTACTCCAATTCCTTAAGGAATGAGGAATTCCAGGCTTTGAGAAAGATGAATGAGAGAGATGCATAAGATTAGGGTCATTTTCTTAGAGTATCCCAGGTTAAGAGCACCCACTTTCTTAAGCATAATCAGGGTGGGGGTACCCTTCTGACCCAGCTCTCCCAAGATCTCACAGGACCCTCTACCACCTTGGCACACCTACCCAGAAGAATAAGTGGAACTGGGAGCAGTCAGAAGAACAGCTTAGCTGTCGAGTGAATCCAGCACTGTCCCAAGGAAGCTCAGGTGGTCTGTAACTCATCCCTGTCCTCAGGACTGTATCTAAGGTCCTGGGCTCATGGACCCCCCACAAGGCCTTACCAAAGGTGCATCTCTGTGCTACGGGCTCAGAGAGCATCCGAATCTGTCTACAGCTTCACACAGCCATGTATAGTTTCTTTTCTTTTCTTTTTTTTTTTTTTTAAAGATTTTATTTATTTATTCATGAGAGACACAGATAGAGACACAGGCAGAGAGAGAAACAGACTCCATGCAGGGAGTCCAATGTAGGACTTGATCCTGGGACTCCAGTATCATGCCACCAGGACATCCCAGCCATGTATAGTTTCCATCAGGCTACCTGGGGGCTGGGACCTGGAAGGGGACGTCTCCCAGGAGAGCTCTGGGGAGTGCCCCAAGGAGGCCTTCCTAGAGTGGAAGGGGCTGGAGCAGAGCCTTAGGAGAGCCAGGGTGATTTCTGGCAGATGGAGAGAAGGCTCTCCAGGGGGTGGGGCCAGTGGAGGCCTGCCACCAGACGGGTCACAACTCTTTAGGTGCCCAATTACCTGCCTTCGGTGAGCTCGGCCATCGGTGGGGAGGTGCCCCAGCGCTACGTGTGGCGCTTCTGCATCGGCCTACACTCGGCGCCCCGCTTCTTGGTGGCCTTCGCCTACTGGAACCACTACCTCAGCTGCGCGTCCCCGTGTCCTGGCTACCGCCCACTTTGCCGCCTCAACTTCGGCCTCAACGTCGTGGAGAACCTTGCGCTGCTAGTGCTCACCTACGTCTCCTCTTCTGAGGACTTCAGTGGGTGCCCAGATGAGGGAAGGAGGAGCAGGGAAGGGTTGGGGAGGGCCACCCCCACACCCTCCCTCGCTTGGACCTTCAGATGGAGGGGTTCGGATGCTCCCTGAAGTGCATGCTCCCAATGCCCCCTCTCTCCCTCCAGCCATCCACGAAAATGCTTTCATCGTGTTCATTGCCTCATCCCTCGGTCACATGCTCCTCACCTGTATTCTCTGGAGGCTGACCAAGAAGCACACAGTAAGTCAGGAGGTACGGTCTACCCCTAGTGGGGCTCCAAGCGGCCCAGAGGAAAGTCAAGGACACCCATCCTCGGGATGCGGGTAATGATGAGGTGGGAACCAGAGTTCTAACGGGAATCCGGGCTGGGCCTGGGACTTGGACTTGGGGACAAGTGGAGGGTGATCAATTGGTCAGAATCGAGGGCTGTGTTCCAGTAGGATGGAAGACGGACAATAGAAGAGATGGAGGCTCCAAGTGGGGATAGAATGTGGGAGAGCACTCACCCTGCTGTGGGTTAGGAATGGTGTCAGGGGTCTGTGGTCTATAATAACTCCAGTGCCCCCTACGTCCCCCACACCTTTCTTCTCTCCACAGTATGTAGAGGTGTCAGGTGGGTGGGTGGCTCCAAGTAACTTTTATATTCCATCCTAAAGTGGGAGGGGCAGGGACACCACTGCTCCTTGGCCTCATTATACTCCCAAATGCAGGGAGGGATATGAACATGCCCATCATTTCTGCTGCCCTTGCCTGTATCCCCTTCCATAACCAAGGGAGCTAAGACACAGCCCTTAGGAATTGAGGCCAAGAGGGGAGGCTGCCCACACACATCCAACAGGCTACAGAGTGATCAGATAGCCCACTCCCCTAGGACCGCAAGTCCTACAACTGGAAACAGCGGCTTTTCATCATCAACTTCATCTCCTTCTTCACGGCGCTGGCTGTCTACTTTCGGCACAACATGTATTGTGAGGCTGGAGGTGAGGCCAGGCTGGGATCCATAGGTTGTCACAGTGGCTATGGGACAGTTGTGTTTTCTGTAGTGTGCGATATGATAGTGGTCTTGGGGGCTGGCTGCCATCGTGTCTTCTGTATAGAGATGTGGTGGTGGGGACTTCTTAGGAGGCCCCGGGAGGGTGGGGTGGGGGCAGAAGGCTCACAATGCCCTGTTTTTGTGTCCTCACAACAGTGTACACCATTTTTGCCATCCTGGAGTATACTGTTGTCCTAACCAACATGGCATTCCACATGACGGCCTGGTGGGACTTCGGGAACAAGGAGCTGCTCATTACCTCCCAGCCTGAGGAAAAGCGATTCTAAACCCTTTCTCTGCTAGGAAAGAGGCAGTCCACTGCCCAGAAACTAGAAACAAGAAACTACTCTGGCCTTCCCCACCCCGTGTCCTCTGTGGGTCCTGCTGAAGCTGGGGGCGGGGCGGGAAGAAAGGAGGAAGGCACAGGACAGGGCTTCGGACAGCCCTGCTCCTTTCCCTCACCCCACTTGAAGGCACAGGAACCTTCGAGCAGCAGCGTCACCCTTATCTGAGAAGCCCCAAGAAGCTGAGCTGGCAGGAGAGCTCCACCATCTGGTGCTAAAAAAAGTCCTGAGGTTCATAACCACCACGGTTCTTGGTCTTTACATAGCCACCTTCTTGCTGAGGTCGGGGACCACTTAGCAGTGGCTGCTACCTGAAAACCACAGCCATTTCTCTCCACAGGGTCATTCACTTAACTGATGTGTCTAGTCCTCTCCTGTACACACCCTGGCATACCTAAGGCCACAGTCCCCTGCCAGGTTTGCTCAGGTGTTCTAGGCCTGAGCTCACCTCCAATTTAGCATGTACCTTTCCCTGCCTGAGCCTCAGTGTGTCCATGTGGGTAATGGAGGGTTGGAAGGCTGTAGGATTTTTTTTGGGGGGGAGGGCTGTATGATTTTTAAGGGCTTGGCCAGTCTGCGGTTCTGACACTGCCTTATGGAGGTGGTGCTCTGTACCTGAAGGGTGATTTGCTCCAGGAAAAGCACTGGTACAGCACCTCTTTTCCTTCCCTTCTGAAATATCTGGCTTACAAACTCTTTCTTCTTGGCAAAGGTGTGGAGTGGGGTCAGAGGCAGATTCCTGCCCCAAAATGGGCTCTCTGGGATCCCCCTCTACTCCTACTGCCCCATGCCCTGACCTCTTCTGGTTGTACATTTTATTTTGAAGGAAAATAAATTTTTTTTCTTTTTTGCCAAAAGCCTGGGCTAGGCCTGCTTGTCTTTGTTTAATGGAACTGAGGTGAGAGACAGGCTCCAGGATGGAGGGTCCATGGCAGGGTGTGATTCCAAGTGGCTTCCTACCTTAGGCCTGGAGTCTCCTTAAGGCTGGTCTAAGCCCCAATTTCAGTGAGTAGGAGTGACTGGGCTATCCCTGTAATGACTCTAGGCTTGGTAGCTGGGGTAACTGGAAGTCTTGGTTTGAGGCACAGGCTTTTCCAGTCTCTGTCAGTAAAGACCTGTAAGCAAACAGCTCTCAAATGCATGACTGTGAGCACCTGCCTGCAGGCTGGTGGCTCTCAACCTCTTCCTTTCTGAGCCTTAGATCAGAGATTTTTAGACTTTGTATCCTAGTCAACTACAGAATCTGTGGTTGGGGCCCAGCACAAGACTGGCCCCTCCAAGGGAGCCCAGAGCTTTGTTAGGGAAATTGGGGGGTGGGGGGACCACAATGAAGCCTATTGTCTCCTGTCCCCTTTTACAGGAAACAAAAGGCTCCCAGTCTCTGGGGAGCCCTAGCCCATGCCCATCCCCTGCCCAACCCCCAATGCCTAGCACACAGGGAGGAGCCAGGGCCACTGGAGACAGGAGGTTTTATTGATGCTGATGGGGGTAGGAAAGGCCCCCAGGAGCCTGGGGAAGGGTGGGGAGGCTGAGTCAGTCAGCGAATGCATAAGGCCTGGGCACATGGGGGTAGGTTAGGGCACATTCATCTTCTCAGGATTCTGTGGCTCCTTTGGAGGGAAGGGGGAGAGCATCTTGAGGGAGGAGCAGTTCAAAGAGCAGCGAGGGAGAAGTCAGGGACAGCTGAGAGCTCCTAACCTGAAAGAAGGCACCAAAATAGGCAGCAACATCTGTGTGGAAAGCTGGATCAGTAGGGAAAATGGGGGAGGGGCACTTAGGTTGGCTTCTTGGAGAGGGGTCATCCACTCTCGGCCTGGGTGAGCTCTCAGGGATACCTGGTACTCCCAAGCAGAGTGGGGCAGGGCCCAAAGCCCCCTTCCCTGTGGGCTTCAGTAGGGAGAATTAGGCATTCAGAGAAAAGGGCATTCAGGGAGCCCCCTGGCAAGGGGTGCCAGAATTAGTCCTTAAGGCACAGCTGGGGGCAGACAAGGCGCCAAGGCACAACTGGTGGGGGGATAGGGGCAGCCTCCAAGCTGAGTGCCAGGGTCACAAGAGGACACAGGACCGCCCACGCTTGATGGGCGTGGGGTTGAGCACAGCCCGGACAGCCTCAGCAAACACTTCCTTGACGCCGTCCTGCTGCAGGGCCGAGCACTCGAGGTAGCGCACAGCATGGATCTGCTTGGCCAGGGCCTGGCCCTGCTGCGGTGTGATAGGTGCCTGGCCCTGCTCCTTAAGGCGCCGTAGGGTGTCAGGCTGGGCTCTCAGGTCCTTCTTGGTGCCCACTAGGAGGATGGGCACATCAGGGCAGTGGTGGCACACCTCTGGATGCCACTTGTGCCGCACATTCTCGTAGGAGGGCGGACTGGCAATGGAGAAACAGATGACAAAGACGTTGGTCTGAGGGTAGGAGAGTGTGCGGAGTCGGTCGTACTCCTCCTGGCCCGCTGTGTCCCACAGGTTCAGGTTCACCGTACGCCCATCAACTGCGCTCTGGGCACTGTAATTGTCGAACACCGTGGGGATGTATTCCTTGGGGAAGGCATTAGTTGTGTAGCAGATGAGCAGGCACGTCTTGCCCACAGCCCCATCGCCCACCACCACACACTTGATGCTCTGCATCGTGGGTGCAGCTGCTACAGTGGAGGCAACGCCTCCTTCCCCTTCTGGGACCCTCCGGATGCAGTAACCTATGGACAGATTAAAGGGACACTCATGGTTAGGGAGAACTCTACCGACTGGGAGAAAGAATGGAAACACATGGACGGAAACCAGCTCCTGTTCTCTCAACCTGACACCATCCTGCAATCCCATGAAGACAGAGAGAGAGAGAGAGAGAGAGAAATGATACAATGAGAGAGGCCTTGAGACCAAGCCAAGATGCTCAGATGTATGGAGGATGGCAGTATAATGTGTAATATATTATGTGAAGCAAATAAGTTCTGGTACCAGACTGAATAAAGTCAAATCCTGGTTCTGCTATTTCCTACCTGTGTGACCCTGGACAAATTACTTAACCCCTAAGCCTCCATTTTCTTATCTGTAAAATGAGTATAAAATAATACCCACCTTTTTGGGTTGTTATAAGGATTATGTAAGTTAACACATCTATGCCATTTAGAACAGTGCCTTGGGTCAAAATAAGTATTAGCTGCCTTTTTTTTTTTTCTCCAAGCAGTATAGACACAAAAAGTGAGGTACATAAGTATAGGATCTACCAGATTCTCCACCAGATGGGGACCCCTCCCACTGAGTAGACTACAGAGAGGTTCTGGCACACAGCAGCTGTCCCAGGTCACTTTGAGATGTAGCCACGGGTGCAGCCTCTACCAACTCAGGGCCCACCCTGCCCAGTGCACTGATGTTTTAAGTCCAGACCGGACATCTTAGCTACTGAGTGCAAACCAAAAGGCACAATGAGAAACCTGCTGAGTAAGGAGCACAATTCTCTAGACAGCTGCCCTATCTCAATTCCCGGGTGCCTGAGGGGTGGGGAGAAGGAGGGAGAGCTGACCTCATAACTCTTATAAGCACAGTAAACCCTATCTGGCAACTCCGTGCAGGAGAATCCTGGAGACTGAGCCAGGGTTGGGATTTGGTCTGGAATCTGGTATGTAATGATGAATAAGGCAGAGGCTGTGGCTCCCAGACATCAGCATCTTCTCTCAAGGCCCCTGATGGGGTGGAGGTAGGTCCTCCAAGCTCAGGCAAGAGGGTTGGACAGAAGAGGAAAACAAATATTTGATTTCCCTGTTAATGGTACGTCCTTTTCCTGAGATCATGGCATGTGCCTCTGAAAAATTTCAGAAGCTTCCAGACTCTTAAGAGAACATAGTGCCATTAAAGCACTATCACTGAGAAATACATGCTGATATCAGACTGGCCAGGGATTCTAATCACAGCTCCACCAACCAGTCATGTTTGATCTTGGGCAACATATTTAAGTTTCCTGAGTCTCAAATTTCTCATCTGTGAAATGGGAATAATCTTGCCTGTTGTGTTAGAACTGCCAAGAGAATGAAATGACTGAACATGAAGAAAGTGTTTGGCATGAGGTATGGCACATAGGAAATGCCAAATACATAGGCTGCTATAATTATTGGTGGAGTAAGTATGAGAAATCCCAGCTCCAGCCATCACCCTAGTCCTCCCTGCAGTTCACAGGGCTTTGGTGTGAGGAACTGCTCTTCTAAGTTCTGGAACAGAGCAGAGCTTCCGGAAACCCTGTGATTATTTATACTGCTGTGGCAAGATTCCTCCTCTCATTGGCTACTTCCTCTCAGCCATGGGGGACTTTTTCTGGCTAGTATGTGACTTCCTTTCCCTGACTCTCTCCCACAACCAGGTCCCTACTCCCTGGGAGGAGACAGCCTTGTTTTAGACACACCCAATCTCTTAAGTATCTCTTGTTCCACCCAAACACCATCACCACTGGCCCATTTTCCCCATTTCACTTTATACAAACTATACCCTGGTCCGAGAACCCCTTACCCCCAGCTGGACCTCTCGATCATTGGTTCAGAAGCCTCAAAAACTAAATGGGGAGAGCGGGGAAGGAATCTCCCATTGGGAAATAGAAAAGGAATTCTGGTGGTATGGGATCTGCATAGGACCCAGGGATGGTCCCTGGGACCAGCTTGGAGGGAAATGGCTTCACTCTGTAGGGTGGCCTCTCTGGGCATTAAAAATATTTCAGTCTTACTTGCATGAATAAGTATGTGTTCAATCTCAGGAGAGAGGATAGAGAACCTTGGGAATGGGTCTGGGAAGGAAATAAGGGCCCCCTAGGGCAGTGGAGAGAACCCCAGACTGGAAGTGAAGAGACCTAACCTGAGTCTGTGCCCTAGCTCTGTTCTGCTGCTGACCCACTGCAACCAAGCATGAGGCACTTACCCTCTCTGGGCCTCAGTGTCCCAATCCATGAAATGGGGGAGAAAGATGCCTGTGACAGGGGTACTAGGTAGATGAAATGAGTCAAGAGCCCTGGGAGCAGAGGATAGGATGACGGAGGTAGGAAAGGCCCCCTAGGAGCACAGGGTTGGGGTGGGAGGGCAGAGTCAGGAAATGCCTAAGGCCTGGGCACACTGGGGCAAGTTAGGGCACATTCATTCTTAGGATTCTGTGACTCCTTCCCTGGGGAAAGGAGCAATCAGTTTTTTAGGGTAGGAAAAAAGGGCCATTTCTTGTGTCCACAAGATTATCTGGGAGACTGGCATTTTGAGAGCAAGACTCTTGGGCTTGTAAATCTTCAGTTCCACACAGAGCAGGGGAGTGGGTGTGGCTGTGTGATTGGGAACTCTTCCCCTACCAGCCCAACACTGAGCTGGCCCAGGCAGGAAGACGAGGAGGGAACTCTGGCCAGCAGTCACAAGGCCCAAGAGACTGGAAGTGTAGCAGGCTCCAGGGAGCTCTCTAGGGAGGGGTTATCAACCAGCAATCGGTAAATCAGCCCTCAAAGAAGCTGGGAGGGACGGGGTGGCTTCCGGGCTGGCAAGGGAACAGGGACTGACACCGGAAAAGGATCATGAGTGAGGTAGTGTCCAGAAACAGGGCAAAGCAGAAGCCGTGTAGTATAGAGCCAGGAGCACTAGATAAATGAATTTGACCTCTTAAGGCTCACCTGGTGACTCTGCCCCTTGGTCAAAAACACTCACATGGTACAACCTCTTATAGGTCATGTGATATCGTTATTTGATCCTTCTACCTACCTATGGGTAATATTCCTAATTTATAGATTAGGGAACAAACTTAAAGGAACCCAACACATTCACACAGCTCATTAGCCTGGAAGCCAGGATATAAACCCCAGTTTTATAATCCTACGTCCCATGTTTTCCTCAATGTGTTCCACTGCCTCCAAATGATCCTTTACTAGCTGTCATAGAGGCCTTAAGCAAGTAAGTCACTTCCCTCCCTGGAGTCTCAGTTTCTTCATCTGTACAATAGGAACAACAGTACTTGCCCTCCCTGCCTCAAAGGGCAGGAGTGAGGATCCCCAAACATGGGAATGAATGTGCTTTGTAAACTGGGAAGTGCTATGCATACAAGAGGTTACAAAAGCAATGCTGTTCATCCCAAGAGGCAGAAAGCACTGAGTATGCAGGTGCCTGAGTTTTGGCATCAGTCCAATTTTCTCTACTCAGGTCTAGCTCAGACTCTTAGCCTCTTTCCCAGGACAACTGTTTTCTCTGAAATCCTATGGTCTGAGCTGTGTCAAGTAAGTTCCCGCAGGTCATTTAAGGAGGGCACATGCTACAAGGTAGGGTCTAACCTGTGCCACATAAGAAGGGACAGTCAGTGCTACAGAGGCCAAACATCCAGACCTGGGTCAGGGATCATCTGTGGCTTATTCACTAGGTGACGCTTTTTTTTTTTTTTTTAAAGGATTTCTGTTTAGTAAATAAGTTAATGTTTGCAAATCTGTACAGTATCAGCCAAAGTATGACTTATTCTGACTTTATATTCTCACCTTAATTCAGATCCTGCCTGTTCCCTCACCTTTAGGGTTTTTCATAATCTGGTAGGGGTTTTGGAGTTGGATAGATCTAGGTTTAAATCCTAGTTTTGCCACTTAGGACCTAAATAATAGCACCAACCTTACCAGGTTGTTAGAAGGATTAAATGCAATAGATGAATACAAAGTAGATAAGTTGCAAATGTGAGTTTTCCTGAGTTTCCGGCTCCCTGCTCCAGAGGGATCTTCCCTGTCCTCTGTAAACAAGCCAGGCTCACTCTTGCCTCTGAGCTTTTTTCTCTTGCCCTTCTGTATGCTGCTCCCCTCACCACTCTTACATCTTCCTGCCTCCAGACCTAGCTTCAGTCTGACAGTCTCAGGAGTCCATAGCATGGCCACCTCTTTTAACCCTTCTCTGGCTCTGTTTAACTTTTCTCCAAGAGTCATATGTAAGTTTCCTAGCTTGTGGATGCCCCCTCCCCCCAAAACAGCAGCTTGAGCTTCTCCTGACTGCCCCCACAGAAGAGGGAAGTATAGTGTGCAGCCACTGCCTTCTGATGGGCTTGCTTTTGCCCCCATTACTGAGATCTGGATAGATGCCTCAAGCCCAGAATTGGATGATAAATAACCCCATAGCCAAAAGCTCTGACTGTGATAGGCAAAAATCCCTCCTCCTACTACCAGCTTGACCTGGCTCCTGCAAGGAACACAGCTCATGGGGAGTAAATCCTGTCTGAATGTGGTCTCTGGAGCTCAGCTTGCACCCACTGGGACCTGGTCTTGGGGTGTGGCCCAGGCAGGCCCAGAATGGGGGAGGGAAAGGAAGCAGCAGATTGCCCGATTGCCAGATCTCCGTGGCCGTTACAGCAGGGGAAGTGTCCCAACTGGGAGTGGGGGAGGGGAGAAATGGGCTGTTAAGAGATGGGGGAGCATGGAAGCAATGGGGACTTACTGCAGCCTCCTAACCTGTGTCCCTGACACGGGGCTCCCCTTCTACACCCCTTCCTGAAACTCATTCTAACTAAGATCCGTCAGTGGGCATTCTGTTCTAAGCTCTGGCCACAGCACCCCGATCCTCTACAGGCAGCCTCCACAAACTCTTCCCCAAAACACATCAAGCAGCAATACTTCCGGTCCCTGTGGGAATCTAGCATTTCTCCCCCATTTCATTCCTCCAATCCCCCTCCTCACTCCTGTGTGTACCTCTAACCTTGGTCCTCCGGAGCCAAGTACTCTTCCCACTTCCTTTAGGAAAGTTTTTGTAAATCACCCAAATCCCAAATGACTTATCCCCTCCCAGGTCTCCTCTCTGTTTCTCTCGCAGGTACATACTATCTTGCATCACAAGAAGGCTGATCTGAATCTTATCTCTAGTCACTAGACTGGGAGGGTCTAGAGGGCAAGGTCCTAGTTGATCTGTCTCCTTAGGCTGAGCACAGCACACTGTGGTTATCAGTAAATAAATGAATAAACTTGATGCATCCCTCATGTCTTTGCACATGGGAGTTCCTCTTTCTAGAATTCTGTTTCCTGACTTCAGAGCCTCTGTGTCTTCCAGGGTCCAGTTCTGTTCCCCAGCTTCTCTGAGGCACCAAAGCAACCCCTTCTCCTGCCCTACCTTCCCCAGCACTGTCTGAACTATTCACGGTACTGAACTGGATGCCTCATGCGGAGGTAAGTCCACCCTGCTTACTTCCAGAAGCCCAGCAGAGGGCTGAGCAAAAGCTGCAGGCTGACACACATCTCCTCCCCCATCAATCCAGACTTCGATTCTGGGAACAAGGAAGAGCCTCCATGCCCAGGAGACATAAGACAAGGGTAACCAACTTCCGACTTCCTCTGTGGGGTAGAATTCAGAGTGATGAACACACAGGCTAGATTGAGCCTGGAGGGGTGAGGGTGTGGGGTGGGGGATGCAGGCACAGCGGGCCCAGAGGTGATGAGGAAGATGGGCAGGAAAAGTGATCCTGATAAAGCTAAGAAGTGGTAACATCAGAAGGATGACGTTAAGGGTCAGGGTTAGTATTGGAAATGGCTTCAGAAGTTCTTCAAGTCTGTTGGTTTTGAAGGAGAGGTGGAGAGGTGATATGAAAAGGCTCAAAGGGGCTGCAGCTGGCTGCAGCTGGGCTAGGAGGAGGAAGCTGGGGGGGAGACATGAGGTCAATGCGGGGCTGGGACCAGGCCAAGGGCTGAGTCTCTCTCATTCTTCCCCTTCTCCCCATCAGCGGGGACAGAACCCAGGAGAGCCTAGTTCCCAGCCTTAAAAAAAAAAAAACAACAATATATGCTGAAGAACTCTCCACTTCTTGCTATTCTTCACCCGTTAGCCCCTGCAGAGGATCCTGCAGGGCAGCAGGGTAAGAGGCAAAGAGAGTTGACTCTACCTGGTAGGGGCAGGAAGGAGAAGGAGACAAGACAGCTGTAGCTGGGAAGGCTCTGTGGGGCTGGGACCCTTTCACTAAGGCCCAGTTCCCTTCCTTCCCATTCTAGCACCTGGGGTGCTCCTCAAAGGGTGAGCCCCAGGGCCAGGGCGGCTCTGGGTGGGGGAGCTGAGGAGGCTGCCCCTCCCCCACAAGGCGGCACAGAGGAAGGCTCCAACACTTGCTTCCTCCTCCCCACTACACAGGCTTCACAGCAGCTCAGCAGTCCCGGGGCCCCATGAAAGGCCTGTGAGGTGGCACTTCCTTTGCCTTTGCTCATTTCACACGATGCTGTACAGAAATGCCATCCTCCCAATCCTGCCTCCCCCACCTGAAAATACCCACAGAGAGACCCAGGGCCGCCCTGTCCCTTCAGCCCCGCCCCAGCTCTGAGGGGGTTTCCACAAGGGAAAAACACATCAGGGAGGAAACTCCGGCATCGATTTTCCACTGTCAGTGGGGCAGAGCTGGAACAGGGCAGAGGGTACTCCCCCCATATCGCTGCCCCCTGGGATAATCCCCGACATTCTGCCAAATTCTCTTCTTTCAACCCGTAGGAATCCTTGTGCTTTGGGGGAAAGGAGCCACAGGTCCCATTGCTGAATAGATAGAGACTACTGAGGCCTGTCAGATCAAGGCTGGCATGAGACAGGAGGGCCCAGAGTGTGTGTGTGTGTGGGGGGGGGGGGGGGGGTTCTGCTACGAGGAGCCCCTTAGGGGAAAGAGACTTAGAATTCTCAGTATTCTCTATGCTCATTAGAGGTATTAACAGGCAACTCCTATTGTTGGAGCTGAGCCACAAGAGACAAAGTTGACCAGGGTTATACAGATTTGGGAGCAAATGCAGGACAAGGACCTGGGTCTCTTAACCTCCAGCCTGATGTGACTTCCACAAAGAAAAGTTGAGAACTGTTACTCTGGCCTGGGAATGGGCCCATGTTTCTGGCCTCACTTAGGATGACCCTACAATGGTTTTATTCCTTCAGGAAACGGGCCAAAGGGATTAGGTTGATGCCTGAACCCATTCTGCTTCCAAGTTCCCTGGCTCTCATGTCTAGCCAACATGAGGCTGTCCATGATCTAGAACTGATACTAGTGGACAGACAGCCACCCTAGTCTGCCCCAATTGAGAAGCTCCCTCTATAAGCTCTAGCTCCTGGGGAGATGTCCTCCGCCCATGACAGGAGGACAAAAGAGGAAGCTAGACCCTAGACAGGAAAACCAATCTGTTCTGGGGAGGCGGCCCAGGCTTTCTTTGTCTTTGGTTTCCCTCCTCACAGACCCCCTCAAGCCTCACTACTAATGGGTCTACACTGTGTATGGAGGGAGAGGTCTTCATTCTGGGCCCAGGCCCCCACCTTCTTCCCAGCTGCCCAGCTATTCCCATTCTAATATCTTCCCAATTGTCTCATTATAGCTACAACTTCTCATATCTTCCTGCTATAACCTCCTAAAAGCTCACCTCGGCCACTTCATCTGACCTAACATTTGGCCAGAAACAACTCTCCATATCCTAGATTCCCAACCAGGATCTGTGACAATCTCACATTAGCCATTTCTTCCTCAAATAAGTACTGGTTTGGCTGGTGGGGAGTCAGAACTCCTGGATGGTTTTTTAATGAGCCACGATGCTGAAAAAGTGCCTTGCATGCACATCCTTCTCTGAGCTGGAATTTTTTGCAGGTTCCTGGGATTTCCTCCTGGAGTGGAACCGCCTGTACCTCCCAGAGCGACAGTAGGAGATACGGTGGAAGAAGGGACAATTCACGGGAGAAGGGGGAAAGGCTAGAATGAGGAACCGGGTTAGCTCTTAAATCTAGTTGTGCTTGGGAATCCCAAAAAAGTTCCCCTCCACTTCTCTTTTTTTTCTAATGGGGAGAAATGAATACAGTAGACTTGAGGTGGAGAGGCAGGATCTCTCAGCATGCTTCCCAAAGACTTGAGGAAGGAGCTTTAGAATGGGGACAAGAGCACGTAGAGCCAAGCTGGACTGAAGTTAAACTCGAGAGGAACTCCTGAAACACAGGGAGTAGGGTCCTGGATGAGAAGGGGAAAATTAACAATGCCTGAAGGCAGAGGGTCGGCAGAGGACTTGTCACGGAGACCCTGATGCAGCCAGGGCACGTGAGTTCCCAGGCTGGGCAGGCCCCAGAAGGAAGGAGGGAAGACGGGGCAGACACTTCTGCCTTACTTCCTTCTCCTTAACTAAAACAGTAAAGACTTAAGTTAGACCAGCTATCTAGTCTTCCCTCCAGAATCCTGCCTTTGTCCTCTCCCTTTCCTTCCACCACACCTAGCTGACCTCATCCCATTTTCCCTAACAGGTGGTGTAGGAACAAGCAAGCACTGGAATCAGGGGCCTTCAGGCTCTCTCCCAGCCTCTATACCTGGCCTCTTGGTTAAGCACCCAAGGGTTTGGGTGATTTGATTTCCCACGGCCTCACTCACCAGTCTTATTCCTGTGTCACTCTACCCTTACTGCTACAGACTGCTTCCTCCTGCCTAACCACAACCTCACCCACTGCAGGTTCCCTTCATTCTGCTGGTTTCCCCTGCCCTGGGCCCTCTCAAGGCTGAGGGCAGTTATTTTGTCTCCAAGAGATAAAGACATAGACACATTGACAATCCCAGGCAAATACACATAAAGAAAAGTTTTCCAGCCCTTTAATCATCTTTATCACTGGGAGGTTGTAGCCTGTCTCTCTGAGGTCGGGAGATCTGAAAAGGCTCTCAAACTCACCAAAGTTCTGGACCCCAAAGCCAGAGATAAGTGGCTGAAAGGGAAGGAGACAGGGAGATTAAGAGAAGTGACGAAAGGTGGAAGAAGCAAGAGGGTGGATATGTGTTTGGGAACCAGTAGGGGGGCAAGGAAGGGAGGTGGGGAGGCTGCAGGGAACAGAGGTGGACAGAGGGGCAGGGCAGGTGACAGGACAGGACCTGGGCATGACAGTGTGTTTAGGTGAAAGACTACAGAGGATGCAAGAAGAGGGTGATGGAGTGTTTGCAGATAGGGCCTGAAGAAGGAATGGAGGAAGAGAAATGAGAATATAGAATTTAGGGACTAACGATTGGGTGGGGGAATAGGAGATGCTCCCAATTATTTCCCAAGGCCAGAGCTGGCACTGCCACCCAGAAGGTCTATTCTCTCATCCCCTCAAAATAGCCCCCATCTCAGCGATGCCACCTTGTCAGGGACTATCAGCACCCCTGAATGAGAGTCCTTCCACCGCTAGTCACAAGACCAGGCCCTCTTCTTCCTCAGTTTACCCCCCAAAGAGCGAGGCCAGGCCCTGGCCAGCCAGGCACAGAGATGTTTGCCAACTAAATACCTGTTGCTTCATTCCAGGAATGGAGAGGTTGGGCGTCAGAAAAACAGGCATAGAGAGCGAGACTGCGACTGGCGGGGCTCCCCCCTCCCTGCCCTCCCCTGAGTGCACAGGACCTTGGACTGCAGCCTGCGAATGCGGGTCCGGATTGGCACTTGCAGGGAGGGAGCTCTGTCCCCGCAGTCCAGGGCTTCGAGGGCCCCAGACACCGCCCCCCTCCAACCTCCAACCTTGCAAGTGTCACAACTGCCGAGCGGAGGGGAGCACCTTCTCTGCAGCCCAGGGCCCCCTTCCTTCACGCAATTTGGGACACCCCCTCCCCTTTCGAGGTCACCCCACCCCTGAATCCCATCGCCCAGCTCCGAGCTCTTCCACTTCAGAGACTTTTCTCTCGGAGCCGGGGACTCTCCCACCTCCGCGGTGCCGCCTCCCTCGGGACAGAAACCCACCGTCACAGCACCGCCGCCGGCTCGCGGGGGCCGGCTCCCCGCCCCGCCCGCCCGCCCGCCCGCCCGGCCGGCCGCGCCCGCCCAGCTCGCGGAGAGCCGAGAAGCTCCCGCCCGCCGCCTCCCGCAAGCGAACTTCCCCGGCCCGCGCCCGCGCCCGCGCCCGCGCGCAGTCCCCGCCGGCCGCGCTCCCCCTGCCCCTCCCCCGCCCCCGGCCCCCCGGCCCCCCGGCCCCCCGGCCCGCCGGCCCGCGCCGGGCCTCACCTGGTGCCCTCCCCGCCGCGGGGGAGCTGGGGGCGGCGGCAGCGGCTCCGGGCTCGAGAAGGAAGTGAGAGCGGGAGGCCGGAGGAAGTGGGGGGGGCGGGCCGGCCGGGGCGGGGCGGGGCGCGGGGCGGGGCGGGGCGCGGGGCGGGGCGGGGCGGGGCGGGCCGGACCGGGAAGTGCGCAAGGCCCGGGCCCCCGGCCGGGGTCTCCCCACCCCAGCACCTGGCCGGCGCGGTCCGGGGTCGGGCCCCGGGCTCCCTAACCCCGGCCCTCTGCCTCGGAGGCCCCTGAGTCAGGCCTCCTAAGGTCCGTCCTGCCCGTCTCCTCCGCGCCACCCCACCCAGGAGAGGCCGTAGCCGGGGCCCCAAGCTTTTGTCCCCCTCCCCGTATCTTGCCCCCACCCACGCTCCGCGGGAAGATGCTGAGAACCGGCGCCCCGGGTGGGCGCCCCGGTCAAGCCCAGGGATGGAGCGCTGGCCCAGCCTGCGGGTTGGCCGGAGTGGGTCCGGCTGGGGCAGTCCCCACCCCTGCCCCAGCCCCAGCCCCAGCCCCAGCCCCAGCGGAGCGCGCAGTGGTGGTGATTCAGCAGTGGGAAGGCCCCAGACCCCTGGGGAGGGTGCGGAGACTGGGGGCAGGGGAGCTGGCGTCAGCACCCGGGGAAAGACAAGATCAGCAGAGGCGCCGACGGAGCCGCGGGCCCCAAAAACAGGATGTCGTGTCGTCGTTCCGCAACCGGCTGCTCGGTGCGCCTGGGCCCTGGGGAGGAGAGGGGGCGGGGCGGGCGGGCGAGCGGAGGACGCCGGGCTCCCCTCGCCCTCTCCCTCCCCGCCGCCCGACGCGCCGCCGCTTAGGGCTGCAGGGCGGCACCCGGGCCCAGGATCCCGCCGGCGCCCCGGGGACAGCTGGGTGGACGGGCTCGTGGGCGCCCTCTGGTGCTTCTGCTCCCCGGTGCTGCTCGGGAGCTCGGACGGCTCCAGAGGGGCGGACGGCCTCCCTCCGCTCCACCCAGGCGTTCTGAGCGCCTACCACGTGGACAGCTCCGTGCTGGGTGCCGTGGAGGAAAACGGAGAGGCGTTTCGGACAGGCAACCTGTCTCCAAGAGGCTTTCCAGATAAAAAGGAAGAATAAAATAGCGTGACCTTCTGAGCCTCAGTTCTATCTTTGGTAAAATAGAATGACCTCTCCTTCGTCCTGTGGAGGGGAGATAACATGAGAATGGATGTAAAAGGCCTGCTATTGGTGCCGGCTCAAAGTAAACATTCAACGAACGCCTTAAAAAAAAAAAAATCATGCTATAAGAATAAGTTTCCTTTTTTTTAAATTTATTTATGATAGTCACAGAGAGAGAGAGAGAGAGAGAGGCAGAGACACAGGCAGAGGGAGAAGCAGGCTCCATGCACCGGGAGCCCGACGTGGGATTCGATCCCGGGTCTCCAGGATCGCGCCCTGGGCCAAAGGCAGGCGCCAAACCGCTGCACCACCCAGGGATCCCAAGAATAAGTTTCCTAAACACAACACGTCTGCCCACATCTTTGGGTCTTTGCCCCTTCTATTCCCTCGGCCGTGCCTTCTTTCCTGTATTGATTGCCAGGCGAAATCCACTCAGACTTTCACAATTCGGCCCCAAAGGACTACTCCCTGCGTGGTTGCCATCACCCTTCCTCCCACAACACAGATACACCCACCCCACCTCTGCCATGCGGTTGATAGTCTCTCCCGGTGCTGTCTAATGAAAATAATGTAAGCTACACATGTAACTTAAAATATTCTATTGATGACATTTTTTAAAAAGTAAAAAGAAACAGGTAAAATTAATTTTAATGATATGTTTTACTCAGCCCACTATATCTAAAATGGGATCATTCAACATGTAACCACTATAAAAATTATTCACTATACAAATGAATAGGGTATTTTACATTCTTTTTTTGTACTAAGGCTTTGAAATCTGCTATGTGTTGTTTTATACTCACACTACATCTGAATTTTGACTAGACATATTTCAAGTGCTCAACAGTACACATGGCTAGAGGGTATGGTATAGGACAACAAAATAGAGCCTCTGTCAGAGTCAAGCTGGTAGATGACTGAGTAGGTGAATTCATTCTCTATGAGCTTTCTGGGGAAGCTTGTCCTGATCCTCCTAGGTGGAGTTTGGGTCTCTGTCCTCCCTCCCCATAGCACTTGGGACAAACTCCTCTCTGTGGAGAAGAGGAGAGCAGGAAAGACAAAAGGAAAATCTGATGCCACTCTATACCCTACTAGGAACACCTGGCTGGCTGGTGCTTGGCGTTTGATGATGAAGAAAGCAATGTGAGTTTCCATAAAAGACAGGGTTCAGTGGAGGAGTACATACTAAAGCAGCTTCTAGAAGCCATTAAAAATTATGTCTCAGAACAAAGGTTTTTGAGCTGAGTTCCTAGAGTTCCCCTCCCAGGATTTGAAGGGAGGAAAGTAGTGGGGCTCTGGCCTCCCTTCCCTTCAACCAGAGTTATTTTGCTTTTATCTGATTTATATACTGCTATTCTGGATAAAGAACTTTTTTTTTTTTTTTAAGACTTATTTGTTTGAGAGAGAGAGAGAGTGCACGAGGGGGAGGAACAAAGGGAGAGGAAAAGACAATGCTAAGCAGACTCTGTGCTGAGCATAGAGCCCCCTACACAGGCTGATCTCATCACCTGAGATTACAGCTCCAGCCAAGAGTTAGAGGCTCAACAGACTGAGCCACCTAGGTGCCCCAAGAGCTGATTTTTAAAAAGTTTCTTGCAAAAAAAATTAAAAAATCAACTTTGGGAGCTGCACAAGAGTAAGAGTAGAGTAGGAGAGTAAGAGTAGGGTGCACATTATACACAGTAGACCAAAATGCTGGATTGGCAGCATGGAGTCAGACTGAATTTCCAAAGCCCTTGGTCTTGGGCATGCATGGCCCCAGTTCAGCTTGCTTAGGTGGGAGAACCTGACTTGGCCTCGAGGATTTCATGGTCTGGTGGGATATGGGCCTGCTACATGTGAAGATACCAGAGGAGGAAGAAAGAGCCCTGCGCTGTGCTTCAGAGGACCTGAAGTCTAGTCTTGGCTCAGCCAGACTGGCTACTGAAACTTTACCCTAGGCCTCACTCTTATCTGGGTTTCAGACTCCTTCACTGGAAAACAAGGGTTAAATCAGATAATACCTTTGAGCTCTGACTTTCTATGATACACTCTTTAGAATAATAATTAGGCAATTAAGGTTTATGTATATAGCATTTTCTTTAAAACCATTTAGGTCATCTTGCTTTGTGCTCTAGTTAATTGTATCTGTCTCCCCCACTGACTATAAGTTCTTTGAGGTTGTGTCTGATTCATCCTTGTGTTCATCCACTGGACCCAGCACAGGCAGGCCTAAGCATCCATTTGTCTTCAGAGTCATCTGTGGAATAAAATTGCCATAATAAAGCATTGATATGTGTAGAACCATGAGAGGCCAGGTGACTTAGAGCCACTTGTATGGCACAGATATAGGATGGGCCACTAAGAATAGAAGAGTGGGAGACAGGCAGTGGGATGGGACTGTCTGCAAAGGCCTTTTAGAGGAGGAAGATGCTAAGATGCTTAGCTGAAAAGTGTAGGAAGAGGTCTCAGGACCCAAAGGGCTGTTTCTTCTTCCTACTCTCTCGCTCACTTTCTCTGAATAGGTGAGCTCTTGGTAGGTGGTGTATGTTTGTGCTTACAAGCAGCTGAGAAGCAAGAACACCCCCTGGGACCTTTAGAAGTGAGACAAAGTATGAAAGTACTTTTGGGGGGTAAAACAGAGAGATCAGACAGGTTCTGAAGTCAGACAGTCCAGGATTCAAATCCCATTTGTGCCACTTTCATCGTGGCCTTTGGTAAGTCACATGAACTTTCATTCATTCCCTGAACCCGTATTTATTGAAAACCTCTGGACTAAGCATAATGTCACATGCCAATGACGCAGCGGTGAAAACATAGATAAGTCCCTATTCTGATGTAACTAGCAAGGGAGATAGATCTTAAACAGGTGATTATGTGCTGTAAGATCACAGAGCGGAGCTATGTAGTTCCATTTTAAAATGGGAATGATAATACTACGGGCTTTGTGGGACTGTGAGGATTAAATGAGAGAATGCAAATAGAATGCTCTAGCCGATTGCCTAGGGTACAACAACATTAATTTCTCATATGCCCATGACTTGGTGCCCCTAAAAGAGCAGGGCAGAGACAGAAAGGAGGAGGAAAAAAAAGCCTTGAAATGATTTCACCTCTGCCCTCCTGTCTTCCAAAGAGGTCTTCCTAGCCTGGTGTGCATAAACACCATCTCCTATAGCTCACCAGTGGCTCACAAGGGTCTTCTTTCTGTTCAGTCCCAGTCTCAGCCTCTTCAGACTAACCCTAAATCTGAGTTTTCCTTTGTCTCTGATGGGGCTCCTCTTGATTCCCTGGTGCTCCCTCTCTCAGCCTGCCCCTCCCCTTCATTACTCTTCTTCATTGCTACCCCCAAAGACAAGCCTGATGTCCTATTTTGTGACATGGGAAGATGATGAGCAAGACAGGAGATAGCAAAAAGAACAAACAGGGGAAGTGACAAACACAACAGAGTTCTAGAGTTGCGTCCTCTGATCCATTGTTCCTGATTCCCTCTGAGGAACTAACTAATGAGGGGAGGAAGGGGAAGGGGCTTGCCCTATCTCCTAGGAGAATCCCTCCTCCCAGGCAGGGCAGCTTTGCATCTTTGAGGTTCTCCAAACTGAGTGTTACCCACATCTTTTGGAATAATCCCCCCCCGGGAATTCCTCCCTCTTCGGCGCCGGCATTTTCCAGAAGCAATTCAGTTTAAGCAGTCACCAACAGTACCAGGATGTGAATCTAGGCAATCTAATTCCAGAACCCCTCCCACTCCCCACAAGTGTGTTCCTCTGCACATCCTCTGATTGCTTTATTTTTTTTCTTTGATTGCTTTAGGGAGTTACTTGCTAATCCTCTGTGCTCCCTCACCAATTCCTATCAAGACATTATACAAGTGCTAATTACTATTCATATACAGATTTCCCCTAAAAACCAAACTCTTCACGAATAGGAACTGGGTTGTTATGAACAGGTGCTTGGTATATGCCAAATCAATAAATGAACCTCCGTACTAAGATCCTACACCTGATTTTGGAAAAGCAGGTGATTTTCTTTGTGAAACTAGCATGGAAGAATTGCTAAAAGCCAATCAAAATCTCTCTCCTCATTCCTACCCAGCCAGACCTAGGGCCCTTTCTCAGGGATAGCTGTAATTGCCATTTTTTGAACACCAGGGGGCGCCACTGCTAACAGAGCCCAAACTCGGATTTTAAACTAAACTTTTGGGAGCAGATTTAGGACTCCTTATTGCACTTCCACTGAAGATACTGTCACTTTCCGAATGAAAGCTACTGGTAACCAGAAGCCCTGTGGTAGGGAGGAATGAAAGCTAGAGGCATGGCAGCCAGTTCATAGAGAGCACACATCATTCACGTTCTTTTATCGAGTACCAGCTTTGTACTAGCCAGAGAGAGCATGAAGATGAATGAAATTCAGTCTCTGATGAATGCAGAAGCTAATGGGGAAGACAGATACTTATAAGATAATCATAATCCAGTTATATAAGTACTCTAAGGTATAGCAGAGGACTGAAGCACAGTGCAAGTTAGGCAAGTCAGGCAAGGTGGTGAAGGAAGGAAGGGGTCGCTTTGGAGCTGGGTATTTTATATTTTATTTTATTTTATGCCAACCACAACTTTTGGTTCATGCTATGCTGTCACCATTGGTAAGGCATAGATGCTTTTCTTTCACTGCAGCTGAGACTTGAAGGATAGAGAGAAAATTCCAAAGGGAAGAGCTTGATGTGGTAGCCTCAGCCTTAGTTTATCTATGAGTATAGCTTCTGTCTCATCTAGTAGAGCTCTTGTGAAGGAGAGAGATGTTTGATGTGAAAGCTCTTGCAAAGAGTGGAATAGAAGCAAGAGAATTGTTAATCTAATTTGATTTACCTGGGATGCCTGGGTAGCTCTGCAGTTTAGTGCCTGCCTTCAGCCTAGGACGTGATCCTGGAGTCCTGGGATCGAGTCCCACACCGGGCTCCCTGCATGGAGCCTGCTTCTCCCTCTGCCTGTGTCTCTGACTCACTCTCTGTGTCTCTCATGAATAAAATCTTTAAAAATTTTTGAAAAAAAATTTTTGATTTAACCAACCAGAATATCAGAAGAAAGGCCCTAAGAGCAATTCAAGGGAGATACACCTGGTATATGCTAAGGGCTTGGTGTATAGGTTTATTTTTTTTTTTTAATTTTGTGTTATTTATTTATGATAGGCACACAGTGAGAGAGAGAGAGAGAGAGAGGCAGAGAGAGAAGCAGGCTCCATGCACTGGGAGCCCGACGTGGGATTCGATCCCGAGTCTCCAGGATCGCACCCTGGGCCAAAGGCAGGCGCCAAACCACTGCGCCACCCAGGGATCCCAATGTATAGGTTTAAAAAAGACAGATGAGAAAAACTCTGTTTCCTCTGAGACTCATAATGCGAGGAGGGCTTCTTACAGAGGCTACAGCTCACATTAAGACCCAACATAGGAGCTACTAAAGTGAGAGTCACAGCTTCGGATCCAGGAAGATCCATGAGGTCTCAGGATTTTCTTGTTTTGTAAAATATTAAAGCCAAACTGAATTAATAATCTGGTGCTTATAAATCCTATAGTTGGGGAGACTAAGATCAAGAGGAGAATTGGGGGACACTTGGGTGGCTCAGCGGTTGAGCATCTGCCTTAGGCTCAAGGCGTGATCCCGGGTCCCGGGATCAAGTCCCATATCAGGCTCCTTGCATGGAGCCTATTTCTCCGGTCTCTGCCTCTTTCTCTGCCTCTCTCATGAATAAGTAAATAAAATCTTAAAAACAACAACAAAAGAGAATTGGCTTCTTTTAAAAACGATTTTATTTGCTTATTTGAAAGAGAAATAGCATGCACATGAGTGGAGGGGAGAGGCAGAGAGAAAAAGTAGTTTCCCCTGCTCATCAGGGAGCCCAATGTGGGTCTTGATCTCAGGATCCTGGGATCATGACTGGAGCCAATGGTAGGCACTTAACCCACTGAACCACCCAGGTGCCCCAGGAACTGGCTTTTCTGATGTTACATCATTATTTGGGAGGCAGAGAGAGGAAACCAAAATGTTCCTCCTGTTATGTAGGCCATGGCTTTGGTTCCCAGATACCATTTGTTTTTATTTTTGTTTTTAATTGTGGTAAAATACACCTAACCTAAGGTTTATCTTCTTCATCATTTTTTTTAAAGATTTTATTTATTTATTCATGAGAGGCACAGAGAGAGAGAGGGGCAGAGACACGGGCAGAGTGAGAAGTAGGCTCCATTCAAGGAGCCTGACGTGGGAATCGATCCCGGGTCTCCAGGATCACGCCCTGGGCCAAAGGCGGCACTAAACCGCTGAGCCACTCAGTGATCCTCTCTTCTTCATCATTTTTAAGTGTACAGTTCAGTCATGTTTGGTATATTCACATTGTTTTGCAACTAATCTTGGAAAACTTAAAGTATATCTGTTAAACAATTTTCTATCCTCTCTGGGCAACCACTCTCCTACTCTCTGTCTCTGCATTTCACTACTTTAGATACCTCACGTATGTAGAATCATACAGCATTTGTTTTTTGTGAGCAGCTTATCTAACTTAGCATAATGTCCTCAGGGCTCATCCATATTGTAGTATGTAGAATTTCCTTCCTCGTTAAGGCTGAATAATATTCCACTGTAGGTATATACCACATTGTATTTATTCCTTTGTCCACTCAGCCTCTACCTTTTGGCTATTGTGAATAGTGCTGCTGTGAACATGGGTGTACAAATATCTCTCTGAAATCCTGCTTTCAATTTTTTTGAGTATATATATCCAGAAGTGAAATTGCTGGATCATATGCTAATTCCTTCCTTCCTTTCTTCCTTCTCTAAAAAATTGATCAGGCCCCACGCCCAATGTAGGGCTTGAACTCAGGACCCTAAGATCAAGAGTTGCATTTTCTACTGAGTGAGCCAGCCAGGTGCCCCATATGCTAATTCTATTTTTAGTTCCCAGTCACCATTTCAGCCTCACAGGAAATGCAACATGCTCCAACAGTTCAAATTCTTGGTGTGAATTGGTAACAGGCCCTCACTTCCTGCCTTCAAGATGAGGCTTTTTGTATCAAATGGGTTATGTACCCAGACTACCCCTAAAATCATGTGGTAGCTAAGAGAAATAATGCAGTCGAGTTTAAAGGAAGTTAAACATGTTTTACTTTCTTTTTTTCTTGTGTGTTCTCTTAGATAAGTGAACAGGCAAGTTGGCTTAGGCAGAAGTGACAAACCAGCAGTCTGAGTGATTAATTTATACTGTAAATGTGTGTATGTGGTCCATACAGGGCTTTTTACCTTTAAAAATTAATTGCTAGGGCAGCCCCCGTGGCGCAGCGGTTTAGCCCCGCCTGCAGCCCAGGGCGTGATCCTGGAGACCCTGGATCGAGTCCCACGTCGGGCTCTCTGTATGATGCCTGCTTCTCCCTCTGTCTTCTGCCTCTCTCTCTCTCTGTCTCTATGAATAAATAAATAAAGTCTTTAAAAAAATAAAAAATAAAAATTAATTGCTAGTATTAAAAAAAGGGATATGTCATATGAAACTCCAGCTTTCTGCTTTCTTTTACAGATGATCTGGGGGGTGCCTGGGAGGTTCAGTTGGTTGAACAGCTGCCTTCAGGTTAGGTCATGATCTTTGGGTTCTGGGATAGAGCCTGGCATCAGGCTTCCTGCTCAGCAGGGAGTCTACTTCTCCCCCCCCCCCCCCCCCCCGCCCCGCTGCCCCTACCCCCACTCATTCTCTCTCTTTCTTTCAAATAAATAAAATCTCTAAAAAAAAATAAAGATGATCTGGGAATACGGAGTCCACCTTCCTGCCTGCTCTTCAGTGTGCCACAGTCCCCACCACTCCCTATTACCCACCTACTCCTCTCAATTGTATTATCTATCTTCGGACTTTGCCATTTGAGCTTAAGGTCCCTGACTCAGATACGTGTAGTAGAACCTAGGTCAGGGGCTTGTCTTCTCTTTTGGCCAATTTCCCAGCACAGAGTCGTTATTCAGTAAATATTTTAGTGGTCGAGTGAATTAACTTATGTTCACCAGCTTTTACTGAGCACTTACTATGTGCAGGGCTCATGGCTGGATCCTCCTTTCTCAGAGATAAGGCACATCCCCCTGGCCTCTAAGTACTCAATCTTATGCGGTGGAGGGAGCTAGACTTTGTATGGTCCAATTCTGGACTGGAGGCACTGGTCAGAAATGCAAGTTTCTGAGGAAGAGACCTTGAACTGTATCTGGAAGAAGGAAAGGGCAGCTGTATGAGGAGCTGGAGGTAGAGGGGAGAGTGTTTCAGGTAGAAGCAACAGCAGATACAAAGGCGGGGTGGTGGTGGTGAAGGTTCAGTGTGTTTGAGGAACTTAAAAGGCAGTGTGACTGGAGTTTGAGAGGAGAGAGAGTGGTAGTAGATGACGTGAGGAGTGTATTTTTATATCAACAGCCTAACCCTTAAGCCAGGCAGCTGTTGGGCAAATCCCTGTTGCTGGTCTTCAGAGGGCTCTCTCAGAACAGGTAGCTAGCTAGCTGGCTTAGCACTGTCAGCCAGAGGAGAGACTGGGCCTAATTCCTTCCCCTACCTCCCATGCCAAGGACAGGGTAGGGCACAGAGCAGGTTTTAGTAAAGATCTGCTGACAGCATACTCTAGGGAGAGAACAGGAAATGCAGGCTCTGTTGAAGGAGGCCTAGGCGCGGCTCTCTCTTCATTGGGGCACTCATTCTAAGTCGCTAACACCTCCTCCAAGCGACAGTGAGAGCTGGGAGAGAGGCCGAGAGGAACCTGCCAAGGCCCTACCCACAAAAACCTCAAAGGGGAGGGGATTTGAGGGGCAGGTAGGAAAATGAGCTGTGACAGTTAAAGGGAGGGCATCCGACTTCCCTTGAAGGAGGCGGGGTGGGGGGGGGGTCAGGAAGGCAGATGGAGTCCTTTAGCCGACTTCAGTGGTGTGTAGGGCAATTTTAACTATAGTGTTTTGGACGTTTCATTTTGTTTTCTGGCATCATTTCCTCCCTAAACACTAGCAGTCCCTAAAGGGTTGCCTCGGGGCGGATCCTAGCTTCACTCCCCAACCCCTCTGCAAAGGGGCAGGGCCTCCCAGGAGCGCGAGTCCCGTCTGCAGCACCCAGATGTGCCCGCCAGGGGCCGCTGCGCACGGGTGACTAAGCGCGCAGGTTCCGAAACTGCAGCGAGGAGGAAGCTGATTGGCTGCGCGGCGCGGCGGGAGGGCGGAGCCTGAGGGCCGGCCGGGAGCGGGGGGCTGGGAGCGTGCCCCCGGCCCAGCCCGGCCCGGCCCGGCGGCGGCGGCCTCCCGCAGCCCGGGGTGCGGCCGTTGTGCCGGGGGCCCGTGCCCACGCCGGCTCTAGAGCTGAGGCGAGTGGAGCAGCGCCGAGGCCCGGAGATCCGGGCGGGCAGTTACTGCCGCCGTCGCCGCAGGCCTGGGTTACCTGAGCAACTGCGCGTCGGGGTGCGCCCGCCCACTGGCGGGCGGGGAGAGCGGGAGAGCCTCCCGCGGCGGAGGGGAGGCCGAGCCCCGGCCCTTGGCGCGGAGCGGGGTCGGGTCAGACGCTGGTGCGGGCCAGGGCCGGGGAGGGCCCAGCGGGGGCTGGCGGCGTGCGGCGGCTGCCTCCGACAGGCTATTCCGGGAGTAGCCGGGCGCTGGGGCGGGCCGGGCTTCGCCGGGGGCCGGGCGGCGCGGGGCGGGCCTGCAGGAGAGCACGCCCCCGCCCGCCCCGGGCCCGCCCCGCGCCGCCCCGCGCCGCCCGCCCGCCCGCCTGCCGGGAGCCGCTGTCCCGGGCCTGGCCAGTGCGCGTCCGCCTGCCGAACCCCGGCACCGCCGAGCGCCTGGGCACGGGACCGGGCGGGGGCGCTGACCTCGGCCCGGAGGCCTGGGATCCCGGAGCCGCCCGCGCCCGCGCCCGCGCCCGCGCCCGCGGGGACCTGCGAGTCGCACGCGCTCCCCGAGCTGTGCTGCTGGCGGCTCCTCGGCGGGGCGAGGCCAGGTGCCCCCCTCTTCCCTTCTCTGCCCTCCCTCCCCCACTCCGGTACCCGCGGGAGACCCCGCCCGCCCGCCTCCTCCCGCAGAGGGGTGGCCCGCTGCGGAGCTGACAGCGGCCCCGCGGCCACCCTGTCCAAACTCTCCGGAAGCGGCGGGAGCAGACTCGGCGCTCAGGCCGCCGCAGCTCCCGCGGACCCGCCGTTGGGCCGGAGGCTCCCGCCCTCCTCCCGCGCCCGAACTTGGAGCGCTTGACCTTTGGCTGTCGGAGGAGGCAGGCCGGCGGGTGGCTGGACAGCTGCGGCGCCTCGGGGGCATCTTGCCTGGGGTTCCAGGACTGTCGGCTGCACTTCTGGGCTCCCGGGTTTGCCCTGGGATCCCGAGGTGTCCACATCAGGCGCATGGTGACTGAGACCTGGAGTCATGGATGTGTGCGCCCGCGTTGCCCTGTGGCTCCTCTGGGGGCTCCTCCTGCATCACGGCCAGAGCTTCAGCCACAGCCACAGCGAGAAGGCGACGGGAGCTGGCTCAGGGGCTACTTCTGAGGAGTCCACTGCAGCGGGTAAGGCCTTGCCACGGGCTGGGCTGGGAGAGTCGACCTCGGAACCTCGGTGCCTGCGTGGGCACTACGTGTGCGGTCGATGGAGGACCCGCACAGGGCGCTGCCTGCCCTCCGGAGTCCACGGAGTCCTTTCTGTTCAGGAGTCATGGCTGATGTCTCTGGCCCTCTCGAACAACTTTCCTCCTCTCTCCCCAGGATGTCTTTTGCTAGCAGTGAGAAGGGGTTGGCGTTTGGGGGCACCTTGGCCTTTCAGATCAGCGAGTGGGGACCCCTTCTCAGGACTACCTGTCTGGAGGAATGGCCTAGGAAGATGATAAGTCTATTGCTCTTTGGCGGGTTTCAGCACTTGGCAGCACAGGGGAGGTTGAGGCCACTTGGGTTGGGCAGGGAAAGTCAGGGCAGGGCCAACTCTTGCCCTATAGCTTGGTGTTGAGGTGTGCCTTTCTGTTCCAACAAGCGTGGGAAACTTAGTCCGTCCCTTCCCTTAGGTAATCTGCTGTCTTTTAGCTATCCCATTTGAAATATCGAGGCAGTTCTTTAGATCGAATACTATCTATCACCAGGGAGTTAAATGGCTTTTTTCAAATCATGGGGATGGTGTAATTTCTGGGACCACTTGTTGATTTATTCCATTTCTTCTGACTGATGAGGGTAGAATTCTATGATATTTTTTGATCTGTCCTGTTTTTCCTTATGCACTCCTGGAGCCTTGTGAGATATCAGGAGCTCTGGAGTTCTGTTGCAGAATGCAAAAGAAAAAAGTACTTTTAAAGTTCAGTTGTTTTGGGATCCCTGGGTGGCGCAGCGGTTTGGCGCCTGCCTTTGGCCCAAGGCGCGATCCTAGAGACCCGGGATCGAATCCCACGTCGGGCTCCGGGTGCATGGAGCCTGCTTCTCCCTCTGCCTGTGTCTCTGCCTCTCTCTCTCTCTCTCACTTTGTGCCTATCATAAGTAAATAAAAAAATTAAAAAAAAAAAGTTCAGTTGTTTTACAGAAGGCTTAGAAGGAATTCAGTTTTCTTTCCCCATTTCTACCACCCTGTCACTGTGATCTATTCAAAGCATTGGGCTGTAGGTTAGGGAGAGTTTATAGCTGAGTTCTTTCTGAGGGGACTGCTCAGTGGATACCCATTGATACAAGGAGGAAAAGGGAACTTATATTCCCCTATAAGTTAAAATATAACTTCCCAAGGCTGGGAAGTTTCATGGATGGATCCACATGCTGGCTTTGATGGTTGACTGTTCTCGGAAAACCCCCGCTTTTAACTTGATTGGCCCCGGTGTGATTCTAGGTACCTGAGGGCTGAGTTCTAAGTAGGGTTGCCCTTTGTACAAGTGTAGTACCTAGGCTGTTATTTTGAAGATAGGTTCTTCTTGGATAGTAATCTTGTTTCTCCATATGATATTTCCTTGGCCCTTGAAATGTAGCTCAAAGCTTGGGTTTCATTGGGCTGTGAAGGGAAAGACTAGTAGGCAGATGCAGATCTAACAGTGAAGTAGACTCCAGTAGCATCTCTGCTGCCTTAATGACATTCCTGTTTATAACTAATAAAAGGTCCTTTTTTCACCCCAAGATATGTGTGTGTGTGTGTGTGTGTGTGTGTGTCCCCGCATCCACATGCGGGAGCCTAAGGTAAGAGATATTCCAACATCCCTTAGAACCACCGCATGACTTGAGCTTGTGGGGACAGCCTTCCCCACAACATATCTCATAGGGCTGGCCATGGTGATTATATCACTTAGTCCTCTTGTTTGGTTTTTTATTCCTCTTGGTTCAGAAATTAATTTCTGTTGTCATAATAATACTGAACCCCAGAGAGGGAAGTCTCAGAGAGAGACCATAGGTGCTGGGCATGATTATAGTTTGCAGGAACCTGGAGGCCCCAGCACTGTTGTTCTAGGTTGTTTCCTTGGGCCTGTCTGGGACTTTGACTCAGAGAGGGACTCATTTTTTTGCAAAGAGGTGGCTCATGGACTGGGCTCTGCTAAAGGATTTGGGGAGAAGCTTTCTATGCAGCCAGGAACTCTGGTAGTCCTTCCAGTCCATCTGTATTCTTAGAACACAGGAGTTTTACTTGCCCTTTCTCTAATCAGAATTGGCATACTTGGTCAACTTATATGTTCTTTACAGTTTATATCTTACAATTACACAGCTATTTTTCCTACAAAAGGCTCATAGGATCCCCCCCCCCCTTTTAAAAAAAGATTTTCTTTATTTATTCATGAGGGACACAGAGAGAGGCAGAGACCTAGGCAGAGGGAGAAGCAGGCTCCCCTCCCCGTGGGGAGCCTGATGTGGGACTCCACCCCAGAATTCTGGGATCACGCCCTGAGCTGCAGGCAGCCACTCAACTGCTGAGCCACCCAAGTGTCCCAGGATTCCCTTTTTTATAGGTGAAGAAACTGGCTCCTGTGTGCTGTCCTATAACGAGGTCTTACTTAGATTTCTCCCATCTTTTCAGGCCCTGCCCTATTAAAGGAGTGCTAGGCAGGACCAAGAGAATGTTACTTTCTTCCTGATGAGTTTTTTTAGGCAGGCGCTGATAACTGTAGCTGATGAGATCCAAGGAAAGAGCTCACTTTTTCTCCCCTGGAGAGTCTTCTGCAGGGGCCAGAGAATTATTATTATTATTTTTTCCTCTCCTTAAGATGTATATGTCCATCTTAAAGTCCTGTTCCTGCAGTGAAGGCAGGTGCTTTGCTAAGAGGCCTCAGTGGACAGTGGAGAGGCCATTCCTGTCACCTCTGGCTCTTTGATGCCTGCACACCCAGCTCTGCTAAGTCACTTTCTCAGTAAAGATCAGTGTCTGAGAGTGCTACCCTGGGGACTGCAAGCTGGCCTGGAACTGATGCTTTCGAACCTCCCATATGCTCTGGGCTCATTGCTTCCAGAAACTCAAAAGGTTTTCTGCTGAATGTTTGTGGGGGATCCCAGGTGAGTCAGGTTGTGATTGACAGTGTTGGAGATACTGAAGGCTAAGGGCTCTGATCAGGAACCATGGGGGTGACTCACTATACCCAGAACAGGGCCCTGGAGGACAGGCATCTAGGCAGTTTGTGCACTGCAGGCTGGCTTCTCAATCAGCCCCTGATGGGAGTGGGAGGCCAGAGCCCTGCCTGCCCACCCAGCTAGTTGCTGCTGCCTCCAAGGCTATAAATGGCCTGGCCATCTTGGTAGCTATGCTAATTTTAGCTGAGGGTAGCTCCCAGAACTGGACTGGGGCCAAAGGCAGGTGGGTGGGACTTGGCCAAGGCTAATATTGGGGCTGAGAGAGGGTCACACTAGTCCTGGAGTAGCGAGGATATCATCTCCACCCACACCTCAGCTTTGACAATCACCTCTTAGCTAGGTTAATTTATTCAGCAAACCTCAAACAATGCCAGCTCATGTGCTGTTTATTCAACAAATATTTGAGTGTTTGCTCTGTGCCACACACAGTATGTTTGGTTGTGGGAATTTAAGGATGAACCAAACATACATGTTCTCTGCCCTCAAGGAGTTTACAGTCTAGTGGGGAGATCCGAAATAAATACATAAATAAATACATTATTGTGTGATGGTGCTGTGGAAGAAAGCATAAACAGAGGGCTGTTTGGAGAATGGGAGGAAGACAGAGATCCAGCTGAAGGAGCAACTCAGTGCTTAGTAAGACATTAATAACAGCAGCAGTAATAGCAACTAACATTTGTGAGTGCTTAGTGTGTGGCAGGCACTATTCCAAACATTTTATTTCATTTAAGTCTTACAGTCATCCGGTGTGCTTAGTATTAGCCCAGTTTTATATTTGGGGAAATGGAATCATTGGAGAGGTTAAGTAGCTTGCCCAAGGTTATATGGTGAGTAGGGAATAGAGTTAGAATTTGAACCCGGGCAGCCATACTCTTCTCCCTGCCTCTAGCTCAGCCCTTGGTTTATACACTCTCTTACAACTTTGTGATAAATGCTGATAGAGATATTGTATATACACACGAAAGGCTGTGGGAAGCCCAGAGGAGCAAGTGACTAACACTGCCTGGGAGAGCTGGGGGAGGCATTTCGGTTTCCCCCATAATTTTTTCTCAGATCTTGGGAGATAAAAAGTGGTTGCCTAATTCAGAAGTTAAGAGGTGGAAACATCAGTTTGTTCAACCCACTTATTTTTGTAAATGAGGAAACTGACATCCAGAGAAGCATCAAATAGAAGTTCCACAGTGGGTTATTGGTGGAACTAGATGAAGACAATCAAGTCAAGGACCCTGACTTATTTGGTTATTCCATCCACAAGTCCATAAAGAGTGCCTAGTACTTGCTTTGCACCATGGAAGAGACTCAGGGCTACCGAAAAAGTCTTAAGTCAGGGGGTAGGGGTGGGGATATATATTTAGAGAATATTAAATATAGCATAATGCACAGGCTTAATGAAGCATAGAACCAGGCAGTGTAAAAAAAAAAAAAAAAAAAAAAAGAACCAGGCAGTGTAGACAGTGTAGGCTAAGGATGGAGAGAGCTGTGTGTAGGTTGGGCTGAGCTGAGGTGGCTGAAGAGGGCTTCCTGGAAGGAGGGGCTGGGTAGCAGCGGAAGGGAACCAGGTAGGAGTGATGGTCTGACTTGGGGAGGGCTGGCTGAAGCGGGGTGTTGTAGATGCCTCTGTCACCAACTCCAGTACGTGGAGTCTCACTGTTTGGTGGCTTAACAGTAACTGGGCAGAGTTGCTTCACACTTGGCCGGCTACCTCGCATGAGAGCCTGTAGACAGGAAGATTGCAGTCATGTGATCTAGGGGGCAGGTTGAAGAACTACCATGATTTTGAAATAATGGTGAATGTAAATAATATTTTGAGATATCTGCAACAGTATAATGTGATGTGAAATTGTCATTTCTTTTGGTGACAAAGTCATAGATACTGCTACTAATACTGTGGTTGGTTGCCCATGAGGTATAATTGAAGGAAATGTGAACTTTCAGTAAAAGAGTTTTGGAAATAAAGATGTAATTTCTTTCCCATCCAAATTCACAGGCCCCTCTGAATTCTCTCCGTGGGCCCCATAGGAATGTGGGGCCTTCATGTTAAGAATACCTGCTCTCTGGCGAGGAAGAGATGAGGTCTTGTTGAGGGAAATGGTTTCCTAGGGCTCCATAAGACTTGTGTTTGAGCACTAAGGGGCCCCTCGTTTCCTGCTGAGTAACTTTGAGATACGTTGCTTAATGACTTCATGGGCATGCTGTGGTACATTTCCCTTTGTGGGAAATGATTCTCTAGGAAACAGCAGCTCTGGCTGTCAGACTTCTAGGGAGAGAAGTCTGGGCTTCCAACAGAGCTTGCTTGCTCGCTTTTCTTTCTTTCTCTCTCTCTCTCTTTCTTTCTCTCTTTTTTACATCTGATAAAAAAAATACAATATTTAAGATATCAAACAAAATTTAAAGAATAATATATTGAATTCCATGTGTCCAGGACACAGTTTAAGACATAAAATAATAAAAATACAGGGGATCCCTGGATGGCTCAGAGGTTTAGCACCTGCCTTCGGCCCAGAGCGTGATCCTGGAGACCCTGGATCGAGTCCCACGTTGGGCTCCCTGCATAGAGCCTGCTTTTCCCTCTGCCTGTGACTCTGCTTCTCTATCTCTCTGTCTCTCATGAATAAATAGGTAAAGTCTTTAAAAATAAATAAATAAATAAAAATAAAATAAAAATACAGAGCTTTCTTTATTACCCGTGGACACTTTGTATAAATTTCTAGTGTAACACACATAACAATACATTGTATATATGTTTGCTCTCTCCCAAGTGTAAGCTCTTTAGAAGATGGGAAGAGGGGTTGTACTTTATCTCTGTTTTTATTGTGCCCAGCCTAAAACTTCTGTTAAAGTTGTTAGAAAAGGTAGAATCAGGGCCTATTTGAATGGATCATATTTTCTCTCTTCCTTTCAAACCATCTCATGTGTCTTGGTATGTGTTCTGGGCTTTTCCTCAACCTTTGGAGGTGTTGCTCACCCAGGGCACTTGGTATCTTCATCTATGCCCAGAACTGTTTATTCTTTTCGATCTATTTGATTTTTTTTATTAATTTTTTTATTTTTAAAAAGTCTTATTTATTTATTCATGAGAGACAGAGAGAGAGAGAGGCAGAGACATAGGCAAAGGGAGAAGCAGGCTCCCTCCAGGGAGCCTGATGCGGGACTGAACCCTGGGGTCATGACCTGAGCAGGTGCTCAACCACTGAGCCACCAAGGTGCCCCCAATCTATTTTATTTTATTCTCAACTTTGAAATTAGGTGAGACTGTTTTGATTATTATGGCCTTCTTAAAAAAGTGACAGATTTGTAGCTGAGAAATGTGTGTTCTTGGTCCCATAGCTAAAAAGTAACAGGATCAGAACTATCCCTCTGGGATTTATGTTCCAAGCCTTTGCTGTTTTTATTTTTATTTATTTTTATTTTTAAAGATTTTATTTATTTATTCTTGAGAGAGAGAGAGAGAGAGAGAGAATGGCAGAGACACAAGCAGGCCCCAATGCATGGAGCCCGATGTGGGACTCAGTCCCGGGTCTCCAGGATTACACCCTGGGCTGAAAGCAGCGCCAAACCACTGAGCCACCCGGGCTGCCCTGTTTTTTTTTTTTTTTTAAATAAAGATTTTGTTTATTCATGAGAGAGAGAGAGAGAGAGAGAGAGAGGGAGAGGCAGAGACACAGGCAGAGGGAGAAGCAGGCTCCATGCAGGGAAGCCTGACATGGGACTCGGGTCTCCAGGATCATGGCCTGGGCTGAAGGCGGTGCTAAACTGCTGAGCCACCTGGGCTGGTCTGCTTTTGCTGTTTTTATCAGAACATATTACTTGTTGATGTTTTCCTCATAGATCTGGCACTCAGAGCCTTTAGCCTCAATTGTCTGGCAATAGCTGTGTTAACAGGGTGTTTGAATAGTCGTATATCACAAAGTGGGGCTCCAGAGTATGATAGAGTCTGTTATCTTAGGAACCATGCTGTGTTTTTGGAATTTTTTGTATGTGTACTTGTCTAGGACAGCAAGCTCCTAGCACAAAGCTTGGCATGTAGTATACTTTGTATATAATAAAGTTTGTAGAACTAAACTGAAAGGGATTTATTTTCTGGTTCTGATTCTCCTGTAGTTCACTAAGCACTTGGTTAGAAGCTGAAGAATTTTCCTTGGAAAGTTTAGGTAATGTTGAAGAAATAAGCTTCACTTATTTAGAAAGTTCAGTGTTTTACAGTTTCTCATTCTTTGTCTCTGTTAAAAAAAAAAAAATCATCTAGATCTGTTTGGGTCCAGGAGCTTCACTTCACTTGGAAGAACTTCGTGTAGGATTTTAATTTTTGTTTATTTATGATAGTCAGAGAGAGAGAGAGGCAGAGACACAGGCAGAGGGAGAAGCAGGCTCCATGCACCGGGAGCCTGACGTGGGATTCGATCCCGGGTCTCCAGGATCGCGCCCTGGGCCAAAGGCAGGCGCCAAACCGCTGCGCCACCCAGGGATCCCTCGTGTAGGATTTTAAAGAAATCCTTACCATTGCATTGCAGTCCTTACCAAGAGAATGCAGTTAAGAGTAGCTGGGAAATTGTGCAGTTCCACCAAGGACCCATGTGAAGCAGGGAGGAGAGGGTTGGGAAATGAGTGGATGGGGCTGGATAGAAGTGTCCAAGTAGAGTGAGATGATTGGCTTGCCTTTGCAGAAGGGTCTGAGTTGGCCACAGCCATTAGAAGTAAATATCTGGATTTAGGGGGACTTCAGAATTCCAGCTCCTTCCTTGCTAGTTGTGAATCTAGTGGAGGGTAAGTCACCCCATCTCTTTCAGCCTTAGTTTTTTTATTTGTAGAAAGGGAATCAATAGCCTTAATGGATAGATTTGTAGTGAGGATCAAATGAGATGACATATAGTGAGAGGGCTTTATAAACTCTCAAGTACTGCACAATTAGGGATGGTTGGGTCCTCTCTCAATCTTACCTTTTGTAGGCCTGAAAACCCTGTCAGAATCCGAGTGTCTACTATGGTGACACCTCTCTGAAAGTACTTGCTTCTCATAACCTGCTACAGTTCTGTTGTTCAACTTGAGATATACCTGTCAAATGTGTGTAGACTCTGGATATGGCTGAACTAGACTTTTATTCAAGGCTTATTGTAGGCTGTGGGAAAGCAATTGATAAAATCTTGGTGCTAGTATTTGACCTTATTTCCAGCCCATAGCCCCTTCCTTTTACTTTATAACCTTTATAACCACTTCCCTAGACCCACCTGCAGGCTTGAAATGGCTGACCAGATGGGCTTCTTCCCCACCTGTATGGTGCATAACAAATTATCCCTACACTTAGAGGCTTAAAATAGTAAACATTTATTATCTCACAATTTCTGTGGGTTAGAAATCTGGGTGTTGCTTAGCTGGGTGCCTCTGGCTCAAAGTCTATCATGAAGTTGCATCAAGCTATTGGGCTGGGGCTGAAGGCTTGTTTGGGGGAAGAGTTAATTTATGTGGTTGTTAGCAGGCTTTGGTCCCTTGCCACATGGGCCTCTCCATTGGGCTGCCTCATGACATGGCAGTTGGCTTCCTCTAGGACAAGTGATCCAAGCTGGAGTATTCAAACTACAGTCTTTATTGTCTAATATCATAATTAATATGCCACAACTTTGGACATTGCTGTTAGAAACAAGTCATTAAGTCTAGCCTATACTCAAGGTGAAGGGCTTACACCAGGGCATGAATACCAGCAAGGCAAGGATCACTGGGACCCATCTTAGAGGATGCCTGTGGTATCACTCTCTGGCCATGGCTTCTAGATACTGTGCCCTCTTGGGAACAATGGGGAACAATGGCTTCTAAGTACTGTGCCCTCTTAGCTTTTCTTTAACTTCCTTTACTTGCCTCCTAGGGTTTTGTGGAGTCTTCTTTGTATTCCTTTTGGTCTTGTGTCCTCTTGGTTCATGCATGACTTCATTGCTTTGACACATACAATTGGCATGGCCCCTCCCTCTGTATTCCTCCTGTACCTTAAGGCCCAATCCTAAAGTAGTTTTTTATCCTAGGTTCTAGCCTTGTCTCACAACTCATCAGTTTGGTACAGTTCTGAAGCCCATCATACATCTACTGACCTTGGAGCCTTTACTGCCCCAACTTGGCCTCGGAGAGCTAGACTTGTAACTGGCATTGAATTGAGACTTACACATTGACAGATGAAAAACTTACTCTGACCTTTTAGATCATTGGTGTTAGGTGCTAGGGCTCAACATCCTAGTATGTCAAAGCTGAAGGGCTTTTAAGGACCATCTCTCTCAAACTCCCCATTTTATATATGAGAGTAATGAAACTTGCCCAGCCTCTTAGCTAGGGCTAGAATCGAATTTTGTCTGATTCTCATTCACATTCTATTTCCACTCTGTGGTGGAGTCTCTCTACCCTAATGCAGCCAGTTTGGATTGTTAGGGGGTCTGAGACCTATACAGAGGAGAACTAGAAAGCAGTTCACAGTAGTGTAATATGTTCACAGAAATTGGGCTGGGCAGAATTGGGAGTATATAAAGTCAGTGTCAGGCACCACCTCTGAGGAGTTACCCACATAGCTGGAGAGCTTTCGTATAAGGCACAGGAAAGGGAGCCCATTAGTATCTGTGGCATATGGTGACTAATACCTATCTGCATTCTGGACCACTTCCTTGGCATTTCAGTTCAGAGCAAGGAGAAACCTGTCTCTCAGGATGTACAGAGCAAAACTCCCTGAAGGAGGAGCGTCAAAGCACTGTACTGCATGTCCCCTTGTTGTTTGGTCAGCCTCTTGTATTATGTATGGACCCGGGGCCTCCACAGGCCAGGTAAATGTATTTAAAGTTTTGTGGGGTTACTCGTGGCCACTCAGAAAGTGCCAAGGGGGAGCTCTTCGGGCACTGAGAATTTGACAAAGCCTTGTATATGTTGGTATAACTTGCTGGTGCAAGGGGACTTGTACAGGGATGGCTGTAGCCCTGTCGTGTTTGTTGGAGAGATTTATTTCACAAGCAGCCATGCAGTGAGAAACCTGAAATGAGCCAGTAGCACTGTACTTTTGTTTTCTGCTGGGGAGCTTGGGATCAAGATGGTGCAGGCTCAAATCTCTCGATGGGGAGTACTTTTCCTCCCCGCCCAGGCTTCTGGTTCCAGACTGCTATGCCTACTTCATCTTCTGCTGTTCCTCTCTCTGTATCTTGGCCCAGCTGCACTTTTTTTTTTTCTTTATCCTGGTCTGCAGAACACACCTCACACTGCTTCTCTTTTGCCTTTCCTTATGTCATTGTACTCTCCTCCCAGAATGCCCTCCCTTCACCTCCTTTCTCCCTACCTAACCTCAGTCCTCTCTGGAGTGTTCCCTCACATTATCACTAGCCATGAGTTCCCTCTCATTTCTGATCAGACTCTGGTAATGCTTGCTATCTGTGGTACTCTGCACTTCACACCCTGCTCGTGCCTCTTAGAACAAGAGCTAGCCTGGTGGAGGATGCAGAGCACTGGGCACGAGCTTAAGTCCTTACTGACTCTAGGATCCAAAGTACAGTTTTCTTGCTCAAAAGATGGGGTTAAAAGAGAGAGTTGATTTATTTGAAAGTGTTGTATAGACTTTAAGTTCATTAAAAAAATTCTTTTTCTTTTGTTTCGTTTTGCCTATTTTCCTCTCTCTCGAAGACAAGGGCCACATTTGTCTTGTCAACTGTAGTACCTATCCTTAGTACTGATCACAGTGCTGGCCAGAGAGTATGTGCTCAATAGATATTTGTTGAATAAATGAATGAATAGCAATGCGTTGACCCTTGGATTGAGGATGCTTGAAGGCAGAGTGCCGAGTAAATTGACATCAGAGCCTAGGGAAAGCTTAGACAAGAGTGCTCTGAGATTAGGGGTAGCATTCATGTGGTAGGTTTTCTGAGGAGTTCTGTGAGCATTGTTTTTCTGCTGACTGGTACTTTATCCCTATTTGTTGAGGACCTACTGAAGCTGTGCCCCACAGCAGTTATTTACACTAGGGGATGTCTTGGCCCTGGACTGTGGCTAGCAGGTTTCATTTGCCACAGTGATGGCTGGATACCTGAGCAGGTGGCTGCAGTAGGTGGCTGCAGTAGGAGGGCAGCAGTGCTGAGAGGGCCAATGTGAGACCTGTGGACAGGGCTTCCTTGGGTCTTGCTGTCCCCGTCTTTGGTTCCACGGTCCACATGGGTTTACCTCAGGTCAAACTTGAGGCAGCCAAATGAACAGAATAAACTTTTAACTGCTTTTCTTAGCCTGGCTTGTGGAATGGAGGAGGGAGCCTTCTTTCCTGCTGGGCTTGTTGTGCAGCAGGGAGGTAGGATAGGCTGGTGAAGATCCCTGGCTTTTAAAATGTTATCTCTGATTCTGGAACTTCCTGGGCCTCAGGGAACTCCAGCCTGAGCAGACATCAGGGAACTCCAGCCTGAGCAGACATCACAGTGGCTTTCCTCCAGGGTGGTGGGGAAAGGGCCTCTAGGGAGACTTGGTGGAGGAGGCAAAGGTTTAAGGGAGTCAGCTCTGCTGTCAGCATGGCCCAGTGAGGACAGATCTGTCCCTTTCTTCTGTTGGTCACATCTATGGAGCTCCTGGGTGCCTTGTGTGGAGTTCTGGCCTAGGGAATGACCAGAAATCTCACTGGCAGGCAGGCAGGCTTCCAGATCTCATATGCTTCTAATTCTCTCCAGGGTGATTCAGTAGCTCTGCTCCTGTTCGGCCTCTCTGGGTTATCTCAGGCCTCTCAGGAAGCTCTCAGAACTCTCATCACTACAGTGTATGTTAAAACAAATGTGTCCATGTTTGCCAAGTTCCCAGAGCCAACATCTAAAATGTAGTGGCCAGGGGAGATGGGTGCCCATCGGGTATAATATATACACAGGTTAGAAAGCAGTATGTGTGTGTGCGTGTGTGTGCATGTGTGTGCGTGCACGCATGTGTGTTGCTAGGTAGCCAAATTCATGGAGGTCTTGTTTCAAGTAACTTTTGCTGAAAAGGGCAAAGTTCACTGGAACTCACCCTTCATATTGCTAAAGAGATAAATATGTAATTAAGACAACTCAAATAAGTTCAATGATAAGAATGATGGTGGTAAAAAAAAAAAAAGGAATGATGGTGCTAGCTACCATTCATTGAGCGCCTCTTATGTTGTAGGCACTGGGCTAGGTGCTTTACATCTGTACAACAATGCTTAATGGTGAATATTTTTCTCATTTTGAGGATGGAGAAACTGTAACTCTGAGAATTTAAGTGATTTTCCCAAGGTTATTAAGCCAGGATTTGAATTTAGGTTTGTCTGGCCCAAAGGCCAGGGATGTTTCTATTTTAGTTTAATAACTTGTGGGGAGAGAAAGAAACAGCTATATGAATTTAGGTAGAGATATGCATTTGAATTAAAAAGTGTACAGCTTATCAGACTGTTAGTGGCATTAGTTTGTTCTGTCACTTAAATGGCTTGGGAGAAACAATATTAGGAATTTGGGGTGGGGGAGGGAATGAGAGGGGGTATTTCACTTATAAATCCTGAATGGGAATATTACACTGACATATATAGCTACGAGTGGTGTGTATTCAGTTTGTACCTTCCAAAACTAGCATTATGATCGAGCTCTTTTGTTTTGTTTTTTTTTTTAAGGATTTTATTTATTTATTTATTCATGAGAGACAGAGAGAGAGAAAGAGGCAGAGACACAGCTGGAGGGAGAAACAGGGTCCATGCAGGGAGCCCGATTTGGGACTCGATCCCGGGTCTCCAGGATCACGCCTTAGGCTGAAGGTGGCACTAAACCGCTGAGCCACTGGGCTGCCCCTATCGAGCTCTTTTGGATATAAGCTTTGGGTTAGAGGCTGTATCTTTGTAGTGTTCTTTACTTCTTCAGTCAACTTTTAATGTGTATGTTATATGTTATATGATAGTTCCTGCCCAGTAGAAGTACTGTGTATAATAGGGTAATTAAAATGTGCATAGGCTTTTTTCTTTATTATAATAGAGCTCCTATTTGTTTAGTACCTACTCTCTGCTAGGACCAGGCTATTTACTTTCACATACATAATCTTGTTTAATCCTCACAATGAGTCTCCTGTTTTATAGTTTATTGTGAAAGATAATCTAGGTTTAGTGCTCTATGAGTGATGCTGATGGTCCTTTTGGAAAATGAGATCAGGGAAGCTCTGTGGAAGGGGTGGCAGCTTAGTGGCTCTTCAGGTACTTCAGGCAGAAATATAAGGTAGGTTGAGGCAAGCATTCCAGCCAGAGGAAATGGTACGAGTGAAGGCATGGGGTGGAGAAAAGTAGCCTCTGGGGACATTCAGATTGGCTGGAGAGTAGCATCTATGAAGGAGAGTGTTATAAAATAAGGTAGAAAAGATTGGGGAAAGATCAGGGAAGGCCTCAATGCCAGGCTAATGAATTTAGACTTTACTTTGTTGGCAATAAGTCATTCTTGCAGGTTTTGACCAAGGAAGGGACATGACCTGAGTTTTGTGTTAGGGAGATTACTCTCAGAGTATGTATACAATGCAATGGTGGGGGTGAGGTTGGAGGTAGGGATCCCAGGTAGGAGACTTTGCAGGGATTAGGGCCTGCATTGTGGATGCACAGTCAACAGGACTTACAGTTTAAGGGTAAGAGGGAAGGAAAGAGAAGAGTCAGAGAGGTATGCCCATGGTTTTTTTTTTTTTTTTTTAAATTAATTTTTATTGGTGTTCAATTTACCAACATACAGAAAAACACCCAGTGCTCATCCCGTCAAGTGTCCACCTCAGTGCCCGTCACCCATTCCCCTCCAACACCCGCCCTCCTCCCCTTCCACCACCCCTAGTTCGTTTCCCCGAGTTAGGAGTCTTTATGTTCTGTCTCCCTTCCTGATATTTCCCAACATTTCTTTTCCCTTCCTTTATATTCCCTTTCACTATTATTCATATTCCCCAAATGAATGAGAACATACACTGTTTGTCCTTCTCCGATTGACTTATTTCACTCAGCATAATACCCTCCAGTTCCATCCACGTTGAAGCAAATGGTGGGTATTTGTCGTTTCTAATTGCTGAGTAATATTCCATTGTATACATAAACCACATCTTCTTTATCCATTCATCTTTCGATGGACACCGAGGCTCCTTCCACAGTTTGGCTATTGTGGCCACTGCTGATAGAAACATCGGGGTGCAGGTGTCCCGACGTTTCATTGCATCTGAATCTTTGGGGTAAATCCCCAACAGTGCAATTGCTGGGTCGTAGGGCAGGTCTATTTTTAACTCTTTGAGGAACCTCCACACAGTTTTCCAGAGTGGCTGCACCAGTTCACATTCCCACCAACAGTGTAAGAGGGTTCCCTTTTCTCCGCATCCTCTCCAACATTTGTGGTTTCCTGCCTTGTTAATTTTCCCCATTCTCACTGGTGTGAGGTGGTATCTCATTGTGGTTTTGATTTGTATTTCCCTGATGGCAAGTGATGCAGAGCATTTTCTCATGTGCATGTTGGCCATGTCCTTGTCTTCCTCTGTGAGATTTCTGTTCATGTCTTTTGCCCATTTCATGATTGGATTGTTTGTTTCTTTGGTGTTGAGTTTAATAAGTTCTTTATAGATTTTGGAAACTAGCCCTTTGTCTGATATGTCATTTGCAAATATCTTCTCCCATTCTGTAGGTTGCCTTTTAGTTTTGTTGACTGTATCCTTTGCTGTGCAAAAGCTTCTTATCTTGATGAAGTCCCAATAGTTCATTTTTGCTTTTGTTTCTTTTGCCTTTGTGGATGTATCTTGCTATGCCCATGTTTTGAGTATGGGTAATGAGGAGCCTGGTGATGCCATTAATAGAAAATATATGGCAGACAGAAGGAGGGTCAGTACCAGGAGGTGATGAATGCAGGGGTAGTTGACTTTATTTGAAGTGCTGGGCAAGGGGCTACATAGTAACCAGTACTCCAGGAACCAAAGACTTTTCTTCTCTACACACTTATTTCAGATCTCATCATTTTATAGCTGAGTTTATTGGTGCCAAATAAATGAAATGATTTGCCTACGGTCATTCAGTAACTCCTTGGTGGATTCCAAGTCTGAGAATCCAGGTTCCTTGTTTTTTTAGCTATTAAGCTTCCTAACAAAGCTGGGCCTTCGCTGTAGGAAAATCAGTTTTGGAGATGGAAAAATCTGGGTTCAATTCTAGGCTTTGCCATTTTCTATTTATAAAATCTTGAACAGGCTCCTTTTTCTCTCTGAGCCTTAGTTTCCAAATTTGAAAAAAAAATAGAGGAATATTAATCTCTACCTTATGAAGGCAATGGAAGATAATATACTTTGTAAAATTCTTAAGCACCGTGTCAGGGCATTATTCCAAGATTATGGCTTGAGTTGGAGCCAATGTATGTAGTGAGTATTTTGGCCAGATAAGAGCTGACTTAAATCTGCAGTTTTTCATGGATGATCTTCTTTCACTTAGGCTCTTCTGGACTACTCATCTGCATTTGTGGCTTTCTGGTCTGGGGACATGCCAGGTATTCCATAGTTACACATCTCTAGTTTTCTAGTGGGAAATGGAGTAGCTGAAGGAACACTAAGCGATCCTATCCTATCAGCTGTTCTTGGCCAACCTTCTACAGGCTCAAGGTGTTGGGGCAGAGCTAGACCAGGGTGAGCCCTGGCTTGGAGCAGAGGTACTACTAGGGTGTAGTTGCTGGTCAAAGCTGGTCTTGGAGTCCTGTTGTGGTCATCTCTTCAGTGTAGCACACATGTTCCCAAGTCCTTTTGAGAAGCAAGAGTGGGCTGCTTGTTTATTGTCAGGTCTGTGGTTTACACAGCTGCCTGTCACGAAAGCAGGCCTGAAACTGGCCCTCTTGTCTGATGTCTAGTCACATACCCTTTGAGAGAGTGGAGGGGGAATGCAAGATTTTCTGACTAATAAAATAATTGCTTCTTGTGTTGTAACTTTTGTCTTTTTTTTTTAAGATTTATTTATCTATCTATTTATCTATCTATCTATCTATGATAAACATAGAGAGAGAGAGAGAGGCAGAGACACAGGCAGAGGGGAGAAGCAGGCTCCATACCGGGAGCCCGATGCGGGACTTGATCCTGAGACCCCAGGATCACAGGATCGTGCCTTGGGCCAAAGGCAGGTGTTAAACCGCTGAGCCACCCAGGAATTCCTGCTTTTGCCTTTTTTTTTTTTTAAAGATTTTATTTATTTGGGGCAGCCCCGGTGGCTCAGTGGTTTAGCACCATCTTCAGCCCAGGGTGTGATCCTGGAGACCCGGGACTGAGTCCCGCATCTGGCTCCCTGCGTGGAGCCTGCTTCTCCCTCTGCCTGTGTCTCTGCCTCTCTCTCTGTGTGTGTCTCATGAATAAATAAATAAAATCTTTTTTTAAAAAGTTCAACCACTGAGCCACCCAGGCTCCTTGTAGCTTTTGTCTTAAAGCATTTTCACTTAACTTCCCTTGAACCATTATTCCTTTTTCTTCCCTTTTTCTAGCTTGGTTCCCTTGAGTCTTCACAGTTTTCTTTATGTAATAGGTACTTTAATAAAAAAGAACAGTGTATGCCTGGGTGGCTTAGTGGTTGAGTGGCTGCCTTTGGCTCAGGTCCTGATCCCGGGTCCTGGGATCGAGTCCCACATTGGGCACCCAGCAGGGAGCCTTCTCCCTCTGTTTGTGTCTCTGCTTCTCTCTCATGAATAAATAAATAAAAATTTTTAAAAAATAAAAAAAAAACACTAGATTTTGAGTAGACATAATTAACGTGAGTTGTGATATTCTTGACCTTTTGGGGCCTCTGTTTTACCCATACTAGGTATTTTGGGGATAATAGAACTTCTCTTACAAGGTTGATATGTACAGATCTTATGAAATAATGTGACAAGTATTATGTCTTATACAAATATGAGTAATTTTTTTTTTTCAAATATGAGTAATTTATTATTAGTTTTCCTCTGAATTGTCTGGCCCTCTATATAATTCCCTGGTTCATTCCTTCTCCTTCCTACCCAGTGTTTCGTGGGTTCTCACTTTTCCTTGTAACCTTGCTTTTTTCCTGTCAGTGACAACAGGAGAAGTTGCAAGAGAGAGGGCCTGAGCTTTTGGAAAGTAGGTTTGACTTTCGAGTGTAGTATCTTGTCATTAACTTGAATAAGACACTTTACCTCTTCGTGCCTCAGTTTTCGTATTCGCCTGCTGGTTTACCATGTAGCTCTACTCTTTTGAGTCTTGAAGTTATTTCCATTTTGGAGAATCTCCCTTTAAAATACAAGCATTACTGGGGTGAGGTTACCCCAGAACTGAGAATCAAAACTAGCCTTTGCTAGCTTTTCGGGTGTGGATCAGCTAGGGTATAGCCACTGGGAAAATGAGTCATAGTAGGATACTAGGGTGGAGGAATGGATCCTGGTGAGGAAAGGCTTAGTTTACGGTGCTGGAAGGGTGTCAGGGCCTCAGGGCATACTTGATACTGCCTCCCTTACAGCCCACACCCAGCTGCTCTTCCTGAGCTGAGCAAGTGCCTGTACTCTGAGCCAGGAGTTAGAGCTTGGTGAGGCCCGATTCCCCCAAGAATTCAGTGATGAAAATTAGGGCACTTGAGCAGGTCTAATTGGCTGCACCGTGTGAAGGGCAGAGGCTTTCCCTGGGGGCTCCTTTTAATCTCCAGTGGTTATAGACTTTTAAGGCTGGACTAATTAAAATGTTGGCAGCTAGACTCAATACCTTTCCTTGGACTAGGTCCTGCTCTAGCCTCCTGTAGTACCAGAAGTTGGCACAGGGCTGTCTTTGTGGGGGGTCTGAGGAGTGGGTTTCCATTTCGTCATCTAACTAAATGCACAGTGATGTGGTATTTGTCCAGAATGGGGTGCCACATGTCAAGTAGTGGAGTGCGATATAGGCTAAGGCCTGGATCTGGATATGCCTGGATTTGCTACTCTCTAGACTCCTGAGATGCCCTTTCAGGTTGAGTCTCTGTTCTCTTAACCCCCAAAGGGCTTTGCTCTGTTAGCTGGAAAGTAATTTCTCTTGCTTTGGAGCATCCTTCCCTGATGTATGTTCCTGTTCTAACCAGAAAAAAGGAGAAGGAAAGGATATTTATTTATTCCTACAATATTCCAGGTTGGGGCTAGTGTTTTACACAGCTGTCTCTTGAGATGCATATCATGTCCATTTTACAGATGAGGAAATACACCTGAAAGGAAAATAATTTGCCTGATTGTCATTATAGCCTGTAAGTAACTAAACAAGAATTCAAAGCTTCTTGTTATACCTTCCTAAAGTAGCACAAATGATTTCATATCCTCCTCTCCTTCCACGCTGAGCTGATATCCTACTCCCAGAAAATCTTCTATTTCTACAGCCAGAATTATTTTCGTGACCTGCATTTTCAGAGCCCTCTGCCCCTCTCTCTAATCTGGCTGATAGTCATGAGGCATGGATGGATCCCTCCCACCCCAACTCCCCTTCTCATTTGACTACTACCACTCCTGCAAGGTGTGGTGGCACTCAAGATGTGTTTGTTAAAGAATTGCAGGAAGTTATAGTGTTAGAATTTCAGGCATGATGACACACTGGTAAAGGGAAATGTGTTGGTCAGTCTTGGCTAGCTCTCTGAATCAAGGCAAGCCTGGGTCTTCTTGATTTGCTCAGAGTGTGCTGTGTTATACTAGAGACAATAGGGCAATAGTGCCTTTTGGGTTCCTGGGGAGCAGGCCCCTGCTCCTTTAGGTCATTTTTTTTTTTGGCATATGGCTTTAGAGTTTGTTTCTTTCTTGTAGTTTCCTTGTAATTAATAAAATTAGAACAGTGCTACCTGGAGTAAGTAGAATGGTGGTGACAGAGCCCTTAGCCTGGCCTTGGTTGCTGGAATATACCTGTTGACTGTGGGGAGGTGGGAGTGGGGGATGGAAATGTGGGGTTGGGTTATTTTGCAAAGAACATACTGAGTTATTAACCTGTGTTTGAAGCTTATATTTTCTTCAGCCTTTATTTAACGGTGTCACTTCAGAAGGTAAAGTCTTTCCTGAAGAAGGCAAGTCTGTAAAGGGATTTTCATAAATTGACTTATCTTTCTCACTGACTTAAAAAAAAACATTTTTTAAAAAAGATTTTATTTATTTATTCATGAGAGACACAGAGAGAGGCAGAGTCATGGGCAGAGGGAGAAACAGGCTTCCCGCAAGGTGTCCGATGTAGGACTCGATCCCGGACTCTGGGATCACACCTGAACTAAAGGCAGACGCTCAACTGCTGAGCCACCCAGGCGTCCCTCACTGACTTGAAAAAATTATAAAAATGTTTTCAGGCCTTTTTCTATACATATAGCATATATGTTTAGTGTTACACATCAAAAGTTCTTTTGGGAATAATGACAAATTAGAACATAAAAAATACAGTTAAAACCCTTTAAGTGGGTAAAGTAACAAAATATTAACAAAGTAAATACCACAATAGGATGAAACACTGTGGTTTTGTTTATTTGTTCTATTTTGATGCTATAGGAAGTTTGAAAAGCTTATTCAAACAGAATGATCTAGATAGTGACATGATACCCTTTTGGTTTCTCTAGCATTGGGAACAGATTATGAGATATCTTTTTTTTTTCTTTTTATTTTATTTTATTATGATAGTCATACAGAGAGAGAGAGACAGAGACAGAGACAGAGACATAGGCAGGGGGAGAAGCAGGCTCCATGCATCGGGATCCTGACGTGGGATTCGATCCCGGGTCTCCAGGATCACGCCCTGGGTCAAAGGCAGGCGCCAAACCGCTGCGCCACCCGGGGATCCCAGATTATGAGATATTCTTAGGAGAAGGGAAGGAGAATATATTCGGGACCAGGGAGAACTGTGCTTTAGCTCAGATGCAGGACTCAACTGTACAGAAGGACACAAGAAACCAGTAACTAAACTTTCTGGCGTCTGTTTCCATGTTAAATGGGAACAATACCTACTTTGTTAAATTTTATGAGGATTAAAGAAGATAACGTATGTAAAGTGTTTTGCAAACTCTGACATACTGCTGGTGTCATGCCTATGGGGTGAGTGGAGCCATGTTATCAGCACTACAGGGAAGCTTTGGGTTTAAGGTACGGCATGCCACAGGTGGGAAGAAGGATGCAGACTTGATGAGTGAATAGTTGAACACTGTCTGGGCAGCCTCTGAGAGGAATTCTTGTGAGGTGAGGGAAAGGACTGCATTGGGTCCGTGAGTGGGTACTTGTTCAGTCCTGCCTGCTGGTGGAGAGAGAAGTACCCGCATCTGCTTATTAGACATGTGCTGTGTGACGTGTGGAGGCAGTCATGTTTGGGAAGGAAGGCTCCGTAACCACAGGGGTTTTTGCCTGTCTTATACACTACCATATATTCATCCTAGACTAGTGCTTGGCACATAGTAGGCTCTTGATAAATAACTGGTGAAAAAAAGCACCTGCCTTTGGAATCAGGCAGATGAGGCTCCTGTTTGGGTTCTGCCCCTTCCAGCCCCATTTCCTCATTTATAAGATGGGACTTGGAATTAGCTATCATACAGGGGTACTGGGAGGATTGTAAACACTTAAAAGTTAGGGGCACTTGGGTGGCTCAGTCGTTTGAGTGTCTGATTCTTGATTTCCGCTCAGGTCATGATCTCAGGGTTGTCAGATTGAGCCCCGAGCTGGGCTCCGTGCTCAGTGGAGAGTCTACTTGAGGATTTTCTCAATTTTCTGTCTCCCATGCCCTCTGCCCCTCCTGCTTGTGTGCACTCCCTCTCCCTCTCTCTCTCTTTCTAAAATAAATAAATATTTTATTTTATTTTAAAAGATTTTTATTTATTCATGAGAGACACATAGAAAAAGACAGAGACATAGGCAGAGGGAGAAGCAGGCTCTCTGAAGGGAACCTGATGTGGGACTCGATCCTAGGACCTCGGGATCACAACCTGAGCCAAAGGCAGATGCTCAATCACTGAGCCACCTAGGTGTCCCAAATAAATAAATCTTAAACAGACACACACACACACTCTTAAAAGTTTCACAACTTCTGTAGGAGTCCTAGTGAGTGCTGTTTGAAAGATCATTTTCCTTTCCCAATTTGTAAAGTGTGGTGGAAGCACAGAGAGAAAAGCACATCTGTGGTAGGCTTGGGGAAGCCTAGCCTAGGCTTACAGGTTTCATCTGATTGTGTCTTCCTAAAGTATGAGATTAGAATTATTTGTATTGTTACAAAATAATTCCCTGGGAGTAAGCAAGGATGTTATAATTAATACACTTTGTTTCTCTGCATTTCCCGTAGTCTTGGTGAGACGGCCGGCTCTTGTCTTTCAAGGCAAGGTAACCTTTGCACTGCAGGTTTGGGCAGAGGTTGTTCCAGAAAAAGCAGCTTCCACTGGAGAGTCTGGACTCACCTGATTTGGATTAGGCTTTTATAGCCAGTCATCACCCTTCCCCCCCACCCCCCCAATAATTGTTAGTTACAGCTTTGAAAATGTGTACTCAGCTTGACTCCTGTTCTGGATCAGTTGTAAATTCTCCCTGCACTTGGAGCAGAATGTGTTTGCTTGGGTTAATCAGGTATTTATGAGTTGACCTTTACTAGTGAAAACCTCATTTTTTCCTCATGCCTGAGTGACTCCAGCAGGCTGAGGGCCTTGTTCTGAGACATTCCTGGAACCATCGGAAGTTGCCACAGGTTTGCCTGCCCTTGTCATCTGTGCACAGGGCTCTGGGGATCTATCTGCTCCTCCGTCAGGGTGCCGAGCACCTCTCCCTTTCCTCCCATGGAAGGACACTTGGAAATACCACTCTCCTGTCTTCTGTCATTATTTTAGACTCCAGGGGTTTCTCTTCTGGTTTAGTTTTGTGAGAGGAATTGTCAGACCGTTGGATAAAAAGAGTTTCTTGCTTGTGAGTTGAAGCCCCTTGGCAAGAAGTGGGTAAAGAACATGTTCCCAGATGGGACTGGTCAGGTGCCAGGTAGGTTAGTTTGGGGTTAAATGGGCCTGCTGACTTCTAGAGTCAGCAACTGCCCTAGCTATGTCCTTAGTGTCCCCCCTTGGTTAGGGGGCTGAGCATTGTCACAGGGAGATCTCAAATGTGGACTGTGGGAAAAGGGAAAGGGAGGAGATAAGGAAAGAAAAGAGAACTTTGCTGAGCTGTTGCCTCATGCTAGGTGCTTTAGACCAGTTGTTTCCTTTCATCTTCACAATAACCTCCTGAAGTTTACCGATTATGAAACTGAAGCCCAGAGAAGTTAAGCAACTTTCCCAAGGTCATGGTTGGTGAATGATAATAGTAATAGTTACTATCTGTTTCATGTTGAGGAGGCACCAAGTTTTTTTTCTTTCTTTCTTTCTTTCTTTCTTTCTTTCTTTCTTTCTTTCTTTCTTTCTTCTTTCTTTCTTTCTTTCTTTCTTCTTTCTTTTCGATTATATTTCTTTATTTGAGAGAGAGAGAATAAGTGAGGGGGAGGAGGCAGAGGGAGAAGGAAGGCTCAGCAGGGAGTCTGCTCCATCCCAGGACCCCAGGATCATGACCCAAACTAAGGTAGATGCTTAACCAACTGAACCACTCAGGCACCTCCCAAGTTTCTTTTTTTAGCGTGCTTTATATAATTTAGTACTCACTACTGGTCGATGAAAGATTGTTATTTCTGTACTGCAGATGAGGAAAGTGGAAATTAGAGAGTTTGATTACTTCATGAAGGTCACTGATGTAGCAGTAGTAGTGCAGGGATTTGAATCCAGAACCTTGTGATTGTAAAGCTTGTTCCTTGATATTCATGTCATTGCAGACAGAAGAGCTAGGATTCAAATGCAGTTATGAGAGCAAGGTTCATGTCTTTACCCCACTAACCTATGATAGCGTCTATTACATTGTTAGTCGTCAGTAAGTGTTTGCTGTGAAATCCAGCTCTGGGGCAGCCCCGGGGTCTCAGTGGTTTAGTGCCACCTTCGGCCCAGGGTGTGATCCTGGAGACCCGGGATCAAGTCCCACATTGGGCTCCCTGCATGGAGCCTGCTTATCCCTCTGCCTGTGTTTCTGCCTCTCTCTCGTGTGTCTCTCATTAATAAATAAAATCTTTAAAAATAAAAAAAAAAAAAGAAAGAAAAGAAATTGAGCTCTGCTCTCTGCTGTTGCTCCCTGTTGCCAACTGTGTTTTGCCCCAGCCCCTTGGTCTGACCCTCTCTTTCTACAGTCTAGCCTGATCCTATCTGTGCACTCCCTGCCTTCCCAACCCACAACATCTGATCTTGCACCCTTACCCTTACCCTACTTCACCCTCTTTCCCCTGGCTACACGCTTCTGCTGTCATCCTCCTTTTGTCCTGAGTATTCTTTTCTATACAGTTTCTCTGACTGATCCCAGAGTTTCCCCTTTCGAAACTGTAATCTTCCAGGTCTGTATCATATAATTTGGTGCCTAATTATGTACTATTTCACCTTCTAATTGTTTCATGGACATTAATCTTCTCTCCAGCCAACTGGTGATAGTCATTATCATAATGACCACACCGTTAGTTTGTGCTTTGCACTTTACAAAGCGTTCTCCTGTTCAAGATCAGTCTTTCTGTTCATCATACCCATAGCAAACCTGTGAGATATGATGGTAGGGGATTATTATTTCTGTATTGAAAACAAATGCAAAGAAGGCAGGCAACTTCTCAAGGTTATATACCTACTTAGGGACAGAAATGAGACTAGGTCTCAGGTCTACTGATTTCTGGCTTTGTGTTTTATTTGCCATGCATTCCGTGTTAGTATTTTTCCCTGGCATTTCCCTTCAAGGGCCATCTAAGGCAGAATATCTACGTTTATGTTTTTGGGATGCTTGATTGGTGACCTGGGGAATGATGGAGTATCCCAGAGAGCAGTCTCAGGTACTTCTCAGAGGTATGAGTGCTCTGGGTTGCTACTGCCTAAGAGACGCTCCGACCCTGTGGCTGCCAGGATTAATGTTAAACCGGTTTGTTTATTTATTTATTTTATTTTTTAAAGATTTTATTTATTTATTCATGAGAGACACAGAGAGAGGCAGAGACACAGGCAGAGGGAGAAGCAGGCTCCATGCAGGGAGCCCGATGTGGGACTTGATCCAGGCATCCTGGGATCACACCCTGAGCTGAAGGCAGGCACTCAACCTCCTAGCCACCTAGGTGTCCCACACTGGTTTATTTTGAGTGATAAGATCATTCTCTCATAGACATCTGGGAAATAGGGTAGGATGTGTGGTGCTGGACTGTTTCGTGATGTGGCAGTAGCATGAGCTTTGGGAGCAGGCTGACTAGAGTCTAAAATCTGGCTTTGGGGGATCCCTGGGTGTCTCAGCAGTTGAGCGTCTGCCGTGAGCTCAGGTTGTCCTGGGACCAAGTCCCACATTGGGCTCCCTGCATGGAGCCTGCTTCTCCCTCTGCCTGTATCTCTGCCCCTCTCTCTCTGTGTCTCTCATGCATAAATAAATAAAATGTTTAAGAAAAAATGAAATCTGGCTTTGCTATTGTTTATTAGCCACATGGCTTTGGAGAAGTCATGAATCTGTATGAGCCTTATGGTTATTGTGAGAATGTATTCAAGGGCCCCATTAGGGAAGTATTTATTGGTGGGTTTTATTGTCAATGTTATGGAAAGTATGAGGCATGAGGAGCCTGAGGAGGACATGCCTGTGGCCCTTGCAGGTTAATCCTGTGATGTGGGTTGCAGGCATCTGTAATAATATACTACATTGGAGCCTTTTGGTTGATAGATCTGAGCTTGAACGTGGGGCTTGATGTCTCTACTCTCTACTGCCCATGGTGGGCAATGAAAACAGCTTGTGGACAGCTGGGGGATGGCTTCAGAGTCAAATATTGGGAATAAAATCCTTGTTGTTTTTCTGAAGGCCTTTGGCATTAGAATTGTTGCTTCTGAAAAATCAAGAACCCAGTTGTTATTGAGAGATTTCAGTTATTTCTGAAATCAGATACTACTCCAAAGCTGTTCTTTAAATACTTCTTCTCTATTCTCCTCAAACCCTATCCCTCTCCAAAAGAAAGTCAATCAAATTTAGACCACTGTGTGAGGATCTTTGGTCTCCCTGGCCACCGAGCCTCCAGCTCCCTTCCAAAGATAGCACCGCTCCAAACTGCAGTTTCAAGAGAGGTCATTCGGAACCTTTCACTACACTCCACCCGTGACCAAGGCTGTGCTGTAAGTGAAACAGAACAAGTACACATGGACCCTATTCAAAAAGGAGTTTGCTTAAAAAACAAAATCAAACAACAAAAAAAGAGTTTGCTTTCTCACTGGAGACTTTAGAAGGCCTGACACTGGAAATGACTAGAAAACAAGAGCAAGAGAATATAACTCAATGTTAAAATGGCAGGTTTGGATGCCTTGGGATGTGAGGGCAAGCTTTGTGGAAAGGCAGGAAGGAGCAGCTGGATGGGAAAACATCAGTGGTTTTGAATTTTTCATTATAGAATATGGTACCATGGGCCATTCATCTTTTTTTTTTTTAAATTGAGTTGAATTGATGTTATTTATGACATAAAATAACCATACACATGTATAACTCAGCAGCATTTAGTACATTCACAATGATGTGTAAGCACCATGTCTGTCTAGTTCTAAACCATTTTTATACTCCGTATAAGGAATCCCGTACTCGTTAAGCAGTTGCTCCCACTCCCCCCTCTCTCCTTCACCTGGTGCCCACCAATGTGGATTCTCCCTATAGGATTTACCTATTCTGGATATTTCATATGAATGGAATCATAATATATGTCACCTTTTGCATCTGGCTTCTTTCGATTAGCATAATATCCTACAGGTTCATTCATGTGGTAGCATGTGGCGTGTAGAATGAAGCAGTACTCCAGTCCTCTTCTTATGGGTAGCTAATATTCCATTGTATGTATATACCACACTTTATTTACCACTATTGGAGGACACTTAGCTGTTTCCATCTTTTCACAGTTGTCAGTAGTGCTGCTATGAACATGTATGTACATGTACTTGTTTGAGTACCTGTTTTCAGTTCTTTGGGGTATATACCAACAGTAGAATTGCTGGGTCAAATGGTAATTCTATGTTTAAGTATTTGAAGAACTGCCAAACTTTTCCAAAGTAGCTGCACCATTTTATACTCCTTCCAGCAATATGCAAGGGGTCCAATTTCTCCACATTCTCACATTTGTTATTTTCTGTTTTTTTTTTTTTTTTTTGATTATAGCCATCCAAGTGGGTGTGAAGCGGTATCTCATTGTGGTTTTGATTTGCATTTGTCTGATGACTAATAATGTTGTCTTTTCCTCTGCTTCTTGGCTATTTGTACATCAGTTTTAGAGAAATGTCTCTTCAAGTTCTTTGTCCGTTTTTTTTTTTTTTTAAATATTTTTATTTATTTATGATAGTCACACAGAGAGAGAGAGAGAGAGGCAGAGACACAGGCAGAGGGAGAAGCAGGCTCCATGCACCGGGAACCCGACGTGGGATTCGATCCCGGGTCTCCAGGATCGCGCCCTGGGCCAAAGGCAGGCGCTAAACCGCTGCGCCACCCAGGGATCCCCTCTTTGTCCGTTTTTAAATTGGGTTTTGTCCTTTTCTTGTTGGATTGTATGATGGTTAATTTTATGTGGGCTGGGCTAAGGGATACCCAGAGACCTGATAAAACATTATTTCTGGGTGTGTCTGTGAGGATGTTTTCAGAAGGGATGAGTATGTGGATCAAGAGACTGAGTAAAGAAGACCGCTCTCACCAATACCAGTGGGCATTATTTAATCTGCTGAGGGCCTGCATAGAACAAAAAGGGGAGGAGGGTGAACTTGTTCTCATTGCTTGAGCTGAGACATCCATTTTCTCTCACTTTTGTACATCAGAGCTCCTAGTTCTCAGGCTTTTAAACTTGGACTGGTACTTACACCATCACCCCACCACCTGGCCAAGGCCTCTGGACTTGGTCTGAATCATACCCCAGCTTTCCTGATTCTCTGCAAATTGTGGGACTTTTTGGCCTCCATAACCACGTGAGTCAATTCCTATAATAAATGTTCTCTGATATAGATATCTCTATATATCTGTATGTGTCTTTCTCTCTTTTTGTATAAATAGCCCATTGGTTATGTTTCTCTGGAGAACCCTGACTAATACAAATTATAAGAGTTTTTTAAAAATTATTCTGAATACTAGACATTCATTTTTTTAAAAAAACCATATTTATGGAGCAGACCTTCCTAGACTTAAATATCACTCACTTGTCTTTATTTATTTTTAAGACTTTATTTATTTATTCATGAGAGACACAGAGAGAGAGCACAGAGAGAGAGGCAGAGACATAGGCAGAGGCAAGCTCCCCACGGGGAGCCCAATACAGGGCTCAATCCTGGAACTCGGGATCACGACCTGAGCCAGGCAGACACTCAGCCACTGAGCCACCCAGGCACCCCCCAAATCACTCACTTGTCTTTAAAAATACCGAGATCTTTGAGGTGCCTGGGTGGCTCAGTCACTTAATAAGTGTCCGACTCTTGATTTTGGCTCAGGTCATGATCTCAGGGTCATGAGACTGAGTCCTGAATCAGACTCAGCAGGGAGTCTGCTTGGGATTCCCTTTCTCCCTCTCCCTCTGCCTTTCTACCTCCCTCATCTCTAAAACAAATAAAATTTTTTTTTTTTTTTTTTAAGATTTTGAGAAAGAGAGTGTGCATCCACAAGTAAGGGGGAGGCAGAGGGAGAAGCAGACTCCCCACTGAGCAGGGAGCCCTACATGGGGCTCTATTCCAGGACCCTGGGATCATGACCTGACCCGAAGGCAGAGTCTTGACTGACTGAGCCACCTAGGTGCCCTGAAAGTGCTTTCTTAATGGTGAGTAGCATGATGCTTGGCTCTGCCTTTTCTAAGTCGGGAAAATGCGTGAGCAATAGAGGAGCCAGCCAGATGTTTTCAATACCTGAAAGGCCAAAGGTGTTGTACAGGAATGTTCATAGTAGCATTATTATTAGTAGCCAAAAACTGGAGACAACCCAAATGTCCATCAATTGATGAATAAACAAACTGTAATAGATCCATACAATGAAATATTATGCAGCCATAAACGGAACAAGGTACTGATAAATGCTACAACATGGATGAACCTTGAAAAATTATGCTAAGTGAAAAGACAACATATTATATGATTCCATTTATTGAAATGTCCAGAATAGGCAAATCTGTGTAGATGGAAAGTAGATTAGTGGTTGCCAGGGGTTAGGCTGCAGGGATGATGGGGAGTGACTGCTGATGGGTATGGGGTTTATTTTTAGGGTGGTGCAAATGTCCTGAAATTAGGTCATGGTAATGTCTGTATAACTTTGTGAATATACTGAAAACCACTGAATTGTACCTTTAAAAGGGTGAATCACATGGTATGCAAATTATATCTCAATAAAAACAAAAGTAACTAGGATTTACTAAAAACTGTTGGTTTTAACACAGTTGTAGAAATTTATCATTTATTTTCTTTCTAATTAGAAGTCTTCCTCCAGGACTGTGGAAGCCTCTCCCACAAAGGTGAGGACTTAGGAGCCCCTTCCCAGTTTTAGATGTCAGCCTGCACATGATTTAGGCATAGACACACCAGTAGGTAGGTGGAGGATGCAATGGTGTCCTACTTTGGTTCAGGGGACCTTTCCTGCCTTTGGCTGGGATAAGGGTGGATGAATCACTCCCTATAGTTTGAAGGATGTGGGATGTGAAGAATGAGCTGTCATATCTGTTCTGATGACATCTTGAGTATCACACAGTTGTAGATCCAAATATGGGTGCTGAGCCATTTGCCCTGAATTCGTTACGGAGAATTCCCTGGGAACCAGTGGAGGACAGGGAGAAAGAGAGATAATCAAAGCTCGTGGGAGCAACCAGGTGAAACCAGGTGAGAGACACTAGCGACAGATTTTTTTAATATTTTCTTACAGTTAAGCTATTGAAAGCTCAAGGGAAGTTTTTTTTTTTTACTTTGTAAACATTTATTGGTGGACTTTCATGTGGCCGTTCTATTGACCAATAGAACGTTCTATTGACCAACTCCTGAAGGAGTTCCAAAGCACACTTAGTAGGTGGAACAGACATCTAGGATCCCAGGAGTCCAGGGAATAGTTCAGCTAGGATATGCACAGAGAGATGGCTGTGCACTGGATGGTGAGAGGAAGCTTGGGAGAGCCAGCCTGAACCCGAGGCCACAGTAGACTTGGGACAACAGGGAGAGTAAGGCAGGATATATTCTTGTCCTGATACTTCTTGTCTTGTTTCTGTACCTCCTCACTTTCACTCTACAACAAACTGACCTTTGAGCATCTGCTCTACAGCTGCCCTTGTACTGGACAAAACTGGAGACATGGGCATTATGAGACTTGGGCCCTGCCTTTCAAAGTGCTTAACGTTTTGGGGTACACAGAGCTGGAAATAGTTGACTCTAATGACATCGGTCTCGGTGTGTAACAGGCTGGACTTGGGGGGTAAGACTGCAGACTGACTGGCTATGGTTGGGGATCCGGTAAGACTACCCTTAAGCAGACCTTGAGACAGGGCCTTGAGGGAGGAGCCTCGTAAGGTCATTCATTGGTAGATGGTAAGGCAGAGGTATAGAATGCTGCTTTGTCAGGTGTGGGCCTTTCATTTTGCCCTTAGATTTGATGGAGGAGTAAAGGGTGTGTGTCCAGGAACAGGCTCTCCCTGCCACTCCTTTGAGCGGTGCTGGGCTGGTGGTAGAAGGTCCTTCCGTGTCCTGCACTTGTCCCATTGCTGTTTTGGAAAGATGAAGCCTGAGAGGTGCCAGAGCTATGCCAGTTGCTATGGGGCCGGAAACAGGTGAGGCTTCTAGCCCTTCTTGAGTTAAGGAGTGAGGGGTTTGTCCTCTTCGGCCAGCTGAAGGCCTGCTTTTGCTATGAAACTGGATAAGTAGTGTGCACAGCTTGTTTTTCATTTGGGGCTATTTTCAGCCCTGGAGCCCAGCAAGGTGGAATGATTGAGATGCTTTGGTAGGGTTCAAGCTTTTGCTGGATCCTATTTGCCAGGTTATAGACCCAGCTGTTTTCCGGGAGATCCACTTTTCCAAACAAGGGGTGCTAAAAGGAAGGAGCGCTTTCCTTTTCTCTCAATGGAGAGTGCAGGACATGTGAAGGTGGGTGTCCATTTTAATATTGCAATCCAGGTCCTACATGGAGATGTGGTATAGTTTGGAACATTCTCATAGGGTCCTCATCTGGAACTCATCTGGCTCCTTTATTTTTATGGTCATTGAGATGGCCAGACTCAACTATGGGAGGGGCTCCCTAAATGTGTACACCTGATGCTGGCCAGGAACTTGATCTCTTCTGTGCCTGTGTGTCTCTAGGGCCAGTAGAGCAGATAGCTCTACTTGCTGTCTTACCTTGCTGTCCTGGCAGGTGAGCCACCAGTGGTCCACATCTGGTAGTCTTCTTGGGAGTTCCCTGTTGTGGGAACTATGGTAGCAGCTCTGGTGGGCCCCATGCTAGATGCTGAGATTTTATCAGAGATGCCTAGGCCAAGGTCATGACCGTTCTCCCAGGGCTTACCACAATGCTCTACACATAAATAAATACTTGTGGTTTAATAAATGTTGGTACAAGAACATACAAAACCAAAAATTAAATAGTTTTTACAGGAACTCAGAAGGCTTGTGAGAAGGGAGCCAGCAATCATTGGGTGCCTACTATGTGCCAGGGACTGTGGTAAGTGCTTTCACAGACATTTAGTTTTTCATACATCATTCTGAGATTATTATTATTATCAGTATCTTGTATGAACAAATAAGAGGTTAATTACTTGGCCAGAGTCACTTTCTCTTGGCCTTATCTCGACTCTTTCTTGAGAATCTGCATCTTGATGTGGCAGATGCTTAATAGATTAAGTGTGTCTTGTTTGAAGTGTTGCACAGGTGAGTTGGACTAGTTTGAATCTTTGAAGTCAGCAGGAGGTGCAGATGTATGCCTAGGCAGGGTCCTGATAATACAGATAAGGTAATGAAATGAGCATAACCTTGAGGAAGTACCGTTTGGTAAGGGTGATAGGTAAATAGATATTATAGGGTCTAGGTATAAAGGAGCCAGAAAAAGCAAGGCTAGGCCCCTTTACTTTGTGAGGGCTGTGGTGGCTAGGAACTGTTACTATGAGACTTCCTGTACTTTAGCTCATCTCCATCCCTTCCGCTCCTCATGGTAATCTTCCTCACTGCCTGATATTTTGACAGTTTTAGGAGTCTTACCTTGTCATCAAAATTGGTATTTCTTTTCTTTTCTTTTTTTCTTTTCTTTTCTTTTCTTTTCTTTTCTTTTCTTTTTAAAAGGATTTTCACTTATTTGAGAGAGAGAGAGAGAGAGAGAGAGAACAAGAGAAGCACAAGCAGCAGGAAGAGGGAGAAGCAGGCTCCCCACTGAGCAGGGAGCCCAGTAGAAGGGCTTGATCCCAGGACCTCTAGATCATGATCCAAGCTAAAGGCAGACGCCCAACCAACTGAGCCATCCAGGCTCCCCTAAATTGTCATTTCTTGAGACTAGATGCTCATTTTTTTCTTGCCAGCACTTAGACTTGGATCACTTACCCATTCTGGACCTCAGCTGCCTTATCTATAAAATGAGGCTAATGAAAGACAATAGGTATATTGTAGTCTGAAAGCAGAGACCAATCCACATGGTGATCTCTGGAGATTCACCTTGTTCTTCCAATTCTGTGGTTTCTGTGATCAGACCAATCTGGTCCTAGTATAGGGCTGGGCATCTAATAAGGCTTTGAATTAAGTTTGTCACAGAGGTTACAGAGAATTTTATGGCACCTCAGAATTCTAAAACTTTCTCCATCACCACCTTTAGACCCAGAAGCAGTGACAGAAGCTCTTGGCTTCTCCTGGTCAGTCTCTTGGACTAAATTAGAGTTTCTAGGGGTGCCTGGGTGGCTCAGTGGTTGAGTTTCTGCCTTCACCTCAGGTCGTGATCCCAGGATCCTGGCTCCCCATGGAGCCTGCTTCTCTCTCTGCCTATGTCTCTGCTTCTCTCTGTGTCTCTCATGAATAAATATATAAAATCTTAAAAAAAAAATTCTGGGTTTCTAGCCCAACAATAAGGATATGACTGAAATCTTAAGCTCAAGAAGATATTGTATTTAAATATGTTTTCTAGTATAGTGTCTTTCAAAGTCAGCTAGGTCAGTTAGAGATAGGGGTTTCCGGATTTTGCTTCTGGAAGGCATGGCCTAAGTAATGGGATTAGGACCCCACCCTTAGGATATTCACCTTTTTAGGCACTTGGCCAGAAGCCTAAAGCTACATAAAACACTGTTCATGTACAATATCCACTTGAGCTCTAAACTTGTAAAATAGTCAACTTTGGTATAAGACTTGGTGTGGAGGACCGAAGGTACCTAGCAGGACGTTGCAGAAACTCTGAGCTACAGCTAAGTCTACCACTAACTGATCAGACAATTAATAATAAAAATAATAATGTTGATTGTGATAAAAAATAAATGTATATTGAGTACTTTTGTGTTATGTACAATTATTTACATTATTTAATCCTCACAACAGCCAATGATATTGTTATTCTCGTTTTTATAAATGAGGAATCTAAGGTCACATTTCTAGCAATTAGTGTAAGTGGGACTCAACCTAATTAGAAATTTCATGTTCTAATTCCAAGGCCTATGTTTTTAACCACTGCACTATGCTGCCTCCCCAGTGATCTGGGTATATGCTTATATTTCTGTGGGCCAGGCTGACTGCTTGGGAGGAAGGCAGTGTGGTAACAGGTTGTCTCTTCCTCAGTACCTGAAAGAGTCATTTCTTTTTGGAATGCTCCTGAGTGCCAGGCACTGTTTAGGAACCAGGGATACCAATTTTGTTAAGTAATATTTTTATTTATTCAATAAAAAAGATAAAATAGCATAAGGTAAAGATCATTGAGCTAGATCCAGAATCCTGGCTCCACTTCTTATTAGCTTTGAGACCTTCTCTTAAATCAATTAATATGTTTAAGGCTTTCACAACATTGCCTAGTGGAGGGTGAATGCTCAATAAATGTGTTATTATTTATTGTGATGTATGTTTTTTATTTTTATTTTTATTTTTTTAAAATTTTACTCATTAGAGACACAGAGAGAGAGTCAGAGACATAGGCAGAGGGAAAAGCAGGCTCCTCACAGAGAGCTGGATATGGGACTTGATCCGGGGATCCGAGATCATGCCCTGAGCTGAAGGCAGATGCTCAACCACTGAGCCATTCAGGCATCCTTATAATATATCTTTAAATATTTTATTTATTCATGAGAGACACGCAGAGAGAGGCAGAGGGAGAAGCAGGCTCCCTGTGGGGAGCCTGTTGCGGGGCTCGAGCCCAGGATCTGGGATCATGCTCTGAGCTGAAGGCAGACGCTCAACCACTGAGCCACCCAGGCATCCCCGCAGGTGTGTTTTTTTAAAGTAGGCCCTTCCCTGGGTGGAGCCCAATGTGAGTCTTAACTCACCACCCTGAGATCGAGACCTGAGCTGAGATCAAGCGTGGGATGCTTAACTGACTGAGCCACCCAGGTGCCCCAGTGTTAGCTATTATTAATACTATTTCTAGATTGAGGGCTAATAAATGTATCAGACTGTGGGAATACTGTGGTAAACAAGATAATCTCACCCTGTCCTTACAGAGTTCACAGTCTAGTGAAGAATATAGATCTTGCTATTTATTTATTTATTTTTAAATAAATGGTTAAAAATAGGGTGAGTGGAGGGAAGAAGTGCAGAGCAGTGTGGTTCACTGTACAGAGGGACCTAACACCATTTGAGGGCTCGGGAGGTTCTGAGTAAATGTCAGAAGCGGGCCCTGAGGTGGAATAGGAACAGCATAAACTTGCAGCCGAACTATTCTGCCACTTGGGCAAGTTACTTAATTAGCCTGTGCCTTTTATCTGAATGGTGAGGATAATAATAGTGTCTGTCTCACAAGGCAGTTATGAGGATTAATAAGAAATATTTGTAAAGTACTTAGGGTAGTGCCTGGCACATAGTAAGTTGTCTATAAATAGGTTAAATAAAATAAATAGGTGAAGTACACTCTTTTTAAATCATAAATCTTGGTATTCCTCTCTTTAAAATCTTGTATTAACTTGTCCTATCTTGTCAGTTAAAGTCCAAGTTCTTTAATATGGCAAATAATAGGATGATCATATCTTCCTAGGCTAGTCCTTGTTCACAGTTACTCTTCTGGCTCTCTTTTACTCTCAGAAGTGACCATGTTTTGGGGCACCTGAGTGGCTCAGCGGGTTGAGCGTCTGACTCTTGACTTCGGCTCAGGTCATGATCTCAGGAAAATGAGATAGAGCCCTGCTTTGGGCTCCATGCTCAGTGTGGAGTCTGCCTGAGATTCACTCTCTCCCTTGCTTTCTGCCTCTCCTCCTGCACACATGTGCTGTCTCTCTCTCTTTCTTTTCTTTTTAAAAAGATTTTGTTTATTTATTCATGAGAGAGAGAGAGAGCAGAGACACAGGCAGAGGGAGAATCAGGCTCCATGCAGGGAGCCCGACGTGGTACTTGATCCCGGGACTCCAGGATCACATTCTGGGCCAAAGGCAGACGCTCAACCGCTGAGCCACCCAGGCGTCCCTCTCTCTCTGTTTCTAAAATAAGTAAATAAATAAATAAGACATGGAAAAAAAAAGTGACTATTTTTATTATTAGTTTTCCTTTCTTTCTTTTTTTTTTTTTTTTTTTAGATTTTATTTATTTATTCATGAGAGATAGAGAGAGAGGCAGAGACACAGGCAGAGGGAGAAGCAGGCTCCACACAGGGAGCCCGACATGGGATTGGATCCTGAGTCCCCAGTCCCCAGGATCACACCCTGGGCCAAAGGCGGCACTAAACCACTGAGCCACCAAGGCTGCCCTTATTTCTTTATTTGAGAGAGAGACACAGACAGACAGACTGAGAGCACAAGCAGGGGGAAGAGCAGAGGGAGAGGGAGAAGCAGACTCCTCGCTGAGCAGGGAGCCCCATGTGGGGCTTGATCCCAGGACCCTGGGATCATGACCTGAACCGAAAGCAGAAACTCCACTGACATCCTGAACTGACCCTGTTTAGACCATAAGTGACACAGCCATTCGTTTATGGTGACCTTCCACATAAGGCCTTCTGTGGTCTAACCCCTTCCTATTGCTTCAGTCTCATCTTTTGACATTGCTCTGCTAATCCCTTACCTAAGTGTTACTATGAACTATTTGTCATTTCCCAAAGTCATGTCACATTTTATTGTTTGGGGTTTTGTTTGTTTGTTTTGCTTTTGCATTTCTGAGCCTTTGTATATGCTGTGATCTCTGCCTGAAACGATGTCTCCCTTTTACCTCCGTCTTTCTCTAGCACCCTTTTGTCATACACGTACTCATTCTTTGAGATTTACCTCAATTGTCTTTTTTCCCCCCTCAATTATCTTCTATAAAGAGTTGGTATTGCATACCTAGCTAGATTGTTTTCTTTTTTGTGCCATTACTGTAATTAGTATAGCTTTTTGTTATGATCGTTATCATCATTGTACTGCCACTGCTTATGTTTATGGCCTCCTACCAGATTTTGAGTTGCTACAGGGCAAGGACTGACTATTCTTTATTTCATTAAAAAAATGAAGTATGGAGTTATGGCATAAATATGATTAAATGAATGAATGAAATGCTTGACGAATTTTTACATGTGTATACCTATATAACTACCACCCAGATCAATTATAGATACATTTCTGCATCTTCAGGGTCTGGTGTAGTAGTTTGCAAACATTTTCTGTAATGGACCAGATAGTAAATGTTTTAGGCTTGATGGGCCATATGGTTTTTGAAGTGGCAAGTCGTTGCAGGAAAGCAACCATAGGCTATATATAAATGAACATCCATGACTGTGTTCCAATAAGACTTTGCAAAGACTGTTGGGCTGGATTTGGCCTGAGGACCACAGTTACTAGATAAGTACATCCCTTATCTCGCATGGTCTCCAAAGGTAAAACAGAAATTCAATAAAATCTGTTGAATTATAGACAAAGACCTTGATCTTAGAAACCATTTTCTTGATTTTTCTAGTAGTGGAGCAACTTGTACCTGCAGATTAGGGCTGTGCTTTTTTTTTTTTTTTTTTTAATTTTATTTGTTTATTCATGGAGACACACAGAGAGAAGCAGAGACACAGGCAGAGGGAGAAGCAGGTTCCCTGCAGGGAGCCTGATGCGGGACTCAATCCCAGGACTCTGGGATCATGACCTGGGCCAAAGGCAGGCGCTCAACTGCTGAGCCATCCAGGTGTCCCAGGCCGGTGCTTTTGAGAAGTATGTCTTGAAGCAGGTTGCCTTTCCACAAGTTACTTGTGTTCATAAAAGAATAAAAATGTTACTTCTTCCAGCACAGTTTTTGGTAGCCTGTGGTCTCTGGTAACTTTGAGGTCCATGAAAGCAGTGAAGGGGTGTATTTGTGTAATCCTTAGGCATTGGACCATGTCTTCTTCATTTTGTCCTTAGTGCCTACCATAGGGTCTTGGACAGGGACACTTAGTAAATATTTGTTTTTGAAAGATAAATGAATTTAAATTGCTTTCAGTGTTTCAATAAGCCTAATGGAAATTATATATTTACTTACAATTAAAGTGTCTGCTTTTGGTTTTAATTTAATTTTGATTTTGGTGCTGTGTGGTAACATTAGTTTGCTCAAGCTAATTGGTACTTTGACTGGCAGTTGATGGCATCATAGGACATAAACCTGTTCAGTGAGTAAATGACCTTGGACACAAGTATACAGCCAAAATAAGCACTGGTAGCACAACCCAGTGCTTGAATGTCTGCATGTTTACTTTCACTTTCTTGCGCATGAGTATCAAAGCCAGGATGGTGAGGTGTGTAATTTCAAAATATTGTTATGAAGCTTTGATAATTGTATATGGTTGGTTGAAATCTGGATCAGCATTTTGAAAAGAAAAAGCAGTGATAAACACAGCTGAAAATGTTGGATTGATTTCTCCATAAGTGCACTTTGTTTATTGACAGAATCATTCAAAACATGAGGGGCTGTGGAAGGAAACAAGAATCTAAGTGTTGAAAAAATGATATGTTTCATTATTTCTGAGTCAGAAATAGATAACTATCATTTTTTTTTAAAGATTTTATTTATTTATGAGAGACACAGGGAGGGAGGGAGGCAGAGACACAGGCAGGGGGAGAAGCAGGCTTCATGCAGGGAGCCCGACATGGGACTCGATCCTGGGACTCCAGGATCACACCCTGGGCCAAAGGCAGATAATTAACCGCTGAGCCACCCGGGGATTCCCCAGATAAACTGTCATTAACATGAAGCTTTTCCCCCCTAATAGTTGGCCTTCATCACAAGTGCCTTATACTTTTTTTTTTTTTTTTTGTCATTTGGGATTGGTAGTCAGAGACCTGGAAGCCTGGGTTGAGGGTAAATTTTTGGTCATCTCTAGGGCACTTTCCCATTACTGCTCTCTGCCTCCTGCCCCACTCCCCCCACCATGCTCTAGCTGGCCAGGCACACAGGGGTTGCCCACAGCATTGAATCTTAATTCCTGCTGCCTCTTATATCCTCACAGAATTTTATGTGTGTTTGCTGAAGATTGGAAGGGATTGGCATGATGGTTGGGGTGGGATAGGGGTTGGGCAACTTTAGTGTCAGGAATAAAAGGCAAGTCATCTCCCTAAGTGATCCTAATGATGATCATATATACTTTCAAATTACAAAGGATTTTAATCTCTTATTTGATTTGGTCCTTGTTGCTATCCTGGGAGGCAGCCCTATTTGCACAAGGCTAAGAAGAAGCTCAGAGGATAACTTTTTAAAGGTGTCACACTGCTATCAAGGCACAGAGGCAAGATTTGAAGACAAATTCTCTTCCTCAGGTCTCTGTATTCCTTATAATGCAGCATTGGTTTTCAAACTGTTTTCTAGGTATCCTATGGCTTCCTAAGCTGCTTCAGGGATCATTGTGGGAAAAGTGAGTCATTGGGAAGAGCTCTAGGACTTACTCATATTTCTCAACCATAGCCCCTCCACATTCAGCTTATTTTTTAACTTAAAAAAACCTTTTGGGGGTAGCTGAGTGGCTCAGTCAGTTAAGTGTCCAACTCTTGATTTTGGCTGGGGTCATGATTTCAGGGTCATGAGATCAAGCTCTGTGCTAGGCTTGAAGCCTGCTTGAGAATCTCCCCCCAACCCACTCTCTCTTTCTCAAAAAAAAAAAAAAAAAAAAAAACCAAAACCTTATGTATTATGGAGAATTTGAAACATTTAAAACCAGAGAGGGCAGGGGCTCCTGGGTGGCTCAGTCAGTTGAACACAGTTCAGGTTATGATCTCAGGGTGATGGGATGGGGCCTGACTTTTGCTTCCTTGTCCAGCAGGGAGTCTGCTTGAGATTCTCTCCCTTTCCCTCTGCCCCTCCCCTACTCACATTCTCTCTCTCTCTCTCTCTCTTTCTCTCATATAAATAAATAAATCTTAAAAAACTAAACAAAACAAAACTAGGGACACCTGAGTGGCTCAGTTGGTTAAGCATCTGCCTTTGGCTCAGGTCATGATTGAACCCTGCATTGGGATCCTTGCTCAGTAGGGATCCTGCTTCTCCCTCTGCACCTCCTGCTGCTGTTCATGCTGCTCTCTCTCTTTCTCAAATATAATAAATAAATAAAATCTTTTTTTTTTTTTTTAAGATTTTGTTTATTTATTCATGAGAGACACACACAGAGAGAGAGAGAGAGTCAGAGACACAGGCAGAGGGAGAAGCAGGCTCCATGCAGGGAGCCTGATGTGGGACTCCATCCCGGGTCTCCAGGACCAGGCCCCAGGCTGAAGGCGGCGCTAAACCGCTGAGCCACCTGGGCTGCCCAAATAAATAAAATCTTAAAAAAAAAAAAAAACCAAACAAACTAGATTGGGCAGTATAATGAACCCTCTTGTGCCCGTTACTCTCCATCTACAATTATGTATTCAAGGCCAGTCTTTTATTTTATTTTATTTTATTTTATTTTATTTATTTTATTTATTCACGAGAGACACACACACATATACACAGAGAGAGAGAGAGAGAGGGAGGCAGAGACACAGGCAGAGGGAGAAGCAGGCCCCATGCAGGGAGCCCGATGCAGGACTCATCCAGGGACGCCAGGATCACGCCCTGGGCCAAAGGCAGGCGCTAAACCGCTGAGCCACTGAGGGATCCCCAAGGCCAGTCTTTTTAATCCTGTTTCATCTTTACCCTCCCACCTGTTTGGATTATTTTGGAGCAAAATCTAGGTGTATTATTTCATTCACAAACATTATATATTTCTAAAAGAACTGTATTTGAAAACATCATTATCACAGTTAAAAATATAACAATAATCATTTAATATCAAGTAGTGTTTAAGTTTATTTATTCTTATCAGTGCCCAACAAAGCTCTGTATATTGGTTGACTGAAACTTTCCTTGGTTTTTTTTTTTTTTTTTTTTTTTTTTTTTTAGTTTAATGTAGTTCCAGTTGTTTATTTTTGCTTATGTCGCCCTTGCCTGAGGAGACAGATAAAAAAAAAAATTGCTCAGACCAATGTCCAAGAGCTTTTGCCTATGTATTCTTCTAGGAGTTTTGTGGGTCCTGGTCTTTATTTAAGTTTTTAATCCATTATGAGCTTATTTTTGTGTATGGTATAAGAAAGTGGTCCAGGTGATCCCTGCGTGGTGCAGCGGTTTAGCGCCTGCCTTTGGCCTAGGGCCTGATCCTGGAGACCCGGGATCGAATCCCACGTCGGGCTCCTCGTGCATGGAGTCTGCTTCTCCCTCTGCCTATGTCTCTGCCTCTCTCTCTCTCTGTGTGACTATCATAAATAAATAAAAATTAAAAAAAAAAGAAAGTGGTCCAGTTTCCTTCTTTTCCACATAGTTGTCCAGTTTTCCCAACACCATTTATTGAAGAAACTTTTCCCTGTTGTATGTCCTTGCCTCCTTTGTTGAAGTTTAAATGACTGTATAAATGTAGGTTTAATTCTGAACTGTGTATTCCATTCCATTAATCTATATGTCTGTTTTTGTGCCAGTATGATACTGATTACTATAGTTTTGTAGAATAGTTTGAAATTAGGGAACATGATGCATCCAGCTTTGTTCTTCTTTCTCTAGATTATTTGGCTATTTGGGATCTTTTGTGGTTCCATACAAATTTTAGGAATATTTGTCCTAGTTCTGTGAAAAATGCTGTTGGTATTCTGATAGGGGTTGCGTTGAATCTGTAGATTGCTTTGGATAGTGTGGACATTTTAACAATATTTATTCTTACAATCCATGAGTATTGTATGTCTTTCCATTTATTTGTGTCTTTAGTTTCTTTCATCAGTGTCTTACAGTTTCCCATTTCTTTTATCAGTATCATACAGTTTTAATTTCTTTCATCAGTGTCTTATAGTACAGATCTTTTACTTCCTTGTTAAATTTATATATAAATTATTCCTAGGAAAAAAATTATTCCTAAATATTTGATCTTTTGATGCAGCTATAAATAGGATTGTTTTCTTAATTTTTTTCCTGATAGTTCATTATTAGTGCATAGAAATGCAGCAGATTTCTATATATTAATTTTATATCCTACAACTTACTGAATTTATTTATTCTAATAGCTTTCTGGTAGAGTCTTTAGGATTTTCTATCTATTGTATTATGTCATCTGCAAATAGTGACAGTTTTACTTCTTTTCCAATGTGGATGTCTTTTTTTTCTTTTTTTCTGGTTGATCTAAATCTTGAGTTTCCAGGCACTTGGGTGGCTCAGTGGTTGAGTGTCTGCCTTTGGCTCAGGTCATGATCCCAGGGACCCTGGATCCCAGGGTCCCACTACCTGCTGGGAGCCTGCTTCTCCCTCTGCCTATGTCTCTGTATCTCTCATGAATAAATAACTAGAATCTTTAAAAAAATTAATCTTGAGTTTCTTCTGACTCATAGCTTTCCCTCCTCTCTTTTTCCTTTTCTTTGCAATTCTGTATTGAAGAAACTGGGTCATTTGTCTAGAAGCTTCCTAGTTTCTGGATTTTGCTGCGTATCTCTCTATGGTGGCATTTAACATGTTCCTATACTCTCTGTATGGTACTATAAATTGGTAGTTGGATCTTGATGCTTGATCAGGTTCAGGTTTAATTTTTTTTTTTTTTTTCAGGTTTTGAAAGAGAGAGAGAGTGAGCAAGCGAGAGAAGTCACAAGCAGGGTGTAGGGACAGAGGGAAAAGCCGACTCCTGGCTGAGCAGGAAGGATGCTGGGCTCGATCCCAGGACCCTGAGATCATGATCTGGGTGGAAGGCTAATGCTTAACTGACTGAGTCACTCAATCACTCTGCTTTTCTTTCTGTTTTTTTTTTTCTTTCTTTTTGAAAAGGTGACCAACTGTATCTGGTTTCCTCTCTTTTTGTTATGTTTAGACTGAAGAGTGGGTTCAGATATTGTCATTTGATCTATTCGTTAAAATATTTCCCTTCAGTTTTTTGCCTGATGATTTTTTTTATTTATTTATTTATTTATTTATTTATTTATTTATTTATTTATTTATTTTTTAAAAAGATTTTATTTATTCATGACAGAGAGAGAGAGAGAGAGAGAGTGTCAGAGACACAGGCAGAGGGAGAAGCAGCCTCCGTGCAGGGAGCCCGATGTGGGACTCTATCCTGAGTCCCCAGGATCACACCCGGTTAAAGGTGGTGGTAAACCGCTGGGCCACCGGGGCTGCCCCTTGCCTGATGATTTCAGGAGTCATTAATGTTTACTACCTAGATCCATTATTTCATTAAAGATCTAATTAGATATTAAGACTCCTAATTAGATATAATTTGAACTGCATTTGAAAGAGAGAGTTATGCTGTTCAGAAATAAAGTTTGGAAACTACTGGATTGTAGCTGTTCTCTAAGAGCACCCATGATGAAAGGAACCAGGAACTCTAAGTGGGGACGGTGACCGTAACTAACTTGTAGTACTTCTTAAGCCTTCTTTACTTCCTCATATGTGCTGTTTTTGGCCTACATTCTTTCTTAACACGACAGTTAAACCCTTCCAACAAAAAGGGGTCATATGTCTTAATCTTAAAGAGCAAAATGGATAGACTGTCTTACTCTAGAGCCAGGCTTGGGGGATGGAGCCCTAGGGGTGGGATGAGTTCTGCTTTAAATTTTTTTTTAAATTTATTTATGATAGTCATACAGAGAGAGAGAGAGAGAGGCAGAGACACAGGCAGAGGGAGAAAGAAGCAGGCTCCATGCACCGAGAGCCCAACATGGGATTCGATCCCCGGTCTCCAGGATCGTGCCCTGGGCCAAAGGCAGGCGCCAAACCGCTGCGCCACCCAGGGATCCCCATGAGTTCTGCTTTAATGAACAAAGTGAGTAAGTCCCTGGGGTCTATGCAGCTTGAAGAAGAGCCTGGAAAGTGACCTTGACAGCATCTAAGACTAGATACTTCCAGCTAAGAGTGGGAGGACCTGTCCCTTATTCCATAGCACAAGGGGACTTTCCAGTCCAAAGGGCCTGCCTGCTTAGGCATCAGGTCTGTCCCATCTGACATGTTCCAGGGAAGAGTCTTGGTAGCTCTGTTTAAGGCGGACTCTTAGGAATCCTAAACTGATAACCTCAGGACAGCCTGAGGCCTCCTTGTTTTGGGCCCTGTTCTAAGGAAGGCCAAGGGCAGGAACCTCTTAGCAGTAGCTTTCGCTGATCCTTGGCCGGAAATACCTTATGCCGCTGTGGCCAAGAGAAGAGCTGCTGTGGAGCACTTGGTGTTCTCTAGCCTTTGCAGAGGTCACAGGCAGACAGGCAGGGGAGCAAGGCCTTAATTAGCTAGGGACTGCTGGAGTCAAGCCATTTGGCAGTGTCTTACTTCAGCTCTTCAGTGGGACTGGCTCCTTCTCCTAGTGACAGTGCAAATACTCCCTCCTTTTATAGCTTTTAGGTCTCTGAAAGATCGGTCTTTGTGAGCTTTAAGACACTTCTATGTAGTGCAGTTCAAGGCTGATTTTAATTTAATTTAATTTTATTCTTTTTAATATATTTTATTTATTCATGAAAGAAACAGAAAGAGAGAGGCAGAGACACAGGCAGAGGGAGAAGCAGGCTTCCCACAAGGAGCTTGATGTGGGACTCGATCTCAGATCCTGGGATCACACCGTGAGCAGAAAACAACCTCTGAGCACCCAGGCGTCCCTAAGGCTGATTTTAAAAGCTGGTTTGGTGGAATGACAAAAATTCCTTCCATCTGCAGGCGGTGCTTTTTAACCACTCAAGCACGTTTTATTTCATTTGTTCTGAACCAATAGTCCGTGAGTTGTAGATGAGGAAATTAAGCCCAGAAAGGAGAAGTACTTAATTAAGATTATGGCTAATTATAATCTGGATCCTGAGACCAGAGGTCTTTTTACCAATATGTGAAAGACAAAGCGAAAGGAGAAAGATGGTAAATAAAATTGGGTGACTTTTATGTGCTAGGCACTGTGTAAGGTGCTTAGCTGTTTTCTTACAATGTTATATGACAACACATTTTACCACTCTGAACCCCAGAGTGGTTAAGTAACTTAGCCAAGATTATAGCTAAGAAGTGGCAGTGCCTAGATTCAGATCAAAGCCTATTTGACTTTAGAATCTGTGTCTTTCTATCATTATACTATATTCCTTGACAGTTGTTTATTCTAAAAAAAACAACTTATTGAGCTGCAGATGCAATACTAGGTAGAAGAGTTACGAGTTTAAGATTCAGTAATCTCCGCCCTCAGGGAACTCATCATTTTGGTGATGGCTCACTGCTACATTAGAGGGAATGGGGACAGGAAGTTGATGGAAGGATAGGAGGCAGTAGGAGCTCAGGGGCCCTTAATCTTTCATGGTAGAGGATTTGTCAGAGGAGGCTTCCCAGAGAAGTAGGTAGTTAGCTAGTCTATGATGAAGAACATAGGCCCTGGGATCAGTCTGTGTAGGTTCCATCACTTACTATAATACTTAGGGCAAGTTACTTCACCTCTCTGAACCTACTGTCTTATCTGTAACATGGAGATAATTATATTATCTACCTCAAAGGGCTGTTGTGAAGATTAAGATGAGATAATTCATGTTGAACATTTAGCAGATTGCCTGACACATAATAAGCTCTCATTAATTGTCAACCATTGTAATGATCATTGTCTAACCTGTGTTTCTCCTGTATTCAACTCAAGTTGGGACAAATGAAGCCAGGTTCTCTTATTATCAGTAGAGTAGGGTTTGTTTAAGCAATTTCAAAATATTTTTTTGAGGCCTAATATTTCATCAGAGTCAAAACTGACATTTAATTGTTTCCAAGACGGTAGCTGTTTGTATCTGGTGGCAACCCAACCTGGCATGTGCTCCCTAAAGGATCTCTAGTTTGTCCTAGAAATGCTATATCTGGTAAAGACCCCTCTTTCCTTTCCTACTTCTTCATTGGATAGGCCAGAAACTGGCCTCCTTTAGAAACTGGTCTATTCCTCCAAGAGCCCATGTTCTCTGCCTATTCCCCCGTCCCACCATGTTCTTTATCACTAGACTAGCACTGAGATACCCACTTCTCTGGGAAGCCTTCCCTGGCAACTTCTCCTACCACCAAAGATTAAGGCTCCCCTCAAGCTGCCATTACCTCCTTTCCTTCTATCTATCCCTGTATTATCATTCTCTCTATCATAGCAATGAGCATTACCAATTATGAGTTCCAAAAGAGCAGAGATTACTAAATCTTATACTTCCTTATATCCCTTGCATCTGCAGCTCAGTAAAGATTTTTTGGAATAAACAACTGTCAAGGAATATAGTATAATAATATACAGGCTTTAAAGTTAGCAGACAGATCTGACTCCCAAACTTTCTCCCAAACTTATTGTGCTAGAAAAAGTAGTGTAATTTTATTTATTATTTTTAAAAAAGATTTTATTTATTCATGAGAGATGGAGAGAGAGGCAGAGACACAGGCAGAGAGAGAAGCAGGCTCCACGCTGGGAGCCCGATGCGGGACTCGATCCCCGGACTCCGGGATCACACCCCGAGCCAAAGGCAGACCTCAACCACTGAGCCACCCAGGCATCCCAATAACTACCTTTATACATTTGTACACTATACCCTTTTAAAATAATTTCTTAAAGTAAATTAAAAAATAAGTGTTCTTCAGAATATCACTATCATATGAAAAGACAATAGGTATTACTCTGAGAGACCTCTGAGATCAAGTTTGGAAAAGCTGGGAGCCTTTAATATGATAAGGAAAGGTATGTAGGGTTGCCTACTGTTGTTTTTTTTTAAGCTTGAACTCATGACCCTGAGATCAAGAGTCGCATGCTCTATGGACTGAGCCAACCAGGTGCCCCTCCTGTATTTTTTGATTATGGAATCTCCACCCCCTTCCCCTAAACCCCAAATACATCTATTAACATTACATAAGACACTAGTGTTCCATAGAACACAATTAGGTAAATGAATACAAAGTGGCTTCTGCTTTTCTGTTAGTAGGGCTTAGAGAAGTAGAATGGCAACCTCTCCTTTGGTTGACAAGTAACTTCAGGGTTCTCCCTCCTTTCACAGACTGGGTTGTTGTTACAGAAGCTGGAGATCTTGGTTAATCCACCAGTCCATGATTATGTCCCAGAATCAATGGTAGGAGATTTTGCTAATTGAGGTTCTATAGTTAGCATAGTCTTGCTTCTGGAGGAGAAGAAAAATACCCTGCTTTGAGGGAACAGCACTCAGTTCAATCAGAGAACTGTCTATCTGCTTTCTTGTGAATTGTAGTTGGCCCAGAAGTGGGTTGGGGTGGATTGCATTCATAATTTCAGTCTTGTAGAGTTCTGGGTTTCAGTCTTCCCTCTGTTTTGACTGAGATACTTCTATTTTCTCAATCTTGGTTTTCTTATTTATTTATTTATTTCATTATTATTATTATTTTTTTAGAGAGAGAGCATGAGCATAAGTAGGAGGGAATGGCAGAGGGGAGGGAGAAAGAAAATCCCAAGCAGTCTCCACGCCCAGTGCAGAAACTGATGCAGGATTCCATCTCATGACGCTGAGATCATGACCTGAGCCAAAATCAAGAGTTGGATGCCCAACCAACTGAGCCCCCCAGACACCCCATTTTCTTATTTAAAGATAAAGAGGTTAGGTTAGAATAATTGCATTCAGTGAATATTAAACATTTACTGTGACCCAATTACTGTTCTAGGATAATAGGGCCATAGTGATGGAAAACCAGATACTGCCTCATGGAACTTCATCTAATAGAGATGGTTAGATATGATATGAGTGTAGAAGTATATCTTACAGATTAAGACTTTAGTGGTTGTAGTCTAGCAGGCTTCCTGGAGATGGTATGACCTAGTCTCTAAAACTCATTTTAAGGTTTATCTACTGGAGTTCAGGGAGGCATTAGGATTGTAAAAATGACCTGTGTGCAGGTAGGAGAGAGTATGGAGAGTGGAGTGCTCAGGTGAAGGTGTTATCCTGCATTGCTCTTAGGCATGGCACCACCCAGGGGTACTCTACTGAGGGGGTGTTTTCCAGGCAGCTGCAGCTAGCACTGCCAGAAGGAATTTGCAGCTAAGGACAGAGGGAGGGGCTGGTAGATGGGGATTGATACTGTGGGTAGAGGCAAAAAATCATAAGTGATGGAGTCAGAAGTTAAAAGGATTGGGAACTGGTGAGTTGTATGTAGCATGTAAATGGGCAATAGTTCTTGTCTTAGGTTTTAAATGTCAGAGGAACTTGAAAGCTGAAAATGTTTACATATAATTTACTAAGTTCTTACCACGAGCCAGGCATTGTTATTAACATTTATAATGGTGAGCTGATTTAATTTTTTATTATTTAATTCTTATAATTAGGGTATTTAATCTTTATACCAATCCTAAGAGGGTAGGTACTATTACTTTCTTACTCTACAGGTAAGGAAACAAGCCCAGAGAATTTAAATAACTTGCTCAAACTCACATGGTTAATGAGTCGTGGAATTAGGATTCAGGCCTGGATAATAGATTCCTGGGGTTCTTGCTCTTAATCACCATGCAATGCAGTTTTAGCCAGTGAGAAGCTATCATAGATTTCTAGCTAGTGAAGTAACTTGTGGCAAGTAATATAGTGCAGACTAGCCATAGGTTGTTGTAGTACTCACCTCAGTTACTTTTGAAGGTATGTGAAAGTCTTAACATGACTTCCTGAGATGGATCTGGCAGTGGCCAGCTCTACTTGTAATTAGCCCATTTTAGAAATCATTTTCCAAAGAATTATAATCTGCAGGAAGCTCTCTTATCCCTATTGAACAGACTGTTCCAGGCAGAAGGACCCCAGGAATCAGGTCAGGAATACCTCCTCTGGGGTCAGAATCCACACAGCATTTGGAAGCATTTGCAAGAGGGGAAGTATTAAGACTTCTGTTGCCATTGGAGTCTGCTCTTCTGATACAGGGGGAGTTTCTCCATCATGGTTGATTGTCTTGCTGCTCATCTTGAGAGACTGGACAAGTGGGCTGGGTTACAGAGATGTGACAGACTTAGTCCTTGTCCTTGAGCAATCCACAGACTATGGAGAAAATTAAGCACACAAGCAAGTACATTCAATACAGTGTCACAAGTGCTACAGTAGAGGAACATAGAAAACGTATTGGGAGAAAAGAAATGCTTAGCAAGAGGGAGTCAGGGAAGGCTTCAGACATGTTTAAGGTGGATCTTTAAGGATGACCAGAAGAGTGTCTCTTGGATCCTCACTTCCAAGATGACCAAGAAGAGAAGAAATAATGGTCATGTCAAAAAGGGCCGCAGCTGCGTGTGGCCTGTTTGCTACACCAGCTGTGCCTGTTGTGTGCCCAAGGACAAGGCCATTAAGAAGTTCATTATTGGGGGCCCCTGGGTGGCTCAGTTGGCTAAGCATCTGGCTGTGGCTCAGGTCATGATCTGAAGGGTCCTGGGATCAAGCCCTGCGTTGGGCTCCCTGTTCAGTTGAGGAGTCTGCTTCTCCCTCTTCCTCTGTGATCTCTCTCACTCTCACTCTCACTCTCTCTCAAACAAATAAATAAAAAAATCTTCAATAAAGAAAGTTTGTTATTGGGAACGTAGAGGTCACCATTGTCAGGGACATCTCTGAAGCAAGTGTGTTCAAGGCCTATGTGCTTCCCAAGCTGTATTACAATGTGAGCTGTGTCATCCATAGTAAGGAAGTCAGGAACCATTCTCATGAAGCACAGAAGGAAGGAACACCCCCATCTCGATTTAGACCTGTGGGTTCTGCCCCATGACCTCCACCAAAGCCCATGTAAGGAGCTAAGGACTGAAGAAAAACTGTTCTCTGGGGTGGGGGATGGGGGTGGGGTGGGGGGGAATTGAGATTATACTTAAAAAAAAAGGAAAGAAGGATGACCAGAAGAGTACTTGGCAATGTGAGTGAGGATGTACATGGCCATGTTCGGGGAATGGTGAGTTGGTTCTGGTGATGGACTGACTGGCTGTTGAGAAGGGGTTCTCAATGGCAAAGAGTTTACATTCTATTGGAGTTGAGCTTTCCTTTAGATATTTAAGGTGGAGAGTGACTTGGTCAGAATGGTGTTCTAGAAGGATCTCTATGATGCCTATGCTCAGAAGGCTGAGAATGGGTAAACCAGAGGCAATAGAGCAGTTGCAAATGCTGGAGGCTGGGACAAGGGCAGTCATCATGGGCACTGATTGAAATGTGTGTGTGAAGGGTGAAGGAGGAAGTGTTAGGTGACTGAATGTTAGTGTGAGGCTATTAACACATGGAAATACAGCCTGGAGAGCTGCTGTGGGGAGTTAATGCTGATTTTGAGATGCCTATGGATGACATCCACTACTTGGGAGAAGACAGGAGTTTTGGAGCTCCTCAGAGAGGTAGGAACATAGCTATAGGAATGATTTCTGAGAGTGGAGACCATTAGAAATAGGTGAAATCACCTGAGTAAAATCCATAAAGTGGGGAAAAGGAAGGACATTGAGGATAGGGCTCAGGGGAACTTGGATTATGTGTAGACAGTAGAGATAGGGAGGGAGTCTGAGGAGGAGCAATCAGAGAGGTAGGAGAAAATACTGTCTGGGAAGCCAGGAATGGGAAGAGTTTGTAAAAGAAAGTAAGTATCTACCAAAGCAGAGAACAAGCAGGGTGAGCCCTGAAATGAAGCTGTTGAGTCATTGGTGACCTGTGACGGCAGTTTCAGTAGAGGAGTGGAGATGGAAGCTAGACTGCCGTGGCTTTGGGAGGGACTAGGAGGTGAGGACACAGAGGCAGCAAGGACAGACTTCCCTTTTGAGAAACATAGTGGTAAGGGAAGGAAGAAACAAGAGTGATGTTTTGAAGAGAGACCAGGGAAGGCAGGTTCAAAGATTTTGTTTCTCAAAGCTAGCAAAGCGGAGTGGGGGGCTGAGATGGTCTAGGTTGAGGAAGGAGAGAGAGAAACCTAGCCAGTGGAGGTGCCATGCCTCCCTCAGAGATTCCTGTTCCTGTCGGAGCCCTATATTGTGGTGCTGTGTTGAAGCCTACAGTCAAAAAGGAGTGTGGCGTAGATAGGAGAGACCTGGATGTTAATAATAATTAATGATAGGACCATATTTGAGTGGCCTCTGCATGCTATACATTTTTCTAGATACATTGAACATAATTCTAATGCTCACCACAACTCACAGAATGAGTACAGTATAGTCAACTTTTTCCATGTGGAAATAGACAAGGTAAGAGACATTCAGCCAGTTAGAGGTGGAGTCGGCCTTGCAGCTGAGGTCTGTGAACCCTCAAGGGGTGCTCTTCCTAACTCCACTGTGCTGTTTTTTCCTTTAGAAGCTCAATCCCCGAGACTCTAAAGAGCACCTTGTAAGGGGGTGAGGATGGACGGATGGTTCGGAGAGAAGATAGAGTTCTGTGATTGGCCTTACCCTGGAGGGAATGTGACTTAATCTCTGGAGTGAAGGAGAGAGGCCTTGTTCTGTTTTCTCTCTGCTTGTCCAGTGGCTTTCACTTTATTTTTCTCCATCCTTCTATAATTTCCTACCAATGCCTCCAAGGCCCTGGCTGCTGCCTGTTATTGACAATTTATAGAGCAAAAAGGATCACTTTCTAAACCCAAATTATTCTTTCTGACAGCCTACCTGTGAGGACTTGCTGAGCTGTAGGATGCCACTCTTTGGCACAGGGCACATGGTAAGCTTCTTCCTGATAAGTATTCTTATTTGAATGGAGTAATTTTGGATCAATGGAAAGAGCAAAACACTGAAAATTAGAAGATGTGATTTCCAGCCTCAGTGAACACTTAGGTTACCCCAGGCAGGCCACTTCCCTCTGCATATTTACTTGACATAAGGAGGGGACTGTGTTTTATCCCACATACCTGGCTCACAGCCTGATTGAACAGGTGTTCTGAGTAAGTTTATTATGGAGTAACTTAATCTGCTCATCTGTTAAATGAAGCATTTGGATCTTTTGATTTCTAAAAGTCATCCCAATTCTAAAAGTATTGTTCTATGAGAATTTATATACTTTAATTATAAAATAATAAGTGTGCTCATTTATTTAGGACCTACTTCTTGTCAGGCATTGTGTGATGCTCTTTATATATTTTTTTTCAGATTTTTTAAAAAATTAAATTTTGTCTTCATTGTCTAGAAATATTTTGGTCCTTTGGGCTATTAGCACCATGAGAACAGTACGACCTCTGCCTGTTTACCATTGTAGCCCTAGTGCTAGACACAGTCCTGGGCATGTGATGGATGCTCAGTAAGTATATGTTGAACAAATGAATTAATGGATTTGTTATCATTACAACAATCTTGTAACCAGAGATGCTATTAGCTCCATCTTCCAAAAAAAAAAAAAATTATAGTTTTAGGGTCATAGAACTAGTATGTGGCTAAGATAGAGGATTCAAATCTTTTTTTTTTTTTTTTTAATTTATGATAGTCACAGAGAGAGAGAGAGAGAGGCAGAGACACAGGCAGAGGGAGAAGCAGGCTCCACGCACTGGGAGCCCGACGTGGGATTCAATCCCGGTTCTCCAGGATCGCGCCCTGGGCCAAAGGCAGGCGCTAAACCGCTGCGCCACCCAGGGATCCCAGAGGATTCAAATCTATCTTTAGAATTAGTGCCTTTACTACTTAATACCACAACACCTCCACTTATCTGATGTTTAAAAAAAAAATTTTTCTTTTTTTTTTTTAAAACAGTCTCTGCACCCAATGTAGGGCTCAAACTCAGGATCCTGAGATCAAGAGTCACATGCTCTTCTGACTGAGCATCCAGGCACCCCCACTTATCTGATACTTTTTTTTTTAAGATTTTATTTATTTATTCATGACACACACACACACACAGAGAAAGAGGCAGAGAGAGAGAGGCAGAGACACAGGCAGAGGGAGAAGCAGGCCCCCCATGCAGGGAGCCTGACATGGGACTCAATCCCAGGTCTCCAGGATCAGGCCCTGGGCTGAAGGTGGCGCTAAACCGCTGAACAGCTCCACCCCCACCCCCCCCCCCCACCCCCCCACCCCCCCCCCCCCCCGCCCCGGGCTGCCCTTATCTGATACTTTAATTGAAAGTCGAAGGTCAAATTTTCGTGAGGGATTGGTGATGGGTTTGATTAGGCATCAGTTTTATTCATGCTAAGAGTTGGCAAGTATTTTTAGCACCTCAAGAAAACAGAGTTTATAAAAGCAGTTACTATTCATTAGATTTTTCATTACTGTGTGATAAGTAAATGACATTTAGAAGCCATTTCCATTGTTTTAGTGATCATCTGTTCATTGAAAACTCCTGGATTTGTGCTTCCAGCTCAGACTTCTCCTCTGAACTTTAGACTTGTATATCTAACCTCTTAATTGACATTTTGGATGTCTAACCAGCATTTTAAACTTAACGAGTTCACACTTAACATTTATTCTGCTAGCAGATCCTTTTTGTTCTTGTTTTTGATACTTTAAAACGTATCAGAAATTCAGACATCCTTCATAACTTCTGCCACTACCACCTTGACCTTAACTATTGTTTCTGGTTTGGAGAGGTGCTAGCCTCAGTTGGTTTCCCACTTGTGCCCTTGCCTGCCAATTGTTTGTTTTAAATAGGACAGTCAGAGTGATCCATTCAAAATGTAAATCTAATTGTATAGATCTTCTGTTCAAAACTATATCTTTCAGAGAAAAAGCCAAAGTCCTGGGCTCTCAGTTACCTAGCTTACCTGGTTTACCCTCATTTCCCCTTCACCTGTTCACCCTGCCTGTTGGCCTTCTCACTGTTCTTTGAACAAGACAGACATGCTCCTGCCTTGAGCTAGCCCTTTGCATTTGTTCTTTTTCCTCTTTCCTCGTGGTGCCTTACCTCATTTCTTTCAGATCGTTTGGTCAAATGCCAACTTCTCAGTGAGGATTTCTTCAGTCATTCCATTTAAAAATAGCAACTCCCTTCCCATAGTACACTGCAACCTCTTTCTCTGTCTTTCTCCATAGCATTTATCACCCTCTGATAGACCTCTCTCCAACCCTCCACCTCGCCCCTCCACTCCCTGTTAGTTCCACAGGAGCAGGGATTTTTGTTCATTGCCATGTCCTCAGTGCCTAGAGCATTGAGTGGTGCATAGCATAGGCTTAGTAAGTATTTGTTGAATGCAATCTTGGGCGAGTACATTGCTAGATGCTTTATAGATATTTGTTTACCTTTCTTCATATCCCAGCAAAATGAAGAAAATTATAAAAGAGGAAAATTATTTGCCCAAGATTGCATGGCTAGAAAGTTGTAAAGCCTAGGTCTGTTCCACTTAGTACATAGCCTTAGCCAGGCTCCCCAAAATAGGAGAGAAGGATGGAGCCTAAATATTATTGCTTTGCTGCTGAACGAAGTGTGTAAGCCATAGAGCTGGATACCAGAAGAAAGGCAAAGTCTGAATGTCCTGAATTCGGATTGTTCATTGACTCATGTGGGAACACACTTCTATTGTGTGATGCCACCACAGCTGGAAATCTAAAATGTACCTGGAAAGAGGCCTCTGTGTGAGATCTCCCTGTGTGGCATTTCACACACCTTTGGCTTGTACACAAAGTCAGAAGGGTTTTGTGATGATTGAGAAATTTTTCTGCCCTCTTCCCCAGGAAAGACCTTCCCCAGAGTTTGGAATAACATTAGAGTTACTTTAGGCTGTTTGTTTCACCTTACTCTTCTTTCCTGAGGTTTAATGTCAACCAAGGTCAGAGTGTCAGCCATCTCCAGGGTACACTGGAATGTGATTTTCTATGATATGGTGATTAGAAAGGCCTAGGTTAGAGCTGTTCTGAGAGTAAGATGAGGCTAGAGTCTTTAGGGTAAAAACATCTTTAGGGTAAAATGAGGCTGAATTCAAATGTGATCCTAATAGAAGTATGTCACTATCAGAAAAGAAGGAGAGGGCAAGTAAGATCAGGATGCAAACAATCCCTTCCCCTCCACTTTCCCCTGATGACTGGGATATATCTCTCTCCTAAGTCTCAGGTACCTGTAACTATACCCTCCCACCCCACCCATTTTTTTTTATTGTGATAAAATACATATAACATGAAATTTGCCATTTTAACCATTTTTGTACGTATGGTTCCATATTAAATACATTCATAATGTGAAACCATCACCAGGATCCATCTCCAGAATGCTTTTCATCTTGTAAAACTGAAACTTAATACCCATTAAACACTCCCATTTCCTGCCCCCCACCCCTACCCTCCAAGCCCCAGCAGTCACCATTCTACTTTCTGTCCCTGTGATTTTGACTTAAAACCCAGGTGCCGGGGATCCCTGGGTGGCGCAGCGGTTTGGTGCCTGCCTTTGGCCCAGGGCGCGATCCTGGAGACCCGGGATCGAATCCCACGTCGGGCTCCCGGTGCATGGAGCCTGCTTCTCCCTCTGCCTGTGTCTCTGCCTCTCTGTCTCTCTCTCTGACTATCATAAACAAAACAAAACAAAACAAAAAAACCCAGGTGCCGGTAAGTTTGGGGTGAGAGACCTGGTGAAGCCCTGGATTTACAAGAGACCTGGACAGAGGGAGCAGAAGCAGATGTATTCAGGGTAAGGCTGTCCTCAGTGACATGACAGGAGTAGAAGAGGAGGAAGTGGAGAAAAGTCATCCTGGGGTATGATATAGTCAATGACATGTTCAGAGAATAGTGAATGGTGAAATACGGATCAGAGCGGTCCCCAGAGAAAAATGAGAGTGGGATTGGAGTGGTGTGCAGGGAATAATGAAAATAGGATGAGAACTTTACCCAGGGTAAGGTAAGCCTAGGAGAAAAGTGTATGGAGGTGACAGTACTGATCCCAGGGTGAGAGAAAGAAAATAGCATGTTTGAGCAGGCAGAAGTAGCAAAGGCACAGTGAGAGAAGAATTTTAGGGCAACATGTTTAGGAGATGAGGCCAGGGAGACAAGCAGGTGTCAGATTGTAGAGAGCCTCGTATGTCATGTGAAGGATTTGAGACTTTGTTGTTTTGGCAATGCAGAATCCTTGAAAAGTTTTAAGTAAAGGATAGATATGGTCAAATTTGCTTCTGGTCACTGTGCCCTGTGTTCCCAGGAGATTTGAGGTCAGGAAAGGCCAGACTATGGCAATCTAAGGATTTGAGGCAGATGTTTGCTGGAAACCGCAAGGATCTGGCTTATCTGTCTGTGCTGAGATACCTGAGGGAGGGGTTGGAGTCGCAGGGAAATCACAGAGGCTTTTCTTGGTCAAAAACTAAGAACGTGAGACGCCTGGGTGGCTCAGTGGTTTGGCCCCTGCCTTCGGCCCAGGGTGTGATTCTGGAGACCCGGGATTGAGTCCCATGTTCGGACTCCCTGCATGGAGCTTGCTTCTCTCTCTGTCGGTGTCTCTGCCTCTCTCTGCTTCTCTCATGAATAAATAAAATCTTAAAAAAACAAACAAACACGAAAACCAAAAAACCAAGAACCTCTGCAGTTGCACAGCATCGAGAATGTGCTAAATGCGACTAAATTGTTCACTTTAAAATGGTCTTTAAAAAAATAAAATAAATAAAATCATCACTTTTGGGAGCACCTGGGTGGCTCAGTCAGTTAAACCTCTACCTTCAGCTCAGGTCATGATCTCAGGGTCCTGGGATTGAGCCCACTGAGCAGGGAGCCCACTTCTCCCTCTCCCTTTGCTGCTCCTTCACTTGTGTTCTCTTGCTCTCTCTCAAATAAATAAATAAAATCTTAAAAATAAATATATAAAATGGTCAATTTGGGGGGCGCTTGGGTAGCTTAGTAAGCATCCAGCTCTTGGTTTCAGCTTAGGTCATGATCTCAGGTCATGAGTTTGAGCCCCACATCGGCTCTGCAGTCAGCACAGAGTCTCCTTGGGATTCTTTCCCCCACCCTCTCACCTTCTCTCTAACCTTCCCCCACTCACACTCTCTCTAAAATAAATAACTAAATAAAATCTTTAAAATGGTCAATTTTGTGTTATGTGAATTGTATTTTTTTTTCAATTAAAAAGAGCTTAAAAAACATAAAACCAAGGATATTGTCCTACTTCAGTCTTTCTAGGACTTGGCTGGGGGACTCGACCTCTGTGACTGACTTTCTTCTGCAAGGGCTTGATTTATTGGTGGTAGCACTGGGGAGTCAAGGATGGGACTAGCCACAGCAGGAGGGATGTGAGCCTAAGGCATGTCCTCTTCTTGTCCATCCTTCCTGTTGGCTGGCAGACTCATCTAACAAGTCTGTCTAACCATGGCCCTTCTCTGCTCAGAAGTGTCTGTTGCTTTCCCATTCCCCACAGATTCTAAAATCCAAGCTTTTGATGGAATCTGGTGTTCATGACATTCAGTGATCTGGCTCTTGCTTACTGCCTTTTTAGCAAACATCTGTTTCCATTCCTGCTTTCCATTTTGCTTGAATGTCTTCCTTGTCTAGTAACTCCTCATCCTTCAGTACCCATCTTTAGGGTCACCACTTTTTTGGAAGTCTTCTCTGATTTTCTTGCTCATATGTAGGCAGCCCATTTCCCTGCCTACAGGTGGGCAGCCCGTTTACCATTATTCTTTCATTCTACTTGATATGTCTGTTAGTTATCTCACTGTATTGTGATTGCTTTGTGTATGATTGTTACACAGATTGGGAATTTTTTTAAAAGATAATGGTCCCACTTTGTTTTTTTTTTTTTTTCCTTTATCCCTCACCCAGTATTTTTTTTTTAATAATAATTATTTTTTATTGGTGTTCAATTTACCAACATACAGAATAACACTCAGTGCTCATCCTGTCAAGTGCCCCCCTCAGTGCCCGTCACCCATTCACCCCCACCCCCCGCCCTCCTCCCCTTCCATCACCCCTAGTTCGTTTCCCAGAGTTAGGACTCTATGTTCTGTCTCCCTTTCTGATATTTCCTACCCATTTCTTCTCCCTTCCCTTCTATTCCCTTTCACTATTATTTATATTCCCCAAATGAATGAGAACATACAATGTTTGTCCTTCTCCGATTGACTTACTTCACTCAGCATAATACCTTCCAGTTCTATCCACGTTGAAGCAAATGGTGTATCCCTCACCCAGTATTTCACAAAGACGGTTCTCACTGATTATTTTAGAGACATTCTTTTTTTTTTTTTTAAGATTTTATATTTTATTCATTTATTCATGAGAAACAGAGAGAGGGAGAGAGAGAGGGAGAGAGAGAGGGGCAGAGACACAGGCAGAGGGAAAAGCAGGCTCCATGCAAGGAGCCTGATGTGGGACTCGATCCTGGGACTCCAAGATCACACCCTGGGCCAAAGGCAGGCACCAAACTGCTGAGCTACCCAGGGATCCCCTTTAGAGACATTCTTATTTCTACACCATAAAGACTCCATCACAAACTGCAAATAATATGCTATGTTGGTATTGGTCTATGTAGTGATGCTAATGGGAGGCATCATCTGTAACTGTCTTGCATTTCTTTTCTTCCCACCCTAGCCAACAGGTTCCATGGAACAGTAACTGCAGAACTCAGGGCTTAGAAATTAGTTCTTTGTTTCATCGGGGGGGGGGGGGGGGGGGGGGGGCGGGCGAGGGGGCGGAAGGAGTATCTGAAGTGAGTGTAAATGGCAGAGGCTCTTGTCTTTGTCAGTATTGGCAAAATACTTTGCCATTCTTTTTTTTAATGATAGAGCACTTGAGTTTTAGTGGGCATATATCAACCTTTTATAACTCTTTTGCAACTAAATGTGGCCACATGCCCAACTTTGAATCAGTGGAATCTAAGTGAAAGTGGTCTATTTACCACTTTTGGGGTCATCTTAGAAAGAGTGGCTGAGTGTTTCTTTTGTTCTTTTTCTTTTCCTGTCAGCTGGGGTATAATGAGAGCTACAGCACTTTTTGGTCCCAGAGATGGCAGCTTCATATTGAGTGAGGATGGCAAAGTTCTACTCTCTGCCTCACACTGCTCACTGCTAAGCTATAATGTGAGAGAGAAATAAACTCCCCTTTGGTGTAATCTACTCTGAATTGGGGTCTCTTAGATACAGCAGCTTTAGCTGCCCCCTCACTGATACAGGGAGGCATTGGGTTACTGTAGTCTCAGGTTGCTCCTTCCTGCTGCTCCTGGATGTCTCTTAGCCTATGTACTGGGTTCCTTACTGTTTCTTGCCTCTTAGCTCTATTTCCTGTTACTCAGATGGTTCCCTGAGTTGTCTCATGTACTTAAAAAAATTTGTTGTGGTGAAGGTCATATCATTATAAAATTAACCATTGTAAATTGAACAATTCAGGGGGCATTCGGTATATTCATAATTTTTTGTAACCACCACCTCTATCCAGCTGCAAAACATTTCCATTACTCCAGTGTAAAACACCTTACCTGTTAAGCAGTTTCTTCCCATTTCCCCTTCCCTCTGGCAGCCATCAGTCTATACTCTTTCTGTAGATTTAATTATTCTGGGTATTTCATATACATGGAATCATACAATATGTAGACTTTTGTGTCTAACTTCTTTAATATAGCATAATATTTTGGAGGTTTGTCCATAGTGTAGCATTTGTCAGTACATCATTTTTTTAAAAGATTTTATTTATTTATTCATGACAGACACACAGAGAGAGAGAGAGAGAGAGGCAGAGACACAGACAGAGGGAGAAACAGGCTCCCTGCAAGGATCCCAACTTAAGACTTGATCCCGGACCCCGGGATCAGGCTCTGAGCCAAAGGCAGATACTCAACTGCTGAGCCACCCAGGCATCCCAGTACATCATTTTTTTTAAGTTTTTTTTTTCTTATTATAGAGAAGTATATAATGTAAAATTTGACATTTTAACTATTTATTTATTTATTTAAAAGATTTTACTTATTTATTCATAGAGACAGAGAGAGAGGCAGAGGGAGAAGCAGGCTCCATGCAGGGAGCCTGATGTGGGACTCGATCCCAGGTCCCCAGGATCACACCCCAGGCTGCAGGCGGTGCCAAACCGCTGCGCCACCAGGGCTGCCCTATTTTTTAATTTAAATTCAATTAGCCAGGGATCCCTGGGTGGCGCAGCGGTTTGGTGCCTGCCTTTGGCCCGGGGCGCGATCCTGGAGACCCGGGATCGAATCCCACGTCGGGCTACCGGTGCATGGAGCCTGCTTCTCCCTCTGCCTATGTCTCTGCTTCTCTCTCTCTCACTGTGTGCCTATCATAAAATAAATAAAATTAAAAAAAAAATAAAAATAAATAAATAAATTCAATTAGCCAACATAAATTACATCATTCATTTCAGATATAGAGTTCAGTAATTCATCAATTGTATATAACACCCAGTGCTCATTACATCATGTGCCCTCCTTAATGCCCATCACCCAATTATCCCATCCCCTCACTCATCTCTCCTCCAGCGACCCTCAGTTTGTTTCATGTAGTTAAGAGTCTCTCAAAGTTTTTCTTCCTCCCTTCTCCTATGATTCTCTATGCTGTTTCTTATATTCCACATATGAGTGAAACCATATGTGAAACCGTAATCATCTTTTTCTGACTTATTTCATCCAGCAAAAATACCCTCCAGGTCCATCCATGTCAATTTAAGATTTCATCCTTTCTGATGACTAATATTCATACACACACACATACACACACACACACACCACATCTTCTTTATCCTTTCGTTTGTTGATGGTGTATCAGCTCTTTCCACAGCTTGGCTATTGTGGACATTGCTGCTATAAACATTGGGGTGCATGTGCCCCTTCAGATCAATACATTTGTTTCTTATGGGTAAATACCTAGTAGTACAATTCTTGGGTTTAGGGTAGTTCCTATTTTTAACTTCTTGAGAAACCTCCATACTGTTTTCCAGAGTGGCTGTACCAGCTAGTCTTCTCACCAACAGTGTGTAAGAGGGTCTGCCTTTCTCCCCATCCTTGCCAACATTTGTTTACTGATTTGTTAATTTTAGCCATTCTAATTGGTACCTCATTATGGTTTTGATCTGAATTTCCCTGATGCCGCATCCTTTCTTTATTAAAACTTTCCATAGTGAGGGATAGAGGGATCATACCTCAATATCCTAAAAGCTGTCTATGAAAATCCCAAAGCAAATGTCATTCTCAATGTGGAAAAACTGCGAGCTTTTCCCCTAAGGTCAGGAACACGACAGGGATGTCCACTCTCACCACTGTTGTTCAACATAGTACTGGAAGTCCTAGCCTCAGAATCAGATAAGAGGGAGGAATAGAAGACGTTCAAATTGGCAAAGAAGAAGTCAAACTCTCATTCTTTGCAGATGACATTATATTTTATGTGGAAAACCCAAAAGACTCCACCCCAAAATTGCTAGAACTCATAACAGGAATTCAGCAATGTGGCAGGATATAAAATCATTGCACAGAAATCAGTTGCATTTCTATATATTAACAATGAGACAGAAGAAAGAGAAATTAAGGAATTGATCCCATTTTAACCACTTTAAAGTATATAATTCTGTGGCAATAATTACATTCACTGTGTTACACAACCATTGCCACTGTTGCCAAAACCTTTTCATCATTCCAAAAGAAACTCTAACACATTAAGCAATAACTCCCCATTACCCCCTTCCCCTCAGCTCCTGTTAAATTCTAATCTGCTTTTGGGATGCCTGGGTGGCTCAGTGGTTGAGTGTCTGCCTTCAGCTCAGGGTGTGTTGCCTGGGTCCTGAGATTGAGTCCCGCATCAGGCTCCCCTCAGTGAGCCTGCTTCTCCCTCTACCTATGTTTCTGTGTTTCTCATGAATAAATAAATAAAATCTTTAAAAAATTCTCATCTACTTTCTATCTCTACGAGTTTGCTTATTCTAGATATTTCATATTTCCTCTGTTTTATATAAGATCATCGAGTATTTTTCCTTTTGTGTGTGGCTTATTTCACTTAGCATAATGTTCATAAAGTTCATCCATGTTGTGGTATGTATCAGACAACTTCATGCCTCTTTATGGCCAGTATTATATTGTATGATATTAGAATACACACACACACACACACACACACACACATTCCACAATTGTTTATCCATTCATCTGGTGGTAGACACTAGACATGAGCTGTTTCTACCTTTTGGCTCTTAGGAGTAGTGCAGACATAGACATGCATGTACATGTACTTATTTGAGTACTAGTTCTTTTTTTTTTTTTAAAATAGGCTCCATGCCCAACATGGGGATCAAACTCATGACCTGAGATCAAGAAATATATGTTCTACTGGCTGAGCCAGCTGAGTACCCCTGAGTACCAGTTTTTAATTCTTTTGGCTACAAAATAAAAAAAAAAAAAATTAAAAAAAAAAAAAAAGGGATCCCTGGGTGGCGCAGTGGTTTGGCGCCTGCCTTTGGCCCAGGGCGCGATCCTGGAGACCCGGGATCGAATCCCACATCGGGCTCCCGGTGCATGGAGCCTGCTTCTCCCTCTGCCTGTGTCTCTGCCTCTCTCTCTCTCTCTCTCTGTGACTATCATAAATAAAAAATAAAAAAAAAAAAATTAAAAAAAAATTCTTTTGGCTACATACAGGACCTAGGAGTAGAATTTTGATTAAAGTATAATTCTGAAAAAAAAAAAAATAAAGTATAATTCTGTATTTAACTGTTTTAGGAACCACCCAAACTGTTTTCCACAGAAGCTGCACCATTTTACATTCCTACCAGCAGTGTGTAAGTGTTCCATTTGGCCATACCTTTGCCATTACTAGTTATTTTTCATTCATTTGTTTTAATTACACTTATTCTAGTGAGTGGGACATGGTATCTTATTATGTGTGTGTGTGTGTGTGTTTAAAGGATTTAAAAAATTTTTAAGTACAATCTACTCCCCAATGTGGGGCTTGAACTCATGACCCCAAGATCAGGAGTTGCATGCCCTACAGACTGAGCCAGCCAGTCACCCCTCATTGTAGTTTGGTTTGCATTTCCCTAATGATTATGATGTCAAGCATCTTTTCATGTACTTATTGGCCATGTGTATGTCTTCTTTGGAGAAATGTCTATTCAAGTTGGTTTATTTAAAATTGGTTTGTCTTTTTATTGTTGAGTGGTTAAAATTCTTCATATTTCTGAATACTAGACCATTATCAGCTTTATGATTTGCAAATCTTCCTTCCCATTCTGTAGATTGACTTTTCACTTTCTTGATAATGTCTTTGGCATACAATCATTTTTAATTATTATAGAGTCCCATGTATCTATTTTTTCTTTTGTTGCTCATACTTCTAGTGTCATATCTAAGAATTCATTGCCAAATTTAAGGTAATGAAAACTGTCTCTATGTTTTCTTCTAAGAGTTTTATGGTTTTACCTGTTATATTTAGGTTGTTGATTCATTTTGAGTTAATATTTGTATAAGATATGAGCCTAGGAGCACCTGGATGGTTCAGTCTGTTTAATGTCTGACTCTTGATTTCAGCTCAGGTCATGATGTCAGGGTTGGCTTGTGCTGGGCTTGGAGTCTGCTTAAGATTCTCCCTTTCCCTCTGCCCCTCCCCACTCATGCTCTATCTCTTAAAAAAATAAAAAAAAAAGATGTGAGTCTCATGTACTTTTAAATCCTTGACTGAATGCTATTGGGATTTTTGCAGTCAGTAATGATTTTTAGGTTTCCATATCCCAGTAGATACAGAAGTTGTGTTAGCTGCTGTTGGCTGAAGTGCAACTTTTCACCAGGGCTGCATCTTAGAGCACATTGCTTCCTTCTCTGATGCTATCTTACTGATGTGCATTTAATTTGTGTAGGGCTACATTGAGAGTAAGGCCACTGCTGTTTTATGGCTGCCAGTCAGTTGATTGACACACCCTCTCGTACATGCAGTGGGATGCTGTGCCATGGGCTTGTCTGTATCTTAGACCATGCAGAAAGGGGAGACCAGAGCCTGAAGAAAGCAAGGCAAAGCTGCCAGGAGTCAGGGGAATAATACTGTCAGGTAGCAAGTCTGTACTGAGCCCAGTCAGGCTCCTAGACCTGCATATGTCTTTTTGAGAACTGTGTAAAGCAGTAATGAGTAGCAAAAAAGATGTAATTTGGAGACAGAAGCCTTGATTTCAAATTGGATGACTTTTGGTTAGTCACTTCTCTCTGAATTTCAATGTCTGCAGATAAACAGTGTGAATATTGACTTCCTAGGGTTGTTTTGGCTTTGAAGATCAGGTGAGATTATCAATGGGAAGGTGATTTGGGAACGGTAAAATGCTGTGTACCTTTAGGAATATAATGGGGAGTCAAGAAGAGACTAATTCTTCTGGGAGTTGTGTTTTTTTTTTTTTTTCTTGCTTGTTTTTTAAGATTGTCCCTTTCTATGATTTACAGCAAAGATTTGAGGCTTATTGGCTAGATGCATGTTTTTCAGTTTTTAAAATAAATTTAATGTTTTTCAGTTTTTAAAAAATAATTTTACATTTGTTGTGACTCTGTCTTTTTATGAGGGCCAGAAATACAACTCAGGCTGACTTAAGCAAGTGAGGGACTTACTGACCCAAGTAACTCAAGATTTGAAGTCTATTTACCTTTAGAAACAGCAGGGACTCGAATGATGTCATTTGGACCTAATCTCTCTTCCTTTGGTTCTACTTTTCTTTGTTTTGGTGTCATTCTTAGGCAGGCTCCACCCATGCAGTGGCAAAGATTGATATCAGCTTTGGGTGTGCATTTTACTAGCTAAGCAACCGCTACTGGAAGATAATACCTCTTTCCTGATGGTGCTGGCAGTCCTGGGTATGATTTTGGTGGGGGTCATGTGTCCACCCTACAGTAATCACACAAGAATGCTGAACTTTCATCAGCCAACGGAGTTACATTTTTTCTACTATGGAACCCAGGGGTCAGAGTAGGCTCCCCTGGAACCACGTGGGCTGACAGCAGTGGTCTCCCAAGGGAAGAGCAAACTGCATTTACCTGAGGAAGGGCTTGGAAGGCAGGGAGATAGGTAAATCAGCAAAATTCACAGACGTTCACTACAAAAAAAGAAATGTGGGGATCCCTGGGTGGCGCAGCGGTTTGGCGCCTGCCTTTGGCCCAGGGCGCGATCCTGGAGACCCGGGATCGAATCCCACATCAGGCTCCCAGTGCATGGAGCCTGCTTCTCCCTCCGCCTGTGTCTCTGCCTCTCTCTCTCTCTCTCTCTGTGACTATCATAAATAAATTAAAAAAAAAAAAAAAAAAAAGAAATGTGTTTCCAGTACTTAAAACTCAACCAAATTGAGCTGCTCTGCTTGAAGAAGTAGATACTGCCAAGGAACTTGGGTGAGAGGGGAGGTATGCACCCTCTGATGATTTTGAAAACCTCTGGACAGTTTATCCAATAAATATTTGTTTGAAGTGGGATAATCCTTGAATCCTTTCTTCCTATCTTTCTGGCCTTCTGTAGAAGAGATTGTATTTTCCCTCCAATCAGGGAGAGTGAGGTGAGTAACAGAGCCAGTTGTTGCTTGGAGCTGAAGATGCCAAAGACCATTTTTAGGTCTGACACCAAATTGCTTTAATTGAAGAAGCCACAAGGCTTTCAAATTTAAATAGGGACTCAGCCGGAAGGAGTCACTTGATTATGTATTGGTTATGTGAGTGTTTAATTAATTAATTAATTTAGAGATAAAATATATTGAACATAAAATTTGCCACTTTAAAGCATACAGTTCAGTGTTTGTTTTTTTTCTTTCTTTTCACCATGTGGTGCAAACCATCACCACTGTCTAATTCCAGAACATTTCATCATCCCCAAAAGAAACTCCACTACCCATTAAGCAGTCCCTCCCTATTCTCTAGCTGTTGACAACCCACTCTTTGTCTCTGTGGATTTGCCTGTTCTGGACATTTCATATGAATGGAATCATGTCTGGCTTCTTTCATTTAGTACCATACTAATATATATTTATCTTATTACTTTCTTATGATGCTTTTTAGAAGTAGAATTATCCCACAGATCTACCAACTAGTCATTTCTTCTGTCCTCAAATGTGTGCTTGGGATGGACATACCTAACAGTTGGAGGAGCATTCACCTCAGATCCTTGACCTGCAGACAAGAGCTATCATAGTGGGGAAGGCCAAGTGGAAGCCTTTGAAACTGGTGCCTGTCCCCGCCAGGATAGTGAATCAAAACCAATGAATAGTGAATCAAAACCTCACATTCTGTGAGGGATGGGGGGGGATTAGTGCTACCCTTAAGTATCTTAAAAATGCAGGGCTAGTGGTCCCTCTTAAATTGGCATTTAATTCATTGTCTGCCTTCCTACAAAACTGGATGGATCCTGGAGAATGTAGACTTCAGCAGTTCAACTGAATAGCCCTAATTATGATTGCTGGGGTGCATATTGCATCTTTGCTAGACCACATTAATATGTGCATGTTGATTTGGTGAATGCATTCTTTTTCTATCTCAGGCAGAAAAAAGGATCAAAACCAGTTTGTATTCCGTGGAACAGATACCAGTATCCCTTTATAGTTTTGCCCCTTCCTATGTAAACACTTCCACTACTGTACTCCATGTCCTTATCTAGTCAGAAGAAACCTGGACCGCCTGGCCATTTCATAGAACATCACTTTGATCTATTATGTTCATGACATCATACTTTAATAATTATGAGCAAGATGAGGTTAGTACTTGGAGGCCTTGGTAAGATATATGTGCTCCACAGTGCGTTATGTCACATTCTTTGCCAAAGTGGTTGTATTTGTTTTTAAAATATGTCCACAAATTGTTTGATACTCATCCTATCAAGAGGTAGAGCCCAATTCCCCTCCTCTTGAATAAGCTGGACCCTGGCAACTTGAATCTAGCAAATAGAATGAAATGAAAGTGATGGTGGATGACTTTGGCGACAACTCATAAGAGGTACTACAGTTTATCTCTTTGTCTCTTGGATTACTCACTCTGGGAGAAGCACACCAATAGATTGTGAAGACACTCAAACAGCCTGTGGAAAAGCTGACATGGAGAAGAACTGAGGCTTCCTGATAACATCCAGCACTAATTTGCTAGGAGCATGAGAGAGCCATCTCAGAAACAAGTCCTCTTGTCCCAGTCCAGTCTTCAGTGACCATAGCCCTTCATAAACCTTTATGAGAGACCTGAGCCAGAACAACCGGTTAAAGCAGTTGCTGGTTCCTGACTCTCAGAAATTGTGTGAGATAATAAATGTTTACTGTTTTAAGCATCATAGTTTTGGGGTAATTTGTTATGCAGCAATAGGTACTTATACACAGCCCTGCAAGCTGTATATGAGAATTCCAATTGTTGGATATCCTTTTTTAACAGCTAGTATTTCCCTATTTTTTTCATTTCAGCCCTTCTGGTTAATGTATAATATTACTGCATTGTAGGTTTTTTTTTTCTAAGATTTTATTTATTTATTCATGAGAGACACAGAGAGAGAGGGAGGCAGAGACACAGGCAGAGGGAGAAGCAGGCTCCATGCAGGGAGCCCGATGCGGAACTCAATCCTGGGACTCCAGGATCACGCCCTGCGCTGAAGGCAGATGCTCAACTGCTGAGCCACCCAGGTGTCCCTGCATTGTGGTTTTGTGTTTCCCCAGTGACTAATGAAGTAGACATCTTTTTATTAATAAATATATGAATAATATATACATGTGACAAATATGTATATACGATTTATATGATAAGTCCAGACAATGTGTGTGTGATATATATACACATTTATCATGTCTTTAAATATATCTGCACATACACATAAACACTGTCTGGATTTACTATTTTGTGAAGTGTTTAGGTTTTCTACCCATTTTTTATTGTGTTGCTTGTCCTTTTCTTATTGGTTTGTTGGAGTTCTTTATTTGTTATGGAACATACGAGTTCTATGTATTATGAATATCTTTCCTCAGTTTATCAACTTTTTCCTTTATGATTAGCCCATTTTATGTTCTTTTAAAGAAAACTTTGCCTACTCCAAGATCAGGAAGCTATTCTACTATTTTCTCACTCATAAGCTTTATTTTTTCATTACTTTCATATAGATCTGTAGTATATGAAATTACTTTTTTTAGGTATGTTGTGAGGTAGTGAAGGTACATCCCCCTGCCCCTCACCCCAGTATAGTTATCCAGTTGATCTCACACCATTTATCAACAGGATTAATTTTTACCTTCTGTAATGTAGTTCCCTTTATTATAAGTCAAGTGACAATTATGTGTGGGTCTCTTTTGGATTCTCTGTTGTATTCCATTGGTCATTTTGTATCCTTGCACTAATTCCACGTTGTCTTAATTATTATTATAATAGGTCTTGATATTTGGTAGTTAAGTCTATCATCTTGTTCTTCAGGACTGCCTTGCCTGTACTTGGTCTTTTGTGTTGCTATATGAATTTTATTTATTTATTTACTTATATTTTTAAAATTTATTTTTTAGTTTTTAAAAAATATTTATTTATTCATAAGGGGGACAGATTGAGGCAGAGAAATAGGCAGAGGGAGAAACAGGCTCCCTAGGGAGCCTAATGTGGGATTGGATCCTCCTGGAACTCCGGGATCATGCCCTGAGCTGAAGGCAGACACTCAACCGCTGAGCCACCCAGGCATCCCTTTACTTATTTATTTTTTAAAAAGGTTTTATTTATTTATTTGAGAGACAGCGTGAGCTCATGAGCATGCACATGAGTAGGAGGGAGGGGCAGAAGCAGAGGGAAAAGCAGACTCCCCGTTGAGCAGGAAGCCTGATGCTGGGCTCTGTCCCAGGACCCTGAGATCATGACCTGAGCTGAAGGCAGACACTTAACTGAGTGAGCCACCCAGGTGCCCCATATGAATTTTAGAATCAGTTTATCAATTTCTATTAAGAAAAAAAAAACCTGTTAGAAACTTCACTGGGTTTGCATTGAATCTGTATATTAATTTGGGAGGATTGACATTTTAGCTAGATATAGTCTTCCAATTCATGAACATGATATGTCTTTCCATTTATTTAGATCTTTAAAGTTATTTTTTCTGTAATAATCTGTAAGTTTCCTTCTGGTAGCCCTTCCATACCCTTCTCCCCTGCCCCCAGGATTTAGCCTATTTTTGACACAATAATAAATGGTACTGCTAAATTTTAGAAGTCTTAATATTATTTCTTTTAGAGAGAGGAGAGGGGCAGAGGAAGAGGGAGAGAGACTCTTAAGCAGGCTCCACTCCTAGTGTGGAGCCCCTTGATCTCACAACCCCGGGATTATGTAAAAGTCTTATTATTTTTTTTAATTTTTAAAAAAGATTTTATTCATTTACTTGAGAGAGAGAAAGAGCATGAGCAGGAGGTAGAGGGAGAAGCATACTCCTCACTGAGCAGGGAGCCCGACATGGGGCTAGATCCTTGGACCCTGGGATCATGACCTGAGCTGAAGGCAGATGCTTAGCCGACTGAACTACTTGGGTGCCCCCAAAGTCCTATTTTTTAAAATAAAGTAAACCATTTCAGTGAAATCTTGTAGCATTTATACTTCCATTTTTAATTTCTTGCTTAAGAATGACATGGGGGTGGGAGTGTCTGCTTAATGGGGAGCCTGCTTTTCCCTCTCCTTCTGCTGTTTCCCCTGCTTATGCACACACACTCTCTCAAATAAATAAGTAAAATCTTAAAAAAAAAAAATTAAAAAAAAAGAAAAGAATGACTCAGGGAAGAATTCCATGCATAGTGCTGTTTCTTTATCCCTACCCAGAATCCTTTTAAATTTCTAGTTAAATCAGTAGATATACTTAAGTTGTTTTTCAAAAAAACCTTATTTTTTTATTTAAAATAAAATTTTATTTTATTTTTAGTTTTTAAAGATTTTATTGATTTATTTGAGATAGAAAGCATGAGTGGGTGTGGGTGCATCAGGAAAAGAAGACTCCCTGTTGAGCAGAGAGTTGGCTCAATCTCAGAATCCTGAGATCACAACCTCAGCTGAAGACAGATGCTCAACTGATTGAGCCCCCAGGCACCCCAAAACTTTAATAAAAGAAGTCTTACACTGTAGAGGATATTTTTTCTCTTACACATTTTCCCTTTAGTGGCCCTTAAAAGGCAGTTCCTTTTATATTTTAGTGTTTAACAGAATGTCACAAATTCTTTAACTGGAACATGAAAGAGAATTTATATCCTATATAGCAAATCTCCTATGCTCCATAATTTGTAGTGCTTTTTAAAAATCTTTGTTCAAACAGCATTTCCTAACAAATGAGTGCAGTTTGAAAAATAGAAAAATACTGCTTTTCATGTGCTATTTAATCTTATTTTTTACTGCAGCAAGAAGGAGATAGTGTTTCACAATGATATGTGCCTTTGGTTTTCTCACTATTGAGCAGGAAACCTATAAAGAGACTTCTTAACTAGATTGAGTATCTTTGAATTTTAATTTTTTTAATTTAATTTTAATTTTATTTTATTTATGATAGTCACACACAGAGAGAGAGGCAGAGACACAGGCAGAGGGAGAAGCAGGCTCCATGCACTGGGAGCCCGACGTGGGATTCGATTTCGGGTCTCTAGGATCGCGCCCTGGGCCAAAGGCAGGCGCCAAACCACTGCGCCACCCAGGGATCCCATCTTTGAATTTTAAACATCACAGAAAATATATAGAAATTTATCTGTAGATTTATTTTTAGGTATATTTTTAATCATGATAGCTTCATTTCATTATTTAATACAAGGGTCAGCAAGTTATGCCACTTCTATAAATAAATTTTTATTGGAATTCAGCCATATTCATTTGTTTACATATTACCTGTGGCTACTTTTATACTCTAATGGCAAAGTAATTTAGTCACAATGGAAAATATATGGCCTGGGGTGCCTAGATGGCTCAGTTTGTGAGACATGGGACTCTTAATTTAAGCTCAGTTCATGATCTCAGGCCAAGAGATCCGCCCTTAGTCTGGCTCAGCAGTCAAGGCACTCAACCAAGAGTCTGCCTGAGATTTTCTCTCCCTGTCCCTCCCTGAAGCATGTACCCATGTTCCTTTCTCTTTCAAAGAAATAAATAACTCTTTTTTTTTTAAAGTGTTCTTTGAGCCTAAAATATTTACTGTCTGGCCCTTCACAGAAAATATTTACCAACTCTGATTTAATATACCAAGGCACAGTATACACTAAGGATGCAGTTCATTGTTAATAATAAATGTAAATCCATATTTTAAGTAGTCTCTTGATAACTTTGAATTTTTTTGGACAACTTATTGTTTGAAGCAATTAGATTGTTTTTACCCTATAATGCAGCTTATAGAAAAGTTATATTAGGGGGGGTGCCTGGGTGGCTTGGTTGGTTAAATGTCTGCCTTTGGCTCGGGTCGTGATCCCAGGGTCCTGGGATTGAGCCCTGCATTGGGCTCCCTGCTTGGTGAAAAGCCAGCTTCTCCCTTTCCCTCTGCTGCTCCTCTACTTGTGTTCTCTCTCTCTCTCTCTCTCTCTCTGTCAAATAAGTAAATAAAATCTTAAAAAAAAAAAGTAAAAGGAGAAAAAAGTTATACTAGGAATAGAAGGGCGAGCTTTGTTACTTTCCTATTATTTGTTTGTAATTTTAATATTATCTTTAATCTGAGGATTTTTATTATTTATTTATTTATAAAGATTTTATTTATTTGAGAGAGAAAGTCAGAGAGAGAACATCAGCAGAGGGAGCAGCAGTGGGAGAGGGAGAAGCAGGCTCCCTGCCAAGCAGAGAGCCCAACATGGGGCTTGATCCCAGGACCCTGGGATCATGACCTGTGCCGAAGGCAGACTAACCGACTGACCGACCCAGACTCCTCATATTGTTTTTTATTTTTGTTTACTTATTTGCAAGAGTCCCTTAAAAATCATTTATTTATGTGGTTGAAAGTTGGTTTGGTTGGGAAAAAAATAAAAACCATAATACCTAAGTTCATTTAATCAGATTTGTATTAACTGTCCTAGTATCCTAAAAGCAAAAATGAGTGACTGCAAACACTTGATGCTCTCCCTCAGACGCCACGGAGTTCCCCTTCTAGCCTCAGGTCATCTTGTATGTGGTAAGTGATATGGAAACATCTGATAGACTCAGAGAGGGCATCATCCTTAGTTTGTACAGTTAATATTGATAAAGAATAATTCTTCTATTTTAAGATTAAAAACAAATATAAAAGTTTTCATTTTTCTTTCTGTACTTTGGAAAGTCTTGTGCAACCCATTTTCGGGATGACTATCTTAATATATATTATTTGTATAAATTCATTCTGAATGTAGACATGATTTCTGAATATAAAATGTTTGTACCATAATATAACTCTAAGTTTAGTAAAGACTATCTTGTGTGGATAGTGCTACCAGCAGCTGAAGTTACAGAATCTGGAAGCCGAGCAGAGTCTCACTGAGATGTTTCATCTGTTCTTATCATGTGCGAGCACCTCTTTTCCAGTAAGATTTTGTGTCTGCAGCTAATTTTATTAAGAATTTAACCTTAGAGGGGTGCTTGGGTTGTTCAGGTGGTTAAGCATCTGCCTTTGGCTCAGGTCATGATGCCAGGGTCCAGGGATGGAGCCCAATGTTAGGCTTCCTGCTCATTGGGAAGTCTGTTTCTTCTTCTCCCTTGGCCTGCCACTCCCCCTGCTTGAGCTTTCTCTCTCTCTCTCAAATGAATAAATAAAAAAAATCTTAAAAAAAAATTTAACCTTAAAATGGAGGACATAGGACCATGTCTTCTTGTTAGTCTGTAACCCATCAGAAATACTGCAGTGAGCAAAACCATCAGTTTGCAGGCTTCATTCATTGGGGATTTACTTTGTGGAGTTAACAAAAGTTTAAATATGGAGTCATACTACCTGGTTTCAAATTCTGAACTTTTTGTTTTATTAGCTGAATATTCTTAGACAATTTTACTTTAATCTCTCTATGTCTCAGTTTCCTCTTATGTTAAATGGAGAGGATAGTATCCAGTTTGTAAGGTTGTTATGAAAAATCAGTTATTCTTTATAAAGTGCCTAGAATAGTATCTGGCACATGTGAAATGCTCAATTGAATATTTGTCAGTATTTCATTTTTTGAAGGTTCAGATTTTGTCAGTACTCTGAGAATATTTATTTTTCTGAGTAGACTTTCTTAACCAGATTCATGAGACTGACCTATAAAACAAGAACACCGGGATCCCTGGGTGGCCCAGCGGTTTAGCGCCTGCCTTTGGCCCAGGGCTTGATCCTGGAGACCCGGGATCGAATCCCACGTCGGGCTCCTGGTGCGTGGAGCCTGCTTCTCCCTCTGCCTGTGTCTCTGCCTCTCTCTCTCTCTCACTGTGTGACTATCATAAATAAATAAAAATTAAAAAAAAAATAAAACAAGAACAACAATTTTTAATTTTACTTCGAGAAATAGAACTATCACATATACTGGATTGCCTCTTGGTGGGACCAGTGCCTTTTCTCCCGTTGGGTGGCACCATGGAACACCAAATCCTAATCAGAATGGTTATGGTGAACATAGAATCTGAATTGGCATTAGTTAGATGAATGCAGTGTTTTGTGTATAATGTTAAAGTGACTAAAATGAATCTTTACTACCCTTTTAAGAATTTCTTCACTTAAAATGCCATTTACTTTCAGCCTCTTTTTTAAAAAAATATTTTATTTATTTATTCATATGAGAGGGAGAGGTGGGGAGAGACACAGGCAGTGGGAGAAGCAGGTCCATGTAGGGAGCCTGACGCGGGACTTGATCCTGGAGCTCCAGGATCAGGTCCTGGGTTGGAGGCTGTGCTAAACCACTGAGCCACCAAGGGTGCCCTACTTTCAGCCTCTTTCGTCACTTGCCATAGGTTCTTTAGTTCTGATGCACTCACTGTGGACTTTGACTCTGAAGAGCTGGTGACGTGAAGCAGCAGGCTGCAGAGGTGGTGGTGTTACAGTGGCTGTGTTATGGAGGGTAGCAGTAGTAGAGGCAAATAGTAGTACACTGGTTATGTTATGGAGGCTAGCAGTAGTGGAGTGTATGGAAATTGGCAGTTAGCACTCACTTGGCTTATCTGTGCTCTGTGGAGTAGTGGAGTAGTGGATCATGAAGTGTGCTGACAGACTAGTTCTGCCACTTGATTTTAAGCATTGTTTTTGGCATCTGTCTGGTTTTCCACTTTTCCAGATGAATCTGAGCTTCCCTCTTTTTTCTTCTATTTTTGAGATTTTATTTATTTATTCATGAGAGACAGAGAGAGAGGCAGAAACACAGGGAGAGGCAGAAGCAGGCTGCATGCAGGGAGCCTGACGTGGGACTTCATCCCAGGACCTCAGGATCACACCCTGAGCCGAAGGCAGATGGTCAACCACTGAGCCACTCAGGTGCTCCTGAGCTTCTCTTTTATTATTTATTTATTTATTTATTTATTTATTTATTTATTTTTATTTATTTATTTATTTAATTTTTAAAAGGTTTTATTTATTTATTCATGAGAGACACACGAGAGAGAGGCAGAGACACAGGCAGAGGGAGAAGCAGGCTCCATGCAGGGAACCCAATGTGGGACTTGATCCCGGGACTCCCGGATCCTGCCCTGAGCCAAAGGCAGATGCTCAACCACTGAGCCACCCAGGCGTCCCTGAGCTTCTCTTTTAATAAGTTATTTTTCTGCTTAGACTAGCCAGAATTGGTTTTGGTTGTGAACTTACAAACTAAGTTATTCTTGCAGCTAGGAACCCTGGGTGATCCAGAGGCTACAAAAGCCTGATGCAGTCACCTCACAGTAGGGATATCGAGGTCAGGGGAAGGCAACTGGAATGTTGAATTTTGTTGGTTCCCTCTCTCCCTGAGAGTGTTAGAACCACTGTATTCCCAGGGCCTAGAATTGTGCTTGGCATATAGCAGGTGCTCAGTAAACCTTTGTGGAAGGAATGAATGATGAGCTTTTTCTATCAGTGAATCCAGTTGTGTGTCAGCCAACGTGTATCTGTGAGTATCTGTGACTTTACTTTTTCTCAGCTGCCGTAGCTGATCAACCTCCCTGATAAAGTACACATTTTTTCTTTAGATATGTTAATGCACATGTAATCCTGGCTTGAGGACTATTCTATCTTTTAAACTCACTTGGTTTATCTGCTCTGTGGATTTTTTAGTTTAGCCCTGGAATTGTGTGATTGTGGTGTGTGTGTGTGTGTGTGTGTGTGTGTGTGTGTGTGTGTAGAAGGGTACCTCACAGAGCCCCAAAGTGCTCATAAGACCTTGACTCCCTTCCTGGTATCACAGCTTACTTGTCATTTCAGCTTACTTGTCATTTTGGAAGCTATCACTTTTTTTTTTTTTAAAGATTTTATTTATTCATTCATGATAGAGAGAGAGAGAGAGAGAGAGAGAGAGAGAGAGGCAGAGACACAGGCAGAGGGAGAAGCAGGCTCCACGCAGGGAGCCCGATGTGGGACTCGACCCCGGGACTCCGGGATCATGCCTGGGCCAAAGGCAGGCACTTAAACCGCTGAGCCACCCAGGCTGCCCAGAAGCTATCACTTCTTGAGTCTTCCTCATGAAGCTTGTTGGTGGAATAAAGAAAAGACCATATACCCATAGACAGTTGCATGCACACACACACACAAATACTGAACTATATATGAACCTCAGTTTTGCCACCTAATAACTTATGACCATTGGTAAGTTTTATACAGATATCCTGTTTTGCTTTTCCTCTGATGCTGTCTCTAAGATTGGGAAAGACAGGAAATACAGGCCCTTTATTTCCTCTTTTGTTTTAAAGCAGGCAGACTTCTGCTTCAGGTCTGCCCTTTAAGGAACTGTATGGGAATTAGCACCCATGTTTTGATGCTATGAGGTCATTTGCTTATGTTTACGTAACCCCTTCCTGGGTGCTGTGAGATGATGACCTTCTGAGGCTGGAGGTGCTAGATTTTTGAGAAGTTGGGATGGTTTGTTTTTGGTTCATCCAGTTCTTGCCTCTCTTCTTGGTGGAGTGGCTGAGGCTGGTGGTGTAGGGCAGTACACCTGAGATCCTTCTCTCTTTGGGTTCTCATAAATCAGGGCTGGGACTTTGAGATGAAGTTCTGTGAGCATGCTAATAAAGACATAGGCATCATCTGGCTTAGCCGTCTTGAATTTCAGGTGTAGACAGAAGCCTAGAGAGCAGTGACTTGTCTAAGGTGATACAGTCAATTAAGAATAGAATATCTGAAGATATTTCCAAGGGCACATTGATATCCCTGCAAAGGCTAAGCTCCATCAGAGGCCCACTGTGCATAAAGCTAGCTTTGGGGATGGGGAGGGATTTATTCTGTGGTTTCCTTTCCTACATCTTGTCAAGAGTCAACACCTCACCTCTAGTTGCTTTGGTTTGTTCCCACATTTCATTATTTAGAGTGGACCTCCGCCTGCAGTGTTTGGTCTGAAACACACCCTAGTCCTAAATTATATGCTTAGGGCTGTAGGTTACCAAGTTTACAGACAACAGTCTTGTGCCTCTGTGGACACGTGACCAGGCTATGAATAGATCCGAAGTTCTGAGAGAGCCTCAGCTCTACCCCCACCTTCCCGCTCCCAGCAGCCTGCCTGTTGGTGATTTCTTCAGTGCTCAGACAGCTAGACAGAGAATGGAAACAGGGCAATCTGCCCATCCCCTTTTAGGAGGCAGTGCAGGCCTGAGTCTGTATGAGTAGTCTCTGGCCTCTTGGGTCTCTGCTGTATCAGATGGAGTGGAAGTGCTTAGCATTTAGGAGGAAATAATATCCTTCTGCCCTGGGTGGGATTTTTTAATTATTCTTATTTAACAGAGATGACTAAAACTCAGAGAGATTTACTAACTAACCTGCTGTCACACAGCTAATGATTTGCATCCAGGGCTTCTGATTTTGCCCTTTCTAAATGATGCTTCCTTGCTTATGACTTTCTGTAATAAGTATTGGACTAGGATAAGTGGAGTGGGCTATCTTGGGGCCACTTGTGTGATTGAATGATCCCATGTAACTTGGAGGAATAGGGGTGAACCTGAAGGGGCAGGAAGAAGGAAGTCTTGCCAATCTGTGGCAGCAAAGGTTGCTGAGTGGATGGCTGTAGCAGGATGGTACTTGGTCACTATCTATTCTTGCCACCACACCACAAAAAATAAAAACAAAAACAAACAAATAATGCATTAATCTGTGGGGAAATAGGCAAGAAAGTTATACTCGAAAGTACTGGAGGAAACTCACTATATCTGTGAAGAGAAACAGGAAAAATGAAAACTTATATAAGTGCCCATGTGACCTTAGTGAACCCAGGTCCGATTGTGGCTGTCCTGCAGGCTATTAACTGTATTCCTTAATATGGCATTCAAAACACTCAGAGATGAGGTTTCTGCTTCAAAACCCATACTTTATCTCTCCTTACTTCCTATCCCACAAACTGCTGTTTGTTCTATCATTCATCCAGTCTGCTGTCATCCTCCATTCTTGGGCATTTATAGGCTCTGTTCAGATTCTAGTCAAAAAGTAGCTGTTGTCCACTTAGGGCTGAGCAGACAGTTTTGAATATCTAGTTACTTCAGAGTCATTTTGGACCAGAGCTCTCTCATTCATTGTTTCATTCCTTCATATATTTAGCCATTCTAATATATTGTGCACTATTTTTTAAAAATATTTTATTTATTTATTTGAGAGAGAGAGAGAGAGAGAGTGCGTGAGCACTCAAGCATGTGCAGCGGGGAGGGGCAGGGAGAGAGAGAAACAGACTCCCCACTGAGCGGGGATCATGACCTGAGCTAAAAGCAGACACTTAACTGGCTGAGCCACTGAGGTGCCCTTATGTACTCCTTTTATGAGTATGTATGTACTCATATGAGTACATACTGTATGTATGAGGCCCTGGGAATCAATATAATGAAAAGACATTTATGGTTTGGGCTCTCCTGGAGCTTACAGTATAGCAGGGAAGGCAAAAATGAAGCAGATAATTACAGTAAAGTCTAATGAATGTCATGAAGTGGAAATAAGGGATGTGATGAAAAGGTACATATTGCTAAGGGAACTTAATATTATTTAAAGTGTCCATTAAAACCTCATATTGGGCAGCCCCGGTGGCGCAGCAGTTTAGCGCCGCCTGCAGCCCAGGGAGTGATCCTGGAGACCCTGGATCAAGTCCCACGTCGGGCTCTCTGTATGGTGCCTGCTTCTCCCTCTGCCTGTGTCTCTGCCTCTCTCTCTCTGTCTCTATGAATAAATAAATAAAATCTTAAAAAAAAATAAAAAAATAAAACCTCATATTACCTGAGGAGATGACATTTAAGTGAGACCTGAAAATTGAGAAACATCAGCTAAGTAAATGTTAAATTTTAGGCAGCAGGCAGAGTATATACAAAGACCTGGAGGCCAGATGATAGAGACAAAGCCATTTTGGTTCTTTTATTAAACAGCCATTTACAGCTGATAGGTTGTATCATGCACCATACTAGGGTCTCCCAACATAAACAATCAGATGGTCGCTTCCAGTCTGGAGAAATTCAGTCAGGAACAGTGGCATCACTCCTTGGTAACCAGGATGCTAAGGTCACCCTAGATCTTGGACTCAGTCTCCTGGGTCGCATGTGACAGGACTTAACACCTTTAGAGAAGTGGCCTGCCCTTGAGCATTTGGCCCACCTGTTAAGCAGAGAGGACATGGGCCTCAGTTGGAAACTTGCAGCATTTGCTCTTATCCCTGGCTTCACACTCACCAGATCCGTGGTTGACGGGCTTCATCTGCAGACTTGAGGGTGATGGAGGCCCAGAGATTGGTTTTTACCCCAGTAGGGACATAATAGAGGCTTTTGAGCTGAGATGAAGTTGCCTTGGTTTTCACAGCTCATTGTCACTGATCTCATACTTGTTACTCGGATCGAGTGATATCAGACCCTTCCATTTTCTTGAATTGATCTCTGTTCTGAGTTATGGCACTGCTTCTGGGCAGACATCTTAGGGGCTGGCTGTCTTGGACTCTGCACTGACTACAGGGTGCACTGTTCCTAGGGACTGTGTTGTGAATGGGGCCACCCCTCCCTAATTGTGCAACAGTGCATCATTGTGGCTCTGGTTGAAGGAAGGTTATTTAAACACTGACCGTGTGCCTGAGGCAAGGTAGTTTATATTCTTTACTTCACTTACTAGTCCCAATAATGCTCTGCAGTGTATGCTATTAGTATCCTCATTTACAGATGAGAAGACTGAAGGTCCATGGAAGCCAGCAAGTGGTGGCTTGGGGTTAGAGCTCTGGTCTGACTAAAGTCCATGCCTCTCCCCTGCTCCCAGCTATTTTCCATTGTGGTTACAGACTTTAGGTCTTGCCCGTCATCTTGTTGCCATAGCTTCCTTGGCCTTGTCTACTTGGACTTATCTGCATTTTCTCCCTGTGTCAGTAACCCATGGATTCTCAGCATGACCGAGGTTCAGGAATGTGTCCTGCTTGGGAGATACCCTGGAGTATCTAAATTTTTTTCCCATCTAAATTTTTGTGCATGTTTAGTATAAGGCAAGAATATAACTGTAGTTAAAGTCGCTTTTGAAAAGTAAGAGTTAGATTTGAAAAGTAAGAGCTGCCTTTCTTGCCCTAGCTTCCCAGCACTGTAAGTAGGAGAGAAACTAGGAGATGGCTCACTGGAGATGAGTTTGAGTGAAAAAGGCACCGGTCTGGGCATGGGTGGTGGGATGAGATTCCCTCAGGCTTCCTGAGGGGCCCGGCTGCTAGGCTTGGTTGACTTTGTAAATTAGTAGTCTCCTTTCCAGGGGCTTATGGTTCTTGTTTCTTTCTTTTAATGGAGGACTAGCCTCTTCACATGGGGATCCTGGAGCTACTGATCTTAGTGTGAGAGGGTTTTTCCTTCCCCAAGCTATCAGGGGTGTAGGAGTATGTGTGCTGTGGAGAGGAAGGGGGATGGAGCAGAGTCTGGGGAGAGGGGGAGTGGGAGGGATGTATAGGCACCGCCTCACCCACTTCTCCACATTCTTTTTTCCCCCTCTTTGCCCTCATGGAGGCTTTGCTGCCTCAGTCTTGTTTGAGAAGTAGGATCCTAAATACCACGAGGCTGTTGCACTTGCCTATCTTGTGCTCTAGCTCTACCAGACTTCTTGCAGTTCCTGAAGCATGACAGGCTTTTTCATTTCTCAGGTCTTTGTACATTCTGTTCCCTCTGTCAGGAGTATCCTTCCTATCTTCTCTAACCCATGTATACCCCCTCATCCTTTAAGACCCAGTGTAGATGTCACCTTTTTTAGTGACACTGGCTTGATCTCTTCTCTTCATGGAGATAGGCACACCCACTTTTGTGCCTCCACAGCACTTTGTACAGGCCTCTGTTGTGCTGTGATTATTGTTTTTTTTTTTAAAAGATATTATTTATTAAAAAAAAAGAAAAAAAAGATATTATTTATTTATTTTAGAGAGAGAAAGAGAGAGAGCATGGGCAGGGGAGGGGCAGAGGCAGAGGGAGAAGCAGACTCCCCTCTGAGCAGGGAGCCTAACTTGGGGCTCATCCCAGGACCCTGAGATCATGACCTGATTTGAAGTCAGGCACCTAACTAACTGAGCCACCCAGGCACCCCCTTGTGCTGTGATTACTCACTTAACTGTCTGCCTCCCTCTCTATGTATGGAGCCTCTTGGGAGCAGGAAACAGAGTTGATTTCATCTCTTGTAGAAGAGGCACAAGGCCTGGGGGAGAGTAGGGTATCAATAATTGTTGCCTTGAACTACATGAATGCCTGAGCTGGGAGTAGGTGGTTGTGTACCATTCTTTTCTCTTGTGTGCCTCCATAAACTACAAAGGACTCTCTTCCATGATTCAGTGTATTTCTTACTGTCCAGGTTCCGTAGCCCTCCAACCATGTCTTGCAGTGGTTGACTTGCAGAGAGAATGGTGTTGTACCCCACACATGGGATCTTTGTTGGCTCTGCCTTACCTTGCCCTTCACCTCACAGAGCTCTTCGAAGCCCCTGGGCCTGACCCAAGGAATGAGGACGGAGGAAATGCCAGAAATAAGCCGCTCTTGGCATCCCAAATCCCTGATTCTCAGGTTTGGGGCAGGGCAAAGTGAAAAAATGGAAATGAGCCGTTCCCTGTAATAGCCGAAAGGGATCTCCTCCAGCTTGTGAGGACTATCACCAGTGTGGTGGCAGCTGCAACGAGGCACTCCCCTTCCTGCATTCTCGATCTGAGACAATCATTTCTTCTAACCTTGCTCACTTGGCTTACCCTGAGATTTCTCACATGGCCATGAACCTGAGAAACAAGTCTGATTATACTTGGTTTTCCACTATCATCAGGCCACAGATTGTGATATTATATATTCTTCTCCCTTCATTTTAATAGAGGAGGAAACCGAGGTGCACAGTGGGCATGGGACTAGCTCAAGGTCACGAGACTGGTGTCAGCTGTGGGAAAAACCCAAGTTGCTCCACGAAACCTCATGAGCTAACACTGAAGAAGACTAGCCAAAGCAGATCCCTCCCAGTTTCACTGGAATATCTTTGGTCTTGGTGATGATTCCTGTGGTTTGGCTTTCCCAGTGTTAAACGCAACTTTGGCTGGAGCATGAAGGAGGTGTGGTTTGTAACACTGGTGTTTTATCCTTGTGAAAGCCAGATCCATAATGAAACTTCTGGGAACATACCACACCTGGGCTAGCCAAAGAGGCCTTTGGGTCTTCAGACCTCTCCTTTGCTCCCCAGCAGCAATCATAGGACATAGAAACTGTGTGCAGCACTGCAAATTCTATTACCAATAGATAACATTTGTCCAGTGCTTATCATGATTTCTGGAACTATTTTAGGTATTTTGTAATTCTCTTAATCCTTACAATCCTCCATGAGTAGTTACTTTAATTTTTTTAAAACATTTCAAAGAGACTTTATTGGGATGTAATTTACATAGAGTAAAATGCACTTGTTTTAAGTGTTCGGTTTCAGTGTTGACAAATATATACAACCTTTGTAATCTATCTCCTATAGTCAAGGTATAGAACATTTCCATCAATAGGTACTATTATTATCCTCATTCTAGAGGGCAGAAGACTGAGGTATAAGAGGAGTTAAGTGACATTGAAGGGGTATCTGTGGTCTCATGGCTTGTAAGTGATAGCACCAGGATTTGAACTTCTGAGCCCCATATTCTTTTTTTTATTTAAAGATTTTATTTTATTTGTTTATTCTGAGAGAGAGAGAGAGAGAGGCAGAGACATAGGCAGATGGAGAAGCAGATTCCCCATGGGGAGCCTGATGCAGGACTCGATCCCAGGACCCCAGGATCATGACCTGAGCCAAAGGCAGACACTCAACCACTGAGCTACCTAGGTGCCCCAATATGGTATTCTTTTTTTTTTTTTTTAAGATTTTGTTTATTATTTATGAGAGACACACACAGAGAGAGGGGCAGAGACACAGGTAGAAGGAGAAGCAGGCTCCACGCAGGGAGCCTGACATGGGGCTTGATCCTGGGTCTCCAGGATCCCGCCCTGGGCTGAAGGCGGCACTAAACTGCTGAGCCACCTGGGCTGCCCCCAATATGGTATTCTTTTTTTTTTTTTTAATTATTTATTTATTTATGATAGTCACAGAGACACAGGCAGAGGGAGAAGCAGGCTCCATGCACCGGGAGCCCGACGTGGGACTCGATCCTGGGTCTCCAGGATCGTGCCCTGGGCCAAAGGCAGGCGCCAAACCGCTGCGCCACCCAGGGATCCACCAATATGGTATTCTTAACTACCATATTGCCTTCTATCTCTTCATTTGTGGTTCAGTCATTGCCTTTCTTGCTCTGGTGGACAAGACATTAAGGAGTAAGATGACTCAGGCTTAAAGTCTAAGCATTAAAGGGGTCCTTGGCAAAAGTTCCTGAGGTGGGCAGTGGGGAGGAATGAAACAGGGCAATCTCAGTACTAGAATCCCAGGACCCAAGCAGGTAGAGCTTTTTGCCTTTTGTCTAGCCTTTGCCTCTCCATGCCTGGACTAGGGAGCCTCCTAACAGGGTGTAATGTAGTACCTGCAAAAGGGACTGGTACCTTGGCTTACCTAACTGAGTGAAACAGAAGATTAGTCTCATTTGCTCTGAGAGTGCTGTCTGTGGTAGGCTGCATCCAGTTCAGGGCAAGGCACACTCAGGGCCACATGGACAGGCGAGAGCGTATATAAAGGAGGCAAAATGGAGAGAGATCTTGGAAATCTGGTCCATTGAAGAGGTGTTGAGAGAATTGGGTTTGGAAGCCCTGAAGAGAAAATGTAATCGTTGCCTTCATATCCTTGAAAGGCTGTTTTTTGGACGAAAGCATCAAATTGTTTTTCTCTGTGGCTTTAGAAGGCATAATTAGAGAGCCTGTGGGTGGGACAGTATAGCATGTTTTGGAAAAATTGAGGTACAATGGATATGACATACCTCATCAGCTTGTCATCAGCTTAGAGTACAAATAAGGTTAAGACTTTTCAATAGTAAGATTGATCTCTTGAATGAGGTTGAAATTATCTGAGAATTTAGTATGTCTCTCCTGGGGCCTTTCCTCTTTCTCTTTCTGAAGTATTTAAGAACTTCATGGGATTATTTGGTCCAAAGGAATCAGGCTTAGTTCTAAAAAGAGAACTAGAGAATCTTATTGGTCTGTTAGTGGACTCCATTTTCAGCTTCTGTCATTGGTACACAGCGTGGCTTTTAAAAATCAATCTCTCTTGGGCAGCCCGGGTGGCTCAGCGGTTTAGCGCCATCTTCAGCCTAGGGCCTGATCCTGGAGACCTGGGATTGAGCCCCGCGTCGGGGCTTCCTGCATGGGGCCTGCTTCTCCCTCTGCCTGTATCTCTACCTCTCTCTCTCTCTCTCTCTCTCTCTCTCTCATTCTCTGTGTCTCTCATGAATAAAAAAATAAAATATTAAAAAAATAAAAATAAAAAATAAAAATCAATCTCTCACAGTATGCTCTTCCCTTATCTCGTGTAGCCAGGAGGACTTGTTTCCATACAAGGTGCAGTGGTCCTTTGAGGGAGGATAACCGCACCCTTTTGGTGTCACACTTGCCCTAGGCTGCACTGTGCTTGAGCTCTCAGAGTGAATGCTCTTCAGTTCATATATGTATAAGCTCATTCATTGGAGGAGGGAACCCCTATGATCGCCAGTTGGCAGGGTCTAGAAGTATTTCTAGATTTAGCCACATTTCAGTTCCAGAACCAGCCTTCTTCCACAATCATTTTGAGCTTGAAACACCCATTCAGACTCTGTTTCCTCTGCATGAGCACTTACTATAGGCACTTAATGTCCCTTTTTACCTTTATCCTGACTTAGGCTCTCAGTCTGTCAGAGAAATTCTAATTGCATTGAACCTCAGAAGAAAGGGGTGAAGATTTCGGTCTTTGGTCCTGGAAGGGCATTGCATCCTGTACATATTTATGTTCATTCATTTGTATTCACTTCTTCCTTGCATACTAAGAGATATTTGGAAGAGTCTTTGCCAAGTCACAAAAGATCATACTGTCTCCTTTCCCCAAGGGTAATGTGTGCTCCTTTGTTTTATATTTATAGTGTTAAAGGGGACTCCCTCAAGAACAGGGATCTGCTCCAAGGTGACTTGATGTGTCTGAGACAGAGGGAGCTGACAACTTTAAAATGACAGTTTCCATAGCTGAAGTAGTTTGAATTGTTGTTTAATCTGGTCCCCGGCTCTACAAGGAAGATTTTTCAAACTACTAGAACTCCCTACCATTGGAGTGGGCCACCTAGAGATATGAGTGCTTTGGCATTATAACTGTTAAACATTATAACTAGCTGCCTAGGGCCATTGTGAGGAAATGCTGACTTTCTTAAGATCACCATCCAGAATGAGTAAGGTTAGCATCAGAAAATGTCAGAAGGGGCAACTGGACCATATAGTATGAACCTGGATTTTAAAATCCTTTCCCCATAGGGGGACTCTTACAAATTTTCTCCACTATATCATAGTGGCTTTAGCAAGATACTGCTCTCTTTTTATGTTTGGGTTCAAGTTAGGCCCAGGAACTTTTCCTTATTACCATATAACTAGGTCCTGCATAGAATTCATCAGACAAGAATTTTCTAAAGACTCAGGGATAGCAATAGGAAAATAAACATAGTTATTGAAACAAGATAATCTGGCTTATGTAATGTTGCTTGATCTCTGGGGCACCCAGAGGATATAAATACATAAGCAGTGCCATCCTGATTATCTGGTGATGGGCTGGAAGCAAGAAAAATGAGGAGTTAGAATGAGTTGGCCTCTAAAGGGTATTATAGCTCTGAGATTCTGTGATTCTTCTAGGCCTTCGATCCTAGAAATTCTAGAACTGATTTTGTACTCTGATTCCTAGAAATCTTATAGGCCCAACAGGGGGTCAGGAAAGTCAACTACTGATCTCATTTTCATTTTACTCCTAACCACTGCTCTCCCCTTAGACCAGAGAAATACAGAATAAAATGCATACTATATATGTCTGGCCACACTTAAAAAAACAAACAAACATAGTCTTATTCTTTGTCCATGATGTTGATCTGTCCTTTCTCATTTGACCTTGTGATATGGGCAAGAAAATACTTACTGAGCTCTTTTTAGAGGTGAAGAAATTGAGATCCCGAAAAGTTAAATAATTTGCCTGTCCAGATCACACACTAGATTGACTGGTATCCTCAGTGCTCTCAAGAACTATTTTAGAGGGCAGCCCGGGTGGCTAAGCGGTTTAGTGTGGCCTTCAGCCCAGGGCATGATCCTGGAGAACTGGGGTCGAGTTCCGCGTCGGGCTCCCTGCATGGAGCCTGCTTCTCCCTCTGCCTGTGTCTCTGCCTCTCTCTCTCTGTGTCTCTCATGAATAAATAAATAAAATAGCTAAAAAAAAAAAAAAAAAAAAAGAACTATTTTAGAGGGTTGCCTAGGTGGCTCCATAGGTTAAGCATCTGATTCCTGATTTCAGCTCAGGTCATGATCTCAGGATCATGAGATGAAGCCCTCTGTCGGACTCTGTGCTCCGTGGGGAGTCTTCTTGAGATTCTCTCTCTCCCCCTCCTTCTCCAGGCCCCCCAATGCTGAGCACTCTCTCTAAAATAAATATGTAAATCTTAAAAAAAGAGAGAGAACTATTTGTTGAATAGATGAAGCCCAGATTCTGTCTGTCCTTGGCCAGTATTTTGCTACCACATTATTCTGAACCCTCTAGGGGCTTCCTGTGAGCATCTGTAGGATTGGCTGATTTTTGCTGACCTTCCCTTTGGGATTCCCTCATTCTGTAGCTGAAGCTGTGTGCACTCTTTAGAGAGCATCAGCCCAATTGTGTTCCCTACAGAGTGGGATGGGAAAAAACATTCCACCCACTGTGGTTCTTTTTTTGTTGCTTGTTTTCTGGGATCTTCATATCATTGCCGACAAGAGTGACTCATAGACTGCACTATATGATTTTCTTGGTTAAGAGAACTTTTTTCTTAGCTCTAGAAGAAATTAATCAATTGTTGTGTATGTTAAGATTCAGCTTTACCCAGAGCACAACAGATCTTTCTTCTAACTGTGCCCAGACCTATTACTTTGGTTCAGTAAAACTCTGTAGCCACTGTGTGCCGAGGCATGTGGTCGATATTTAGAGGAAGCCCTTGGGGTGAAGGTCTTAGAGTCCAGTTGGAGAGATAAGACACATGCATAAGCAGGAAGATATTTTGAGACAGTTTTAAATAAAACTCAAAAGCAAATAGTATACATGTAAGCATTTAAATGTGGAGAGTAGGCCATACAGGGCTTAGAAGGTATAGTGGAAAGAGTGTGTTCTTTAGAACTGTGGCTCATTGACAGATTAACTCCCTGAACTACTTTTTCCTTATCTGTGAAACAGATATAGTAATAGCACCCTTACAGGGGTGTGAAGATTAAATGAAGTCTAAAGCACCAGCATAGTGACTGATGCATGGTAGGCATTAAACCAGTGGTGATTCCCTCCCTCCCTCACCTCTGCTTTTCTAGGAGCTTTCCTAGAGGAGCTAAGCCTGAAAGGTTGATGGCAAACCAGGAATGAATGGGCAGGCCCTGTGAGTGTCAGTTTGGTGGGAGGGGAGGGCATGGGGAAGAAGCAGTACAGAGTAAAGCTAAAGACGCAGAAGTTTGGACTTAATTTTATTTTTTTTAAAGATTTTATTTATTCATGAGAGGCACAGAGAAAGAAGTAGAGGTATAGGCAGAGGGAGAAGCAGGCTCTCCATGGGGAACCCGATATAGGACTCGATTCCAGGACCCCAGGATCACAACCTGAGACAAACTGACTGAGCCACCCAGGTGCCCCTGAACTTAATTTTAAAAAGGGGTTATTTTTTTTTAAGATTTTATTTATTTATTCATGAGACACACACACACACACACACACACACACACACACACACACACACACAGAGAGGCAGAGACATAGGCAGAGGGAGAAGCAGGCTCATGCAGGGGAGCCCGATGTGGGACTTGACCCCGGGTCTCCAGGATCACACTTTGGGCTAAAGGCGGTGTTAAACCGCTGAGCCACCTGGGCTGCCCTTAAAAAGGGGTTATTATGAGGTGTATTTAAGCCCTGTACACATGTGTATATATGTATATAAAGGTCCTTATTGTACTCTAAAACATAGTGTAGTAGTTAAGAGCTTGGACTCCAGAGCCAGATGCTTGTCTTTGAGTGCTACACTTAGTTTACTTCTGTGCCTTCGTTTCTTGATTTGAAAAATGGAATTGATAATAATGATACTTTGTAGGATTTTCATGAAGGTAAATGAGATAAATATTAAATGCTTAGAATAATACCTGATACATAGTGCTACATAAATGTCAGCTGCTATAATAATAATATAAATGATATAAAACTTTCATAAAAAGTGTATGCTTTTACTGATGAACTCTAACAATTAAAAAAAAAAAAAGCCGGGGGCACCTGGGTGGCTCAGTAAGTTAAGCATCTGACTCTTGATTTTGGCTCAGGTTATGATCTCAGGGTCATGATACTGAGTCCTGTGTTGGGTTCTGGGCTCACCAGGGAGTCTGAGGATTCTCTCTCTCATTTTCCCTCTGCTCCTGCCCCTGCTTGTGCTCTCTCTCTCTCCCAGAAAAAAAAAAAAAAAGATAGATGACAGATAGATAGATAGATAGATAATAAATAAATAAATAAATAAATAAATAAATAAATAAATAGAAAAGCTGATCCGTTAACTGACATCTGCAATCTGAAGGCCTCTGCTAGAGGTCATGGGGTCGCCAAGATGGTGAGTGAGGTGAGTCCTGCATGAAGTAATGTTCAGCAAGATCTGACTGGAGGGTGCAAGATGCATTGGGATGGGGGGCAATTGGCAGGGGCCCTCGAGTTGGGGTGTGTCCGTGCTGAATCATCTAGTAGAGAACATTTGTTGCAGTTAGAGGTGATTCCTGGTAGGGTTAGGCAATGGCAGTGTAGGTCTTGGGCAGCCCTATCAAAAAACTTGAGTTCCAGTGAGGGAGGCGCAGCACTACAATAGCAAACAGTGCTGCCACAGAAGAAGCATCACCACATTTTTTTTTTTTTAAGATTTTTTTATTCATGAGAGACATAGAGACAGAGACACAGGCAGAGGGAGAAGGAGGCTCCTCACAGGGAGCCCGATGTGGGACTTGATCCCAGGTCTCTAGGATCATACCCTGGGCCGAAGGCAGACGCTCAACCACTGAGCCACCCAGGCATCCCTTTTTAATTTTTTTAAATCACCACATTTTTGAGTGGATACATGTTGTTCAAAAAGAATAGAGTGGTCATTAAGGACTCTTAGGAGGTCAAAATTTCCCTTCAGAGTAGGCAGTATGTGGACAGGGCTTGATAGTAGGGCAGGATCTGATCACCAGGGAAAATTTGTGAACGGACTTAGTGAATGATTAAGTTAGGGCAGCCCTGGTGGCGCAGCGGTTTAGCGCCGCCTGCAGCCCAGGGCATGATCCTGGAGACCCTGGATCGAGTCCCACGTCAGGCTCTCTGTGTGGAGCCTGCTTCTCCCTCTGCCTGTGTCTCTGCCTCTCTCTCTCTCATGAATAAATAAATAAAATCTTAAAAAAAAATGACTAAGTTAGTAGCCAAATTTCAATCCAGTTTCTCTATTCCAGTGAGTTCTGCAGAACAGCACTCCTTTAGTGGCCATACAATATCTAGATTGCACCTGGCAATCTTATCATGTGGACTGCAAAAGTAGCCCTTGTTTCCTGGGAAGAGTGGTCCGTGGTGCCTAGATGGCACATTGCCAACTTCTTTGCTGATTTGCAAGTTCCACAAGGGTTGGGCTGGGCTGGTATTCTGTGGGATTGGAGTGGGGAGTGGGAAGCTATATCTTCTATTTGGCTAGTGCTTCAGGAAAGGGCCTGAGGACCTGCTCCTCTACCCTTCCTTCCAGTGCTGTTTGTGCTTTGTGCCTAGGCTGGGCCTAGCTGGAACATGGGTTTGGCGATGAGTGGGTAAGGTGTTAGGGGCGACTGGATTTTCGGCTTCCACTAAATGAACTGTGGTTTGTTATGACCTGTTTGCATTGCTCTTTATTTGCATTGTATTAAAGGATTTTTGTCTTCATCTTGGCCAGCTCAAAGTTAAACCACTAGAGGTTTTCATTTGAACTAGATCATTTCTCATTTTAGCTGGCTTAAGTTTTAACTCTTAAGACCATTAATGGTGGTATCCACCAGCAGAGCTCCTTGTGAGATAAGGTGACTCTGGCTACTGGAGCCAGTTTGCAACGCAAGAAGCAGAAGTGTGCATGCACAAGATAGAGTCTCAAGCTTATGCTCAGTGCTTTGGGTCTGTTTGAATGGAGTGGAGCTAGGTATATGACAAGAGTTTGATGGTTTTACCTGGAGCACATGCTCCAGAGGGATAATACTATTATTGAAGCAACTAGGGCTATAGCATATTTCTTTTACCCCACGTCAATTCTTCTGCTAGGAACCTGGGACTCGTTAGTCTGCCTTCAGAGGCGTCTCCAGCCCTGTCTATGTGGGCTCAGCAGTCGAGCAGCGAGATGTTCCGTATTCCCTAAGACTAAGCCAATGGTGTTTTCTTTGGGAAGCCTTTCCCTGACCTTTAAGAGAGAATTAGTCATCTTGCTTTCACAGAAGTTGATATATATCCCTTGACTATAGCTCTTTCTGTGTATCTGGATTACTTGTCTTTTTCACTAAAGGTAAGCTTTTATACCCCTTGATAAAGCTATTATGCTTAAAAAAAATTATTTACTGCTGAACACAGCTTTTACCAAAAGAACCACAGGGCAATTCAGGGTTCTAAAGAACTCCACAAAACTTCCTGAATAGATGGAAGCATATAGCAGAAAACAAACACAACTTTCCTTCCTTCCTCTTTCCCATGTATCTCCCACAGTCACATTACAAACACTTGAGGAAAACAAATTGGTCACATATATGCAAGGTTCAACATAAGTGATAGAAACAAATGAATTAATAAAAAAATGGCTTTATCTAGAACAAGAAGCACAAACTGAAAAGTAAGCTTTTTGAAGGGACAGGTTGTTTTTTTTTTTCTTTTTATTATGTGGCTCTAGCATTTAACGTAAGTTGTATACAGAATAAATATTAATAGTGAAAAATGAATTAGTTAATCATAGGTTTTTCATACTTTTCCTTCTTATCGAGAACTCAGGACCCCAACTAGGTTGATCTGGTGGGTGGACCTCAGGCTGGGACAATGGGATGTGTTTGTGTGAAATGCCCACCCCCCCCCCCACCCAGGGTGTTTCCCCCTAGCCTTTCCTTTTTCAGCAGTCCTCTCTTCTTTGAATGCCATTTAAAGATCTGAATGCTGAGGATGAGCTGGTGGAGGGGAATGTTTCCCTGAGGACATGGTGTCTGATGGCAGCCAAGACTTTGTGGTTGATTAACTCACTGATTGAATCACTGACTTTGAGGCACCAAGGGAGGGAATGTGGGTATATGTAAGCCAAGTTAAGAATTCTGCGAGTATGATGAGGGGTGGACGGGAAAGTGGGGTTGGGAGTGATGGTGAGAGGAAAAGAGGATGGCTAGAGAAATCTAGGGCTTTTAAATCTTCCTCAATCCCATGTTTAAATTTCCCCTTTTGTGGTCTAGAGTCAGAGCAGTCTAGTAGAAAGAACAGAAGCCAAGAAGCTTGACTTTCTTCTGCCACCAACTTACTGTGCCACCTAGGACTAACTGCTGCTGCTCTGTTGGTCTCGTTTCCATCATTTGTCAAGCAAGATCAGGAAACTGCCTTGCCTGACTACCTTGATGGTAGTGAGAACTGGAGACATGTTGGATGAGAAAGCTCTGACCAGAGTAGGAGAAAGGACCTTGATGCTGGTCACTCTTTCATCTTTTCTCACCAGAGTCTACATATCTCTGGAGGAATCAACTCTTGTAGCCCAGTCCTTGATGCTCTGGTTCCTCTGACCTTTCTGTTCTTTCTAGCCTCTAGGTAGTCATGCTTCATTATATAATGTGGGTGACCCGGTAGGCACTCACAGTTCCCTGATTGGAATTCCTATAGGCTAGGGGCCATGTCTGTTTCCTCAACTTATCCCTATCCCTTTAGGACAGAATTGGAATAGCAGCCACTTGCTAAAGATTTCTTGAAAGAGAGTTTAAGTTTGAATACTGGATCTGCCAGTACTAAAAGTACTAACTTTGTGACTGACCAAGAGGCTTGTCTTCCCTAAGCCCTAGTTTCCTTTATCTGTTCAGTGGGAATCATAATCTTTGTGTCTCAGGGCTGGTGTGAGAATTGAACCTATTTGAAATTCCAGGCCTCATGGAAATATAATTTCGCCCCATACCTGCCAAATGTGGTATGTGGAGGCCCAATAATCTGTTAATTATTATAAAGGAGTGCCCCCATAAGGGCCTGCTGAACCCAGAGTTGCTTTTGAGGTGATGTGTTCTGGATATTTAGCTCTAGGACAGAAGAAGGAAGCAGAACCTTAGGATTTCCCTTAGCATTTCCGGCCTTTTCTATCTGCCTGCCCTGCTTGTTCTTCCTTGGATTCTGTTCCTGGAATAGCCTGAATATTTTTCTGCCTCTTAGTTTCCCAAACTGTCTTAAGTAGCCAGAACACTTTTGTTTTGGCTCTTAGAAACCTGCTGGGTTTGGTCCTTGTTATTCTTCATTAGTTGGTGGTATATCCTGCTTATTTTCAGTTTGCTGACCTGTTATACTTTCTCCACAGCCAACACAGCTGTGTCTGAGGTAAGTCACTTCATTGGGCTCCCTCCAACCGCAACAGGCCTGTGAGGCGGAAGATCTTGGGTCCATTACTAGCTCCTCCACTCTCTAGCCCTGTGACCTTGGGCCAGACTCTTTCCTGATCTGGGTCTCAGGGTTCTCATCATTAAAATGAAGGATTTCAACCAAGTAAGTGGTTTCTAAGGGTCCTTAAATTCGGAGTGTGAGTTTGGACAAGTCATTTTTCTTTTTCAGGGGGGCTCTTAGCCTCCTCATCTGTAAAACTAAGTAGGTTGGGCTGAATAATTGATAAAGTCACTTCTGGGCCTAAATATTTTCTTCTCATTCTTTTCTTTTCTCTCTCCGTTTCTGCCTTGTGTTGCTTTCTGGAGCATTTCTGTGACAGTTAACAGCTGTAGACAGGAAAACCTTGAACACTTCTAACTTGGCAAAGGTTGCTGCTCCCTCTGAACCTCATCCCAGCCCATTTCCTGTGTTTACAGCATTTGGGTTTTCTGCTTAGTGACAGGCCTGGCAGATTATACTCCAGTTCTCCTCCGTGGCCTCGTGCTAGATAGATCAAAATGAGCACCAATTTGAGAGTTTGGGAGTTGATAAGGTTTCAGTCTCCACTCACCTGTGTGACCTTATGCAAGTTACCTGCTTTCTCAGAGTCCCGAGTCCTCATCTGTAAAACCGGGGAGTTTAACTAGCTCTGATATTAGAGAATATTAATATTTGCCTCCCTTTTATTCCCTCCTTATAGGGCCCTTGGTTTAGCCTGTTTCTTCAACATATTCCACAGTGGAAGGGACCCACATGGTAGCTCCCTTTGCATTTCCTGTATGGGACAAAATAAGAGGAATAAAGGAGATCAAATAGCTATCTGAAGCCCAGCAGAGAAGAGTTGAGGTGGGGAGCTGGTGTGACCAAATTGCCCAATAAATCAGCTGTATAGTTGGTAACCAGGCAAACACCAGTATGCATTTATTCTTATTGAGACTCTGGAGACAGACAGTATCCCAGTTCCAAACTTCCTTTTACCATTTGTATGACTGGAGTAAGTCACTTAGCATATTTGGGCTTCAGTTTCCTCATATTCTATTTGGGACAGTAAAAGTATTGACTTTACACAGCTGTAAAAGAGACAATGTAAATACAAGTCCCAACATAGTTCCTGACATATTCACCCCTCCTTTCTACCTTAGACAGTAAGAATGTACTTAATTCTGTTCTTGAGGAGATAGCAGGAGGACACCCAGATCCCACCGAGGAGAAGCTAACAGGCCAGCTGGAGACAGAGTCTGATTATGGTTGGAAGAGACCTCATGAAGTGGTGCCTGAACCAGGCTGGGCTCAGTGCTGTGACCTCAGAGGGGAGACTTATAGGGCCTGCAATGGTTAAAGAAGATGGTGGGAATAGGACTTTCCCTGGGCCTTGAGAGACCAGCAAGTTCTGACCTGACCATGAAGAGTTGAGGGGAGAGTAACTTTAGGTACCCAGCCAGCTTTCGTCAAGCTCTGGTGCTTTGCATAGGTCCATTTCATATTCATCTCTTCCCTCTTTCTATCTAGGCTATTATTATTCAAGGGACTTATCCTTTTTCTTTTTCTTATTTATTTATTTTTAAAAGATTTTATTTTTATTTATTTATTCATAGAGACAGAGAGAGAGAGAGGCAGTGACACAGGCAGAGGGAGAAGCAGGCATCATACAGAGAGCCTGATGTGGGACTCAATCCAGGGTCTCTAGGATCACGCTCTGGGCTGAAGGCAGTGCTAAACTGCTGCGCCACCGGGGCTGCCCTTTTTTAATTTTAATTTTAATTTTTTTACTTATCCTTTTTCTTTCATCATTTTTTAAAAATATTTAATTTATACATGAGAGACACACACAGAGAGAGGCAGACACAAGGCAGAGGGAGAAGCAGGCTCCCTGTGGGGAGCCTGACACAGGACTCCATCCTGGGAGTCGGGGATCACGACCTGGGCTGAAGGCAGACGCTCAACCACTGAGCCACCCAGGAGCCCCTCTTTCAGCATTTTTAAGAGAAAGAAAATTTGAAGGCAAGGGGATGCCATAACACTTATTCGGAACAAACTAGTTTTACTTTTGTCAAAAGCCTAGGTAGTTTGCTTGCATAATCTTAAATACTTTGGAAATTGTTATTATGCCACATTTACAGCTGAAGAAATAGTGCCTCCAAAAGGTGAACCTGCTTTTTCAGCTCAAGATTAATAGGTTATAGTGACAAATCAAAAGAGCTCTGTGTAATAATTGAGTATGGTTTCAGCCAGTTTAGAAGATATGTATGTCAGCAGTTCTCAGTTATATTCATTCACTCAGGTTCTTAGTAGTCTGTAATGGTCAGTCATTTTGTGCTTATTTATTTATTTATTTATTTATGATTTTATTTTGTTTACTCATGAGAGGCACACACACAGAGAGAGAGAGAGAGAGAGGAGAGAGAGAGGCAGAGACACAGACAGAGGGAGAAGGCTCCATGCAAGGAGCCCAATGTGGGACTCGATCCCAGGTCTCCAGGATCATGCCTGGGGCTTAAGGCGGTGCTAAACCGCTGGGCCACGGCTGCCCTTGTGCTTATCTTTTAGAGATGACTATCTTATTCCTGGCTCCTACTGTATTTACTTACCTCTCAGTGGTACTTCTCAATTCTCTAGAGCTCCAGTTCTACCATTGACTTAGATTCGAACTCCTTGCACCAACCTTAGGTTCTTTTCCCAAATATGTACCAAGTACCTACTATACAGGCCAGACCAGAGATGGATGCAAATATTGTTCCTGCTTGGATCTTTCGGTATAATGGTTATTCAAACAATTATAATAAAAACAACTTGGTAGTAATCGAATGCTCTATATGAAGTACTTTATATGTATTAACTCATTTATTTTATTTTTTTAAGATTTTGTTTATTTATTCATGAGAGAGAGAGAGGTAGAAGCATAGGCAGAGGGAGAAGCAGGCTCCCCATGGGAAGCCTGATGGGGAACTTGATCCCAGGACCCTGGGATCATGACCTGAGCCAAAGGGAGATGCTCAACCAGGTGCCCCTGTATTAATTCATTTCATTCCTAAAACTCTATGAAGAGGTAGATACTGTTTTCTTCTTATTTTATAGGTAATCAAATGGAGACATACAGAGTTGCATTGGTCTGTGTTGTGATAGAGACACACAGAGGTCATGAGGGCACAGAAGAGGAGCTCCAGATTTAAATCAAGGAGTTAGGGTAGAAAATACTTCCTAGAGGAATTAGAAAAAGCCTGAGTAGAATCTTGAAACTTGAGTAGGAATTAGTCAGGTATAAAATGGGGCAAGGATATTGTAGGCAGAAGGAACATCATGTACAAAGCCACCAAGTGAGTCTTGCATATTTATGGAACTGAAAGTGGTTTAGTGCAGTGGGAGTGTAAGATGTGTGTGATTGAGTGGAATGGGATGAGGCTAGAGAACCTGGCAGAGACCACCTCTTGAAAAGCCTATATCCTTTGCTACATTATATTCAGTATACAGGCCGGTGATTCACAACTTGAGGATTTGCAACTCTGAAGGGGGTCTTTGAAGGGTGTCTTGTGAATCCATATTATTTTCTCAATTGTTTTTCGATCTGTGGATACTAAAAGTCTATTATTATGTGGAACTTTTGGAATTCCTCACTAAAAAATTCCTCAAGAATCACTGTTGTAGGAGTTTGGGATCTCTGCAAAGACATTTCTCATTAAATTAGGATATTTATTGAGATAATTGTAGGTCTACGCATAGTTTTAAAAAATAACACTGTGAGATCATTGGGAGACTGCAGTTTTCCCCACAGTAACATTTTGAGAAACTGTAGTATAATATTATAACCAGAATGCTGATGTTAACACAACCCACCAATTTTGTTTAGATTTCCCCAGTTTTATTTGTACTCGTGTGTGTGTGTGTGTGTGTAAGTGTGTAAGTTCTATTCCAACACCATAAGTATCCTTCATGTTGGCCCTTCATAACCACACCTTTCTCTCCTACCCCCTTCCCTGTTCTAACCCCTCTGTCCTCTGTTTCTAAGGTTTTGACCTTTTAAAAATGTTGTGTAAATGCAATCATAGAGTTTGTAAGCTTTTGGACTTTGCTTTTTATTGTTGTTGTTGTTGTTCAGTCATAATTCCCTGGAAAATCATCCAAGTGGTTGTATGTATCATGACTTTATTTATTTTTATTGTTGAGTGGTATTCCATTGTGTATAATGTATATAACCAGCCACCTGTTGAAAGACATGTGGACTGATCCCAATTTGGGGCTATTACGTATAGAGCTTCCATGAACATTTGTATACAGGTGTGTGTTTGTATGTGTGTTTAAGATTATTTGAGAGAGAGAGAGTGAGCAAGCAAGCAAGCCTGTGCAAGCAGGGGGTTGGGGGAGGGAGAGGGAAAGAGAGAATGTCAAGCAGACTTCCTGCTCAGCATGGATTCCTGATGCCGGGCTTGATCTCACAACCTTGAGATCATGACCTGAGCGAGAAACAAGACTTGGACACTTAATTGCCTGAGCCACCCAGGCGCCCCTGTTTACAGATTTTTTATGTGAACCTGTGAAGGATTTTATTCAGAAGAGTTGTCAAGTCAGATTTGAATTTTAGAAAAATTATACTAACTACTTTAGTAGAGAATGAGTTTGAGAGAAACGAGCAGAGATAGGAAGATCACTGAGGACCTGTAGTGACCTAGGCAAAGTACACAGAGACCTGAACTCAGTTCTCTGTGAGTTGGAGCCTGCTCAGCCATAGAGGTCTTATCTCAGAAATCACATCAGGCAGGCTTGTTCACATGTGGTAACAGGGCCAGGGCGACTGGGCTGTCAGGAGGCTCAGGCCCACTTCATTCTGGATAGTCATTCCTGCTTTGGGGGAGACACCCACCATCGGGTGAGGAAGGGCCACAAACCCAGTTTTTGGAATGATCCTCCTGACTGCAAGGTTTTTCAGTAGATGTTCTTGGTTATCTTCTCTAAAAAAAAAGAAAGGAGGCCAGTTATCTCTTTTGTATTGTTTCAGTGGTGGCTTATGTGGGGCAGGAGGATGGTGAGAAGCTCTCCCCTGGTTCTGGTTTCTTTGAGAGCTCAGGAATGTGTTCTCTGGTAGGACAGCCAGCAGTGGGCCAGGGTGGTGGTGGTGGGGGGGGTCGGCTGAGGATGACCTCCTGCTACGATGAAACCTGGAATCCACGTTGTTTTTACCCCAGGCTGTGGTGTGCTTGGCTCCCCTGCATTTAGATCTTCCAGGCATTTATCACCATGCTCTTGGGGCTGCTATGATGAGGACTGAGTGTTGGGAGCCAACACTCTGGGAGCCAGAGGGTATAATCCTAGAGAGTCCACCGGTTGATTGGACACCTCTCCTGGGCACTATGCAATGTCCTTATCTGGGCAACTTCTTGGGTACCCACTCCAACACTTTTAGAAAATATTTCGCATCAGAAATCTGCTTTGAGTTGCTTGTAATTATTTTTTTGGCTATCTCAGCCCCTGACAAGTGCTGGCCAGGACACAGGAATGTTTGGGTCAGGTGCCAGGTCAGAGAATCTGGGACAACTTTTGAATAAGCGTGTGTTGATTTGATTTCTCTGGGGTTGTCATGCTTCTTGGCTCAGATCCCTTTAGAATGTAAAGACCTGTGGTATGTGAGACCCCAAAGCCGAGAAAGCAAATCTTCAAAACCTGTAAACAGCTTTCACTTGTCCCTAGACCAGATCTTGTGTTGCTCGACATGGGGGAACACCAGAAAAATCAGACTCATTGGTAGCTGGGAGGATAAGACTCGCAGGAAAAGAAGAGAATAGATAGCTGACAAATCAGTGACCAACACTTACCGGGCTTGACTGTTTTTCAAAGGACCTTACTGATTTTTCAGATAAGAAAATTAATTAGGAGCAGTCAGAGTATGGGAAAGTCAAAACTTTTAAGACCTGCAGCTACCACTTCTGTAATTCAATATATATTTTAATAACTGAGGAGCAGAGATGTGGGGGACCCTGGAGGCCAGAGAAGTGTATCTAACTTCTTTTCATGTTCATGTGCTTTTGGTTAGTTCGACTAACTAGTTCAATGTTGGCAATGAGGTGTTTGAAAGTCAGAAATGAACGTTGTAGTGGTGGCAGGTGAACACCGAACTCATGGTCAGGCACTTGTAATTTAGTCGGAAAGGTCATAAAAACGAAAGGGCAGGCAGTTAGGCTGTTAAGCAGATGGACGGAGAGTCCAAAGCCCTGCAGGAGACGTGGGAGGAGGCACCAGGAGTCAGAACAGCCAGAAGACCCCCTGCATTGGAAGCCTGAGCTACTGAGCTCCTGGCCTGCTTGGAGGGGACTAACCTTAGGGATTAGCCACTTTCTCTGGGAAGGAAGCTTCTTGTGAAACCAGAAGAAAAGAATACTGAGAAGAAGAAGGTGGAAATGGGACATGATGGGCTGGCTGAGTGGAGAGAGGCCTGAAGAATTAATCATGTCTAGTAGGTGATTATGTTTCATATGATTAAACAGAAGCATCTTCTTGTGCTCTTTTTGTTCCTCTTTACAGAGTGTACTAGGGACTCAGTATTCCTTCTATAGTATTTTTTTTTTTAAATATTTTATTTATTTATTCACAAGGGACACACAGAAAGAGGCAGAGACATAGGCAGAGGGAGAAGCAGGCTCCCTGTGAGGAGCCTGATACGGGACTCAATCTCAGGACCCCAGGATCATGACCTGAGCCAAAGGCTCTAGTGTCTTTTTGACTTTGTTTCTAAGTCTTAATAAGGAAGGGGTCTCTGGCCAGTGCTGAACACTAAAGAAATGAAGGCAAACCAGGAAGTGCTGTTTTACTCTGCTTGGGGAATGGCACAAGACCAGGTAGGCCTTCTGTGTTGGCCCTCTGTAGACAAGCAGAACTTAATGGAACTTGCCCCTATCTGTGGGTCTTGGAGAGTAAGGGTTAGTAGTATATCTACAATAGATATCTCAATGTCTGTTATTCTCATTGTATGCCAGATTTTTTTGCAAGATTGGTAAAAAGTACTCTTTGACTTTGAGTTCTTTTACAAATCAATCTGTGCTGTGTTCCTTGCTCTTGGGCTTGCTTTGCTGGGATGCCTTCTCTTCCTTCCACTTCTACTGTTCTGCCACTTGTTCAGACTATGGTATCTCCTGCTGCTCTGGTCTCTTGTGTCTTACCATATTCTATTTTGTATCTTTGTGATTCATATATTGGGCTCATTCTCATACTTTTTTTTGTGGTCAAGGACTATGTTCATCTTTATTTGAATTTGTTCTTTCATGCAACTGAGTTCTCCTGGGTATTTGTTTGTTCATTCAGTGAATATTCATTGGAGCCCAGCTGTTGTACTAGGTACTTTGCTAGGTGCTGGGTGCTTGAATGAAGCTAGGATTCAGCCATGGGGGCAGCTATGGTTCCTGCCACTGTGGAGGTTACAGTTTGAAGAAAGTTATTAAGCAAATTCTTATACAAATAATTATAACTGTGAAAAGTGTTATCAATAAAAAATATGGAGGGATGCCTAGGTGGCTCAGTAGTTAAGCATCTGCTTTTGGCTTATGTCCTTTATAGGGTTTGGACAGTTCAGGGGCAGTTCAGGTTTCCTGCATAGGTCCTGTCTCCCCCTGATGACGTGTCCTTGGGTGGTCTGCTGGTGGCGGGAAAGTTCCGAGGGGAGGGTAACAAGATGGAGGGTCCGCTGCCATTTTGTTGGTGCCTCCCCATCCCCCTTGATCCCACCAGCCCAACAGTGAATGGCAAGATTTCATTCTTTTTGATGGCTAATATTCCATTGTGTCTGTATATACTGATATAATTATGGAATGTGAGGTCTGGAGCCAATGGCCAAGAAAGAATTCTTGAGACATCTTTGGTACAAAAAGGTGATTTTATTAAAGCACGGGGATAGGCCCTGTGGGCAGAAAAAGCTGCTGTACTGGGGTTGTGAGGGGCGACTGAATATATACTTGGGAGAGGGGGAGATAAAGACAAAAGGAAGTGTCCAAAAGGACTTTCATATGCTAAATAAGACTCTCAAGATGCTAGAGGCCTGGCTATTGTCAAGTTAAGATAGTTTTTCCTTCTAATAAGGCATTAACATTAAGGTAGTTGGGAGTTTCCTGGAGGAATGTTGTACTCTGCCTGCCTCAAGTATTTGTCAATGGGCTGCAGTTTATAAAGACGTTTTACGTTTTTACATCCCCTTCTACGTTTGTTTCCCTCATCACTGTGGAAGGGAGAGTGATGTTAGGGCTCCAGGAAATTGAGTATGGACTTCTGAAACGTAGGCTATTGATGAGAATGCTTTTTCCTTGTAAATCACTTAGACGTTTGCAAACTGTTGGAGACTCTCTTCCTGCAGGAGTGTGATCTATGTCAATTAACCATTTGTTTTCCCTTCTCTTGGTTTTAGGGCAACCAGGAGTGTCTGAGGAATGTCACACATATCCCACCTTGGGGGGAGAATTACAGGGTGTCAGCCTGCCTTCTGCTCTTTCATCGTATACCACATCTTCTTTATCCACTCACCAGTTGGTGGACATTTGGGCTTTTTCCATAGTTTGGCTATTATTTATAATGCTGCTATAAACATTGGGGTGCTTGTACCCCTTCAAATCTGTATTTTTGCATCCTTTGGGTAAATAGGAATTCTAGGTTATTCTCAACCCTGGGTTGCACATTAGCATCACCAGGTATAAGAGAGTATAAGAAACAGCTGGCCTGATGCTTCATACTTACTCATTAGAGTATAAAATGATACAACTACTGTGGAAAACAGCTTGGCACTTAAAAAGTTATACATACCCCTGTCATATAATCTAGAAGTTCCACTCCTACTGGAACTCAGGATGAAAAACTCATTTTCACTCAAGAAAAATGAGAACATATGTCCATACAAAGACTAGTACACCAATGTTCATAGCACTTTATCTGTTTTTATAAATGTCAAGAAAAGGCAGAACTCATCAATGGTGATGCAAGTCAGAAGAGCAGTTACTACTGTGGGGTGAGTGAGATAGTGGTCATGGTAGTATTGATTAGAAAGTGACAAGAGAGAGGAAGTCTTCCTAGAGTGTTGGGTATGTTTTATTTCTTGATTTTGGTGGTACTTACTTAGATATACACATATGTAAAAGATAGTTGGTCTATATGTTTATTTATACACTTTGCTGTATGTTTATGTCTCAAAGCAAAACAAGAAAACAAAACCCCCATAAACCAAACCCATGCCTAGGTCCCATCCATAGAGATTGGTTTGGGATGGGGCTTGAGCATCAGTAACATAGGTGCTTTCTAAGTGGGTCTAATATGCAGCCCAAGTTGAGAACCAACATTTTGTATATGGAAAGGACAGAAAAAACTTGGGACATCAAAGAATGATTGCACAAAACTAAGGGAGTTGTTGGACATGAGACCGGAAAGGTGGCAGGTGACTAATCATTCTGTACCTTGCCAGCCACTTTAAGAAATTTGAACTTCGTCTTAAGAGTAATGAAAAGCTTTTGAAGGGTTTTAAGTTGGGAGATGACTTGGACAGATAATCAGCTGGTATGTACTAGTGCTGCCTATGGTTAGCATTCCTGCGGATTGCTTGTTAAGTATTCAGAATATCTCCCCTGTGAGGAGAAGATTTGGAATAGCTGAGGATTCTTGAACTAGGACTGGTGTTAGTTTATTTTATTTTTTATTTTTTATTTTTTGAAGATTTTATTCATGAGAGACACAGAGAGAGAGAGAGAGGCAGAGACACAGGCAGAGGGAGAAGCAGGCTCAGAGAGAGAGAGAGAGAGAGAGAGAGAGAGAGGCAGAGACACAGGTAGAGGGAGAAGCAGGCTGACGTGGGACTCAATCCAGGGTCTCCAGGACCACACCCTGGGCTGAAGGTGTTGCTAAACTGCTGAGCCACCTGGGGTGCCCCAAGACTGGTGCTAGTTTAGAAGTGGGGAGTGAGGGAGAGTGAGCTGTCAAGGTTTTTGACACAAGCATTTGGAGAAGTAGGAAGTTTGGGGGGAACTAATGAGTTTAGATTTAGATATTATGCATTCATGTTCCTGTCAGACATCCTTGTGGAGATACTTAGTAGGTAGTTGGCTTCTGTGGGTTTCTGAGGACCACAAGTGAAACTTGAAGCAGAAACATCATTTTGCTTTTGGGGGGGACTTGGCAATAACCAGTAATTTCTTTAAATGGTAATCAAGGCTGTGAGGAGAGGTCAGATTCCTTTAGGAGAGAGAGTAGTATGAGAAGAAGAGAGCCTTGGACTGAAGGCAGATTCTTTAAACCTTCAACATTTAAAAGGAGGAGAAACTTGCTTTTTGCACATTCAAGAAAACAAAGATTTGTTCATTAATTTAACAGATCTATATTGAATACATACTGTGTGTCAGGCACTGACTGAGTCCCTGGGGATACTACAGGGAACAAAAAGTTCTTGCTCTCGTGAGCCTTACCTCCAGTGGAGGGGGATGGGCAATAAACAAATCAACAAATAGGTGTATCCTGGATGAGATGGTAGTAGGTGCTATGAAAACATGAAAAAATATGATCTCTGCCCTCACATATCCTCAAATAACCATGGTTGTAGGAAGTAAGGCCAAAAGAGCGTCAAAGACAGGAATGCTGGTAGAACTCAGAGATACATCTCATCATGTTGCATATTGAAGCTCTATACATAGTCAAGGCTGCAAAATTTTTATTTTTCACTGAGGGCTTTCTTTAATTATATTTCATTTGAATTAAAAAAATTGTTACTGGAAAAGCAAAAACAAGAACAACCCGCCCCAAGATTGTTACTGGAGTATTCAGATCACAGGTTAGAGTGAAGATAGAGGTATCTTGCATTATAATAAGCATACATAATATTTTTGTAAAGTATGCTAGTAAGAATTGTAAAATCTTTTACTCACCGCACACATCGTGGGCTATGATTTTTTCTTTTTAGAGCAGTTATAGGTTACACCAAAATTCAAAGGGAGGTACAGAAATCTCCCACGTATTCTCTGCCTCCACACATGCATAGCCAACCCCATTACCAATGTTACTTACCGGAAGTACTTTTTTTTTTTTTTTTTTTTTTTTTTACCAGAGGTACATTTTTTACATTTTACATGTAAGGATGAGCTTACATGGGTACATCATAATCATCCAACGTTCATAGTTTCTCTTAGGGTTCATTCTTGATGTTGTATGGGTTATTTTTTGATGTGTTCTCCATGAGGGAGACATGGGGAAGTCTTTTGTGTCAGTACTGCTTGGGTAGCTGAAACCAGTGCCAGCTTTGTCCATAAGGAAAGCTCTTCAGAATTCCTGCCCCCTGCTGAAAAGAGCTGGGCCTCTTCTTAGATATGAGGACATGATGCTCTAACAGGGGCAAAAGCACCCCTCAGGAGGCTGGATTTTACTCAGTTCTTCTTCTATGGCTAGGCCTACTATGTGCCATATTCTGAGGGGGACCTTTCTTGCCAAAACCAGTTCCCCTTCTCATTCATTACATTTTTTATGTAGAGGGTACTTTCTCTCTTCTCACCTCACCAAACCAGACTCCCTGCCCCAGTCTCATTCTAGGTTTTATGCTGTTTTATCTCTGGAATGCCATGGTCCTTGGTTGAATCTGAGTCTTCCCAGGGCTGTTGCTCTCAGTCTTAATAGTTTTTGAACCCTTTCTAAGGGTAAGGATAGATTCTGATCCCATCAATAGTTATTGCAGAGCTTCCTGGTCTTGCCTGGGGCGCGGGGGGGGGGGGGGGGGGGGGAGGTGAAGCAGAGAAAGTATTCACAACAGATGATGGCAAAATTCACCAATTTCCAGATTCCCCTCAGGTGCCAGCCAGGTGGTAAGGAACAATCTGACTATGTCTTTTTCTGTCCCTTATCTATACATTCTTCCTTGATTGCTGTTTCTCTCACTTCTTTCCCTTCGGGCTTGTGTCTCACACTAGACAATCCATTGTCAGACTTGACTGCAGTGGCTCTGTTTTGCATGCCTATGGGTACATGCTCTCAGGAGGATGAATTACTGTTTAGTGATGAGAAATTGGCTGGAAGAGAAGACGCATCAGGTGATGGTAGATGGTAGGGGGAATTGGTTGTTTGTACTCAGGAATTCTCTTGTCTTTGGGGGAGTTATGGTTTATTATGAATCCATATATGTATGCATGCATTCATTCATTCAGCCAGCATTCACTGATTTCCTACTTGACAGGATGGATGTTAGTGATGGTGCCATACTAGGCCCTGGGGGAAAGAGTGAGTCAACCTAGTCCTTGCCCTTTTCTGGATGTGGCATGCAAACAACTCAGAGCATGAGAATTAATATAACAGAATTATGTATAAAGTGCTTTGGAGCATGGAACAGTAAATGCTTAGCTCTGCTTGGAGAAAACAGAGGAGACTTGGACATGAGGGAAGACTTTGTGGTTTTGCCTGCCAGTGATTAATAAAATGTGGTCTGCAGACCATTGAGGGGTCACCAAGATCTTTTCAGGGTCCAAACGGTCAAAGACATTTTATTTATTCTATTCTTTTTTAAAAAAGATTTTATTTCTTTATTTATGAGAGATACAGAGAGAGGGGCAGATTCATAGGCAGAGGGAGAGGTAGGCTCCTGAAAGAAGCCCAATGCGGGACTGATCCCAGGACCCCAGGATCACGACCTGAGCCAAAAGCAGACGCTCAACCACTGAGCCACTCAGGTGCCCTGGTCAAAGACATTTTAATAACAATAACACTAAGATATTATTTGCAATTCCCCCCCCCCCCCACCACTGTTTCTATATTTGTAGTAAGGGCACAAAAGTGATTAGGTAAAACTGCTAGTATGTTAACAGGAGTTAAACGAGGTCACATAACTGTGCCAGTAGGCATTATAGTCCTCATCTCATCTCAGTGCGCTCTGTTTAAAACAAAACAAAAAAATTTAAATTTAGAATTAAAAATGTATTAATTCTATTAAATTGCATCCCACGAATACCTGTCTCTTTAGTATTCTATGTGATGAAACAGGAAGTATGCATAAAACACTTTTGCTGCAGGTAGAAGTTTGATGTTTATTTCAAGCAAGAGTGTGCCATCAAGTTGCAAGTTGAACTACCTCCTTTTTCAGGGACCACTATTTTTTTTAAAAGACTTATTTATTTATTCATGAGAGACAGAGAGAGAGAGAGAGAGGCAGAGACACAGGCAGAGGGAGAAGCAGGCTCCACTCAGGGAGCCCAACGTGGGACCCGATCCCATGACTCCAAGATCATGCCCTGGGCGAAGGGCAGTTGCTAAACCGCTGAGCCACCAGGGATCCCATGGGAACACTATTTTTATTTGAAAGAATAAGAGACTGTAGTTACTGAGACTAAGTATTTGGCAGATATTTTCTTGAAAGTAAATGAGGTGAGTCTGCTACTGAGGGGAAAACCACTGGTAGTATTGTTGCCAATGATAGAATTCTCACTTTTATTTAAAACTTAGAATGGAGAACTTGTATCTGCCACTAGGAGCTTGACGGCTTCTCCAATATAAAGATTTTCTGATGGAGGCACCTCGGTGCTCAATTGATTAAGCACCCAACTCTTGTTCTCAGTTCAGACCTTCATCTCAGGGTCATGAATTTGAGCCCTGTGTTGAGCTCCATGCTTGGCATGCAGCCTACTTTAAAAAAAGGGTGTGTGTGTGTGTGCCTGGGTGACTCAGTAGGTTGGGTGTTTGATTTGGTTTCCCCTCAGCTCATGATCTCAGGGTCATGAGATTGAGCTCCACATCAGGCTCCCTGATCACTTAGCACAAATCCTGCTTGAGATTTTCTCCCTCTGCCCCTCCCCCTGCTCGAGCTCTCTTTCATTCTCTCTCAAATAAATAAATAATACAAGTTTTCTGATGAAATTAGTGATGATACTAATAGCTGTGATTATTTTGGTATTGTATAGATGAAATGGGTCAAATTTGGAAGCTTTGCCTAACTCATTGAATCGCTAGCTTTCATGTGACCAGTGAGTGCATCATGTTACAAAATCACATCTGCATAAAGGATTATTAAAAGGGGCAAGACAGACTAATGGATTTTTTTAAAAGGTTTTATTTATTTTTTCATAAGAGACACAGAGAGATAGGCAGAGACATAGGCAGAGGGAGAAGCAGGCTCTCCAGAGGGAACCTGATGCGGGACTTGATCAGGATCCTGGGATCATGACCTGAGCCAAAGGCAGACGCTCAACCCACTGAGCCACTCAGGAGCCCCGAGACCAATAGATTTTGATGTAATAGAGTTCAAAAAGTTCATCCATATAGGTTCGAATTTCACATTGCAACTAATCTTTAATAAACCTACCACTTCTTGAGTTTTGATGTAATATTAGAGAAGAATATTTACAGTTATCTGAAAGGTTGTTAAAATACTCCTGTCTTGGGATGCCTGGGTGGCTCAGTGGTTGAGCATCTGCCTTTGGCTCGGGTCGTGATCCTGGAGCCCCGGGATCGAATCCCACGTCAGGCTCCCTGCATTGAACCTGCTTCTCCTGTTCCCACAACCAATACGTTGTGGGAATATAGGCTCTTGTCATAATCACTTGGCAACTCATCTAGAACATCTGCTGATTGATTTGATTGGAATGTAAATCCTATATTTGATTCTTCATAGTCTGATGGGGAGAGTGGCTGGTTAGCAGAGGATGAGAACTGTTCATTTGCTGCTCTAGGAGGAAAGAAGGAAACTACAAATGTATTGGTTGTCACCTTTATGTATGCCCTATGCTAGGTGTTTGAACAAATGTGGTCTTAATTTTTGCAAAACCCATGTAAGCAGATATAATTTTCCTCATTTTGCAAATGAGATATTGGAAGTTCAGAGAAGTTAAACAACTTGTCCAATATCATATAGTAGTAATTGATGGAGCTGGGATTTTGACACATGTGTTCTGACTCCCAAGTCTAGGGCTCTGTGTTGATAAATGGTTGGATCTTCTAAGGTACTTCCAGATGGGTCTGAGAAACCTTGCCAGATTGGAATGTCTAAGAGAAGTTAGAAAGTTCTCAGGAAGGAGAGAGAGAGAGCATAGGAAATGCTTGGTAGGAGTCATTTGTGAATTTTGGCTAACATGGTTTTTTGGGACAGGATTCTATGACCTTATGGGACATCAAGATTTTATACTCCTTTATACTCAATCCCTTTAATCCTTCTCTATGTCAGATGGTGCCAGCAGCAAAGGTCACCTGTGTGTCTGATCAGGTTACAAACCAGAGCCTAGTGTTTGAAGGCCAAACTTCTTGAACCTGCTATAGGCTTTCGGGAAAGAGACTAGCTGACCTTAGGCCAGTGGTGCCCAGCCTGAAGACTCCTCATCCCTAGAGCTCAGTAAACTATATGAGCATTTAAAAAATGCCTATTAGAAGTTGTGCTTTGGGGCATCTGGCTGGCCTCAGTTGGAAGAGCATTAGATTCTTGATCTTGGAGTTGTGAATTGGAGCCCCGTATGGGTATAGGGATTACTTAAATAAATAAAACTTAAAAAAAAGAAAGAAGCTGTGCTTTACTTATGATAAACCTGTGTGTGAATACAGGCTAATGAAAAGATTGGATTTCTTTGCTTTGGGTCAAAAATCTGTCAACCTAATGTAGTTCAGGTGTGCTACCTATGGTTTTCTGAAACAGGGGTCATTATGGCCCAGGGATTAAGTTCAGCTCACCACCTGTTTTTGTGAATAAAGGTTTGTTGGAACACAGCTAGGCTTGTTCACACTTACGTTTTGTCTTTGGCTGCTTTTGTGCTCTATGATAGAGTTAAGTAGTTGTAACAGGGGATATATGGCTTATAAATCCTAAATTGTTTACTGTCTGGCCTTTCACAGAAAAAGTTCACTGACTCTTAGGGTAATCCTGATTCTATCATGGTACTTAGCACACAGTGTTTTAATCACCTCTCTCCCCACTTTTATAACTAAACTCCTTGACAGCAGGGATGAGATCTGACTCATCTCTTTATGTCCAATGCTGATTACAGAGCTTGACATATAAAGAACGCTCAATAAATGTTTTTTTTTTTAAAGATTTTATTTATTTATTCAAGAATGACAGAGAGAGGCAGAGACAGGAGAAACAGGCTCCATGCAAGGAGCCTGATATGGGGCTCAATCCTGGGACTGCAGGATCATACCCTGAGCCGAAGGCAGACACCCAACCACTGAGCCACCCAGGCATCCCCCAGGAAATGTTTGTTTAAATTGACACATCATGTACTGATCAAAAATCTCCAATAGTTAAAATTTTTTTCTTATTCCAATAGGCCATTATATGTGCCTTTGATTAACAGGAGTAAGGGAAGGAAAAGTATGATGTTGGTTATGCTAATCCCAGTGCTGTGTGCTTCCATCTATGAACCAGTCATTACTGACTGCTTTTTTTTTTTTTTTTTGATAGAGAGTTCATGGATAGGAGTCCATGAATGAAACAATCATGGCCAGAGCTCTGGGTGAGGAAGTTGAGAAACAATGCCTTAATCTTTGCCTACATTCTAGTCTTTCCCTCACTAACCACCACTGCTTCCCCCCACCCTCTACTCTCCACCCCAACTTGGCAGGATACATATAGAAGAATGTATGGTTATAGGGAAATACTTCTTTGGCAGGTATACTATTTATCTTACTTTATCTTACTTTTTGTCTTCTATAAAGCGATTTCTTCGGTGTGCTTCTTACCATCTGTGACTTTCAGGAGACGAAACCAACTTAAAGCGATTTGGTCACCTTGGCATAAAGGCAGTGAGATGAGGTGCTGGCCTGGGAGTCAGTAGACCTGGGCTCTTGCTGTGGCTCTTCAGCTTTCTTTGACTTTGAGCCCATCAGTTAACAACATCTGTGAGTTACATCTGGGACATTTTACACACTCAACATTTATATTCCTCCCTCTTTTTGAAAAGGATTTGAGCAACTAGCAAGTGATGGAGAGGTAACTTGTCCTGTCCTGTCACTGTCTGACTAGCAGACAGGTTAATGATTAAAAAGATTGGAGTGTTTTAGGTCTTTGAACAGTGCCTTCTAGGAGGCTTCACAGAGGCAGTCTTTTTACCTTGTCCTTGCTTTCTCTTCTGTGACAGCTTCTTCCTTGGGAGTGATCTGAGGTGTTTTTGCTGGAGGGAAGTTATCAAGATCAGGGGCAAAGGGAAAGAGCAATTTTAAAATCTAAGAATTGGGAGACATACTAAGAACTTTACTTAACAATGTCTCTTTCAGATAGTGAGCTCAAGGCCTGGAGAAGGGAAGTGACCTCCCTATAGTCACGTGGTAGAGCTAAGATGAGGTGCCGGGCTCTTTCTGCTGCGTGCGTAGTGTTTGCCAGGGTTCTAAGGGAGGATTAGGTGGCCTTGCTCTTGTGCTGCATATAGTGCTAAATGACTGTGTTGGTGGTGGAGGAAGCTGTCCTGCATACCTTCCAAGCTGTTGCACCTGATGTGCTCAGGACCACAGGTGTCTGTAGATACTGCTGACTATAACTGTCCGTGGGCAGGCACAATATGTGAAGGATTTCTGCACTTAGCCTGTGGCTGGCACTGTGCTATTACCAGTGATGACAAAGTGAATGAAAAGGAAAACTGCATATTATCTTGGCATTGCAATGAGTGGGCTGTGTTCCTATTTCTAGAAAGACTGTATTTATGTACATTTGTTTGTTGACTGACTAAAAATGATATTTCATTTGAATATGTATTTCTTCGCCTTCTAGTAAGGCTAAACTTTCTTCCCTGTGTCTGTTGGCTATTTGTATTTTCTCTCATTTACATTTTTATTCTTGTGAGTTACCTAATCACGTTCTTTGTCTAGATCCCAGTCTGTTCCTAGTCTTCTGCTTGATGTCCCTGCCAGGAAACTATTAGGATAATAAAGCATTGTCCCTAAACAGGGGAGCTCAGCACATCCCTGGGGAGAGAGGTGAAGACTGGATGAAACATGTTTCTCCCCATACAAATAGCCAGTTACATGATGACATGAGGATTTAGTTGCTGAAAGCTAAGGACACTGAGACAGGTGCGTGGTAGACAGTGTGCGTGGCAGCCCACAGTAATGTTGTCTCTTGCTTTTCCTATACAGAGTTTTGCCGGATTGACAAGCCCCTGTGCCACAGTGAGGATGAGAAGCTCAGCTTTGATGCAGTCCGCAGCATTCACAAGCTGATGGATGATGATGCCAATGGTGATGTGGATGTGGAAGAAAGTGATGAGGTGAGCTCTCTCACCCTGCCGTGGCTCTCTCCTCTTCCTGTGTGGACAGTCCCTGAAAGCTGTCTAGACACTCTTGCCCGTGGAGAGATGTCCTTGATGTTGGCTTGTTCTCTAGGAGTTCTTCCCTATCAAGGGAGGTGATTCTCAGCAGAAAAGCCCTGTAGGACCCAGCCTGTCCGAGTGCAGACCTGATGTCTGTGTCTATGCCTGGACTGGCTCCCATCTGCCACTGGCTAGAAGCACAATGCTGACTGAGCTGTGTTCTTTGAGAGGGAGAGGGAGCCCCAAGGTTGGTCTCTCCTGTTGCCCCAAATCCTTATTGCAATCCTGCTGCAGATGGAGGGCATCGGTCTGTACTTATTATGTGCTCAGCCCCTTGTTGGCATGTAGGAGAGAAGTCAAGATGATCATTTTCTTGCCCTCTGGGAGTTTATACTCTTTGGGGAGGAAGAAACACATGTTCCTAGAAAGATCATTCTGAATTCCAGGCCACAGTTGCTGGGAGCCGATTGAGTGGTCCAGATAGTAGGAGCGAGAGGAATCTCTAGATGGAAAAAACTCTGCTCTGTTATTGTTTCACCTTTTGGCACTACTACCGTTCCAATTCCACAGAACCCAGAGTACAAAGTCATCGTGTGTGAAAAGATTGAAAGGTTTCAGTTGATTTAAAGCTCACCATGTGCCAACAGTTTGATGAAGCTGCCAAGTTTTGTCAAATCTTTAATAGTGATATGGTGTATGTCATGAGGGAGAGGTAAGCCCAGTTTCTTTGTCCTTCTTGCCAGCCCACCTATTAAGTTTTGAGTTCAGTTTTGGATCTCACGTTGTCAGAAGTGTCTGGAACAGTGAGAGCCTATATAGAAGGAATGACACGAATGATGAAGGGTATGGAAACTATGAAATGGAGACAGATGTTCACTAGAATTCAGTATTTATAGGTGTCTAATATGTATGTGCCAGGCACTATTGTAGACATGGGGATGTGGCAGTAACGATGGCACACATGTCTCATATCATTTACATATCCTGTCCTCACTTACAGTCTAGTGAAGAAAAGATTAGCCTGGAAAATAAAAGATTTGGGTAATAAAATTTCTGTCTTCAAATACATTAGGAGTGGAGGAATCTGAATTAAATAATGACAGTGCAGGTGATGAAGACCACAGCACTAGCTAGCATTTATTGAATTCTTATTCTGTGCCAGACATAGCTCTTTTGCAGCCTTTCTTAACAGCCTTTTGAAGTTGGTGTTATTATCAAGGACTGGAGCCTTGGAAAGGCTTGTTCAAGGACACACTGGATGTGTGTGCAGATCTGGTTTCAAAGCTCATGCTATTAGGTACTGGTGTATTGTTTCTCTTATTCTAAGGGCAGAACCAGGAGCAATGTGGCAAGAGTGAAATATGGACATATTATTTTAGAATAAAGAATCATCTAACAGCACCATCTGGTCATAGAAGAGGCTTCCTGGGTAGATAAGTAGTGAACTCCCCGTCACTAGAATATAGCACTCCACTGATTGGTTAGCAGAAGGGATCCAGGTATCAGGTTAAATTAGATAATGTCTAAGGAATTTATAAGAGGAGAAAAATAGATTTCCTGGAGCAAAAGTAGACATTTGAGTAGAGTGGAAGGAGTGGGCCAGCCTGAGTGGTAAGTAGGGAGCGAGCGTGAGCACAGATGTGGAGGTAGTAAAAACGTGGTGAGGGGTTTGGTTGGATAGACTGGCTGTGGTGGAATACTGCAGGAGAAAAACCTGGAAAGGAGTGGGGACCCTCCACTGAGAGACGTCTGCTTGCTGAACCTGGCAATTGTAGATCCCTGAGTGAGGGCAACCACCACAATGAAGGTATCTGAACTTTTGGTTGCGTCTAGAAGTGTTACTGGCCCTCAACGGACCCCAATTTTATTTGTCTGTGCTGATAAGAGAAACAAGTTCCTGGAGGCACATGAGGTGTGGAGGTTTCCTAATCTCTCTCTAGAGGCCTGGCCATGGCACTGGGGATGGATGGCACACCAGTGAAGAAGGTGATATGATCCAAGATCCACACATTCCTGGATATCTTTGTCATCTGCTCCTCCTTCTTTTTTCACTTTTGCTGATTGCTTTGTCAATGAGGGGAGGAAGAAAATGTTCTTTTTAGAGGAATGTTACCACAACAAAAAAGCTCATCAGCACAAACTGTTCTAAAATAACACAAAAGCTGTCACCCTGCTCCTCTCTGTGCCAGTGGGGAGCTGTTCTTTTTCAGCATAGTTTCTGCCTTGCCTTGGCTTCAGCTGTTCTCCCTATAATCTCAGGCCCCTGGTGGTGAGAGGGGCCTGCCAGTTCGAGTTTTCATGATAAGTCACAAGCAACTGTCTTCGAAAGAGAAAGTAACAGTAGCCGAATTGTGTGCTTAAGTCAGCCTAAACATATATGACAATCTTGGAGTTCAGGTTTGAACTAGAGCTTTGGTGGATACCTCAGAGCTTAGAATATTGGCTAATAGACCCTGAGATCTCAGAGATGAAACCATGAAGGACCCAAGCTTTTTACAACCACTTAGAAAGCATTGCTGGTTCCCCAAGGATCTTATTAGCCCAAGTCTGAAGGGACACCCTAGAAGGCCTCATTATTCAGCCTCCTATCAGTAAGTTTTTCAGATAGCTAAACTATAACCTCAGTTCTAGATCTTTTAACATTTTAGCCATTTTTGAAGCAAGTCTTTATTTTCACAGATTATTTTGAACAGAGTGTTGACTTTATTTGGATCATTCAAAGCATGTCTTCAGGGCCTCTTCTTACATGATTACCCAGTACCTAGATTCTATATCCATTGTTGTGATTTCTTAGAATTTCCCTGTCTCTTCTTTGATTCATCCCCATTTCTAATTGCTGTCTTTACTCTGTTACGAGCTCTGGAATTAGACTTATGGCAAACTGAGACTCAGAAGGCATTTTTTTTTTTTAAGTTTTTATTCATTTGACAGAGAGAGAGATTGAGCACAAGCAGGGGGAGCAGCAGGCAGAAGTTGAGGGAGAAGCAGACTCCCCACTGAGCGGGGAGCCCGATGCAGGGCTCAATCCCAGGACCCCAGGATCGTGACCTGAGCCAAAGGCAGACGCTTAACCAGTTAAGCCACCCAGGTGCCCCTCAGCAGACATTTTATAGACAATACATGATCATTGGCATGTGTGGCAGCCAGTAGCCTGCTCAAGTACCATCTTTGCCTGCATCTGTCCAAATTAGCAGAGCCTGTAGATGGCCCTTCAAATGAACGAGCTGGCCCTACTGGTGACAGTGCCCTTCCTGCAAGGGTGGGAGGGAGTCTGACCAGCACAACAGTGTGGGAATTCAGATCTGTGTTTTACTGAGACCTCTGATGGGAAAACTGCCCGTGGGCAAAGGATTTGCTGCAGTGGGATGGTCCTGTCAGGTGGTCTGGACAGTCTGAGGTAGATAGAGGCTGTCTGAAACCACTGTCCCTCCAGCTGGCCCTGACACTTTGAGGGCAGTGTTATTATTTTCTTCTCTGGAGCCTACACGGGATATCAAGGGCATTTATCCAATTGTTATTCAATTAAATTGTTGAACTGTTATTCAATTAAGCAAATTTTTATTGAATACTTATTATGTGTGTGTCAGGCATCATTCTAGTGCTATGGATTTCATAGCAAACAAAACAGATAAGATTTCAGCTTTTCCAGAGCTTGCATTCTAGTGGTGTGTATGTCACAGGTGATTGAATGATGAGTACAATTCTGAAATTAGGAAGAACTGTGATAATAGTAGTTCAGTGACTTCCCCTTTAGTTTTCTTAGGTAAAATGGTGGCTAATGATTCCTAACCTTGCAGGGTTATTATCAGAATTTTTTTTTAAAGATTTTATTTATTCATGAGAGACACAGAGAGAGGTAGAGACACAGGCAGAGGGAGCAGCAGGCTCCCTGTGGGGGAGCCCAATGTGAGATTTGATCCCAGAATCCTGGGATCACGCCCTGAGCCAAAGACAGATGCTCACCCACTGAGTTACCCAGGTGCCCCTATTGTCAGAATTCAATGAGAAAAGTACTGTTAAAAGTTTCCAGCACAGGGGCATCTGGGTGGCTCAGTTGGTTAGGCATCCAACTCTTGATTTTGGCTTAGGTCATGATCTCAGGCTCCTGGGATTGAGCCCCATATTGGGCTCCATGCTCAGTGGGGAGTCTGCTTGAGATTCTCTTCCTCTTCCTCTGTTCCTCTCTCAACTTCCATGCTCACTCTCTCTCTAAAATAAAAATAAATACATCTTTAAAAAAAGGTTCTGGCACAAAGAACTCCCAAAACTCTACAACAGAAACCAAACAACTTGGGATGCCTGGGTGGCTCAGTGGTTGAGCATCTCCCTTTGGCTCAGGGCGTGATCCTGAGATCCTGGGATTCGGTCCCTGCAGGGAGCCTGCTTCTCCTTCTGCCTGTGTCTCTGTGTCTCATGAATAAATAAATAAAATCTTTTTTTTTTTTTTTTTTAAAGAAAGCAACTGGGGGTCCCTGGGTGGCTCAGTGGTTTAGCACCTGCCTTCAGCCCAGGGCATGATCCTGGAGTCCTGGGATCGAGTCCCTCATCGGGCTCCCTGTGTGGAGCCTGCTTCTCCTTCTGCTTGTGTCTCTGCCTCTCATGAATAAATAAATAAAATCTTAAAAAAAAAAAAAAAAGAAAGAAACCAAACAACTCAATAAAGAATGAGAAAATATTTGAACAGACACTTCATCAAAGAAGTTATATGGATTACAAAGAAACATGGGAAGATGCCCAATATCACTAGCTGTTAGGAAAGTACACATTAAAACCACAGTGAGATACCACCACACATCTATCAGAATGGCTACAATTAAAAAATGACAGGTGAGAAGGAAGAGCCACTAGAACTCTTACTTATAGGGCTTCTTAGAAAGTTAAACATGATTTACTATATGTCTCAGTAATTCTACCTTTATGTATTTATCCCTATAGATAAATGAAAATTTATGTTCACACTAACACTTGTACACAATGTTTATAGTAGCTTTATTCATAGTTGCCTAAAACTGGACACAAATCAAATGTCCTTCAGTGTGTGAGTGGATAAACAAACTATGGAAAATGGCTCAGCAATAAAAAGGAATGAACTGTTGATGAACACAACATAGATGAATCTCAGAGGCCTTATACTGAGTGAAAGAAACGAGACGCTATATGATTCCATCTACGTGACACTCTGAGAAAGGCAGAAGTGGAGGGATGGAAGCTAGGATAGTGGTTACTAGGGGTTAGGAGTGTGGAGAGGGTTCGATTACCAAGGGACAGAATGGAGGAATTTTGGAGGGGGTAATAGAATTTTCCTGCATCTGGGTTGTGAGACAGTTAACAAGAGTCTAATTATGTGTCAAAACTCATAGGATTTTATCTCTCCAAAAGTTAATTTGATCATATGTTAATTAAGAAAAAGTTGGCATCATACTGGACACACAATTCAAACTCGTGAATGCTATTTATTTTCCCCTTTGTGTTTATTCTATTTTCCCAGGAAAGCTCCCTGCATCTGACGATTGTATTTTAATGTTTGCTTCACTCATGTGTTTCTCTCACCAGATTAGGAGATTGTTCAGGGCAGGGACTGACCTTATTTGATTTGTTTGCCTTTGTTTCCCCAATGCCCAGCAGAGTCCTATACAGAACAGGTGCTTAATTTAATCAGTGTGGAATGACTGACTAATATCACTATAGCAGCATGGCATCTGCCTGAGAAGGGAGGCTTGAGCAAGGGTGTGATCACACATTTTGGAGGGTGGGGATGGGTAGGTAGCAGTATGAGCCCAGGAAGCTGCAAAATCAACTTCTGCTTTTGTTAGTGTCTGTGGCTGTATGGTGTAGAAGCATAGCACAGGGTTGAGAAGTGTTGCTCTGGAGTCATACAGACCTAGGTCTAAACCTGGCTCAGCCCTTAGCAGCCACGGAAACTTGGAGAAGTTCTTGAGTTTCATTCAGCCTTGGTTTCTTCATTAGTAGAGGAATAGTAGTAGGCATCTCATGGAATTGTTGCAAAGCTTAAATACTGCAAATAGAGTACTTAGGACAAGGTGTGGCATATGGAAGAGGCTCAGTAATGGTTAGTTTTTGCTGTTATTATTGTTATTGTTTTTATCAGAAAGAGCATACATTTTGATGCAGAAAGGCCTGTGTTTAAAACTTAGCTTTGCCCCTTATTGTGACAAATAGGTGAGTGACTTCACTTCTCCGAGCCTCAATTTATTCAGCTGTTTGAGGAGGGTAATTCTTTGGAGGGTTGTAAAGTAAAAGCTGAATGTATGCAAATGCTTGGCACATGATAGGTGCTAAATCCACGTTTTTTCCTCCTTCAGCGTGATGGTACAGATAGTGAGGGCTGGCCTATATAGCAAGAATTCCAAATCAGCTCTCTCATCATCCCACGGCACCAAAACATGTGGCTCTGGGAGCCACCTCCAGCAGCTTGGCTGACTTGACCAGGGGCCAGGGGCGCTGCAGGAGGCAGTTCTATATTCGCCTGAGTAGCCCATGTGAAGGGGGTGGGGCATGACGGAGCAGGTGCTGAAACTTCTCTGGCCGCTTGCCCCCCACCCCCCGCCCCGCCTCCTGCCCATGTCTGTGTGCTTAAAAAAGGGTCTAGGTGAGAAGTTCTCATTTCCTCTCACCCATCTGAAGGCTAGAGGATTTTTGAGCAACAGAGCCATATTATAATATTGTCATCGGTTCTGCTTTGACTTTAACAGGGTAGGAGAGACTGACTTGCTTTCTACATTTTGCGTGTCCCACGGAGGGTCATACTGGGTCCTGGGAGGCTGTGTGAACTGGGAAAGGATGGAATCAGGGCTGGGGGATCTCAGCCTTGAGAGGAGCAGCTCCACTTGCAAAATGCAGAGGCCAGCAGGCACTGGACTTGATAGGGGGTGGTCTGTAGGGAAGGAGAGGGAAGCCCCATGTGCTCCCTGCACATAGCCAGTGCTGTGGCCAGCCTGGCCTAGTTTGGATGAGGGTGAGTAACTGAATTATGCCCAGAAGTTATTAGCATGGTTACTAGTCAGTGCTTTCCCTCCTCAGGCTTTGGGCCTTATTTCCTTATGTCCAGACGGCTGTAGATACCTCAAAGGGTACCCTGGCCTTTAGTTTTCCCTCCACCAGCCCATGTTGTACATGCTGCCAAGGATCTTCCCACTTTACATGTTAGTTTCATGTATCCTACATGATTTTCTCTTCCTAGTCCATCTGACTTCCTGTGCTGAGCACGCCATCCCTCCACATCTGGCCTTAGTCTTTCTTAAAGACTCTCTGGACCACACCTCCTGTCACTCTGGTCTGGCCCTGGCCCTCATCGTCTCACATTCATCCCATGCTTGTTGCAGTGCCCTTTCTTTGCTCAGCTAGCTCTCCCTAGCCAGAATTAGCTTTTATATCCCTCCTTTTAGCCCTTGGCCCAGTCCATGTCAGTCTTAGGTTATCTTCTAGAATGTTCGAGACTCACTTTTCGTAACTCTCCCTGACTTTCTCATCCCCCACTGACCTCTCTCTCTCATCCCAGGACTAACTCCCATAGCACACAGTCCAAATCAACTCAATCTAGCAGGTAATTAGAATGTCTTGCTTTGTGCTCTAATGATTTTGATTGTATTATCTTGCCTATAAGTCTGTCTTTTTGCACTGTTACTGGAATTACTAAAGCACAACTCTGATCATTACTTCTTCCTTGTAAAGGGAGTGCAGTGAAAAAGGAGCATCCCTACTGTGTGCCCAGCCCTGTTCTAGCTGATTGCATGTAGAGTTTCATTTAATGTTCAGCCACTCTATGAGCTTGGTGTTATTAACTGTGTGAAACTAAGAGTGGCTTGCCTTTACTTACTAAACTAATATAAACTCTAACCTGCCCTTCAGTGCTCCCACAATCTACCTTTTGCTTTTCTGAGTAGTTCACATTACACTGCATTCCCTTACTTTATGCTGCAACCATCTCAAACATGTTCTTTATATCCCATCACTGTGCCTTCACTTTGGATAAATTTTAATCTCAGCATTTCTCTGCCTCCCATTTGCCTGTAAAAATTCCACTTGTCCACAAAGGCCTAGATCAAGGTATCTCAGCCTCAGCATTAGTGACATTTTGGGTTAGATGATCCTTTGTTGTGGGGAGCTGTCTTATACATTGTAGGAGGTTTAGCGGCATCTCTGACCTCTGTATACTGGATATGGGTGGCAAACCTGCACCATCACCCCTGTCCCCCAAAGTTGTGACAACCAGAATGTTTACTGCCAATTGTCAGTTGCCCTGGGAAATAGAAGTTCCCCTGGTTAGGGTGCCTACGTGGCTCAGCCAGTTAAGCATCTGCCTTTGGCTCAGGTCATGATCTCAGAGTCCTGGGATCAGTCCCACATTACATCAGGCTCCCTGCTCAGTGGGGAGTTCACATCTCCTTCTTTCCCTGCTCCCTTTCCTCCCTCATGCTCCTTTGCCCTCATGCTTGTGCACACACTCACTCTTGCTCTCTCTCTCAAATTAAAAAAAAAAAGAAAAAAGAATTGCACCTGGTTGAGAACTACTGGCCTAGATTAAATGTTTTCTCCTAGAAATCTTGTTGTTTCCCAACCGTAGAAAGTAATTTTTCCTCTTTCACGCTCTGTACTTGGCACGAATCTCTCCTTTGGCATATTGCTCTGCTCTGTATTCTAATTAGTTGTCTGTCCTATTGGACTGTGAGTGCCTCCAGGGCCGGGAATCAGGTCTTATTCATCACTGTTTCTCCCACAGTGCCTAGTGTAGGACCTTATACATAAAGGTGATGAGCTAAGTTTTTTTTGAAAATTGATGTGAAGACAGTGATCTTATCACTAAGTGCCCCTTAAATTGTTTCCTTAAGGCAAAAGCAAGAGTACAAGGTTGCCTGGTCAGTGGTATGGGGACAAGGTGCTTTGGATTTGTGAGTTCCCGGCCAGGATAGTGGCCGAGTCAGTGGTGGGTCATGTCTAGGAGTGCTAGGGTCTAGGATCCAGATATGACAATACTTCGTTAGTGTATGATGTGTATGTCTAACCTCTGTGACACTTTCTCCACCTTCTACCCTACGCTGTGAATCACATACAGAATCTGGATGGAGGTAAAATCGCTGTAGTTTAAATAATATGAAAGATTTAGAGAAAAACATGTACAAGGAGGGCAGAGATGAAGAAAAGAAAAAAATGCTGAAAGGCTGTGTGGCTGAGCAAAAGTATGCACAGGCTTTGGAGCAAGAAAGATGAGGGTTTTAGGTGTACTTTCACCAGTTATTAGTTGCATGACCTTGGAAAGTTTCTTAAATCTCTGCAAGTTTTCATTTCCTCAAGTGAAATGGGAGCAGTATTCTCTGCTCTGAAGGATTCTGGCAAAGATGAAATGAGATCATGTGTAGAACGTGCCATCCTATGGTTTTGTTCACAGTGGTACTACTATGTCCTCCTCACCACCCCCCCCACCCTTTACTGCTGCTCCCTGCAAGGCCTATGCTGGGTGCTTTATATACACTCTCACAAGGAATCTTTTTTTTTTTTTTTGGCTTTTATTTATTTTATTATTATTATTTTTATTGGAGTTCAATTTGCCAACATATAGCATAACACCCAGTGCTCATCCCGCCAAGTGCCTCCCTCAGTGCCCATCACCCAGTCACCACAACCCCCCCCCCACCTCCCCTACCACTACCCCTTGTTCATTTCCCAGAGTTAGGTGTCTCTCATATTTTGTCACCCTCACTGATATTTTCACTCATTTTCTCTCCTTTCCCTTTATTCCCTTTCACTAATTTTTATATTCCCCAAATGAATGAGACCATATAATGTTTGTCCTTCTCCGATTGACTTATTCCACTCAGCATAATATCCTCCAGGTCCATCCGCGTCGAAGCAAAAGGTGGGTATTTGTCATTTCTAATGGCTGAATAATATTCCATTTCTCACATGGAATCTTTACAAGAAACCTGTGGGTGGGGATCCCTGGGTGGCTTAGTGGTTTAGAGCCTGCCTTTGGCCTGGGGCGTGATCCTGGAGTCTGAGGATGGAGTCCTACATTGGGCTCCCTGCATGGATGGAGTCTGCTTCTCCCTCTGCCTGTGTCTCTGCCTCCCTCTGCCTGTGTCTCTGCCTCTCTCTCTGTGTGTGTCTCTCATGAATGAATAAATAGAAATCTTAAAAAAAAAAAAGAAACCTGTGGAATAGGTATTAATTTTCCCATATAACCAATAAGGAAACTGAGACTGAATTAGCTCACGGTTATCTATTTTTGGGGTTATTGCAACTCAGATCTGCATTAGGCTGGTAAAAATGTTCTAAACTTGTGATAGGTGCACACCTCTGAAAATGCTAAAAACTCTTGAGATGTACACTAAATTGGTATATAAATTATATCTCAGTAAAGTTGTTAAAAAAATTAAAGTGTGGGATCCCTGGGTGGCGCAGCGGTTTAGCACCTGCCTTTGGCCCAGGGCGTGATCCTGGAGACTCGGGATCGAGTCCCACGTCGGGCTCCCGGTGCATGGAGCCTGCTTCTCCCTCTGCCTATGTCTCTGCCTCTCTCTCTCACTGTGTGCCTATCATAAATAAATAAAAATTTAAAAAATAAAGTTGTTTAAAAAAAAAATTAAAGTCTCACTATAATGTTGGTTGGTGGTAATGATCATTTCCTACTTGCCTTGCTGTAGTCCAACCCATAGGACCCCATAGGGCTCTGTAGAAAACACTTTGAAAATTGTGTTGTATTCTACTCTAACTTTGATGGATATGCAGAGGTGCTTCGGAGTCTGAAGTACCATGGTACCTGGAAGCAGAGATCCCTGGTTAGCTGAGAGCTAGGTTGCCTGTTTCTGGGTAGGTAGAGATGATTTTTGAGATATTAGACTGAAGAACCCTGGGACATTCTCTTTGGAAGAATCTTTCCTTATTTTCCCTCCCCTCCCCTCCCTCCCTCTCTCCCACCCTCCCTCTTCCTTTCTTTCCTTCCTTCCTTCCTTCCTTCCTTCCGTCCGTCCGTCTTTTTCATAGCTGTCACTTATAGGAAAGCTAAGACGGCAAGAAAGTTATGGGACAACCCAGGTGGTAATTCCCTCTCATCCACATACCAGGAACCTGAAACAAATTCTTGGCACTTACCATATGGAGCTCCAGGAGAGGAGATGTCAGAGGCAGCTGGCTAAGTAGCTCTGGTTTTATTTTCCTGGATTCACCTTGTGCTCAGGGCCTCCCTCTGATTCCCACTGCTGTTACCATGCTGGCCCATGGGAAGCAGAGCTTTCCCCTTGGTCTCTGGGCCCAATCCTGAACATAGATTTATTTGCTTCCTCTGAAGAGCTTTGACAGCCTGGAGTTTTTGCCCCACCTGCATTTTCCCCCATTTTACTCTATGCAAAGTAGTGCAGAAAAGAAATAATTGCAAACAGTTTTTCAGATAACCTCAGCATAGGTTTCTATGTGCACATTTCTGTTACTGTAGAAATTCTTCTTTGACCTGAAGGATTGTTATAGTTTGGAGACATCTCTCTGGTTTTTTGCCTTCCAGCTTCCTGCCAGTCTCCTGGTGCAATCACTATCTTATCTCCTGCCTTGTAGAACATTCTGACCCCCTCCTAATCTAGGCAAAGCACAGATTGAAGTCTGCTCAGGCCTTTTGGATAGAAAAGAGATGAGTGATACTGCGAGTGACATCATTTTTCAGGTGAAACCCAGTCCTTAGGCTAAAGGAATGACCTGTCTCCATTTTTTTCTTGTAAGTACTTAATTACAGAGTGGCTGTACCAACTCCCACTGAGTTCAGATCTGTGGCCTTGCTCCTGCATTCGGCCCAAACTCTTGTGAGTTTCTTAGAATAAAGTATTTGGACATTGCCTTTTTAAAAATCTAAGCATAAGCTTTGGAGGATTACCTGAATTCAAATCCAAACTTTGCAACATAGAGCTGTACTGGCAAGTAATTTGGAGCCTCCCTTTCCTCATCTCCCAAGTAGAGATGAATAGAAGATACTCATTGCCGTTGATAAGCCCTCAGGCTAGCGAGAGAGGCAGACCTATAAACTGGCAGTGACAGTAGCACATTTTCAGGGCTATAATGGTGGCATACACGGGGGACTGTGGGAATTGCAAGAGGAATAAGGGTGAGGTAATCTCACATGCGCTGGTGTAGCAGAAGACGGGTTGTCAGCCAGCACCCGGGACAGGGGACCAGTTGCCAGCCAAGCTGAGCTACACATCAGAGGGAGTAGGCCTACTTTGCAATCTGTCCCAGTGCCTTGGCCAGATACAGGATGAAGCAGCAGCTCCCCCAGATGGTACTGCTCCTGTTTCCAGGAAAATCCAGACGGTGGTTTGCTTTGACAGACAGAGAAATTCTTTCTTACTACGCAGACTGTTGTTTTCCTGCAAACCACCCCCCACCCCCCCACCCCCCGTTGGTGAGTCTGCTTTGTCAATTCTGGACTGCAATTCTGTTAATGACAGGGATTAGGTAGATTGGTAAGACTTTGTGTGTGTGTGTGTGTGTGTGTGTGTGTGTGTGTGTGTGTGTGTCTATATACGTGTAGCTTTATGTACTTTTGTATTTGTTTCTTCGCATGCATGTACACATCATTTTATGCCTTTTTATATTTGTATGTGTCTTTCTGTAGTTAGACATGTCCTTGTGCATGATAAGAAGGGGAGAAACACAGAGACGAGGAAATAGGAGTTGAGAGAAACCCTGTAAGCTAGGTCAAGGATCAAAGAGAAGGTTAGGAGGAGCAAATGGTTAGACGACAGTATAGTATGCAGGGCCTCGAGGTGAAAACAGAGGTAGCAGTATAATTGGGAATACAAAGGTGCTGTTAAACTAGGCTGGATCTGGACCCTACAAGGTGGTAGGCAGAAAGCAGGGGTGGGTCATCTAGCAACCAGAGATGGTCTGGCCAGCAGAGGGAGAAAAGCCCTGCTACAAGTCTTAAGCTTCTGAATCTTCCTGTCTAAGGAGGAATTGGTGGCTCCCAAGGCCTTGCCTGTCTTCAGACCTCACTGTTGTTTGTGTCTATTTATGCAAGCCTCTCGTGCATGTCTGTGCATGTGTATCGCATTCAGTGTACTCTATGGCATTAGAAACAATTGGTTTTCAATGGAATGGCTGATTCACTGGAGGATTTGTGACCCTCCCCTTATTTGTTTTCAGGTATTCCCCCACTCCCCTTCTCTCTTTTTCTCTTCCTTCTCCAAATATATTTGGTGTCTACTCTGTACTGGATGCTGGCTATGCAAAGACTAATAATGAAGACAAATTTTCTACCTTCAAGGAGCTCACATGTTAGTGAGGCAGAGGAACATACATATCCTAACAGGTGTTGTGATGAGAGACTAGCACTGCATACTCTGGATTCCCCCCCCCCCCCCCCTGCCATTTTAAGAGAGGGGAATTTAACTCATCCTAGGATCCCAGGAAACAGAAGAGATGATGCATTTGAAGAGATGAATTTGGGGAGATGAAGAGTTAACCTGGGGACAGAGAGGAGATGAGTATAGCTATTGTGAGTAAGTGTGATGTGTGAAGTCAGTGGTTCTTTTAACTTGAGCATAGAATGTAAGAGTGGGACAGGGAAAGAGAGATTGGATATGAGATGAGGTGGGAATGGCAGACATTAGCCAGACTCTTGCCATACTGAGGAACTTGTATTTTATCCCAAAGATGACCGGAAGGATTGTAAACAGAGATGGCTCTCATTCGGATTGACAGGGTGTCAGGAGCGGGCTCTGCAGAGCAGGTGAAACTGAAACTTTTTTTTTTAACGACGAGTAGAGTTTACTGATGATAAGAAGGAGCATCCCAGGAAAGAGGAACTTCATGAGTAAAGGCAGGAAGCAAAAAAAAAAAAAAAAAAAAAAAAAAAACAAGTTTGGGAGACATCAAGTAGGGAAGTATTTAGGGAATAGTTTCTTTATAAGACAGGGACATCTTTGGTGGCTGGTTTGTGGCTCCAATAAGATAATGGATGGTAAGAAGCCTTTGTAACCCATAATGCTGCATGAAAATGTCATTGATAATGTTGTTATTTAGCTTCTTTTTTCCCTTCCGTGTCCAGCAATGCCAGTCCCTCCCAGGTGTGAGTCAGGTAGGCGTGTGCTCAGCAGCATGGTGCTGACTCGCTAGTCTTTCATCTATCCACCTGGCATCTTGAGGAGTAGGAGCTAAGATTAGAAGTCTCTGGGACTCAGGGTACTGGTTCACTCAGGACACACCATTCTCCACAGTATGAGCCCTCCTGCCAAGGGATCTGGGCTCAAAAGAATCGAACATTTTTGAAGTCCCTTTTATATGTAGCTGCTGTGAGGGACTGCGCTTTACGTGATCTCATTTGCTCCACATCATCACTGTGAGGTTGTCTGCATTTTGCAGACTTACCGTGACCTTGTAAGTGACAGAGATGGGATTTGAGACTGTTTCTGTGAGATTTGTCCTATGTCTCATTTCACAAGGCTCCTGATGCCTCTGGGTGGTGAGCAAGCTCTCCAATTAGTTAAGAGTGGAAAACTGTGGGATCTGAGGTAGTGTGGGTTTGGAAGGATTAGAGAGAGGGTTTCTGGGCTCTGCCCTTGGGATTGAGCCATAGCCTCTTCCTCCACATAGAACAGTGGTTCTTACTTTCAAGGGCTGACTCTATATCTCTCTTACGTTGGTATGTTCAATATGTCTCATTAATCTCTGTGTTCTTGGATCCCAGCACAGGGCATGTCACATAGTCTTGGTCATTTAAATGGCTAAGTTGGGCAAATGAATAAATGCCTCTTAATAAAGGCTTCTAGAACCCTGAATGTTTTCACCACTCCCTCTGCCTTCTCTTGTGGTACTATGACACACTAATAGATTTTGTTCTTAAGGACAAGATTTCTTGGTATTGCTCTTTGACACATAAGCCTAACTTCTCCCTCTTACCATGATTAGGAGCCAAAACGTTGTTAAAAGGGAACTTGAGTTTGTCTTACTGTTTGTTATACTATTTTTTTTTTAAAGCTGTTTGCCCAGTGTGAGGCTTGAAATCACTACCCCAGTATCAAGCTGCATGCTCTACCAGTTGGGCCAGCCAGAGGCCCCTGTCTTACTCTTTTATATTCTCTGTTCCCAAGCCTTTTCCCCTCTCCCTTCACTGCCTAAAGGTGAGTGGCATTTAAAAGGAACACATGGTGAGCTTTCAACTCTTCTGCCAAGTGTTCTATTTTGGAAATGGAGTCCAGCAGGTTTTCCTGCTATTAAGTGCTTGGCTGGATTTGCATGTCCCACAGTCTTGGAAAGCCATGTGTCAGGATGGTAGTAGGGGAAAAAACTCAGAGGTGAATCAAAGTTTACTCTTGTTTATGGGGGTTGTGAGGAAGAGAGAATTCCTTAATACTTGAAACCATAACAGAGGGAGGAATAGGCGTATATAGTCAAGGGGTCAGCAAACTATGACTATATTTTGTACAGTCTATAAACTAAGACTAGCTTTTGTATTTTTAAATAGTTGGGGGAAATGCAAAGAAGAGTTTTGTGGAATGTGAAATTTCCATCAATTCAAATGTTAGCACCCATAAATACAAAGTTTTATGGTAAAGAGCCACTCTTACTCATTTACATATTGTCTGTGGCTGTTTTCACACAAGAAGAACACAATTGAGTAGTTGTAACAGAGATTTTATGGTCTACCAAGCCTAAAATATTCACTGTCTTGTCCTTTACAGAAAAAAATGTGCCTGGCCCATGGTCTAACCCATCAATTTTTTATAACAGCTTTATTGAGATAAAATGCACATGCCATATAATTTACCCATTTAAAGTATACAGTTCAATATTTATGAATATATTCACAGATATGTGTAGCCATTACCATAGTTAACTTTAGAAACTTTTTGCCACCTCAAAGAGAAACCCCATATACATTGGCTATTGTCTCCCTATCTTCCTATTCCTCTCAGCCCTGAGCAATGGCTAATCTACTTTCTGTATTTATAGATTTGCCTATATTGGACATTTCCTGCAAATGGAATCCTATAATATGTGGTCCTTTGTGACTGGCTTATTTTACCTAGTGTAGGGTTTTCAAGGTTCATCCACATAGTAGCATGTGCAGAACTTCACTGTTTTATGGCTGAAGAATATTCTATTGTATGGACACACTGCATTTTGCTTTTTCCTTCATCAGTTGATGGACATTTAGTATGTTTTTACCTTTTGGTTATTATGAATAATGCTGTATATAGACACACACAAGTTTTTGTGGACATATGTTTTTATTTCTCTTGGGTATATATCTAGGAGTGTGATTACTGGGTCACATGGTAACTTTGTGTTTACCCGTTAGAGGAACTACCCGACCGTTTTCCAAAGTGGCTGAACCATTTTGCATTCATGCCAGCAGTGCATGAGCATTCCAATTTCTCTAAATCCTCCCAAACACTTGTTATTATCAGACTTTTTTTTTTATTCCAGCCATCCTTATAGATGTGAAATAATATTTCATTATGGTTTTGATTTACATGACTAATGATGTCAAACATCTTTTCACATGGTTATCGAACCATTTGTATATCATCTTTGGAGAAATGCTGTATTCATATCCTTTGCCCTTTTTTAAATTGGGCTATTTTTCTTTTTACTATTGAATGTTAAAGTTCTTTATATAGCCTAGATACAAGTCCCTTATCAGATATGTCATCTGCAAAATTTTTCTCCCATTCTGTAGGTTCACCTTTCACTTTCTTGAGAGTGACCTCTGAAGCATAGAAATTTTTAATTTTGATGAAGTCCAGTTTATTTATTTATATTTGTTGCTACTCAGGCTTTTGATGTCCTAAGAATCCATTGTCAAACCCAACATCATGGAGATTTACCCTTGTATTTTCTTCTAAGAATTTTATTTTTATTTTTTAAAGATTTTATTTATTCATGAGAGACACACAGAGAGCAGCAGAGACACAGGCAGAGGGAGAAGCAGGCTCCCGGCAAGGAGCCTGATGTGGAACTCAATCCCAGGAGACTGGGATCATGACCCGGGCCAAAGGCAGATGCTCAACCACTGAGCCACCCAGGCACCTCTTTTCTAAGAATTTTATTATTTATTTATAAAAAATTTATTCATGAGAGACACACACACAGAGAGGCAGAGACACAGGCAGAGGGAGAAGCAGGCTCCATGCAGGGAGCCCGACGTGGGACTCGATCCCGGGTCTCCAGGATCATGCCCTAGGCTGGAGGCGGCACTAAACCGCTGAGCCCCCAGGGCTGCCCTCTAAGAATTTTAAAGGCATCTGAAGCTTAACATGCCCTACACTGGATTCTAAATATCACCTCATCTGTAACTTGCTCTACTCACAGGCTTCCTCATCTTGGTTGAAGACAACTCTGTTGTTTCAGTTGCATAGGCCCCAAATACTCTGAATCATCCATATTTCCTCTCACACCCCATATCCACTGATGAATCTAGTGAGTTCTACCTTCAAAACACGTCCCAAATCTAGTAATTTCTCACCACCACTCCCCTACAGGCACTGAGGTGCAGTAGCCCTCCTAAGAGATCACTGTGTCTACAGTCTTTTTGTGTAGTAGCTAGAGAGCTTTACAGAAAAAAAAAATGTAAACGATCATTTCACTTCTCTGCTCAAAATCCTATAATAGCTTCATTTTTTTGTTTAGGGTGAAAGCCGGAGTCACCACAAGAGTCAGGAAGGCCCTATGTGATCTGCTCTACCTTATCATTGTGATCTCCCTGTAGATTATAGATCTACATCTGTCTCCCTGGGTCTCTCACTCCAGTCACACTGCTGTTCTGCAAACACATCTTGTTGTTTCTGTCTTTGGGCCTTGGTTCTAGCTCTTAACCTCTGCCTGGGATAGTCTTTAACCAGATATCTACTTGGATAATTCCTTCGTGTTCCCAAATATTTTTTCTCCTCTCAAGTTTCTCCTTATTGATGAGCCTTTTCCCAGACCACTAGTTAATAATGGAATTCTGTTAACTCTACCCCATTTCTGGCACAGATCTTCATTACATATCACTTCTTTTTTATTTGTTTGTTTTATTTTTAAGGACCTAATTTAATCATTGATTATTATTTATTGTCTAGAATGTTAGGTCTATAAGGACAAGGGATCTGTTTTATTCACTGCTAAATCCCTGCTACCTAGAATAGTGCCTGGCTCAGTGTTGGCATTCAGTAAATATTGTTGAGTGAATATGTGAATCTATTTAAAAAGCAGCAGATTTATTTTTTCATGTGGGTTCTAATGACTCACTGGGGTCATTTATTAGTCTTGAGAACTCTGTTTAATATTTTTTGTAAGATGTGTCAGCTAGCAATGAATTTTTTGTGTTTACTTACCTGGAAATGTCTTTATTTTGCCTTCACCTTTGAAAGACAGTTTTGCTTGGTTGACAGATCTGTTTTTTAGTGCTTTGAACTTGTCATCCCCCTGCCTTTGTCAGCTGTTGTTTTTGATGAGAAATTAGCTGTTAATTTTATTGAGCTTACTTTGTATGTGACAAATCACTTTTCTCTTGCGCTGCTTTCAAGGTTTTCTTCTTGTTTTTGGCTTTCAGTATTTTCTGTGATGTGCCTCTGGATCCTTTCACATTTATTTTATTCTCTTTGGAATCTGCTGAGCTTTCTGAATAATGTTTTTCAAAAAGTTGGGATTTTCCCAGCCATTTTTTCTTCAAATATTTTTTCTGCTCCTTTCTCTTTATTGATTTCCCCATTATGCATGTTTAATGGTGTGCCACATTTCTCTGAGTTGATTTGTTTTTCTTCATTTTTTTCTCTCTCTCTAGTTTTTGGATTGTGCAATCTCTTAGTCTTCAGGTTTGCCAATTCTGTCTTCTGCTGGTTCATTTCTCCTGTTTGAGCCCCTGTCCTAGAATTTTCATCTTAGTTATTGTACTTTTCAACTTCACAGTATCCATTTGGTTCTTTTTTGGTGATTTATATTTATTGATATTCTTTATTTGATGTAACATTGTCATCACACATTCCTTTAGTATCTGAACATCTTTATAATGGCTACTTTTAAGTCTTTTTCTGGTAAATCTGAAATTTGACTGCTCTCAGTTTCCTTTGCTTGTGGGTTTTTTTTTTTTTTTTTCCTGGGGCATGGGTCACATTTGCCCCTTAATCTGTAGATCTCATATATTTTTGTTGGGAGCTGGATGTTTCTGATAGTATATTGTAGCAACTGTGGGTACTGGTCCAACTCCCTTTGGGACTTGTTATTTGCTTATTGATTTTTTTGGTAACTGACAAGATCTTATTAGGGGTCTATTCCCACTCACCCCCTACAGTATGAAGCCTCTCATGTTGCTCCTCATATGGTGAAGCTTTGGATATGGCCACAGTTACCCTGTGGATGACAGTGGTTTGGGTAGGGCCCTCATGGACTCTTTCCCTGGCCACATTCAGCTGTTAAGCTTTGGTAGTTGTTTTCAATGGCATAAATTTGCTCCACAGATGGGTCAAGTCACTTTGGGGCTCCTCTGAAAGGATAATTCCTGAGATAAGTGTTTGAGATGTGTTCTTATTCCAGGAGGGCTTTTCCCAGCTCTTTCCCCAATTCTCACTAGTAAGCTCTCCAGCCTACAGCTAGCCTCTATCCCTAACAAATCCACCAATCTCCTCCTAAATGCCTTTTACCACAACCTTCACTGTTTGAGAATGCCCTTGGCCTTGAACTCTTTCACATTCTGTAGCAAATAAAATAATTTCCTTTAGGAAGAGGTTTGAAACTGTGTGTGAAGTCTGCTTTCCACCCCAGCGAACTCTCTGAGCCATGGTTCTGGAGCTGGAGGTGAGATAATGATGTGCTTCTCTTTGAGTGATACCCTACTTTAGGAGCTGAGCTCTCAGTGAAGGTGTGGTAGTAGCTTCAGGCTATTTTGACTTACCTCTCCCAGAGTATAATTGCCGTTTTATAAACCAAGGAAATGGCAATCAGGGCCCCAGGATCCTCTGTGGCTTTGTGTCCAAGGTGAAGTCCCTGCTTCATAAGTGGTGGCTAAGTGGAAGAAGGGAGGCCCACTTCTTAACTGGACTCACCTAGAACTTAGCCTAGGTAGAACAGGTAACTGGAGGCAGGATGAGAAATGCTGATATCCTGCTCCTTTCAGGCAGATAGCCCTGCAGCTGGGAGCTTGGAATCAGAGAACCCTGAGTTCTTGGAGGCACCAGTCTGGGGTGGAGTTCCTGTCTTACTGACTTGGAAGTGGGGAGGGAGAGAGGCAGCAGGTGTTAATTCAGGTTCTTACTGAGTTTTAGTAGATAATCTTTTTAAAGATTTTATTTATTTGGGAGACAGCGAGAGAAAGCACAAGCACTGGGCTAAGGGAGGAAGAAGCAGGCTCCCCACTGAGCAGGGAGCTCTGGTCCCAGGACCCCAGGATCATGATCTGAGACAAGAGTAGACACTTAACCAACTGAGCCACCCAGGCACCCCTTTAGTAGATATTCTTGAGCCAATGTTTCTTCATTTGCTGCATGCTCCAGGACCATTTCCAGAAACTTTAAATGGTTGCTGTAAAAAAATTATTTTCACCAGTTTCACTGGATAGTGGGTCCATGGAGCTTCTTATACTGTCAAGCCAGAAGTCCCCTCTAATTCATCAATTTTAAGAAGCATCCTTACTGACATGCATTCTTTCTAGTGCTGCATATTCATTCTCTGAAAATGTTGCAGTATTGACCCCAATTAAGAAGATGATTCCCTTCTCTCTAGGGAAATATTTTTAAATTAGTGACCTATTTCTAGCCTCTTTTCATAAGACAAAGATTCCCCAGCCAGCATTCCCCTTGGCTAGCTTGTATACTTTGGTCCCGAAAGTTTGCAAGACAAGAGATGTCAGAGTTTCCCAGTCTTTGCCAGGAAGGCTGGAACTTGAGATGCTGCCTTTAGGATTTGATCTTTGTCATGTGCCCGGTGTCATAGTCTGAGGACATCAAGGTTGATCCCATGATGAGGATTGGATCTCAGAGGGATTCTCTGTACCTGCACATGTGCTAGGTGGTAGGTATATAGGAGAAAAAGGAAAGGCATAGTTGCTGCCTTGGAGGAAGTTCTTGCGGTGGAAATAGCTATGTCAACAGATGAGGACACTATAGTAGGATGATGAGTGCTGTGATAGAGTCACAGAAGAGGAAGACTTGTTAGTTTTACCCATGCACAGAGTTGCTGACATGTAATTTGGGTCTGAAGAGATGACTGGAATAACCAGGAAAAGAAGTAGAGTATTTGGGTGAGAGAATAGCATATGCAAAGATGTTAGACTGGTGAAAAGCCTCAGAAAATTTCAAGTAATTCACTATCACTGGAGATGAGAGGAAATGGCAGTTGATGTGGCAAAAAAGTCAGGTAGGGTGTTGCATAAGGTTGTGAAATTTTGGTTTTAGTTGGAGTTAACACTATAAAAGTAATAATCATTGAGGAGGATGGAACAGACCTTCAAGATCAGAAGATTACCAGTGCCTTGTCTTAAATTATCTCCATTGCTGATCTCATGGCATGTGGTCTTCATATAGCAAACACTTAGGAAACATCTTTTACCTCCCCTATGGGTCTCCTTTGTATATGAGAGAGAAGCATCACTGTAACAGTGGTCTCCAGTACTGCACATTCTTATTACCTTTACATTCCTCTTACAACATATTAAATATATTTATATTTAGGAGAGCTTCATTCACACACAGGAGAGCTTATTTTGTGTTAGGTGCTATTCTAAGTACTTTATGTGAATTAACTCATTTGTAATACCCTCAACATGAGGGTCTTATGAAGTTTTTTACTGGTATCATCTCCATTTTACAAATGGTGTGCATGATACACTGAAATAAGTGATAGAACCAGGGTTCAAACCCAGGCATCCTGGCTCTAAAATCAAGCTCTAAACCATTATGCTACACTGAATCCAAGCCAATGTAACCCTTTGGCTCCTAGCTGAATATCTTTATTTTAAATAGGCTGACATTTTGGGGGCCTTTTTCTCCCTTTTGTGTAGGGGGGATAAAATGCATTGACTAGTTATGGTAAGCTAAGCAACCATAGGTGTTGTAGGGTGAATGATGTTCATTCAGTTATTTAATAACCACATTCCCTGCTGTGCCAGACCCTGTGCTTGGAGAAGGGCTTTGGAGCTAAATTAATTATTCATTTAGATGTTAGTGAGAATTTATAAGACACAGGTTAGAGATAAATGACAAGTGAAATATAGTTTCTATATTTGAGTTGCTTAGGGATAGTAAAGGGGAATGATTGAATAGTAATTATACTGTAATGGGATATGCACTGTCATAGATGTATACTCTGAGAACTAAGAGAACAAATGGAATAGGGCAATTAACTTGCTTGAGAGAGGTCTGGAAAACTTCACAGAGGCAGTAACTTTTTCTCTAGCAGATAAAGAGAAGGAGAAAGCATTTTAAATGGAACACCTTGTATAAATGCTTAGAGGTATGATGAGTATGGTTTGTTCAAGGAGCCTGAAGTGGATTGATGTATCTAGAGCAAATGTTGGCAAACATTTTCTATAAAGGGCCATATAGTCAGTATTTTAAGCTTTGTTAACCGTGGTCTGTGTCACAGCTCAACTCTGCCTTTGTAACATGAAAACAGCTATAGACAGTACATAAATGAATGAATGTGGCTATGTTTCAATAAAGCTTTATTTATAAAAAGAAACAGCAAGCTGGGTTTGGTCCATGGCTGTAGTTTTTTGACCCCTGGTCTGGAGTGTAAGTGTTTGGTAAGGAGAGAGAATAGCTGCCTGGAAAGTTAGTCTATGACCAAATTGTAAAAGGCCTTGAGTACGAGGCCAAGAATCTCAGGCATTATTCCGTAGGTAATGAGGAACCATGAGATTTTAAGTAGGTGCAGTTGGTATACTTTCAGATTTGTACTTTACAAAGGTCATTCTGGTGACTAATATGGTAGGTAGATTGGCAAGAAGTGGGATTAAATGTACAGAGGTGAGTGAGAAACAACTGTCATCTCCATGCCCTTGGCAATAGCTTCTGATATCACTGGGGATAGAAACTTTGCCCTTGAGACATCCAAGGCCCAGCACTTTGTACAAATGGCATTTACAGCTATTATAGCTAAGATGTGGATCCGTGGTAGATGGCAAAGAGGTGAACAAGAGTTGGGAAGCATCTTAGATCTGGGGCATGTGTCTGTGGGTTCTAAGTTGTGTGTGTGTGTGTGTGTGTGTGTGTGTGTGTGTGTGTGTGTGTAGGGGCCTAAGTGGGAGTGGAGGTGCTGTGGTTTGGTTTGGGAGACATGGAAGATGAGCAGTTAGGAACACAGTTGGAAATAGGGAGGGAGGAGTAATTGATTCTAAGGAAATACCCAGGACATCTGTCTGGATCCCTGCGCCCTAAGGTGTGTCGCTCCTCTTCTAGCTTTGTAATCAGCGAGTCTGTTCACTGCGGAAGCTGGCTGGGCCTATTTTGTTGGGGATTCTAGATAGATGTTTCCCTTCCTATCTGTTCTCACCCACATCTCCTCACTACTGCTTCACTTGGGGTGGGCATGGGGTTGCATTCTTTGTGCCACCGCCAGGGAGATCACTTTTCTGAGCTCATAGAGCTAAATATACCTAGTGACAGCTGGTCCCTGCTCTTCAGGGAGCTTTTGAGCTACATGCAGCTCCTGCCGGTGCTGCATCCACCATGGTAAGGCAAGACTTTTAGGGAGCCTTCTTAGACCTTCCTGAGAGAAGAGCTACTTGTTTTTGAGTCTGAAATAGTAAATCTTTGTTGTGGGAGCCAAAAGTTGTCTCTTTGGTTTGGTTTTGTTTTTGCTTTTTGTTGCCTTTAAACTATATCTTAAATTAGACCTTAGCTATTAGCTGGATGTGGGACAGTGTTCAGAGTAATATATGGCAGTGCCTACCTCAGGTACATTAGACATTGGAGTTCGAGTTCATTACAGCTTGTTTGCTATGTTTATGACTAGATCACTAGGACCTTTATCAAAGCATATATGGTTTGTCAGTAACAATAACACTGTAAGGGTATATACACAGAGCAGAAGAGCCAACTTTGATGAAAAAGCATTTTCTCCTACTTTCATATCCTTATCTCATCCTCCTGCCAATAATAATGACAACTAATATGAGTGGTGCTTTACAACTTAACAGAGTGCTTTTGTGTGCATCAGGAATCACAAGCTCTCTGCTCTCAGACTAGAGAGCACATGCCTCTTCAGAAGGGGGCAGCTGATTCTCAGCTCTGGCATATTGTTGCCAGGTCAATTTGCAAACCCAGGAGAGATGCCCTGGGGGTGGGGGTTGAAGCACTCATGATCTCCCTCAGCACCAACTCCCCCACCTCCAAGCTGCTCCAGATTACAACGTTTACATCATGTCCTTTGATATGGACAATTGATCTTTTTCTTAGCTTTAAGTAAAATGTGAATAAAAACATCTTCACAAAATGCTGCATTTTGAAGTTAATTTGTAATGGACAATCTATATAAAAATAATGAGCTTGCCATGCCAACACCAGCTCATGACAAGTCCCTGAGCCACCATTCGCCTTCCAATCCAATTGTAGCCCTTAAGACCTAGGAACTCAGTGTCTAGATCTTTAGATTTTTTTTTCTTTTTTTTTTTAAATTTTTTAAATTTATGATAGTTACAGAGAGAGAGAGAGAGAGAGAGAGAGAGAGAGAGGCAGAGACACAGGCAGAGGGAGAAGCAGGCTCCATGCACCGGGAGCCCGACGTGGGATTCGATCCCGGGTCTCCAGGATCGCGCCCTGGGCCAAAGACAGGCGCTAAACCGCTGCGCCACCCAGGGATCCCAGATTTTTTTTTTTTTTTTAAACATAGTGTGGGGGTGCCTGGCTGGCTTAGTCTGTGTAGCGTGCAACTCTTGATCTCAGGGTTGTGAGTTCAAGCCCTATGTTGGGTGTAGAGATTACTTAAAAATAAAGTCCTTAAAATTAAAAAAAAAATAAAGATAGCTTGAAAAGCAGGACTTTCTTGGTATGAAATCTGATTTTCAAATATGGGTTCAGTTTAGAAAATGATCCATTGGCCCTTAAAAGATATGTACAAAGGCAGCTTGTGATTTCTGCAAGCATGTCTCATTTACTTCTCTTAGGTGAGAGGGACGCCTGGTCCTTGTTCTGAGGGGGAAACTGGGTCAGAGAGGCCAAATAGCTTGCCCAAAAGTCACACCAGAAGGCAAGGGTCTGTTTCTGCAAGTTGTGCACGCCTTCTATTTATAGTATACTGCCTTTTCTACCTACTCAAAAGGTCTGATTGGTGCATCCCTCCTCTTTGTTTTCTTTTCTTTTCTTTCTTTCCTTTCTTTCTTTCATGATAGTCACACAGAGAGAGAGAGAGAGGCAGAGACACAGGCAGATGGAGAAGCAGGCTCCATGCACCGGGAGCCCGACATGGGATTCGATCCTGGGTCTCCAGGATCGCGCCCTGGGCCAAAGGCAGGCGCTAAACCACTGCGCCACCCAGGGATCCCCCTCCTCTTTGTTTTCTAAGGAGCTCCCTTCAACTCCAGGCCCTTCCTTCATGTAGTGCTTCTGTCAGCCCACGTTCCTCATTTGGCACCATCTTCTTGCTGACCTTCTTTTCTGATTGCACTCCTTTTCTTGGTCTGCGGCACCGGTTGAGTGCGTGAGCCACATGCAGGTCCTCCTTTACTTTCTTGCTGTGACTGCTCTGCTCTCTGTATGCCTCAGTGGTCAGACTTGGCTGTAAGAAGCAGTCTATTTTTTATTGGTTCTCGATAAGTACCTGGTATGTATCATCAGATAGTTTCCTCGAGTTAGCTGGGAATGGCAGGCAATTCCCTTTCTTGGAAATTTTGGCATTTCTGCTCCTACACCTGCATATGATGTGTGTTTCTCTAGTCTTAGATTAAGAGAGTCTGGGTTAGAGCCTAAGAGGACTAACATAGGATATACCTGTATCTGGAATCTGAGGGTTACATATTTGAGCTCTTTAAAATATTTGCGAATCCTGACAACTTTTCATTACGCCCACACCACTACGTCATTTCAAGCTAGATTATTGCAGTAGCCACCTGACTGGTTCCCCTGCACCCACCCTTGCCCTCCTATAGTCTACTCTCCAGCACGGCATTTGGAACAGTCTCATAAAAAATGTAAATGTTGGGGCACCTGGGTAGCACGACTGGTGAAGTGTTCGACTCTTGGTTTCTGCTCAAGTGGTGATCTTGTGGTTGTGAGACTGAGCCCCGAATTGAGCTCAGCAGGGAGTCTGCCTGAGATTCTCTCTCCCTCTCCCTCTGTCCTTCCTGCTCATGCTCTCTCTCTCTCTCTCTGTCTGGAATAAATGAATGACTCTTAAATATATATAAATATTAATATTTATAAATATGATCATGTTGCATCTGTGTTCAAATTCATCCAACAGCTTCCCTCTCAGAGTCCAAATCCAAGTCCTTATAATGGCCTACAAGGGTGTTTATGATCTGGACCCCTGTCACTTCCCTCGTTCATCTCCCACTAGTCATCGCCTCTCATTTCTCTTCAGCCCCACTGGCCCCCTTGCTGTTTCTTGAACTAAGCATGTTCTTTGGATTTGTCATTCCCTGTGCTTCGGATATACTCTTCTTCCAGTTTTCCTGCTTGCCTTTCTCCAACATTCCTTCAGATAGATGCTTGACAGTTACCTTCTTTTTTTTTTTTTTTTAAGATTCTATTTATTTATTCATGAGAGACACAGAGAGAGGCAGAGACATAGACGGAGGAAGAAGCAGGCTCCATGCAGGGAGCCTGATGCAGGGCTCAATCCCCATACTGGGATCACGCCCTAAGCTGAAGGCAGACACTCAACCGCTGAGCCACCCAGGCGTCCCTGAAAGTTACCTTCTTAATGAGACCTTCCTTGACTCCTCTAAAATGACAAGCCACTAATACCACTAATTGTATCTGTTTTGTTTACTACTTACTGCATTTCTAGTGCCCAGAACTATGCCTCGTACTTAGAAATCTCACATCTGTTGACTAAATGAATGAAGGAATTCTGTCCCCAGACTGGCTGTGTCAGACTGTATGTGACTGTGTCTTCCCTGAGATGTCCCAGTGTCTGCTGTTTAAGGTCTAGTGATCTCATCACTTAGGTCTCCAGTGAGAGCAATCAGACTCAATAAGTTTACAAAATTAAAATTAACAAAATTGTTCTAAGTTAGTTTTGAAAAATAAACAGCTGGGATTGACAAGAAATATTCTGAAATATAAGAGCCATGAGAAGAGGGGGTCCAGGCTTTAGAAATTATTACTGAAGTATAAAATAAAATGAAAAGCATCATAAAATAATCAAGTGATAGTACAAAAAATAGAAATATCATTTAGTGCAAAAGAATGCAGAGTCTAAAAATGTACTCGAGAATATGCAAGGACTTAATTTATTACTAAATAGCATTTTTCAAAATGAATAAAAGATAGTATAATGAATGGGTTTGGGATAAGAGGGTTGCAACCTGGAAAAACTGTTAAAATTTACAACTTATAGCATAAAATGAATTGAATGTTGGATGGCCTAAAAGGCTGTCTATTAAAAAAAATAAAAAATACTTTCATCAGTTTAGTTTTTCTAAGAATTGACATCATCTCTTTGCTCTAGACTCTTTACTACATCATCTGTGTAATCCTGGTTTTTTTTTTTTTTAATTTTTATTTATTTATGATAGTCACAGAGAGATAGAGAGAGAGGCAGAGACACAGGCAGAGGGAGAAGCAGGCTCCATGCACCGGGAGCCTGACGTGGGATTCGACCCCGGGTCTCCAGGATCGCGCCCTGGGCCAAACGCAGGCGCCAAACCGCTGCACCACCCAGGGATCCCTCATCTGTGTAATCCTTATTAAAGATAAATTCTCTTACCAATTACAAATGAGACGTTGGAGAGCTGGAGAACCTAACCCTCCGCATCAGAAGGACTTGAATTTAGTTGTGCCCAGAAGGCACGAATGAAGGGCTGTTCAACTGCTTTCACCTCCTCATCTCATCAGAGGTCTTTACTTACACCATTCCGGCCCCCGTGGGAGTATAGCCAGGTTGTACCTATATCTGGGGTTGGAGAATGTGTCAGAGCTGCCCTTTAGTATGTAGCCATTAGCCACATCTGGCCATTTAATTCTACATCTTTTTTTTTTTTTTAATTTTTTTTTTAATTTTTTATTTATTTATGATAGTCACAGAGAGAGAGAGAGAGAGAGAGAGGCAGAGACACAGGCGGAGGGAGAAGCAGGCTCCATGCACTGGGAGCCTGATGTGGGATTCGATCCCGGGTCTCCAGGATCGCGCCCTGGGCCAAAGGCAGGCGCCAAACCGCTGCGCCACCCAGGGATCCCTCTTTTTTTTTTTTTAATCTCAGTTTGGGGCTGCCTGGGCAGCTCAGATGGTTAAGCGTCTGTCTTTGGCTCAGGTCATGATCCTATGGTCTTGGGATTGAGCCCCACATTAGGCTCCCTGCTTGGTAGGGAGCCTACTTCTCCCTCTCCATCTCCCGATCCCCCTGCTTGTACTCTGTCTTTCTCTCTTTCTCAAATGAATAAATAATTTTTTTTTTAAATCTCAGTTTGTCATACTAGCCGCATTATGAATGCTCAGTAACCACATGTACCTAGTGGGGACTATTTGGACAGGACAGATATTGAACATTTCCATCATTGCAGAAAGTTGTATTGGACAGAGCTACATTATAATTGTAGACATTGTCAAGTTCTTTGTGCTCAGTAGCCTGTAAGTTGAGAGTGCTCCAGTGTGGACTACCTTCAGACTTCTCTCCTGAGTCATTAAGCCTCAGATGTCTTAATGTCTGCAAAACCCAGGGATGGAAATCACCCCTTGATTACAGGGCTAGGGAATCTGGGTCCATACTGTCAATCATCTATTTCTTTAGTCAATAACATTTACTGGTGTTATGCTGGGTCAAGTCCTTTCCTGGAACCCAAAGATAAGGAAAGATGGATAAGAAACATTTCCTGAAAATCTTGCTAAACTGTTTTAAAAGGTAGTAATCACAATTGCACTTTTCTTTAATGTTTGAGGCTCTAGGGGAAGCAGTGATTAGTGTTCAATCCTATACATACCAATGAGGTTAAGTATCAGAGGAATGGGTATCTGTGAAGTTAATTACCAGTTAAGTTTCCAAAAGCTCTGGTTTCTTCTGCTTTTCTTCTTTCTTGCAAGAATATATTATGAAAAGAAATATCGATAATTAAAGGACAGCATCTGTAGTACCAGAGGAAAATTTAGACTGTAAAGTCATATATCTTGGATTGGAATACAAATCCATCACTTATCAGCTGTAACCTTGAGCAAATGTTTGAGTTATCTAATGCTATATATATAACAAACTTCCCCAAAACTCAGTGGCTTAAAACAGCAACATTTATTTTGTCATTTACCTGCGGTTGGGGCATGGAGGCAGGGATAGCTCATCTATTTCTACTTGGGATCAGATAAAGTAACTCAAAAGCTAGGGGCTGGAATCACCTGAAGTCTCCTGACTCCTGGACCAGGAAGGCAAACAGTTGGAGCTGCTTGGACATCTCTCTGTATTTCTATGTAGTCTTTCCGCATGATCTCTCTAAAATGGTGGCTTTTGGGTAGCCAGGCCTCATCTTTGTTGGCTCAGGGCTCTCAAGGCTTGTGTCCCTGAAGGGAGAGAACCAGGTGGATTTTGTATTGCTTTTCTAACCTAGCCTTTGAAGTCATTTGACATCTCTGCTGCCACATTCTGTTTGTTAGATGATGAGTCATTCATCTCAGCCTATATTCAGTGGGAGAGGAATTCACCTTTTGTGGGAGGATTGTCATAGAATTGTGGACATATTTGAAAACTATCGTAGCAAGTAATTTAATCTCTCTAAATTTAATGTGATTTGGGGCAAGTTACATTATCTTAGAGTATTACTGTTCTTGTTTGTAAAATAAGTGTGATAATTCATTGGTTGTAAAGGATAAGATGAAAAAGTACTGTAGAAGTTCTTAGAATATTGCTTAGTATATAAACAAGTGATCAAAAATTGTTAATGCTTTTTCCCTATCCTCCTTTCTTCTTCTAGCTTATTGAATTCCAGTTAACTATCATTTAGTATTTTCCATAATTATAAAAATATGAGGAAGGAATTTCTTTTCCTTTTTTTTTTTTTCAAGTGAAACATATAACAAGGAAGAGGCAGCGTGGTTGTCAACTAGGCCCTGTGCACATCGAAGGACAGATGAGTAATGTGATAGGCTTGTACATGGGGTGGATGGAATGTGCTGTGGAAAGCTGGATGGCCTGCATGGAGATCCTGGTGGGTTGACTCCTAGTGTCTCTTGTGACTTGTGTGCTTTTTCCCTTGCAGTTCCTGAGGGAAGACCTCAATTACCATGACCCAACAGTGAAACACAGCACCTTCCATGGTGAGGATAAGCTCATCAGTGTGGAGGACCTGTGGAAGGCCTGGAAGTCTTCAGAAGGTAATAGGCAGCTTGGTTGTCAAACCTAGTTGCTGGAAGGTTGAGAGAAGACAAAAGAAGATGGGCATAACTTGGCCTTAAAAGTACACAAGTATAACATGCTTTGTAAAGAGCAAATTATTAAAATAGTTTTACATATAGTCACTGAATAAGACTGAATTTAGTCACCATGCTGGGAAGAGGGGAAGATGCTCCAAATAGAGCTGGAGCTGCTCTTCATTAGAATTCTAATTGAATTCCATCCTGTCCCTACCCGTTGTCTCACCACCTACCCCACTTTCTGCTGCTTCTCCAGAGATAAGGAGCTCACTGGCCTCCTTCCTTCCATAACTCCCTACTTGGATTATTCAAAGATTGGCTGTACATAAGATAGATTCTCCCTTGAATCTTATCTTTTCTGGTTAAATAGCCAGATTCTTTGAAGAAACTTGATTTCTCAGCCTCCTCCTCATCTTGGCTTCCTGCCTGTGAACACTTTTGTTAATGTCTTAGATCACAGCTTCTAGAGTTGGACGCAGGCTCCCAGGTGTGGTTTGACCAGCTTATTGTTGAGCAGGGCCTTCAACTTCTTAATTCTGGACCCTGTGTACATCTGTTAATGCAGCCTGATTAGATACTGGAGCCTTCAGCAGTCATGTCATTCTGCAGAGTCATGTTGAACTTAATAAATAAAACTTTATTATTTCTCATGTATAAAACGGTTAAACCATGACTAACAACTTTTTTTTTTTTTTCTGGAACATTTGTTTCAGAACTCTGAGTAAAAGAGCATGTCTAATTGTGGGAAGCTTGACAGGGAAGGGAAAAACAGGGCTTTAGCCTCTCTACATTTCTATCTGTGGCTAGAGTATCTTGATACTAACAAGGTTGGGCACAATCTCTTTGTAGGGTCTCATAGGGTAGGTCTTGATGCTAAGAAGGGTTAAATGTAAGTGACCGCCAGGGCCCCTGCTTTTGTAGATGAGGAGCCTTATTCCTAGATTTGTAAAGTTACTTGTTATCATGCATTTAGTAAATAGGAGAGCCAGGATTTAGATGGACCTTCTGCTTGCTTGATCAGTACCTTTTCATGCCTTCTTGGTCAAAAGCACTGGTCTGATGGTAGAGAAAACCAGTTCTGGTAGGAAATGAGGCAGTTTTCATTTTTGTTTTAATCATACCTGGGATTATAAAATGTTAGATCTGGAAAGGATCATCTATAATGTAGGTGTAGAACATGAAATTTGAAGCAAGAAGACCTGGATTCTAATCCTATTTCTAGCATGGACAGGCTGATACTTCTTCTTGTTCACTCTGTGTTTTTATCAATTTAGAGGAAGTACAAGTTAGCTATACAGACAGCTTTCTGGAAATTTTTAGGAGCTAAGTTCCTTGTGGGGGCTTTGTTTAATAGCTCCTGAGCGGTTCAGGCTGTCTACTGATGTGAGATCAAGCAGTGAAATGATCTTTGGAATTATATACTGGCACTGCCAGGAAATATCTCTAATTAGTACTATTTAATTTTAGTTTTCTTTTTTTTCTGTAACAACATGAGGACATGGCGCCTGGGTTTTAAGAGTGGGTTTCAAAAGTGGGAATTTGGAATGAAAGATGACAGGGGGAGCATTCCTGGCCTTCTCTGAAAGCTCACACAGAAGTAGCTGGGAAGGGAAAGTGACCAAGAGAGGGCAGAAACAGAGGGACAGAATCATAATACTAAAAAGCAGCCAAGACAATTTTCTGGTAAGAACTTTATTCCTGGACTCAGCAACTATTTGGAACACATCCAGGTATGTTCTAAATGACAGGAAGATGGAAGACAATGGAGTGAGTTTTGAGGTGTTGGTTCCCATTACTGATGAGCAGAGAAACATTCCAGTGCACTCCAGTGACGTAGCATATAGCTGAGCTGAGAGGTGGTGACATGTATGTACCATTTTAGAATTTGCTCACCATATGTCATGCCTGGTAGTTTGACAAGGTAAAAATGAGAATCTTCATATGTACTATTCCTCCCAACAATTTGCTTCATTATTTAGAACAAGGTCCCTAATCTCTGAGTGATGATTTCCAGAGCTACAAAAGGCATGTAGTATTCTGGCGCTGGCACAAACTGGCTGGCCCGTTTAGCTAGATGAGATAGATAGCAGCAGTGTTCATTTGTGTGCAGAACATCAGCTGGCTAATGTCAGTACCATTTACATGATTAGTGTTGTTAACATTTTCTGCCTGATGTTGGGAGCCAGTGTTTTTTCAGCGTTATTTAGATTTTAACAGAAAAGCCTGATAATTGCTACATTAGCCAGTTCTAGACTTCAGTAATAAAAACAACAAGAACTAAAAAACGACTCTTAATATTTATATAGTATTTGATAAATGCTAGCCACTGTTCTGAGTGATTTATATATATTAACTCATTTGTTTCCCATGAAAGTCCTTTGAAGTATAAATACTATGATTGTCTCCATTTACAGATGAGAAATATGGGGCAGAGAGAGTGTTTAATGACATAATGCAATGCCATTCTGTCACTGACTTTCTAGTGCAGACTTCACATGTTAAGGACATAGTCCCCAAGAAGAGTGCTCTCACTTCTTTTTTTTTTTTTTTTTTTTTTTTTGAAGATTTTATTTATTTATTCATGAGAGACACAGAGAGGCAGAGACATAGGCAGAGAGAGAAGCAGGCTCCATGCAGGGAGCCTGATGCGGGACTCAATCCTGGGACTCCAGGATTATGCCCTAGGTCGAAGGCAGGTGCTCAACCCCTTAGCTGCCCAGGCATCCTAGCGCTCTCAGTTCTGACACCAATCAGCCATAAACTCTGTGTGTTCCCAGCTACTTGTGCTCTGCCCTACTGGCTATGAATCATGGGTTTCCACTATCCCCTCAGGTTGGATAATTTGCTAAATGACTCACAGAACTCAGGAAAGTGTTGTATTTATGATTATGATTTTATTATAATGGATTAAAGGGGCCAAAACAAGAGACCAATAGGGTGAGGTCTGGAAGGGTTCTGAATTTGGAGCTTCTGTCTCTTCCCCTCATGGAATTAGGACATACCACCCTCCCAGCACATTAATCACAGTTGTGTTTGCTGTCTGGAAAGCTCACTTGAGCCTTTGTGTCCAAAGTTTTTACTGAGGTCCTATTACATACACATGATTGATCTAATCACTGGCTACACGGAGGCACTCAAATCTGCAGCCTGCTTTTCCTTTCTGAAGGTTGGGCTAGGCTAATATTTCCAGGCCCAAAGCCTAATCCACGAGTCACCTGGTTGGTCTTCCTGGTGACTAGCTCCCAATTGGGAGTCATCTCATTAGCTCAAACTCAAGTGTGGGCCCCACCATGAATAACAAAGACATTCCTGACACCAGAGAAATTGACCTGAAGACAAAGACTGCCAAATTCTTTGTTATACAAAATTAAGTAGGAAAGAGCTGAACAAACAGGGGTGAGGAAGGATCAAGAACTAGGGGAACTCCAGGGATCCCAACAGCCTGGACTAGGAAGGGGACTGACCTTTACTAATTGGCAACTCTTAGATGCCTCTTGCTTCATTCATTTCTCATCTAAGTATCTTTGCTCAACACTCAGATATGACAGAGGGACAATCAGATTGACATAGTTTGGATCACAGACTTACTATGTAGGATAGTGGTAGTGAGAGAGAATATGTATGGGGCTGGGGGATGGGGGATGGGTTGGGGCGGGGATATCAGTTCTTTAAAGGAAGGGATGCCAGATAGATTTTGTAGAATCTTTGAGAGACAGAATTGTTGTTTGCATAGTTGAGACAGTGGAAACAGTAACAGTGACCTTAGAGGGGTGGGGGTGGGGGTGGGGGGCACTTTAGAGGATTCTCTAAAGCATGACTTCCATTCCTCTGAACAAAGTACATCATTACTATTTTTTCTCCCCTTTCCTGGACATGAAATTTCAAAGGATGCTATCTGCCAAACAAAGCAATAATTTCTTTCCCCCATTTGTATGGATCAAAGACATCTTAAACTATGAATTTTGATTCTAACTAAATGGTATGATTCTAGCTAAAAGCAAAAGAACCCAATATTCTAGTGTGACTTTGCACTTTTCCTTGAGAAAATGTTTATTTTCTACTGGAAATAATTTGGAAATAATTCCAAATATTAATTTGGAAATAAACTCACAGATCTCCAATTCTGTCTGTGTTGTACTTTTGTAGGATGGGATTTTTCACAGGAGGCAGTAGAGCAGTGCTGGGAAGCCAGGAGGGTTTTAGAAAGAAACCCAACAGAACTGGCCTTTCTCCATCCACAGAACACACAGGGGCAGGTGGCCTTGGACTTCTGTCTAAACCATTTCAGAAGTCAGTTCAGTATAAAAGAGTTGGCATCTCCTTTTTGCTTTTACATAAACCCAGTGAGAGAGATGTTTATTCTGTTGTTTGAGCTACATAAAAATTACTTTGCTAAGTGAATCTTTAAGTCATTAATTTAAATACCTCAGCCATTGCTGCTACATATTGGGGGAGAGGGAGGCAATTGAGTTTTTCTTTCTCTTGGATGCTGTTAGATACTTTTCCCCCCAATAACAACAACAACAAAACCCCAACTAGCATCAATGCAGTCATTTTCTGTTTATATTAAATAGCTACTTGAGTGTAATAGGTCTTGTATCCCCACTTAATAAAGGAAGACAGCATCTCTCACCTATTTCTGTTACCAAATCCTAAAGATTCTACCTTTCTCATATATTTTTTGTGCATCTCCTATGATACTGCCTTAGCTCAACTTCATCTTTTTGAAAGACTTAATTGAGTTGTAATCGATAATACACTCAGGTATAAATATTTGAAGTGTATAATTTTTTTGAGTTTTGACACATCTCTATATACAAATAGAGATCCTTTGTGAGATATATGCTTTGCAAAGATTTTGCCCAGTCTGTGGCTTATCATTCTTTTAACAGTATCTTTTGAAGAACAGTAAGTTTTAATTTTTTTGAAGTCCAGTTTTTCAATTTGTGCTATTGTGGATCATCCTTTAGTGTCATATGTAAGAAATATTTGCTTAACCCAAGGTCACACAAGGATTTTCTCTCATGTTCCCCTCTAGAAGTTTTATAGTTGTAAGCTTTACATTTAGGCCTCTGTTCTGTTTTGTTTTAATTTGTATATGTTAATGTTAAATATGGATCTGAGTTCTTTTTTTGTGCTCATGGATGTCTCAATTGTTCTAGAACCATTTGTTGAAAAATTCTGTTTTTCCTCCACTGCATTGCCGTGTACCTTTTGTTAAAAATCAGTTGTCCATATAAGTAGAGATTTATTTCTGGATTTTGTATTCTGATCCCCTGATCTATTTGTCCTTATGTCAATACATGCTATTTTGATTCCTGTAGTCTTATAATAACTCTTTTAGTCAGATAATGTTAGCCTTCCAACTTTGTTTTCCTTTTTCCAACTTGTTTTGTCTGTTTGTTCTTGAATTGACTTGTCAATTTCTACAAAAAAGCCTGCTTGGATTTTGACTGGCATTGCATTGAGTATGTAGCTCAGATTGAGCGAACTGACATCTTAATAATACTGAGCTTTCTGATTCATGAATAAGGTACATCTCTCCATTTATTTAGGAGACGTACCTTTTCTCAGTAGTATTTTGTAGTTTTCAGTGTACAGGTCTTTCGTATCTTTTGCCAGATTTATCTCTATTTTATAGATTTTGATGCTATTGTAAACAGTATTTTTAATGAATGAATGAATGAATGAATTAAAAATATTCTATTTATTTATTCATGAGAGACACACAGAGAGAGGCAGAGACGTAGGCAGAGGGTTTTGCCTGAGGGGAGCCTGATGCAGGACTTGATCCTGGGCCTGGTATGAAGGCAGACGCTCAACCACTGAGTGACCCAGGTGTCCTGTAAATAGTATTTTTTAAATTGTGATAAAATATGTAAAAATTTAACCACATAAATAGTATTTTTAAAAATTTAATTCCTATTGCTTATATGTAGAAATATAATTGATTTTTGTATATTGATCTTCTCTTCTGCAGCCTTGTTAACTCACTTATTAGTGAGATGCCATTAGAGTTTCAACCGAGATAATCAAGTCTTCTCATAAAGAAAGTTTTATTATTTTCTTTTCCAATCTAGATGCCTTTAAAAAATTCTTCTTCTTGTGGGGATGCCTGACTGGTTCAGTTGGTAGAGTATGCAACTCTTGATTTCAGGGTTGTGGGTTTGGGCCCATGTTTGGTGTAGATATTACTTAAATAAGTAAAGTCTTTTTTAAAAAAAATTCTTCTTCTCGTCTTATTGCCCTGGTTAGTATCTCCAGTACAGTCTTGAAGGGAAGTGGTAGGAGTACACATCTGTGTCTTATTTCTGATCTCAGGAGGAAAATATTCAGTCTTTCACCATTAAATATAATAACATTAGCTATGGGTTTTTGTTTTTGTTTTTGTAAAAGCTTTTTGTCAAATTGAGGAAGTGACTTTTTATTACAGATTTGCTGAGAGCTTTTATTAGGAATGGGTATTGGATTTTATCAAATGAGTTTTCTGTGTCTATTGAGATGATTGCCTGGTTTTTCTATTTTTGTTTGCTAAGGTGGTGAATTACATCGATTATTTTTAAAAAAGGTTTGTTTGTTTGTTTATTTATTTGTTTATTTGAGAGAGAGAGAGAGAGAGAGAGAGAGCAAGCATGTGAACAGGAGAAGGAGCAGAGAGAGTGAGGGAGAGAGAAAATCCCAAGCAGACTGCACATTGAGCATGGAGCCCAACATGGGGCTTATTTTCAAGAGATCATCAGATCATGACCTGAGTCAAAATCATGAGTGGAATGCTTAATCGATGGAACTACCTAGACACCCCACATTGATTAATTTTTAAATGTTAATCCAACCCTGCATTCTAGGGGTAAACTCCCTTGGTCATTATCCTTTTACTATATAGTCGGATTCTATTTGCTAAAATTTTGTTTCAAATTTTTACATCTTTGTTAATGAGGATTATTGGTTTATAGTTTTATGCAATACCTTTGTTTTAGGTTTTGGGATTATGCTGGCCTCATTGAATTAATTGGGACATATTCTTCAATTTTTCAGAAGACTTCATATACAATTGGCATTATTTTTCTTTACCTACTTGGTAGAGTTCATCAGTAAAGCCTTATGATCCTGGATTTTTTTTTTTTAAAGATTTTATTTATTTGAGAGAGAGAGAGGACAAGGGACAGATCAGGAGCTGGGGCAAGGGACAGAGGGAGAGGGAGAAGTAAGCTCCCCACTGAGCAGGGAGCCCAATGCGGGGCTCTATCCCAGGACCCTAAGATCATGACCTGAGCTGAACATAGATGCTTCACCAACTGAGCCACAAAAGTGCCCCTGTGGGCAGGTTTTTAATAACAGTGTCAATTTCTTTCGTAAGTATAGGACTATTAGGTTACTTCTTCTTGACTGAGCTTTTGTAGTTTGGGTCTTCAGTTTGTCTATATCATTAAAGTGTCAAATTTACTGGTATATATGTGTTCATAACCTTTTCTTATTATTCTTTTAATATGTTGATATGCTCAAAGAACCAGTGTTTGGTTTCAAGGATTTTCTCTATTGTTGGCTATTTCATTGATTTTTACATGATCTTCATTATTTTCTTTCTTTTGCTTACTTTGGGTTTAATTTGTTCTTTTCTAGTTTGTTAAGGTAGAAGCTAAGGTCATTGATTTGAGGCCCTTCTTTTTTTCTAATATAGGCATTTAGTGGTATAAATTTCCAATAAGTACTGCTTTAGTGGTATTTTGCAAATTCTGGTATGTTGTAGTTGTTTACTTTTTTAAAAATTGGTTTATTGGTAGACAACAAAAAAATACCTAAAATAAAAACACAATTGGCGGTAATACTTATTATCACTTTTTCTTTTTTTTGGTCTGATATAGTCTCTAGTAACTTTGTATCCCTTAATAATGTATTCCAATTTGAGGAATTATTTTGGCTCTGGAAATGCATGCCTCTGAAATCTGTCTTAGATCTATCTGTAATGGTTATTTACTATGTTAGATGATATGTTTTGTTTTTATTTTAATTAAGCTCAAAATACTTTCTCTTTCCTTTTTGATGTCTTTGATTCCTGAATTTTTTATAAGTAAGGTATTTAGTTTTCAAATGTTGGGGGATTTTCCAGAGATTTTTCTGTTACGATTTCCAGTTAAATTCTATTGTGGTTTGAGAACATACTTTGCTTGAATATTTAAAACAATTTTTTTTTCAATTCCAGTTAGTTAACATACAGTGCAATATTGGTTTCAGGAATAGGAATCCTTTAAAAAATTTTAAAGCCTTTTTTTTATGTCCCTGAACGTCATATATCTTGGTGTAAATGTTCCATGTGCTCTTGATTGTTGTTGGGTAGAATGTTCTATATATGTCAATCAGGCCATACTGGTTGATGGTATTGTTCAAGTCCACTGTATCTTTGCTGATTTTCTGCCTATTACTCTATCAATATTGGGGGGAATATTTAATATTTAAAGTTCCAACTATGATTATGGATTATGATTATTATGATTATTATGATTGCCTATTTCTCCTTGGCTATTAATTCTATGAGTTTTTACTTCATGTATTTTGAAGGTTTCTTACTAGGTGTATAAAGATTTAGGTTTTTTTTTTTTTTTAAGTTTATTTATTTAAGTAATCTCTACACTGAATGTGGAACTCGACCTCATGACCCCAAGATCAAGAGCTGCGTTCTTTACCAACTGAGCCAGCCAAGTGCCTCAAGATTTAGGATTATTATGTCTTCTTGATTAATTGATCTCATTATTGTGAAATGACTTTATCTCTGGTGATATTTTTACTCTGAAATCTACTTTGATATTAATGCAGCTTTCATTTGAGTATTATTAGTTTTGTATATCTTTTCCATCTATTTACTTTTAATATACATGTGTGTGTATATGTGTGTGTGTTTGGAGAGGTAAGGGGGCAGATGGAGAGATAATCTTCAGTAGGCTCCACACCCAGTGAGGAACCTGACTTGGGGCTCAATTTTATGACACTGAGATCATGACCTGAGTTGAAATCAAGAGTTGAACGCTTAATGAGCCGTCCAGGCACCTCATTGTGTTTTTATATTTAAATGCATTTCTTTCTCTCTTTTTAAAAAGATTTTATTTACTTAAAAGAGAGAGAGAAAGAGAGCACAAGCAGAGAGAGCAGTAGCAAAGATAGAGGGAGAAGCAGGCTTCTTGCTGAGCAAGGAGCCTGATGCAGGGCTCAATCCCAGGACCATTGGATCCTGACCTGAGCCAATAGCAGATGTTTAACTAACTGAGCTACCCAGGTGCCCCTTAAATGCATTTCTTATAGATAGTTTATAATTGGATCTTAAATATATTTTTTGCAGTGCTAGAATCTCTTTTAGTTGGGGTATTTAGACCATTTACATTTAATGTGGTTATTAAGGTGATTAGATTTGAGGCTACTATCTTGCTATTTGTTTTCTGTTTTTTTTTTCCTGCAATTTTTTAAAATTCTCTTTTTCTCTTTTTCTTTCTTCTTTTGGGTTAATGAGTAGTTTTTAGGAGTCTGTTTTACCTTTTTTGTTGGTTTAACTCTTTTATTATTTTAACGATTGCTTTAGGAGATAAAATATGCATCTCTAACTTCTCACAGTCTACTTTCTAGGGATATTATTATTTTTTATTGAAATATAATTGACATACAATATTGCATTGTTTCAGGTGTACAATATAATGATTCAACAACTCTGTATGTTATGCTGTGCTCACTACAGCTGTAGCTACTGTCACTGTACAATGCTGTTGGAATACCATTGATTATATTCCCCTTGCTATATCTTTCATTGCTGTGACCTATTCATTTTGTTTGCATACTTGTACATCCCAGTCCCCTTCACCCATTTTGCCCTTTCCCCTAGCCCCCCTCCTATGGCAACCATAGATTTATTCTGTGTGTTTATGCTTTGTATGTTTGTTCATTTGTATTGTTTTTTTAAAATTCCACATATGAGTTAAATGATATGGTATTTATTTTTCTCTGTCTGACTTATTTTACTTTGCATAATACCCTCCAGGTCAGTCTGTGTTGTTGCATATGGTAACTCTCATTTTTCTTTGTGGCTGAATAGTATTCCATTGTATATATACCACATTTTCTTTTTCTATTCATCTATCAATAGGCACTTAGGTTGCTTTCATATCTTGGCTATTATAAATAATGTTGCAGGAAAACAGGGGTGCATATATTTTTTCAAATTAGTGTTTTCATTTTCTTTGGGTAAGTACCTAGAAGTAGAATTACTGAATCATATGGTAATTTTATTTTTAACTTTTTGAGAAATCTCCATATTGCATTCCATAGTGCCTGCATCAATTTACATTCCCACTGATAATGCATACGGGCTCTCAAGAAATATAATTATACTTTATCACATACAGTTAAGAACCTCACAATAGTGTACTTTCATTTCTTCCCTTTCAACGTTAGTTCCACTCTCTGCCCTGTGGCCTGGAAATTCTTTCAAGGCCAGAAGCTAGGGCAATTGTATCACCTGCCTCATTTGTTTACTCTCTCTCAAAGATCACTATCCATTGTGAGTTATGTCCAGTGTCTTGAATACCGTTGTTTCATATATTTGTCTTTTTTCCCCCCTGTTTTTTTGTTTGTTTCAGGAGGGAGGGTAAATTCCATTCTAGTTACTTCATCTTAGCCTGAAGCAGAAACCTCAGCTTAATCATCTTTTGCTTGGATGCTTTCATACCCTTCTTCTTGGCTCAGTCTAACTCTACTACAGTTTGTCCTTCAGTTGGTTCCTGAGAGATCTTTCAAAAGTAAATATCTGACCAGGTCTCCGCCTACATTTTTCAGTGGCTTCTCATTGAAAAAAAAATTTTTTTTTTAAAATAATGAAACAAACATGCTAGGACACCAGATTCCTAGATGGAAGAAATATCCTTAATTGGAACTTGGACAAATAAAGGTATTGCTAAAGATGGTATAAGTAAATTCCTGTGTAATCATATATGATAATCATTTGTTACTTTGAGGAGATAAATACTGGCTTTTCTATTGGTTAGGTAATACTTGAGTTCCTGTAGAATTAACAGTAAGCTTAGGTTACAACTGCTGTCTCATTTGGAACTCAGCAAAATAAGGTACTTGAAAGCTCAGTAGTTGTTGATGAAACAAATTATTATAGAAAATGACATTGAGTTTTTAAATGTTTACTTATGAGATGTTAGATGCATTAAAATTAAATGTCCACTTGTAACCTCAACTGAATTATCTCAGTTGGGAAATAAAAGTTCAAAATCTAGTGATCTTTTATATCCTGAGAGTTTCTTCATATTTTAATGCTGTGTTTCTCCATCAGCCTTATTCACCTTTGTAGTATTGGTCCCAAAATGTACTCTTTCTTTCCTACAATTTTTGCAAACATGCCTACATTAAAAAAAATAACTGAGTACCTTCTATATACCAGGCATTGTACTAGGTTAGTTTAGCATATCAGGCCCATGCTTATTTCTGTGATCTACTTATTTTTCTTATTTTTAATTTAAATTTAATTTAGTTAAAATATAGTGAAATATCAGAGGTAGAATTTAGTCATTAATCAGTTGCTTATAACACCTAGTGCTCATTACTTCAAGTGCCCTCCTTAATGTCCATCACTCAGTTACCCATCCCCCAAGGCCCCTCCCCTCCAGCAACCCTCAGTTTGTTTCCTATAGTTAAAGAGTCTTTTATGGTTTGCCTCCCTCTCTGTTTTCATCTTATTTTATTTTTCCTTCTCTTCCCCTATGTTCTTTTGTTTTGTTTTGTAAGTTCCATGAGTGAAATCATATGGTATTTGTTTTTCTTTGATTGACTTATTTCGCTTAGCATAATACTCTCTAGTTGTTGCAAATGGCAAGATTGCCTTATTTTTGATGCCTGAGTAATATTCCATTGATATAGATCCCACATCTTCTTTATCCATTCATCTGTCAATGAACACCTGGGATCTTTCCATAGTTTGGCTATTGTGGACATTGCCGCTGTAACATTGGGGTGCATGAGCCCCTTATTTTCTATCACTCTTCATCACATTTCTTCTATAGCTGCATTGATTTATCTGCAGTTACTAGGATATGTTGTTTTTTTTCATCCCTTGATGCTTCCATATATACTGTTCCTCTGTCCTTCCCCCTTGTTGATCTGATTAAGTCCTACTTGACAATTAAAACTCAGCTTAAGTATACCCTTCTTTAGGAAATCTTCCCTGGAAACCATAGGCTAGGTTAAGTGCCTACTGTGTTCCCACAGCTCCTTACCAGTATCTCATCATAGCATCTAGCACACTGATTGCAACCATTTGTTCCCTTGCCTGTTTTCACACCAGACTACTTGAGGGCATTATCTTATGTGATTTTATATCTTAACACTTAGCCCAGGGTTGGCCCAGTGTAGGGATGTGGAAGACAGAAGTTTATCCTTGGCTCTACCATTATGTGATCTTAAACAAGTGGTTTGGTTCATTCAACATTCCAAAACCTAGGTTCTCTTACTACTCTGCAGCCATATAGACTTTTGTGCAGGGTGCCCTAGTGGGCCTATCACATGCGGCCTTGGCCCAAGGGCCAGATTCTTTTTACAGTGATGATTCAGGGCTTGAGGTTGACACCACATTGGAAAATGAAGACCCCTGCCTTCCTCTACATGCAGATGGCCAGCTGCTAGTGAAAGCCAGAAGAGAGACAAACCATAGGCCTAGGCCACAAATTACTTTCAGGAGAGGGCCATTTTGGTAAGATGCTGTAGGTGTCTTGGAGTGCTGTCTATCCAGAGTAGCCAGGTAAGAAGCTAGGCTTTGTGATGCCTTTGTTGTCTCACTCCTGCATTCAGTTATTCCTTTCTTGGGCCCCTGGTGGCACCCCATATGCCCCTGTGATGAAGCACTTGTCACAATGTCTTATACTCATGTGTTTTCTTATAATTCTCCTTCTCCAGAAGAGAGCTCTTGTGATGGAAGTTATGCATATTGGTGTCTGTATGTAGTAACTTGCCCAGAATCTATCAGAGTAGGAAGTCAAGGAATGCTTGGTGAATGACTGAATAAATGAACAGTTATGGTAATAATGGCTAATATTTCCTTGGCATTTATGTATGCTAGGAGCTTCCTATATTTTCACTTTGCTCTTGTGATGTGAGAACTCTGATTCTCACCATCTTATAGGTGACAGAAATGAGGCCCAGAAAGATTAAGTAATGTGTCTTTGGTCCTACATGTAGTTAGTGGCACATCCTGAATTCAACCAAAAGCCCACATTCTTAACCACTGTGCTGAATGGCTGATCAAAGGGCTAGGCAAAGGCTGACTGAGCAATCAACTGACTAAGCTGTGTGAAGGAGAGGCAAAGAAAGGACTGGCAACATGGCTGCCAGATGTAGTTCTTTTGGGGATGTGGGTTTGAAACCACAAAACTAAATGAGGGCTTCAGCTGGAGGCACCACCAGTCCATTAGGGAAAAGAGATCCTGATTCAGGGGCCCATAGCTTACTGCTTATTCTTTCTTTGGCAAGAGAACGTGTTGGCCAAGGCCAAGGATCTGTTCTGGCATATTCCTGGAGGTATTGTTATAGCTCAAGTGCTAGGGAGTTAATACCTACTGTTGCTTCTGGAATGCCTTTTCCCTAAGTATTCACATGGTTCACACCTTCATTTCACTTTCTTTCTTTTCAGATGTCACCTTATCAGAGAGACCTTCCCCAATCTGATCTGAGGAAGCGCTACTCTTTATCCTCCTACCTGCTTTATTTTTCTTTGTTGTACTTAGCACCATCCAACATAGGATTATTTGTTTAGAGTGTTTCAGTTTGTCTCTCTCCACCAGAACATAAGCATCAGGTATTTGTGGCTCTGTGTTGTGTACTATTGTATCCCTAACTTCTAAAGCAGTCCTGCGCAAGTAGTAAGTGTTCGATGTTTGTTTTTGTTTTTCCAGCAAATAAACGATTTTAGAGTTTGAGACCGCCTGTTTTCAAGGACTTTTATCATTTGGTAATGATAAAGAAGAGTAATGCCTCACTCTTCTTGTCTCTATATATAACCCTTAGACTCCAGACAAACTGGAGTTAGTGTTCTCTGAATAGGCCACACATTTTATAGTTCTGTCTTTGCTTACATTTGTTTCCTCTGGTGGGCCTGCAGCTCTATCCATCCAGATTCTAACCAGTTTTCAACATCTACCATTTTTTGAATGAAAAAAAAAATATATATATATATATATTGAATGAATACGTTCATTCATTCTATATATGTAGAAGACATACATATATGTGTAGAAGAAATTACTACTGAATTTGTATTAAATTCTAGACATTTTAAAACATATGAACTCAGTTAATTCAACAATTTGAAGAGATAGGCATTGCTAGATTATAAGCTACATGGGTATTTGTCTCGATCACTACTCTGTTCCCAGTGCCTGGCACAGAGTAGTGCAAAACAAATGTTTTGAATGATTGGATGGATATTTTATATGAGGGGAAATTGAACTTCAGAAGAGTTAAGTGACTGACCCAGGTTGATCCATGGCCGATAGCATGGAAATCAGTGTCTTCTGGCTTTAAATCTAGTGTTTTTTTCTAATAAATTCTACCATTAAAATTGTAGAGGAGGGATCCCTGGGTGGCGCAGTGGTCTGGCGCCTGCCTTTGGCCCAGGGCGCGATCCTGGAGACCCGGGATCGAGTCCCACGTCGGGCACCTGGTGCATGGAGCCTGCTTCTCCCTCTGCCTGTGTCTCTGCCTCTCTCTCTCTCACTGTGTGCCTATCATAAATAAATAAAAAAAATAAAAAAAAAAAAGTTCCAGACTGAAAAAAAATTTTTTTAAATTGTAGAGGAACCTGGGTGGTCCAGTCAGTTAAACCCCTGCCTTCAGCTCATGTTGTGATGGGGTCCTGGGATTGGGCCCCACTTCAGATACCCTACTTGATGGGAGTCTGCTTCTCTCTCTGCCCTCCCCCTGCTCATACTCTCTCTCTCTCAAATAAATAAATAAAAATCTTTTAAAAAAATGGCCAGTATTTGGCAATCCAAATGACTTCAGTTTTTGGTGTTTTTTGTTTTTATTTTTTATTTTTTTTATTTTTTTATTTTTTTCAGAATAAAGAAGAGTTTACTCATTTTATATAAAAATCTTTCTCAAATGGAAAAGGCCCTGCCTACCTACCTATAAAACATAGTATGGAGGCTAAGATAGATTTTTCCTATCTGAATACCAATTTCTAGAGTTCTCTGCTGATATGCATAAGATAAGTGTTTTACTTCCATGAGAAGTCTGTGGGGAAAAGTGATGCTGTTGGTGGGAAAATGTAATGGAAATCCTGACAGGATGTGCTACCAGTGATCCAGGACCTACAGATTGCCTTCATTGGTCCATTCATTCATTTATATTGATTCTTTTGTCCAGCAAACTTTACAGAGTATTTCAAATGATCTAGCCCTCTGTTGGATATTGGGAAAAGTGGAAATAGAAAAGATGTGCTCCCTACCACCATATTGCTTAGAACATAATGGAGAAGAGAGATATGTGACTAAGTAATACCAATATAACATACATGTTAGAAAGGAAGTCTATATAAAGAAAGTACTAAGTAAGCAGAGAGCTAGTACTTACTTTATTTTGAAGATTTCAGAAGAGAGGATTTTGAAATGGGCTCCAAAGCGTTTCTGCAAGTGAACAGTTAGAGCTAGGTTTTAAGGATTCATTGGTGTTTAGCAGGCTACAAAGTGGGAAAAGAGCTTTTCTTGAAATAGCAAAGACCTAGAAATTTGAGAGCAATGTCCAAGGATGCATAAGAAAATAGTGCAAGATGATGATTCTATATAAGGTCTGCCGAGTTAAGAGCTACAGCAGAGGCAGCATCCAGGGCAGAGCTGTGAAGTTCAGGTCATCGATGTTGGTTGAGTTCAACTGTTTGCCCAGTGGTTTCCAACTGTACAAGACAATCAGCTGGGGTGCTACAAGGAAATACTATAGCTTGTACTTATATTACATTTATCTCATACTTTGATTTTTGTGTATGTTTTACAATATGCCTAATGTCAGTACATGAATCTAATTTATAAACAGATAGTCATATATTGGCAATTTATGCTCAAGATACAGTTAGAGTATGTCATGAAAAGGGTTGGAGGCTATGGAGTTAGCCACCTTATAGATGTCTCTTATGAAGGACTCTTTGGTACAGAAAACTCTGGGGATTGGCCTTTTCTGACTCTGTGTAGCATTGTCTGTCATTTTGCCGAAAGATCTAGTTTTTTATCTCTCCAGGGGCCTCATGGACAGTCCCAGGGTGATGAGAGGCTCGGGACCTTAGAATGTTTCTTGGGATGCCTGGGTGGCTCAGTGGTTGAGTGTCTGCTTTCGGCTCAAGGTGTGATCCTGGGGTTCTGGGATCAAATCCCACATTGGGCTCCCCACAGGGAGCCTGCTTCTCCCTCTGCCTATGTCTCTGCCTCCTTCTCTGTGTCTCTCATGAATAAATAAATAAAATCTTAAAGAAAAGAGGACTCTTTCTTGCTTGCATGTCCTCCTGGGATTTGGACATGTGAGTCGTTTGGAGACTGTATCTGTCCTAAGCCTTCCTTGCCAAATTCTGTGTCCTTCTACTGACAGCCACAGCCCTCTGTACTTGCTGTTACCTTCTTACTCACTTTGGCTTGGAGATTCTTCCCATTTTCTCTTTTGGAATGGGAAAGCAGAACAAGACTTGTTTTAGGTACTTGAACCTTAGGGGCAAGAGGCCTTGAGATCTCGCCTTGACTACTGAGTGGGACACAGGAGTTGCTCTCTGACAATGCAGCACATCCTGGCTTACTTCTCTCAGACTGCAGTGACTCTGGATGGCCACCTAATGCTGCCAAGCCTACGTTGATAGGGCATCTGCCTAGGTAACAGCATGATGTGCAGAGAGGATGCATGTGTGCGCTCTCTGTCTGTCTGTCTGTCTCTCTCTCTCTCACACACACACACACACACATAAAACAACAACTACCTTGAGATATATCCTGACATGCTGAAGCCATTGTCCTTTTCCCAAAAGCTTCCCAAGTAAGGGCTATGTTCAAAGTCCATCCTCATTGGGATGCAGCAGCCCCCTTACCTTCTTGTCTCATTTAATGTAGTGCATAGAGCTGTGGTTCTCAGCTGTGGGGTGGGGTGGGGGGTAGTCTTGTCCCCTAGGGAACATTTGGCAGTACCTGGAGACATTTTTGACTGTCATGAATGGCAGCATGCTGCATCTAGTGGGTAGATGCTGGGGATTTTGTATAACATACCCTCTGCTGCAGAGGACAGCCCCCACAATAATCATCCTGTCCAAAGTGTCAGTGGTGCCAGCTGAGAAAGCCTGGTCTAGAATGCGTGCTGCCTGTCCCTGCTGCAGTGGAGTGGCGGTGCAGCTAGAGGGTATCCTGCACACCAGGCAGTCTATGCTCAGGCTTCTATCAAGGCATCCCCCCAGTAGACAAAAGGCCCTTGTAGCACAGCTAGCCTCAGGCCTTTCTAGCAACAAAAAAGTGGCCTTCTTTCCACTCTGCATGCCAAGCAGAAAGGCCCCTTTGTACTAGAGGCAGCTGAGTGCCCTTGGCAGCAGTGGCGGGAGCGTGTTGTTGTCCGTACTTCACAGGCTAGTACTTGTCTGTCTGCATCCTATCTGTGTGTCACTCTACTACACCTTCATTACCTGACATTCCGGAGTGTGGTAAACGAGCCTACGAATGTGTACAAAGGCATATATGTTCCTTCTCCGGAATAAAAGGTTAACATGTCCTACTTTTCTTTCTTTCTTTTTTTCTTTTTTTTTTTAATTTTTATTTATTTATGATAGTCACACACAGAGAGAGAGAGAGAGATGCAGAGACATAGGCAGAGGGAGAAGCAGGCTCCATGCACCGGGAGCCCGATGTGGGATTCGATCCCGGGTCTCCAGGATCGCGCCCTGGGCCAAAGGCAGGCGCCAAACCGCTGCGCCACCCAGGGATCCCCATGTCCTACTTTTCTAACCCTGCTCTATCATGCCTCCTTCCCCAAACCCTAGGATTTGAACATAGCTCTTGGAAATTAATTTCTCTCTTCTTTTTTTTTAATTTTTTAAATTTATTTATGATAGTCACACACACACACAGAGAGAGAGAGAGAGAGAGAGAGAGAGGCAGAGACACAGGCAGAGGGAGAAACAGGCTCCATGCACCGGGAGCCTGACGTGGGACTCGATCCCGGGTCTCCAGGATCGCGCCCTGGGCCAAAGGCAGGCGCCAAACCGCTGCGCCACCCAGGGATCCCTAATTTCTCTCTTCTTTCAGTATTTTCTAGTCTGGGAATTAGAAATTTAACCAAGCAATGTCTAAGCCTCTGGGATCTTGTCTTCTGGGATGCAGTCTAAGTACACTAGATCTGCCTCACTTCCTCCCCAGACCCCATCCCCTTCACCCTCCTGTGTGTCTCTGCAGATAGTTTAAGGCACCTGCGAAGTCTCCCAGCTTCAGAACTTCCCTCTTGAGATCTGGTAGCCTCTTGGACATTATGAGATTGGAGCATATTTACCTTCGACCTTGTTTCACGCAGGATGTCCGAGTTGAATGCCTGCTTTGCACCCCTTGCTGGGCCTCACTGTAGTGGGAGTAGGAGAATGAAGGGGTGGGTCCAGCCTTCCAACTTCTTCAGCCTATGTGAGAGGGACAGAAACAGCCCAACATCTGAGGTGTGCTTATCGGAGGAATGTCTTTGTTTAAGGAGATTGTTGTTTGTTTGGGAGCCCCCAATCAGAAGGTTTCTGGAGCTCTTCATGTGGGGGTAGTTATTCTTTGAGTAAATTCTTATGGATACTATTATATAAGAAGCTCTGTTTTATTGTATTTTTTCAAAAGATTGATTGGTTTATTTTAGAGAGAGAGAAAGAGAGTGCAGGGGAGAGGGGGAGGAGCAGAGGAAAGAGAAAGCGAGAATCTTCAAGCAAACTCCCAATTGCTGACAGAGCCCGGTGACACGGGGCTTGATCTCACAACCCTGAGAACATGACCTGAGCCGAAATCAAGAGTTGGACGCCTAACCAAATGAGCCACCCAGACACCTCAGAGTGGCTCTATTTAGAGATAGTGGGCTGGGTAACAATGAATAGGACATAGTCCATGTCTTCAGTGTTGTCTGACTTTTAGAGGAAATTGGACAGCATTCGGATGAAAGGCAGTTTTTGGAAAAGACATGGACCTTAAGAGAGGAGAGTGAGAAATCTCACCATCTCATTCTGCTCCAGAACTTTTTTGGCTTCTTGCTACTCACAGCAGTGGTTTTCAAACTTGAGGAATGTACAAATTCCTTTTAAGGGAAATAATTTATCTTGGACCTATGATTCTGACTTGAATTGTTTTTATTATAATAATTATTTAAATGTGTATAAACATAAAATGAGGTTTAAGTTGCTATATAAAATTTGTATACAAATATAAACAAAAACAGATTTATACATTAAATAAAAGCAAGTTTCAAATCCAATAAAATGGTATCTTTTTGCTGACACTCCATTGTTCCCGGGCTTTTTAAGTTCAGCATGCTGGTATGAGTGGGTGTCATCTAATACACATATCCTGAATGTCACTCATCCATCCATCCATCTATCAATCAAATAGAGAAAGAGAGAGAGAGAGAGAGAGAGAGAGAGTTCACAAGAGTATATAACGGTTTATAGCAAGGGTATGGAGCCACACTGCTTGGGTCCAGACATTTGCTTTACCAATTCCTAGCTGGGCGGCTTCGGAGAAGTTATATAATATTTTTGTGCCTCAGTTTCTTCATCTGTAAAATAGGGATGAAATGGGGCCTATCTTTCACATGGTAGTTAGGAAGATTAGTGAGTTAATATATATGAGGTGCCTAGAACAGTACCTGTTATATAGTAAGTGCCATGTAAAGGATGGTGTTTATTATTATCGCTATTAATCATTTCTTTTTTTTTTTTTAAAGATATTATTTATTCATGAGAGACACACAGAGAGAGGCAGAGACATAGGCAGAGGGAGAATCCGGCTTCATGCAGAGAGCCCGATATGGGACTCGATCCCAGGACTCCAGGATCATGCTCTGAGTTGGAGGCAGATGCTTAACTGCTGAGCCACCCAGGCATCCCTATTATCACTATTATATTATAGCTCAGGATTATTTCATCCCAAATACTGGAATAGTGGAAGAGCAAGTCCATCCCCTATAGGCCAAATAAAAAGTACAATATGTACTCCTTTCATACTTAGGATTTTGTGGAAGAGGGAGATGGTAAACACATAAGCACGTAGGCAATGAGAAGGCCAATGTGACTATGATGGTAAGTTGCAGTAGTGCTTGCATTCTGGAGTCAAGGCTTTGCTTATCTCTTCCCACAGTGTACAATTGGACCGTGGATGAGGTGGTGCAGTGGCTGATCACGTATGTGGAGCTGCCTCAATATGAGGAGACCTTCCGGAAGCTGCAGCTCAGTGGCCATGCCATGCCAAGGTCAGGAGGAGACTGGATTCTCTCACTTGGGGAGGGGGCTAGGGAATAGGCTGGGGTTAGCCTACTTTCAGGTTCCTCTGGTCAGTTAAGTGAGGTTCTACTTTCAGGACAATCTGTAGACTTCTACTCTTGTCACATCTGTTGTGCACTTGCTATAAAGCATGACTGTCACTTGACATCCATTCTCTTATTTAGTATTTCTGTTGAGCCTGGGAATAGTACTAATAGCTGTCATTTATCGAATGCTTAGTACATGGCAGGCACTCATATTCAACATTTTGTATGCAGTATCTCATTTAATTCTTACATCAATCCTGTAAGGTAGGTATTATTGAATATAGATGGCAGAAACAGCTAAGTAACTTTTCCAAGTTGGCTGGTTAGAAGCAAAACTGATTTGAACCTCGATCTGGGTAGACTTCAGAGCCTTTCTTCTTTGCTGTCTCCCCAGCAGCTGCCTCTTCTATTGTCCAGGAGCCTCAGGGCTCTGTTAGCCTCCCCTGAATTATCCACATACAGTATATCTGCTCTAAAGAAGTGGTATTAGGTGGGTCTGACTCCCTCGGCCCCAGCCTCCTCTCTGGAGTGACTCTTTCAAGGGCTGTGGTGCCCTGACTCTGCTTCCTTCACAGGCACAGTATGCCAGGGCCTGCGGTGGGAGAGGGGAAGGGATGGAGGACTGCGTGGGCTTCTTGTTATGTCAGACTAGTGCCATGTGTCATTCAGTCATTAATCCATTTACTTATTCATTTGACAAATATTTACTGGGTACCTGCTCTGTGCCAAGCACTTGTGCTGGGTGCTGGGGATAAAGATGACAACAGCCTGCCCTTGCCCTCAAAGGGCTCACTGTCTGGTAAGTGCTGATTATGTATAATCTGTCATCTTACTGCGTAGGTGCATCTGGTTATGAGCTTCAGCAAAGGGGAAAGGGGAAAGGTGGAGCTGTTGGAATGCCCACACATTGCAGCCTCCAGCCCCTGAGTTACCGGACACTGCTGTCCAGGCCTAGTTGCTGGCTCTTCCCTCCTCTGCTGCTTGCAGCCTTCTCTTCACAGCTTCTCCCTATTCTGGAGAGAGTAATAATCTTGATGTTGGTACATCTTCTTATAGAATCCTTTCTCACAATTCTGGGAGGAAGGAATTAACTACCCCACCTTTTGGGTGAGCAAACTGAACTTCAGATATTTTGATTTATGCAAATGGTAAGTGGCAGAGCTGGGATTTGAACCCAGATCTACCTCGTACTAAGTGCCCTGATTTTTCCACTGTATCTTCCTCATGCCCCATGTAGTTGAAGATAAGCTTCCTGGAAGTATTCAGGGTAGTTCTCTTTAACAAAACTTTGCCAGTCACCTATTCCAGGGCAGGGTTCTATCCTGCGCCTTGAGGACAAAGAAATGCATTAGACTCCTGCTACCTTGAGGAATTCCATGTTTAATGAAAGAGACAGGTAATTAAAGAGATGACTGACCATGAAGCTCCAGGATTTAGGTTTCTTTCTCATTACCCATGGAAATAGCAGTATTGCCTTGTGGATTCCTGGCCACTTCCATCTTAAAGGATAGCTCTGGCTTAGATTAAAACTAAAACATAGGATAAGAAGTCAGTTATCAGGTCATGGGCTCACTTAGCCTTCTTGTAGCTAGGATTAGATCCCAGGCCAGACCCAGCCAGGCCAGGCAGAAGGGTAGAGGAAGCCATGCTGTGGCACCTTAGTGGCAGCAGGAGCCTTCAGTGCATGGAGTGTGAGATGAAGTGGCAGTGGTTCTCAGCCCACCACTAGGCAGCATGGCATAATGGGAAGAATCTGGAAGATCTGAATTCATTTCCTGCCTTTGCCGCTTACTTGCTGTGTGACTTTGGGCAAATTACTCAACTCTAAGTCTCAGTTTTCTTTCTTTAAAAAGAATTTACTTATTTTATTCATGAGAGATGCACAGAGAAAGGCAGAGATACAGGCAAAGAGAGAGGCAGGCTCCCTGCAGGGAGCCTGATATGGGACTCGATCCCAGGACCCTGGGATCACAACCTGAGCCAAAGGCAGACAGACGGTCAACCACTGAGCCACCCAGTGCCCCTAAGTCTCAGTTTTTTTTTTTTTTTTTAATCTCTGAAGAAGCTAATGAGAGAACTGTGTTCTTAAAGTCAGAGGACTAAATGAGGTTTTGTATGTGAAGTGTCAGAATAGTGCAAGATACACAGGTGTTGCTTAGTAAATGTTAGCTCCTTTCTCATTTCTCTCATTGCTCAGAAATAGATAATATTCCAGTTCATAGTTTTCTTTGATGAATGGACTGTGGAAAAGATGACACTTATTTTGATCAGTTAGATGAAGGCCAGTACACCTGGTAGAAATGTTCTCTCTAAAGAGGAACCCCAAGGACTCTCAGGCTTGTAGGAAGTGTCTGATTTTACATAAATTTACACAGAAGGAAAATGTGGCCCTAGAGGAGAGATCAGACAAGTGAGTTGCTGACTCATTTGGGACCAGAAGTTAGCTCTCCTGCCCCTTATCCCCCATCACAGTGTCTCACTGCCTCTCTTAAATTAGGTAGGCTTCGTTGCTTCCCAGGGCTAGAGAAGGAAGTAGCTGTTCCTGCATGCCCAGGCAGGAGTATAAATCGCACACCACTATGTCAGAAGCCTCTTTTCTACCCAAGGAGACAAAGCTATGCATCAGCAAAGAGCACTAACTTTATGGAGTAGGATAATGGTAAATGCTCATGTATGGGACCCAGACCAGTGGATTGATAACCTTTCATATCTTATACCCATCTCCTCCTATACCCACCGTGTTCTAGTGGAAAAAATAACAAAGTCCAGTTTTTCCTGGGTTATTTTCTTGTTTACAAGTCCTCTCTTATTAGAGTTATCATGAATAGTATGTTGAAGGTCATAAAAAATTACAATAATCTGGGAGTAAATTGCACTCAAATACAAGGTAACAAGACTAATGCAGTGTTTGTCATCAGTAGGTTTATACTTAATGGCAGTGGTTTAGGATTAGAGGCCCTCAAAATCACTGGGTCATGTGGCATGATGTTTTGACCTGGGTTGGGCAGGGGAACGCATTTACAAATGGTGAGAGTGTGGGACAGGTATATGGTGGATAATCCCTTGCAGGAGAAACACAACAGAAAATTTACAGTTGGGTGTGGGAATGGTCACAGAGGGATAATCCTCAGAGAGTAGGGTTCTGAGGAGATGATGTATGATGATGATAAGGGTGAACATATTGTCGGTAAGTGTGATGTGTCCCTCCTTACTCTGTGTGAAAACCGCTGGTATAGACTCTGTGTTGTAGAGCACAGAGGGGAGCTATCACCAAGAGTAGAAGTCATTGAAGTGTTCGGGGGGAGGTGGGTAATCCTACCAGTATCTCCTACCTGGTTTCACTGGTGGGAAACTTGAGTCCCTACTCTTTGCTTCAACAGGCTTGCTGTGACCAACACCACCATGACAGGGACTGTGCTGAAGATGACAGACCGGAGCCATCGGCAGAAGCTGCAGCTGAAGGCCCTGGACACAGTGCTCTTCGGGCCTCCTCTCTGTGAGTCCTGTGGAGAGAAGTGCTGCTGATGTGCCATGGAACCCAAGGCTGTTGGGGTGGCTAGGTTCCTCAACCTAGGGCCTGGGTCACCTAGGCATACCTGCAAGGCAACATCTCCACTCTTTCCACTGAGAAATGAAAATCCGAGATTTCAAATAGTTTTATATTTTAATCCAGCCAGATATCACGGTCCATTCATTAGATACATTAAGAAAATACCTGCTTTGTGCCAGTGCTGTGCTGGACCCTATAGGAAGATCTGGATGAATCATATTCTGCCCTAAAGGGATACAGTGAATGTTCCAGAGGGGTACATACTGCTTCTGAGGTCCAGAGGGAGGATTAGGGAAGGTATCCTATGGAAGAGGTGGCATGTGACCTCTGCCTATAAGGATAGGTAGGGCTTTATTCCATGCAGAAGGCAGGCGAGAACATTTTAAGTGGAAGAAAGAATGGGAGCAAGAATACAAAGGCTAAAATATGAATGGTATGCTCAGGGATAACAGGTAACCCATAGGGTCTGAATGCCATTTAGCTGTTCTTTGCTTTTACTGTGGACATGCAGAGCGTATAAACTGATGCTGAATATCTTGTGTTCTTGGATAGTCAAGAGAGAGGACTGAGTGGGCTTCCATGGAATCATAGAGACACACTCAGGCCTAAGGAAGGAGTAATTTCTTCCACCAGGGGTTACTTGAGAGTAGTTTAATTCCTGGAGATCTCCAAGGTGGGAATGGCCAACTCTGCCATCCTTTCTCTTATTCTAAGTGAACTCAGGGGGAACAAAAGTGGTAAGATTTCTTAGAAAATTAGCCTTCACCAAGCAGGCTCTTTGGGCCCACTCCCTGCCCGTTGGGAGCCACTGGCATTGGTTGAGGATGCCAGCAGCAGAATGTTATAGAACCAAGAACTAGTCTAGAGAAGCAGCTGGCAGCAAGATCAGAGGGTGTAGAACATTTTCCCATCCATGCATTTGACTTGGCACATGCCCAAGCTGATGTCTCAATAGAAGTAGATGGATCTGTACTTTTTTTTTCTAATTTTAATAAACTTTAAGAATATTTCTAGGTTTGCATAAAATTGAGTGAAGATACACAATTTTTTTTTATATGCCCTTGCCCCCATACATGCATAGCCTCCCCCATGGTTAGCATCCCCCACCAGAGTGGTACATTTGCAATAATTAATGAACTAACACTGACACATCATCATCACTCAGAGTCCACAGTTTACATTGGAGTTGACTGTTGGTGTTGCACAGTCTGTGGGTTTGGACAAATGTATAATGACATGTATCCACCATCAATACAGTATCATATAGGACTGTTTCCCTGCCCTCTAGATCCTCTGTGTCCTACGTGTGTATCCCTCCCTACTCCTCAACTCCTGACATCCACTGGTCTTTTTTTCCTTTCCCATAGTTTTGCCTTTTCTGGAAGGTCTGTATCTTTTGAAAATGTGAAACAAAGCAGCATGGGAGAAGACTCTTTTTCTTTTTCTTTTCTCCTCTTCTCTTGCTTGCTTGTTTTTATTTCTTTCTTTTTGGTCTTAGGACACATTTTTGCTTACCATTCATTTACAAATTTTGAATAAAGGACACAATGAATGCCTCTAGCCTTTATATGAGGCTCACTGTACTGAGCAAAGGCCTTTCATTCACTAACATTTATTGAGCTACTACTGTATACCCATATGCATGACAGGGTCCTTGCTCTCATGAAGTTCCATTTAAATGGAGATAGGCCTGTCAACAATAGAGTAAATGACCAACAAATACAGTGTCCTAGCTATCATGGAAGTCTTAACAGAGTTCATCTGGGAGCACCCAAGTAGGGATGAATTTTCAGAGTCCAGCAAGCTTTATGGAGAAGATCATTCTTGAGCTGAGTCTTAAAAGAGGGAAAGGAGCTTTATCAGACTGTTCCTATGAACAGCTTACGCCCCTCTCTTTGTATACACCAGCAAGAACACGTGCATCAGAAGAATCAAACCTAGCAGTCAAAGCTCGTCTACTTCTGCAGAGGCTCTATTCTTTTGCCTGCCAGGAAGAGGAGGCCTTTAGCAGCCTGAAAGTCTTCTTTAGTCTTCTGAGACATACTATCAGACTGTTATCTGTATTAAAATAGGATTTATCATATCTGAAAGGGTACATTAGAAACTGTAGGTTAAAATAGGCAATGATTCTACCGGAAAGATCAGCCAGGGTTGGAAAACATGGGAGACAGAATCCTAGGTGCAGAGCGATGGGCCCAGGGCGTCAGAGTCAGCAAGAGGGGCCCTAGTGTAGCAGGTTAGACTCATACCAGGATGGGGAGGGGTATTTTCTCCTAGGCTCCTTTCAGATAGCCTGCAGATTATATGTGACCTTACCTATGGGAAGTCAGAGGTCAGCTGAGAACAATGTTTCTGAGATAGGCAGAATAGAGGTACTAGAGCTAAGAAGACACTTCACACCCACTAGGTTAGGTACCTTAAAAACAAAGCAACAAAAAATGGAAAATAACCAGTATTGACAAGGGTGTGGACAGATTAGAATCCTCATATGTTTCTAATGATAATGTAAGATGATTCAGCTACTGTGGAAAACAGTGTGATTGTTCCTCAAAAAGTTACCATATAGAGTTACCATATAACCCAGGAATTCCAGGCCTAGGAGTATACCCAAGGAATTGAAAACAAGCATTCAAACAAGTACATGTACACATATTCATAGCAGCACCGTTCACTGTAGTCAAAAGGTGGAGATAACCAAAATGTCCATAGGTGGACAAATGACTAAATAAATGTGAATATATAAATATAGTGGACCATTATCCAGCCACAGAAAGGAATGAAGTTCTAATACATGCTACAGAACCTGGAGTGTGTGCTGAGTGACATAAAAGGTTACCTATTGTGTGATTCCATTTATATTAAGTATCCAGAATAGATACATCCATAAAGATAGAATACAGATTGGTGGCTGGCAGAGCCTGGAGAAAGTGAGAAATGGGAAGTGACTGCTAGGGGGTATAGGATTTTGTTTTGGGGTAATGATAATGTTTTAAAATTGTGCTGCTGGTTGCACAACCTTGTAAATATAAAACCACTAAATTGTACATTTTATTTTTAATTAGATTTATTTATTAGAGAGTGCAATCACAAGTGGGGGTGGGGTGGGGGTGGAGGGTGGGCAGTAGGCAAAGGGAGAGGGAAAAGCAGACTCCCCGCTGAGCAGGGAGCCCAAAGCAGGGCTCAGTCCTAGTACCCCAGGATCATGGCTGGAGCTGAAGGCAGACGCTTAACCAGCTGAGCCACCTGGATGCACCAATTTTTATTTTCTTTAAAGATTTATTTATTTTTAGAGAGAATGCATGAGTTGGGGGAGGGGCAGAGGGAAATACTGAATCTCAAGCAGACTCCATGCTCAGTGGGGAGCTCAAACCTGGGCTTGATCCCAGGACCTTGAGATCATGACCTGAGCGAAACCAGGAGTCGGGTGCTTAATCATCTGAGCCACTCAGCTACCCCTAAATTGTATATTTTAAAGAGAGTGAATTTTAGGGTAGATGAATTATATCTTAATAATAATAAAACATGCGGAGCTTGATTTTTTGTAACTCTTAGACTTCCATTTAGAGAACTTCTAAAATTTAGGAAAGTAAAGTACCTGGGTCTCTTCCAAATTTCCACTCACTGTGTGACCTTGGATAGGTCACTTTTCTCAGGATGTGTTTTCTGATCTGTATAATGAAACAATTGAGCTAAGGATCTTTGATTCCTTTCAGGTGAACATTCCCTAGGTTTTGAAAGGAAACCCTTTGATTGATAAGTGTCCTGGTAAAAGGATAAAAAACAAGAAGACTGTTCCTTCTGCTGTCTGTAATCTGTACTTTTAGGAATCGGTGCTTGGCCCTTGCCTTATCGAGTAACCTTTGGCAATTCAGTTCTACCTAGCTTTAGGTTTCCTTATTTGTAAGATGGGCTTGGTCATTAAGGCTCTTACTGGCTCCCTCCTTCACTGATAGAGCTCAGTGTACTCCTGGGGGTGAAGGTTTTGGAATCCCACACCTGTTCTGATGGCAAATGCTATTTTTCTATTTTCCTGATGGCTTGTTAAAGAAAATTTTTGAAAATTGCCAGATGGAATCTGAGGAAAATACTAGGAAGCTCTTTGCCAGGAGACTTCTACAAGGATGGAGCCCAGTGTGGTGGGTAACTGCAAAGAATCCCTTGATCTATGTCCCTCCAGCTCTGTTTTCCCAGCTGAGCATGGGCTAAAATCCCTACTTCACTGCTGTTCCCTGCCCAACACGCATGCAGGACTTCAGAGTGATGGCCGGTGCTACAGACCTGATTCCACACCTAGGATGAGTTTTTGAGCCTGTGGTTCTTTGGGCTCACCAGATGGCAGGTAGTAGATAAACACCCCAGAGAACCTGGACCAGGTTCAGCTAGCTGCCAGCCATGACTACCTTGCCCAGCCTTAGTGAAAATCTGCCATCAGTCAAAGCTTGAGAAATCTCAGATCAAAAGTTTGTTGTGCTGTAGCCAGGAAGGCTACAGATCACTGCTGAGTGATCAGGGTCCATCTGTCCACAGCGGCCTCAGAACTTGGGGATGGGGAAGAAGGATCAGACTGGCTAGGCAATGGAGTGCCTCAGGGGGCATTTTCTGACAATCAAAGGCATCTCAGCTCTCCCACCAGGACTGCAGAGCAGCACCTGGCCTTTTACGGTCTTCTCCACCGGCAGAGTTGGCTCTAGGCTTGCGTGTCTATCTGGGCCTCTCTTAACAGTGCCAGGGGCAGGTGTTAGGTGTGCTCTGACACGCTAAGTCCCAAGGCAGCTTGCAGTGGAGGCATCCGCTCATTCATTGAGGGGGCTTTTCCTCCTCTGCAGGTAATTTCTCAGAGAAATGGAGGCCCAGGAGATGAAGTGAGTTCTTTCTTTTTTTTTTTTTAATAATTTTTTTATTTTTATTTTTTTAAAGATTATTTATTTATTCATAGAGACATAGAGAGAGAGAGAGAGAGACAGAGACAGACACAGACACAGACACAGGCAGAGGGAGAAGCAGGCTCTCTGCAGCGAGCCTGACCTGGGACTCAATCCAGGGTCTCCAGGATCACACCCTAGGCTGCAGGCGGTGCTAAACAGCTGCGCCACCGGGACTGCCCGATGAAGTGAGTTCTTAGAGGTCATTCAGACCCAGTCTGTGACTTCTGTTTCGTTGCTCTGTGTATTACATTGTCCTGTCCTCCACTTCTGGTACAGCTAGCAAGATAGAAAGAATTTCAATTTGAAATCAAAACTCGCTCTATCGTTCAATGGTTTTGTGACGTTGGGTACATTCCTCAGGTTCCCTATGTCCTAATTTCCCCTAAATAAATGGTCACTACGGTTTTTAGCTTGTGCCTACTGTGGTTAATCCTGGGTTGGGGGCTAAAGCTGCCTTTGAGCTTTCAGCAGGGATATTGAGGAGACTGTAGAGAGAGGCCTGCAGAGCAGTTGTTGGGGTGGGAGGGGGGTGGGTTGTGGAGAAGACAGCAAGCCTACACCTTGTCTTCCTTCTTCAGCAGCTCAGATAATGGGGAGAAGTCTCCTGGAAGCAGGAGTGGCTCCTCTCCTGCAAAGCTTGTTTTCTTCTCTGTCAGCCCTATCCTTACCCTTTTTTTCTTTTTTTCATTGCATGTTTCAAGCCTTCTCCAGAATGCCCTTCTAGACTCTTCCAGGCATGTTCAACCCTCCCTCTTACTTTCTTCTGGGATCCTATAGCCCCTTGTACTCCCCCTTTGTTCTCCCCACTCCCCCTTTTTAGAAATAATCTGTTTTCCTGTTACCCTTTAAACTGGGAAGTCCTTGAGGGTAGAGACAGCTTTGTTCATCTGTTGTCATAACTCAGCATATGGCCCAGCAATGAGTAGGTGTCAGGAAATGTATGCTAGAAGTTTTACAGAAGGAGGCTGGGCCTCTTCAGAGCTATAGGACAGGGGAGATGGGAGAAGAGTCTGGCCCAGCTTGGTTGTGGGAAGAACACTATGGAGTGTCTTCTGTGAACTGGTGAGTCAGCCAAAGCACTTTTTGGACTATAACCAGAAAACAAGAGGGTCTAAGAATGTTCTCATAGGTTCATCACAGACCTTAGCACAGTAGGCTATGTAAATGACAAAAGAAATTCCTAGCACATAGTTTGGCAGTAAGGGATGGATAGGTTTATCTGCCAGGGGCAGGGTATTGTGGGCAGTGGAGAAGGTGTAGGGAATAGATGAGGAGAGGGGATTCTAGAAAGCAATAATGATTGGAGGCTCACTTTCTCAACACTAATTGTACCCTAAAAATTCTCACCTGATTACTCTTGAATCTCTTAACATGATAGCATCTCATTTGTTTATATCCTCCTCCCTTGCCTAAGGCCTGATTGTATTAACAATTGACCTCATTTTGCTAAAATCTATTTGTAGCACTCAGGCTGGGAATCTTGCCACCCTCTGGCTCCCCAGGTCCTAGCCAGCTTCCCTGGGTTAGCTCTCTTCACCTAGCCAGCCACACCTGCTCTCATGAAAGCTCCAGGGTCCATCTGCCCTGGCTGTGCTTGCTGGGTAGGGGGTGGGTTCTGAGAGCTGGGCTCTTGTAGAGGCTGTGCAGGACAGCTAGTCATACTCTCCTTGTCCTTTCACATGCACTTTTTATTATACCCCCTTTCCTGCTAAAATCTGCCTTCTTTCTTCCCTTTTTCTTTCCTTTCTACCTTTGCTGAGTATCTGTTCTGGTCAGGCTCTGTGCTAAGTAGGAGTCTTTGGAGAGAAATAAGTCTTGTGCCCTGGCCCCAAGGAACTCACAGACTATCAGAAGGCGATCACCATGAAAGTTGAAAAACACACAAAGGAGTCCTTGAGATAGCAGTAAATATCCCATGTTTACCTGTCCAAAGAGTGGGTTGGTCAGGGAATCCTAGTTAGAAGAGAAGGAATGGAAATATCTCTGTAGCCTGTACGGGACTGGGAAGGTGGTAGGAAGTGAAGAATGGGAATGAAATTATGATGGCGAGAAGTATATCATTAGTAAAGCAGGGACTAGACTCTCCCATTTCCCCTCTTTTTCTGGTATAACAGTTTATAGATTTTATGTTAAGGTTCTCCAGAGAAACCTAACCTGGAAAAGAGAGAGAGAGAGAGAGAGAGAGAGAGAAGAGGAGATTTATTATAGAAATTGGCTCATGTGATTATGGAGGCCAGGAAGTTCCATGATATGCCATCTGTACCCAGAGAACTAGGAAAGCCAGTGGTACTATTCAGTCTGAATATAGAGGCCTGAGAACCAGGAGAGTTGATGATGTAAGTCCAAGCCCAAAGGCCAGAGAATCAGGTGGCTGGTGCTATAAGTCCCAGTCTGAGTCCAAAGACTCAACAACTAGGAGTGCTAATGTAAGAGGGCAGAAGAAGACAGATGTCTCAGCTGAAGCTGAGAGAGCAAATTCATCCTTCCTCCACCTTCTGGTTCAATCCAGGCTCTCAGTGGCCTGAGGATGATTGAATGACACACACATTAGTGAAGACAGTCTCCTTTACTCAGTCAACTGATAGAAATACTAATCTATTATTAAAGAAACCTCACAGACACACCCAGAAAGCTCTCTTGGCATCCCTTAGCCCAGTCAAGTTAACACATAAAATTAACGTCGCAGATTCCCTTGGGACTGTGGGGTTCAATCCAAGGCTCCACTGAGGGGACCTGATATTTCTCACATCTTCTTCCAGAGTTAAACTTCTCCTCTTAATTACCTACTGGAAATGTCCATCTGAAGATTTCCAGAACACCTCAGAGCACTCTCATTCATAACTATGCACTTGATCTCGTTAGTAATTGTGTGACAATGGATTTTAGAGCTGAGGAAGCAGAGATCCGGATGGGGCAGAGACAAGCATAGAACCCGGACTCCCTAAGACTCAGTGCAGGATGCTTCTTTCCATGGCACAACAATATGTCTACATGAGGCCTTCTGTTCAACCATAAAGGCCTGGCATTTGGCCTTCAGGTATTCACTGTCCTGATGGCAATGCCACAGTCAGCTACCAGGATGTTCTTTGGGAGAAAAACTCAGGTTTTGGAACTCTTACAGCCACACTTAGGCTACAGGGATCATCTCTGTGGTGAGTGATGTTTGCATGTAATAAAGCAGAAGTCCCTCTATACAAGTAGGAAAGTTGTAATGAGAGTGTGGGGTGTAGCAGAAAGGCCATGTGGTCAGGCAAGTCTGGATCTGAATCTCAGCTCTGTCACTTTTCATGAACTCCAGCAAGGCAGTGCTCCTATGGAGTCTTGGTGTTCTGGTCTCTAGAGTGGGAATACAAATACCCTGCCTTCTAGAGTTGGTGTGAGAATCCAAACTGGTGGATATAAGCACCTTGCCTGATACATTATATATCTTCTGTATTTCCTTTCCTTTCCTGTGTGGGTTAAGGAGACGGAGACAATCATACTTATCAGTAAAGATTGAATTCCACAAATATTTACTGAATCTGTCCATGAGCTGGCCAGCGCTGTGCTGGGCACTGGTACACAGACATGTGATGATCACTAGGGGCCACAGAATCAATTAGCCAGATTAGGCTCATTTTCTTCCTGCCAAGCTTGGAAGCTCATGAGATGGCACAGGCAGTATCTTAGAGCTCTAGCCACGCATTTGACAAGGGTGTGTGGAGTAGATGCTTGTATATTTAAGTGGAGTTAAAACTGGTTGAAGAGATCCACAGGGTACTGATAGGTGCAAGAGTATTGCCTTAGAGGAGGGGGATGACTATCAAATCCTATCCGTGGCCCTGGTCATTCAGGATTTGTATTTCTGACTTGGATGAGAATATGAAGTTGGAGAAGATAATAGACTCTTGTCCCACATTGATCTGGACAACGTAGGATAGAGAGCGAATAGAACAGATAGACGCCCACTCCACATGCCCACCTTCAGCACTTTGGAGTGTTGGGGATAATAGGGGGCAGGTGCTGTTTGAACAGGAAGACCTCTGACTTTGGTAGGAATGTCAAGGGGGTGTTGGAGTTGCGAAACCTTGGGAAGCTTAGATTAAAAGACCACAACAAACAGGGGAGATGAAGAACACCCCAACCTCTGGTAGAAGCTGTGTAGGAGGCCGGTGTATTCCAGAAAGAAAGGTAGCCAGCCTCTTCAACTAGCCAGCCACACCTGCTCTCATGAAAGCTCCAGGGTCCATCTGCCCTGGCTGTGCTTGCTGGGTAGGGGGTGGGTTCTGAGAGCTGAGCTCTTGCAGCACTGTGCTGCAGACACATCTCTTCTTGGGACCTGAAGGACAGGAGAGTAAAGACATGCCTCTGGTTGGAAGGGTTGGCCTACCCGGATGCTAGAGGACAGCCACCAAGGGACCCTCAGTTTTCTCTGTGAGAGTTTGGCATGAACATAGAGAAGTCAGGGCTGCCATGGAGCTCGTAACTCCCCTCCCTTGGATGGAAATAGGATGTGCTAATCTGTCGTTGATCCCACACCCGTCCCTATGTCCTGCTGCTCGGCTTTCAATCAGGAACTATGAATATGACCCTTTTGTCCAACTGGGCCTCAGCTTCATGCAGTTTCCAGCCACATGTGTCTCTTCCTGCCATCTAGGCCCTGCCTTGACTTGGTGGCTCCCCCTGGATCCTTTTGGATTCACCTCAGCCCCTGGTCCTTATCAGGCCCTGGGATTCTCCATCTGTCCCCTTCCCCCTTCTTCAACCTGAGGGTAACCTGCTGTGCGCAGGAGGTCTTTCCTTGTTTCTCCCCTCCTTGACTCCCACATCCGGGGCTCCTTTGAGCCAACGGCTTCTCTATCCCAAGTTGAATACAACCCAGGTAGGGGTCCCAGTGGTGGCCCTACTATCCTTATTGTGTCTCTTCTGGTCTCCTGTGCTGTGGCTCAGAGCCCAGATCTGGTAGGTGAGGAACAATGGCAGGCTCTGGGAGTGGCCCTCTGCTGGTTGGCTCAGTTCTCAGGACATGGCTTTTGTACTTAGCTTCTGGTGTTGTTCCTTGTTCAGCTTTTCAGTTTTGCTCTGAACCCCAGCCACCAACACTTTGTCAGATTGCCTCCAGGCATTCTCTGGAGGTAGATCTGCGCCTCTATTCCTGGCATGTACAGTATCTTATATATTCCAACCTCTTGATGTTACTCTTGTTGTACTTGGTCTCTGATTTGAGCCACAGCCTAGAGATGCTTTTCCATGGATATGACTTGCAGACCTTTACCTGATCTGGGCTCTGCATCTCATACCTAGAATAGCCAGGTTGTCCAGGAGACCCAGCTCTTACAGAAACTTCAGTCCCACAACCAGGCCTCAAGCTCTAGCGATATTGCTTTATACTCTTACCAATTGTCCCCTTCTCTGTACTCTAGCACTCCAGCATTGCTTAGCCCATAAGACAGAAGCCATTGCATGTGGGTGCGTGGGCTCATTGTAGGCTAGGGTAGCTAGGATGTCCCAACTAGGCACAAGTTACTGGGGTCATATGATTTAATAAGCTTCCTGTACCACTCTTAGGCTTCTCATGTTTTCCAAAGTAGGCAGAGAGCTTACTATACTAGTATGTAGCAAGTGTGTGTCTAAGAAGAGAATAATTCCTCTGGAGTGGGAAGGCTACATGCAGGAGGGGATGCAGTGGAGTCTGAAAGCTAAGTGTGCAGCAGACAACCTGACTTACCATGGCTTCCTCTTTGGCAGTGACCCGCCATAATCACCTCAAGGACTTCATGCTGGTGGTGTCTATTGTTATTGGTGTGGGTGGCTGCTGGTTTGCCTATATCCAGAACCGTTACTCAAAGGAGCACATGAAGAAGATGATGAAGGATCTGGAGGGGTTACACCGAGCTGAGCAGAGTCTACATGACCTCCAGGAAAGGTAAGGTCCTTCCCTTCCCCCACAGCCATGGTGCTGCCAAGTCTCAGGAGCCTCCTGTTTCCACCCAGGTTGTGGGGCATCTTGCCCCCAAGACCAGGCCTAAGTGGCTGCCTGGGCTATGCCATACTTCCATAATGGCTTTGCAGGCGTAGGTTCCTGCCATTGCTGTTGTGCAGTCAAATATTTCTCCCCAGGGTAAAAATTTTTTTCTGTCAGAGATCTTGAGCTTCCCTGATTGGATGTCTTGCCCATTCTGTCCTTCTTCCTGCATCCAAAGGGTTATCCTTCCCCCTGCATCCAAAGTGTCATCCTTCCCATAGAAATAGACAAATTAACTATTTTTCACTGTTCCCCAAGGAAACCTCACAAGTCTGTCTTCCTGATACTTTTAATTTTTTCTTTTTTTCTAAAGATATTATTTATGCATGAGAGAGACAGAGACAGAGACACAGGCAGAGGGAGAAGCAGGCTTCCTGCAAGGAGCCTGATATGGGACTCAATCCCGGATCCTGGGATCATGCCCTGAGCCAAAGGCAGACGCTCAACCGCTGAGCCACCCAGGCATCCTTAATTTTTTATGTATGGAATCTAAATCTTAGAAGTACTCACTTGTTATGTGACTTTGGGTAAATCCCCTTCCCCTTCTGATACTTATTTCCTCATCAGTAACAGGAAGGGGTTGAATTAGGAGAATGCTAATGGCCTTCTGGCTCTGATAGTTGGATTCTGTTTAAATACTGGCTTAAATACTACCGTAGATCTAGCCATGAAAAGAAGATGTCAGCCAGTAAGTTAACCTAAGTACTTCCTGAGGTCTACAAACCAGGGGTGTGCTGGGGATTATAAGGAATTGACTGCTCCTGGGGCAACGGAGCTCACACATAGGAAGGAGCAGTGAATGCAAACAGTGCAGTGACTGGGTGCCTGCTGATGGGATGAGGAATCTAAGAACAGGAAAGGCACAGAGGCAGGAGATAGTGGATGTAGACTCCAGAGGGCGGCCTTGAAAGATGGGGAAGAGGTTCTTGGTAGTTAAGGTTGCATATATAGAGAATGAGGCCAGATCCCTGGCTCCTTAAGATTCAAAAGATGCAAAAGGCAGTATAGAGTTAATGCAGGTCATCAGTTTGTTGCTTTGTTTTGTTTTTGAGAAGAGGAGGGATCTGCTTCAGGACTGTCTTTTAGAAAGTTATTCTAGCAGCTTAGGGATTCCAGTTGGGAAGTCTTTGCAGGAATCTGTGTAAAAAGGAAATGACATCTGGCCCTGTTCTGTGACTTTTAAATGATACTCTTTCTTTGGAGGGCGGGGAAAAGATTTCTTCTGAGCTAGGTATTGTTAACTACTTAAATGCATTATTTTTTTAATCATACAACTGTGTTAGGTAGGTGGGTAGAGTTGAGGAGATGAGGGCTCAGAAAGGGTGAGTGCTTTGCTTAGAGTCACATAGCAGTAAGTAGTGAGCCAGGAATTTTGATACCTACAGGGAGCTGTCTCAATAAAGGCAGCCCTATGAGATTCATTTCCATTGGTTGAGTTTCTAGAAGGCAAGCAGAGTTTTATCTCTGAACTGATTCGTAGCTAATTTTCTGGGCCCCTTATTCCTCGGCCCCTTGCCAAATGGGGCTAAATGTTGCTGTCAGGGCAGTCCCCATTCTTCATTTGTCTGAAAAGCATGTACTGTTTTCATTCCAAAGGCAAAGAATCTAGGCAGGAGACATTCCAAGTTTGGGGATAAAACTAAGCTCCCGGCCCTCCCTGCTCCCCAAGGGCCTCCAGAGCTTCGTGACCACTGTGGCACTTAGAGAAACAAATGTGTGCGCACACTCAGAGACAGGCTCACACACATGCATACACAAATCTTCCTCTGACCATGTCCAGAGTCCACATGCATTCCTCCTCGGCCTTCTTACCCTAATGGGTCTGTGCTGCCAGCCACTGCACAGCTTTTTTTTTTTTTTTAAAACAGAGTTCCTGATACTTTGGGTGAATAAATGTAATGCTACATATGCATTCCAGTTAGGATTTCATTGGATTTCAAGATAATTCTTTGAGGCAAGGACTTTGATTCCCATTTAGAAATGAAGAAACAGGCCTGGTATAAGGAACAGACTTGTCCATAGTCACACAGCTATTTGGAGCCAGGGCTGGCAGCCAGGCTGCCTCATTTATTTACTTGTCTTGCTGACTGCTGCCTTCACGATTCTCAGTCTTCTGTGGAGGAGATGGAGTGGGGCAAGGCTTGACTGTGCATGTGTTTGCTCATTTCTGCTCCCGGTAGTACTTATTGATTTTCATCACTACCAAATCTTGTTAGGACTATAAGCATTGGTCAGGTTTCTTGATTGTACTTTAAAGGAGTTCCTTATTATCTGGACAAGGCTGACAGATCAGAGGCTTTCCTGAAGAGGCTGCTGTTTAGTGAAGAACTGCATGCCTAATGGTGTAATTTCAGGCAGTTGGGTCTCAGAAGAACACTATTCCACCAAGGAGAGGGGGCGGGAAATGGCGCCTCTGATTCGGTTTTAGCCATGCCTGTAGCGCCACCTGGTGTGTACCTCGAGGATGCTAGACTCGCTTTCTCTCCCGGGACAAAGTGGGCGGAAGACTGCAGATTGTCAGCAGGAAACTTACAGCCCAGAGCTTTTCCCCTCATCTCTCCCTGTCCCACCACCTCGTCTGAGGCCTCAGCCACTGACAGATCTGGACTTGGCAGGGTTTAGAGGTTGAGTTCTGGTTCGGCCTCTTCTATTTTAGCTCAATGGTCAGTGTTCTTTTCTGGGAGTCCCTTGTGTTCTGCAGCGTATCCTTCTGCATCTTGTGTCTAAGGCATAGATCACTGCTTTCTTCATCATCCTTTCACCTCCTACCCTGGTCCCTATTTGAGTGGTGTTTCTTACTAAGATAGGAAGACCTGTCAGTGGCCAAGTCCTTCCCTTCTTCCAGAGGGATTAGCAAACTCTTACTTTCCCTGACCCCTTTTAGGCAGAGTTGATCACTTCATCCTTTGGGCTCATCCAACATCTTGCATGTCTCTCTGTTCTAGAACTTCTCACACTGTGTAGGGTTATCTGTTTACTTGTCTGTGTTGGACTAGACTGTGAGCTCCTCAGTGGCAGGGACAGTTTTCTCACTCATCTTAGTGAGGGCTTGGCATTCAAAAGAGTACTTGTTGAATGAATGGATGAATCAAAGAGTGGATTAACTAGGTATGTAGAGGAAGGAAGGGAGGAAAGAAGGAGGCTGGGTGGTTTTGTCAGTGAACAGGGAATGTGTGGGTGGGTATAAGGGTATACTTTCATTATAGCTGAGCCCTTGATATCTTACCCACCATGAAAGATACTTAGAATGGAAACTCAGGCCTGGGGGCAGCAGGGGGCTGTCCCAAGCCCTGTCCAGCCCTTTTGGTATGAATTTCATTTTTCTATGCTTCTGGGAACAGGTACTTAGGACTCTCAGAGTTGCTACTCAGTGATTCCTTTTTTGTCTTTTCTAACTATCCCACTGCTACCGCCTCAGTCCTGTCTCAGCCTTTGTGCCTTCTCTGGATCTTTGGGCTAGCTAGCAGGGTGTTCTACATTTACTGAACCTTCCAGATAGCTTGAGATATGAGGAATAACTATGGCTCTGGAGTCCTATAGATTGGAATTCTAGTCTCAGTTCTATTCTTTCTAAGTCTTAAATCCAGACTGGTCCTAGGCTGATAATGATATATTATTATCTGCAAGGGGGACACATGGAAATACCCTGTAAAATAGTAGTTGTTAGGATCTTAGTATATGAGACACCTCAGAGGAAGGATTCAGATACCCAGGAACCCAGCCTGAATACTGGCAGCAAAAATGGTGGCCAACATAAGAAATATGGTAGCCACAGTGGTTTCTTTTGGCCTTGAGCTAACTCAGAGTCAGCCAACAAAACAGGGAGAATATTTCTCAGTGCCAGAGCCCTCATTGACCTCTTTGATGCCACGACTTGTGGTGTATTGGCTGGCACCCCCTGCATGGCCTTCTCCACCTGCCTGCATCGCCCACAGGCTGCACAAGGCCCAAGAGGAGCACCGCACAGTAGAGGTGGAGAAGGTACATCTGGAGAAGAAGCTGCGTGATGAGATCAACCTTGCCAAGCAGGAAGCCCAGCGGCTGAAAGAGCTGCGAGAAGGCACTGAGAATGAGAGGAGCCGCCAAAAATACGCCGAGGAGGAGTTGGAGCAGGTAGGAGAGTATACAAATTCCTGGATGCCCAGGGAGGGGGGCAGGGTTGGGGGGGATAGGATGGGAAAAGTGCCAGGGCCAGAAGACTAGCTGGAAGTTTCATGAGTGAGGACTTTGAAATCTGGCTCAAAGAATATCTTCAAGAGTCAACTGGAGGCTGGGGGGGGCGGGGGGAGAAAAAAAGAGTCACTGGAGTGGTACCTGGGTAGGTTAGTGGTTGAGCATCTGCTTAGGGTGTGATCCCAGTGTCCTGGGATCGAGTCCTGCATCAGGATCCTTGTGGGGAGCCTGCTTTTCCCTCTGCCTATGTCTCTGTCTCTCTCTCTGTGTCTCTCATGAATAAATAAATAAAATCTTAAAAAAAGAAAGAGTCACTGGACTCTTACCAGTAAGAGTAGTGGAAAAGTTGCCCCAAAAATGGTCACTGTGATTTTCAAAGAATAGGGGATAACAGTTATTTTCTTCCTTTTTTATCGAAGTATTTACATAACATGAACAAACCATAAATATACAGCTGGAGAGCTTTCACATAAGCATGTGCCTGTACAACCACCATCCAGATCAAGATACCGAATATCTTTTTTTTAAAGATTTTATTTATTTATTTATTTATTTATTTATTTGAGAGAGAGAGAGAGTCTGAGTGGGGAGATGGGGCAGAGGGAGAGGGAGAAGCAAACTCCCTGCTGAGCAGGGAGCCCCACATGGGGCTCGATCCCAGAACCCTGAGATCATGACCTAAGTTGAAGGCAGATACTTAACTGACTGAGCCACCCAGGCATGCCCAGAATATCTTCTAAGCACCCCAGAAGGCTCACTTTTGCTTCCCTCTGCCCCCTGTCAATATTCCACCCAAAGAGAACTATGGTTATAATCTCTAAACCAGATTCGTTTTACCAGATTTTGAACTTCAAATAAAATGGCATTATACAGTATTTTTCTTTATGCTTGGTTTCTTTCACTTGCATTATGTCTGTGAGAGTCATCCATGTTACTGTGTGTAGTGGTAGTTGGTTTATTTGTATTGCTAAGTAATAATTCATTGTATGGGAATACTCTATTTATTCTCCTTTTGGTAGACATTTGGGTTGTTTGCAGTTCTTTTTTTTTTTTTTTTTCCTTTTATGAATGACACTGCTATGAACCTCCTTGCACATGTTTCTTGGTGAGCATAAGCACTTATTTCTATTGGATGTATAATAGGGAATTTAAATATTTAGCTTTATTAGAAACTGCCAATTTTCCAAAATGGTTGGACCAGTCTATACTAGCACAAGCAATGTGTGAGCATTCTAGTTGAGCTACAACCTTAAAAACTTTGTATTTTTATTTAGGCTTTTTAATTTTACATATTCTGATAGGGATTTAGTGGTATTCATTGTGATTTTAATATTCATTTAAATAACGACTAATGAAAAGAAACACCTTTTCATGAATTTATTGACCATTTTGTTTGGGAATCTCATTTTAAAAATTGTTGTCTGTCTTCATGATTGATTTGTAAGAGTTCTTTATATATTTGTGTTTTTGTGTATGATATAAGGTAGAAGTCAAGGTTCTTTTTTTTCGGGTAGAGACTTTATTATGTCCATTTGTCTATCCATATACCACATTGTCTTCTACTAAGGCTTGATATCGTTAGTAAGTTCTCCAGCTTTATTCTTCAAGATGGCCTTGGCTCTTCTAAGTTCTTTGCATTTTAATTTATTTTTATTTTTAAAGATTTTATTTATTTATTCATGAGAGACAGAGAGAGAGAGAGAGAGAGAGAGACAGGCAGAGGGAGAAGCAGGCTCCATGCAGGGAGCCAGATGTGGGACTCGATTCCCAGACTCCAGGACCAGCCCTGGGCTGAAGGCAGAGCTAAACTGCTGAGCCACCCAGGGATCCCCTGCATTTTTATAATTAGCTTGTCATTTTATTGTTCTTCTCTATTCCCTGCCAAAAAGCCTTGCTGGGATTTTTATTGTTTTTTGCATTGAATCTATAGATTAATGTGGGGGAAAACCGACATTTTAACCAAACAGTTCTTCCAATCCATGAGCATTGTTTATCCTGTCACTTATTTAGGTCTTTTAAAATTTCTCTCAGCTATGTTTTATAGTTTTCAGTGTAGAAATCTTAACCTTGAAAAAAATTTTAAAAAATTATTTATTCATGAAAGAGAGAGAGAGTGAGAGAGAGGCAGAGACACAGAGGGAGAAGTAGGCTCCATGCAGGGAGCCCAACGTGGGACTCCATCCCGGGTCTCCAGGATAGGAAGGAGAGGAGGAGACGCTCCTCCTGGGCGGAAGGAGACGCTAAACCGCTGAGCCATCCGGGATGCCCATTGAAAACAATTTTTAACTTGCTCTTATTTTTCTAGCTTTTTTTTTTTTTTTTAAGATTTTATTTTTAGGCAATCTCTACACCCAACCTGGGACTCAAATTCATGACCCTGAGATCAAGAGTTGCATGCTCCACCAACTGAGCCAGCTTGGTGCCCCTTATTTTTCTAATTTCTTGAGGTAGAAGAAGAGGTTATTGATTTTAAATTTTTAATCTTTTCCAACATTGGGATTTAGAGCTATAAATTTCCAGTTCAGCACTGCGTTAGCTGCTGCATTTACTAAGTTCTGGTATTTCATATTTTCATTATCATTCAGTGTAAAAGATTTTCTAATTTCTATTGCACTTTTTTGAGGGGGGCCCATGGTTATTTTGGGTAAGTGTGTTGCCTAATTTTTAAACACTTGAGGGCTTCTCTGGTTATCTTTCTCATTGATTTCTAATTTAATTTTGCTGTGGTCAGAGAACATATAGTCAATGTTTTTAGTTCTTTCGAATGTGTTGAGACTTGGTTTATGCAAACAGAGCAGACAATACAATTGAAAGGCAAAGAGTGTTGGATTGGATAAAAAATAAAACCCAGATATGTGCTGTTTAAAGAGGCACACTTTAGGGATACAAAAAATGTAAAAGTAAAAGGATGAGAAAAGGTATATGATACAAACACAGAATAAAATAAAGCAAGGGTAGCTATATTAATATCAGACAAAGCAAGCTTTAGAGCAGAAAGTATTATTAGAGACAAGAATGATAAATGTGTGAATCCAACAGTAACGTATAACAAGACTTGATTTGCATACATCTAACAATATAGATTTAAAATATGTAAAGCAAAAATTGTAGAAACTAAAAGGGTTATAGACACATTTATAATAAAAATTAGAGAGTTTTAAACACCTCTGTCAATAATAAGCAGCCAAAAATATTGGTGAGGATGTAAAAAATTTAAACATGATTAGTCAATCTGACCTAATCAACACATACAGAGCATTTTGCCCACTGGCTGCAGAATTCACGTTCTCTTTCATATTAACAAATTGCTTCTGCTCCATTCTCTCCTCTTCTCTGGGAATCCAATATTCATGAGACCTTTTAACTGGAGTCCACCCGTCTCTTATGCTTAGTTATGTCTTTTTTTTTTTCTCTCTGTGCTTTGATTTGGTTATTTTCTATTGATTTATCTTTGATTCTCCAGTCCTGTATTCTTGCTGTGAGCATTGTTCTGTTTAACCCATCCAGTGGGATACTATTCTCAGATACTATATTTTTCAGATCTAGAATGCTCATTTTACTCTCTTGTAGATTGTAGTTTCCTGCCCAGAATTTTCATGTTTCCATCTGTTGTGTCCATCTTCTCTGTATTTTCTTTAAGATTTCAATCACAGTTATTTTAAAGTCCTTTTCTGGTAACTTTAACGTTTGGATCACTTTTTGGAATGCCCATTTTTCCTCTTGATTATTGGTTATATTTTCCTGCCTCTTCTCATGTCTAGTAATTTATTGTATTGTTATTAAATGCTGGAAAGTGTATATAAAATAATAATAGAGGCCCCAGGTGATTTTATCCTTCATCAAAAAGAAGCTCTCCCCTCTTCTTCTATTAGGTATGTAGGGTGAGGACTTAATCATTGCAGGCCAATCAGAAATTGAGCCATGTTGGAACTGGGTTGTAGTTTTAGTAAGACTTGCTCCAGCACTCATTTGTCCCAGTTTCTCAGGCATGTCCCTTCCTTTTTCTTGAGAGCTGGTGAGTTTCTTTCTCCTGAGCCCTGAAAGATTGAGATTCATGTTTGTCACTTGGAGGATTTTAATTTAGCTCTTTGACCCCCTGCTCCTCACAGCTTCAAAATTTTGCAGCTATCTTAAGGGGAGGACCATCAGTGTGTTTGAGGAAGGTCCCTTACTTCATACAGTATTTTGTTTCCTAAGCATTATAAAGTTATTGGAGATTTTATTTCACCCTTTGGCCTAGCAACGTGTTCTCCTGAATAGCCCCAGAACTCAATAAATGCTCAATGAAGAAAACTGGATGTATGTTTGAGACATCTCAATTTCCAATCTGTCATACTAGTACCATAATACCAACAAAAGCTAGGCTGGTTTCTCTGGGCCCCAGTGGAGTCCCACTGCCTGGGCCACACCCAAGCATCAGCTCTCACCCAGAACCATCAAAAGCCTCCATGGAAGAAAATGACTGACAATTGTGAACTCCCCCTAGAAAGACTTTTCCTCCCCTCTCTGGATTTTTAGTTCATCTAGTCCACTGGTTCTCAAACTTTTTGGTCTCGGGACTCTTTCACTCTTAAAAATTATTTAGGACTTCAAGGAACATTTTTAAAGGAGAAATATGTTGCTATTTACCTTGTTAGAAGTTAAAACTGAAAATTTAAAAAATATTTACTAATTCAGGGGCATTTGGCTGGCTCATTCAGAGGAACATTGTGACTCTTGATCTCAAGGTTGTGAATTTGAGCTCCATGTTGGGTGTAGAGATTACTAAAAAAAAAAAAAAAAACCAAAAAACAAATAATCTTTAAAAATTTACTATTTTGGGATGCCTGAGTGGCTCAGTAGTTGAGTGTCTGCTTTCAGCTCAGGGTGTGATCCTCGAGTCCCGGGATCAAGTCCGCATCAGGTTCCCTGCATGAAGCCTGATTGTCCCTCTGCCTATGTCTCTGCCTCTCTCCCTCTCTGTCTCTCATGAATAAATAAATAAAATCTTTAAAAAAAATTTACTAATTCATATTAAACTCCTTATGTATTGACACAAATAATATTTTTTGAAAAATGACTGCATTTTTGAAAATAAAAATAATTTAATGAGAAGTGATTTTTTTTTTTTACAATTTTGCAAATATTTTAACTATTTGGCTTTAGACTGCTGGATTCTTACATTAGTGTCTATATTCAATCTGTTATGATATTACTCATCCTGTAGCCTCTGGAGAAATCTGCAGTTTGGTTGAGAGAGAAAGGGAGTGAAAAAGGTAAATAATGTCTTAGTATTATTATAAAAATAGTTTGATCTCACAGATGCTCTGAAAGGATGCACTCAAGTATCCCTGGATCCTACTTGGAGAACTATAGACCTAGTCCTTATTGCTTCTATAGCCCTCTGATGTCTTTGAAAATTTTTCATAATTACAATAATTTGCTTTCAAGACAAATTCATCATTTTGTCTTTCAAGAACTTCATCATTTTTGTAACTTAGACAGCTTTTCCTAGATGTTGGGTTGGATATGAATTATTCTTCTGCCATGACCCACTGCATCCTATGGGGAAGTGGAAGTCAGGTGTGACACTATAAAGCACATGATCAATGGTAATTCACTTTGCTGCTTATTAGAGTCATTTGGAGAGCATTAGAAATTTTTGATACTCAGGCCAGCATCCTAGATCACTGAAATCAGAATCTGGGTTTGGGTCCAGATAGCAGTATTTGTAAAGTTCCTCAAGTGATTCCAGTGTGTGGCAGGTTGAGAACCATAGCCACAGAATAAAAGAATACTCTGATTTGCCATAGCTCTTACCTCCTTCAGGCATTTATTCCTTATGTGTGGCATGATATATCTGTCCCTGTCTCCTTGCCTCCAATCATCCTCTCCCCCACCTCCCAACGTCTGCCCCTGCCCCTGTTTCCTGTACCCTATTTTGTAAATATTTCTCTCAATAAATAGTTTTGAGTCTATTAGGCCAGCCCTTCCCAATGTCACACTTCTCTCTGCTCTTTTTTCTTTTCTCTTCCCATTTTCCCCTTAGCATTCCTCATTCCTTTCATTCCTTTCAAGGTAGAACTTGATCAGACTTGGTGTTTTAGACTCTAAGGTATCTGTTCTTCATTTTAAATCTACAAAGCCAGGGGTGGGCTATGCGATAGTTTCTTTTTCAAGGAACGAAAACCATGAGGTTGGTCCTCTCAATGGCTCTCTAAGGAATAAAGGTGTTCTGTCCTTAGCTAAGGGCCTCCTCCTGTATGGTAGGCCATGGAGAGAACCTCGGGGCCTGCTCTGGGTTATTTGCCCTGTTGGCTGAAGCTGGCCATAATAAGGGTTCTCAATCTCTTTTCTCTGGGATTCTGACCAGCTAAAGGTCAGTTTCCAGATGGAGAATTTGGGGGTCACCCTTGTCCATGCAATGTAGGTGACCCCTTGGGTGGGGATGAGGGAAAGAGCCTTTGACATACAAGTTGAGAAGTTGTTGGCTTCTGCTGTGCTTAAACAGCATATGGGGTAGATACCAAGGAACATAGTTCCACTCACAGCCTCCTTGGTTCATAAAGCACAGTTCACATCAGGATATTTCTCTGTACTTGTGCTCTGGGTGAGATGGCAAGGTATCCAGTGTATATAGCATCTGTGTGTAATCTCAGACCTTCCATGTTCAGTGCTTTCTGTCAGTCTGCTTCGTTGTATGCTCTTTACGTGAGAAGTCACTGAGGAGATTTCTGCTTACACATTGGTTATTTCATGTCTTGGCCTCTTTTGGGAATGCCTATGTTAAAAGTAAGCATGATTATTATCTGCTCACTTTGTAGAGGGTACCCTGCTCAATGGGAGAATCACAGACCAAGCCTATGGTCTACAGGAGACTGGAGAGCATTCAGGCCAACCCCCTCCCAGAGTAGCAATCATTTTTAAGGAACCTGAGCTATTCCCATACCTCCTCCTGAGATTACCCCTTCCTTAACTGGTTTGGATTTGCAAGGGAGAGTCTTTCCTCACACTGAGTTGAGATCTGCTATTGGCTCAGAGTCACAGGGCCAGCTAAGTGACAGACCAGGGACCAGAACCAGATTTCCAGATTCCCAGTAAAGTGCTTTTTCTGTCACACTGTGATGTCTTGAGGTCTAAGCACAGACCCCAACTCTCAGAAAGATGATTCACTAAGCTGACCTGCCCCTCAAGAGAGCAGGGAGGATTGCCGAGATTGGCTGTTGGCCAGGAGAGGCAGCTATTTGTGTGGATGAATATTGCTCTGGTCTGGCAGCAAAACAAATCTCAATTTGAGATCTGGTTGACGCTACTGACTGCGCGACCTTGAGTAGGTTACTTTCCCCTGAGCTTGCTTCCTTGTGGTATATAAAATAGAATAATCCTTGCGGGTTGAAAGCTCACATGAGGTAGCAGATAAGAACTCTGAGATGGGTGGTATCAGACAGAGGTACTGGAGAGGGACTTGGTAGCAGTAAATGGATTACATCTTCTTGGCCGCACAGGTTCGGGAGGCCCTCAGGAAAGCAGAAAAGGAACTGGAATCACATAGCTCATGGTATGCACCAGAGGCTCTTCAGAAGTGGCTGCAGCTGACACACGAGGTGGAGGTGCAGTACTATAACATCAAGAAGCAAAATGCTGAGAAGCAACTGCTGGTGGCCAAGGAGGGGGTGAGATTACCCTCCTGGCCTGTTTCCTTCACCCACCCTGCTTCCTCCCCTTCGCCTCGCTCTGCCCCTCCTGTTGAACAGTAAGATACCCCATGCTAGGTTCTGTTTCTCTCCCTGATATATAGTTCCTGATGATGTCCTCAAATTTCTGTAGGAGGGAATGAGGGTGTGGGTGTGTTCCCACCTGCTTCTGGAAAGATGAAGCTGGTAGAGGCAGGTAGAGGGAAGACTCTGCCAGCCTCTGCCTGCCATGGGGCAGAGCCATCCTGGGGCCAGTGGACTGTCAGGGGGTCCCTCTGCTTCCCTCATTGTCTCCATCTTCTTTCCTCCCCCACTCTTTGCCCTCCCCTCCCCTTCCTTTCCCTTCTCTTCCTTTCTCTTGTGCAGCCTAAGCTGTGCTAAGAGGAGGGGACCCAGCCAAAGAAAGGCACTTCTCATTTTCCAGCCTCTAATACCTGCTCTGTTTAAGCTGAGGACCTCATCTTTGCAGGCTGAGAAGATAAAAAAGAAGAGAAACACACTCTTTGGCACCTTCCACGTGGCCCACAGCTCTTCCTTAGATGATGTGGATCACAAAATCCTAACTGCGAAGTAAGTAGCTCCTGCTGCCCAGCTCTGCTGGTGTCCACTCCATTCTCAGAGTTGTACCTCTTCACTGGTAGGGGGCAGCTCTGGTCTCCTACCCCAGCTTTTCTCTGGCTCCTACCTCGCTCTCAGGTGCATGATTTAATTGTGTCTCTTATTGGCACATCCTCCCCCAACTTGTTCCTCCAAGAGGCCTCATTCCTGTTGGGGCTCCAGCAGCCCATGGCTTCAATTCTCTTCCATGTGCTCCAGGCAAGCTCTGAGTGAGGTGACGGCAGCACTGCGGGAGCGCCTGCACCGCTGGCAGCAGATTGAGATCCTCTGTGGCTTCCAGATTGTCAACAACCCTGGCATCCACTCACTGGTGGCTGCTCTCAACATCGATCCCAGCTGGATGGGCAGTACGCGCCCCAATCCTGCCCACTTCATCATGACTGACGATGTGGATGACATGGATGAGGAGATTGTGTCACCCTTGTCCATGCAATGTAGGTAACCCCTTGGGTGGGGATGAGGGAAGGAGACTTTGACACACAGGTTGAGAAGTTGTTGGCTCCTGCTGTACTTAAACAGCATGTGGGGTAGATACCAAGGAATGTGGTTCTGTTCACAGCCTCCTTGGTTCATAAAGCACAGTTCATATCAGGATATTCCTCTGTACTTGTGCTCTGGGTAGTTTTTCCTTGCTATATGCTCTGTCTGCCCCTCTTGGTCTATTGTGTTAAGTATGTCTCCTTCACTCTATGTTTTTAAAATCCCTTCATCCTCCTTTTTCTTCCCCATGTGCCTTTATAAAGACAGTCTTCTTGAGTGGTTCATAATAGAAAAATGGTATTCATTGGACTCTTTGGTGCTTTTATTTGTTTTCATTTTGGCATTCTTTATTCTTTTTTTTTTTTAAGATTATTTATTTATTTATTTATTCATGAGTGACACACAGAGAGAGATAGGCAGAGGGAGAAGCAGGTTCCCTCCTGGGGAGCCTGCTGTGGGACTCGTTCCCAGGACTCCAGGATCATGACCTGAGCCAAAGGCAGATGCTCAGCCCCTGAGCCACTCAGGCATCCTGACATTCTTTATTCTTAATTGCTAAAGTGGAATGATACCTTTCTCTCTGCCTTTTTTGTGTGAGCCTCCTGAAGCAATAGTCCTTTAAAGAGACAATAGCCCTAAATCCTTCAAGGCAGGAAGATGTTTTTGTTCCAGAGGGATCGCCTGTATAAGCATGTCTGGCTTTCCACCTGAATTCTCAGACTTCTGCAACCTTTCCTGGGCCTTCCCTCCCCCTCCTTTCCCCACCAGTGGTCAGAGCTGAGTAGAGCAAAGTCAGAGACAACTCTTTGTGGGAAATCTTTGGTGAATGAGGGACTTACCCCTTAGTGGCCCAGTTGAAATTTTCTCCAGATCAGAGGCTATTTTAGATAAATAGAATTGACCTTTAAGAAAAAGCCCTTGGCCTAGGCCTGTGTCCCACAAAGCTGGCTTAGGGGCTCACTTTCAGAAAGCCAGATTCTTTCATCAAGCTGGATTCCAGCTCCAGACAGGATTTGTTTATAAATTTGTTCAGCAATACTTTGACCAAGCCACTTTGTCACCATGATGTGATACCCTATCAGGGCTTATTTTTTTTTTTTTTTTAAGATTTTATTTATTTATTCATGAGAGACACACACACACAGAGAGAGAGGCAGAGATACAGGAAGAGGGAGAAGCAGGCTCCATGCAGGAGCCCGATGTGGGACTTGATCCCGGGACTCCAGGATTAGGCCCTGGGCCGAAGGCAGGCACTAAACCGCTAAGCCACCCAGGGATCCCCCCCATCAGGGCTTTAATCAAAGGCCCAATACGGTTAGGATCCCTGACAGGCAGGTGTTGATCCCAAAGACTCCTATGTTCTGTGGATTGGGAGGGACCTTCATTAGCTCTGAGCTACCCACCCCTTGCCCCTAGCCGTCCCCTTATCCCACTGAAGGGTGGGCTGAAGCCCTCTGTAAATCAGATTCTCTTCTCCTTTTGGCCTGGCTGTTGGACCCTAGATGCTGCCTGGCTGATGGGGCGTAGGTTCAGTGACCGCTCTCTCTGCTCAACATCCGCCGGCTCGGATGATCAGTCCCTCTGGAAATACCCGGGTTTGAGGAGCCCCTCTGGGGCTTTTGTTTTTCCAACTTTTGGGACTAAACAAACACTCCTACCCCATAAGCCCCTTCTCCTGCCTGCCTTGCTCCCCTGCCTGCTCCCTCTGTTCCCTCAGCACTGTCCCTACTAACTGCAGGGAGAGGTTTGGGGGTGAGAAGAATCAGCCTGCTCAGTTGAGGGCTAGAGAGAGAACATCCATGGTGATGGAAGGCTTGGGCTTCTCTTTTCAGCCCTGCTAGGCAGAAGTCCTGGTGGCCCTTCTTCCAGCTGGGCTGGATGGAAAGAGAGAAGGAAAGATCCTTCCCCTCTTTTCTCTTTTTCATGTTTCTCCCTTTTCCTCTCTTTCCCCTGTTGCCTCTTCCTGTTCCATGCTGCTTCTTCCTCTTCTGCCTCCCTTTTGTGCCTTGAAAGCCACCAGCCGTAGAAGCCCTGCCTCCCTAGCTCTCCATCACCGTGGAATTGTGTTCTCTCCCTTGCTGCCCCTCTGTGGCTTCTGGCACCCTTGTCACCTGGCTCATTCTCCCATCTTTAGGGAGAAGGCCGGGAGGCCCATCTCTCAGGGTAGAAGAGAAAAACCAAAGGTAGAGATTCTGTTTTTAGCTGGAGCTGGGAGTGAGCCCAAGGGGGATGATCTAGCACATTCCCAAGTTACCTAGTGCCTAAATAACCCTTTACTGGGTATGGTGGCCATCATTTTCCAAGAGCCTGATTTGTAGCACTGTTCCAAGAGCTGGCTCTTTTTTGTCTGCATGATTATTAGAAGAAATTTGGAAGGTGAAATGTGTAAATATGAGCATGAAAAAAGAGGTACCCATTGCGCCACCATATTTGAGCATCTTCTCTTACAGTCTTCTGTCTGTGAGATTTTTAATAATTTTTTTAAGTGGTCAAGGTAATAATGACCACTACCATTTATTGAGTGCCATGAACTGTATCAGATACTTTAAATATGCTCTCTTGAAGCCTCACGATAACCCTGCAGGATTTTATAGATTAGGACTTAGAATAGGGAAGTTGCACGGGGTCATGGCTAGAAGCAGAAAGGCCTTGTTTCAAAATCTAGTTGTTTTTTGTGTTCTGTAGCTCAAGGTATTTCTTTTACGTATAATTTTGTATCCTTTGGTTTTCCCCGAGCATTTTAATGGGTACTTTTGTATGTTTTTCAAATCTTAAGCAGCATTTTTATCAGCTGTGTAGTTTTCCAGCAATTGGATATATTATCATTTTCCCCTTGTTCCAACTTTATGGGTCCTTCCGTATGATTACTAATTCTGATGTGATAGGGGTGTTTGTGTATAAATCCTTGTCTACACTGCAAATTATTTTGTGAGGTTGGCTTTGTAAAAAAGGCTGGTTCTTAGTGCTCTCCCGGACCTTGTCCCACACCCCCCTCCTCCCCCCACACCCCCCTCCTCCCCTGCCCTGCCTGTGTCCTCCCACTCACTGCCCTGCCTCTCCTTTCCAATAATAGCAGCCCCCAGGCTCCTTCTGCAGCTGCCACTAAAACTGCCCTGGGCACCTCATTGTTAACTTCCCCTTCCTTTTAGGACCCCTAGTGGGAGGTTTTGGGGAAGAGGTGCCCCGTTCTCCAGATTGGGCACCACAGCCCAGCGTGGTCTGCAGCAAGCATTTCTCGGGGGGCAAACCTGCTTGCCTGCCAGCCCAAAGGAGTCTGGCCCTTGCTCATACTTTGTTCACTCTCCTTGCAGCTCCTACCCTGCAGTGCAGTGTCCGGCAGCGCCTGACGGAGCCACAGCATGGCCTAGGATCTCAGAGGTTGGTAGAGGGTGAGGCTGGCCACTTCTTGACGAGCCGGGTCTCTCTGAGGCGAATGCGCAGCCTTTCATCTGGACAGTCTTTCAGTTCTGAAGGCCACGGGACCAGCTCTCCATCTGCCTCTGCTGCTTCTTCTTGCTCCTCTACCACCACCACCACTACCTCCTCCACCATCACCACCTCCTCCACCACCTCCATCACCACCGTCCATGTCCACCCTGTTTATTACCACCACAGCACTTCCTATTTCCTCCAGATGGAGCCCTACCCTGACCCACCCCCTTCTGACAGCAGCGCTGTGATGCCTGGGCATTCAGAGAGCTTGGGGTATCGGCTGTCTCTCTTCTCTTTCTTTCTTCCCATCCTTCCCGTTCTGCTCCCTTTACCTTGGCCTCTGCGTGGTGGCTGCTGCTTGGTTAGCTTTGGGGGGTGTGCAGTGGGGCATCTTCTCCTTGTCCTGTCCTTTCCCAGTCCTGGGGCTCCTTCTTCCTGTCAGCCTAACTTCCTACCACTTTGTGCCCTTCTCTGTTTGGGGTTTGGTGACTCTAAAAATGAGTACGATGCCCCTCCCTCACAGGCCTATCTATCACACTTTGGCCTAAACTATGCACCTTCACATCCGTTGTTTCCATGGAGGCCTTATTTCCTTTACTCCTTTGATAGAACAGCTATGGATACCTGCCCTGGGCCAGGCTTTGCTGGGTATGGGGATTCATAGATGATAAGATACAGTCCCAGCTATCAGGAATTATAGTCTGGTCCAGGAAAGATATAGAAATAATTATGGAGCAATTTGAGAAGTACTATGGGGGTGTTGAGGAGGGAGTGAGTAATAGTGTGCCCCTGGGTGGAGTACTTCACAAAAGATACAACATTTGTGCTAACACCCTGTGTGCAGGAAAAGAAGAAAGTGTAGTCTAGGCAGTGGAAGGCTGATGTGCAGAGGTGTGGAGGTTCAAGAGAATAGGATGTATTTGTGGTTAGAACCTTGGGTGTATGTTGCTGGGAAGGGGTAGCAGAGGAAGTTAGGAGGAAGGGCTTTGAGAGGCTGGGGGCTTGGGCCATTACCCTGCAAGAGATGGAGAACTGCAAAAGGATTTCTTTTTCTTTTCTTTTTCTTTCTTTTCTTTTCTTTTCTTTTCTTTTCTTTTCTTTTCTTTTCTTTTCTTTTCTTTTCTTTTCTTTCTTTTTTTTTCTTTTCTTTCTTTCTTTTTTTTTTAAGATTTAATTATTCATGAGAGACATACAGAGAGAGGCAGAGACATAGGCAGAGGGAGAAGCAGACTCCTTGTGGGGAGTCTGGTGTGGGACTCGATCTCTGACCCCGGGATCACGTTAAAGACTGTATTTTTTTGACAGAGAGAGAGTGAGCGAGCACAAGCAGGGGGAATGGCAGAGGGAGAAGGAGAAGCAGGCTCCCTGTTGAGCACGGTGCCAGATGACATGGGGCCCGGGACTTCAGGACCCTGGGATCATGACCTGAGCCGATGGCAGACTCTCAACCGACTGAACCACCCAGGGGTCCCCAGAATTGCATTTTAGAAATAACATTTTAGTGGCCTGTATAAAGAAGAGAAGGAGAGACTACAGAAATTTGGAAGTCACTGTGGGACACCAGTAGGGCAGGTAGTGAGGTCTAGGCATAGAAAGGAGAGTATTAATTTGGCAATTCACTGGGAAGGGTACAGGAGAGGGAGGAGTCTAGGATGACACTCAGGTTTCTGGCTTGGGCGGCTGAATGGATGTGGTACCCTTCCAGGAATTAGGGAACTGAAGAGGGGATACAGGTTTGGGGTTTTGGACAAGAAAAGTTTATAGGTGGGGCCAGCATAAAGTACTCATTTAGAGTAGGAATTTAAGGTCCTGAAGGGTCATGGAATGTTCCCCAGTTATTTTCCCACAGCTAATTAGGAACAGAACAGAGTAGAACTTGGCTTTATATTCCAGGACACTCTTCGGGTATTTTTGTCCTTCCACGAGGTCTCAATCAGTGAACTGTGTAAGAAGTGGTGAAAGGCTTTCTCCCACAGCTTGGTCTGGCGGCAGCAGGGCCTTTCCCTACTAAGACCTCAGGAGATCGTCTTGGGTCAGAGATGAGAGCCTTGACCTTGCCTGGAACAAGCTTCCAAGAGCCTCAGAAAGTCCCTCTCCTCTGGAGGGACCTCTCATCTCTGAAGTTGTGACACGGCCCAGCCCTGCACTCTGGGCTGGGCAGCAGGCTGCTGCTGCTGCAGACTTTTGGTCCTGCTTCACCCTGGATGCCAGTGTCTCTCACTCTGCTCCTGGAACCTCTGGATAGTTGTCCTTGAGGGCTGTTCTTTGTCTTTCACTTTCACCAAGCACAGTGGCTCCTCTTCATTTTCATCCTCATTGTCATCCAAAAGCTTAGGCAGGAAGACTGCACCTCCCCATAGAGGGCCAGAAGACTGGATTGGGGTTTGAGCCCTAGAGGATGCTGTGAATTTCCTGCCCTAAGGCCCATGCTGAGGGCAGTGGGGAGGGAGAGTGGGGAGGTACTTGCACCCACTTGGCCTGTTCACTGCTTAATTTTCTTTTGCACCATGCACCAGAGGATCATCTCTAAAGACAAACAGACTCTCTAGTAAGGTTAGTAGCTTGGTATGTGAGCCCAAGGCAGCCAGCCTTTGGGGAGGGACACCCCTGGCCTGAGTGTCTCAAAGATTCAGGGAGGGAAAGTGAGCTTGCCTCAGCAGGCCTTTTATCTCCTGCATCTACCTGAGCTTCCTCCAGGCTCTTCTCTGGCTTTGGAAGGCCTCAGCTTTTAATTGATGACAAGGCATGGAGGATGGGAATCATGGCTGAATGAAGCTTGGGCCACAGGGAGTGAGGCTGGGAGGGTCCCAACCCCCTGACCGTTCTCCGTTGGCATTAGAAAAGTAAGCTCCTGGGGTCCCCGCCTTGTCATCATCGAGGGCCCCTTTCCCAGTGCGGTGGCTCCCCAGAGCTGCCTTGGCACCCCACTCAGTGGTTCATATATGTGTAGAAAAGGCAGGATATGGAGAGGATCATCTGGGAACTTAGGGAAACTTGGCCACATTTAGACAGAATCAAGGACAGTGTCAGATACATGAAACCAAACATGAGAGTGAACATGAGTAAACAGTAGAGGACATGGCTGAAACAGTATTTATAGAATGGAGTTGGGACTTTTCTTCACTGTTGTCTCCAGGAAGATACTGACCCATGGGATAGCTGCTCAATTAATTGTTTCCTACTGAGAATTAACCCTACAATAGCTATGAGTCAACCTTCTGCTTTTGCTTATTTATTTTCCGGGCCTGGTGCCCTCCCTTATTTTTGACCCACAGCCTCCTCCTTTCCAGGTCCTGTGGCACTCCCCTTCCGCTCCTGACTTTCTCCCTTTGCTTCCTGACTTGGATGTTTCCCTTATCCTCTCCTCTACCCTATTGTGGGTTCTCCTCTGGGAAAGCAGAGGGAGAGTTAAGGGACTGGCAGGGGACTCCCTGTAGAGGCAGGAGAGGAGGCATCTGGAATTGGTTCATGGGCCTTCTTAGGAATAGCCAGCCCCTTCCAGAGTCTCAGCTCTCTGGACTAACCTCTGTGTGTGCATGTCCAGTGTGCTGTGCCACATCCCCATAACTCAGCCTTGCAAAGAAGCCTCTTGTGATTGGCCCACATATGGGTTTTCCAGCTTGACTGGCCTCATCATCTCCATTCCCATAATAACTTCCTACATTTCCAAGTGATTTGCCAACATGTTTGATCCTCCAAATACCCTTGTAAGATAATTGAATTGGTGTTACCTGCATTTGGCCAAAATTGAGGACCAGCAAGGTTAGATAACTTGTCTTAAGGTCACACAACAAGCAGAGATGGAAATTATGACTTCTAGTGGCAGCTCTTCGGAACCACTGCTACTTAAAGATCAACCTCCTGTCTTTCTGCACCTGTCTATGCTCTCCCTCTCACAGACCTCTGAAAAAGACACCCTCTCCCTTTCCCAGCTGCCAGCAGACTTTGGTTTGAACTTGGAAGTACTTATCTGTGACCCACTTTGAATCCTGTGAGAGGGTCGAAAGAGGCAGCTTCCTGACCTTTTTGGGGTGGATAAGTGACTGTTTGCAAGGCTGTCCTAACCTTCTCCTCCCCAGCCTGGGTCAGGCCCATCTACTGCATGTGCCTTGTTCCTTGGGGTCTGGCCCAGACTGGATGTGTCCCAGAGTGTGACAGGAGTCAGTTGGGGAGGAAGACATAGGAAATGGTGACTCAGAGCACTATGTGGGTTCTGTGTCGGCTTCGGGTTGAGTCCTAGAAGTCTAGCCACCTGTGGGAAGGCAGAGATTTTATTAAGGAGGATGCCTGGGGGATTTAAGCCTCTGGTTGTACCAGTTTAGGGCCTAGCCACTCAGCAGGGTGGGGGGTTGTCATTAGAAAGCCCTTTGCCAGACAGATGATGACATAATGACTTTTGGTTTTGCTTCTTGTTTGTCTCTTCTTTCTCCATCACTTTTCCCTTTCTTTTTTTTTCTCCCCTTGGTCCTCCTTATTTCTACTTGCTCCTCCTTTTGCCTTCTCTCTCCCTGACTTTTCTCTCTCCCTGTCTCTTCGCCAACCCATCTCCATCCCCTATTCCTGCCTCATCTCTTGTCCTGTACCTATGGCCTACTCAACTTCCTTCTTTTTTTTTTTTTTTTTCTCAACTTCCTTCTGTTTCTCATCCTTCTCTCTTGCCCGCCTGTCTGTTCATCCTCTTTTCTCTCTCCTACCCCTCTTTCCATGCCCATTTCCCACCTCACTTTGTCTTCTCATGCTGCTCCTCTCTTTCTCCACCTCTCTCCCACCGTCCTCCCCTGTATGTGTCCCTTTCTTCCTTTCTGCCCTGTCTTGTAGGGATTTGACCCATTCCGATTCGGAGTCCTCCCTCCACATGAGTGACCGCCAGCGTCTGGTCCCCAAGCCTCCTCAGATGGTCCGTGCTGTAGATGAGGCCCTCAGCGCCATGACCTCCAATGGCAGCCACCGGCTGATTGAGGGGGTCCACCCCGGGTCTTTGGTGGAGAAACTGCCTGACAGCCCTGCCCTGGCCAAGAAGGCACTCCTGGCGCTGAACCACGGGCTGGACAAGGCCCACAGCCTGATGGAGCTGAGCCCCTCAGCCCCACCTGGTGGCTCTCCACCTTTGGATTCTTCCCGTTCTCACAGCTCCAGTTCCCCAGATCCAGACACGCCATCTCCGACTGGGGACAGCCGAGCCCAGCAGGCCAGCCGAAATACACGCATTCCCCATCTGGCTGGCAAGAAGGCTGTGGCTGACGAAGATAATGGCTCCATTGGCGAGGAGACAGACTCCAGCCCAGGCCGGAAGAAGTTTCCCCTCAAAATCTTTAAGAAGCCTCTGAAGAAGTAGGCAGGATGAGAGTGGCAGTGGCGGGACAGCTTGTCCTTCCTTGGTCTTCTGCCTCCCCTTCCTCTCCTTCCAAGATACCTGGCCCCTAGGGTAGGGCATGGGAGGGGCTGGCCCAGGGGCCTGGGCACTGTACATACCTGCCCCCCTCATCCTGGGGTCCTCCAACATTATTTATTAACTGACCACCATGGCCTGCCTGCCCTGCCGTGGGCTGCTGCCGCCACTCCCTCTCTACTTCAGTGCATGTCTTAGTTGCTGTCCCCTCAGCCCCCAGCTCCGCCTCTGGGGTCCAGCTTCTGTCTCTGCTGTCCCAGTTTTGAAGTTTGGTTTCTTGTTTCTCTGTTTCCTGCTTTCAGGCTCCTCCCTCCCACCACTCCCCAACTTCCCCTAGCAGCTGGGGGGGGAAGATAGGAGGAGTAACTTCTGACATCCGTGCTGTGCCTCGGATCTGTTCTGCCCCACCTACGATGGTTGATGGTTCCGTTTGCCTCACACTGGGGCCTAGGGCCTAATATTTGAGGTCTGTTCTTTGGGAGTGTAGTGGGCCTGAGGAAACTTGGTCTGAAGCTTGCTTGAGCCTCCAGGGGCTCGTGGGGGAGTGGAACACATTCCTAGAGAACAAGCTACTAGAGAATTTCGAAGAGAGGCTAGTCCAGGGGAGTGGGTCGGGAGAGACTCCTCTTAGTTAGGGGATGAGTAGATGCCAGAGTTGTGGGCCACAAGACAGTCCCCTTTTCTCTCTTCTCTCACCTATACTTGCCTCTTTCTTACCCCTGTTCCCCCATACCACAGGAAGGTTTGACTCTAAGAGGTGCTGCCCAAATGCTCCCTAAGCATCAGTACTCCTGGAGCTCAGGACAAATGGTTCCCCTGGCCATGGGAGCCTCAGCAATGATCCAGGGTTCTAATGGGGCCCTGGAATTGTTGGGCAGGATATTGTTGCATTTGAACCAAAAAACATTTTTAAATTGAAAAAAAAAATCTCCTGAATTTCCCAAGTGCCTGCACCACCTACTCCCTTTGTCAGACCCCATTTTCATGTCACTGCATAGCTTGGGCCAGAGGCTCAGAAAGGACACACAGCTGGTTTAGGGAAGGGGGTGGCTAAGGAAGATGGTGTCAGTGACCTCTTCCCTCACACCCTTTCCACCCTCTAGACAACTCTTTTCCTTACCTGTTTTTGCTATGGCTGTAAAGGTATTTTCCTTTTGCCCCACTCCTTCCCATGCCTTTACTCTGGGATCCTCTTTTGGGCCTGGGGTGCAGGTACCTGGGGCTGGTCTTAGGAGGGTGCTAGGCTGCAGACTGCCTTGTACCCCCTGGACACCCTCACATGGTTTTTCTGTGTTATTTCATAAGACTCTTTGAAGTCCAATAAAGCATGTAGGAGATTTTAACCTCTGCTGGCTTTGACTCTCATGGTGTTCTTTGTGGCATAGCAGACAGGATAAAGAAGAGCCTGTTTCTCCTTGGCCAAGGAAAACACTAACTCTACCACACACACCCAAAAGCTCTCTGGAGAGGGCAGCCAATTGAAATGCAGGATGCTTGCCTGGTTAAACTTGAATTTCTCATAACTAGTAACTTTTTTTTTTTTTTTGACAATGGAAGATTTTATTTATACACAGAACCACCTATTTACAGCCCAGGTCGGGTATGTACACGGCAATACAGGAGCGTGTGCTTCCACGGCGGGCACTGTATAAATTAAGATCATAAAAATGAGGGGTCAGCCCCACCCGAGGGCACAAAACCTTTTCTCCGAGACTCCCCAGGGCCCTCCCGCCCCCCTGCACCGAGGCCGGGGTCCCAGAGGGAGGAGCCGGGGCAGGCAGGGCAGCGGCCCGCGGCGGCCGCAGCGCCAGCCCCACACTGATGCACTTTCATGCGACACCACAGTTACGCCACTCACCTCTAACTTACTAGAACGGGTTTTTACGTAAACAGTGTTGTTTGAATCACTGACAACATACTAATTTTAAACACCATGCTTGTCCCAACCCTCAGCTTTCCTGAGGGGTGGCCCCGCGGCTCCAGCACCAGCCGCCGCCCCCTCGCCGCCACTGCGCTTGTCCCGAGGACCCGGGGCCCCGCAGACGTGACCACGCAGACGCGGTTCTGGTACCACGGGCTCGGGTCCCCAGCCTCCTTCGTCAGCCTGTTCTACCTCAAAAGCCAGTGACTTCTGGTGGCCAGACGACCCCTCCGCCTTCCACGTCCCAAACGGCCGACTGCTGGCACCCAACTCAGGGTGGGGTTGGGGAAGGCCACGCACAGCCCCCAGCCTACCTCGTGCGGCGCAGCTGCGCACCCTGCGGGGCACAGGTCACTTCGCCCCAAACCAAGTGCCGCCACTCCACCCTGGGACAGGAGCACCCCAAACCGGAGGCTGGGGCAACTAGTAACTTTTTTAGTGTAATTATGTCCCTGCAGCATTTGGGACACATTATTTTTGTTTGCTAAATCTGGCTACCCCATCTTTGGGCTTTCCTTAACCTATCTCTACTATGGCTTTGCCTGTCACCCGTGACTTTTAGAATTACTTCACAGGGAGCTTGGGTGGCTCTCGAGGGCACACCTAGGGAGAGATGCCACATGAGCTTTCATAAAAATCAGTTTGTGTGAAAACCAAAAAAAAAAAAAAAAAAAAAAAAATCAGTTTGTGTAGCCCAGATCAGAAGCTTCTACATCACTCTTGCATATTACGTCTTTTACCTATTCCTACCCCCCACATTCACTCACCAAGCACTCTCCATTCTGCGTCCACAAGGCCTAATTGCTAACCATCCACCGGAGAGTTATAAAAGCAAATGGGTCATGGCCCTGCCGTGCCCAAAACTCTCCCAGAGCTCCCATCCGCCAGGGTAAAATCCAACGCCCTTGGCCTAGCAAGGCTCTTTCAAGGACTGAGGGCCAGATCTGCTCCTATCTAGGAGCGTGGTGCTCCCGGCTGCCTCCAGCTAATGAATCGCAGGCCTCAGCCCACACTGGATAGCAGTCGGGTCATTACATTTTAACAGTCTTCAAGACAAGAAAGGGTTTTGGATGGCTGGGTATTGATTCCAAAAACACCGGAGTCGACTCAGGCAGGGGCGCGCCAAATAGAGGGGCGGGGCCAGGCCAGGCGGGCTCTGCGCGCAGCGCCGGCTTCAGGACCCAGATTCGGCTTTGCCCACACTAAATATGGAGGCAGGAGAACCGCGTTCCCGCCGGGCGTGCCCCACACCCAATGTGGCCGCGAGAAAGGCAGTTTCCAGGGCTCTGCCCATACTCAACATGGCGGCTACGGGGTTCGGCCGATTTGGGGCTATGCTAGCCCTGCCCACGGGCCGAGGCGCTGGCGGCGTCGGGTAACGTCATTCGAGCTCCGTCGCGCCGCTTTTGCGCGGCTTTTGCGTCTCGGGTGGCGGGAGCGGGAAGGGGATTCGGATTGTCGCGCCTCGGCTCGGTGGAGGAAAGTGCCCTCTGGCCCCCAAATCAGTCCTTGCACCTGAGCACCCCCGGGAACCGGACCCTTCGCACTCTAGCACCTTCTCGATCCCGCCGGCGCCTCCGAATTGCAGCCCCGTCTCGATTCCCTCAGCGCCTCAGCCACTAGCCGCGATGCACGTGATCAAGCGAGGTGAGAGGCCGGGGAGGGGGCGGCGGGTCAGTGGGGAGCAGGTAAAGGGTCGCGGGGCTGCCGCCGCCCTCGCAGTTGGCCGCGCCCGCCGCCGCTTTGGCTTCCCGCTCGGACCGCCGCGGCTTCCCGCCCTGTCAAGCCAGCTCGGCCTCTGGCTTGCGTCAGTCTCACCCTCCCGTCCCCCAGCCGGCCTTCGCTGTGAGCCCCCGCGGCTTGGTCATCCTGCCGCCTTTCAAAAGAGTAATACCTGCCCGTTATCGAGTAGTTACCCGCTAGTGCGCCGAGCACTCTCCGGGCAGTATTTATTAGCTCCGCTTGTCAGGTGAAGAAGCTGAAGTGCAGAGACGTTCGGTGACTGACGCGAGGCCACCCAGTTAGTCGATGGTGAGGCCAGTGTTCGAACCCGTGGCTAGCCTCGGAGTGTACTGGAAAAGCCTGGGGCTGCTGACCTGTCCAGGGTCGGGGAGGAGCCAGGAAGAAGGGACTCTGCCCTGCGCGGGCCCCTGTCAATTTCCTGATCTCTTTTATGGGGGTGAAAAAGAACGGATCTTAGACCCAGGCATCCCTGGAATTTGCCCTTTGTAGGAGATGTGTTGCCCTCTGCCCCAGGAGTGGTCCCAGAGGAGTTTGGGACTGGGACTACCCATACAGAATCCTCGGTGGGGAGGCGCAGACCACGTCTGACAGGATGGGAGCTCGGAAGAGCCAAGGACTTGTATTCTTCCTCAGCAGCTAATTCCCATTAGTCTTCGCGAGTTCCTCCTTTTCGTGCCAGGCCTTTGCTTGGCAATGGGAAGTTATAAGAGGAGACAGTCCCTGCCTTGGCAAAAGGTCTAATCAGATTGGAAAAACAGGAGCAAAACGTACATTTAGCAGAGAACCGTATGAGGCAGGTCTGAACAAATTTTGACTTGATTCTACTTGCCTCTGTTAAAGCAATAAAGTTACTTCGAAATTGTGGGCACTTAGTACCGGTTGACTGACTGGATGTTTCATCCTCTAGGCTGTGAGTATTTCAAAGGTGGAGACTTTATGCCCACACTTAGCATTGGACTTGCCGTGAATAGGAATTCAAAGAATGAACAAGAACAGTTATTTTAAAATATAGGACATAATGAATGCTATCGGTAGGCAGGTGGTTGATTTGGTTTTGTCCAGGTAGTTTAATAAGAGCCAAGAGGTGGAGAAATGGACAGTGATGGCCCCTTTCCCAGTTTTTAGTATCTTAAGGACATCATTCTCTGAATTTCCCTAGTCCTCCGTTTTAGCTGATGAGACCAAAAGACCAGAATACATAGTACACTTTTATTGGTCCATTCCTGTGGTTGAGATGAGCATCTAGTTTTTTTAGAAAAAAAGTACGGAAGGATGAGGATTCCCTTATGATCAGTCTGTAACAAATATTAATTGAAAACTTGTGAACTTAAATTACTGGAGTAGGTAATGCACCTGTGTTGTACTTTTAATTTTGGGGTCCACTTTGAAATACCATAGTTTAAAAAGTACTGCCTACTACAAGCTCCAAAAGGCAAGGCATATTTTGTAACTCATTCCTTCAGAGAACATAATTTGAACCAGATGATTCTCTGCTGGATTCTGACAATAGCATTCAGCACGGCTTGTTAATATACAAAGTTGTGCTTGAATTTATTTCATTTTTGAAAAAAAGTTTTAAAAGATTTTATTTATTTATTTGAGACAGAAAGTGTGAGGGAAATAGCACAAGTGGGGAAGAGGGGCAGGGGGAGAGAGAGAAGCAGACTCCTTGCTGAACAGGGAGCCCAAAGTGGGGCTCCAACCCAGGACCCTGGCAGATACTTAACCAACTGAGCCACCCAGGTGCCCCTTATTTTTGATTTTTAATGTGCTCAGGGCTTTTCTGTTTCATTTTTGGCATGCCAGTGAGTAGCAGACTAGCTACTGTCATTTTTGTTAATGTTAATGTAATTATCCAGGAGGGCAATGGGCAGTCAATCTAACTTGTACCTTAGTCTTCCCCCACTTACTCAGGGTTTTGCTTTCCACTGTTTCAGTTACCTGGACAACTGCGATCCGGAAGCAGATGATCCTCTTGAGTATTGTCAGCAGGTCAATGGTAGCCTAATAACTACATCACAGTGCCTACATCTTTCACCTCACTTTGTGTCATCACATAGACATTGTGTCATCTCACATCATCACAAGAAGGGTGAATACAGTACCACAAGATAGTTTGAGAGAAAGACCACATTTATATAACTTTTATTATAATATATAGTTATAATAGTTCTATTTTATTATTTATTATTTATCTCTTAAACTTTATCATAGGTATGTATGTATAGGGAAAAAAGTATATATAGGGTTTAGTACTTTCTGTGATTTCAGGCACACATTGGGGGTCTTGGAATGTATCCTCTGCCTCTAAGGGGATATTACTCTACTTACTGAATGTACTTTTTTCTTGCTAAGCAGTTTGAGGGAAATAATAGAGGAAGAACCCAGTTCCATCTTCAGAGATTTTAGGATTATTAGAGATTTAGGAATAATACATACGGAAATTGTTAGATAACAGAAGGAAATAGTAGGTGAGTTTTTCTCTTGCTATCTTCAGCTATTTTTCCTAATAGAAGAGTATTGCTCAAGGAGATTAAGGTTAAACCATTGCAATAAATGAAGTATAGCTGACCGAGTTGTAAAGTGTGCTTTGGAATATAGTATATGGTTTTCAAAACTTTGGGTTGTAACCCACAGTAAAAATCACATCTTACATCAGGACTGAGAACACACCAGTGTATGTGTATAAATTTTTATAAAATGAAACAGCCATTTTCAAAATAATTCCTTTTAAAGCATCTCTTTGTACTTTGATTCTCTCTTGTATTCCAAATCTGTTCTCTAGCCCTTCATCTCTTTTCCCTTATCTCCTTCCCTACTTTTTTTCCTAATCCCCTTTGTAGCCCAGTGTATTATTTTACAAATCTGTGTGGATATTCTGCTGGCACTGAGAAACAATGGTGAGAAGGCAAACATGGTTCTGTTTTCAAAGATCTTAATTGTGAAAGATAGACACATTTGAAAACCTAATATAATAAAGTATGATAAAAAAAATAAAGTATGATAAATACTCTGATAGATAAAGTAAAGGCTATAGGAGCCATTCATTCAGTTATTCAGAAAGTGTTTATTTAGTACTTCTTTGTGCCAGGAACTGTTTTAGGTACTAGAGATTACAGCAATGAACAAAGCAAACTAAAATCCCTTTTCTCATGGAGTTTACATTCTTGTGTGGGTGAGAATGGTAAGTATACATAAGAAACAAGTAAACCAAGGACAAACTATATGTTCTCATTCATTTGGGGAATATAAATAATAGTGAAAGGGAATAGAAGGGAAGGGAGAAGAAATGGGTAGGAAATATCAGAAAGGGAGACAGAACATAAAGACTCCTAACTCTGGGAAACGAACTAGGGGTGGTGGAAGGGGAGGAGGACGGGGGGTGGGGGTGAATGGGTGACGGGCATTGAGGGGGGCACTTGACAGGATGAGCACTGGGTGTTATTCTGTATGTTGGCAAATTGAACACCAATAAAAAATAAATTTATTATTAAAAAAAATAAAAAAAATAAAAATGTAAGAAAAAAAACAAGTATACCTAAGAATCAATTTCAGATAGTGATTAGGGAGATGATGACAAGCTGATAATAAAAGTGATTGAGAAAGTGATCTAGGATTAGATAGAGCTGCCATTTGAGCTGAGCTCTGAATAATATTAGGGGCCAGCTATGTGAAGATTTGTGGGCTGAACCTTCCAGGTAGAGGGGATGGAAAGTTCATAACTTGTAGAAGAGGGATATCCTTGGTCTTACGGTATTGGCAAAGTCTTGCTGAAGAGACTTAGAGAAGGCAGTTTATATAAGAGGAAATCAGACAATTAGTATTCTGGAGGATTTCAGAAGAGGAAGAGGTCAGTTTGAGTTAGAGTGCTTGGGGCAGGTCTTGTGGATGTGATGAGAGTTAGAGATTAAGTAGGAGTTAGATGTATGGAAAGGTGAAAGAGGTACTTTTAGGCAGAGCAAGGTCCAGGCATTGATGTGGATATGGGGATGGGAGGCCCTATTGGGACTTGATATTTCACAGGGAACAGGTGAAGAGGTGATAGGGGTCCAAATTAAGGAAGACTTTGCTTGAGAGAAGAGGATAATGTAGGCAGCAGGAGGCAGGGATTAATGATGTGATGAAGTCAGCATCACCATTTGGTTGCAGAGTTCACCAAATGGAATGATAGTCTAGAGAATGGTCCCTTAGACCACTAGTCTGCCTCCCCCTTCCAGTGCAAGTTAATATAATTGCTGTTTTACTTTTTGTCAGTTTCCTGATTAATGTGGCAGCTACAAGATCTGTTTGCTAATATTGCCTTATTGGTCACCTGTCAGCTTAGTCAGTCAGTTGGTAGAGCGTTGAAGGGACAGTCCCAGGGAGAGCCAGTAAATTTACTCTGTTGCAGAGTAACACTGGATATGTGAGTCTGGTCAGAAGGGGAGGTCAAAATAATGATCAGAAAGAGAAGGGCTGTTTTAGTGGTCATATATCCATGCAGAAGAAAAAGTAACTTGTTTTATTGATGATAGGTTAGTAGTGATGTTTTAGGATTGATTTATTCTTCAGACAGCCACTGAGCTAAGTTTCAACATACAGATGTGAATGAGAAAGCCAAGTGTAAACACATATTTAACATGTCCTTTAGTTACTAGTTAGAAAGGATTGGAGGGACAAAGAGATAAACATTTAGCCTTTTGTGTATCACAGATACTGTGTTTGATGTTTTCCCAATAAGAGCAGCTTTTTAAAAATGAGATACAATAGTTGTAATTATATGAAAGTTTTTAAGACAAAAACACTTTTTAGCTTATCTCATTTTGTTGTCACAGTAAACTGAAGAAGAAGAGATATGATAATTATCCCCATTCTGTAAGTGACGATCTGTAATGACTGATCATATTATGTGGCTTGCCTAAGACAAGCTATTTACTGGTTGGTTATATCTGTTATTCTTGGTAGGAGTAAATAAATAAAGGTTGGATGAGCTACTACTGAAGTTAAACTAAGAATAATAGGACTTTGGAAAGACAAAGAGGAATACGTTCAAAGTACAGAACTGTAAAAGGACTAACTAGATAAGGTCAACATGTATTTGCTTACCATATCCCCAAAATATGAAAACTAAGAGGTTGCAAAGAAACTGAACAGAAACTAAGACGTTGTCTCTGGAAAATTGTCTTGGATTATATATAGAAGTACTTCTTGGGGCACCTGGGTGGTTCAGTTGATTAAGCATCCAACTCTTGATTTTGGCTCAGGTCATGATCTCAGGATCCTGGGATTGAGCCTTGCATTAGGCTCTGTGCTCAGTATGGAGTCTGCTTGGGATTCTCTCTCTCCCTCTCTGCCCCTCCCCTGCTCATGCTCTCTCTGTCTCTCTAAAATAAATATATACAAATTTTATTTATTTATTTTTAATATTTTATTAAAATTCAATTTGCCAACATAGAATATAACACCCGGTGCTTATCCCATCAAGTGCCCTCCTTAGTGCCCATAACCCAGTTACCTTATCCCCCCTCTCTAATAAATAAAATTAAAAAGTAAAAAAGAATACTTCTTTACATGGTGTGAGGTACGTTCAAAATCATTAATTGCCCTAGAAGAGTATGTGAGCTAAATCTATCATGAAGGTGTTAGAATGGAGACAGGTTTTAAATCATTTAACATTTTGTAAATATTTGAGTTCCTACTGTGGGCTAAGACTTAGTTCTTGGTCTTGGTACTGGGGAATATTGGTAAATAAAACATGCAAAAATCTTTTTCCTTCTGGAAGTTATATGCTAGTGGATGAGTAGGGAGACTCACACAGTAAATAAATACATAAGTAAAGTATATAGTATGTCAGATGATATACGAAGTGCTATAGAGAAAAATAAAGCAGAAGAAGGATGGGGATAAGAAGAGCAAGGCTGTGTTTGGGGCATTGCAGTTTAAAATAGGGTGATTGGGAAGGCTCTTTGAGAAGATAACATTGACCAAAGACCTAAAGGAGTATAGATAGTCAGGAGGCCAGGGTTGCCAGGGTAGAGGAAGTGAAGAAGGTAGGAAAGCAGGAGTTAAAGTTGGGGAAGGGGTACACGGGACAGATTGTGTAGGATTCTATGGAATATTTAATGATTTTGACTTCTATTCTGAAGGAGATGATAAACCACTTGAAGGGGATAATGAAATGATTTTGACTGAAGTTTTAAAAAGTAACTGGCTGCCATGTGGGACAAAGGGAGAAACACTTAGAAGCAAGAATCCAACTGATTTATATATAATGTAAGGGAAGAAGGGAAGATTTTCTGTATAGAATCCCTACTTTTTGATATAAAAATAATTTCTTGATGAATCTGTTGGGGTCTGAATCTTTAATCAGTGAAATAGCATCTTATGTTAGTCCATTTTAAAAGTTTATTACTTTTGATTACCTTTGATTCTTTGACATTCTTATCTTAATGAGTGCTAACATGAATTGCATGGTTTGATTCTTCAGATGGCCGCCAAGAGCGGGTTATGTTCGACAAAATTACATCTCGAATCCAGAAGCTATGTTATGGACTTAATATGGATTTTGTTGATCCTGTAAGTAAATATGGTATTCATTCATTCGTTCATTTATTTATTTATTTATTAATATGGTTTATATTTAAACCTCGTTTCATGTGATTCTTTTACTAGTCTCTTATCTCTTATCATTCACTTGCTAGACATTTGGATTTGGTATTTTGGTCATAGCCTTGAATATAAAATGTGAATTCATTGCTTAAAACTTATTTTCTAAAACAAACCAAAACAAAACTTGTTTTGTAACTTTTGGTCCTGTTCTTTTCAGAGAACTATGAAAAAAAAATTTTCAGAGAATTATAAAAAAAAATTATCAGAGTGCAAAGAGGAAAACTTAACATTTCATCTTATTCATAGGTGGAAAAGCCTGTAGAAAAGCTGTTTTGGAGTTGTGGTCATTTGTATAGGAACTGGTTTAAAATTTGCCTTTTTGTTATCTACGTAGAAAGAATACATTTAAATAATATGAAGTAGATTTAATTGACAACATTTAAATTAAGGAGAACTATTCAGAAGCAAGTTGCTCTTTTTCTCATTATTTTTTGTAACTCCCCTACTCTAGACCCTCATCATTTCTAATCTGGACTGCTGTCTCTAGTGGTCTGTAAAGTGTCCTCCTGGTCTTCCTCCAATCTTGCCCTTTTCGGATACATCTTACACCTAGCTTCCAAAATGATCTTCGAAGTAGAGTCTCTAAGAACCCTTTTTCCAAACCTGTTCGTATTGCCCAAGCCTTATTTAGGTGTTTTATCTGTACTGCTCTGGCACTTGTGCTGACTTCCCAGCATTAATCACATGATATGGAAATTAATTATATGTCTCTGTCCTCACCTAGAATCAAGGGTGGGCGGTGTCTTATTCTTGTGATATCTGCGATGCTTGGCATGTATGTAATTAGATACTTGATAAATATTGAATTGACCAAAGTGTTCAAAAGGAAATAATTTTAAAGTTGTTTAAAATATGCTTATTATAAATTCTCTCTTATATTTAGGAATATAAATAAAATATATTTATATTTTATTTTTATATTTAGGAATTCTAAACAATAATTAGAATAGTAGAGTGGTAGAATTGGAATGAATCTGAGATATCATCCTATTTCATCTTCCTGTTTTAGAGATAAAGGTTCAAAGAGAAGGGGAGTGACATACACAGATGACTTGTTATTTTACCCTGAGTTCTGATTACTTGCCATGTAGCACCAGAAACTATTCAGAAGACTTCTCTACTCTTTTATTGAACATAACTTATCTCTTGGATCTGAGAAGAAAGTGATCAGGAGTGTGGGCTTAGGTATAATATAAGTAGAATAGATTATAAATTAGTAATACACACACACACACACACACACACTTTTGAAGGGGGCATGCTTTGGTCACCTGGGAAGTGCATTGATTTTTCTGTTGAATTATGGTGTCTTTTAAAGATTCAGTAAATACACCAAAATTTGTTTTTCTTAAAAATGTATATAATAATTTATGCATTATGTCTTTTAAAAAGAAGAACCTCTTACAATATGGTCTGGAAAACAGTGAAATGTAGTGAGGTTGAATGGGACGTGGATTAGGAGTCTTAGTAACTGTGGGCAAGCCCCAGTATCCTGAGCCTCGGTTTCTCACGTAAAGTGGTGATGGTAATAATACCCATCTCATATGGCAACTGAGATGTCAGTGAAAATTGAGCTACTTTGTATCATGTGAAGTGCTAAGAGTAGTCATTAAATGATTTACACCTTCATCTCTTTTAATCGGAATGATTAAAGTTTGATTCATTTGCTTTCTCAGACTGGTCCTTAGGTAGAATTGGCAGGAAATGGGTAAGTTTGTAGCTCAAACCCTAATCACAGAGGGAGAATTTGAGTGAAAGATGAGGAAATACTAAGAAAATCACTGGTTTGTTTTTAGCTATTTTCCTGAGGCCATTACTCTTTATGGAAGCTATACTAGGGTTTCTGTTTGTTTGATGACCCCTCTTCATTGCATATGTAGTATGTATTTCCTAGTGGCTCTTTTGGTTTATGAGTTCTCATTACTAAGTTTCCCAAAGTACAACATTCTGCAAGATAATTTTTCAGAAGAGGAAGTTGTCTGTTTTGTGTTGATAATAAATTTGATTGTTTTCTTCATTGATCTCTTAAGGAGGCTAGTGGTCCTTGGGGAAGCTCAAGTAGTTCTTGGTTTTGCTTTTATAGGCTCAGATCACCATGAAAGTAATCCAAGGCTTATACAGTGGGGTCACTACTGTGGAACTGGATACTTTGGCTGCTGAGACAGCTGCAACCTTGACGACTAAGCATCCTGACTATGCCATCCTGGCAGCAAGGATTGCCGTCTCCAACTTGCACAAAGAAACAAAGAAAGTGTTCAGTGGTGAGTCTGGAGGAAAAAGAATTCTCAGAAAATGTATGAGGCTATTCAAATGAAACCTTAAATATCAAAAGAAAAGTTAACATCTAAAAAAAATTAAAAAAAAAAAGAAAAAAAGAAAAGTTAACATCTTATTTTAAAAATGTACAAATGAGGGGCATCTGAGTGGCTTAGTGGTTGAGCATCTGCCTTTGGCTCAGGTGTGATCCTGGGGTCCTGGGATCAAGTCCCGTATCATGCTCCCCACAGGGAGCCTGCTTTTCCCTCTGCCCATGTCTCTGCCTTTCTCTCTGTGTCTCTCATGAATAAATAAATAAAAATGTTTTAAAAAAATGTGCAAGTTAGTGGCAGAGAGGGGGACTGGAACTTCTTATTTCTCTATGCTGCTTACTTGCTGCATGAGTCAGTGGATCCTTTTCTTTCTTTTTTAAGCCTACCTTTAGGTGGTTGATGGTAGTGTGGTTGGAAAAATGAGTAATATTTACTGGCAAGTTCTGGGTTGAACAAAATGTCTTTTGGCATCATTAGCAAGCACTTCATACCATCACTCCAATTTTACAGTTCAGGGAATGCGAGCAAAGGACAGTTAAATAATTTGATCACTATGTAACAAGTGATATATGAAAAGTCAACTGGTAGACTGAGATTAGAAATCTTTGGGCTGTCAATTCCAGATCTATTATGTGGGGCTCAAACATTATATCACCCTCTTCATTAGATTTATTTATTACTTTTTAAAAAAAGATTATTTATTTTTGAGAGGGAGAACACAAACAGGGGGAAAGTCAGAGGGAGAAGCTGACTCCTGCTGAGCAGGGACATCCTCTCCCCACCCCAATACTGGACACCCTCTCCCCCACCCCAATACTGGACTTTGTCCCATGATGTTGGGATCATGATCTGAGCTGAAGGCAGAAACTTAACTGACTGAGTCACCCAGGCGTCCCTCATTGGATTTATTGTAGATATATTGGTTAAAAATTGATGTATAGATTTAAGACAGTCCCAATCAAAATGCCTGTATTATGTGTGCATATATGTTATATGTAAATGTGGACTGCCTACATTTACATATACCTCTGCTATGATGTCTTGAAAAAGAACAGAGAGGGAGAGCTTATTAACTGTGATTATAGAAATAAAATGCTTGGGATGATAGATTATAAATTCAAAATTGAGTCTTTATTCCTTTGAGATAAAAAAACTATTGAGATAATGATTTCTACTTTTATTTATTTTCAACCAATAATTCTCAATGGGGTTGGTCATCAGAATCATTGGGAAATCTTTTTCAAATTAGAAGAGGCTATGTTTAACTCTGAAAGATTGTTTCCTTAACTGAGGCATTATTATGTATTTTTTCAACATGTATATGGTTATTGAGCACTTTCTGTGGTAGGTAATGAGATAGGTTGGCATGATAAAAAGGGTTTTAGAGTATTATCTGAGGATTGAATTTGCTGTTAAGTGATTCTGACATTTATTTATTTATTTATTCAAAAAATCTTTTAGATGTGATGGAAGATCTCTACAATTACATAAATCCACATAATGGCAGACATTCTCCCATGGTGGCCAAGTCAACACTGGATATTGTTTTGGCCAATAAAGATGTATGTATAATGCTTTTCTGGTGAAAAATTTTTTTTACAGATTCTTTTTTTTTAAGCAACAAGCACATTTAAAAAAATTTAAACACTACAAATGGTATAGGTAAAAAAGTAATTCTGCCTTGCTGAATCCTACTTTTCCTTTCTAGGGCAAGAATGTTTTATCATATTTAAATTTATTTTTCTAGAGTTGTTCTATAATATGTGTGTGTGTTTATATATATGTACATGTATATTTTTCCTTTTAGTGGTAGTGTACTATGCCTACCGTTTTTGCTAATACTTTTTTCACCTATATGTTTACCTTGGAGGTAGTTCTATATCAACATTTATTTTTATTTTTTATATATCAGCATTTATGAATTTACCCTGTTCTTTCTAATGGCTGCATGGCCTTCCATTTTATTTTATTTTATTTTATTTTATTTTATTTTTTATTTTATTTTTTATTTTATTTTATTTTATTTTTTATTTTATTATTTTATTTTATTTATTTTATTTTTCTTTGCCTTCCATTTTTTTTATGGCCTTCCATTTTATATTGTCATTGTACATATGCATAAGAATTGTTCTATTGATGAATATCTGTTTTGCATTTTTTGCTGCAGTGAATATCCTTGTATAGTATGTGCTTTGCTCATAGATGAGTATATCAGTAAGATAATTCCCTTCAGTGAAGTTGCTTAGCCAAAGAGTATGTGCATTCAAAAATTTTGTAAAAAAAAAAAAAAAAAATTAGTAGACATGATCATTACATAGAAACACTGTCAGTATTTTGAAAAATAAAACTAACTCCATTTTCTTCTATCCAAAGTGTTTATTTGTACCAGATTATTTTTGTTTTCCTCTAAACAGCTTTATAGCCAAGAAAAACTCTGTAACAATGACCAGTTCTGCTATAAATCTCATGATAACACTAGTTTGTTTAAAACTTGTTAAAGTTTTTTTTTTTTGAAGAGCCTTAGAATTAATGTAATCCTACCTTCTGTCATTGTTTATCATATTTATTGTTACATGCAGTTTAAAATGGGCTAATTTTGAAATAAAAATATGTATTAATAAATATGTGGTACCAATACCTTTAGATTAACAGGTAGTCTAAAGACATGTTTAAGGATAATATGATCCCTCTTGTGTTTAGTTCTTTCCTTCCTTAATTAGAGATGAACTGTAAGCATAATGAGGAAAGTTTGGAAAATCACATTAATATTTTTACTTATATACAGCTTACATTTATATGTTCTCTTCTAGTCTTTTAATATAAATGTTTTAAACCTAATTTAATTTATGTACTATTTTATTTTCCTTAGTGATAGATATAAATTTCTAGTCTAGTAGTGTTAATCTCTTTTATATCCTGTATCAATTTTAGTTCTGGAGTCAGGGCTATAAGATCAGATTTTGTGAAAATAAATCTAATTATCTTAATTATGGGTTTTTTTGTTTTGTTTTACCTCTGTCAGCGCCTGAACTCTGCCATTATCTATGACCGAGATTTCTCTTACAATTACTTTGGATTTAAGGTAAATAATGGGTTTTAATAAGTGGGAATTCCTCCTTAAATCAGGAAATACAGATTTTTGTTATGTTTTAGTGATATAAAGGCAGTAAGTTTGGGAGTCTGGATGGTCCTCAGGCAGGGATTAGGTTAAGGTGGTGGTGGTTGTTTCAATTAAGGAAAGATAGCTTGATGCATTTGCGATTTTTGAATTTTCCAAATACTACTCCATAACTGAGAAGTTATGTAGATACTTTGTTAGAATTATTCCATATTTTTCTGTTTATGTAACAATTATATATTCAATCCCTACTATGTGCAAAATACTTTTTAAGGTACTTTTGTGTTGATAAACAATATTGTATAGTGTGATTGAGAACATGAATGTTGTCAGACCATCCTGGTTCAAATCTCTGCTCTTATTAGCAAGTTACTCAGTCTCTCTGTGCTTCAGTTTCCTCATCTTTAGAATGGGGATAATAATAATAAAATTACAATAACACATTCTCTTGAGAATTAAATGAGTATGTGTATGTGTGTTTGTGTTGCTTATGTCGGTGCCTAGCCTTAGAATAGCACTTCGTAAGTATTAACCATGAAGACGACAATGATGATAAATACCACAACTTCTGCAGTTAACGTTATACACATTAATACAGAGCTGGCTTTTTCCAGGAATTTTCATGTAGTCTTTTCCAAAAAAACAGCCAACCAATAATGTTCCAGACTGAAGCCAGTAAGAGTAAATAGGCTGTTCTTTTCATTTAAAATTATGTAAAAACTGAGAATATGTAAATAAATTGCCTTGGGGCTCCTGGGTGGCTCAGTCCATTAAGCATTTGCCTTTGTCTCAGGTCATGATCCTTGGGGTTCTGGGATCGAGCACCATGTCTGGCTCCCTGCTCAAGTGAAGCGAGGAGCCTGCTTCTCCTCTGCCCTTCCCCGCCCCCTGCTCGGGTTGACTCTCCCTCTTAGGTGCTCTCTGTCTCTTTTTCTCTCAAATAAGTAAATTTAATCTTTAAAAAAAAATAGATTGCCTTATTATGAAAGATATATCCATTGTGTCTTTAAAAACTATGCTCTGGAAGTGTTTTGGTTGCTTTGCTTTTTCTAGACACTGGAGCGGTCCTATTTGTTGAAGATCAATGGAAAAGGTGAGAAACGAACATGTTTGTTATGTTTTCTATTCTTTATATTGAATATAGAGCTCTGAGTTATTAGCCTTAACATTTCTATTTAAATGCTAACATTTTTAACTTTAGGTTTGGCTTATGAATAATTGTTGGTGCTTATTGGTAGAAAGCTTTTTAAATTATCTTTTGGTATTCCTTTTTGACTCAAGTGCATGTCTCAGCCTAGTTTTTCTAACATCCCATCATTTGAAACTCCTTTTGTTTTTAGTGGCAGAAAGACCACAGCATATGTTGATGAGAGTGTCTGTGGGGATTCACGAAGAAGATATTGATGCTGCTATTGAAACATACAACCTTCTTTCTGAGAAGTGGTTTACCCATGCCTCTCCCACTCTGTTTAATGCTGGTACCAACCGCCCACAGCTTTCTAGGTATGTTTCATCACTAGTCATTTTTAATATTCTGAAATGGTTTTGATTAGGGAGATAGACCTTGACCTGAAGAAATGAGGCAGTTAATCACATAAACATTAATTTAATGAACATTGAATCACTCCTGTTCTTATCAAATGAGATTTGCATCCTGGAAAGATCTGCAGTATCATAAATGAATTGGAGAAACAAATGCTGATAATGAAATTTTCTAAAGTTCACTGTGATGATATTTGCACAACTCTCTGAATATACTAAAAGCTGTTCATTATACGCTTTAAGTGGGGAATTGTGTGTTATGTGAACTATATCTCAATAACATTGTTTTAAAAACAAATGCCAAAAACTAATTACAGGACTCTCTAAATAGTCTGTACTTTTGGATTAGGGAAGTGAAGTAGAGATTGAGAGAGTGGACAGATTCAGGAGGTATTTAGGAGGTAAAATTGACAGAATTTGGTGATGTTTTTGATTTGGGTCAAGGATGGTTCCTAAGTTTATGGGTAGAGTAATAGGATTAATGGTGATACCATTTTCTGAGAAAGGGAACACTGAAACAGAATCTAGTAATATTTTTTAAAAAAATACCCCTTAGCAATATTAGTGTATCCAGGAATTCAAAGATATGCTAATGTCAAATGTTTTGCTGATGCAAAAACTGCATTAATGTAATCCATTGCACTAACATTTTATACTCCATCAAATACTCTTTCATAAAAAAAATTTAACAAAATAGATACAGAAAATAACTTTCTTAATTTTTAGAAATATCCACTAAAAACACCTCTGTTTTCAGCAATGTAGTAGATGCTTGAGATGGCATTGTAAGGTAAGAAAAAAAAAGGCTTGTAAATGAGGGAACAAAACTGTGATTCACAGATGATATGATTTTTACATAGGAAATTAATACTTTGGCCTACATTTTAATAGAATATATATGATCTCAGAGTGGCGAAGGATATCTTAAAATAGTTATAATAGACAAAATAGCATTAAGGAAAAATTGACTACATTATAATTAAAAACTTTTGTGAACCAAAAACAAAGTGGAAAATCAAGTTTCAGACCTAGAGAAGATATTGGCAATGTGTATTAACTGTCAAGGGATTATAAGAAAAAGACACAAAACTAATAAATAGGAACCTGGGCAAAGGATATAAAGAAATATTTCACAGAAGAAACTTGACTGTCAATAAACATGTGAGATGATAAACTGTTAGTAATTAGGAAAGTAATTAGGAAATTTCCTAGTAATTAGGAAATTACTGTTAGTAATTAGGAAAGTAACATCATAATGAGATATTTCATATCTATCAGACTGATAAAAATTAAAAGGCTGATAATACCAAGTGTTGCTAAGCATGCAGAACACAGGGAACTCTCATACATTGCTAGGTGACTATACTTATCCATTCACTTTGGAGAATCTATAGTAAAATGCATATTTTTTGACCCAGGAATTCCCCTCCTCGGTTTTTATTCCACAGAAATCCTTAGACCCAAGCACCAAAAGATGTTCAAGAATTTCCACAGCAACATTGTTTAGAATACCAAACAAATTGGAAATAATCCAAATGTCCATTGACAGGCAAATGGACAGATAATATTGGTATAGTCATACAGTGGAACAGCTTATATCAATGAAAGTAAACTGAGAGTGACATGTATCAGTAGGAAAAAAATCTCTTAACACAATATTGAATTAAAAGCAAATTGCAAAAGGATAAATAAATATACAACCAGAAATGTAAAAATGTCGAACATATATAAATGCTAAAAGAAGGTAGAAATGCATGGAATGGTATGGGATTGTAATTAGACTATATTTGTAGTGTCTTTTCTTGAAATAGATGGTAAGTACAAAGTATATGTCATATTATTCCCTGTATATTTCTCAGTGCCAGCATATTTAATAGAAAAAGTTAATGGATAGAATCCATTTGGGTGGATGTATATTCAAGATAGTGAAAGGATTATTGGTAGAGTGAGGTTCCTGAGGTAGGGAGCAGGATGAGATCCAAATCACAAGTCAGAGGGCTTGTCAAAAAAGATGTAAAGGAACTGTATTACTCAGCCATTAGAAATGACAAATACCCACCATTTGCTTCAACGTGGCTGGAACTGGAGGGTATTATGCTGAGTGAAATAAGTCAATCGGAGAAGGACAAACATCATATGTTCTCATTCATTTGGGGAATATAAATAATAGTGAAAGGGAATATAAGGGAAGGGAGAAGAAATGTGTGGGAAATATCAGAAAGGGAGACAGAACATAAAGACTCCTAACTCTGGGAAACGAACTAGGGGTGGTGGAAGGGGAGGAGGGTGGGGGGTGGGGGTGAATGAGTGACGGGCACTGAGGGAGGCACTTGACGGGATGAGCACTGGGTGTTATTCTGTATGTTGGCAAATTGAACACCAATAAAAAATAAATTTATTATAAAAAAAAAGGAACTGAAGTTCGGAGGGTCTATCAAAGAATTGGTTGACCATTGGATAGATGTTTCTTATTTCATAAATGTTTAATTTTTTTTGCCTTACTAATAGGTTGGAAAGACCTATTAGTGATGTATGCTTAGGAATTTGCATGAGAAAATATGATAAAGCACATCTGCAGTCTCATAAACATGTCAAATTAGTATTTTATACTTTATTGTAAGACTTCCTTCTAGGCTTAGCATGTAGGAAGGGCAGCAAAGTGTTTTTAAATTAATATGATTCGTTGATATGTCTTGTGTCATATCCAGTAAAAGTATTTTTTTTCCCTAAAATACCTAGGAATTTTGTAAACTTCAAATCCTTTATTTGCCCAACTTAATGTTTTTGGGGTGCATAGTCAATTTTGTTTCTCTGCTTTGTTTCATTTCCTTGCTGAATTGTGACTTTTTCTTCCCCTGTAGCTGTTTCCTTCTGAGTATGAAAGATGATAGTATTGAAGGCATTTATGACACTCTAAAGCAGTGTGCATTGATTTCCAAGTCTGCTGGAGGAATTGGTGTTGCTGTGAGTTGCATTCGAGCTACTGGCAGCTACATTGCTGGGGTAAGCTTCTGTTTTATGACTGAAACATTGTAGGCTAGAGGTTGAGAACATGTCTGCTGGGTCTCTAATAAGTGCTAGCTGGCTGTGTGACTTAGAGTCAGTCATTTCACTATTTATTTCTAGCTGCTGGTTTATATTAGATGATCTGAAGGATTTTTTTTTTAGCTCAGATTTTGCAGTTCACATTTATTTTAGCAATAATAGTAGCAGCTATCATTTATTGATTGCTTATTATACGCTAAATCTATTATAAAACTTTTACCTGAGTTACTCATTTAATCCTTGCTACAACTGTAGGAGATGGGTACCATTAGAGACACATAGTAGGAACTTCACTCCTTACAATGACTTTGTGGTTAGAGGCAATATCGGCTTCATTTTATAAGTGAGGAAACTGAGGCAGAGAAAATTAAAATTACTTCAAGAGATCAGTCACTTAATATGTGATAGAGCCACATATTAAGGCTCTAATGCTTTAAGGCTCATGCTTTAAACATTGGCATCTTATGATGTGAATTTAGCCCTTTACTAGTTCACTATTGATTGGGAGTCAAGATAAGGATGTTGGATAAGACCGGGGTTTAAATTCTGTCTCTGCTACTTTCCAGTAGTGCGGCCTAGCAGAAGTTATTTTACATCTCTGAGTTTGTTTCCTCACCTATAATGTGAAAAAAAGATCTAACCCTACAGAATAAAGTTAGAGACTAGAAGGAAACTATTATATTATGTAGTGTTTTAGAGCACTTAGGTATAATAGTAGGGTGAGCTATTGCTCACTTATCTTTCTAGGCTTGCTTTGGAGTTAGGATTATTTTATAAATTGATGAGATACTTTGTAGTTTTAGGAGTCTCTGTATTTTCTTTCTTCTTCTGCCTTTTTTTTTTTTTTTAAAGATTTTATTTATTCATGAGAAACAGAGAGAAAGGCAGAGACAGAGGCAGAGGGAGAAGCAGGCTCCATGCAGGGAGCCCCATGTGGGACTTGATTCCGGGACGCCCTGAGCCAAAGGCAGATGCTCAACTGCTGAGCCACCCAGGCATCTCGAGTATTTTCTTATTTTCATTCTAGAATCCATTTATTGTTGAGAATCTCCATTTATCTTTATTGTCTTTATCTGTTGTATATAATTCTTACTCTGAGTTGCCTTGAATTCTTTTGGGAAAAAGACATTGTAGTAGTGCATTTACTCTACCCAAAGTATATCCTTATATAATGTCCATTAGAAGGTATGGAGTTTAAATTTAGCTACCCTGATTTCAGATTTTTTTGACTTGTAACGTTACATCTCATTGTAAATTAGAGATGCAACAACATTACAGCAACAATTAGAGAAAAACATTTTTGTTTTTTGTTTTTTTTAAGATTTTATTTGTTTGATGGAGAGAGTATAAGCAGGGGGAGTGGCAGGCTGAGTGAGAGGGAGAAGCAGACTGGAGCAGGGAGCCTGATGTGGGGCTTAATCCTAGGACCCCAGGATCATGACTTGAGCTGAAGGCAGACATTTAATGACTGAGCCACCCAGGCACCCCCATTTTGTTTATTTTATATTGAGTATTCTGTTTTCAAAGCAAAGGAGAGATAGAAAGCAAGTAAAACTTAGTATAGACTAGGAGAGAGTTATTGTTCGCTGTTGAGCCATTTCATTCTTTTCCTTGTTTAGTCCCACTTTTTTCCTCCAGATTGCTTTATTCTTGGTCTCTCTTTCAGACTAATGGCAACTCCAATGGCCTTGTACCAATGCTGAGAGTATATAATAACACAGCTCGATATGTGGATCAAGGTGGAAACAAGGTATGTTCTGTTACTTGAAAGTCCTGGAAATCAGAACTAAAAATCTTTAATAATGTATGCTTCAAATAAGATGATTTATTGTGTATATTTCTAACTACTCTTTTTCACTTTTAAAATCAATTTAGTGAAGTGTATTTACTTATTTTAAAAGTGTACACACTTTTAAGCGTAGAGTTTGATGGATTTTGACAAATATAACATACTTGTGTAGTTACTATACCAATAAGGATATAGAACATATCCATTACCCCAGAATGTTTCTTCAAGTACCTTTGATTAATTACCCCATCACTTCCACCTGTACATACTTCATCCCTGGTTCCAGGCAGCCAATTGTCTAGTCAGCTTTTATTTATTTACTTATTTTTATTTTTTTATTTTTTAAGTAGGCTCCATACCCAATGTGGGGCTTGAATGCATGACCTTGAGGATCAAGAGTCACATGCTCCACTGACTGAGCCAGCCAGGCACCCCCCAGTCAGCTTTTTTATATGACCGTTTATTGGCAAAGAATTTCTAAAGTTGTGACTTCTATTAATACCTAACCTTGAAAAAGAGTTGTAATAGTCTTATAGCTTTCTCTTTAAAAAACAAAACCAAAACTCTTCCTATTTCACAGAGGGAGAAGTAAAGTTGAGAAAATAGGTTATTTACCCAGTGTTAACAGCAGAATAATTCGCAATTTGAGCCTGCCTCAAACAGATATGTAGGCACACTAATCACCTGTTAGTTTATATATTTCCATTGATGGGCTTTATTTATTTATTTATTTCCATTGATAGACTTTAAAAATGATCATTGGAGACCTTATTAAGATATCACTTTATCTTTAATAAGAGCACAACTTAACTATTGTCAAGGTTAAAGTGATTTTCTGCAAGTTTTGCATACCTGTTATATAATGAAAAGTGAACTATATGGCAGCTGAAAAGGAAGTTCCATCTATGGTTCACTGTGTTACTTTGAACAAATTATTTCATCTTGTTTTTATCAATTGGCTCTTTTTTACTCCTAGAATTATAAGAACAATATTACTACTTATATTTGTAGTATTTTTATTTGTATTATTTAATTCCTTAATTGTGAAGATCAAAGGAGATATAGAAGTACTTTGGAAAATACAAAGTTTCTTTGATTCTGTTTCTGAAAAGAATGATGAATTTATTTGCCTTTAGCGACCTGGGGCATTTGCTATTTACCTGGAACCTTGGCATTTAGACATTTTTGAGTTTCTTGATTTAAAGAAGAACACGGGAAAGGAAGAACAGCGTGCCAGGGACCTTTTCTTTGCTCTTTGGATTCCAGATCTGTTCATGAAACGAGTGGAGACTAATCAGGTGAGAAATAGGTACCTTTTGGTAAGAACAACTTGATTCATATCAGCTTTCTTTTTTCATCAGCTTTCATCTTAAATCAAACTTAGGAAGAGCTCACCTATGTGTTATGCTACAGAAGGCACTTTAAACAATTTGAGATATGCCATTCCTGCCCTCTTGGATTTTTATTCTCTAAAGCAGATGCTATCCGATCTAAAATACTTAAAAGGTCATGTATAAATAGGCAGAACTAGGTGTTTGAGCCTGAGTCCAAAATGATTAATTCTATAGCAGATTTCCAAGAGAGTCTATGGAAGCCATCTTATCCCTTGCAGTATTCCTAATGGACTATGCAGTTGGTTATTTTTTTTTAAGATTTTATTTATTCATGAGAAACACATTGAGGAGAGAGAGAGGGGCAGAGACACAGGCAGAGGGAGAAGCAGTCTCCATGCAGGGAGCCCAATGCGGGACTTGATCCTGGGTCTCCAGGATCACGCCCCGGGCTGGAGGCAGCGCTAAACCGCTGAGCCACCCGGGCTGCCCTCAGTTGGTTATTTGAAGTCTTATGGGTTCTTCCCTTTGTAGGACTGGTCTTTGATGTGTCCAAATGAGTGTCCTGGATTGGATGAGGTTTGGGGAGAGGAATTTGAAAAGCTATATGAAAGGTATGGTAAAAATATGAAAGTAATAATTTTTAACCATGTGTTTCTTTTATTTGGGGGATCCAAATTTCAAAACATCAGTCATTAGGCAGTTTCTAGGAATCTTCAGAAATATGCAGGAGAGAATGTAATTAGTAATTTTATTTTGGTCAGATTTGCTACCTGAATCTTCACCAAAATTTGGTTTGTATCTTCCTTCTTAAAACTTTGGGACTTACTTTGGTGCTTTAGTTTTTAATTGATACTTATAAAAATGAAAGTAAAGGGTTATTTTGTTTTGTTATACAGTACATTTGATTGAATTAGTTATGCTTTATATTGCCCACAGAAATCAAGAACAGCTAGGACACGTGTCAGTAGTTCATTAAATAATAGCACAGTAGTAGATTTAACTACTTTAGATGTTATTCCTTCCTTAAGAAGAGTATTGTTGATTTAGTGGGATTTGAGTATATTCTAAATGGGTCCAGAGCTGCCTGATTTTCCTCTGTAGCTTTAGCCACAGTAAAATGAATATCCTATTCCTTTTCTTTCCCCTTCTCTCTTAGCAAAACATAGTAAACATTTAAGAATTTTCATAATTTTATATCTTAGTGTCTTCAAGTTGTCTACAACTTTTTTCTTAGGGAATATTTAAAGTAATACTAGCTTTGCCTTTCAGTTATGAGAAACAGGGTCGTGTCCGCAAAGTTGTAAAAGCTCAACAGCTTTGGTATGCCATCATTGAGTCTCAAACAGAGACAGGTACCCCGTACATGCTCTACAAAGATTCCTGTAATCGGAAAAGCAACCAGCAGAACTTGGGAACGATCAAATGCAGCAACCTGTGCACAGAAATAGTAGAGTATACCAGCAAAGATGAGGTAGGTAGACAAACTTCTGCCCAAGTCCTGAGAGAATAATTTTAGGCAGTTATTATTTGTGAATCCCTCACTTGATTTCGCTTGAGAAGGGGGAAGGGAGTTTTCATAGTTTGCTGTAAGTAGAAGGCACTAAAATAAAGATGACAAAGGAAAGAACACGTGTGATCTGTGCCCTTAAATATCTTACAGTCTAAAGCATGTGGAAAAGATTATCACTTTTTTCTTAACACACACATTGTTGTAATAATCTTTTCTTAGTGTTCAGTTAAGACAAACACAAGAGAATGTATCAGGATGTTCATTCAAATTAAAGTATGTAAATAGGTAGAGAGTCCATTCAGTAAATGGTGAGGTAAAATTCTAATCTCAAATCTTTAAAGCAATTCACAGAAGAGGCAAGGCTAGAAATAGGACGTAGATTTGTTTTCTTTGTTTGCTTTTTAAAAAATATTGTATTAATTTATTTGAGATTGAGCATGAGCCAAGGAGCAGAGGGAAGGGGAGAAGCAGACTCCCCACTGAGCAGAGAGCCCAACACAAGGCTCGATCCCAGGACCTTGGGATCATGACCTGAGCCAAAGGCATATGCTTAACCAACTGAGCCACCCAGGCACACCACCTGTTTTTTTTTGTTGTTGTTGTTTAATCTTATGAAAAAACTTTCCATTTGGGAAGAACAGCCTGTCAGATCTGAGACAGGAATAGGTTTTATGCAGAGAATGTCAAGTAAGTTTGTTTTGATGGAGCAAATACATTATGGTTTGGTATATGGAGAGATAGGCTATGGCTGGGGGAGGGGAGATAGTAGGTGAAATGTCACAGAGTAGAAAGCCCTCATAAGTTCCAAAAAGGAAAATAGCTTCAAAAGGCTGGGATGTGAAGGATAGTTCTTGTTTCTGGTAATAATTGAGTGTCTTGCTGTGAAAGGAAGTTGGAGGTTAGCTTATGGAGATTATTATAGTTTTTGGATGACAGGCTGCTTGGATGTTGGATGTAAACTATGGAGATGAGGAAGAAAGAGCAGATACCATCTGCTAGGACCTAAAAAACATGACAAATGAAAAGTGGGGGAAGAAAATGATTAAGTGAATTAAACATACTGCAGTTTAATTTAGCCAGAGGTAGTGAGCACTAGCTATAGGTAAGGCACTGTACCAAGTGCTCTGGGATGAAAATGATTGTGGCTCAGGCCCTGCCCTTTAGAAACTTATAATTCATTATTGGAGAAAATATTCCATTCTCAAGTAACTATTGTACTGGATAGATTATGCTATAGAGACCCTCTTAAAACACAAATCAGACCATATCATTCCTCCACACGGCACTCCTCTTTGACTTTCCGTCCCATGCAGAGTTTGTTCATTCTTTTTTAAAATTGAAATATAATTCTCATACCATAAAATTCATCCTTCTAAGTACACATATCAATGTTTTTTGGTATATCCACAAGGTTGTGTAACCATCATTAATATCTAATTCTAGAACACTTTCCATCAACACAGAAAGAAACCTTGTATCCATTAGCAGTCACTTGCCAGTTGCCTTCCTTCCCCATCTCTGGCAACTCTTAATCTGTTTTCTGCCTCTGGATTTGCTTCTTGTGGACATTCTGTATAAACAGAATCACATAATATGATATGGTGGTCTGTTGTATCAGGCTTATTTCACTTAGCATGTTTTCAAGGCTTATCTGTGTTGTAATATGTATCGGTATTTTATTCATTTCCATCCAGAATTCCTACAGTGCTCTGAGTTCATGCACAACTGGGCATACCCATCTCATCTACTGTTAGTTTCCTCCTTGCTCACTGTGCTCCCGCCCTATAATTTCCAGATATATCAAGTACACTCTGTCCTCAGGATTTATGCTTTTACTTTGTTAAAATGCTCTCCCCCCCGCCAAATAGTCACATGGCTTGCTGTCTAACCTTTTCTTTTTTCTTTTCAAAGATTTTATTTATTTATTCATGACACACACACACACACACACACACACACACACACACACACACAGGCAGAGACACAGGCAGAGGGAGAAGCAGGCTCCATGCCGGAAGCCCGACATGGGATTTGATCTTCGGTCTCCAGGATCAGGCCCTGGGCCGAAGGTGGCACTAAACCGCTGAGCCACCCCCGCTGCCCCTACCTTTTCATTTCATTGTTCGTACGTCTCATTCTCAGTGTGGTCTTTCTTGACAACTCTGTTTAAAAATGGCACTCCTTCTGTCCTTATTCCTAGAACCCTTTTGTCTTTTCCTGCCTTATTTTTCTCCCTTGCATTCATTAGACTTGTGTAGTCTGAGCTGTGCTTTAAACATGCATAACGTGCAGAATTGAGTAGATATGATGAGCATGAGAGAGTCTAGTTGAGAGGAGTTGAGATTTTGGGTTAGGATAGTCATAATCAAAATGGAAAAGAAAGTGTATTCATTTAACATTATTAAGCATTTGTTATATACCAGATGTGATACTAGTACTAAAAAATATAAGGGTAAATAAAATACAATTCTTTCCTGAAAAAGTTTACCACCTAGTGTAGTGTAGTGGAAAATCACCTGAAGAGCTTTTTTAAAATTCACAAACTTGGATCCCCTGTTGTTAGGGGCTTATCAGAATCTCAATTAGAGTAAGGGAGGATTGTATAATTTGGAAGACCTCTTTACAGTGATGGAAATGTATCTGGTGGTTACTGAGCACATGAAATACGACTAGTGCAACTGAGAAACTGAATTTTTAACTTTGTTTAAATAACTATATATGACTAGTGGCTACTGTATTGGACAGCACACATCTACTGACTGAGACAGATACACGTAAGAAATTATAGCACAATGGGAGGTATGTCTGGACTATGGAACACAGATTCTCTGTCTTATCTTTTTCACTGGTCCATGTTACAACTCACATGTGAATAGGTACTGGGATTTAGAAATGAATTATGAAGAGGGAGAAGATAAAGATAAAAATTTTATAGTGTTAGAGGCTTACATGATGTCATTGACACAGGGGGAAGAAATAAAAATTGTGTGATTCTTGACTCATTTTCATTGCATTCCAGGTTGCAGTCTGTAACTTGGCTTCCCTGGCCCTGAATATGTACGTTACATCAGAACACACATATGATTTTAAGAAGCTGGCTGAAGTCACCAAAGTCATTGTCCGAAACTTGAATAAAATTATTGATATTAACTATTACCCTGTCCCAGAGGTATGAATAGAGGTCTTTGCTTCTTGGTAATTCTTGAAATTAAGTTGGAGGGATTTTATAATGGTCTGCCAGTCATCATTTAAATGGCTATCATTGGAATGATGTGAGAAAACAGATAAAAAGAGAGCATGTTATTACTTGGTACAGATTGTTGCTTTTCCTATTCAGTAATGTCTCCTTCTTTAAATCTCCTGGCACAAAGGCATGCTTATCAAATAAACGCCATCGCCCCATTGGAATTGGGGTACAAGGTCTGGCAGATGCTTTTATTCTGATGAGGTATCCTTTTGAGAGTCCAGAAGCCCAGCTACTGAATAAGCAGATCTTTGAAACCATTTATTATGGAGCCTTGGAGGCCAGCTGTGACCTGGCCAAGGAGCACGGGCCATATGAAACCTATGAAGGTTCTCCAGTCAGCAGAGGAGTAAGTATATGGATGAAATTTCTTTTTGCCTGTGAGTTCCTATAGTTGGCTGAATGGTAGCCTTCAAAAATATATATTCACATCCTAGTCTCTGGAACCTATGAATGTTACTTTTTTGGATTTAAAAAGGGTCTTTCCAGATGTAATTAAGGATTTTGAAATGAGATTATCCTGGATTACCCCGGTGGGCCATAAATCCAGTGACAGTAGTCCTTGTAAGAGACAGAAGAGGAGGAGGCAACATGACCATGGAGGCAGAGGTGGGAGTGATGCATCTAGAATCCAAGAATGCCAGTAGCTACTAGAACTGAAAGAGCCAAAGAACAGAATCTCCTCTAGAGCCTGTGGAGGGAGTGTGGCCCTGCCAACATGTTCATTTTGGGCTTCTGGCTTCCAGAACTATGAGAGAATAAATTTTAGTTATTTTAAGCCGCCAAATTTATGGTGATTTGTTATACCAGCCATAAGAAACTAATATGGTACTTTTGCTCTCTAGAGTAAAAAGGATACTCTATTTTAATGTTTTTTTTTAAGATTTTATTTTATTGTATTATTTATTTTTAGATTTATTTATTTATTTGAGAGAGAAAGAGAGAACAAACTGAGGGAAGAGCCAGAGAGAGAGGGAGAAGCAAACTCCCTTCTGAGCAGAGAGCCCCATATGGGGCTCAATTCCAGGACCCCAGGATCATGACCTGAGCCAAAGGCAGATGTTTAACTGACTGAGCCACCCAGTTGCCCCAAGATTATATTTTTAAGTAATCTCTACACCTAACATGGAGCTTGAACTTACAACTCTGAGATCAAGAGTTGCATGCTCCACCCACTGAGCCAGCCAGACACTCCTTTATTTTAATGTTTTATTTAGAACTAGTCATTGGTAAAAGTGACTTAAGAAGAATACTAACTATATTAGTTTTCTTTTGCTAAATTTAATTAGATTAAAACAACATACATTATCTCTATTCCCTTGAGTCAAGGATGCAAGCTTGCCTTAGTTGGGTTGTTTTCTTAGGGTCTCACAAGGTTATACTAAAGCTGTTGATAGGACTGTGGTCCCCTCTTGAGATCAGAGTCCTTTTTGAAGCTCATCTGGTTGTTGACAGAATTCATTTGTACTTGTAGAACCCATGACATTGTGCTTCTTCAAAGCTAATAGGAGGGAGAATCTCTCATTTCAGGAAGGCCCCAGCCCAATTGCTCTTCTGAGGGTTTTCATCTGATAATGTCAGGTCTACCCAGGATAATCTTTCTTTTCTTTAATCAAAATTAATTGATAAGTAACGTTAATTACACTTGCATAAACTTTTCACCTTTGCCATAATTATGTGAGTGACATCCACCACATTCCCAGTTCTTGTCCACACTCAGGAGGACATTGTACATGTCCTGGCACCAGGGAGTCAAAACTTGGAAACTGTCTTAGAATCTGCTTCCCACACTGCCTTCATTATTGGTAGTATGAGTCTCTTCAGTGTAAAATAAAATATTATGTTATTTTTAGTCCTGGTGTTCCTGCTGATATTTAGGAAATCTGATAACTAGTAGTTTGAAAACAGGTATTTAATAACTATTTAATCAATCAAGGCAACTAAGAAAGATGGAATTTTTACTGTACAAAAAGAGAATGCATCTCAACAACATACTTACATGAATGTTGGGATTTCCTGATTTGAAGATATAATATGGATCTTCTGAGGGCTCACAGCAGGGATTCGGGGAAAAGCTAAGTCTTTACCAGTTTTCTTAGCCTGCTTTTGATCAGTATGACTGCATGAAAGTTTGTCCAGGGAAATCTTTGGACCTTATATTCCTCACACAATTCTGCTAGAAGACATTTGTTGGGTTGTGGGGCATGGCAGTTAGTCATTTGGTTTTTGTCATGGTTTCAAATTGTTTAGAGTGATTTATCATAAATTTGCATTGTTTATTCTCTAGATCCTTCAGTATGATATGTGGAATGTTACTCCCACAGAACTGTGGGACTGGAAACTTCTCAAGGAAAAGATTGCAAAGTAAGCAAAGAGATGTAAGGTAGCTTTGAAGTAAGGAGAGTTGGTTCTCATTCTGGCTTTCAGAAATTGGGCATGTTATTTAAACTTCTGAAACTCATTTTTTCTCTTTCAAATGGGGCTAAAATGATCTATCTACAGAACTATTTTTTTTAATAAATTTATTTTTTATTGGTGTTCAATTTGCCAACATATAGAATAACACCCAGTGCTCATCCCGTCAAGTGCCCCCCTCAGTGCCCGTCACCCAGTCACCCCCACTCCCCACCCACCTCCCCTTCCATCACCCCTAGTTCGTTTCCCAGAGTTAGGAGTCTCTCATGGTCTGTCTCCCTTTCTGATATTTCCCACTCATTTTTTCTCCTTTCCCCTTTATTCCCTTTCACAATTTTTTATATTCCCCAAATGAATGAGACCATATAATGTTTGTCCTTCTCTGATTGACTTATTTCACTCAGCATAATACCCTCCAATTCCATCCATGTCGAAGCAAATGGTGGGTATTTGTTGTTTCTAATGACTGAGTAATATTCCATTGTATACATAGACCACATCTTACAGGACTATTTCTGTATAAATACTTTGTAAGATAAATGTATGAACAGTAACCTACAAATTGCTTGGTACAAAAAATGAAAACATTTTTTAAAAAATATTTTATTTAAATTCAATTTGCCAACATACAGTGTAACACCAGTGCTCATCATCAAGTGCCCTCCTAGTTACCTCATCCGCCTACCCTCATAAATGGTAGGTACTGTTGTTAGCTGGTCATGTTTTAGGGGTTTAACTACCTGGATGAAGCAATTCTTTTTCTCATTAAACTTTCATATTTCCAAGTGTGCTTGCTTTTTATATGTTTTTCACTTTTATTTGTTGCTTAACTCTACTGGGCTCCTAAATGACTTTTGCTGAATTGATTGTCCTAGGAGTAAGTTAGGGATTTTGGAAGAGCTTTTGGAGGGTAATGTATTAAATTGTGTGGTAGAAAAATGTAAATCTTGAGGTTTTTAAGGCTTTTCAAATTAATTAATTAAACATAAAAGATTTAAGGGTGGGAAAATGTTTTGCTTAGTGAATAATAAAACAAATTTTTACTTTCTTCATGAGCCTATCCTCTCTGGGGTAATGCATATGCAAAGTGATGTGTATAGGAGGAAGCAGTTGCTTTTTGCCTTCAATTTGTTTATTTGCCTTAAAATTGTTTTATTACTAGGAAAAAAATGTTTTAAACTAGGAAAATGTATGTGTGAAAGGGAGAAAAATGAAAATTAGCCCAGTACGACCTCCTCCTAAAAACCTGTTTATATCTTTGTCTTTCATTTTTCAGAATTTCTTCTGAATGTGTGTATATTTACATACAAATTCAACTTTTACCAAAAGACCTGTATTTTATTTTTCCTCCGAATACTGTATAGATATTTTTCTATACATAACTTTTTAGCATTTCACAATTAATACATGAATAACAAAGTTCAAATATGGAAATAAAACAGAAGGTGAAAGTTCTTTTTAATCCTCTTGTGCCAACTACTTTTTCTACAAAACATAAGCCAACTTATTCCTTTTCCCAGAAATAAACATTTTCTAGACCTTTTCAGTACATTTAGAGATGCACAGTTCTGTTTTAAAAATGTGATCAAACTTGATATATTCTAAGACTTTTAGTGATTTATTTTGGCCATCTTTTCTTCCTAGTACATGCAGATCTACCTCATGCTTTTAATGGTTACAGAGAATTCCATAGTTTGGTATGTCCTGTATAGATGACTTTTCAAAACGTTTTCCTTTCTTTGGACAGGAAATCACTGTCCATTTTACTGAGGAAGAAAGACATGAAGTCAGTTGATCGTTTGCTTGATGCCTCAAAACTAGAAAGTGAGAAAGTGAGATTAAGATCTCAGTTGTATAGATTCCATTAGGATATGAAGCTTTAAGCTAAGTACTGTATAAATCCAGAGGTATAGAATATAAGAAAGATAAACTCTATGTTTGAGAAACTTAAGACTAAGTAAGGTAAGACATGTAGTATAGGTAAAGTATATATATATATAAAGGTACAGGTCATAGAAAATGTTTGCAGGAGAAATATTTATAACTAGTACTTATTTTTAATATTGTCTATCTGGTCAGGAAGATGTTCCTAGAGTGGTCATCTCTTAGGCTGAGCTTTGAAGGATGAGCTAAGGGCAGTTTGAAGATTTCTCAGTGTTCAGATAGTATATTCTTCCCTAAGCACGTTCTTTGTCAGTGAGTAGAGTCAAAAGATGTTAACCTTCCTCTCTAGGAACTTATGATTGAAGAAATAATAGAAGTCAGGAATATACTTTGAGCATAATTTTTCCCTTTGGAGAATTTTGGTGACATGTCCAATTCTGACCACTTTCACATCATTATGTTTCCTGAAAGGGCTTAGCACAGTGATCAGATGAGCACTTAGAAAACAATGAGGATTGAATGAATGTACCCTGATTTAGGACTCTTCAACAGCCATTTGGTTATTTCCTTGGGGAAGCTAGTGTATCAAGTGCTAATAAGTCATAGTGTGATAAGAATCGCCAGCAGTAAAATTGTGCTAATTTTGTTTAGGAGTTTAGGAGAGGGGTGAGCTATATCATCCATACTGTGAAGTTGCGTCCCTATAGCGGTTAAATTCAAATCATGTGAGTCTAATGCACATATTATGTCACTCACAGCATCTGCATTTACCACAGTGACTTAAGTAGCTACCTTCCTGGCAGATTATAGCTTTAGTATCAACACCTAATAATCTCCTTTTCTTTAGGTATGGTGTAAGAAACAGTTTACTTATTGCCCCAATGCCTACTGCTTCAACTGCTCAGATTCTGGGAAATAATGAGTCCATTGAACCTTATACCAGCAACATCTATACTCGAAGAGTCTTATCAGGAGAATTTCAGGTGAGAAGATTATGACTGGACCTACAGGAGATCTTGCAAAAGCGTGGTGTTAGGAGTAAATGCCAACTCATGTTTGGTATGTCTCTTTTGCTTAGTATGGGTGCAAAGCTTTGATAAAGTGAGTCATCTTCATCTCCAATATTATTCTGTGTTATTTGATAATAGACATTCAATAAATATCTGTGAAAAGAATAAATGATTGAAGGTTGGGTAGAAAAGTAACTTCTTGATATTAGAGTTCACATGATATTTAACCATTATGTAATCATAATTATATGCACTGTAACTTCAGATGTTTAAGTTGATAATAACTCAAGATGTGTATAGAAGCAAAAAGTATATGGAACCACGACAATTGTTTTCAGCCTTGTTTACAAATTAGAATTTCTGGTGGACAGGACCAGTGTTTTTTAATGTTCCCAGATAATTCTAATGTGCAACTAGGGTTAAGAACTACTAATTTAAAAGATTTTTATTTGTGAATTTCCAGATCTGAAATAAATTTCTTTAAGTTTGGAGTGGATATGTTAACTAATTTTTCTTAAGTATTTATTGTATCCTTACCTGGGAGGGGGGGAATTAATCCCCATAGATTTACCTATTTTAGGCAATGCTAGTTCTTTTTACTTTTGCAAATATTCTGTTTCTTGAATTACAGATCAAGATTTTAAAGGAATATAACTTTTGATTGGTAGGATGGGCCTCTCAGTCTTACAAGATAGAGAATTTACCGACTAATCTAATGTTAAATACTTCTTCAGTGATCTTATTTACTTTAAGCTCCAAGCCTGTGATCCTATTTAGGCCCTGTCATTCTTATTTATTTCTTGACATCTTGTTTTTTTATTCAGATTGTGAATCCTCACTTACTAAAGGATCTTACTGAGCGGGGCTTGTGGAATGAAGAGATGAAAAATCAGATTATCGCATGCAATGGTTCTATCCAGGTACAGAATGAAAATCATGTGTGTTCTTTAGAAGCTACATTGGTACCTTCTCACTTATCCCATGCGGTAGAGAGAAAGGTTATTCACTGTGGTCATTTAGGCTATGTTCACCTTTGTATTGTTGTGCTAGGATTATATACATCTTCACATAGCTAGGCTTTTACTGTCTTGTTTGTGCAATAATATAAAGCGTAGTTTCCAACTTCTCTGTACTTTAGAATCAGTAGGAGCTTTAAAAATTTTGAAGCTTAGGTTGTACTCCCAAACAATTAAATTAGAATGTCTGGAAATGGGAGCCAGGCATTACTATTTTTTAAAGATGCCCTAGGTCATTCCAAAATGCATCAAAGTTTGGGGGACCACTGATATAAAGTGTGAAATTAGAAAGTTAAACTTAATTAAAAAGTAAAAGTGGAGACTGAAGACTCAAAGTCTGAAAAACAGAGCCACAGATATTGTTTAACAATAGAATATTTGCAGCAGAGAATCAAGAAGTATTTATTTGTAGATGGAGCCCTCTGTCTAAACATTTGTTTCCTTGGCAAAACAGAGAAGGATTTCTCTAACATTTCTATATTTGCTGACAGAAATTGTAGCATTAGCTAGTTTGTATGTTTTGATGGCATATTAACCCTAGACCTAAGAAAACATTATTTCTATTGACTCCAAAACAGGTTTGTTTCATTGCTTCCATTGATTTTCTACTTGTGAGTTACAGCCCTGATTACTTGTGTTTTCTGTAAAACTCAAGGATCATTTGTTGCTGCTTAGCTCCATCTTTTATTAAGTACCTCTAAAACAATGAATGTTTTGACTATAATCCAAATAGAAATGGATCTTAAACCATTACTGCCAGCCAGATATTTTGTTGGTTAAATGAGGTTTTGTTGGTCATTCCAAGGCAGAGAGGTGAGCAGTCTTGGGAAACTTGATAAGGATCATATTATATGATACTGAATGGTATGGTCAGATCTGGCAGGAAGAACTAAGGCCAGACCCTTGTGTCATTAATTATGTTAATTATACTGATTTCTTCAGCCAGGCTGCGATAAACATTTGGTTTTCCTTCTTCAGAGCATTCCAGAAATCCCTGATGACCTGAAGCAACTTTATAAGACTGTGTGGGAAATTTCCCAGAAAATCGTTCTTAAGATGGCAGCTGAAAGAGGCGCTTTCATTGATCAAAGCCAATCTTTGAACATCCACATTGCTGAGCCTAACTATGGCAAACTCACCAGTATGCACTTCTATGGCTGGAAGCAGGTTGGTAGAGGAAATCAACGGGGACTTGTTGCCTGCTTGGGATATTTTGGAATTGGAGCAGTTTTATATTCTAGCTACTTAATATTGCCACCTAGCAGTTCTTCCACTTGAATACATACTGTGTACTAAGACTGAGGATACCAAATAGAAGATATGATGATCTTTATACTTGAAATAGTCATCATCTGTTCTTTACAGAGACGCAGTCTAGCTCCCTAAATCATTAAAAAGCAGACATGTTGTCGTAGGCAAACTTGGAAGTCATACACATAAAACAAAAACAAAACCTAGAGAACAAAAATATTTGACATTTCCAAAGAGGTAAGCTTTTTTAGGGATAAAAGAAATGTAATATACTGTCTCTTTTTTTTTCTTTTTTAAGGAAGAGTGGACTTTTAAAAAAGTTTAAATTCAATTAATTAACATATAGTGTACTATTAATTTCAGAGATAAAATCAGTGATTCATCACTCTTATATAATACCCAGCACTCATTATATCATATGCCCTCCATCATCTAGTAACCCTATCCTCTCACGTACCTCCTTTCTGGCAAACCTCAGTTTGTTTCCTGTGATGAAGAGTCTCTTATGGTTTGTTTCCCTTTCTGATTTCATCTTGTTATTTTTTTCCCTCCTTTCTTCTGTGATCCTCCGTGCTGTTTCTTAATTCCATGTATATGAGTCAGATCATATGATAATTGTCATTCTCTGATTAATTTATTTCACTTAGCATAATGCACTCTAGTTCCATCCATGTTGTTGCAAATGGCAGGATTTCATATTTTTTTGATGGCTGAGTAGTATTCCAGTGTGTGTGTGTGTGTGTGTGTGTGTGTGTGTGTGTGTGTGTGTATCCATTCATCTGTTGATGGACATATGGGCTTTTTCCATAATTTGGCTATTGTGGACATTGCTGCTATAAACATTGCTGTGCAGGTGCCCCTTCAGATCACTCCATTTGTATCTTTAGGGTAAATACCTAGTAGTGCAATTGCTGGGTTGTAGGGTAGCTCTTTTCAACTTTTTGAGGAACTTCCATACTATTTCCAGAGTGACTGCACAAGCTGGCATTCCCACCAAAAGTATAAGAAGGCTCCTCTTTCTCCTCGTCCTTGCTAAAATCTGTTGTTTCCTGATTTGTTAATTTTAGCCATTTTGACCAGTGTGAAGTGGTATATAATATAGCCTTTTATCTGAGAAGACATTTACAAATATCTTCTTTCATTCTATTAGTTGTCTTTTGGTTTTGTTTTTTTGTTTTTTTTTTTGTCTTTTGGTTTTGTTGACTGTTTTCTTTGCTGTGCAAAAGCTTTTTATCTTGATGAAGTCTCAGTAGTTCATTTTTGCCTTTGTTTTCCTTGCCTTTGGAATACTGTTTGACTCTTCCTTTAAGCATTTTTGAGAAGGCTTCCTAGAGGAGTTGGAATTTCAAGTTTAGAAAACATTCTGACGTGGTTTATGGAAATGTATTTTAAACATTGGTCTTGAATGTCTAGTGTTCTTACAATTTCTTTTTTTTTTTTTTTTCTTTTTCTTTTTTGTTCTTACAATTTCTGATAGTTGTTTTTGCTTCCTTTGTAGGGTTTAAAGACTGGGATGTATTACTTAAGGACACGACCAGCAGCAAATCCAATCCAGTTCACTCTAAATAAGGAGAAGCTGAAAGATAAGGAGAAGGCAACAAAAGAAGAAGAAGAGAAGGAAAGGAACACAGCAGCCATGGTGTGCTCTTTGGAGAATAGAGAGGAGTGTCTGATGTGTGGGTCCTGAGGAAAGGCTTAGAAGAGACCAGCACTTCTTCACAGACAAACTACTTCTTGAGCATAGATAGGCATTGTAGGTTTGTTTGAAGTGCTAAGGCTTTGCTGGATCTCATTGCAGCAAAAGGATCAGTCAATTTAAAGTACTGTTTCTATATAGTGTGAAAGTATTGATTTTAAAAATTGGTATTTTGGGAATCAAAGTAGAAGTCTTAGGAGTGCAAAACAAGTCACCTTGCAAATAAGGAATGATTGAGTAGGGTTTCATTGCCCACCTGGCACCCCTTTTCTGGTGACCTCAGTTTTCATAAGGAGACATGGTTTTGCTGCTTTGACTGGTGAGTCCATAGACGCAAAACGGAGTCCTAACCTGTGAGAAGTGCTGATAGGACCTTTCTCTGGATAAAGTCCTATAGGTCATTCTGAAATAAACATTTCTAAGTAATTGTGTGAGACCAAATTTGTCATTTATTTTCATACAAAGGTCAAATTTGGAAAAAAAAAATTTCTGTTCTTTGAGAGTTCAGGGAAGAAATTAAAAAAAAAATTACTTAGATTCTCTGTTGAATTCTGATCTTAACATATGCCTATTTCCTCTTTTTATTGTGGTAAAATATACTTAACATAAATGTTACTGTTTTACCCACTTTAAAAAGCATACAATTTAGTGCCACCGAGTACATATATAATATACAACTATACCACTACTACTTATTTCCAGAAATTTTTTATCATCCCAGACAGAAACTAAAGCAGTAATTCCTCATCTTCTTCTCTTAATCCCTGGTAACCTCTGTTTTACTTTCTGTCTTTGAAGTTACTTATTCTAGGTATCTCATATAAATGGGATACTATAATATGTGACCTTTTGTGTCTGGCTTTCTTCACATAGCATGTTTTCATGGTTCATGTAGCATATAGCAGAATTTAATTCCTCTTAAAGGCTGAGTAATATTCCACTGTATGTATGTATCACATTTGTACCCATTCGTTTGTTAATGGACATTGGGGTTATTTCCACCTTTTGGCGATTGTGAATAATGCTGCTATGAACATTGATGCATAAGTACCTATTTGGATTACTGTTTTCAATTTTGAGGGGCTTGTACCTAGAAGTGGAATTGTGGGACTATATAATTCTATGTTTAACTTTTTGAGGAACTGCCAGACTTTTCTATTGGAGCTGCACCATTTTGCATTCCTACCAGTTGTGCATGGGAGTTCCAGTTACTCCACATCTTTGCCAACACTTGCTAGTTTTTTGTATTTTTTTATAATAGCCAACTAATGGCTTTTGACAGTTTGATTTTTATGTATCTTGGTGTGGATCCCTGAGTTTATCCACCTTGATCGTTGGACTACTTGGATCAGTAGCTTCACACCTTTCATTAAATTTGGGACGTTTTTAGCCATTATTTCTTCAGATAATCTTTTTACCCCTTTCTCTTTCTTTTCGTTCTGGAACTTCCGTAATGTACCTTTTGTTCCACTGCTTGTTTCCCACAGTCTCTTAGAGTTCATTCACTTTTCTTTTTCTTTTTTCTTTTTTTTAATTTTAAAAATTTATTTATTTATGATAGTCACACAGAGAGAGAGAGAGAGAGAGGCAGAGACACAGGCAGAGGGAGAAGCAGGCTCCATGCACCGGGAGCCCGACGTGGGATTCGATCCCGGGTCTCTAGGATCGCACCCTGGGCCAAAGGCAGGTGCCAAACCACTGCACCACCCAGGGATCCCTTCATTCACTTTTCTTGATTCTTTTTCTGTTCCTTAGATTCAGTAATTCCAAGTGTCCTATAATCATGGTCATTGATTCTTCTTCATGCTCACATCTTTTGAGCCCCTTTAGTGAATTTTTTATCTCGTCATTTTCAGCTCTAAAATTCCTGTTTGTTTCCCTTGAACAGTTCCTATCAGAATATCTATAGATATTCTGATTTTAATACATTGTTTTTCTGATTCCCCTTTTTTTTATTTTGGAAGTTTATTCTTTTATTTTTTTTATTTTTTTTTATTGGAGTTTTATTGGCTCCTCTTAAAACCAAAAGATAGGCACAATGCCTAGTGGGCCTCTTTGGATTTTGGAGGCAGCATGGCAACATGTTCCTCATTTGGGTGTGCTACTCTGGCCTAACCAAATGACCCTTAAAGCTATTAGTTTTGAGTGGGACCAGAAACTGAGAAGACTGGAACAGGCCTAGGCTGCCATGCAAGCTGCTCTGCCACTTGGGCTATACGATCTAGCATGTCTAGGGGGCTGAAGTGGCAGTTGCGATGGGGGATGCTATTTGGAGGCTCTGCAGCCTCTTAGGATTTTTTTTTTTTTTTTAAAGATTTTATTTATTGATTCATGAGAGACACAGAGACAGGCAGAGACACAGGCAGAGGGAGAAGCAGGCTCCCTGTGGTGAGCGTGATGTGCGACTCTATCCCAGGACTCCGGGATCATGACTTGAGCTAAAGGCAGATGCTCAACCATGGAGCCACCTAGGTGCCCCGGGCTCTTAGGATTTTGAGCAAAGCCCTGCCATCCTCTGTTGATAACTACACACTTTTTTGAGAAATATCTTTTGGCTTGCTGCTCAGCCTTCATAGAGACTGAATGCTTAACCATGGGCCACTAAGCAACCTGAGCTGCCCATCATGAACTGGGTGCTATTTGACTCACCAAGCCATAAAGTTAGGCATGCACAGCAGTATTCCATCATCAAATGATACACACACTGAAGTGGTATATACAAGAAGCCCTGGAAGTACAAGTAAGTTATTGAAGTGGCCCCAAATGCCCATGGTCCTCACTCCCACTAAACCTCTCCCAGCCTGCACCTGTGGCTTCATGGGGAGCTTCCTATGATCAGTAAATGGCTTCACGGGGACCTTCCTATGATCAGTAAACGGAAGAAGAGAAAACTAGGGCTGCTGGTTTACACATGGTTCTGCTTAGTATGCAGGCCTCATAGCCCTTTTTTGGGAAGTTCCAGAAGGATATTCTATTCTATTGACAGAGTTGTGGAAGTCTTTTAAATAGGAAGTAACTTTTAGATAGCTCACACTGGCTACCATAAGAAGAGTGGCCTAACCTATGGGTTTGGTACCGTATTGATCTAGTTTGGTCTTTGGATCAGACTGGGTCCCAGAAGACCTGGTCTGAGTGTCAGATTGGCCCTAGCCAGGATCTGACCTGTTTCTGTAGGCTAGTTGGATACTTGGGGTTGGCCTGACCTGTATGCCTGTGTCAGATTGGGGATATCAGGGCTGGGGCCTCACCCGTGTTTGGGACTAATTTGGTTCTGGAAGCCAACCCATGTGCTTAGGTTAGACTATAAACTGCAAGGCTGACCTGTATATTTGGTTAGACTGGGCTTGGGCTGTATTTGGGAGAGACCGGGCCCCAGGGAAGGGCCTGGCTTGTTTGTTCCAGACTGAATGTTCAGAGTGGTTCATGGTCTGTATGATTTGCTTTGACTTCCAGTGGCGTTCTGTACATCCAGATATTAATGGGGCTTTCTTAGGGGGAAGGGGACAAAGAAACTAAGCAGAAAGATAAATAGGTAATGAGGCGCCTGGGTGGCTCAGTTGGTTAAGCTTCTGACTCTTGATTTCAGCTCAGGTCATGATCTCAGGGTCATATAATTGAGCCTCACATTGGGCTCAGTGTATAATCTGCTTGCGATTCTCTCCCTCTCCCTCTACCCATCCCCCTGTGCTTTCTCTTCCCCACTTCTTTAAAATAAAAATGTAAAAAAGTCTTTCAAAAGTTAAGAAAGATAGGGGCACCTGGGTTGCTCAGTTGGTTAAGCATCTGCCTTCAGCTCCGGTCATGATTTCAGGGCCCTCAGATCAAGCCCCATGTTGGACTCCCTGCTCAGCTGGGAGATCTGCTTCTCTCTCTCCCTCTGCCCTTGCTTGTGCTCATGCTCTCTTTCTCTCTCTCTCTCAAATAAATAAAATCTTAAAAAAATTTATTATTGGAATGGAAATTAAACTAGCACTCTAAAAATTTAAAAAGCAATAATTGGCCAACAATACACCTGCTGTTGAGCCCATAATCTCATCATTTCAGCCTGTCCCTCAGTAATGCCTGCTTCTTATTCTCAGAGGTCATAGCTCCAACTTCTCAAGTTGATAAAGTCCTCTCACCCTGGCAATTTCCCCTCATATTTTGCATTCTCTCTGGCTTCTCCCCAACTTCCTGGGCTGATATCTTGCTAAAGAGCATCTTTTCCACATGTTGCCGGATCTCCCTGGTCCTCACCCCATAAATGACAGGATTCAAGGTGCCTGGGAGCAGCAAGTAGATGGCACTGAGCAGGTTCTGGACATCCTGAGACACAGTCTTGGCTACCCGGAAAACAATGGAAGTGGAGAGACCAGAGAAGTAGATAGTGAGGATGACTAGTAAGTGGGAGCCACATGTGTGCAAGGCCTTAGTTCGGGCTCCCCCAGAAGAGATCCGAAAGGCAGCATAAATGATGCGGGTGTAGGAGGTCCCTAGCAGGGTGAGATCAAAGGTCACAGTGACCAACCGCATGGCCAGTCCCAACCTATTGTTGAAAGTCAAATCTCCACAAGCTATGCTCAGCAGTGCAATGTACTCACAGGTGAAGTGTGGAATCACCATTGTCCGGCAGAATCGAGCTTGTGATGTTAGCACCACCAAAGGCACTGCCACTCCCAGGCTCCGTGTCAGGGCAAGAATGGCCAGCACACCAAGCAGGTGAGAGGTCATTAGGTCAGTGTAGCGGAGTGGGTGACAGATGGCGACATAGCGGTCTAGGGCCATGGCCAGCAGGAGATTGTAGTCCAGAAGAAGAGTGAAGTAGATAAAGAACATCTGGGCTAGGCAGCTGTGCAGCGATATGGGGTTAGCATAATGCACAAAGCCCTCCAGCATTTTGGGCATTACGGCAGTGGCAGCACAAATGTTGACAGCCAGGAGCAGGGCGATGAGCATGTACATGGGCTGATGCAGGCTCCGCTGGGCCACCACTGTGTGGATGACCAGGGCATTGGCTGAGATGATGGTCACATATAGGAAGGTAAGAGGCAGGACCAGGAGAGGTCGCCACTCTCGGAATCCAGGGAAGCCCACCAGGAAGAAGTTGGTGTAGGAGATGTTGAAGGTGCTGGTATTTCCATCTTCACCCATTAACTTTGGCCCTGAGTTGGCCCCAGGAGTGGGAATCAGAGGCTGTTAGAACAAAATGTCAATGGAAGTAAGCCTATTTCTTTCTTTTCTTTTCTTTTTTTTTTAAGAGAGAGAGTGCATGTGGTGGTGGGGAGGGGCAGATGGAGAGGTAGAGAGAATCTTAAGTAGGCTCCATGTTGGAGCTTGATCTCATGACCTTGAGATCATGACCTGATCTGAAATCAAGAGTCAGATGCTTAACCAACTGAGCCACCCAGGCACCTCTGCTGATGATCCTTTTAACTTGGACAGGGTCAGCCTGTCTCTGTCACGTGAATGGTAATTTGCTCTCCTGTTTTGCATTTTAGGATTACTCAGGTAAGTTCCTCAAGGAGCTTCTTGACACTACAGCAGTCAAAAAAGGAAATGTAGAATAATAGCCTCCTCCAGGAGGCAGAAGGTATGAAAAAACTAAGTCATGAGCAGATCAGTTAACTGCCTGATGAATTCTTGAGAGAGATTGAAGAGATGTTTTGAGAGTCATCTCAATCAGACTTCAGAACCAGTTTGAAGTGGGGAGAGACAGAGGAATCAACAGTAGTTTCAAGGGTTTTTGTTGTTAGCTATGATGACTGCATTGGTGCTCCTAAAACCTGAGAAAGGAGGAGCAGGGTTGGGGTGCTAGGAGGTACAATTAATTAATTGCATTTGGATGTGTTGGGGACTCGTGGATGAAGAGATGCCCAGTCGATAACCAGAAATAAGATGGAGAGGTCAGATCAAGGATTAAGGCTGGAAATGAATCTGTGAGGATTAGAATTAGAGGGCATTAAACAGAATCCTAAGGAGGAGATGGCGGTGAAGCAGACTGAGAAAAAAAGGGGAGAGAAGTAATGTGAGAGCCAGGAGCAAAAAGAGTTCTGGAAGCCAGAAAAGAGGCTTGGTTGCTCTTGGAGGCTTCAAGGTAAAGGATTTACAGGCTGAGTAGAGGCCAAAGACCAACCCAACCAAGTCCCCCTACAACACTTAACATTGTGAGTAGCAGAGGAGAGGGATGGGTAGGAGGCTTTGATGAAGATGCTGCAGCCGTGTGCTCTCTGCTCAAAGAGGTGCACCTCCTCCACTGGAAAAGTCAAAATCATACACAGAGCACCGCCCTGTCCTCACAAACTGGCGATTGTGTTCCTCTGTCTTTCTTCAGTTCCCAGTCCAAGATGTCTCTCTCTCTCTCTCTCTCTCTCTTTTTTTTTTTTTTTTTTGGTCCTCAGGACATCTACTTCTCCCCCTTGCCCCTCAGTATATGAAAAAGTTCGTCTCTCTCTAGAGAAAATAAGTTCTACCTTAATTTCATATAACCCTTGAGCTTTCCATATTTCTCTGCACCTTTATTTTTTTTATAAAGTTTTATATATTTATTTGAGACAGACAGAGCATGAGTGGGAGGACAAAGAGAGAGGGAGGAGCAGACTCCCTACTGAGCAGGGAGCCCCATGAGTGGATTGATCCCAGAACCCTGGGATCACCTGAGTGATGTTAATAAACATTGTCATTTGCAATTTAGAGCAGCCCTTGGAACTTGAGTGAATGAATGAATGAAAAATGAAACCCATCATGGCTCAGAGATCGCAAGGGATTTGCTTACTCTCCCCTAACAAGAAGAGTCCGACCTCAAATTTGGGTCTTCTAGGATCTTCCATCCACACCACAGCTTGCCCCCTCACACCCCTCATGGGAGGCAAAATTGGACAGGTTCAGCAATTCTTAGCTTCAGCAGTGATATTAAGAGTTAGCATTTATTGAGTACTTACTACATGCCAGACATAATTCCAAGGGTTTTTCCATGTAGTATTTCTTTAATACTCAGCAACCCAAAGGGATGCATATTTATTTATTAACCCCATCTATAGACGAGGACACTGAGGTTTAGAGAAGGTAATTAAATTTCTTAAAGTTTCATAGGTATTAAATGCCAGGGTTGGGATATGAACCTAGGTTGATAGTAACAGGTGGAGTTCAAGTCCAGCCTCAGGTTTTCCTGCCTCCAGATCCCCATCAATCTCCTGTCCTCTCACCCTCAACCTCACCGTAGAAGCCTGTGGTGGTCTCCTGTCAGGGCACAGCCTGCTGTGGCTTTGGCTTCCCCTCTGAAAAGGCTCCAAGGTGCTGCTCTGTGAGGCTGAGGGGGAGGGATGGATAAGTAGACCCGTGGCTCCAGGGGAGGAGCCTGAGGAGGTTCCCAGGGGGCCGTCGTGTCCAAAGAGGAGACAATGAGAAACCCAGAACTCAGGGAGGACCCCAGGGAGTGAGGCTGGGTGGAGGGGACAGTGTACTAACATCTTCATTTCTACAGCTCTTGGTATTTCTCAGAGAGCAGTCACATCTGCTGAGGGATTTCCCTCATTTTACAGTTGAGCCCTTTAGAGGCTTAGAACAAGTCCGGGTTCAGGTCAGGCTCCGTCCCAGGGGGTCCCAGGGATGACCTCAGTCTCAATTGAGGGGAAGGGGCTCTTGCAATCTGGGGATTACCTAGGCACTTGGGGTCACCTGAAGATAGGAAAGGGCACTTGAGTGACAGTGGGAGAGCCAGGGACCTGATTTAGGTGCTGTGTGTGCGTCCCCCACAAGGAGATTGCTGAGGTATTTTCTTGCCTAGTGTGGGTGGCTCAGGAATTGGGGCAAGAGGTGACTTCAGTGTGGACTCTTCTGTGAATAGCTGAGACCCACACAGGCAGGGGACTGGCTTCTCCAAGGGAGGCATCGCCACTTTGTCCTCTGGAATTTGGAAATAGCAGAACTGCAAAGCTCCTCTTTTCTTTGGATTGAATATTTTATGATTCGATTGTGTCATTTTAGAGGCCTCTTTAGCATTAATTAATGGTCCACGTCTTTAACTTACCAAAGTCTATTTTTAAGTTGTATTGTTCCCCTTCAACAAAGAGTATGAGATCCTAGCAACGGGCTTTTTCTATTTCCCCTCTCCCAGTGTTTGTGTTACTGTACTCTTATGTTTTATTTCTATGTAAATTGTAGAAATAAATGGAATACTATTCAGTATTCATAAATGAACCCCCCAAGACATTGTATATGTTTTTGGCTTTCTACAATCCATTGTATCCTAAAGAGATTTAGAAAAACAGGAAAAAATATTATGATTGAAAAATTCATTCATGTTGCATGCTATTCTATTTTTTAAAAAATACATTACTTATTTATTTGAGAGAGAGCACAAACAGGGGGAGCTGCAGAGGGAGAGGGAGAAGCAGACTGCCCACTGAGCAAAAGCCCAATGTGGGGCTCAATCCCAGGACTCCAGGATCACGACCTGAACCGAAGGCAGATGCTTAGCCAATTGAGCCACCCAGGCGCCTGTGCATGCTAGTATATTTTATTGTTTTTAAATTTAATTTTTAAATAAATAAATAATTGATAATTAAATCATGATAAATGGAGTCTTTAATCCATCCCCATTACCTATTTCACCCATCCGCTCACCCACCTCCCCTCTGGTAACCATCAGTTTGTTCTCTATAGTTAAGAGTCTGGTTCTTGGTTTGCCTCTCTCTCTTTTCCATTTGCTCATTTGTTTCTTAAATTCCATGTATGAGTGAAATCATATGGTATTTGTCTTTCTCTTACTGACTTACTTCACTTAGCCTTATATTCTCTATCTCCATCTATGTTGTTGCACATGGCAAAATTTCATTTCTTATGACTGAATAGTATTCCATTGTATATATATATACCACCTCTTCTTTATCCATTCATCAATTGATGGACACTTAGGCTGCTTCTGTAGTTCAGCTATTGCAAATAATGCTGCTATAAATAGAGGGTTGCATGTATCCCTTTGTATTAGTGTTTTTGTATTTTTGGGGTAAATATCAAGTATTGTGATTACTGAATCTTAAGGTCGTTCTATTTTTAACTTTTTGAGGAACTTCCACACTATTTTCCACAGTGGCTGCACCAGTTTGCATTCCCATCAGCATTCCTTTTCCTCCACATCCCCACCAACATTTGTTTCTTGTGTTTCTGATTTTAGCCATTCTGGCAGGTGTGAGGTGATATCTCATTGTAGTTTTAATTTGAATTTCCCCTCTGGTGAGTGATGTTGAGCATCTTTTCACGTGTCTTTTTTGGCCATCTGTATGACTTCTTTGGAGAAATATCTGTTCATGCCTTTTGCCCATTTTTTAACTGGATTATTTGGGGTTTTTTGGGTGTTGAATTGTTTCACTTCTTTATATATTTTGGACACTAACCCTTTACCAGATTTGTCACTTACAAGTATCTTCTCCCATTCAGTAGGTTGTTTTTTGGTTTTATTGATAATTTCCTTTGCTGTGCAAAAAGCTTTTTATTTTGATGTAGCTCCAAGTTTAATTTTGCTTTTATTTTCCTTGCTGATGTTACAGAAATTGCTGCCTGGGCTCTCTTCAAGAATTTTTGTAGTTTCAGGTCTTTCATATAGGTCTTTTTCCATTTGAGTTTATTTTTGTGTATGTATAAAAAGGGGTGCAGTTTCATTCTTTTGCATTCTATTGTCCAGTTTTCCCAACACCATTAGTGGAAGACTTTTTTTGCCCCCACTGGATATGCACTCCTCCTTTGTCAAAGGTTAATTGATTATATAATTGTAGATTTATTTATGGGGTTTCTATTCTATTCTATTCTATTCTATTCTATTCTATTCTATTTATCTATGCATCTATTTTTACACCAGTATCATACTATTTTAATTAAACTACTGCTTTATAATATAACTTGAGGTCTGGAATTGTCATACCTCTAGTTTTTTCTTTTTCAAGATTACTTTGGCTATTTGAGGTCTTTTATGGCTCCATAACAAAATTTAGGATTGTTTGTTCTAGCTCTGTAAAAAACGCTCTTGGTATCTTGATAGGGATTGCATTAAATGTGTAGATTGTTTTGGGTAGTTTAGGCATTTGAACAATATTTATTTTTCTAACCCATGAGCATGGATTGTCTTTTCATTTCTTTGTACAATCTTAAATTTCTTTCATCATTATTTTATAGTTTTCAGAATACAGGTGTTTCATTTCTATGGTTAAATTTATTCCTAGATACTTTATTGGTTGAGGTGCAATTGTAAACGGGATTGTTTTCTTAATTTCACTTTCTGCTGCTTCATTATTAGTATATAGAAATGCATATTTCTGTACATTGATTTTGTACCCTGCAACTTTACTGAATTCATTTATCAGTTTTAGTAGTTTTTTGGTGGAGTCTTTAGGGTTTTCTATAAAAGAGTATAATTCATCTGCAAATAGTGAGAGATTTACTTCTTCCTTAACAATTTGGACATCTTTTATTTATGTTGTCTAATTACTATGGCTGGGACTGCCAGTACTGTGTTGAATAAAAGTGCTAAGAGTGGACATCTTTGTCTTTTTTCTGATCTTAGGTGAAAAGCTTTCAGTTTTTCAGCATTGAGTATGATATTAGCTGTGGGTTTTTCATATATGGCCTTTATTATATTGAAGTATATTACCTCTAGGCCGACTTTGCAGGGGATTTTCATCATGAATGGATGTTGTACTTGTGACTGTATTTTATTGTTGATAGTATTCTAGTGTGTGAATGTACTGTAATCCATTTACACATTTTATTGCTGAAGGACATTATTTTGTTTCTAGTTTTTCACAATTAGGAACAATGCCATTAAGAATATTCTTATATATATATATATATATTTTTTTTAAATAAACTTATTTTATTTTAAATTTTTATTTATTTATGATAGTCACACACACACACACACACACACACACACACACACAGAGAGAGAGAGAGAGAGAGAGAGGCAGAGACATAGGCAGAGGGAGAAGCAGGCTCCATGCACCGGGAGCCCGACGTGGGATTTGATCCCGGTTCTCCAGGATCGCGCCCTGGGCCAAAGGCAGGCGCTAAACCGCTGCGCCACCCAGGGATCCCTATATATATTTTTTATGTATTGTAATGCCTACATGTCTGAGGAGATCGATGGGGTCAAGGAGTGTACATATCTTCAACTTCACTAGATAATGACAAGTTGTCTTCCAAAATGGATCACCAATCTACAACTTCATTACTAATGTATGAGAATTTCATTGTCATTTGCTGGGAAATTTTGTAATACATATACAAATCTGTTATGTTTACACAATAGATATGTGAAGTTGTACAGTGCACAATCTGAATATCTATATGTGAGAGGCTAAAGGTCAAATCCTTTTTTCTTTAATTATTTTTTTAAGTGACTGTTTAGTCTTTTGCCTATTTTACTGTTAAGTTATCTTTTTCTTTTTTGATTTGTAGTTGTTCTTTATATATTGCACATACTGGTTCCTTCTTGGTTAAATTAATTGCAAGTATCTTCCCCAAATCTGTGGCTTACTTTTAGTTTCCTTTGGTGTCTTTTGAGCAAAGCTATGTCTAGTACATAGCATACTCTTAAACAAATTACAAAAAGTGTCCTCCCCTGATGGCTTTGCAAATATAGTGTGGGTTGAATTTCCAGCTTTATATCCTCTTCCTTCCTCATCCTTTTATCTAACGGCTTCGAGATCCTTTTCCCTCTATCTCATGATAGAGGACATTGTCTCAGTCTACCTTTTCTTCCCAATTCTTGCCATTCTCCTGGACTACAGTACAATGCATTCATGTCAATGGTTTGTATACCATCTTTGTTTAATCATTTGCTTCCTTCAACACTAGTGACATATTGTCCATCCAGTCCAGTCCACAAATACATGATCAGATTCTAGATCATCACCCATAAAGGTATACTAGCTCTGAAGTCTTTTAGTGTCTTTCTTTCTAGACATATGATTTCTTCCCACAATGCTCTACTAGGGCTGAAGAGCCATCATTCTAAAATGCAAATAGGGAGGATCCCTGGGTGGCTCAGAGGTATAGCACGGCCTTCAGCCCAGGGCGTGATCCTGGGGAACCAGGATTGAGTCCCACCCCACGTCGGGCTCCCTGCATGGAGCCTGCTGCTTCTCCCTCTGCCTGAGTCTGTGCCGCCCCCCACCCTCTCTGTCTATCATGAATAAATAAATAAAATCTTAAAAAAAAGGCAAATAGGACCCAGCCACTTTGTGCCTAGAATAAACCACAAACTCCTTATCATGATAGATGAGGCCCTTCATCACCTGGCCTCTGCTTGCCCACCTGGCCCCCATCTGCCCCAGTGCCAGGGAAACTGGGACTGGCAGGGAGTGCCCACTCAGCTGCGTCTACCTATGCCTTTGTGCCTTTGTTCATGCTGCTGCTTTGGCTTGGAACGCCTTTTCTATCTCCTTCCTCTCCAGCAAATACCTTATCTTATCTTTCAAACACAACTCAAATTCACCTTCTCTGTGAAGTGTTCTTAGTAATTGTCCTTCTTCTATATTCCCACAGAGTTTGCATATAAACCTATTGCTGAAAATTCCATGTCTTTATACCTTGGAAACTTTATAGACTGGAGCTTTCTTCAGGGAAGAGACTGATTTTTTTTCTTTCTTTCTTTGCAACCATGAGATTAGCATGATGTAGGTAAAATATATGTTTGATGAATGAATGTATGAATGAATGAAAATCACATGCAGAAAGAAGGGGAGAATATTTAGAAGGTAGAGACAGAAGCTTACTTTGCAGTTGGTTACTGTATAGCTCTGGATTAGTAGCTATTTTCAGAAAACAGATAAAAGACTTGCAAAGATAAATGTAGAGAGTCAAAGCCAATATACAGCAGGGATGACTCACTGGCACATCTACCCACTTGATGGTGAGAGTGATTGTAGGACTTACAAGTCCCAGAGAGTCAGGTGGGAAGCAGAGACTGGGGCTTCTCAGGGGGCGCTGGTAGCTGTGCCCTTTGGAACAGAGTTGCCAGGTGTTGCCGGATTTCCTTGGTCCTGGCTCCATAGATGAAGGGGTTCACCAGACACGGGAGCAGCAGGTAGTAGGCACTGAGCAGGTTGTGCACGTCCTGTGAGGTGGCGCGAGCCACACGGTAGACGATGGATGAGGACATGGTGGAAGAGTAGACGGTGAAGATAACCAGCAGGTGGGAGCCACAGGTGTTCAGGGCCTTGGAACGTGCTCTACCTGATGAAATCCGGAAGGCGGCATGGATGATGCGGGAGTAGGAAGCTCCAAGTAGCAGCATGTCCAGGACTCTGTTGAAGATGCGGACAGTGAGCCCCACAGTCTTGTTCAGGGAGACGTCCCCACAGGAGAGCTTCATGAGGGCCATGTGCTCACAGGCAAAGTGGTGGATTATGTGTGAACGGCAGAAGCGAACCTGGGAGGCCAGCCCCACCACGGGAGCAACGATGCAAGTGCTCCTGGCAGCTGCGGCGCCCAGCAGGCCAGCCAGCAGCTGGGCTGTCACTAGCTTGGGATAGCGGAGAGGGTAGCAGATGGCAACGTAGCGGTCTAGGGCCATGACCAGGAGGATGTTGCAGTCAAAGACAATGAGGAAGTAGATGCAGAACATCTGGAACAGACAGCGAGGCAGGGAGATGCGGTTGAAGTAGGTGGAGAAGCTGAAGATCATGGTGGGAAGCACGGTGGTGGCAACACAGATGTTCACAGCGAGGAGCAGGGCAATGAGCAGGTACATGGGCTGATGCAGGCTCCGCTGGGCCACCACTGTGTGGATGACCAGCGCATTGGCAGAGACGATCACCAGATAGAGGCTGAGGAAGGGCAGCACCAGGAGGGCGCGGGACTCCTGCAGCCCCGGGAAGCCCACCAGCAGGAAGTTGCTATAGGACACATTGGAGCTGCCATTGCTCCATGCTGACATCTTCCCCGGGGAGCTGGATGACTCTGGGAAGACAAGTGTTACAGGAGGCCTGGTTTCTGTACCTTGACCCCACCGGGGCCTGCCCTGCCTTCACCAGGCTTTGGTCTTCATGAATCTATATTCCTGAAGAAAAAAGGAGAATTTAAGGGTCATGATTTAATGAGATACACAGCTTTCAATAAATCTTTACATTTCAAATATAGTCCTCAGGGTAGAATTTTGGATATAAGATTATTGGGTCAAATGATCTGAACACTTTTGAACATGCCGAATAGATTTCTGAGAAAGTTCCATGAGACTTGTTGCAGAGTCACTGATACTAGGATGAAATTACTATGACTTAAGAATATTTTTAGTAATTTCATGATTGAAAAATACTCTCTCATTTTAATTTGCAAGTTCTCATTTGTGATATTTTAGTTCATTATTTTATTTTGCCCATGTATATAAGGGACTAAGTGTTTTCCTTAGGAATTTAATTATTAAAATTATCATCCCTGGGGCACCTAGGTGGCTCAGTGGTTGAGCTTCTGCCTTTGGCTCAAGTTGTGATCCCGGGGTCCTGGGATCGAGTCCCACATCGGGCTCCCCGCAGGGAGCCTGCTTCTCCCTCTGCCTGTGTCTCTCACTCTCTGTGTCTCTCATGAATAAATAAATAACATCTTTAAAAAAATTATTATCCCTTTTTATCTACTGAAACAAAATTTCTAAATATTGTTAGTATTTTTATTTTGCTTCTGATGTTAAACTAAGAGTTTTAAATTTGTAAAATGAAATCTATTGGCCATTCTCTTGGTGAGTTCTTTTCTTGGTTTTAAGCTTACCAAGTCTTTTCTCATTCAAAGATTAAAATAGTTTGTTCCTATGTTTTTTTTTTCCCTCTTTAAAATATGGTCTAATTTTTTCATATTAAATTTTGATCCACATGAAATTCATTTTTGTCACAAAGTGACAATCTAACTTGATATATTTCTTCCCAAGTAGTTAAATTGTTCCTGTTTCATCTTCTCCATTGTTTTGTGTTACTATCATTACCCTGGATTAAGTTCTTATACGTGGTTGGGTTGTTTTATAGGTAGTGATGTTCTGATTGTTCTTGTGCCAATACCATGCTATTTTTTTTAAATAAAAGCTTTATTGAGGTATAATCACATATATAGTTTAGCCATTTAGGTGTAGAATTCAATGGTTTTTTTAAATAAATTCACAGAGTTGTATAACCATTACCACAATCAACATTTTCATCACCCCAAGTAGAAATCCTTGACCCACTGGTAGTCACTCCCTACGTCCCCTAGTCCCCTCAGCCCTAGGCAACCACTTTCTTTGTTGGTGGATTTGATTATTATGGACATTTCCTATAAATGGAATTATGCAGTGTGTCTTTCATGGCTGGCTTCTCTCACATAGAATAATGTTTTCAAGTTTCATCTATGCTGTAGCCATGAGTATGTGGTTTCTTTCTAGTGGCTGAAGAGTACTCCATTGTATGGATATACCATATTTTATTGATCCACTCAGCAGTTGATGGATATTTGGGTTGTTTCCACTTTTTGGCTATTTTGAATAATGCTGCTCTAAACACTCATGTACAAGCTTTTGTGTGAACATATGTTTTCATTTCTAGGAATGGAATTGCTGGGTGTTTATTCTCTGTTTAATCTTTTGAGGAACTGCCAGATTGTTTTCCAAAGCAGCTGCATCATTTTACATTCCAAGCAGCAGTGTATAAAGGTTCCAATTGCTCCATGTCCATGTCAATAATTATTATTATCTGTCTTTTAAAAAATTCCAGCCATCCAAGATGTTTTGATTTGTGTTTTTCTGACAGCTAATGATGTTGTGCATGTTATCATGTGCTTAATGGCCATTTGTATATTTATTTGGAGAAATGTCTATTCAAATCCTCTGCTTGTTTTAAACTGAGTTGTCTTTTATTATTGAGTCGTAAGAGAGTAATGTACTATTTTAATCACTATAGCTTCATCATTTATTTTGATTTTTAATGAAACAGGTTTATAAGTACTTTTGTTTTAAATTATTTTTGTAATTCTCAAGTTTTATTCTTCCATACTTTATTTTTATTTTTTAATATTTATTTATTTTTTTATTCATGAGAGACACAGAGAGATTGGCAGAGGCACAGGCAGAGGGAGAAGCAGGCTTCATGCAGGGAGCCGGACGTGGGACTCGACCTCGGGTCGCCAGGACCACACCCTGGGCTGCAGGTGGCACTAAACTGCTGCGTCACCGGGGCTGCCTTCTTCCAAACTTTAGAATCATTTTGCCAATTCTCAAAAACAATCCTTTTGTGATTTTTAAAAATTGAGATTTCCCTAGTTCTATAAATTATTCTGTGGAAGGTTGATGTCTTGACAACATTCAATCTTTCCATTCAGTATCAAAGTATGGTGTCTGAAAAAAAGTTTTGATTTATATTTCTTAGCAGTTTCTTAGTTTTTTAAAAAATATTTTATTTATTTATTCATGAGAGACACAGAGAGAGAGAGGGAGAGAGAGAGGCCGAGACACAGGCAGAGGGAGAAGCAGGCTCCATGCAAGGAGCCCAACGTAGTGGGGGCTCCAGGACCACACCCTGGGCTGAAGGCGGCGCTAAACCGCTGAGCCACCCAATCTGCCCAGTTTCTTAGTTTTATTAGTATAGGTTCACAGTAGGAGTCACTCTATCCACTCATTCACATTTGTATTCCAGGCACCAGATACAGAACACATAGCAGATACTCAGTATTTGTTGAGTAATTAATAGGTCTCCTTCATTTCTTATTAAGTTCATTGTAGGTGTTTTGCTACTAGTTACCATTGAGAATATGATAATTTTCTATTTTATTTTTGAATTGGCAAAAATTTTATATAGAAAGTTATTGATTTTGTACATTTATCTTATATGTTTTATTATACTTTAAAAATTCTCCTTATTAACTGAAAACTTTTTCTTTTTTTTTTTTTAAAGATTTATTTATTTATTTATGATAGACAGAGAGACAGAGACAGAGACATAGGAGGAGGGAGAAGCAGGCTCCATGCTGGGAGCCCGATATGGGACTCGATCCCGGGACTCCAGGATCGCGCCCTGGGCCAAAGGCAGGCGCCAAACCGCTGAGCCACCCAGGGATCCCCCTGAAAACTTTTTCAATTGATTTTATCGGATATTCAAAGGAGAATTATTCTCTCTTTTTTTTTTAAACTAGATTTTTAAAAAAATCTATTTATTTGACACAGAGAGAGAACACAAGCAGGAAGAGTGTCAAGGAGAGGGAGAAACAGACTCCCTGCCAAGCAGGGAGCCCACTGAGGAGCTTAACCCCGGGACCCCGGGATCATGACCCAAGCCAAAGGGAGACACTTAACTGACTGACCTAAGTGACCCATGTGCCTCTTAAACTAGATTTTTATTTCTGTTTATATCTTATTTCAGGGATGCCTGGGTGGTTCAGTCAGTTGAGTGTCCAACTTTTGCTTTAAACTCAGGTCATGATCTCAGGTTAGTGAGATCAAGCCCTGGGCTGAGCCCCATGTTGGGCTGTATGTTGAGTGTGAAACCTGCTTAAGATTCTCTCTCTCTGGGGATGCCTGGGTGGCTCAGGGGTTGAGCTTCTGCCTTCGGCTCAGGGCGTGATCCCAGGTTCCTGGGATCAAGTCCTGCATCAAGTCCTCCCACAGGGAGCCTGCTTCTCCCTCTGCCTATGTCTCTGCCTCTCTCTCTATGTCTCTCATAAATAAATAAATAAATAAATAAATAAATAAATAAATAAAATCTTTAAAAAAGTTTTTTAAAAAGATTCTTTCTGTCTCCCTTTCCTTTGTCCCTCCCCTCCTGCTCCAACTTGTATTCTCTCTTTAAAAAAAAAAAAAAATATATATCTTATTTCATAAAAAAAGAACTTCAATGACAATGTTAAAGAATAATGATAAGAAAAAGTATACTTATTTGTCCTCAGTTTTGTTAGAACTCTTGTTTCTAATATTAATCAATGTTGCTTTTTCATTTGAGATAGATTTTTTTTTTAACCACACACTCTGCTAGGCACTGGGGGTTCTATGGGTGCATTACCTGGGCTTCAGTGCCCGCACTGCTTCCAATGGGAAGACCCAGAGTGCTACAGGAGTTCAGGGGAGACCTCTAATTCAACCTCTGGGCACAGGAAAGGCTCCTTAGAGCAGAGGACGTCTGATTTGAGTCTAATGATGGAAGCTGAGAATTGGTGAGGGTGAGATCAGAACTCCAAAGTTAGGGTCCTGCTTACTGTTACCACATCTCTAGGGAGACACTGGACTTGGCCAAATTCCCATGGAAGAAAACTGTAAGAAAAGCAAGATGGGAGAGTGGGAAAGAGAGGATTAACAAAGCTCTTGGAGATTTCCCACCACTGATGGAGCTCAGTTCAAAAAGGAGGAATGTAGGTTAGGCTTAAAGAGGATTTCCTTCTGAGAGACCAGGAGCTGGGGAGGAGGGGGCATTGGTGCAGATGGGGTTATGGTGTGATCATCCAGAGAAAAGAGATGGCAGCCAGGGGTGTGAGTCCAAGTTGCCCTCCCTCCTGTGCCTGCCCTGCTTGACCCCCACACCTGCCATTGCTTCCCTAGCCCCACTGACATCCTAAGTGACCCCCTGAGCTGATACTCACTCAAGCACAGTTGGGCAGCAGCGGGCAGTAGTGGAGAGAAGCGGTGAGGCCTCCTTAGTTCACTTAAATGCACACCACGTTCTTCCCTGGGGAGTCTGGCCCTATGATAACTCCTCAATCTCCTAGGACCTTCCTAGGACCGCCAGGTCTCCTGATGCCCAGGCCAGACCCTTCCTACTGATCTGGGCTGCCCAAAGTCTGTGCTCTGGAACCAAAGGGGTATAACTCAACACAAACAGAGGAATTCAGACCTCCTCCCCCAAGCCCAGGCTGCAGCTTACCCTGGGGGAGCTCTGTTATAGCAGGTCAGGGCATGAAGTGCAGGGTGTTGGTCAGCCCAGGGGGCAGGCTGTACATGTCAAGAATGAGGAGTGAAGAGTTCCAAGGAAGTGCAACTTTTATTGAGCATCTGCAATGTGGGGACTTTTGAAGGAATAGGGACATTTATGTGATGTTTAAAAGAGAAAGGGAAGAATGGGAAGCAGGAGAATGAGGTTGTGGGAGGCCTTGTTAAAGTGAGGATGTGATCACCCCACTTCAGAGGTGGGTTACCCAGAGTCAGAGACTTTTGGGGGCTTACTCCAGCTCAGTAGATCTGTGGCAAACTTGCTCTGTCCACCTCACCCCTAACTCACTACTGCTCTGGGCAGATTTTCCCCCACCAGGCCCAGAGCAGTGGGGTCAGGGAAGGCTTTGTGGACGAAGGGACATTTGCACCAGCCAGAGGCAGAGAGAAGGAGGGCCTGAGATGGCTAAGGTGAGGCTTGACAGCAGGGGCAGGAATGGTGATGATGGTGGGCATGGTTGAATCCAAAGCCGTGGGTGTGGGGGTGAAGGCAGGAACCAGTCAAGACTCTGGTTTGGAGTCCAGGAGTCTCCCTTCCATGTAAGGGCATCTAGCTTGGGCTTGCTCTAGCCCTGGTGGGTTGAGGTGGTGGGTGGGCTGTCAGGGTTGGAGGGTCTCAGAGGCATCAATCAGTGTTAGGAGTTAGTTGAACAGTTAGATAGTCAGGGCCAGGGCCCCAACAAGGAAATATGGAGTCAGGACAGCTAAAATAAAACAGCACTGACATCCTGTTCTGCAGCTTAGACAGGACGGCACTAACATTTAGCTGTGCAGCCTTTGCAGAAATGACTTCCGTAAAACATCCTAAAATAAGACAGTTAACCACAAAGCATTTGTCACCATCACAGGCAAGGGGCAGTTAAGACATAAGTTTCCAGATGTCAGCAAAAAAATGCCATCAGCACAGAGACATTAACCTAATAGGTAGACACACACATGACCAAAGCCCAGATTGGAATGACTCAGCACACCCTGATTGCTTAAGACAGTTCCGCGAAAGAGCTCATGAAAACCCCTAAACTTAGAAACTGAGGACAACCCTCTCGGGTTCCCCTCCCTCTCCAGGAGTTTTATTAAAAATTTCTTTTTTCTTAAGATTTTATTTATTTATTTATTTATTTATTTATTTATTTATTTGGCACATCTGGGCTCACACATACACGCACACACAGAGGATAAGCAGGGGGAGCAGCAGAGAGGGAGAAACAGGCTTCCCGCTGAGCAGGGAACCCAATGTGGGGCTCAATCCCATGACCCTTGGATCATGATCTGAGCCTAAGGCAGACCCTTAACCGACTGAGCCACCCAGGCGTCCCCTCTGGGAGTTTTATACTATTGCTCAATAACCTCTTTGGTGCCCACCACCCTTTGTCCGGTCTACCTCTTCATTCTTCAAAGTGATGTGACCAAGAGCCATGGGCACTAAGGGGACAGAGATCCTGTAACATCAGGAGCCACCAAACCCTGCTCACACCCCAGGGCCAAGCATGAGGTTTGTGTAGAGAAGAGATGTTCTCATACTAGACTGGGCATACCTCAGGTGCACCCCCCTCCTCATTCGGGCTGTCCCGTCCCCTACTCCCTGGATCCCCTGGGGCAGCCCTGGCAACAGGGTCCCCAGCAGGTGTCCTTCTCGCTAGGCTCCCTCCAGTTTGTGCCCCTCTCTCAGGGTGGGACCCGGGCTTGAAGGCAGAAGCCCAGGACAATGGTGGCTCTTGCTGGACACAGCACTGGGTCAGCTCTCACTGTGGCCAGCTCAGACCTCCGAGAACTGCTTGCTGGCTGTTTTTAAGTCTATATGTTTTCTTTTCTTTTCTTTTTTTAAAAGTCTGTATGGTTTCTAGGGCTGCCATACAAACTACCACAAACTGGGTGCCTTAAGACAACACAAATTTATTCTCCCATAGTTCTGGAGCTAGAAGCCTGAAATCGAGGTATTGGCGGGGCTGTGTTTTCTCCGAAGGCTCTGGGGGAGAACCCTTCCTCATCTCTTCCAGCTCCTGGTGGTGCTAGGTGCTCCTTGGCTTATGCTGCAAAACTCCAATCTCTGCCTCCTTCATGTGGCCTTCTCTTCCATCTCTTGCCTTTTTTTTTAAAAAAGATTTTATTTATTTATTCATGAGAGACAGAGAAGGGGCGTGGGGGAGACACAAGCAGAGAAAAAAGTAGGCTCCATGTAGGGAGCCTGATGTGGGACTTGATCCAGTGACTCCAGGATCAGGCCCTGAGCTGAAGGAAGGCGCTAAACCGTTAAGCCACCTTCCAGGCATCCCCCTTCTGTCTCTTATAAGGACATTTGTTACTGAATTTAGGGCCAACCTGGGTAATCTAGGAAGATCTCCTATGAAGATTCTTTGATTAGCATCTGCAGGGACACCTGGCTGGCTCAGCGGTTGAGCGTCTGCCCTCGGCCCAGGGTGTGATCCCGGAGTCCTGGGATCGAGTCCCATATTGGGCTTCCTGCATGGAGCCTGCTTCTCCCTCTGCCTCTATCTCTGCCTATCTCTTTCTCTGTGTCTCTCATGAATAAATAAATAAAAATCTTAAAAAAATAATTAGCATCTGCAAAGACCCTTTTCCCAAATAAAGTCACATTCACAACTTCCAGGGGTTAGGGCTTAGACATACCTTTTGGGGGGGGGGCACCATTCAACCCACACCCTCTATACCTATGGTTCAATAGAATGAGAGGGGAACAGTAAGGGTGGCTTTGACCACCTGCTGCAGGAAGACCTCTCTGACTGCTCTTGTCCTAGCTGATCTGAGTTGCTACACTGTGAGGAGTCTTTGGGTTCAGGATTTGGGTAGCATCCCACTGTGGGGGGCACTCCGGGCAGCCCAACTGCCCTGGGACCTCCCTGACAACTTCCCACTCCTCCCCAGACTTGGGGGCAGCCCATGTGTCCACTGTCTCCCCTCCCTTCACCCCTTTGGCTCTCATGACCTGTGCTGTGCTAAACTCTCCTTAGATTTCTCTCCCAGTCAGGGTGGTCAGGATTCCCTATTTCAAAATGTGCTTTCTGATGAGATCCAAAGCACACAGTGATGAGGAAAAGCCTGATGATGGTGCCAGTTGGCTCCTCGAGGATGGGTAGTGGATATCCTGGCACATGGAGTAGATGGGGAGAATTTTTGGGTGCAGGAGTCTCACTGAAGTCCTTGAGATTGGTCTCTGGCCATGATCCACTCTGGGCAGGGCTCCTTGGAATGCCTAACCTGTCCTCTCTTTCTTCCCCACCGCATCCACTGGTGCCAGGTGGGAGGCAGTGTGGAGAAGCAAGTTGAGAGGTTTGAGGTCTGACCTAGGCTCTGGTGTAGATGCCCTTGGGCCTCTGTTTTTCCTTCCATAGCAGGAGGACTGGGTCTTTCCTTCCTAGATCATTTCTGATGTTTCTAAGAAACTTCATGTGATTATAGTTTAGGAAGCTCCTTTTTAAAAAGGAGGTATTTAAAAATACCACTTTATTGAGGCATGATGACACACCATATTTATTGTATACAACCTGATGAGTTTGGAGATGATATATACCCACGTAACCACCACCATAACCTATGCCATAAACATATCACCACCTCCAAAAGTCTCCTCCTGCCTATTTATTTATTATTAGTGATGAAACATTGAATATAAGATTTACTCTCTTTCAAGTATCTCAGCTGATTTGATTTCCTCATCACCTGGGAGGTGGAGGCACCACCCACTTTATAGTCAAAGAAGCTGAAGTGTGACGCCAGCTGTCTCCCAGCCACTTGGTAGCAGAATCAGGCCTAGAGCTGCCCCTGGCTCCTAGTGTCTACTGGGCCCATTTTGGTTGCTGGGGTGCCAGAAGGCCCCTCAGTACTAGAATGTTAGGGTGATTCTCCCCATGTGAGGCAGGCATGGGACATAGGCTAGCAGGCCTCCTTACTTTGTACCCCCTGCTCCCTCGGCGTGACATCCCATCAATATTATTGCGTCCAGTCCTGAAAATGGGTCTCTGTCTCCTCAGGCAGACCCCTTGGCCTCTCCACCCCTGGCTCTTCATCTGGGGAGGAGGCTGGGGAAAGCTTCCATGGGTAGCTGGCCAGTAGGCCCTGGCTCTGATGAGGGAATGTCCTTTCCTGGTGGGGCAGCTCTCAAATCAACTATGCAGGGAGGAAAGAGGTCCCTCCCCACAGGCTTTGGGGACCCTCCCTTTGTCTAGAGGGAGGATCCTGAGGAGAGGTCTTTCAGCAGGGCTGAAACTGGGCTGGCCTCTGGCCCCCTGCCTCCTGCAAGGGTGTGTCCCTGCCCCAGGTACCCCATAGTTCCTAGCAGACTCACCTGTGGATTTATCTTTGAGCCCAAAGGAAGAAATGTCAGGGCCTGAGGACTGGGCACCAGCTGCCTGATTTGAAAGGGTCTTCCCTGATTTGCCCAAGCCTGGGGCCTGAGTTTGAAGAGCCATGGGCATCATGGCCATGCCCAGCCATGAGAGCCCTGTTATTAGTTGTGGCTGGAGGCCTTTAGCCCCCTGTAGGCTCCCTCAGTTGGCTTCTCCTCTGACTGGCCAGGCACTAGAGGAAGGGGTGGTGCATTTAGCCAGCTCCTGCCCTTGGCCAGGTTCCACCACTGGGCTGTACAGGCCGGATATCATTTAAAACTCACAACTCTTTGCAAGGTAGTGATCATTAAACTCATTTTACAGATGGAGAAACAGGCTCAGAGAACTTGCCCTGTAGGAGCCCCCAGCTTTCTGCAGGAATGGGAAGTGGGGTGGGGGTTTCTTTCTAGACTGTCCAGGATGCATGAATCCATGACTGAATCACCATATTTGCTTTTCTGTTTAATTTGTAAGAGAAAGGGTCCTAACTGAGAATCCACCGGACTGACAGTCTGGGGGCCTTGGTGCTGGGCCCACCTGGCCTGGGCCCATCCCTCTATGGGTCTCATGTACGTAAGGAAGGAAGGAAGGAGAACTTTACTATGAAGGTCCTTTGGGATGAACACCCTCGTCCTAAAAAATCAGACTACAGATCCAAAGACTTCAGGCTGTGGAGAGTGGGAAACCTGGTGAGTGTTCTTGTATGGCTCTTGCGTGTGTGTGTTGTGTGAGAGGAGCCATGTGAGGTTGGCATTCTAGAAAGCCCAGAGGCCAAGATCCCTGTTGGACACATGAACAACCCCTGCCCCCACCTGTGCCTGCACTGCTTTGAGTGCCCTTTGGTCTTTGAGCAAGACTTTTGGAGCAGACTGTTCTTCCCTGTCCATGTCCGGGCTGGGTGCCTGGCCCGGGATCTGTGGACTGGCGGCTCTCTGGCTGCGGGGCTGGCTTTCTTCACCCAGACGCCTCCTGGCGAGCCCTCGTGCAGCCTGCACTTTCCAGAAAAGCCACAAGGTGGCATCCAAGCACCACATCGGGCAGAGGCTGGCAGAGGCTGGCAGAGGCTGCCAGGGCTGGTGCCTGGGGAGCAGGGGCAGTCTGTGGCTGGCAGGGAGAGTTTGAGATGGCTCCCCCTTGGACGTTCCTGGTGTGGCCTGCCACTCTCCCACTCTCCCACTCCACCCCTCAGACCGAAACCTTGAGTCAATCAGAACATGCTGGTGTCAGGGCCCGGGGCAGGAGACCCAGCTCCGTGTGGGTCCTGGCAAGTTGCCGTCTCTCTTCGAGCCTCAGTGTGCTTTTCTGAAAAATGGGCAGAACAATAACACCAACCCTATCTCTATTCATCCATTCATACATTCATGAATACATTCATCCATTCAATTATTCAACATATATTTACTGAGTACCCAGTAGGCTACGTGAAGCTATGAACAAGCAAAGCTTCACAGAAATGTCCTGAGCATCAAAGGAGAGAACGACTGTACCTTATTAATACCGTTACCCACACATGGTATGGTCTCCATAAAAACGAGCTAAGATGATCTCTCTAATCCTCATGACAACTCTGTGTGGTTAACCCTAGTATTGTCCCCATTTTATGGAGCAGGAAAGAGGTAAAGGTCACATACTTGTCTAAGGCTGTGCACCCAGTAAGTGGCAGAGCTGGGACTTGAACTTGGGTTGTCTGACTTGAGACCCTACTTGCTGCTGGTTCTTCCCCAGGGGACCTTGGATCAATCTGGGTCACTTCCTCAGAACTTCCCCATTCAGCTCCTGAGCCTCTTCCTGCAGGTTTGGTCCTTTCTGGCAGAGGAAGTCGTTGGCCACCAATGACTCAGGGGCTCTTGGAAGGCCCCAGGCCCAGCTCCTTCCGGTGCCACCCAGGGCCAAAGCCTGCCAGACAATGAAGGTCAGAGCTCTCTAGCTCTGGTGCCGGCTCCATTGTGTCAGGAGCTCAGACCTTCCCTCAGGGGCAGAGAGGAGAGACCACCTAAGAATGTTCTCTGACGGGATGAGGGCTGCAGGACACGTCTACAGCAATCTTGCCATTTCTGCACAGGCCATGGGTTCCTTTGGAGGCGAAGGAAGCAGAAAAGAGAGGGTCCCGGGGCTCAGAGGTTACACGTGAGCGGGGAGAGGCAGGAAGGCGTCTGTCAGCCCCACTCCCTCGGGATGCCTCCCCTTCCCACGTATCTTGAGTATCTCCTGCTTGTCTACTGACCCCTGGTTGTAAGCTTCCTACGAAGAGGCAGGGTCTGCCCCACGCATCTGGCTTGCTGGCCAGGGGGTCCGCCCTAGTATGTGTCAGTGGCCCTGCGGGTGTGACATGGGCCTAAGGCTGAGGAACGCTGCCGTTCCTGCCAGGGTGCTGAGCGTTGTCTGGGCAGAAAAGCCCTAGGCTCAGCCACCACCAGCTCAGTGACCTTGGGCAAAGGACTCGAGGTCCCAAACCTCAGCTTCTTCCTCTGTGAGACAGGAGGGCTATTTCTATACTGGTCTAGAATTTGCAGACCGTGATTACCTACATGATGATGCTCGGGCCTCACAGTAACCTGCGCAGTTCTGTCTCCTGCTCGGGGAGGGCAGGGAGAGCCTCCAGCTGACACTGCAAAGGCCAGGGCTGGTACAGAGCCTGGCATGCATGGAGGGAGCAATCGGGTTTTGCGAACTGGGGCTCCAGATCTGTGCTTTTTCCATTCCACTGTGCTATAAAATAGTATTAACCACAGCCACCGAATGAACGTGTCCTGGGCCAGGACTGTGAGAGGCATTTTAACGCGCTGTCTTTAGCCTCCCAATCTCATGGAATCGATAGGCGAACACCCCCAGTTTGCAGAGGAAGAAGCAAAGCTTCAGAGAAGTTAGATTGGGGCAGTTTACATAGCAGGTTCAGTGGTGGTCATGTGAGCCCAGATTAATCTCACGTCTCTACAGGGAAAGGCTGCATGAGGTGGGCGAACTCAAAATCTCTGTGCCTCAGTTCCCTTATCTGTGAAATAGGGATACGACTCGCGCCTCACGGGGCTTCTCTGAAGAGTCAACAGGCTGCTGCATAGAAGCTGGTTTGCTCTGAAATAGCAACCTTTTGTTTATGATCATCGTCTGAGCGAGGGGAGCGAGGGGAGCGAGGGGAGCGAGGGGAGCGAGGGGAGCAGCCTCCGTGCACTGGCCCGGGGATGGGGATGCAGGGCCCATGCTCACGTGGACAACCGGACACCTTCTCCCCTTCAGGGAGGGAGTGACCGGGCCCTGTTCCGGGGTGTGGTGGTGGCTGCCGCCCCACCAGGTGTCCCGGGCTGGGGTGGAGGGTGGAGGATGGAGCTAGAGCACCCCTCAGGCTGAGAGCACCCGGGAGGCTGTGGGGGGGTGGGCGGAGGCACCTCAGACCCAGACCGCCAGGCTACCGCTGAGGGTTGTGCCAGCCCCAGTGGTGACAGCAGCGTACCAGTGGTGCAGCTAGGCAACCTGGACAAACCTGGGCACCAGCAGGGACCCTGGCGCTCCCCTCACCCTCCCAACGACTGGGAACGTTTCGGCCTCTGCGGAGAAAGTTGTGGCCATGTGGGAGAAAGTTGTGGCTGCTCAAACTTTTCTCGCTCTGAGCTCATCACTCTCTGTCCCCAAGGCTGGCTGAATGATTTGCCACCAATTAGGCCATAATGAGCTGGGCCTTGTTGACCGAGAGAGGCTCCCCTGGGGGACAGAGGCTTGGCAGGACGCCTGGGGCCCAATTACAGCAGCCCACGCCTGATGCTGGTCCAGCTTTGGCCAGAGCCCCAAGGAGCCCTGCCTGCCCCCAGGTGCCCACTTCACTTGCCTGGCTAAACTTTTAATGAGTGTAAATGGCTATTCTCTCAGTTGACTGTCACCTGGGTCTGCCACCTGGGTCCTGCTCGCTCCTTCCTTAAAGAGCCAGAGCAATTTCTAGAGTAGGCTTGCGGCAGTTTAAACTTATTTGTCAATCAACAGACCCCCTCGTGTGTGTGTGTGTGTGTGTGTGTGTGTGTGTGTGTGTGTGTGTGAGTTCCAGATGTTGACCCCCTGTGTGACCTTGGGCAAGCCCCAGGCCTCTCCAGGCCTTAGTTCCTAGGGGTAGTAGACACAGGGTTGGTGTGAGGGCCAGATGTGATCACACAAACTGTAAAAGAGCTAGCTACTTGTGAATGCTCATTATTGCCCTTGATTACTGTATCTAGCTACCTTGCTGTTCTGAGGTTTCTCTTGGCCCAACCTCCCTCCCCCTTCCCTCCCCTCCATCATGAGTGTAAAAGCCCTGATATTATCAAGTCCAGCACTTACTTCACAGATAGATAAACTGAGGCCTGGGAGGAACAGGCCCAAATCTGGACTTGCTTCCTTTTCTGGGGCTTAGTAATAAACCTTTGTGCACAGGCAGGGCTTCTAGTATCCTTTGGCCTTCTCAGCATCCCTGGAGTGTAGGTAGGCATCCATCTGTTCACTTGGTTATCATGGCTAAGCTTGCAGGCTCAAAAGCCACACTTCCTGGGTTCAAATCCTGTCTCTGCTATTTACCAGGCACATCTCTGTGCCTCGGTTTCCTCAAATGGGACAATTCTAGTACTTACCTGATATGGTGATTGTATCAAGTAGGAATCCATATAAAATATTTGGAACCAGGCCTAGTGCACAATGGATTCTCAACAATTAATAATAGCTTTATTCCTTATCATAATTCAGTTGTTCATTCAGTAAACATGAATTAGGTTTTAGTGTGTGCTGAGTTTGGTGTGGTAAGTCCCCAGGCATGTAGTAGTGAACAAGACTAACCTTTAGGGCTCAAACTTGTGGGGAACACAGACACATAAAGCCATAGTTTCAAGACTAGGGGTGCGGCTGGTGGAGGTGGGGGTAAGTCAGGGACCAGGAGCGGAAGTGGGAGTGAAGGCAGGTGTTGAGCTGTCAGGTACTGCATGCTTCAGATGGCTCAGTCCTGTGTTAAGTGCTTTATGTCTGTCATCTCAGTCCATCCTCACACACACCTGTGTGTTAGATGATGCTGTCCTTTTACCGACGGGGAAACTGATTGTTAAGTTACTTGTCTGAGATCACCAAGCCAGTAAACGGTGGGGCCGGAGTCTGACCCAGGCAGAATGAGTGTGGTAATGATGTGCAGGTGGGGTCAGCGGGGTAGGGGGTGGTGGCCCTTCATAGAGAAGAGATGCTCTCATGGGGAATGGTGGCTTTGCTGTCAGGCCCAGACCTGGAGTTTGCCCTCTACTCTGGCTGAGGCAGAATGTGCAGTGGTTGTCAGCATAGGCCTTGCCCCCAGGCCACCTGGATTCCAATTCACTGACCAGCAGTGTGACCTAGAGCAAACTACGGAATCTTCCTGTGCCTCAGTTTTCTCTGTAAAATAGGAATAATGATAGTAGCCACAGCTTGTGCTAATTCTAAGTGCTTTCTTCCAAGAATTTTGCATTTATTACTCATTCAATTATCATGATCTTGTTTTTTCTTTTTTTGTTCTGGGGGGCGGCTAACATCTGTGCAGTTGTAAGGTATAAGTTAATGCACACAAAACAGTTAGAACAGTGCTTGGGGGCAGCCCGGGGGGCTCAGCGGTTTAGAGCCACCTGCAGCCCAGGGCGTGACCTTGGAGACCAGGGATCAAGCCCCACCTCAGACTTCCTGCATGGAGCCTGCTTCTCCCTCTGCCTGTGTCTGTGCCCCCCCACCCCATGTGTCTCTCATGAATAAATGAATAAAATCTTAAAAAAAAAAAAGTTTGGAAAACACTGAAACCAAGATAAGCAGTTTTCTTCTCTAAGAGACTCCAGCTCCCTAAAAATGCATTTGTCAGCCTTCACAAATGCAGAATTTCCTCGAATTATTGGGCCATGGAATCCCTTGTTCTGAGGAGCATCTGAGTGGGTTGTGAGGCCTAGAAGGCATTTATGAAAACACCAAAGCAAAAAACATTAGCTTTCAGGTGAAGTTATGCCACCTCAGTTTCCCTATCTGTAAAATGGGAATAGCACACACCTACGACAGGTCCTGTCAGTGCGGTCCTGAGGACTAAGTGAGGCAAACCGGGTAACAGTACGCCCAGCATAATTCCTGGCACATGGTAAAGGGGAGCGGACGGTGGTTGTCCGTAGACCACCCACCCGATGAAGGGGTCCCACTATTACCCCGCGCAGGCTGGGGGCCCAGTGTCTTCCCTCTGGGGGGGCGAGCCCCCTGGTCACCGAGGACTGGGGAGGTGCGGGGGTGCGGGGTGCGGCTGGGGCCTGGGCGGCCCGGCGGGGGACACGGGAGGCGGCAGGCGGCAGGCGGCAGGCGGCAGGCGGGAGGCCGCGGCGCTGGGAGCGGAGCTCTGCGGGGATCCCGCGGGGCTCGTTAGCGCTGCCGGAGCGGCAGTCGCCCCGCGGCCCCGGGAGCCCCGAGCGCGCGAACAGCGCCTCCGCCGCGCGCTGACGAGGCCCCGGGAGGCTGGGGCTGCGCGGGCCCCGCGAGGGTCTCGGGGAGCGGCCGCTGGGACCCGGCGCGCCGGAGGCAGCAGCGCCGCCGGCTGAGACCGCGCGGGGGCGCCCGAGGCCACGGAATGAGCCGCGGCGGCGGCCGGAGGCGCGATTAGCCCGCCAGCCCGGAGCCGGGGCGGGGCAGCACCGAGGCCCTGCGCCCGGGGGCTCTTGCTCGCTCAGCTGGCTTATTGCTATTTTTCATTTTTTTTATTGGTGTTCAATTTCCCAACATATAGCATAACACCCAGTGCTCATCCCATCGAGTGCCCCCCTTAGTGCCCATCACCCAGTCACCCCCACCCCCTGCCCACCTCCCCTTCCACCACCCCCAGTTCCTTTCCCAGAGTTAGGAGTCTTTATCTTCTGTCTCCCTTTCTGATATTTCCCACTTATTTTTTCTCCTTTCCCCTTTATTCCCTTTCACTATTATTTATATTCCCCAAATGAATGAGAACATATAATGTTTGTCCTTCTCCGATTGACTTATTTCACTCAGCATAATACCCTCCAGTTCCATCCACGTTGAAGCAAATGGTGGGTATTTGTCGTTTCTAATGGCTGAGTAATATTCCATTGTATACATAAACCACATCTTCTTTATCCATTCATCTTTCGATGGACACCGAGGCTCCTTCCACAGTTTCGAGAGTTGTCTCTTATGGTTTGCCTCCCTCCCTGTTTTCATCTTATTTGAATTGACACTTTAAGTATTATAAAATGATCCCCTTTATGAGTCCTCATTGTGGTTGTTTTTTTTTTCTTTTTTTTTAAATTTTTTATTATTTATTTATGATAGTCACAGAGAGAGAGAGGCAGAGACACAGGCAGAGGGAGAAGCAGGCCCCATGCAGGGAACCTGATGTGGGATTTGATCCCGGGACTTCAAGGATCACATCCTGAGCCAAAGGCAGGCTCCAACCGCTGAGCCCCCCAGGGATCTCATGTACTTCACTTGTTAAGCACATCAGTGAAAGGAGGGTGGGTCTCAGGGTGTGCAGAGGGAGCCTCCAGGCCAGCCAAGCCTGGCAGGACCATGTTCTCCTGACATAATAGACCAGGGCTATGCCTGGGATGCTCCATTGGCCTCCAGTGTCCAGAATGTGGACCTGCTGCTGCCTGGCTTCCCTCTTTGTCATGCAATCATCCCCTTGGCCCAGAAAGCTATCATGCTACCCTGCAGATAGCAAATCTTTCCTTCTACCTCAGACCTCACTTCCATGCTGCCTGCACTGTTAGACTGCACCAGCCATGAGGATGTCACTTGAAGGTGGTTCCTAACTGTAGCAATACCACTACACTGCTACCCCACTGCTACCTGCACCACCCCTTCCCCCCAGTCCTGGGCACTGGGGGTCACCTGTGACTGCAGTGGGATGGGGAGGGGTTGGCTGGTTCAGAAAAGGCCAAGAAGTTTCTGCTAAAAATGAAATTTGGCTAAGAAGTGACCTCATCTGGCTCTTCACAGTCCCGTATTTTATAGTGTTGTCTGTTTCCCTTTTACATGTGCGGGCTGACCTTAACTTGCTACTTGGATGACAAAGAAACTTAATTCCTTTGTTTTCTCTTTTTTTTAAAGATTTTATTTATTTATTCATGAGAGACACACAGAGAGAGAGGGAGAGAGAGAGGGAGAGGGAGACTCCATGCTGGGAACACGATGCGGGACTCGATCCCAGGACCCCAGGATCATGCCTTGGGCCAAAGGCAGGCGCCAAACTGCTGAACCACCCAGGGATCCCCTTGAATTCCTTTCTAACACATTATTATTTCTGATAAGAGCTGGCTGATGAGGACCCCTCCTGAGTTTGTGAGGAGAGTGGTGACTGATGGGAGACTTCCTAGGACAGCCTGGCACTGGGACCAGGCCAGTCCATGTGCAGGGAGGGCATGGTCCACTTCTGTGACTCCCAGGCAGAGATCTGTGTAGCGGGACTGGAAGGCAGTTTGATATATCTTCTGTTCCTCTCTGCACTGCGCCTACCCTCTAAGGTTACAACCATCATTGTGACCTTTGACTCAGTTTTGATGAAGTTGGCGTGGCGGTATTGGGTGGCAATCATGACTGTTGCTGAAGGTACAGAGATGGCACTGAAGTCAGGTTGCTATCTGGCGGCTAGGGGACGCTCATGTGACTTTGGTATGTCCTGACAACTCTTCCCCATCCCCTCCCACGAAGTAAGACAAAGCAAGCCAACAAACTCTCCTCAGTAGGCTGTTGTGCCTTCCGGTCTGCCCAAGATGATCCTCTCTTTAGCCTGTATTGTTCTCAAGGGCTCACCTGGTCTAATGCTTGGTAAGGACCCGCCCGTTGACAGGAGCTGAGAAGACAGACTTCTTTCCTGCTCAGAGGAAAGAGGGTCCCTCCTGGCTCTGGAGGGCCTCAGGGAAGAAATCACCAGGCAGGATTCAGATACTGGCTCTCTCTCTCTCTCTCTCTCAGTGTCTAACTCACTTGGATAAGTCAGTTCTTTATCCTTGTCAGTGTCTTGGGCAGAATAATCCTAATGGTATCTTTCCACTCTCAAATCTTCTCCTTCCACAGCCAGGCCTGGGTGACACAGGGAGGAAAAGGGAAGAAGTCTTGGTGTAGATTGTATAGGCTCCTTCCCAGCAGGGCCTGAAGGAGGAAGTCTTGGGTAAGAAAGGCAGAGTAAGACCTGGGGGTGGGACAGAGAGATCATGATGTGGGGGCTGAAAGATGACCTTCAAGTTCTTTTAAGGTTTTACAGAGGTGAGAGCTGGGCTGCGGGTGGGTTGGCTGTAGTATGTACTCCTGTGCCAGGGGATAGTTTTCCCATTTCCTAATCCAAAGTTGGCACCAAAGTTGGCACCAAAGTTGGCTCTTTTTGTGAGGCTCATGTGGAATTGTGGCAATGAGTATGAAGCAGGAGGAAGGCCACTTTGTCCTAGGCAAGGCTGCGATGTCAGTGTGTGGGCTCAGGAAGGAGGTGGATGCTTCATGCTCCAGCCCTCTGCCCTGGGAGCTCCCTATATGGGAGATGGGCAGGTGGGTGTCAAGAAGAGCTTGAGATTGGGAAGGACAGGCCTGATATCCTGCTTGTGTGCCACATATGGCAGCACCAGTTCCTAAGGTATAGTACATACATAGTACACAAGGTACTATGTAGAAAGAGCTAAGGCCTCAAACTCCCTAACTTCCCCCAGTATCCGCGGCCTCCAGAGACCCTGGCTGAGCACCATCAGGGTCAGGCACCTGGGGTCCATACACCTGCTATAGTTTCTGGGTTCTGACCTCTGTCTCTATGTATCCTCCTGATCAGAGGCTGGACCCAGGTGGGTAGACAGCTTCCCCAGGGAGAGTGCTGGAATTCCCAATTCATGAGGGCACTCATCATGAGGCTCTCAGACTGTCGCTTCTGGATGGGCCAGTCACTCCCATGTGGCAGCTTGGGGGAACTCTTGCCTCCACTGTGAACTGTACCGGTTGTTAAATATTTTGACAGTCCTTCCTGCATAGGGGAAGGGGACAGAGGAGTGAGGAATTCTGTTCTGGGCCTCTGGTCTCTGGGCTATGGGGATAGAGTGGCAAAACCAGGCAGGCCTGTGGTCTTCCTCAGCTGTGCTGGAGAGGGTTGTGCCAGAGTCAGCCCCGGGGCCTCCCAGAGACTCTGGCACCTCCTCCCCCAGAATGGGCCATCAATTTGGCACAGCAGACCTCAGTCACCTATCCTCCCATCTGGACACACCTGGCATGAGCCCCATGTTGCATTCCTGGGAAGGAGCCCTGCTGGGAGCCTGTGCCTGCCAAACGCTGGGAGCTGTGCTGCCTTTGTTCCCTGCGGGCGGTTGGCAGGCCGGGTCCCTTCTCCCCTTGGCCAGTTCCTGCCACAGCTAATCTCTTCCCTGTGGCCCATTCTTGGCAATGAGCCCGCCCTGGCAGAGCAGACTGCCTGTGGGGTGCCTGCCAGGCAAGCCTGCTTCCTTTGCTGGCACGGGCCCCGTTCCCGTGGAATCCTTCCTGGGGGGCACCATCCCTCGCAGAGTTCTCCTGGGAGCCCGCGGGGTGCTTCTCTCACTAGCACAGTGCCCAGTCATTTCCCTGGATTTCCCCCCTTACACTCTTCTGGGGTTTGCAGGGTGTTTTACTGTTTCCAGGGCTCTTTCATATTTTATCTCATCAGATGCTCAGGAGCCCCACAAAGAGCAAATGGTACCTCTGAGGTGAAGGGCTCAGGAGTGGACAGTATTACTGAATGATTTACTCTGACTCTGCCTTTGGGCCCTGGGACAGGGCTTTGTCTGACAACGCTTTCTCAGGATCTAAATGGGGCAGGTGTTGGGCAGTGTAGCAGAGGGCAGCCTGAAGCCTTCTTCTTCCAGGGGCCAGGGAAATCTGAAGCCTGCTGTGGCTCCCTGCTTGCCTGATCTGAAAGCAACAGGGAACTTCTTTCACAAGAGCAGTGGCTTTGGGGTCAGCCTGGAAGGGCGGTGAGAAAGGGTTGGTCAGGGCTTTTGCATTACCCTGCTTGCCTGATCTGAAAGCAATAGGGAACTTCTTTCACAAGAGCAGCGGCTTTGGGGTCAGCCTGGAAGGGCGGTGAGAAAGGGTTGGTAGGTCAGGGCTTTTGCATTACCAGGCCACTTGGAGACACGTTTAGCTTAGAGAAGCTACCTGGTTGGTGGTGGGGCGGGTTGTGGGGAGCTCACTAGGGAGAGATGTGGGTGCTCATTCATGAGTTATGTATGCACGATACCTTGAAGGTCAAAGTTTGGGCAAATTGAAGTCGGTAAGAGCTTATAAACTAGCCGTTCCTTCTTGATGGTTTATGTCTCCCAGGCCATTCAACTGGACTCCGTGACAGCTTCCGTGACAGCCGGGGGATTGCCCGGCTCCCTCACCATGGCCTGCCTGTTCCTTCACTGGGTCTGCCTGGCCTCAGGGCTGAGGAGAGCCTTGTGCTATGGGAGTCCTTTCCCTGCAGCCTGGTGTGTGCTTGTGGCTTTGACCCTCCCCTTGCACCGGGCCTCCCCATGATGGCATTGGGTTCCAATGGAGCAATCTGTGAATGCTGGGTGTACTTCTGGGAGGTGGTCTGCCTCCTTCCTGTCACTCCTGCTCCTACCTCAGGGACTGGGAAGAATTTCTCCTTGGCCAACTAATGTTCTTCTCTACCAGGGAGAGGGGAACAGCATCCTTGAGCCTTGAGGTTAGCAGCTGAGAGGCTGAGGGCTGTGGCCTGGGCAGGTGCTGGTGTCCAGGCTGAGAAGAAGACCCCAAAGTCCAGAGTTAAGACGAATATTATTCTTTCTCAAACTATTACTTAGTTCTTGGAGTTTCTCCTCATGGGCTCTTAGTTGTTTTCTCTTTTCCCCAGGTTCCTTCCTTTCCACCAACTTGTTTTCTATGTCACTCATTCTTTCTTCTGCCTCATTAACCTTAGCTGTAAGAGCATCCATTTTATTTTATTTTTCTTAAAATTTTTTTTAATTGGAGTTCAATTTGCCAACATATAGCATAACACCCAGTGTTCATCCAGCCAAGTGCCCATCAGTCACCCCAACCCCCCGCCCACCTCCCCTTCCACTATCCCTTGTTCATTTCCCAGAGTTAGGTGTCTCTCATGTTTTGTCACCCTCACTGATATTTTCACTCCTTTCCCTTTATTCTCTTTCACTAATTTTTATATTCCCCAAATGAATGAGACCATATAATGTTTGTCCTTCTCCGATTGACTTATTTCACTCAGCATAATACCCTCCAGTTCCATCCATGTCAAAGCAAATAGTGGGTATTTGTCATTTCTAATGGCTGAGTAATATTCCATTGTATACATAGACCACATCTTCTTTTTTTTAATAATAAATTTATTTTTTTTATTGGTGTTCAATTTGCCAAAATACAGAATAACACCCAATGCTCATCCCGTCAAGTGCCCCTCTCAGTGCCCATCACCCATTCACCCCCAACCCCCGCCCTCTTCCCCTTCCACCACTCCTAGTTCGTTTCCCAGAGTTAGGAGTCTTCATGTTCTGTCTCCCTTTCTGATATTTCCTACCCATTTCTTCTCCATTCCCTTATATTCCCTTTCACTATTATTTATATTCCCCAAATGAATGAGAACATATAATGTTTGTCCTTCTCTGATTGACTTATTTCACTCAGCATAATACCCTCCAGTTCCATCCACGTCGAAGCAAATGGTGGGTATTTGTCATTTCTAATGGCTGAGTAATACAGTTCCTTTACATCTTTAATTGATTAGCCAGATTGCACTGATTACAAAAACCATACAGTACTTTTAGTTGATATTTATATAGCTATAATAAGACTTCCTTATAAAACACTTTACCAAGGTATAATTGACATACAAAAGGCTGTACATATTTTATGTGTACAACTTGATGAGTTTGGAGATAAATATACTTCCAGGAAACGATCTCCACAATCTGTACCATGAACATATTCATTTCCTTCTGAAGTTTTCTTCCTTTCTTTTACCTATATCTGTCCTCTATAGCCAAATACCAAAGTAAACCAACTTGGTAACTCCCGAATTGAAAATGCTCCCTCCGGTAGCAACACCCTTGTCAAGAAAATAAGAAGTATGAGTAATTTAATCACCTGGCTGTTCCAATGATTACATTGTAGTTAGCATGATTAGATTGCGCTCCATTGGATCAAATTGAATCAGTCAAGAATTCCTGGAAGTCACCACCCACTCCTTGAAGGTGACTGAATATAAATACACCCTGGTTCCTGCTCTGAGACACTTTGCTAATTGAAAGAGTTTCCATCATGCTTGATTTTCCTTGAGAATCATGATTTTAAGAGTATTAAATGCAGAAAACACTGTGTTGTAATTCCTAATATACTCAGCAGGGATATTCTCCAGAATGTGATTTATTTGCATTGGCAAATGACTTTCTGAATTGTGGGGCAATTCCTATGAAGGTATTCCTATGATTTACACAATTGCATTTCTAGAAAATCCAAATGTATATTAAGGGGCAAGGATACTTTTATGTAATTAGGGGTAGAATTGAATTGGATGTAAGTTCAAAATGTCAAAACAGATTTTCCACCCATATTCATGACCAGGTGTCACTGCAGAGCACTGACATGCTTCCAGTCAGCCTCACTGACCCGCTCACTGTCAGCCTCAGCCCTCATCACCACGTAGGCCAATCCAACCAACTGCAGGTTTCACATCACTGCGATGGGCGGCCACACCCTTATTGAGATTGAGTGGTTTAGTGGATGGAATCACCTCGCCATTATCGTGATTAGGTTATTGGTCTCAGGATCCAATGACACTCCACCCACTGGGCATTCATGGAAGTCCCTGTTCTATTGCAATTTCAATCCTAAGGATCAGGAGAGGGGACAAAAGGAATAAAGGAGCACGGCAAAGAGTCAATTCAGAGATGTGTCATCCACCCAACCCAGTGACCCAGCATCTAAAAGCTCAATCTGCAAAACTAGCCCTTGAGAAACCATAAACATTGTATCTCAGTGCCATCCTTTGACTGAAAGAAAGCATGAAGAAATTTACTCTTTGGCTCAGTTCCCCAAAAGGGTAACTCTTGTGCTTAGTCTGTGCATGGCCCTGGCCCAGAAGATCTGTGGTTGTATCAACAGAGAAATGCCAATATGGGAGGTTTGATACCTCTGGAAAGAATAATCAAGAGAAAATTCATTCATGTGTCATATGAACACCCCTTACTCTAGTCCCAAGTAGCACAATTAGGTAAATTAATGGATATCTTAATAATAAAAACTCCTGTTAAGAATTATTTCATCAGTTGAATTGATAAAGCTTAAAATATGTGGCTTGAAAGCTTGAAGATCGGCCTCCAAATAGAGAAAAAGATACTCTCAAAATTAGGTTATTTCACTTTATTTATTTTCATTTGGGGATGTTTCTCCTTATTTACACTTCTTTTTTTTTTTTTAGATTTTATTTATTTATTCATGACAGACACACACACACACAGCGAGAGAGAGAGAGAGAGAGAGAGAGAGAGAGAGAGGCAGAGACACAGGCAGAGGGAAAAGCAGGATCCATGCAGGGAGCCTGATGTGGGACTTGATCCCGGGTCTCCAAGATCACATCCCCAGCTGAAGGCGGTGCTAAACCGCTGGGCCACCAGGGCTGCCCCTTATTTACACTTCTAAGTCCTTAGCAATAATATAAGATTCATTTATTACTTAAAGTTTTGGTGTCAGCATTAGAAAGGTAAATATAGTCAATAAGGAAAGCCATCAACAAGTCAAAATGCTATTTTTCATTAGAAAAACCCTCTTAATGTGGAGAAAAGGGAACCCTTTTACACTGTTGATGGGAATGTGAACTGGTGCAGCCACTCTGGAAAAATGTGCGGAGGTTCCTCAAAGAGTTAAAAATAGACCTGCCCTACCACCCAGCAATTGCACGGTTGGGGATTTACCCCAAAGATACAGATGCAATGAAACGTCGGGACACCTGCACCCCGATGTTTCTAGCAGCAATGTCCACAATAGCCAAACTGTGGAAGGAGCCTCGGTGTCCATCGAAAGATGAATGGATAAAGAAGATGTGGTTTATGTATACAATGGAATATTCCTCAGCCATTAGAAATGACAAATACCCACCATTTGCTTCAACATGGATGGAACTGGAGGGTATAATGCTGAGTGAAGTAAGTCAATCGGAGAAGGACAAACATTATATGTTCTCATTCATTTGGGGAATATAAATAATAGTGAAAGGGAATATAAGGGAAGGGAGAAGTGTGTGGGAAATATCAGACAGAACATAAAGACTCCTAACTCTGGGAAACGAACTAGGGGTGGTGGAAGGGGAGGAGGGTGGGGGGTGGGGGTGAATGGGTGATGGGCACTGAGGGGGGCACTTGATGGGATGAGCACTGGGTGTTATTCTGTATGTTGGCAAATTGGACACCAATAAAAAATAAATTTATTATAAAAAAAGAAAAAACCCCTCTATAATTAATATACCACTCAAAAGGAGGGCCACCTGGGTGGCTCAGGGGGTTAGGTGTCTGACTCTTGATTTTGGCTCAAGTCATGATCTTGGGTCATGAGACTGAGCCCTGCATTGGGCTCCGTGCTGGGTGTGGAGCCTGCTTGGGATTCTCTTTCTCGTAATGCTCCTCCCCACTGCCCTACCACTCCTGCTCACCTGCTCTCTAAAAAAATGAGCAAAACAAAATCATTTCTTAAAAAGTGATAGCCTATACCTCTAATTTTATTTTATTTTATTTTTTATATCTCTAATTTCAATATACTTCTTTACTGTGTGATTAATGACGTCCAAGGAGCTCCCAATAATTTATGACAATGAAGAGGAATTCATGCTTACTTGTTTCATTCTATTCTATTTCCAAAAGAACACCCTCAGACATTGCAAGCAGTATACTTTAAAATTAAGCGTACACATAGGATTAAGTTTCCTAATCAATTGTTATTTTTCTTTTACTTTATTATTTTTTTTATAAATTAATTTTTGTTGGTGTTCTATTTACCAATATACAGAAAAACACCCAGTGCTCATCCCGTCAAGTGTCCGCCTCAGTGCCCATCACCCATTCCCCCCCGCCCCCCGCCCTCCTCCCCTTCCACCACCCCTAGTTCGTTTCCCAGAGTTAGGAGTCTTTATGTTCTGTCTCCCTTCCTGATATTTCCCACACATTTCTTCTCCCTTCCCTTATATTCCCTTTCACTATTATTTATATTCCCCAATACCCTCCAGTTCCATCCACGTTGAAGCAAATGGTGGGTATTTGTCGTTTCTAATGGCTGAGGAATATTCCATTGTATACATAAACCACATCTTCTTTATCCATTCATCTTTCGATGGACACCTAGGCTCCTTCCACAGTTTGGCTATTGTGGACATTGCTGCTAGAAACATCGGGGTGCAAGTGTCTCGGTGTTTCATTGCATCTGAATCTTTGGGGTAAACCCCCAACAGTGCAATTGCTGGTCTATTTTTAACTCTTTGAGGAACCTCCACACAGTTTTCCAGAGTGGCTGCACCAGTTCACATTCCCACCAACAGTGTAAGAGGGTTCCCTTTTCTCCACATCCTCTCCAACATTTGTGGTTTCCTGCCTTGTTAATTTTCCCCATTCTCACTGGTGTGAGGTGGTATCTCATTGTGGCTTTGATTTGTATTTCCCTGATGGCAAGTGATGCAGAGCATTTTCTCATGTGCTTGTTGGCCATGTCCATGTCTCCTAATCCATTGTTAAATCACAAAAACTCACATGAGCACATTGTAAAGATATAATTGGCTTTATTAATCAATTCATGAATCAGGCAGCATATCATCCAGAGAGTAGAGGGGAGCTCAGAGGAGTTATACAAAATGCAAGGCTTTTTATAGAAAGGACAATCAAGCAAGAGGTTTTTAGCAAAGAAAATAAGGGACTGTTTCAGGCAAAATCCCCTTCCCTGAATGGAAATGGAAGGAGGTCTTATTAGGGGAATTATCTCACCTTCCTTTGGGAGATGGAGAAGACCTATGTGACTGATTAGCCCATTGGTGCTAAGTAGAAAAGCCCAGATTGATTGCTTTCCAAGTCCACTCCTGGAGAAGTTTGAAACTGCAATTAAGGCTTGGTTTGCAGTTGTGAGGGCGAGTGACTCCACCTTGGGCCTGTGGCTTGCTTTTTAACACCACAGACCTTAAAATTGGGAGATCAACCTGAATTATCTGGGTGAGCCCAATGTAATTACAAGGGTCCTTCAATGGGGAAGAGGGAGGAAGAAGAAGAGGACAGAGTGGTGCCATGTGAAAGGACTCAACTTTCCATGGCTGGCTTTGAAGATGGAATAGGAGACCATCAGCCAAGAAACATGGTGGTTTCTAGGAGCTAGGAAAGGCAAGGAAATTAGTTCTCCCCTCGAGTCTCCAAAAAAAGGCTGAGAAAAAATTTGATGGCCTGAACAATGTTTCCTGGCTGAATATCCTTCACCAAATGGAGTTCCACACTCCATTATAAACTTTTCTTCGCTCATCTGCAAAATGCAGGCTGTGGCAGTAACTTCCTTGCAGACCCACGTGAGTACTGAATTACTTCTTGTGCCTAAAGTACCCAGAGCAATGTCCCCCAGTTTGGATTGTTTCCAGGACTACCAGCCGTTGTCCTCGGTTTCCCAAGGATTGCCTTTTCTTGCTCTTCTCTCTTCCCCGGTGGGATGCACCTAAAAATCCTACAAACAGAACTATGTGGAAAGGGCGTTAAAACCATTTTTTCAAAGAAAATACAGACTAGTCCACCCCCCCCCCCCCCAAGTTGTTCCCCACGCCAATCCCAGCCCTGACCTTCAGTAGAAGCAGACCGTGTGAAGAAAGCTCTTTCCAGTTTTCTCCTCCGCAGCCAGCAGCAGCTGACCAAGACTGTCTTCCATGTCGTCTGCCTGCTGGAGGCTCTGGCACAGCCTGTAGATGAGGAAAGCCCCGAGGGTGGCCTCCTCCAAGGTGTCCACTATGTCCACGTTGACCACATACACAGGCTGGAAGGTCGCCTGTTCCCTGGCGCATAGGTCTTGCACCACTCGGTCATAGACCCTCTCCTCGCAGGTGAAGATGACATCAAAGGGGTCGCTGCACTCCTGAAACCTTTCTGGGTGCGGCTTGATCCTCTGGTTTCTCCCCAAGAGTTGCAGGATTCCGTTGCTCATGTAGCATTCCCGGTTTTTCCTCCAGAGGTCCTTATACATCTGCTTGTAGGTCGTGGAGAAGTCATAGAGCACGGGGCAATTGCGTATGAGACCCGGGAGCTTCACCTGACGCGCGACTCCAAAAGACCGGACGCAGAACCCCCTTTTCTGGAGGATATCATGGGCTTCCATGCTCCTGTTCAGGTTGCTGCTGCACACCACAGCCACCCTGAGCGGGGACGGGGGCATGGTGGCGGCTGCTGGGGGCTGCAGGGCCTGCGGGGATGCTGTGGCCAGGACGCTGGCTACTTGGTTCCGCTCTCCAGACCAGCACAGTGGTGGAGGACGGGCAGCAGGCTTCTATTTGGGCACCTTCAGGGAGTCGGCAGAGACTTCCAGGACTTCCTGGTGGATTCCGTTTCAGGGGGTGGAGTGTCATTGGATCCTGAGACCAATAACCTAATCACGATAATGGCGAGGTGATTCCATCCACTAAATCACTCAATCTCAATAAGGGTGTGGCCGCCCATCGCAGTGATGTGAAACCTGCAGTTGGTTGGATTGGCCTACGTGGTGATGAGGGCTGAGGCTGACAGTGAGCGGGTCAGGCTGACTGGAAGCATGTCAGTGCTCTGCAGTGACACCTGGTCATGAATATGGGTGGAAAATCTGTTTTGACATTTTGAACTTACATCCAATTCAATTCTACCCCTAATTACATAAAAGTATCCTTGCCCCTTAATATACATTTGGATTTTCTAGAAATGCAATTGTGTAAATCATAGGAATACCTTCATAGGAATTGCCCCACAATTCAGAAAGTCATTTGCCAATGCAAATAAATCACATTCTGGAGAATATCCCTGCTGAGTATATTAGGAATTACAACACAGTGTTTTCCACATTTAATAGTCTTATAATCACGATTCTCAAAGAAAATCAGGAATTGATGTCAGCTTCTGCCTGCTTTTTATTCCTTCAAGTACAGCTTGTTTGAGCATTCCCATACTGAAATGTAATATATGTAAAATCCTCTGCGTAGGGTCTGTGTTTTAAAAATCCTTCCAGATAGGGGTGCTTGGGTGGTTCAGCTGCTTAAGTGTCTGCCTTTGGCTCAATTCATGATCCTGGAGTCCTGGAATTAAACCCCACGTTGGGCTTCCTGATCAACAGGGATTCTGCTTTTGCTTTTCTCTTTGCCTCTCCTCTGGTGTATTCTCTCTCCTTCTCTCTCTTACTTTACCTCTCAAATAATTTTTAAAATCTTAAAAAAAAAGTGTAATATTAACAGTGGCACTAAGTTGCATATGATTTATGAGTATAACTGAGCAGAGGTAGTTGAACATAGTTGAATTAGTTTACATGCTACATTTTAAAGTAGATTTTAGTCAATAACAATCCCCTTTACATGGAGTGTAGGCAGAATGGAGCACGGGTGGATCTGAGAAGACTGGAGCTTGGGGACGGTGATGGCTGTGGATAGGTGGAATAAGGGCAGGTCAGAGAGGATGTTGGAGTCAAAATGATAACACTTGAAGGGAAGAGAGAAAGGGAGGAATTTAAAATCATTGCCGAGGATCCCTGGGTGGCTCAGCGGTTTAGTGCCTGCCTTGGGCCAAGGCATGATCCTGGAGTCCTGGGATTGAGTCCCACATTGGGCTCCCTGCATGGGGCCTGTTTCTCCCTCTGCCTGTGTCTTTGCCTCTCTCTCTCTCTCTCTCTCTCTCTCTCTCTGTCTCTCATGAATAAATAAATAAAGCCTTGGGGATCCTTGGGTGGCTCAGTGTTTTAGCGCCTGCCTTTGGCCCAGGGCGTGATCCTGGAGTCCCGGATCGAGCCTGCTTCTCCCTCCTCCTGTGTCTCTGCCTCTCTCTCTCTCTCTATGTCTATCATAAATAAATAAATCTTTTTTAAAAAAATAAAGTCTTTAAAAAAATAAAATAAAATCATTGTCAAATTGGCCATAGCAACTTCTTACTACATATGTCTCCTGAGGTAAGGAAAACAAAAGCAAAAAGAAACTATTGGGGCTTTATCAAAATAAAAATCTGCATGGCAAAGGAAACAGTCAATAGAATGAAAAGGCAACCTGCAGAATGGGAGAAGACATTTGCAAATGACATATCTGATAAAGGGTCAGTATCCAAAATATATAAGGAACTTTTTTTTTTTTTTAAAAAGAACAAAAAGAAACTTACTTTTATTCCATGCCATGCCTAATAGTAAATGCTCAAAAATTTGATAATTACAATTTTTTAAAAGATTTTTAAATTTGTTCAAGGTGTGGGAAATATCAGAAAGGGAGACATAACATAAAGACTCCTAACTCTGGGAAACGAACTAGGGGTGGTGGAAGGGGAAGAGGGAGGGGAGTGAGGGTGAGTGGGTGACGGGCACTGAGGGGGGCACTTGACGGGATGAGCACTGGGTGTTATTCTGTAAGTTGGCAAATTGAATACCAATAAAAAAATAAATTTATTATAAAAAATAAAAATAAAATCATGTAGAAAAGACAAAAAAAGAGAGAGATACAGGGGGAGAGGGAGAGAGAGAGAGGCAGAGACACACACAGGCAGAGGGAGAAGCAGGCTCCATGCAGGGAGCCCTATGCCGGACCTGATCCCAAGACTCCAGGATCATGCCTTGGGCTGAAGGCAGGCGCCAAACTGCTGAGCCACCCAGAGATCCCAGATAATTACAATTTCTAAAGAAAATTACAGAAAACTATAGGCACATAGAAAGGATCTTTAACTTATAAATTTATGAAGATAAGAAAAGGATTACACAAAAAATTTCAAACCCTCATGAAGGAGTGATAATTATGTGTTGCTTTTATGCAGTTAAAGTATATTTGTATATAACTTTGTACATTAAAGAAGATTTCTAATTTTAACTTTTAATTGTTTCAACTGAGGACCTGTTTACAAAGAGAAAAATCAATTTGGTTTCAATTTTCTTTTCTGTTTTTTTTTTACACATTTTTAAAAATTGAGGTTCAATTTTTTTATATAAATTTATTTAAAAAAATTTTTTTTAAATTTATTTATGACAGTCACAGAGAGAGAGAGAGAGAGGCAGAGACACAGGCAGAGGGAGAAGCAGGCTCCATGCACCGGGAGCCCAATGTGGGATTCGATCCCGGGTCTCCAGGATCGCGCCCTGGGCCAAAGGCAGGCGCCAAACCGCTACGCCACCCAGGGATCCCTATATACATTTATTTTTATTTTTTATGGGTGTTCAATTTGTCAACATACAGAATAACACCCAGTGCTCATTCCATCAAGTGCCCACCTCAGTGCCTGCCACCCAGTCACCGCCACCACCTGCCCTCCTCCCCTTCCACCACCCTTAGTTATTTCCCAGAGTTAGGAGTCTTTCATGTTCTGTCTTCCTTTCTGATATTTCCCACTTATGTTTTCTCCTTTCCCCTTTATTCCCTTTCACTATTTTTTATATTCCCCAAATGAATGAGACCATATAATGTTTGTCCTTCTCAGATTGACTTATTACACTCAGCATAATACCCTCCAGTTCCATCCACGTCGAAGCAAATGGTGGGTATTTGTCGTTTCTAATGGCTGAGTAATATTCCATTGTATACATAGACCACAGCTTCTTTATCCATTCATCTTTCGATGGACACCGAGGCTCCTTCCACAGTTTGGCTATTGTGGACATTGCTGCTAGAAACATCGGGGTGCAGGTGTCCCGGCGTTTCACTGCATCTGCATCTTTGGGCTAAATCCCCAGCTGTGCAATTGCTGGGTCGTAGGGCAGGTCTATTTTTAACTCTTTGAGGAACCTCCACACAGTTTTCCAGAGTGGCTGCACCAGTTCACATTCCCACCAACAGTGTAAGAGGGTTCCCTTTTCTCCGCATCCTCTCCAACATTTGTGGTTTCCTGCCTTGTTAATGTTCCCCATTCTCACTGGTGTGAGGTGGTATCTCATTGTGGTTTTGATTTGTATTTCCCTGATGGCAAGTGATGCAGAGCATTTTCTCATGTGCATGTTGGCCATGTCCATGTCTTCCTCTGTGAGATTTCTGTTCATGTCTTTTGCCCATTTCATGATTGGATTGTTTGTTTCTTTGGTGTTGAGTTTAATAAGTTCTTTATAGATCTTGGAAACTAGCCCTTTATCTGATATGTCATTTGCAAATATCTTCTCCCATTCTGTAGGTTGTCTTTTAGTTTTGTTGACTGTATCCTTTGCTGTGCAAAAGCTTCTGATCTTGATGAAGTCCCAAAAGTTCATTCTTGCTTTTGTTTCTTTTGTCTTCGTGGATGTATCTTGCAAGAAGTTGCTGTGGCCGAGTTCAAAAAGGGTGTTGCCTGTGTTCTCCTCTAGGATTTTGATGGACTCTTGTCTCACATTTAGATCTCTCATCCATTTTGAATTGATCTTTGTGTATGGTGAAAGAGAGTGGTCTAGTTTCATTCTTCTGCATGTGGATGTCCAATTTTCCCAGCACCATTTATTGAAGAGACTGTCTTTCTTCCAGTGGACAATCTTTCCTCCTTTTTAGAATATTAGTTGACCATAAAGTTGCGGGTCCACTTCTGGATTCTCTATTCTGTTCCGTTGATCTATGTGTCTGTTTTTGTGCCAGTACCACACTGTCTTGATGACCACAGCTTTGTAGTACAACCTGAAATCTGGCATTGTGATGCCCCCAGCTATGGTTTTCTTTTTTAAAATTCCCCTGGCTATTCGGGGTCTTTTCTGATTCCACACAAATCTTAAAATAATTTGTTTTAACTCTCTGAAGATGAGATGATATTTTGATAGGGATTGCATTAAACGTGTATATTGCCTTGGGTAACATTGACATCTTCACAATATTAATTCTGCCAATCCATGAGCATGGAATATTTTTCCATCTCTTTGTGTCTTCCTGAATTTCTTTCAGAAGTGTTCTGTAGTTTTAGGATAGAGATCCTTTACCTCTTTGGTTAGGTTTATTCCTAGGTATCTTATGCTCTTGGGTGCAATTGTAAATGGGATTGACTCCTTAATTTCTCTTTCTTCAGTCTCATTTTAGTGTATAGAAATGCCACTGACTTCTGGGCATTGATTTTGTATCCTGCCACACCGCCAAATTGCTGTATGAGTTCTAGCAATCTTGGGGTGGAGTCTTTTGGGTTTTCTATGTACAGTATCATGTCATCAGCAAAGAGGGAGAGTTTGACTTCTTCTTTGCCAATTTGAATGCCTTTAATGTCTTTTTGTTGTCTGATTGCTGAGGCTAGGACTTCTAGTACTATGTTGAATAGCAGTGGTGAGAGTGGACATCCCTGTCATGTTCCTGAGCTTAGGGGAAAGGCCCTCAGTTTTTCCCTGTTGAGAATGATATTTGCTGTGGGCTTTTTATAGATGCCTTTTAAGATGATGAGGAATGTTCCCTCTTTTCCTACACTCTGAAGAGTTTTGATCAGGAATGGATGCTGTATTTTGTCAAATGCTTTCTCTGCATCTATTGAGAGGATCATATGGTTCTTGTTTATTTTCTTGCTGATATCATGAATCACATTGATTATTTTACGAGTGTTGAACCAGCCTTGCATCCCGGGGATAAACCCAATTGGTCATGGTGAATAATCTTCTTAATGTACTATTGTATCCTATTGGCTAGTATCTTGTTGAGAATTTTTGCATCCATGTTCATCAGGGATATTGGTGTATCATTTTCCTTTTTGGCGGGGTCTTCGTGTAGTTTTGAAATTAAGGTTGTGCTGCCCCCATAAAATGAGTTTGGAAGTATTCTGCCCCTTTCTATCCTGCGGAACAGCTTTAGTAGAATAGGTGTGGTTCTTTCTTTCTTTATTTTATTTTTTAAAAATTTTTATATATGTATGATAGTCACATACACAGAGAGAGAGAGAGAGAGAGAGAGAGAGAGGCAGAGACACAGGCAGAGGGAGAAGCAGGCTCCATGCACCGGGAGCCCGACGTGGGATTCGATCCTGGGTCTCCAGGATCACGCCCTAGGCCAAAGGCAGGCACCAAACTGCTGCACCACCCAGGGATCCCGTGGTTCTTTCTTTAAACGTTTGATAGAATTCCCCTGGGAAGCCATCTGGCCCTGTTCTTTTGTGTCTTGGGAGGTTTTTGATGACTGCTTCAATTTCCTCTCTGGTTATTGGCCTGTTCAGGTTTTCTATTTTTTCCAGTTCCAGTTTTGGTAGTTTGTAGTTTTCCAGAAATGCATCTATTTCTTCTAGATTGCATAATTTATTGGTGTTTAGCTGCTCATGATATGTTTTTTTTTTTATTTTTTTTTGCCTTTTTTTTTAAATTAACTTTTATTGGTGTTCAATTTACCAACATACAGAAAAACACCCAGTGCTCATCCCGTCAAGTGTCCACCTCAGTGCCCGTCACCCATTCCCCTCCAACACCCGCCCTCCTCCCCTTCCACCACCCCTAGTTCATTTCCGCGAGTTAGGAGTCTTTATGTTCTGTCTCCCTTCCTGATATTTCCCAACATTTCTTTTCCCTTCCTTTATATTCCCTTTCACTATTATTCATATTCCCCAAATGAATGAGAACATACACTGTTTGTCCTTCTCCGATTGACTTATTTCACTCAGCATAATACCCTCCAGTTCCATCCACGTTGAAGCAAATGGTGGGTATTTGTCGTTTCTAATGGCTGAGTAATATTCCATTGTATACATAAACCACATCTTCTTTATCCATTCATCTTTCGATGGACACCGAGGCTCCTTCCACAGTTTGGCTATTGTGGCCATTGCTGATAGAAACATCGGGGTGCAGGTGTCCCGACGTTTCATTGCATCTGAATCTTTGGGGTAAATCCCCAACAGTGCAATTGCTGGGTTGTAGGGCAGGTCTATTTTTAACTCTTTGAGGAACCTCCACACAGTTTTCCAGAGTGGCTGCACCAGTTCACAGTCCCACCAACAGTGTAAGAGGGTTCCCTTTTCTCCGCATCCTCTCCAACATTTGTTGTTTCCTGCCTTGTTAATTTTCCCCATTCTCACTGGTGTGAGGTGGTATCTCATTGTGGTTTTGATTTGTATTTCCCTGATGGCAAGTGATGCAGAGCATTTTCTCATGTGCTTGTTGGCCATGTCCATGTCTTCCTCTGTGAGATTTCTCTTCATGTCTTTTGCCCATTTCATGATTGGATTGTTTGTTTCTTTGGTGTTGAGTTTAATAAGTTCTTTATAGATTTTGGAAACTAGCCCTTTATCTGATATGTCATTTGCAAATATCTTCTCCCATTCTGTAGGTTGTCTTTTAGTTTTGTTGACTGTATCCTTTGCTGTGCAAAAGCTTCTTATCTTGATGAAGTCCCAATAGTTCATTTTTGCTTTTGTTTCTTTTGCCTTTGTGGATGTATCTTGCAAGAAGTTACTGTGGCCAAGTTCAAAAAGGGTGTTGCCTGTGTTCTCCTCTATGATTTTGATGGACTCTTGTCTCACATTTAGATCTCTCATCCATTTTGAGTTTATCTTTGTGTATGGTGAAAGAGAGTGGTCTAGTTTCATTCTTCTGCATGTGGATGTCCAATTTTCCCAGCACCATTTATTGAAGAGACTGTCTTTCTTCCAATGGATAGTCTTTCCTCCTTTATCGAATATTAGATGACCGTACATTTCAGGGTCCACTTCTGGGTTCTCTATTCTGTTCCATTGATCTATGTGTCTGTTTTTGTGCCAGTACCACACTGTCTTGATGACCACAGCTTTGTAGTAAACCTGAAATCTGGCATTGTGATGCCCCCAGCTATGGTTTTCTTTTTTAAAATTCCCCTGGCTATTCGGGGTCTTTTCTGATTCCACACAAATCTTAAAATAATTTGTTCTAACTCTCTGAAGAAAGTCCATGGTATTTTGATAGGGATTGCATTAAACGTATAAATTGCCCTGGGTAACATTGACATTTTTACAATATTAATTCTGCCAATCCATGAGCATGGAATATTTTTCCATCTCTTTGTGTCTTCCTCAATTTCTTTCAGAAGTGTTCTATAGTTTTTAGGGTATAGATCTTTTACCTCATTGGTTAGGTTTATTCCTAGGTATCTTATGCTTTTGGGTGCAATTGTAAATGGGATTGACTCCTTAATTTCTCTTTCTTCAGTCTCATTGTTAGTGTATAGAAATGCCATTGATTTCTGGGCATTGATTTTGTATCCTGCCACGCTACCAAATTGCTGTATGAGTTCTAGCAATCTTGGGGTGGAGGCTTTTGGGTTTTCTATGTAGAGTATCATGTCATCGGCGAAGAGGGAGAGTTTGACTTCTTCTTTGCCAATTTGAATGCCTTTAATGTCTTTTTGTTGTCTGATTGCTGAGGCGAGGACTTCCAGAACTATGTTGAACAGCAGTGGTGAGAGTGGACATCCCTGTCTTGTTCCTGATCTTAGGGGAAAGGCTCCCAGTGCTTCCCCATTGAGAATGATATTTGCTGTGGGCTTTTCGTAAATGGCTTTTAAGATGTCGAGGAAAGTTCCCTCTATCCCAACACTCTGAAGGGTTTTGATCAGGAATGGATGCTGTATTTTGTCAAATGCTTTCTCTGCATCTAATGAGAATATCATATGGTTCTTGGTTTTTCTCTTGCTGATATGATGAATCACATTGATGGTTTTACGAGTGTTGAACCAGCCTTGTGTCCCGGGGATAAATCCTACTTGGTCATGGTGGATAATTTTCTTAATGTGTTGTTGCATCCTATTGGCTAGTATCTTGTTGAGAATTTTTGCATCCATGTTCATCAGGGATATTGGTCTGTAATTCTCCTTTTTGGTGGGGTCTTTGTCTGGTTTCGGAATTAAGGTGATGCTGGCCTCGTAGAACGAATTTGGAAGTACTCCATCTCTTTCTATCTTTCCAAACAGGTTTAGTAGAATAGGTATGATTTCTTCTTTAAACGTTTGATAGAATTCCCCTGGGAAGCCATCTGGCCCTGGACTCTTGTGTCTTGGGAGGTTTTTGATGACTGCTTCAATTTCCTCCCTGGTTATTGGCCTGTTCAGGTTTTCTATTTCTTCCTGCTCCAGTTTTGGTAGTTTGTGGCTTTCCAGGAATGCGTCCATTTCTTCTAGATTGCCTAATTTATTGGCGTATAGCTGTTCATAATATGTTTTTAAAATCGTTTGTATTTCCTTGGTGTTGGTAGTGATGTCCCCTTTCTCATTCATGATTTTATTAATTTGAGTCTTCTCTCTCTTCTTTTTAATAAGGTTGGCTAATCGTTTATCTATCTTATTAATTCTTTCAAAGAACCAACTCCTGGTTCTGTTGATCTGTTCCACAGTTCTTTTGGTCTCGATATCATTTAGTTCTGCTCGAATTTTAATTAACTGTCTTCTTCTGCTGGGGGTGGGGTCTATTTGTTGCTTTTTCTCTAGCTCCTTTATGTGTAAGGTGAGCTTTTGAATTTGAGATCTTTCCAGTTTTTGAATGGATGCTTGTATTGTGATGTATTTCCCCCTCAGGACTGCTTTTGCTGCATCCCAAAGATTTTGAACGGTTGTATCTTCATTCTCATTAGTTTCCATGAATCTTTTTAATTCTTCCTTAATTTCCTGGTTGACCTTTTCATCTTTCAGCAGGATGATCCTTAACCTCCACGTGTTTGTGGTCCTTCCATACTTCTTGTTGTGATTAAGTTCTAATTTCAAGGCATTATGGTCTGAGAATATACAGGGGACTATCCCAATCTTTTGGTATCGGTTCAGACCCGATTTGTGACCCAGTATGTGGTCTATTCTGGAGAAAGTTCCATGTGCACTTGAGAAGAATGTGTATTCAGTTGAGTTTGGATGTAAAGTTCTGTAGATATCTGTGAAATCCATCTGGTCCAGTGTATCATTTAAAGCTCTCGTTTCTTTGGAGATGTTGTGCTTAGAAGACCTATCCAGGGTAGAAAGAGCTAGATTGAAGTCACCAAGTATAAGTGTATTATTATCAAGGTATTTCTTGAGTTTGGTTATTAATTGGTTTAAATATTTGGCAGCTCCCCCATTCGGGGCATATATATTGAGGATTGTTAAGTCCTCTTGTTGGATAGATCCTTTGAGTATGAGATAGTGTCCCTCTTCATCTCTCACTATAGTCTTTGGGGTAAATTTTAATTTATCTGATATAAGGATGGCAACCCCTGCTTTCTTTTGAGGACCATTTGAATGGTAAATGGTTCTCCAACCTTTTATTTTCAGGTTGTAGGTGTCCTTCTGTCTAAAATGAGTCTCTTGTAGACAGCAAATAGATGGGTCCTGCTTTTTTATCCAGTCTGAAACCCTGCGCCTTTTGATGGGGTCATTAAGCCCGTTCACGTTCAGAGTTACTATTGATAGATATGAGTTTAGTGTCATCATATCTATTCAGTCCTTGTTTTTGTAGATTGTTCCACTGAACTTCTTCTTAAAGGGGAATTTTTTTTTTTACTTTTTTTTTTTAAATTAATTTTTATTGGTGTTCAATTTACCAACATACAGAAAAACACCCAGTGCTCATCCCGTCAAGTGTCCACCTCAGTGCCCGTCACCCATTCCCCTCCAACACCCGCCCTCCTCCCCCTCCACCACCCCTAGTTCGTTTCCCCGAGTTAGGAGTCTTTATGTTCTCATTCATTTGGGGAATATGAATAATAGTGAAAGGGAATATAAAGGAAGGGAGAAGAAATGTTGGGAAATATCAGGAAGGGAGACAGAACTTAAAGGGGAATTTTAAGAGTCCCCCTTAAAATTTCTTGCAGAGCTGGTTTGGAGGTTACATATTCTTTCAGTTTCTGCCTGTCTTGGAAGCTCTTTATCTCTCCTTCCATTTTGAATGAAAGCCTTGCTGGGTAAAGTATTCTTGGTTGCATGTTCTTCTCATTTAGGACCCTGAATATATCCTGCCAGCCCTTTCTGGCCTGCCAGGTTCTGTGGAGAGGTCTGCTGTTAGCCTAATATTCCTCCCCATAAAAGTCAGGGACTTTTTTTCTCTGCTGCTTTAAGGATCTTCTCCTTATCTTTGGAATTTGCAAGCTTCACTATTAAATGTCGAGGTGTTGAACGGTTTTTGTTGATTTTAGGGGGGGATCTCTCTATTTCCTGGATCTGAATGCCTGTTTCCCTTCCCAGATTAGGAAAGTTTTCAGCTAGGATTTGTTCAAATACATATTCTGGCCCTCTGTCCCTTTCGGCGCCCTCAGGAACCCCAATTAAACGTAGGTTTTTCTTCCTCAGGCTGTCATTTATTTCCCTTAATCTATCCTCATGATCTTTTAATTGCTTGTCTCTTTTTTCCTCAGTTTCCCTCTTTGCCATCAACTTGTCTTCTATGTCACTCACTCGTTCTTCCACCTCGTTAACCCTCGTCGTTAGGACTTCTAGCTTGGATTGCATCTCATTTAATTGATTTTTAATTTCTGCCTGATTGGATCTAAATTCTGCAGTCATGAAGTCTCTTGAGTCCTTTATGGTTTTTTCTAGAGCCACCAGTAGCTGTAAAATAGTGCTTCTGAATTGGCTTTCTGACATTGAATTGTAATCCATATTTTGTAACTCTGTGGGAGAGTGGGCTGTTTCTGATTCTTTTTTTTGAGGTGAGGTTTTCCTTCTAGTCATTTTGCTCAGTGTAGAGTGGCCAAAAACAAGTTGTGTTGGGAAAAGGAGAAAAAGAGAGAGAAGGAAAGAGAAAAAGAAAAAAGAGAAGGAAGAAAAAAAAGGGGAAAAAGAGAAGAAAAAGAAAGAAAGGAGAAAAAAGAAAAAAAAAACGGGGGGTGGGGGAAGCAATCAGAAATCAAGAAGAAAGAGAGAAAAAAAAAGCACAAAACAAAACAAAAAAAAACAAAAACAAAAAAAAACCACGGGGGAGTATCTTCCGATTCTGTGTACTTTAAGTCCCTTGACTTCCCTTGGAACTGGTCCGTGTAGCTGGTCTTCTGGGGGAGGGGCCTGCTGTGCTGATTCTCAGGTGTTAGCACTTGGGGGAGCTGCTCTGCCCCTGCCTGGTGCAGGGCTCAGTGGGGGTCGTTCACCCCGTGAGGCCCCGGGAGGAAGCCACAGTGGCGGGGGCAGCTCTGGGACCCTGGAGTCAGCTCCCGCAGTAGCTCCGGGGCTCTCCGTCTGCAGGGCCTGGAGGCTCCGGGGCGGGGCCGCTGATCTGCTCAGTTCCAGGCAGGAGCGTCCTCGCTGTCCTGGGCCCTCCCGGCCTCTGCCTGTCCCGGGGGAGGCCGGATCCTGGGCTGTGTCCCGGCGCCCTGTGCTCCGGGTCCTGCGCTGTTTGATTCGCGCTCCCGCCCCGTAGCCCCCTCCGCGGAGCCACCGCCCGAGCCCCTCTGAGCTGTTCCCGGAGCCGCGCCGCCCCCTCCGCGCGGAGCTTCTTCCTCTGCCCGAGCCGCCGCCGCCGCCGAGCTGTTCCCAGAGCCGCGCAGCCCCCTCCGCGGAGCCGCCGCCCGAGCCCCTCTGAGCTGCTCTCGGAGCCGCGCAGCCCCCTCCGCGCAGAGCTTCTTCCTCTGCCCGAGCCGCTGCCGCCGAGCTGTTCCCGGAGCCGCGCAGCCCCCTCCGCGGAGCCGCCGCCCGAGCCCCTCCGAGCTGCTCCGGGTCCCGCCGAGCGCTGCAGCCCTTAGGGAGCTCGGCGCACTCTCCGGGGCGCAGTTCCTCTGTCACTGTCCCAGGGAGCCCGAGGGCATCCCCGCCTTTCTGGGGATCCTGCTCCAATTCCCCGGGAGGCCTTTCCGCGGGGAAGGTCGGTGCAGCTCCTGCTCCTCCGGGACGGGGCTCTCCTGTCCTGGGGACACTCGCCCCGGCCTCAGCCCGGCTCCTCGCGGGGCCCCTCCCCCTCGGAGGCCTTTTGTGTCTTTATTTCTTTTTCCCCGTCTTCCTACCTTGATAGAAGCGCGAACTCTTCTCCCTGTAGCGTTCCAGCTGGTCTCTCTTTAAATCTCAGGCCGAATTCGTAGATTTTCAGGATGATTGGATGGTTTTCTAGGTAATTTGTTGAGGACAGATGACTTGGGGACCCTACTCTGCCGCCATCTTGCCCCTCCCCCGGTTTTTGCCTCATGATATGTTTTTAAAATCGTTTGTATTTCCTTGGTATTGGTGATCTCTCCTTTTTCATTCGTGATATTATTAATTTGAATCTTTGTTGTCTTTAATAAGGCTCACTAATGGTTTATCTATCTTATTAAGTCTTTCAAAGAACAAATTCCTGGTTTTGTTGATCTGTTCCATAGTTCTTCTGTTCTCTATTTAATTGGGTTCTGCTCAAATCCTTATTAGTTCTCTTCTTCTGATGGGTGTAGGATCTATTTGCTGTTTTTCTCCAGCTCCTTTAGGTGCAAGGTTAGCTTTGTATTTCAGTTCTTTCCAGTTTTTGAATGGATGCTTGTATTGCGACGTATTTCCCCCTTAGGACTGCTTTTGCTGGATCCCAAAGATTTTGAATGGTTGTATCTTCATTCTCATTAGTTTCCATGAATCTTTTTAATTCTTCTCTAATTTCCTGGTTGACCCTTTCATCTTTTAGCAGGATGGTCCTTAACCTCCACGTGTTTGAAATCCTTCCAAACTTCTTGTGATTTAGTTCTAGTTTCAAAGCATTATGGTCTGAAAATATGCAGGCGACAATCCCAATCTTTTGGTATCGGTTCAGACCTGATTTGTGACCCAGTATGTGGTCTATTCTGGAGAAAGTTCCATGTGCACTTGAGAAGAATGTGTATTCAGTTGCATTTGGATGTAAAGTTTTGTAAATATCTGTGAAATCCATCTGGTCCAGTGTATCATTTACAGCTCTTGTTTCTTTGGAGATGTTGTGCTTAGAATATCTGTCATTTACAGAAAGTACCATGCTGAAGTCTCCCAGTATAAGTGTATTATTATCTAAGTATGTCTTAACTTTGGTTATTAATTGATTGATATACTTGGCAGCTCCCACATTCGGGGCATAAATATTCATGATTGTTAAATCCTCTTATTGGATAGATCCTTTAAGTATGATATAGTGTCCCTCTTCATCTCTCACTACAGTCTTTGGGATAAACTTTAGTTTACCTGATATAAGGATGGTTACCCCTGCTTTCTTTTGAGGGCCATTTGAATGGTAAATATTCTCCAAGCTTTTATTTTTAGGCTGTAGGTGTCCTTAGTCTAAAATGAGTCTCTTGTAGACAGCAAATAGATGGGTCTTGCTTTTTTATCCAGTCTGAAACCCTCTGCCTTTTGATGGGATCATTAAGCCCATTCACTTTTAGAGTTACTATTGAAAGATATGAATTTAGTGTCATCATAATACCTAATCAGTACCTGTTTTTGTGGATTGTTTTCTTGGACTTCCTCTTTCTTTTAGAGAGTCCCCCTTAATATTTCTTGCAGAGCTGGTTTGGTGGTCACATATCCTTTCAGTGTCTGGCTATCTTGGAAGCTCTTTATCTCTCCTTCTCTTCTGTTTTTTATTTTAATAAATTTATTTATTTATTTATTTTATTTTATTTTATTTATGATAGTCACAGAGAGAGAGGCAGAGACACAGGCAGAGGGAGAAGCAGGCTCCATGCACCGGGAGCCCGACGTGGGATTCGATCCCGGGTCTCCAGGATCGCGCCCCGGGCCAAAGGCAGGCGCCAAACCGCTGCGCCACCCAGGGATCCCCAATATATTTATTTTTTATTGGTGTTCAATTTGTCAACATACAGAATAACACCCAGTGCTCATCCCATCAAGTGCCCATCTCAGTAAACATCACATACAACTAGAAATACACCATTGATAATTTCAATCATGAAAACAAACTTCTAAATAAAACATAATTTGATAACTTCTGCTTCCATTTATGGCAAGCTAGATACTTCAGACCAAGTCTTTCACCAAGGATATCATGTTGAATGAAATATTTTACAAATCTTAAAAGCATCAATGGGTTAAAAAAAATTTAAAGAACTGACAAATTAGTAAAAAATTACCAAGTCAAAATCAAGAAGGGAGCACCATGGAGTTGATTCTCTTGTATTCAAGATTTATTAATGAGAGCCTTGCTGGATAGATTATTCTTGGCTGCATGTTCTTCTCAGTTAAGACCCTGAATATATCCTTCCAGGCCATTCTGACCTGCCAGGTCTCTGTGGAGAGGTGTGTTGTTATTCTAATACTTTTCCCCGTATAAGTTAGGGATGTCTTGTCTCTTGCTGCTTTAAGGATCTTCTCTTTATCTTTGGAATTTGCTAATTTCACTATTAAATGTCAGGGTGTGAACAGTTTTTATTTTAGCGGGGGCTCTCTATCTTCTGGATCTGAGTGTTTCCCTCCGCATGTTAGGGAGGTTCTCAGCTATGATTTGTTCAAATACACTCTGGACCTCTGTCCCTTTCGGTGCCTTCTGGAACCCCAATTATACGTTGATTTTTTTTCCTTCTGAGGCTGTCATTTATTTCCCTTAACTTTTCCTCATGGTCTTTTAATTGTTTTTCTCTTTTTTCCTCAGCTTCTTTCCTAGCCATCAATTTGTCTTCTATGTCACTCACTTGTTCTTCTACCTCATTAACCCTTGTCATTAGGACCTCCAGTTTGGATTGCATCTCATTTAATTGAATTTTAATTTCGGCCTGATTAGATCTAAATTCTGCAGTCATGAAGTCTCTTGAGTCCTTTATGCTTTTTTCTAGAGCCACGAGTGGCTTTATAATTTTCCTTCTGAATTGGCTTTCTGACATTGAATTGTAATCCACATTTTGTAACTCAGTGGGAGAGAGTACTATTTCTGATTCTTTCGTTTGTGGTGAGTTCTTTCTAGTCATTTTGCTCAGTGCAGAGTGGCTGAAAAGTTGCACTGGAAAAGGGAAGAAAAAAGAAGCAAACAAAAAACCACAAAGAAAAAACAACAACAAAAAACAAACACGGAGGGGTATCCTCTGGTTCTATATACTGTAAATCCCTCGACTTCCCCTGAAGCTTTCCAGTGTTGCTTGGTTAAGAACTTGCTCTTCCACTGTCCTTCCAGCTGGTTCTGGGGGAGGGGTATGCTGTGCTGATTCTCAGGTATGTGCACCTGGGGGAGCTGCTCCGCCCCCTGCCAGGTGCACAGCTCTGTGGGAGCTGTTTTATCCTGTGGGGACTGTTCCCTGGCGGCTCCACCCTCCCAGGCACAGGGTGACACCTGGAGGAACAACAACAGTGGCAGCGGCCAGCCCTGGAATCAGCTTCCGCAGTAACTACCGCAGTCTCCCAGTCTGCACTGGCCTGGATGCTCCGGGGGTGGGGGGTGGGGTGGGGGTGGCACTGACTTGCACAGCTCAGGGGCGCCCGGCGGCAGGAGCGTTCTCGCTGTCCTGGGCCCTCCTGGCCTCTGCCTGTCCCAAGGCGAGAGCAGGATCCTGGACTGTGTCCCCCGGTGCCCTGGGATCTGGGGCCTGCGCTGCTGGAATTGCACTCCCGGGCCACCTGAGCTGCTCCCGAGACCCTGCTGGGCGCGGGCTCCAGCCCTTGGCCTGTGGTGTGTGGGGCCCTCTCCCCTGGGGTGCACTTCCTCTGTTAGTGACCCCGGGAACCTGGGGTCTCCACTGCCCCTCCTGGGATCCTGCCTGAGTTTCCTGCGAGCGCCTTTCCATCCAGGAAGATTTTGAAAGTTCTTGCTTCTCCAGGACTGAGCTTTCCTGTCCTGGAGGTTCTCCTAGCTTCTCGCAGGGGCCCCTCCCCCACTGGGTTATTATTTATTTATTTATTTTCTGTCTTCCTACCTTGTTAGAAGCACACTCTTCTCTCTGTAGCGTTCCAGCTGTTCTCTTTAAATCTCAGGCCAAATTTGTAGGTTTTCAGGATGATTTGAAAGTTATGTAAGTTGGTGGGGACAGGTGACTTGGGGACCCTACTCTTCTGCCATCTTGCCAATATAGAGCCTTACAAAGCTCCTCAAATAGGACTAAATATGGACTCTGCCCAATTCACTTCTCAAAGTAATTGGCTCCTTGGTCTATAGAAGGCCCACCCTTCTATATCCATAAACTAGCCCCTTCCTGCTCCTTTCCCATATCGTCAGCTCAAGTGGACAAACAGCCACAGGCAGATGGTGTTTCAGGAGGGCTAATGGCAGGACCACGGATAGGGTTAGGTGAGAAGTGACTACTCCTGGCCTCTCTTGCCTTCAGAAACCAGCCATCTCTAGCTCCCCACCTCATTTTGTCCCAGAGCTTTTTATCCAGTCTCTGACCTAGGCTTCAATTTGTGTCCATTGACAAAATTAACCATACCGGATAATTGTGTAGCAGAAATTCCATTGCTGTCCCTTACTCTCTTCAGGCATGCTCCTGGCATTCCTTCAGGATTTGCTTTATGTCCTAGTGGTATTCATTTTACCTGAAGATTCAGCAGGCTTATGCTTGCTTCCTGGTGATTTTTTTCCCCTAGTGAGATACCCAAAGCCATTTTGAGCAGGTTTTTTGATGGGCAGCAAACCTCTTTGCCTTAGGAGCTGGCAGAGCAATACCCAAACCCTTGGGTTGAGCACTTGGTTTGCAATCTCCTGGAGAATTTTCCATCTCCTATCTTGTTTTTGAATCCATTGGAGGAATCCTAAAACAAGAACCTTTTAGGGTGAAAATTAGAGTATGGTTTCTTGCCTCTTGAAATGGCATTAAGTCATAGATATTTCAGGCTACCGATGACCCTTTTGTGGCAAGGAAAGAACCTATTTTCCTTCCATATTTTATTTTTAGATTTTTATTTTTTTAATAATGGCGATGATTATTACAATGAGTTATCATTTAGTAAACACTTTTTACTTGCTAGAGACCCTGCTAGGTGTTTTGTCTAATTTACATAACACTATTAAAAATCATATCCTGCAATGAAGATAGAGATGCTGAAGCTTAGAAAGGTTCAGTAAATTTTCAAGGTTGTGAAATGGAAGAGAAAGAGTCAGCAAAGTAGATCTTTGCAACCCAGTAGCCATATTGGGAAATTCTCATCCTCTCTGGCTGCTGAAATTTTGTACAGACTGTTCCCTTAGCCTAAAATGTTCTCCAAACAGTTTTTTTAAAAAATAAATTTATTTTTTTTGGTGTTCAATTTGCCAACATATAGAACAACACCCAGTGCCCATCCCATCGAGTGCCCCCCTCAGTGCCTATCACCCAGTCACCCCCACCTCCCACCCACCTCCCTTTCTACCACCCCTAGTTCATTTCCCAGAGTTAGGAGTCTCTCATTCCAAACAGCTTTTCTTACAGAGAAGTCCTTTTCATTGTTGAGAAGTGTTTTTACAGAGTTCTTTATTCATCTATGAAATCATCTTCTATGGTATCCAATTACCTTTCTTCTTGTCTGTGGTACATTTATCAGAGTCTGATTATCTCAGTGTTTTTTTTTATTTATTTTTATTTTTTTAAATTTTTTTAAAGATTTTATTTATTTATTCATGATAGAGAGAGAGAGAGAGAGGCAGAGACACAGGCAGAGGGAGAAGCAGGCTCCATGCACCGGGAGCCTGATGTGGGATTCGATCCCGGGTCTCCAGGATCGCGCCCTGGGCCAAAGACAGGCGCCAAACCGCTGCGCCACCCAGGGATCCCTATCTCAGTGTTTTTTTACTTGTGAAATGTCTATTTATACTTCTGGAATGAAAACTTCATGAAGCCTGAGACCTTAGCTTTCTCTTTATTGTATTTCCAAACCTGAGCATACTTCTTTATTAGTAAATGTTCAGTAAATGTTTATTAAATGAACAACTGAGCCTGACAGAAAAATACCTAAGAGTACGGATGGTCTTTAGAGCCAAGAAAATGAGAGTCCCTACCCAGGATTTCAAACTAATGGATTATTCACACACAAGGTGAAATACTCCAAATAGAGGATGCCTGAACAAAAAAATGGGTTTTCTTGAACTACTTGATCAACTAGCTTTATTTATGGAAATCAGCCTTCTGTTTGTAGGACTATCTAACCCAGAATAAGAGCCCAAATATAGTCTTTCCCTTCCCCACAAAAATTAAAACCTCTGTTCCCTGGGGAGAAGACTTAAATTTAGGAAGAAATCTCCTTGGGTCACATGACAGTTTTAAGAATGTCAGAGGGTGGAGATACTGTTACTTGAAGTCAGTTGTACCCTACTTCATCAGCATAGAGCTTCTCTGCTACTGTGATGGGGCTTGAGGATAACTGAGTCCACACAAACAAGTGTTAACTAGGCACTGCTTATTCCAAGGCAATGCAGGGCAGGAATAAGACCCATGATCTTATAGTCCATTATCTATTGCATTTCCCACAGCAGTTCATGGATGTCTGTTTTCTGTCTCAGGCCAAAGCTACTGCCCCACAAACTTTTTGGTCACTTACCATCCCCATGTTCTCCAGAGTTTCAATCTCTATCTTTGAGTACCCATAGAGGATACCTTTGAGATTGATCTTGGGGAAGGCAGCTGGCAGTTATACTCGCCTACCATTTGAGTTTAAGAGCAATGTTGGCCTCACATCTGGAAAGACCTTTAAAGATGCTCAGGGCTCAATCTTCAACAGTCTTTCACAATTACCCTTGTGATACTAACAGGCTTTTCTAGGACTTCATGTTGGAGGTCCTTGTATGTGATACTGTGTTGCTGAACTTTGAAAAATATTTTCACTTGTGTATATATTTACCTACAACCACGCTGAAACCTTAACATAAATCTTTCAATAGCACTCTGTGGATAGAGGTAGAGTCTGAGTAGGAAGCTATTTTGTATTGTATTTGAAACAGAAATCTCACTGTGTGTCACAAAGGCTGTGGAAGAACTTAGCTATGAATGTTCTAAAAGTAAATCCTTGGTTTGGGGCTGAGAATGTCCCTTTAGGTAACAAATAACAGCCATTCTTTAAGAGTGAGTTTAGAGAAGAACTGAGGGGAGAACAGCCTCGGGGAACAGAGATGGAGAATGGAACCTCCACACAAGAGATCCTAACAACTCAGGTTCACACAATGAACACTTAGCTGAGTGGCTACCATTCTTCCAGGAAAATTGCTTTTTCTGCTTACTCTTAGAACCCAAAGCTGTTCAGAATTTTATCCTTGCAAGGGCTAGGCAGTTGGTAATATATCCCTTATATTCTCTTCTATTCTGATTCCAGGAGTTGAGAGAGAGGGAGAGAGAAGTAGCTTAGAGTAGAAACCTAAATTCTCTATCCATAACCAGACTTCACATAAAAGCAAGCTGCTACAGAGAAATTGGGAAAACTGGGTTGTAACCATGTCTTTAGTCTAGAGCAGTCTTAAGCTAGTCTTAAGCTTGTGCTGTCTCCCTTCCCATAAAACATCACTGATTTGTGAGGAGTGCCTATGTTAACATCAAGAGAGTGGTTCTGCCTTTAGGTTGCACTTTGAACTCAGTTGGTATAAGACCCATCTGACACTAGGTCTTTCAGATTTACATAGGTCTTTCAGATTTACATAGATGCACTAGATAGTCGGTCCCCCATGTCTTCTGTTCTATAATGAGAAAGAAAGGCATTGCTGAGCTGCATACTGAGGATCATAAAGGTATGTGGCTTTCATTTTCAAATGTCTGAGCAGTCTTTGGAAAATAAGTCTTTGCAGAAGGGTTTAAATTCTTTAGAGGTATTAACTCTTCCCACAGGACTGACTTGACTGGGGAACATGAATTGAAGATTTTTCAGTGAGATTCCCCATAGTTGAATTAGAATATGTTCTCCAAAGAACAGATGCCAAGGTGGAACGAGATGTGTCAAAGGTTGCTTCATTTAGGGGGAAATGCCTGTAAAGGAAAATACAAAGGCATCGTGAGACTTGAACTGTGAGATTACAGTGCAGGTCTGATCTCTGGGAGGGAGGGAGGTAAGAAGGTTTTAGATTTCATGCATTTCTAAGAACATTTTGGCAAGGCTACAATGAATTCTTGTGCCAACGGCATCCATAAGAGGAGTCCAGTGTCTTTCAAGAGTGGGTCTGCCTTTTAGTGCTATGCTCATTCATTGGCTGGGAGCCACCACTGAAAGTGGAACCTAGGCAGTACCATGGATTTCTGAGCATAGTGATAGAGGCTTTCAGTCAAACTCTCTGCAGTCAGATATGAGCAGCACATTTTCATGGCCGCCATAATCCATTCTTGTACTGTACAGCTGCCCTTCAGATTTTGAAAGCAACAACTCCATTGTTCCCATGAGCCCTTGCTGAGGGTAAATTAGAACAAGAAGGTTGGAGGGAGAACTGCAGCTCCACTCTCTAAACCTATCTGAACCACAACTGTCCCTCATCTTCTCCCAGTCTATTTGGAATTCCTTTCACCCTCAGCTATCACCACTGCAAATCTTGGCTTACCTGATGAAAGAACACAATTCTTCATCTCTGAGGAGGCTAAACCCTTGGTAATCATACTCTTCTCATTTGGGGATCATTGCATATGTACATTCCTGCTTATAATATGGCATGGGTACTAGAAAATGCCCAAATGAATCCCCCGGCTTCTCATTTAGTTTCCTCCTGTGTGCATTGCATAATGCAGCTGCCTTTATCAATTAGATCAGTTACTCTTGTCAGTATGGGAATTCCTCTTCTTACCTGTTGGTCCCTAAGCACTAGAGTCCAACACAGAGTGATGACAACTGTAACTTATAGTTCAACAGAACTCTTGCTCTAAACTTCTGAGGATCAGGACTTCCAATACAGCAGAACCAAGAATTCCTGGGACAGGAAATGAAAGTCCTCTAGTAGATCAAAGGCTATAGAATATTCCTCATTCTCCCTCTTGTTCCTGAACTCCTGTATGCTGCTGGGGACTTCGCACCAGACAGATATGACTTCCTGCAAATATGGCATCTTAAAGGATAGTAGTCTACTTTTGTGAAGTGTTGCCTCTGAGCTGCTTTTCTAGCTATCTTTAGAAGACTGCTCCAGGATTCTGAGGCTACCTGTTCCTGGTTGGTAAAGTAATGTTAATTCTTCCAGTGGATACCCATGGCCATGAGTCCTATCCTGCATATCCTATCCTTCAGGACATATCCTGAAGAATGTCCACTCTTGTTACTGTGTCCTGTAGGATTGCCTGCCTGTAGATCAGGCATTCATGAAGCCCTCAAAGTAGTGCTGACCAAGGCTCTGTGGACAAGAAAGGCAAAGCCATACCTATAAGTACATCTCATAAGCAGTACAGACCTTCAGTGTAGTTGACTTCCTGTCATATGGCCTCCTTGAGGAATAATAGTTGTATGTCTGGGTTTCAGCATTGATCTCTATTGCTGACCTTCAGAGGCCGCAGTATCTAGTCAACCTTGGTCAGTGGGCCTCTACTTGGTTGGGCCCACACAGTCTCCTTTGCTGTTATTGCTGCCACTCTAATAACCCATCATACCAGTTCTGAGCTGACCACTGATGAATGTCAACTGGCAAATCAATGGCTTAGTTGTTTAGAGCCTCTTCTTGTGTGTGCTTTATACAGATAAGTTTTCCATTTGGGCCCAGCTCCCATATGCCCATCTTTATGCCTCCCAGACCTCTTTGCCTTAAATCTCCTGTCTTTTAATCTCTAAGTCCCTGCCTGAAGATTTAGATTCTCCTCTTGGACCATTTGACCTTTTACAGAGTACGAATGACCAGTTGTACCATTTGAAGTTGTGCCAATTGGGAAGGCTTTGATTCTCTACTCCTTCAAAGCCTCAGGGACAGTATGTATATAACTCTAATGCATCTGCCATCCATTTCAGGCTATGCTGTTCTGTATGGATAGATACTTTTGTGATTTGTACTTCATAACTGACCTCCCAGACCTGCATGTACACATGCAGGCTAAGGAATGTTGTGAGACTCATACTGTGTGGATAACTTTGGGAGCCTAATTGTTTAAAATATATTATCTGGCCTCCAGGTCAGGACTGGCTCTTTTGTTCTTGATGCCAAGAGGTATAAATATTGTCTTATATCCTCTTCTCCAGGCTATGTTGGGACCCCAGAATGGAATCTGGGAAGGGAGGCAGACACACATAGCCCAGGCTCCTCGAAAATATAGAAACATGCTAATGTATTAACAGGCTGCTCCAAACTACACATAGGGTTTGAAATGAAACATTTGTTCACCTATTTGTCCTATAAATCTGGCCCTTTTGGGGATGGTCTGTTGAAAGTCTCTCCTGAGGGGAGGATTCTCTCTCTGCCCAGGCCTCTTAATCAGGACTCCAGCCTGGCTGTTTCCATGGGGCTTCCCCAGTTAATGAGGTTGGCTATTGTAAGTATCTGATTTGTTGTAACTTTGCCTTATTCTCATTTATTGCCTACTATTGCCTTGATCTATGTGTAGGTTCCTATAATTAGTTTTCTTTCCTTTTCTAAGCCAAAACACAGCTATTAAAATCTTTCGTGTGGAATCCATGCCTTCCCAAACCATAATATAAACAAATCTCTGGCTTTTTCCTCTCTCAGTTGGCTTAACAGACCCCTTCATAAGGTCATTGATGTGATCTGGAGGAGAAGGACTGGTGCAAATTCCATGGAAGACCTGAGTCTCGGATACCTGCTTATGCAACTTATGTCCTCTGGTCTGTCCAAGTTTGACTTGGTGGGTCTGACAGACCCAACTCACAATGGGCAGTTCTGGATGCATGATCAATTTTCCCATGGCCAAATGCTCTGTCTCTACCAGGGTGTAGTAAAATGGCAGGAGTTAATTATTGAAAGTTAACTTTGTGTGGTGACATGGCCTGACCCAAATACTATGGGCATGTGTAGTCATTCTATAAGCTTCATGCTGTTTCTCTTCCCATTACTGATACCTTTTAACATCTGAGTCTGCCAGGTCCTAAGGCCTAAGTGGCAGTGATGTGAGCACCACAGCCTGAACCTGCAATGGAGCCTTTTCCTGCTCTGGGCCCACTCAAAGCGGGAAGCCTTCCACATCTTCTGGTATGTGAGACTAAGCAGGATTCCTAAGTGAGGAATACATTATCTCCAGAATTCAATATGGCCTACCATGCATTATTTTCTCTTTGTGGTAGAATTTGTAGGATGAAGATCTTTTCTTTAGTAACACTTCTTTAACATTGGACCCCTGAAAACATTCACTGAAGTGCTATGTTCCTGAATATTCTTAGTGTTTGTCTCTTCCTCTAGAGCATGTGTTTTACTAAGACTTTCACTGTCCATCTCTTTTTTTTTTTTTGCCTAATCAGCACCTCATTGTTGGATCATTGGATGTTCTATGGGATAGCTAGTCCTCTTAGGACTGTATTATGGTACAGAAAGGAAGAGTTAACGTACTCCTCAGGGAAACCCAGGAGTATTGTCTATCACATGTGAATGGAAACTGTTTTCCATCTTTTCCTATCACTGGAATGAAAAACCGTACATCTGCCAACTTGTTGAATTCTCTACTATGGACCTGGAAGCATTTTTTAAAAACAATTTTGGAGAGAAATTTTGGAGATTTTCATTTGGACTTACCCTCTGCTTGCTCTTATCTCACAGGCCAGGTACATGTGGTTATTCTAACTCTAGTATGGTAGTTGTAATCAGTCACTTAAGTGGCTGAAGAAATGACTACCAAGTGGGTTTGTGGAACCAGGACATACGGAGAACTGGACTTTCACCAGGTCCCCTTACTAATGGGACTCTACTACCTAGAGTAGAGCTCCAATTCTAATTGAGGGACCACGATTATGCTTTCAGTTTCTCAGTATCAATGTCAAGTCAAACTGTTTAATAATCTTCAATGTCTAGGTATTCTCTTCCCCGTACAAAATAGCCTAAACAAATGGCCATAGTTACCTCTAGGGAATATCTCAGGGCATCATGGAATAGAATCATGGTTTTTCAGAGTCCTTCCCCTTAGGGGTCTAGGTACCTCTTGGGTTAATGAGTTCTAGATCAGAAATTGGCACAGGGAACTGAACAAGAGATTGACTATTGCAGTCACCATCCCCAGCCTTCTATCCATTTTACTTCTTTCTTTAAATGGTAAGCAGAGCCTTGCTGGCTGCCCATCTGTTTTGGCCTTTAGGGTACAATACACTCAGATAGTTCTACAACTTCCTGGGGGCCAAACCCCCTTGAATTTACCAGTTCTTAGAGTAATTTCAGTCTTCTGACATGTGGTCCAATGTTTCCACTTGGCCTCTTTCTGCCTTATCCTCATAGATCTTAATGAGCCCACACCTGGAACTACCTTTGCTGCCATCAGGCCCGGTATACAGAGAACCAGCATTGAACTTCTCAGTGGTGCTGGTGCCAATTTCACCAGGTTATAATGGTTTTGAATGTTTTGTTTTGTGTCCTCCAACTGAATATAATTTTCTGATCTTCTGTCCATACAATAACAATCTGTTAAAAGAGGACTACTTCCCTGTATTTTGACCTTCCTCCAGGGCAACTTAAGCATTTTCACTTTGCTGATTGTTAGTTATATTTTCAGGCTTAAAGGAGCCACTCTAGCAGTGAGTTTACACTAACTCCTAGGGTCCTTGCAAGCATAAATAATCCCACATCCCAAGAAAGTGCCCACCAAGTTTTTCTTTTTTTTTTTTTAAATCTAGTCTTAAGATTCCATTATATACCCCTTGATACTCCCCAACCCATTCCCAGGGTATTCTTGTCTCTTGTAAGTAGGTATGTGCCTTGCCTATCCCCAGAAATGGTATGCTTACTTAACTGTAGTTATAAGCATTAGCAGCCAGAAAGAGAGGCGGGGGTGGCTCCTGAGGGGAACACCTGTTGCCTCACAGATGTTATCCCTTACTAGGGAAAGTGCATAACCTCTGAAAGCTGAAGAATTTAGGGGTATCTACAGTGCCTATATCTTCAAGGGCAGGCATCCAGATGTCTCCATACCATGTTTTGGTGTCCCAGGTTTTCCAAAATAGAACCCTGATCTTATTTGAGCATTCAAATGCTTCTGGTGCTTTGTGCCTCTAACAATGGTCTCTGATTTGCCTGTCAGCTGTATATAATTGCAGAATATATGGATCTCTTCATAATTTGCCACTGTGGCACTCACACTTAACTCTTAACTGCTTGTTAACAGCCCTCATTCCTACTAGTCTTTAGCAAGGTATCAGTGCAAGTTAGAAAAACCACATACCAGGGTCTTTGTAGGCTGTACCACCATGTTTTTCAAATGCTTGTCATCATACCTACAACAGTGTTTCCCTCTACTGGGATGTTTTCTTAGTTTGCCACCAGTGAAATATTTAGCAGTTGAGCCACCATCTTGTGTGATAGTACTACCTATACCCTACATACTAAGTAGAGTGGCATCCTCAACCAAGGCAGTCAGTGAGCCAGTCAGATCCCCATTTTACTTACTGCTTTCTCTGACCACTTATGGTCCTCCAAGAAGCAAACTAAGGGATGGGATTAGACATGTGAGATTTATTAGAAGCTATGCCTATGAGGGAAATGCAGAGGGAGCCAGATGCTGGGCAAGCAATCAGATCACAAGTCCAGTCTGATCTCTGTAAAAGACTGCAGGAGGCTAAGGAAGGAAAGGACTCAGACTTCACTGTAATTTATAAAAGCACCAGCAAGGTGAATGAGGAGCCCTGGAACCATAGCTACCTGTCATAAGGGTTGCGTCTTGCAGGAATGGGTCTACCTTACAACCCTGTAATGCCTAGTCACTGGCTAGGAGCTGGTTGTGAGGAAATGTGACTTTGGCAGAATATGGTGATGGATTTTAGATTTTTAGATGGCAAGATCTAAGGCTGTCAGTTGATCATACTCCTACCATGGGAGGTCTAGTTAGAGGCATATTTAGAAGTTGCCACAACAATCCCCATGGTTTGTGTATATTGTCTAAACCACTTAATCTTTCTGGTTAGGTTGCCAACTGAATGCTTCTTGGCTACATCCAGACTTGATGATATTAAGATACATAGGATTTCAGAGGCACCTGGGTGGCTCAGTAGGATAAGTGTCCCACTCTTAATTCCCACCACCCCCCATCCTCCCCCAGGCCATGATCTCAGGGCCATGAGATTGAGCTTTGCATTGGGATCTGTGATCAGCAATGAATTTACTCAAGATTCTCTCTCTCTCTCCCTGCTCACATGTGTGCTGTCTCTCTCCATAAATAAAATCTTGAATATGTAAGACCTTAGAATTGAGGGAGAGACTCTAATATTCCATAGCCAGTCTGACCGAATTCAGTCTTTGGAGTATAAAGGCAAATTCATGTGCTAGGCTGAATTCTGAAGGTTAGGTGCCATAAATTGGGTCCAAGTTTATGTCCAACTCCCTTGAGCATATTTTCCTTCAGAAAACTAAATGCTCTACACTGAAGAAATGTTAGAAATCTGGTTTATTCTCCAATTTTTAACCTGGTGGTTAAATGCTAGAGCTTCAGCGATAGAGCAAAGCCCAAAGACCTAGAACTTTCTTGGACTCCTTAAACAAGATGGCCCTGAGAGCTAGTGAGCACATACTTAGCACTAACTCTAAACCTCTTCCCTTGCTTCCCATTCATGGTGGGGATGGGAAAAATAGGACTTTGCTTATGATTGCTTTTTCCATTCATATGGAGAATACTTGATTTAGACATAAGGTTCAGGAAAATGAAACTAAACCCATGATGGAGGGTTAGAATGGGATAGAGATTAGATATTAGATATTAGAAGATATTAGAAGATATTAGAGGTTAGATATTAGAAGAAATATGAATATAATCAGAACCCTAAATGATCCCACATCCTAAATATCCCAAAAGTGAGGCAATTAACTGGAATAGACAAAGCAAATTGATAATTCCTTTTTTTCTGGTTGTCATGTAGTGATCTTTCCTTTGTACTTGACTATTTCCCTTCATGCTAAGCTCTGTGATCATTTGTTGTACACCTGAAGCTTAGTAGACTCAACATCTTCCTGTCTAGTTATAATTAAGGATTTGTAATTGAACTCAGACTGAATCCAGCTCTACACTTGGGACAGGAGACTGGTCTGTGGATTCCCAGGTGGGAATAAGGAAGTATAGTGTCTGCTTTACAAGGAACATGAAATACACAACCATTCAGACTTTGGGGAAGAGGCTTTTTGGCTTTTCCATGCCTGACTAAATTGAGGGCCAGAAGGACTAGCGGTTTTGGAGGTTTAAACTGCTGAATTCCTGATTTTACCTGTTGTAAACTGAGTCACTTGGACAATTCTATCACTTCTGGGAATGTCAGTTTTTCTCATCTGCCAAGCAGGGATAATAATGCCTACCTATACAGTGTGGTTATAATAATTACATTGGTAATTATTAATTTCAACAGCTACTTAAGTAGCAAAGTGCTTTATACTTCTAAATACTTAACTAATACTTAATTTGGAAAGAAAAGTCAATGTTTCTAGACTTAATAGGGTGAAGTTATGAGTTCTATCCTGTGATTTATTCAAAAGACCACACCTCATGATCAGGGGTCTTACAGGTAGGCCCAGGGAGAGCTCCTGTGGGAAGGGGAGGTTCTCTTCATGGAGTCGTCACATGCTTCAGGCTACCTGATGGGAGTGGGTCTACAGGGGAGGTACAGGGTCATGTTGAGACCTGGTTGTCTTGCCTCATTAAGCTGACATTTTTTTCCAGGCCATGTTCTCCTAGAACACTCCATGCTTTCTTAGCACACGTACTTTTTAGCAGCATCTTTTTTAAAGGTTTAAATAAAAAATGCTTTGCTTATTGCTAAGGCTGTTTTAATGAAATCCAGTTTTCTAGGATTTACTTAACACATACATTCTACTCAGCATCTTTTCTGTGTATCCCATAACAATATGTTATAAATGCTAAAGCATTTGAGCTACATGCCTTAGAGACCTTATATGCAGTTTGGAAATAGGACAAAATACCTTTTATAATGTGTAAAATGTGAACAATACTACCAACCTCATAAGATGTTAGGACATCTGTAAGAATTACATGAGAGCTGATTGAACACAAATTGCTATTTGTATTACTATAGCAATACAAATAGTATTTGACAGGTCAAATACCCTTTAGTCATTAAAAAAAGCCTCAAACTACCCTTAGAATTTAGAGTTGTCCATTTTTAGCATTCCTTTGGAATCACAAACCTGGAGAACACTGGGCCCAACATTTCAGACTGCTTGAAGTTCCCATCTCGTAAGATGCCCACCGTATTTCAATCCCTTCTCTGTGTGCTTGTTTGAGAAGAAAGTTAAGTCATTTGATCTTGGTTTCTATCTTGAGGATTTGGAGAAGCCGCTCTCGGATCTGCTTGGTGCGGACAGCATAGACAATGGGATTGAGGATTGGAGGAATGAGGAGGTAGAAGTTGGCCAGTAGAGTGTGGATTGGAGGAGGCACCTGGTGACCAAATCGATGAATGAGAGAAGAAACAGCAATAGGAACATAAAAAATCAGAATGGCACAGATGTGAGAACCACATGTTCCCAGGGTTTTAAGCCTGGCCTCCGGTGTGGCCAGCCCCATCACAGCCCGGAAAATCATCACATAAGAGGCAGCAATGGCTGTTGAGTCCAGGATCAGGACCAGAAAGCCAATGCTCAGCCCATAGACATTGTTGACCCTGCTGTCACCACAGGTCAAGGTGACCACAGCCATGTGCTCACAGTAGGAGTGGGAGATGACACGAGATTTGTAAAGGGGCAGCCGCAGGCGGATCATCAAAGGCAGGGGTCCAATGTAGAGTACACCCCGGAGGAGGGCAGCCAGCCCCAAACGTCCTACCACAGTATGAGTGAGCACTGTAGTGTGATGGAGTGGGTTGCAGATGGCTACATAGCGGTCAAAAGCCATGGCAAGGAAGATGCCGGACTCAACTGTGGCAAAGCAGTGGATGAGGAACATTTGAGCTAGGCAGGCATCCAGGCCAATGTCTCTAGTGCCAAACCAGAAGATTCCCAGCAGTTTGGGCATAGTAGAAGTAGACAGAATCAGGTCGATGACAGCCAACATACACAGGAAGAAATACATGGGCTGATGCAGGCTATGCTCCACCTTTACCACAGCCAGAATGGTGACATTCCCCACCACAGCAACTAGGTACATGGAGCCAAAGGGGATGGAAAGCCAGATATGTAGGGACTCCAGCCCTGGGATGCCAGTGAGCTGGAAGGAGCTGGGTACTGAGCAGACATTATGAGAAGTGAGCATGATTCATAAATGAACCTTCTCACTTGTGCCCCAAAATGTAGTAGAAACTTTTTCTAGAAATAAAAAACAAGAATATTAAGTTCTATAATAAGGAATAGGCTCATTGATGCTATAAAGTTTCTTAGAGGAAATTATGGAACAAAGTCATAGTATTAATGTCATGTTATTACTTTCATGGTATTGAAAAAATTTGCCAGGCACATGCTAACTACATATTTGAATGAATGTAAAAGTATCTCTTTGTAATAGGGCTCAGAGTAATGTTCTTCTGTCCATAAATGAAATGACCTGAGGCAGACTGGTACCTATTTAATTATTTAACTCTGCAGGTAGGCTATGTAGTATCTCCCAGGATTATATTAGAATGTTTCAAAATGAGAGCTCCTTGGAAAGCGACATGTTGATGCTGAAAGCTAGAATTATAGAGTCCTGAGACTGTCTAGGTTCTATGGTAAATCAAGGTTTAAGCTGGAGGCCAGCATTTGCTAATAGATGAGCTGAAATATTTAATCTACAGGCCAAAGTAGAGACATGGGCCAGTGAAGAAGGAGCACTTTGGAGGATGGAAACAAAGGGATTCCTGAAAGATGAAAGCTGCTGAATATAGCTCCCTTTTTTTTTGTCTGCCCAGAGGCAGGTCCTTGCAAGGACCTTCTTCCTTTATGGAGACTCAATAGAAGATAAGATTGGAGAAACAATCCAATCATGAAATGGGCAAAAGACATGAACAGAAATCTCACAGAGGAAGACATAGACATGGCCAACAAGCACATGAGAAAATGCTCTGCATCACTGGCCATCAGGAAAATACAAATCAAAACCACAATGAGATACCACCTCACACCAGTGAGAATGGGGAAAATTAACAAGGCAGGAAACAACAAATGTTGGAGAGGATGTGGAGAAAGGGGAACCCTCTTGCACTGTTGGTGGGAATGTGAACTGGTACAGCCACTCTGGAAAACTGTGTGACGTTCCTCAAAGAGTGAAAAATAGACCCTACCACCCAGCAATTGCGCTACTGGGGATTTACCCCAAAGATACAGATGCAGTGAAATGCCGGGACACCTGCACTCCAATGCTTATAGCAGCAATGTCCACAATAGCCAAACTGTGGAAGGAGCCTTGGTGTACATTGAAAGATGAATGGATAAAGAAGATGTGGTTTATGTATACAATGGAATATTACTCAGCCATTAGAAATGACAAATACTCACCATTTGCTTCGACGTGGAGGAACCTGGAGGGTATTATGCTGAGTGAAATAAGTCAATCGGAGAAGGACAAACATTATATGGTCTCATTCATTTGGGGAATGTGAAAATTAGTGAAAGGTAATAAAGGGAAAGGAGGGAAAATGAGTGAAAATATCAGAGGGTAACAAAACACGAGAGACACCTAACTCTGGGAAATGAACAAGGGGTAGTGGAAAGGGAGGTGGGCGGGGGGTTTGGTGACTGGGTGATGGGCACTGACGGGGGTACTTGACGGGATGAGCACTGGGTGTTATGCTAAATGTTGGCAAATTGAACTCAAATAAAAAAAAAAGATTGGAGAGACAAAGAGGGTTATCCCCAGGAAGGAAGAAAACACATTCAGTTCTGAGTGGCAAGAACCTAAGAGGATGAGTATTGGCTAGAGAAGAAATGCCTTACTTAGTCATTAAAAAGGGATATTTGTATTTTGAAAAAGACATAGGAACAGTGTTTTTTTCCCAGGATCTAAAGGATCATACCAGAATGTGGATCTGTATTAGGGAAATGTCAAGGGATGTGGAAAAAGCACGAAAGCTTTGTTTTCTACATTTTATGCCTTTTTGGGTTGAATATAGTAGGGTAATTAGTAATCTGGCCTTTGGATTTTTCCAGATCTGGCTTCAGATTGTGGCCATAGGAGCTGAGGCAAATGAAGTTATCCTATAAATTACATGAATGACTTTGTTTCACAACAAACTTTAACACATGTGGCCTAGAGGAGGCATAAGGATTAAAGGAGAATGCAATGTCTAACACACATTAACTCTAAACATTATCTCTTTTTAGTTGTTGAAAATAATGTTCAAAACTAAAAATACATCCACTAAAGTTCAAAAAAACTTTGGAATGTCTATCTCTGTAGGTAGCCATGGTACTACGATAATGACAATCAGTAGTGACTTTATCCCATAAAATTCCTCTCCATGAGCTGGATTTCCCCTCTACCTCAAGGTTCTCCTGGATTATTACAAATGAGAACAGAGTACTGGAAATTGCAGTGAAAAGGGATGAGAAGAGGGCTGAATCAGTGGGCTGGGGCAAGACCAGAGCACACAGGTACCAGCCTGTGATTGAAGTGACCAGGGGAGCTCAGGTAAGGGGAACCTGTCCTGGTTTTTTCACCATGTGCTAGTTATTCTCAATTTTCCCCTCTGGAGCTCTTAGGTCCTGAGAATCTGGATGATGGGATGCATCATCCAGATTCCCTTCTCTTGTGATTTCTAGGTGGGCTCAGCCAATATGAGGTACCAGCAGGAGATAAGAAAGTAAGACTAGAGATTAGGAATTTGTTCCCTAGTTCCCTTCCTGCCAGGCACATATGGCACAGCCATGGTGTTCTACCAAAGTACCAGTTCCTGAAGAGTGACCCCCTCCTGTTTTCTGGCAATAGCATCTTCCCTTTTGTGGTCAGGCCTGAGTTAGGTAATTCTGTGCAAGTTTTGTCCTGGGGCTTCATGATCCCCTTGTCAGTTTCCTTAACCCATCTCAAGCCTCTGCAGATAGTCACTTCAATTGTCCCATTCACCAGGCCACTGGTTTGGATGGGTCAGGCCAGATACCAATAGTGTACAATCTTCACTCAGTATTGTCCTTGTAAAGCTGTCTGCTTCCTCAAAAGGGCACATAATCTGAAAGTTGACAACTTCACTGAATGAGTTCTAAAGTCAAAAGAATGATAATCTCCTGGTAGTCAAGGGTTAATTGACCTTTACTTCTAGACTTAACTGGCCTTCATAACCTGATGTTATACTAACCAAAGGCAAATCATGTGGAGAATAATCTTGTTTGTTCTAGAAAAGGAAGAGTACTTGCATGGAAAAATTATCAGGACTTGCCAAGTCAATGTCTTCTATTCCCATGTTCTTCCCCCTCATAGCAGTTACCCTCCTCCTGTGTTAGTGAAGCAATTTCAACAGTCTCTTTGCTTTTGATGCCATTTGAGTCCCATCACTACTGAGTCACCCTGGGGCAGCAGTTCCCTTCCATATTTGGGCAAAGAAATCCTTTGGGGGATTTTACAGCTCAAGGTATATGCAAGGTTAAAGATAGCTAGGGAATTCTAGAAACCAGAAGTAATTTCTTTTGAAAGCTAGTAGGGTTCTGCTATATCACAGACCTTCTTAGAGAGAAGCCATATATCTTCATTCCTCTGGATTGGCCTCATGCCTTGAAGAGGTGGATTTGACTCTTACCCCTTCTTTTTCCTCTCCTATACCTGACAACATACAGAGCTATTTTCCAAATGGCAGCTTCCTCTCCATGTCTTACTCTTCCTATCAATCTCCAGGAACACCTCATAAGACCGAAGAGAGTATCCATGACTGGAGAGCTACACTTCCACTATAAAATGGGATTGGGCTGAGCCTTGGTTGACTTTGCCAGCCTCCATCCTTTCCCTAAGAGCCTGACCTTCCTTAACTTATGCCTCCCTAGTCAGAAGCAACCTTCACACTTTAAATACAACAGAAGGAGGCTACTGAAGCTTGTGCTTGGAGTGGCTGTGAGGATATGAGGTGTCACAACATTTCAAATGGACCCCCGAATTCTATACAAATACATCTGCCAACACCAACCACAGCTTTTTAATATTTTTCACCCTTCCTACCATACCTTCCAACAAGACTGAATTTTTCCGCTTCCCAACTGTCATGTTCTTTTTTGCCTCTGAGCATTACCCAATGTTCTTTCCTGATGCTGGGATGGTGTACTCTTCCTCACCTAGCTAATCCTTACATATGCACCTTGCCATGACTTAGATATCCCCTTAAACCTACTCTAACCCTCAGTCTGTGCCCCGTGCCTGTCTTTATACTGTACACACAGTGCTCTGAACTGCCTGATCTCATACATGATTCCCCAAACAGAACCTGTTTCATAAGTGTAAGAAGCAAGCCTAACTTATTTTCTAGTGTAATCCCTGTGCTAGCACAGTGCCTGGCTATGTCGAATGAGAATAACCTATTGCCTGGAGGTGTTTCAGAGGGTTTTGGCACTAGTGAACTAGACATCACTTCAGACTCCTTGAGTTTGGCTTTGTGTGGATTCTACCCTTCAAGTCCCCTTCAGAGAATTCCTTCCCGTGGAGTCTTGTCTTGAAGATTTCTACAGGAGTACAATCAGAAGTAGGATGCCTAAGGGTCCTAAGGCTATTCATCCTAAAAGGCTTGGAACCCTTCCTAATGACCTCTGTTAGTCGTCTAGATTCCTCTTTATAAGATGCTCTTACCTGGGCTGGGTAGTGTCAGAGTAAGAGCCTGGGGCTCTGCAAATATCTATAAGGCCTGGTACTTATAAGCATTCTGTTCAGGGGTCGGGGGAATTCCATCTGGACTTGTTAACCTTCCCACTTCCCTCAGTGGAGAAGTAAAATAGCATGCTTTGTCCCAGAGGAATACAAAACCTAAACTTAAACACAGCTATGCCTACTATGTCAGGGTTGATCCAAGGAGGTCTAGGGAGAATACTTTGAGTCTTGATCCCTTTGGCTCAAGTCCTCCTCTTGTGGGTTGTATTTGACCTCCTTGGAGTCTGCAGGTATTCTAAAGACACCAAATAGAAATCAGGCCTTTCTAGAGAAGGGATGAAGAATCTCCTTGGAATTAGAGATCAGCCTGCTGTAAATCTCTAATGAAGTTTGATATTCTTGGTTTGAGACACTATCATCCACTACAAATCCGACTTAAGACAATGGCTATTCCCAAAAAATTATACTGTAGAGGTTTTTCTCCCCACTCTGGTTTATATTGTGAGTAGTAGACCCCATGGACTTGTAGGTAGAGGAGTGCATCTCTTTTACATCTTTCTGAACCTAACCTTTTCAACCTAGTATCCCATTCCTCAGAAAAGATAAGCCAAATTGAGAAAGTGGTTTCTCTTGGTGTATCCAAATGGATGCTCATGGATTGTTGGGCAACATGATTTAGAACATGGGGCAAGACATGGCCTTGCAGGCTCCAAAAGCATGGTTTTTGCAAGCCAGTCTATCCATATTCCCACTGTATGACCTTGAATAAGATTTCTTTTTTTCCACGTGTAAAGTAGGAATAATGCTCTCTGGGTAGTCCTCATAATTGAGATACTGTATAGAAAGGAGCTTGTAAGAAACATGTCAGGTGCTTCATAAACTGCATTGTTATCACTGTTACTGCTATTTTGCGTCTTTGGGAAGCCTTATCTCTCATTAGCCTGGGAGATCTCCTAATTGTCTCCTTTAGACCAGGAACCAATATGGTAAGGGTAGTGGCTAATGCAGTAAAATCAGTACAGTAAGGCTCTCATTTTTACTCCTATTCCCCTTTCAGAGTACTCTATTTTCCAGCACATCACGAAAAGCTAGGAACCTCTAGAAGTTTACTCTCTGGTCCCCAACCTTAACTTGACATTCTATGTAAAACTGCTTGTCCTTGCTGCATTCTGCAGAGTTATTTCTTGCTCTTGTGCCTGTACATGTGTAATGCCCTCTGTCAAGTAATAGGAATGTCATTCCACAGGGATCCATATCTGGAAACTTGGTTCAGTAAATGCCACCTCCAATTGAACTCTGCCTTTAAGCTTAAAGTTTTACAAACAATCCAATCATGAAATGGGAAAAAGACATGAACAGAAATCTCACAGAGGAAGACATAGACATGGCCAACAAGCACATGAGAAAATGCTCTGCATCACTTGCCATCAGGGAAATACAAATCAAAACCACAATGAGATACCACCTCACACCAGTGAGAATGGGGAAAATTAACAAGGCAGGAAACAAAAAATGTTGGAGAGGATGTGGAGAAAGGTGCAGTGCAGTCCCTCCTGCACTGTTGGTGGGAATGTGAACTGGTGCAGCCACTCTGGAAAACGGTGTGGAGGTTCCTCAAAGAGTTAAAAATAGACCTGCCCTATGACCCAGCAGTTGCACTGTTGGGGATTTACCCCAAAGATACAGATGCAATGAAACGCCAGGACACCTGCACCCCGATGTTTCTAGCAGCAATGTCCATAATAGCCAAACTGTGGAAGGAGCCTTGGTGTCCATCGAAAGATGAATGGATAAAGAAGATGTGGTTTATGTATAGAATGGAATATTACTCAGCCGTTAGAAATGACAAATACCCACCATTTGCTTCAATGTGGTTGGAACTGGAGGGTATTATGCTGAGTGAAATAAGTCAATCTGAGAAGGACAAACATTATATGGTCTCATTCATTTGGGGAATATAAATAATAGTGAAAGGGAATAGAGGGGAAGGGAGAAGAAATGGGTAGGAAGTATCAGAAAGGGAGACAGAACATGAGACTCCTAACTCTGGGAAATGAACTAGGGGTGGTGGAAGGGGAGGTGGGCGGGGGGTGGGGGTGACTGGGTCGTGGGCACTGAGGTGGGCACTTGACGGGATGAGCACTGGGTGTTATTCTATATGTTGGCTAATTGAACACCAAAAAAAATAAATTATATATATAAAAAGAAATAAACATGGTCCCTGATCATTTTAGCACTGCCCAGGAGAGAGCATCCTGGTCCAAGGATGAGATACCATCACAGTCTGGGTTCCACAACAGAAAAGAAAACCTCAAGGTTGATATTGTTAAATATCTTGATCCTTCACATGAATATGCTGACTTGGCTTTGTCTTCATCCTAGGAACCCTGTCTTATTATAACCTGGCTTCCCACATGAGTCAATTGATAGTGTGAAGAGACCATGCTGCCAGTATGAGGATACCAAGGACCCAAGACAGACTGAAGTTATAAACCAGAAATCTGATGCCCATCAATGAGTTGTACTACTTAAAAGTGCGCATCAACACATTTATTACAATTCCATCATTGAATACATTACTCATCCCATTTCTCAACCATCTAAACTTCTACTCTGCTGAGTTGGGTCCCTTGACTCTTCCCTTTGGCTCTTCCCTCTTTCTTAAGTACTTTAGTTTTCTTGGAATTAGACCTATACAGGGAAGCTGAGAGCAAATCAGATAAGGCTTCTGCAGTTATCGTTCAATTTTGTAGCCATGAATCGCATTGGATACCCATGTAAAGACAGGGGGAACCTTAAATGCAGAACTTACCATATCCTGGGTAACAGGCATATTCAGGAAGGGGAATATCCCAGTCTCATAAAGTCAATCCCAGATGGCCTACATAAGAAGCAGAAAGGTTGCTTCATCCGGGTGTTTCACTTGGCATTTACAGGGGGATTTTCATAGTCCTCCTTCTCAGGATAAACACTTTATGGTGGTCTTTATCCAGCCCCCCAGGTTGGCTATCCCCTTCAGAAATAACCTCCAGTATATCTGGATCAAGTACAGCCATCTGATCAGTAGTGAGTTATAGGTCCTATATCATCCCAGACATGTTCTTCACTCTGCAACGTTTAAAACTAATGTTGAAACACCCGAACTAGATATCCATAATCCTTTTAGAAAAGGTTCTTTAGGATGCTGATACTGATCTACAAAAATGAGACCATCTCTTTACATACCCCCTGGTTTCAGTAGTTCCTTGGTTTTGCCCTTCCCTACTCTGATTACCTTCTTGGTGTGGTTAGAGTTGGTAACTTACAACTACCATCTTCCATAATTGATTCTGTATTATCTTTGCCTTCCTGTCAGCTAGTCCTGGTGACCCAAACCTACACTCCTGAAGGATCTTTTTTTTAAAAATTTTTATTTTTTTATGATGTCACACACACAGAGAGAGAGAGGAGAGAGAGAGGCAGAGACATAGGCAGAGGGAGAAGCAGGCTCCATGCACCGGGAGCCCGACGTGGGACTCGATCCCCTGTCTCCAGGATCGCGCCCTGGGCCAAAGGCAGGCGCCAAACCGCTGCGCCACTCAGGGATCCCCCTGAAGGATCTTTGTCCTTTATAATCTTGCCTCAGCTATTCTAGCTTTCCACTGACTCTAATCATTGTGCATGGTAGTACCAAGAGATGCCATAAGGATTCTTCTGTATATCCAAACATATTCTTTCTTACCTCCATTTTGGAGCAAGTACAATTTTCTCCTTGGTAGTAATGCTCCATCACTCCAGCCCACACAGTAACTCCCTTCTTTGCCTTTGGATTCACACATGAGGAGTTCAACGTGGCCAGGTGGAAGACTTAACTTTCAGTTCAATGGAATCATTGTCTCCAGGTAGAAGCATTCTGTTCTTTAGAACTAAGACCTCTAGGTTATCAGGGCCTATGGTTGTAGAAACAGAAATCATAAAACTTAACTAATGGGTCATTTAGTGATATAGTGGTACCACTCCCATTTCTACCTCTTAATTCCTAGCCTTGTGAATAGTGGCTAGGGGAGCAATAGTACCATCTATTGGATGCTGCTTTAGAGCACATGTAGCCTTCTGGAGAATTTTTTGCAACCCTACAATGTATTGGCCTTAGCTGGTGCTGTAACTAAGTCTTCAAATAGCCATTCCTATAGCTTATCAAGCCAGCTGCTTCAGGATAATGGGAAACATGGCAATAACAGTGGGTTTCATAACAGTGGGTCTATAGCCACATTTCATTTGCTATGAATGGAGTTCCTATCAGAAGCAATACTGGGTGGATCACGATGATTGGGAATGAGGTATTCTAAGTCCACATGTAATAGTTTGGTGGAAGTATTGTGTGGACGGAAGGCAAAACCATATGAAGAGTCAAGCATTAATTTCAAGGGCACATGTGTGGCTCAGTCGATTAAGCATCCGTCTTTGGCTCAGGTCATGATCCCAGGGTTGTAGGATCAAGCCCCAGGTCTGCTTCCCTACCCAGCAGTGAGACTTCTCCCTCTGTCCAACCCTTCTGCTTGTGTTCTCTCTCTCCAATAATTAACTTTTTAAAGATTTCAAGTGTTTATTCCAATAAGAAAAAACCTCTACTTCCATGATATAAGCAGTCCAGGATAATCAATGTTACCAGGTAGTTGGCTGGTCACCTCAGAGAATGATGCCACATTAGGGACTCAGTGTTAGTCTTTGTTACTGGAGGATGTGGAATTCAGCAGTGATCAGTCAGGTTGGCATTGACAAGTGGAAGTCCATATTGCTGAGGCTGTGCATTCCTGCCACCATGGCTAATTTGTTCATAAGCCCATTAGGCAATGATGGGGGTGGCTGGGAAAAGGGGCTTGCTGATGTCCATAGAACATGATTATTTAATCGTCCTTTGCTGATTTCACCCTTTGGTGAACATTCACATGGGACACAAATACCTTGGTTTGTTGTTGTTTGTTTTCCCCAGTCAGAAAAGTCTATCATTCCCATGTTTCCTTATTAAAAATTATTCTAGTTCTGTTTCTTCAAGTCCCTGACCATCCAGCCAAGCCATTGCCCACAGCCCATGAACCATTATATAATTGTGCCTCTGCCCCCTTCTCCTTCCAATAAAAAGAAATCTAAGTGCTTAAAGTTCTGACCACTGTGGGGATTTCCCTTGACCTCTGTCCTTCAGGAATGTCCCAGAAAGACTGCTTCAAGCACTATAATCCTTACTTTGAGATGGCACCTGCATATAGTATACAACCATCTTTAGAGCAGACCTAAGTCTCTTCTCATGAATTCTCCATGAAGCCCTAAGTTCAGGCATAGAATAAGAAGGGCTAGGAAGGGTGGGGGACCATGGTTATTTGGACCACTTCATGTAACTTGTACCTTCCGGGACTTCTTGGGCCTGATCATATATATATACCACTTGTATTTGTTGGAGTGCTGCCGTTTAAGCACTACCCTATTGCTTGGTGGGTCGGGTAATGATGAGCCTCTCTAGTCACATGGTAGGCCAAGCATTCAGTTTCTACTAAGGCTCAATAGTAGACTAAGAGCTGTTTCTTAAATGGAGAGTAGTTAGTCACAGAAGATAGCAGGACTTTGCTCTAAAATCCTGAGGCCCTGCACTACAGCTCACATATAGGGGCTTGCTAAATGCTCCAATCAGCATCTCTAGCTGCTACAGATATTTCAAGCACCATTCGATTTGCTGGACCATATGGACCCAATGGCAGGACTGCTTGCACAGAAGCCTCGTCCTATTGCAGATCTTGTTTTTTTTTCTTTTCTCATATTTTTATTTTATTATTATTTTTTATAATAAATTTATTTTTTATTGGTGTTCAATTTGCCAACATACAGAATAACACCCAGTGCTCATCCCGTCAATGCCCCCCTCAGTGCCTGTCACCCCCATTCAGCCCCACCCCCGCCCTCCTCCCCTTCCACCACCCCTAGTTCGTTTCCCAGAGTTAGGAGTCTTTATGTTCTGTCTCCCTTTCTGATATTTCCCACACATTTCTTCTCCCTTCCTTTATATTCCCTTTCACTATTATTTATATTCCCCAAATGAATGAGAACATACACTGTTTGTCCTTCTCCGATTGACTTACTGCACTCAGCATAATACCCTCCAGTTCCATCTACGTTGAAGCAAATGGTGGGTATTTGTCGTTTCTAATTGCTGAGTAATATTCCATTGTATACATAAACCACATCTTCTTTATCCATTCATCTTTCGATGGACACCGAGGCTCCTTCCACAGTTTGGCTATTGTGGACATTGCTGCTAGAAACATCGGGGTGCAGGTGTCCCGATGTTTCATTGCATCTGTATCTTTGGGGTAAATCCCCAACAGTGCGATTGCTGGGTAGTAGGGCAGATCTATTTTTAACTCTTTGAGGAACCTCCACACATTTTTCCAGAGTGGCTGCACCAGTTCACAACCCACCAACAGTGTAAGAGGGTTCCCTTTTCTCCACATCCTCTCCAACATTTGTTGTTTCCTGCCTTGTTAATTTTCCCCATTCTCACTGGTGTGAGGTGGTATCTCATTGTGGTTTTGATTTGTATTTCCCTGATGGCAAGTGATGCAGAGCATTTTCTCATGTGCGTGTTGTCCTTGTCTATGTCTTCCTCTGTGAGATTTCTGTTCATGTCTTTTGCCCATTTCATGATTGGATTGTTTGTTTCTTTGGTGTTGAGTTGAATAAGTTCTTTGTAGATCTTGGAAACTAGCCCTTTATCTGATATGTCATTTGCAAATATCTTCTCCCATTCTGTAGGTTGTCTTTTACTTTTGTTGACTGTATCCTTTGCTGTGCAAAAGCTTCTTATCTTGATGAAGTCCCAATAGTTCATTTTTGCTTTTGTTTCTTTTGCCTTTGTGGATGTATCTTGCAAGAAGTTGCTGTGGCCGAGTTCAAAAAGGGTGTTGCCTGTGTTCTCCTCTAGGATTTTGATGGAATCTTGTCTCACATTTAGATCTTTCATCCATTTTGAGTTTCTCTTTGTGTATGGTGCAAGAGAGTGGTCTAGTTTCATTCTTCTGCATGTGGATGTCCAATTTTCCCAGCACCATTAATTGATGAGACTGTCTTTCTTCCAGTGGTGGAAGAAATCATCTTAAGGCTTGTGTGGAATCAGAAAAGACTCAAATAGCCAGGGGGATATTGAAAAAGAAAACAGAGCCGGGGCATCACAATGCCAGATTTCAAGTTGTGCTAATTATTTTTAAAAGATTTTATTCATTTATTCATGAGAGAGGCAGAGACACAGGTAGGAGAAGCAGGCTTCCTGCAAGGAGTCTGATGCAGAACTGGATCTGACCAGAGCCATGACCTGAGCCAAAGGCAGACCCTCAATCACAGCCACTCAGGTGCCCTGAAAAAATTATTTTCTTGATAAAGAACCTCGTTTGTTAGTAGTGTTAGTAGATGTAATACCATATCTATATATATATCCTAAGGAAACAAAATAAGGATATCAAAAAGATATATGCACTCCTATGAATATTGTAGCATTATTTGTAATAGGTTTCCATATCTTGAGACTAAATGTGTGACAATGGGTGAATGGACAAATTGTGATATATAATGTGTTATATATAAAACTATATATATATATAATAGTGCTACATTAAGTGCTTCACATAGATCACCTCATTTAATATTTAAGCACACTTAAGTAATAATAAAAAAAAGAGTGTTGGGGAAATGTAGGTACAATCTCATTTGCTTGAAAAGCTTCATCAGGGAGGGTTCACAGTGGCATCATGGAAGCCCGGGACTTCCATGCACAAGAGGGAACGGGAGTTGGACACTGACAGCGATACCAACTCTGAATCAGAACAACTTCTGTACAACATAAAACAAGAGTATAAACGCATGCAGAAGAGAAGACACTTAGAAACTAGTTTCTAAAACAGACAGATCCATGTTGTACTTCTGAGGCACAACCACATGCATTTCTCCTCAGTGGACCAGCTTCACCAGGGACTTCATCTGCAACATCCTCACCATTAAAAAAAAGAACAGCCCTTATTTACTCTATGACAGGTTGGGATGATCTGTGAACGTTTGTTGAAAGAACGTGAAGAGAAAGTTCGAGACGAGTATGAAGAAATATTGAACACAAAACTTGCAGAACAATATGATGCATTTGTGAAGTTTATGCATGATCAAATAATGCAACAATACGGAGAACAGCCTGCTAGTTATGTTTCATGAATCACATTTTCTGCATTTGTGGGCTGCCTTGTTCCTTGTTGAGTTGTTGCAAGAGGTCCTAATTATGACATGCAGCAATGCCAATACCCCACTGTGAATACAGGTTATTTCAAGCTTTCGTCAGTGGCAACCACTCTTAGGCAGCAACTGGTTTTGGAAATTACCCCTCGGCAAGGGAAGGAGCGGCAGCGCTTCAAGATGCGCTGCCTGACTATGCCCACTCTGCTCCGGACCCTGGCCCAGGCTGCACGAGCAGGGCACCCCACTGGTCGGAGCCTCCACAGCAGCACAGTGGCAGCAACCTACAAGTTTGTGAACATGCGGGAGCCCTCGATGGACATGAAGTCGGTGACGGATAGGTCAGCTCAGACCCTGCTGTGGACTGAGCTCATCCGAGGCTTGGGCATGACCCTGAGCTACCTGTTCCGGGAGCCTGCCACCATCAACTACCCATTCGAGAAGGGCCCTCTGAGCCCTCGCTTTCGGGGGGAGCATGCTCTGCGCCGCTATCCATCAGGGGAGGAGCGCTGCATCGCCTGTAAGCTCCGTGAAGCTGTCTGCCCTGCCCAGGCCATCACCATTGAGGCCCAGCCGCGGGCCGATGGCAACCGCCGGACCACCCGCTACGACATCGATATGATGAAGTGCATCTACTGCGGCTTCTGCCAGGAGGCCTGCCCTGTGGACGCCATCGTCGAGGGCCCCAACTTCGAGTTCTCCACCGAGACGCACGAGGAGCTGCTGTACAACAAGGAGAAGCTGCTCAGCAACGGGGACAAGTGGGAGGCCGAGATTGCCGCCAACATCCAGGTGGAGTACCTGTACTGCTGACGCCCCCGCCGCCCAGTAAAGAGCTCTGCCTCCCGGAAAAAAAAAGTCTTAAGCCTTAAGAAATTCATCAAGAGAGAAGTTAGAGGAGCTACTTCTGGCAAAGCAGTTCCATACTTCCATTTTTCAAACCCCAGGGGGCTCTTCTGAGGGAACCCCTCCAATAGGCATCTCTCCCGACATTTCTGATCTAAAAATGCCTGGCTTCAAAGTGCGTGCTGTGTGCTAGCTTTTTCCTTTTTTAAGGAAAAAAAAAGGAAGGTGGGAGTGGTTTAACATCCTTACTCCCCAAAACTTTTACAAAGATTACAAGGGTCTTCTTCCAGAGAAAGCACAAAGGTGGAGATAATGTGCCAGCCAATCAGTCCTGAGGAAATTAGAGTCCAGCTCCTGGTGAAAGGTAGATGAAGAGGAAGAAAATCACCAGGTCCAACAACCCCACTTCCAGCAAGAAGAATGGGAGTCTGAAAACAATTCAACTGTGGAAGCCAGATGAAAACTTGTGTCACCCAACTAGAAGTGGAGAGGATGCTGCTAATATAAATATATAGAATTCAGCCTTAAAAGGAGATCCTATTTGCCATGGATGAATCTAGAGGACATTATGCTAAGTGAAATCAGCCAGACACCGGAAAAACAGAAAAGAAACCCTATGATTTCACTTATGTGTGGAATCTAAAAGATGAATACATAGAAGAGAATAGAACTTGTTGCTACCAGGGCTCAGGAAGTAGGGTAAATAGGAGATGTTGGCCAAAGGGTATAAAATTGCAGTTATGGAAAGGGAAAGAGTTTGAGTGTCTAATGTACAACATGACTATAGTTAGGTTGTATCGAACACTGGAAATTTGCTAAAAGGGTAGATTTCAGGTTCTCTCATCACACATACACACGAGAAGGTAACTATGGGAGGAGATATGTTACTAACTTGACTGTCATAATAATTTCATTATATGTATTAAATTGTATACCTTAAGTATTTTTTTCTGTATACCTTAAATATGGACAATTTTTTAAATAATAAATTTATTTTATTGGAGTTCAATTTGCCAACACACAGAATAACACCCAGTGCTCATCCCGTCAAGTGCTCCCCTGAGTGCCCACGACCCAGTCACCCCCACCCCCTGCCCTCCTCCCCTTCCACCACCCCTAGTTCATTTCCCAGAGTTAGGAGTCTTTATGTTCTGTCTCCCTTTCTGATATTTCCCACACATTTCTTCTCCCTTCCCCTCTATTCCCTTTCATTATTATTTATATTCCCCAAATGAATGAGAACATATAATGTTTGTCCTTCTCCGATTGACTTATTTCACTCAGCATAATACCCTCCAGTTCCATCCACGTCGTCGAAGCAAATGGTGGGTATTTGTCGTTTCTAATGGCTGAGTAATATTCCATTGTATACATAAACCACATCTTCTTTATCCATTCATCTTTATTTTTTATAATAAATTTATTTTTTATTGGTGTTCAATTTACCAACATACAGAATAACACCCAGTGCTCATCCCGCCAAGTGCCCCCCTCAGTGCCTGTCACCCATTCACCCCCACCCCCCACCCTCCTCCCCTTCCACCACTCCTAGTTCGTTTCCCAGAGTTAGGAGTCTTCATGTTCTGTCTCCCTTTCTGATATTTCCCACACATTTCTTCTCCCTTCCCTTATATTCCCTTTCACTATTATTTATATTCCCCAAATGAATGAGAACATATAATGTTTGTCCTTCTCTGATTGACTTACTTCACTCAGCATAATACCCTCCAGTTCCATCCACATCAAAGCAAATGGTGGGTATTTGTCGTTTCTAATGGCTGAGTAATATTCCATTGTATACATAGACCACAGCTTCTTTATCCATTCATCTTTCGATGGACATTGTGGCTATTGTGGACATTGTTGCTATAAACATTGGGGTGCAGGTGTCCTGGCATTTCATTGCATCTGTATCTTTGGGGTAAATCCCCAACAGTGCAATTGCTGGGTGGTAGGGTCTTTTTTTAACTCTTTGAGGAACCTCCACCCAGTTTTCCAGAGTGGCTGCACCAGTGCACATTCCCACCAACAGTGCAAGAGGGTTCCCTTTTCTCCGCATCCTCTCCAACATTTGTTGTTTCCTGCCTTGTTAATTTTCCCCATTCCCACTGGTGTGTGGTGGTATCTCATTGTGGTTTTGATTTGTATTTCCCTGATTGCAAGTAACGCGGAGCATTTTCTCATGTGCTTGTTGGCCATGTATATGTCATCCTCTGTGAGATTTCTGTTCATTCCCAGAAGTCAGTGGCATTTCTATAAACTAACAATGAGACTGAAGAAAGAGAAATTAAGTAATCAATCCCATTTACAATTGCACCCAAAAGCATAAGATACCTAGGAATAAACCTAACCAAAGAGGTAAAGGATCTCTACCCTAAAAACTATAGAACACTTCTGAAGGAAATTGAGGAAGACATAAAGAGATGGAAAAGTATCCATGCTCATGGATTGGAAGAATTAATACTGTGAAAATGTCAATGTTACCCAGGGCAATTTACACGTTTAATGCAATCCCTATCAAAATACCATGGACTTTCTTCAGAGAGTTAGAACAAATTATTTTAAGATTTGCGTGGAATCAGAAAAGACCCCAAATAGCCAGGGGAATTTTAAAAAAGAAAACCATAGCTGGGGGCATCACAATGCCAGATTTCACATTGTACTACAAAGCTGTGGTCATCAAGACAGTGTGGTACTGGCACAAAAACAGACACATAGATCAATGGAACAGAATAGAGAATCCAGAAGTGGACCCGCAACTTTATGGTCAACTAATATTTGACAAAGGAGGAAAGACTATCCATTGGAAGACAGTCTCTTCAATAAATGGTGCTGGGAAAATTGGACATCCACATGCAGAAGAATGAAACTAGACCACTCTCTTGCACCATACACAAAGAGAAACTCAAAATGGATGAAAGATCTAAATGTGAGACAAGATTCCATCAAAATCCTAGAGGAGAACACAGGCAACACCCTTTTTGAACTCGGCAACAGAAACTTCTTGCAAAATACATCCACGAAGGCAAAAGAAACAAAAGCAAGAATGAACTTTTGGGACTTCATCAAGATAAGAAGCTTTTATACAGCAAAGGATGCAGTCAACAAAACTAAAAGACAACCTACAGAATGGGAGAAGATACTTGCAAATGACGTGTCAGATAAAGGGCTAGTTTCCAAGATCTATAAAGAACTTATTCAACTCAACAGCAAAGAAACAAACAATCCAATCATGAAATGGGTAATATGGACAATTCTTATTTAAAACACTAAAAGAAAAAAAAAACACTAAAAGATGAAGAAATCCATCAGATTCTCAAGTATAGCCAGGAATATTATAAGAACACAAAGAAATTGGAATGGTTAATGATTTTCAAGGGAGAGAGTATGGTCGAATGTTTCAAAATGCTGCCAATACATTAAATAAAGTGAGGATGGATTTTGACTACTGATTTAGCAGTGTGGAGACTATTATGACCTTGACAAGTGAGATGAATGAGGGTAAAAGTCCAAGTGGAATGGGATCAAGAGGAAATGAGGAGGAGTAACTGGGTGATGGGCACTGAGAAGTGCCCACTTGATGGGATGAGCACTGGGTGTTATACAATATTTTTGACTAATTTAAATAAAAAATTTTTTTAAAAAAGATTCAAGCCTACAAGGGGACAAATAATTCAAGATGACTTCCTCAGATGGAAAAGACAACTGAGGTAGTATATACATATAAGTAAAATGTGAATTCAGGGGTTATTTTAAAATGTTCTTTTTTTACACTGCAGAAATAGTGATGTATATAGGAGAGTTATCTGGTAAGGAGAAAAAAGTTGATACAGAGGACATAGGGAAGAATGGCTGGACAAATTTTCTAATTTGAGAGAAAATCAAAGCAGTTCAAAGCATAAAGTACACTTAAACATAATGATCCCACAATTACCCGAAAAGGCCAGTGTCAGGTCCATCTCATTCAATTCTGTAGTTAGGATTATTGAGATAAGAGACTTATAGAGGTAAACTAGTCAAATTTTCAATTCTGGTTAAGGAAGGTAACTAAGCCCTCAAATATATTAACATCTAATGCCTAAGTGAATGAAGAAACATTCACCAAAACCTACCTGATGCAATTGCTCTAGAAACACATGGACTCTTTTTTGACTGTTTTTTTTCATTTGTTTCTTTTCACATACTGATGCTTAAGCTCATGTCAAGCATGGATCAATTTTTCTGAGAAATTTAGCATATTAGTTTCCATCACAACAGTCCTTACTGTCTTATAAAGAACATGGTGACCACCTGGTCACAGATGTTTGGTCTTGACACCATAAAAAATGTGATTTAGCCTAGGTGGAGCCAAAATACAGACACTGGCAAGCAGGATGTGGATGTGAGGGGAGATGTAACCCCAAACTACTGAGTAATGATTGTGGAGATCCCAAATCCAGAAAATAGGATGATGACACAGATATGGGGTCCACAATTTTGAGAGCTTTATGGTGAGCATCTTCGGAAGGGATGCAGAGGACAGTACGTATAATTAGTCAGGAAATAAGTTATCACAATATCTAAGATGAGCATTGGCATTAGGATGATACCATATCGGATATTTTCTTGGATACCATCACAGAAAAATTGGGTAAAGCAATGTATTCACAACATATATGGCAGGATGTTACATCTATAACACCTGACTTTTCAGGAGAAATATTAGGAAGTGGAAAGCCTTTTGGCTATATTCTATAGCTCAATGGAGGACAGACAGGAAGGGAAAACATAGCAAACGCTGGACTGGAATCCATCAAAAACAGTTGTGTCATTTCCCTGGTAAGAAAAATTGATGATTGATGTTTGTTGTTCTAAAATAGGATCAATAAAGCAACCTTTAAAAATTATCTTTTCAATATGAGGCATTGATACAAAGATGTCATTGATGAAACAACACAGGGCAGTAAGTATGATTCCAGAATATTATTCCAGAATAGAAACTGAGGGTAAAGAATCTTTTCACACCCTAAAGAATGGAGCTGGAATTAGAATCTTTCCTAACTAACTATGCGGTTTGAAATTAACTGCATAGAAATTTGAAATAAAATGGGTTAAAAGAAAGACCTTTCTGAATTAATGAGCTTGACAAGATCTTCTAGCTGGGCTTAGGGGGAGTAGGAAGGATTGAGGGAGGAGTCAAAGGCAGACACTGAAGCGATTGCTATGCTCTATCCCCTCACCACAGATTGGTATCATAAACGATTCTACAAAAGTTTTGTAATTCTTTACAGTCGAAACTCTAGCATTTTTGATATTTGCTTCCTCGTTAGTGTCTTTTAAGGCAACAATGGTAAACTTCTGTAAAGACCTGTAAAGATTCTATATAGTTCTGTAAAAACATTGTGTACATTGCATCCAGGCCAGCTGAGGGCTGAGAAGTTAAGAAATGGCAGTGTTGTCCAAGGCATGAAGAGCCAGGTGCTAATATGGAAAGAGGACAATTGGGCCCAAATTCTAAGGGTCTGTAGACAAGATAGAAAAAAAGTGGAACTGCTTCAGATTCTAGAAGCAGGTGGTTTAGTGCCAGAGGACTAATTGCCCCTACCCTCTACAAAGCATAAAGAAGTCCTAACCTCTCTGGCTGGTTGTTGAACTTTACATCTACTTGCAGGAGATGAGCTTGATGTAGAATGCAGGTAGTGAAAAGTTCAGAGATCCAAGGAATGAAGCATCATGACTCATAAAAGGAAAAATTGATAAATTTGACTTCTTATTAACTTGAACTTTGAAAAGTTAGAAAAAAATTAAACTTTGCTCTGAGAGATCCCATTAAGAAGATGAAAAGACAAGCTACAGCCTCGGAAAACTTATTTGCAAACCACACACCTGATAAAGGCCTTGTGTTAAGTTTTGAGAGTTCTTTATATATCCTAAAAGTAAAAAAGAAACAAAAGCCAACTAAACAAAAATGCACACAAAAAATCCAATCAGAAAACAGGCAAAATACATAAACTGCACTAAAGAAGAATATTCAGATGACAAGCACATGTAAAATGCACAGCATCATTAACATTTAGAGAAATGCAAATTAAAACCACACTGGGTGTTATGCTATATGTTGGCAAATTGAACTCCAATAAAAAAATAAGGACTCTGACATTATATGCTCATTTCTTTTACACTTCTGTACCAAAAATCAGTAAAGCAACGAGAGTCATCAATTTCACATACTACCTCAACCAAGAGATCAAAGTTAAAATTCCCCAGTGATAAGCCATGTCTATGTCATGTACGTCCCAATGTGAGACCAAGAAGGGCATAACTTCACTGCCATGGTCTTCTTGCCAAAATGCTTCACACTCAATTTAATCATGGAAGGACATCATATAATGTCAGAATCCTTTAAGCCTGGTCCCAATTATGAGAAATTTCTTATCTCAGGAGGTTTACTATTATTTGTCAGACACAAACATAGCACAGAAAGGGAAAAGTGTAGGCTCTTGGAAGAATGGTTATTTGCTCAAGAACTTGTACTTGATCTTGGTCAATCTCAGTTTTGAATTGGCAGGATTGGATGCTGTTTGTCCCAGTCCTTTTGCTGTGGTTTTGCATTGTCTCACATTTGTCTTCTGGTGTATGACTTTCCATAACTATATTGCATTTCTTAAAATTCTCCCTAGAGCCATTTTGTAGAAGATAGATACACTTCAATTCATCACAAGGCAGGTACTCTAAGTATTCTCTTACTTCCCAGCACTTGGTAGTGCATAGTGCATGTGTTCTCTTTAGATACCATGGTGAAATGCTGGCTATATTACATATACACATCTGTAAGTTGGTTCTGTTTTCAAAATGCCAGTGCCTTTTCTACCCCAACCAGAATAATTGGAAGCTATGTATGTGGTCTGTCTCCCTGCAAGCTCACAGGCTTCTTGGATTCAGGGAACAGATCTCTTTTTGTTTACCAGTGACTTGCTTGGTACCTGCCACACACAAGGCACTTGATATTTGTGAATAAATGACTATTTATATGTGCAAAAAATAAAAATAAAAAATAAATAGAACCACAGAGAAATGTAGATGTCAAATGTTTGAAATAAAGTGTTTTTGAGGTTATAGAGAAATTGGATCACTCATACAAACTGGTGGGAATGTAAAATGATAGAGCCACTCAGGAAAACAGTCTGGTGGTTTCTTATAAAATTAAAATAGGCATTTAAGGAGAATTGCACGCTTGAGCATTTATCTCAGAGAAACAATAACTTACATTTACACAAACATCTGTACATGAATGTTCGTAGCAGCCTTATTCATAATAGCCCACTGAGTATTTACATCTTATATTAAGACAACGCTTACAGATAATTTATGTAAACATATCTTGGCTGTTTACTTAAGCAGTAGCTAAAATAGATCCTTAATTTGTAAATATAGTCTTAATGCCATGCAACAAGGGCTTAAAAGAGAGTGCTTGCCTAAATAAATTATAGCAAGCCCTGCAGTAAAATAGTATACAGGCATAGTAACTGATCATATAAATTCATATATACTAGGAACAAAGTTAATAATGTACTTCCAGAAAATATGTATCATATGATATTTTCCAGGTAGATGAAGGAGTAGGTCAAGCTATAGATACAGATGGCGATAAAAATACAGATTTGGACACAGATGTAGATGTACATATATAAGTATATGGATATATTGCCACAGGAGATAAAATTTTAACAATATCATTGCTTGGGAGCTGTAAGTTTATGGATTTATGAGTTCCATGTCAAGTTTATCTTTTTTCGTAACTTATAATGTTTTTTACATGGAACATAGACTTTTAATAAAACACATATTTAAAAAAGAAACATGGACAACATACTATCTTAGAGAAGAAGTATCAACTAAACAGCACACTGGGAAGGAGCTGTGGTTGGAGAAAGTGTCACAGAGGAGATGAGATGAGAAGTGGATACAGACGAAGGGTGTATACTGAGGTGGAGCAGGGGCATGGAGAGTGTGGCATGACCTGGAAAAGATGAAACATTAATATCCTGGTAAGTCTGATGTTCAGGTCACTTGGAAGTGACATGTGCAGTGTTGCAGGAAAGGAGGTCAGGAGTCAGGTCATTAAAGGCCTTGTATGCCTCACTGAGGAGGGGATCACCAAAGAACATGATCCGACATTGAGATTGGAGGGAGCCCCCTCCTGAGCATCCCCCTAGCACAAGAGAGACCAGTCTCAGTCCCCTCAGTTACCTCAGGGATTGTTCTGCAAATACAAAACAAATAATTCAGTTACATTCATCTACATTCTTATGTTACAGACATGCATATATAAATAATGTAAATAATATAAATATATAATACAATAAAAATAAATAATAGGAATAACTGCAAAATGTAGGAATCTCTGATTCTAAGAATGTCATTATCCAGAATGAAGGACATTAAAGAATAGAGTTTTGCATATGATTGTCGAGAGACATCACAAGACCTCTCAGAGCTTGAGGAACTTAGTGAGGAATAGATGAAGTGAGATCAGTGCTCTGGCCTGAGATTTTGTTCATCTATTTCTACCATGCTAGAGTCATTAAGGATATATGATCTCTGAAAATCAATGCATCCTGTCCCAGGGTCTTTGTGGGAGCAGACTTGCTCAGTACAACAAGGCGCTGTGCTCAGGTTGTTTTGATGATGAAGGAGTAAGTGCTGAAACCTCCCTGGTGAACTTGCTCCAGAGACAGAACTCATTGAGCTGTCTCCCACCAACCACTTCATAAGATGGCTAAGGAGTCTGAAAACTCAGTTCCTAAACCGAAGTGATTTCTGCCCTGTAAACAATACATGAACCACCTGCTCCCGGATTTGCTTGGTCTTGATCCCATAAATGATGGGATTGAGCATAGGTGGGGCAAGCATGCAAACATTTGCCAACAAGATGTGGGTATGAGGTGGAATGTGGCGTCCAAAACGTTGAGTAAGGACTGTGAAGATTCCAGGCCCATAAAAGAGGATGATAATGCAGACATGGGAGCCACAAGTGTTGAGAGCTTTATGGCGAGCATCTCGAGAAGGGATGCAGAAGACAGCACGGAGAATCATCACATAGGAAACAAAAATTAGCACAACATCTAAAACTACTGTTAACACTAGGATGGAAAATCCATACCAGATGTTAGCATAAATGTCATTACAAGCATATTTGGCCAAACCAATGTGTTCACAGTAGGTATGTGGAATAATATTATTTTGGCAGAAGGTCAATCTTTTCAAAAGAAATATTATGGGGAAAATTGTACCATAACTTCTCAGGAAGATGGTCACACCGATTTTCCCAATCAGCGCACCTGTAAGAATAGTGGTGTATCTCAGTGGGTAGCATATGGCAATGTAGCGGTCAAAGGCCATCACCAGCAAGATCCCTGACTCAGAGATGAAGGTTGTATGGATGAAGAAGAGCTGAGTAATGCAGCGATCCAAGGAGATCTCTCCAGCATGGAACCAGAAGATGGCCAAGGCCTGTGGTACTGTGCAGGTGGAGAGGACAATGTCTGCTCCAGCCAGCATGCAGAGGAAGAGGTACATGGGTTCATGGAGGCTGCGCTTCGTGAGGATAATGCAGATGAGCAGGCTGTTCCCAAGCAGGGCGATGACGTAGGAAATGAAGAAGGGAATGGAAATCCACATGTGCTGGTCTTCTAGCCCAGGGATACCCAGCAAGTGGAAGACCGTGTGGCTAACAGCAGTGTAGTTTAAGGCAGTCATACCTAGGGAGACCTTTCAGGGCTTCACCTCCTAGTCACATAGAAGAAAACACATATTCCTTTTAATATATTCTTTTTAAATTTAAATTTTATTTTTTTTGTTTATTTTCATTATTTTTTGTGTATATATATTTTTATTTTATTTCATTTATAAATTTATTTTTTAATGGTGTTCAATTTGCCAACATATAGAATAACACCCAGTGCTCATCCCATCAAGTGCCCCCCTCAGTGCCCGTCACCCAGTCACCCCCACCCCCCGCCTACCTCCCTTTCCACCACCCCTAGTTCGTTTCCCAGAGTTAGGAGTCTCTCATGTTCTGTCTCCCTTTCTGATATTTCCCACTCATTTTTTCTCCTTTCCCCTTTATTCCCTTTCACTATTTTTTTATATTCCCCAAGTGAATGAGACCATATAATGTTTGTACTTTTCCTATTGACTTATTTCACTCAGCATAATACCCTCCAGTTCCATCCATATCGAAGCAAATGGTACTTGTCGTTTCTTTTTTTTTTTAATTAATTTTTATTGGTTCAATTTACCAACATACAGAAAAACACCCAGTGCTCATCCCGTCAAGTGTCCACCTCAGTGCCCGTCACCCATTCCCCTCCAACACCCGCCCTCCTCCCCTTCCACCACCCCTAGTTCGTTTCCCAGAGTTAGGAGTCTTTATGTTCTGTCTCCCTTCCTGATATTTCCCAACATTTCTTTTCCCTTCCTTTATATTCCCTCTCACTATTATTTATATTCCCCAAATGAATGAGAACATACACTGTTTGTCCTTCTCCGATTGACTTATTTCACTCAGCATAATACCCTCCAGTTCCATCCACGTAGAAGCAAATGGTGGGTATCTGTCGTTTCTAATTGCTGAGTAATATTCCATTGTATACATAAACCACATCTTCTTTATCCAGTCATCTTTCGATGGACACCGAGGCTCCTTCCACAGTTTGGCTATTGTGGCCATTGCTGATAGAAACATCGGGGTGCAGGTGTCCCGATGTTTCATTGCATCTGAATCTTTGGGGTAAATCCCCAACAGTGCAATTGCTGCGTCGTAGGGCAGGTCTATTTTTAACTCTTTGAGGAACCTCCACACAGTTTTCCAGAGTGGCTGCACCAGTTCACATTCCCACCAACAGTGTAAGAGGGTTCCCTTTTCTCCACATCCTCTCCAACATTTGTGGTTTCCTGCCTTGTTAATTTTACCCATTCTCACTGGTGTGAGGTGGTATCTCATTGTGGTTTTGATTTGTATTTCCCTGATGGCAAGTGATGCGGAGCATTTTCTCATGTGCATGTTGGCCATGTCCATGTCTTCCTCTGTGAGATTTCTCTTCATGTCTTTTGCCCATTTCATGATTGGATTGTTTGTTTCTTTGCTGTTGAGTTTAATAAGTTCTTTATAGATTTTGGAAACTAGCCCTTTATCTGATATGTCATTTGCAAATATCTTCTCCCATTCTGTAGGTTGTCTTTTAGTTTTGTTGACTGTATCCTTAGCTGTGCAAAAGCTTCTTATCTTGATGAAGTCCCAATAGTTCATTTTTGCTTTTGTTTCTTTTGCCTTTGTGGATGTATCTTGCAAGAAGTTACTGTGGCTGAGTTCAAAAAGGGTGTTGCCTGTGTTCTCTTCTATCATTTTGATGGACTCTTGTCTCACATTTAGATCTCTCATCCATTTTGAGTTTATCTTTGTGTATGGTGAAAGAGAGTGGTCCAGTTTCATTCTTCTGCATGTGGATGTCCAAATTTCCCAGCACCATTTATTGAAGAGACTGTCTTTCTTCCAATGGATAGTCTTTCCTCCTTTATCGAATATTAGATGACCATACATTTCAGGGTCCACTTCTGGGTTCTCTATTCTGTTCCATTGATCTATGTGTCTGTTTTTGTGCCAGTACCACACTGTCTTGATGACCACAGCTTTGTAGTACAACCTGAAATCTGGCATTGTGATGCCCCCAGCTATGGTTTTCTTTTTTAAAATTCCCCTGGCTATTCGGGGTCTTTTCTGATTCCACACAAATCTTAAAATAATTTGTTCTAACTCTCTGAAGAAAGTCCATGGTATTTTGATAGGGATTGCATTAAACGTGTAAATTGCCCTGGGTAACATTGACATTTTCACAATATTAATTCTGCCAATCCATGAGCATGGAATATTTTTCCATCTCTTTGTGTCTTCCTCAATTTCTGTCAGAAGTGTTCTATAGTTTTTAGGGTATAGATCTTTTACCTCTTTGGTTAGGTTTATTCCTAGGTATCTTATGCTTTTGAGTGCAATTGTAAATGAGATTGACTCCTTAATTTCTCTTTCTTCAGTCTCATTGTTAGTGTATAGAAATGCCATTGATTTCTGGGCATTGATTTTGTATCCTGCCACGCTACCAAACTGCTGTATGAGTTCTAGCAATCTTGGGGTGGAGGCTTTTGGGTTTTCTATGTAGAGTATCATGTCATCGGCGAAGATGTAGGTTGTTCTTTAGTTTTGTTGACTTTCTTTTGCTGTGCAGAAGCTTCTTATCTTGATGAAGTCCCAATAATTCATTTTTGCTTTTGTTTCTCTTGCCTTCATGGATGTATCTTGCAAGAAGTTGCTGTGGTCAAGTTCAAAAAGGTTGTTTCCTGTGTTCTCCTCTTGGATTTTGATCATTCTTGTTTCACATTTAGATCTTTCATCCATTTTGAGTTTATCTTTGTGTATGGTGTAAGAGATTGGTTTAGTTTCATTCTTCTGCATGTGGATGTCCAATTTTCCCAGCACCATTTATTGAAGAGACTGTCCTTTTTCCAGTGGATAGTCTTTCCTGCTTTGTCAACTATTAGTGAACCATAGAATTGAGGGTCCACTTCTGGATTCTCTATTCTTTTCCATTGATCTATATGTCTTTTTAAATTGTGCCAGTACCCCACTGTCTTGGCGATCACCGCTTTGTAGTACAACCTGAAATCTGGCATTGTGATGCCCCTGGCTATAGTTTTCTTTTTTAATATTACCCTGGCTATTTGGGGTCTTTTTCTGATTCCACACAAATCTTAAGATTATTTGTTCCAACTCTCTGAAGAAAGTCCATGATATTTTGATAGGGACCCTTCTAATATATTGTTAAGAGGATTTATATTAATATATTAACATTCTTTGTGAAGTCACCTGAGCTTTTGGCATAAATCACACTTTCCATCTTCTCTGAACATACAAATAGGAAATTTGCAAAGATGAAGAATATGGTCTGAGCCCTAATGAGTGACAGCCAATTATACTTATCTCCTTTTTCAACTAATCTAAGAGTTATTAGTATGTATTTCACTTTCAAACAGAGGATTATGACTATAGAGAAAATCATTATGCATGCCCTGGGAGGCTGTAACAAGATGATATTTGAACTTGACGTTGACATTGACTAGTTTATCATAAAGACTGAAGAGAGAAGAGAGGCAGCATAATAAAAGGTGAATATACTGATCACTGCACAGTATGTTCATAAAAAATTTCCAACCTAGGGTGACAGGTGCATAAGGAGTGCTTGAGAGGCAGGGAGGGGCGCACAGGCAATTTAAGAGCCTTGATCACAGCTTCACACATGGGGCAGCCATCACACGTCTTGAAGCTATTAGTTTAGAATGATCACCTATGAGGTTTATTACAATAGTAATTGATTGAAGAGACTAGATGTTATAAGGTACATTTTGTTCCATGAATAGAATGGATCTGAACATAACACACTCACAGATGAATTAAATTAATATTTGCTAAGCATTGTTTTATGCCAGGGATTGCAGTATGCACACTGCATATGGAATTTTGTATACTCTTCATGTAGGAAGCAGACATCCACTCTAGGAAGTGGATATTATCTGCATTTCACCCATAAAGAAAGACTCAGAGAATATGAATCATTTCCCAAATTTCCCAATCAATAATTGATGGAAATGAGTTTGAAATTTGACTTCACCACATTCAATTTGCTCACTTTTGAATATGATCAAGAGAATTTTAAGAGGTAATAGTCACGGCTTATGTGTTTCAATATTCACACCTTGGGGAGCTAAGCTTAGAAATGACTGAGGGGTACCTGAGTGGCTCAATTGGTTGAGTCTGACTCTTGGTTTCAGCTCAGGTCCTGGTCTCAGGGTGGTGAGACCAGACTGTGTTGGGCTCCTAGCTCTGTTGGGAGTCTGCTTGAGGATTCTCTCCCTCTGCCTCTCCTCTTGCCTGTTCTTGCACATGTTCATTCTCTCTCTCTCTCTCTCAAATGAATAAATAAATCTTAAAAAATGATTGAAGGTGGAAAAAGAAAGGTATTATTTCTGGGAAGAGGGTGCAATATTCTGAGAGAAACTAACATATAATTTTACTATTTGCTTCCTAGCATACTTTCCTTTATTTATTAACTTAATCATCCAACATACTTATTTGGAGCTATTTTTCATGTATCTGTCCTAACTAGACTAATGGACTGGAGAGAATGATGAGTGTAGAAACAGATGGGTTCAGTAAAATATTCCAGGTATAATGGGCTCAGAGGGTACCCCCTAAGAAGACAGCCATGTCTAATCCTGTTTTCACCAGAATGAAGAAGAAATGGAGCTAATAATAAAATACCTTCTTTATGGGGTTTAAGGAGATATTAGATGAAGGAGTACCTTAAAATATCTAGCTCAGGAGCTAAGATAAATTTTACATTTGCTAACATTATTTCTTCCAGTCCAGCTCCCTCTCTTGGTGGCTTGATTTTTTTTTCTTTCTTGGGAGGAAAATTTGGTTCCTAGTTCTCACACCCACAAAGATGTCCTGGCTCCTTACCCAGAGTCCCCTCCAACATCTGGTTTGGGGTAGGTGATTAGTTTGATGCCATTCTTATGGCTCCTTTTGTGGCTTTTCAGGAGGGGTCCATAGTTGAAGTAAATGCATTTTCTGTTTTCTCTAGTTTAATTATTTAGGGCATCTGCCATTTGATAGGATTCTTAATTTGCCACTCTTCAGGAGCTTCCATCTGGCCCATGCATCCTCAGCTTCCCTCCCAGACCTCACTTTCCACATCTGCTAGAACCAATCAGACTTGTGTGACTAATCTTTACCACTCTTTGTCCACATGTATAAACAGACTTTAAAGGTCCTGTCACCTCTGGCCTGTCAAGAACACTAGCCCCGTCCTTACTTTGGCCTGTCAAGAACACTAGACCAGCCCTTACTTTGACCTGGAAAACTCCCAACCCACAGATATCTAATTCACTCACCAGTTTTAGGCTGAGTGTCCAGGAACAGATGATGAGACTGTAATAAAATTCAGCTTTGTGGGTCAGGATTGGGCTGTTTGTCCTCTTTTGTGGAACCCTGGAGGGAGCACTTACACTGGAGCTCCAGGGACAGAGCCAGTTTCCACCAGCCTCGCCTTCTTCCCAAATGGGCTGGGTCTCTAAAACCACTGGGATGAGCACTGGGTGTTATACTATATGTTGGCAAATTGAACTCCAGTAAAAAAAATTAAAAAAAAAAAAACCATTTACCATCTCCCTCCCTTCCTTCTGATCCTCTTCTCTCTTCTTTTCTCAAGATGCTCTGATAGGAAAGTCTTTTCCACCTAATATAGCCTTGCTAGAGGCCTATTTTAATGAATGTTAACTCATTTTCAACAGGAATATAAATACTTCTAATATGTACCAATAATTTATAAGCTTGTGTTTTTAATGAAAATGAGCCTGTGGAAGTTTTCATAAGTTTCATACACAAACAATGGAATGTCACTCATCTATAAAAAAAAATAAGATCCTGTCTTATACAAATGTAGCTACAGCAGTCAAAGGGTAAATACAGTTTACTAATTAACCATAAGATTTATCAATAGAATTATCCAAATGAAGAGAGAGTAAAAGAATGGAAAAAATAAGAGAGCCTCAGGTATTGCTGGAAAAATGCCAAAATTAATTTAATTAATTAATTAATTAATTAATTTTTAAGTCTGATGTTTTAGGATTTTGTAAATTTATTTTTTATTGGTGTTCAATTTCCCAACATATAGAATAACACCCAGTGCTCATCCCATCAAGTGCCCCCCTCAGTGCCCGTCACCCAGTCACCCCCATCCCCCGCCTACCTCCCCTTCCACCACCCCTAGTTCATTTCCCAGAGTTAGGAGTCTTTCATGTTCTGTCTCCCTTTCTGATATTTCCCACTCATTTTTTCTCCTTTCCCCTTTATTCCTTTTCACTATTTTTATATTCCCCAAATGAATGAGACCATATAATGTTTGTCCTTCTCCGATTGACTTATTTCACTCAGCATAATACCCTCCAGTTCCATCCATGGCGAAGCAAATGGTGGGTATTTGTCATTTTTAAGAATGCCAAAATTTCTAACCCATAGTTGCATCCTAAAATGAAATGAGAGAAATGGGATAGAAAAAACATTTAGAAGAATTACTGAAATTTTCCAAATTAGGTAAAAATCATAATAGATTCAGAAATATCAGTGGATCTCATAGAAAGCTATGCCTTGATGCATCATAATCAAACTGAAAATTAAGATAAAGACAACCAAAGGATGCAGGGAAGTGAAATTAAAAATATATCTAAGGTAATCAAGATTCACATGCCTTCTTCTAATTGGTAGGTATATTCATTTGCATAATCTTAGCAGAATTAAACATCATTGTTCATGACTCTGAAATTTGAAACTTAGAAAAAACTTCAACATGATTCTTTTCATGAAGAACACAAACTGATAAATTCTCCTCAAGATAGGTAGATGATAGACTGATCTATCATATCTTTTTAAAATCCATTCATCTACTGATGGATACTTGGGTTGCTTCCATATTTTGCTATTGTAAATAATGTATTATGTAGATAATGTATTTGTAATACAAATACATTTTGCTATTGTAAATAATGTATTATGTAAATAATGTATTTGTAATACAAATATTGTAAATAATGCTGCAATAAACATAAGGATAAAAAACATATCTTTTTGAGTTAATGTTTTTATTTTCTTTGGGTGAATACTGAGTAGCAGAATTACTGGATTATTTGGTACTTTTATTTTTAATTTTTGGAGGAACCTCCATAACTTTTTCAACAGTTTCTTCACCAACTTATCCTAAGCTTCTTAAATAGTTAGTAGCCTCCAAGAAAGCCTAATAGAAGTTGCAAGGTCCAGATTTCCTGGAATTCACACAACATCACTTTATTCTATTAGTCAAAGCAAGTCAGAAGGCCATCCCAGATTCAAAGGGATATGTAATAGATTGTACCTCATGATGGGGGGGAATTGACTTGTATGTGTAGCCAAGGAAAGGATTATTGGAAGCCATTCTTGCAAAGTGTCAACCACATTTGACAAACCATCTGACTGACAAATGTTCAAGGGCTTAAAGGACTCTGTTGGCAAGACTGAGGAAGAAAAGCACTTGCTTATGCTGCTAGCATAAAAGTAGGGAGCCAGTTGTGAATTATCAAGGATTGTGGAAGCACCTGGGTCAGAGCTACTGAAGGACTCATGAGGCAATTTGTGAAATTATCTAGAGCAATCCTGGGGTAGACAATCAATTGCTCTAGTATATACAACTTCACCTGTACACCAGATGCGAATTTCTGAGCCTCTTAGCCTCTACTTTCCTACAGTATAAAACTCGGACTTATTGAATACTTTTAGAGTGAAAGTATCGTGGTCTGTAAGCTGGTCATCTTCAGGATCCTATTTTGCTTCAGATTCATCTCTCTCTACTGTTGTTTCATGAGCATTGAATAAACAGCTGGACACTGAACCTCAGAAGTATTATCATATCTAGTTCTAGCCCTTCTAACTCCTCCAGGAGGATAGTTTTTCTCAAGGGTGTGTGTTCTCAAAGTTGTGTGGCCACAGAATGACTGTCCTCAGTAGGCAGGTCCTTACAAGCCTCTACTCTCTTTTTTTATTTTTATAAATTTATTTTTTATTGGTGTTCAATTTGCCAACATATAGAATAACATCCAGTGCTCATCCCATCAAGTGCCCACCTCAGTGCCCGTCACCCGGTCACCCCCCTGCCGCCCACCTCCCCTTCCGCCACCCCTAGTTCGTTTCCCAGAATTAGGAGACTTTAATGTTCTGTCTCCCTTTCTGATATTTCCCACTCATTTTTTCTCCTTTCCCCTTTATTCCTTTTCACTACTTTTTATATTCCCCATATGAATGAGACCATATAATGTTTGTCCTTCTCCAGTTGACTTATTTCACTCAGCATAATACCCTCCAGTTCCATCCACATCGAAGCAAATGGTGGGTATTTGTCATTTCTAATGGCTGAGTAATATTCCATTGTATACATAGACCACATCTTCTTTATCCATTCATCTTTCAATGGACACCGAGGCTCCTTCCACAGTTTGGCTATTGTGGACATTGCTGCTAGAAACATTGAGGTGCAGGTGTCCCGGCGTTTCATTGCATCTGTATCTTTGGGGTAAATCCCCTGCAGTGCAATTGCTGGGTCGTAGGGCAGATCTATTTTTCACTCTTTGAGGAACCTCCACACAGTTTTCCAGAGTAAGCCTTTACTCTCATGAAAGCCACTTCTTTCATGAGGATTATTTTCAGTTGTTGTACCATGACTTAAAGTTATACAGGAATAAAAGGAGGAGGGGATTTTCCTACTACAGAAATAAAATGCAGAGATGAGGAGAGTAGAACTTAGAGGGGGAGATGACTATATTTACACATACTCAGTATGTGCTCAGTTTTGAGTCAGACACTGAGTGAATGAAGAGATGCTGATGGTTGTTTGTGAACCTTACTATATCTTGGATCCCTGAACTTCCCACTACCTGAGTTCTGCACCAAGCTCCTGTCCTGAGAGTGGAGATGAGGATGTCAAATTTAATATACACAGAGGGCATGGAAGTAGGGAAACTCAGTATATGAGGAAAAGTTTGTATTATAATATTTACTGTTGCATGTTGTTCTGAGTTACTTTTTCTTTTACAATGCTTATGTATTTCTATAGTCAAACATTTATAATCATGATGAAAACAAATGAAGAAAATAACATGCAGAAAAGTGACTATAAATGATCAATCTTTGTGATAGCCTATTTTATGTTAAACATCAAATGGCTTTTGTGGATCTAGTCAGCCAAAGGAAATAGTGCTTCCATAACAATTATAATTCATACATTGCTACAAACAGTCCTGCCTGTCATATATATTCCTTTAATTAAAGATTCTAAAATACAAATTTTATCATGGCACTGGATAAATTAAACTTTGAATTTTGTCCTAATTATGAGGAAATATTTTCTAGGAGGAGATGCCTCTTAACCAGATGCTTATTTAAAAACTGGAGAGTGTTGATTATAGTGAATGAAATGTTTGTTTCTTGAAAGAGAGGTACAGGGATTTCTTGGAAATATTGTTGAGAGTGAGAGTGTCTGAATATGGAAAGCCACAAAGATGTACACAGAAAATTTGAGGATAGAGATCAAATAACAGGGAAGGTGCCAGAGGACCAGGTGTCAAGAGAAAAAGGTGCTAGGAAGTAAGCATAATGACTTGGCCCCTATGGGACTGTCATTTTGTTGGAGTCAGAACCCAAAGGTATTGGGTCTTCAAATAAAAGTGACCTCCTGAGTTTCACAAAGATAATCACTCTGTAGTCTAATCTGCAACTCACTAAATTTTCTCCAGTTACTGATTCCATTTCTGCTTTGAAAAACTTGGTCCGAAGCTGATGACTGATTTTTGTCATATGTGAGGTGAGATTCTAGGAGCAGGAGAGAGTAGAGCTAGATACTAGAAGTCCTTATAGGCCCAACATAATGGAACTTATTTGGAATGTTGGAATGTCAGGATCTTTGGAGTCTTTTGAACAGATTGTAGAGGGAACCAATAGCCAGCACTTGGGCCGATAGGGCAGAAATAGATGGTAGATTCTCAAAGGACTTTTTGAGTCTTGTTTGGATTCAAGAACCTGAGTCCTCAAAGGAAACCCTCGCTTTGGCCACTTATCTTAAATCTTGTCTCTTACCTGGTGTTCCTTTTCTCCTACTGTTCTATTTGCCTTTCCTTCTGTGCTATGCTTTAGGTACATTGATAAAAGGATATGCCCAATCCATCAAGGAATCCAAAGGTTGTTAGAGATGCTTTATAGATAAGAAAGCCATTTTTGATTAATGAGATATGTTTTCTAATATTTAGAAAATTGTGACTTAGGGGAGATGGATCATGAAGGCAAAGCACTGCTACCTTTGGCAGATTCTAAGAAATTTCAGGGGAGAAGGACAGGGAAAGCACTCAGCAGTATAAAGCGGGGTGCTTTGCCTGGGGCAGGCTCAGAGAATCTTCTTCTGGAAGGAGACATGAGATTCTAATTTTCTTGGAAGCCTAAGTTTTATCATTGGCAACAGATACGGTCAGTTGTTTCCCTTAAAGTGCTTAGGCTCACTGTTTTTAGAGAATGTCTGCCCCAAACCTGAGTCTGAATAACCACAGTTGTCTGTCAGTTATTCTTTCAAGTAAAAATAATGTTCTGTTAAAAAGGGGGCTAGTTCAAAACTCATGAATTAAATAGTGATTTAATTAAAATGCTTACCCTCAAGACAACCTTTATACTTTGCCATGTAGCAGTGCTTTTTGTACACTTCGCATTTTGTCACACAGATTAAAAACATCTAAAAGACGTGTAAAAAAAAAGAAGGAAACATGAGGAAGAGTATTTAAGATAATTTGGAATAGGACTAGTAGCTGTTCCAAAGGCCATTCTGCAACCCCTTGCCTTTTCTCTGTGGCTCTAAACAAAATAAATCCCCTTAGTGGTTCCTTTTCTCAAAGATTTCATCAGCTTCTGAAAGAACTTCTCTGTCCCAACTTTTTATTGTGTTTGATCTCCAGCTCTGTTCTTTGTCATTAGGTCTATGCAGTTTTTTTGGTATATTTTTTATTAGATTTCGATTTGCCAAAATATAGTATAACACCCAGTGCTCATCCCGTCAAATGCTTCCCTCAGTGCCTGTCACCCAGTCACCCCAAACCCCCCCACCTCCCCTTCCATTACCCCTTGTTCATTTCCCAGAGTTAGGAGTCTCTCATGTTCTGTCACCCTCTCTGATATTTCCCGCTCATTTTCTATGCAGTTCTAATTGTTTTGGGTATCACTTTTCTATTTCCCCTAGGAATGTGGCATTTCTTGGAAAGTGTATTTTCTTACAGCGTTTGTATGACCATGCAATTTGCAGAAGGCAATTGTCTATTGCAGCCAACCTCTCCATCAGACTGTCTTTGCCTCCTCAAATGCCAGCTTCCTTAGACTCTTCTCTCAGGAGAGAGCTTCATCAGTTCAGTTGAGCCAATCTATGTTCTCTGGGAGGGTAAATCTGGGATCCAAGGAGAAGGGGAATATTTTAGCTTCAGAAATTAAAATGAGGGGAGAAAGAGAGAATGAGGGAGAGAGAGAGAGGAGAACTTTCAGTTATGACTTACAAATTTATTTTAGGTGAAGAATTGGGTACTTTATTAAGATAACTTGTTTTTAATTTTATTTTTGTGAATATTATACATACACTTAGTTTAAAACCTCTAAAAGTTCTCTGAGTCTTTACAATAAACTAGTTTCCTTATCCCATCTCACCTCTGTTGCTCCTCAGAAAATCACTTTAACACATAACTATTTATCATTTACCTCCATATATTAACAGTATATATATATATATTTCTTGACCCCTATTTTAAAATTTTTATGTCATCTACTGACTTTTGTATATGGAAGATGGGCATTTAGCTTTCCTACATGTAATCCCTGCCCCCCAGCCAAATGCCTACATACATATTCAGGCTCACGTTAATCTCCCTTTCTTGACTTTTATTAAGAGGTATATCATGATTTTTAAGATTATACTTAATCACAATAATGTAAACATAAATACATAACTGAATTATGCATGACATATGGTCACATTTCTTGTACAAAAATATTTTCTTCCCAGGAGTAAATGCCTGTTTTTTTGTTTGCTTAATTTTTACATGGTTTACTTTCCACTAGGAATATAAATTACATTTCAAAATAAGTTTTTCCTTTTTCCCTTTGAGACTTTTTTAAGGTGTTTCTACCCCCTTGATTCAATCCAGACTCATGATACTCCAGGAATCCCCATAGTGGCTGACCTTCACCATTATTTGAAGGTGTCCCTCATTTTCTCATAGCCTATGTCCTCCCTGGCATTGTGGCACTTTGTTTTAGCAACTATTTGGAGCCCATGTTTCTCTATTTTTGGTTGATTCCTTCACTTTGATGGTGCTTTTCTTCCAGTAGCTTCCTGTGAAAGTAGGTTAGTCTTTTGAGATCTTTGAAAATTTTAAAGAGCTTTTTACTCTTACAAATTTTGTATTTACTTTGGTGTAAAGTTCTGGAATGGAGTAATTTGGCAGGAAGTCTCTCCTTAAATAAATCTCATACCTACACATAGCACCTTGATTCACTTTTTGGTGCCTCATTCTTAAATAAAAATGAATTAGAAGTTCTGGGTATATGTTTATGTAAGCTAGCACTCAGGCATAAATAAACAGAAGTTCATGGAGTTTCATTTTAAATTAAAGCATGTAGTCTTTAATTTTATCCTCTGCTCTTAGCATACTATCCCTACCCCAGCCATGTCTAGAGACTTTAGTCTTAACTCCGTCAGAAAATAATCCTCCAGTTTTCTGCTGGGTACAGAAAGTGGTACCTGGATGGACAGGTTGGGAAAGAGGACCCAGAAGTTTAGCTTCTTTCAGATTTTCCACCAATGGTGTTCTTTAAAAAGCCTATCCTTATCCCTATTAAGAAAAGTTCCTGATATCTCTAATTTTTGAGACTACCTGGGTTCTGCAGTGAAAGTTATCTTGATTTTTGTTTTTTACTCAAACCTATTAGTTTTATCCATTTGCTTAGTCATCTGACTGATTTCAAAATGTCCCTTCTGCTATCTCTTCTGTTTTGTACATTTATGATGATTTTTACTGATGTTTTGATAGGGTTTTAGGAAGAAACAGTGGTAAATATAGGCATTTAATTAGATATATTTAATCAGAAAACTCAAAACACTTGTGTATAATCAATATTTCTCTTTATCTCTATTAGGTGAAATTAAAGTCCACAGTGGCCTGCCTCAGATATGGCTAGCTTCAATCACACTGTTGTTAACCATGTAGTCTTCTACCTGCTGGGCATTCCAGGCCGAGAAGACCTACACATATGGATTTCCATTCCCTTCCTCATCTCCTATATCTTTGCCCTCCTTGGAAATGGTTTGCTCATCTTCATTATCCTCATCAAGAGAAGCCTCCATGAACCTATGTATCTTTTTCTCTGCATGCTGGCTGGAGTTGACATTGTCTTTGCCACAACCACAGAACCCAAGGCATTGGCCATTTTCTGGTGTAATAGTAGGAAGATCTCTCTTAATAGCTGCATTGCCCAGCTCTATTTCCAGCATTCCTCCTTTATTACTGAGTCAGGCATCTTGCTGATTATGGCATTTGACCGCTACATTGCAATATGTTACCCACTAAGGTACACCATGATACTCACTCACTCTCTGATAGGGAAAATTGGTGTGGCTATTTTCTTGAGAGCACATTGTACAATTTTTCCTATGATATTCCTATTGAAGAGGCTGACTTTTTGCAGAAATAATGTCCTACCACATACATTCTGTGAACACATTGGCTTGGCCAAGTATGCCTGTGATGATATCCGAGTAAACATCTGGTATGGATTTTTTGTCCTAATGTCAACAGTGATCCTAGATATTGTCCTCATTTTTGTTTCCTATGCTCTGATTCTCCATGCTGTCTTCCTTTTCCCTTCACGAGATGCTCGCCACAAAGCTCTCAACACCTGCGGTTCCCATGTCTGTGTCATCATTCTTTTTTATGGGCCTGGGATCTTCTCGGTTCTCACTCAGCGCTTTGGCCATCACATCCCGCTACATGTCCACATCCTGTTGGCCAATGTCAGCATGCTTGCTCCACCTATGCTGAACCCCATTATTTATGGGGTCAAAACAAAACAGATACGAGACCAAGTGATTTATGTGTTGTTTCCAAAGCAGAAATGACGGTGAGGATGGCAGAGACTGGTTTCTCAGGAACTTTGATCCTTTGTGAGATGTGCTTTTGCAGGAGTGAGCCAGAGAACAAGAAATGAGTCCCTAGCAAAAATGGCTCATTGAGTTATGGGCCCCTGGAGCACTTACCTGAGACTGTGAGACTTGCACCTCAATCAATCTGAAAACAGGGCCTGTGGGTTGACTGAGATACTTACAGCTCATTATTTGGAGAAGGGACAGGTTTCCCTTTAGTTGTAATGTCTAACTCTGTAATTTTCAACTCAACTTTGGGAATACACAATATAGTAGTAAGTCTCATTTATATGAAGTGAGAGTTTTCTGTCTTGAGCTATGTCATACCCTGAGACTCTTACCATGTGCCTGAGCACCTATGTAAAACCTTCATTTCTTCATATGCTTTCTCAAATTATGGGCATTGAGAGGACTTAAGGGAACTGTACTCCTGGCTTTTGACATTTTGGGATCTGTTTCTCAAAAATCATTCCCCTCAAAGTGGTACAGAGTAAATTTATACTTCCTTTCCAGCAACAGTTTCCATACAACTTTCATGCAATCTGCGCTTCAGTCTCAAGAAATTATCTCTAATTTCTCCATGTTCAGTTGTGTTGCCTTGGTACATGTTCCCTAAGTGATTTACTTGCCTGGAGTGATCTCTTCTGTGCAGGACATTTAATTAATTAATTAATTAATTAATTAATATTTTTAAAATTGGAGATGAATTTGCCAACATATAGCATAACACCCAGTGCTCATCCCGTCAAGTGCCCCCCTCAGTGCCCATCACCCAGTCACCCCAAGCCCCACCCACCTCCCTTTCCACTACCCCTTGTTTTTTTTTTCTCTGGGAAGTTCAAACTTTAATTATATTTTTTAAAAATTCAGAATTGGTCAAAATAAAAAGGCTCTCAAACAGGCTCCTCAGAGATAATCTGCAAGCAGTCAGTCTTAGGAAAAGGCAGTTGATCTAGTTCTTTCAAAACAGGCAAATGATGATAGATAGTGTGCAACTACCACTCAAGATAATGGGCCAAGATTCTCTTCTAAATCTTTCTCCATTTTCTATCCACTCAGTTAAAACAATTCTTCCTGCTTTCCACAGAACTCTTGTAGCTCTTCACCCAGAATGACCCCTCTCACCTCTTTTCTTCTTCTATACTTTTTATACTAATTATAATCATTGTTAGGTCAGAACATAGCCAAACAGGTTCCATGGCTCCCTGTCTTTCTGACTGCTGGATATGCCATCCATCACTGAAGCTCGTGGTAAATCCCTCTGGGAAAAGTGGATTTCATCCAATGAAATGAATCACCAAAGCTGGAATTTCCAACTTATATGTGAGTTCCCAAATAGGACACTTTTGTTGTTCGGGCACAGTACTTGGAGGATTTACAATTTACTCCAAATATTAGAAAACTGTTCCAATGGCTGGAAATTGCACAAATCAGAAAGCCTGTATAACACGACTTTCACTTTTGGTAATTGGTCATATATTACTGATGATACAGTGTATGTCCTACATGGAATATGGGAGTCCATCAAATCCTATTGGCATGAATAGTGATGGACAGTCACATTGCCCTAGATTTCTTGACGGGTAGATGTAGCGCCATGTGTGTCATTGTTAGCACCTTCTGTACTGGGAACAATAAAATCATGAGGGCAGAACAGGATGTGAGGTGCATTGTGAAAAACCTGTCTGGCTCTCAGGTTGATTCTCATGGCTTTCTTTTTTTTTTTCTTTTTTTATAAATTTATTATTTTTTTAATAAATTTATTTTATATTGGTGTTCAATTTACCAACATATAGAATAACACCCAGTGCTTATCCCATCAAGTTCCCCCCTCAGTGCCTGTCACTCAGTCACCCCTCACCCCCCTACCACCTCCCTTTCTACCACCCCTAGTTCGTTTCCCAGAGTTAGGTGTCTCTCATGTTCTGTCACCCTCACTGATATTTTCACTCATTTACTCTCCTTTCTCTTTAATCCCTTTCACTAATTTTTATATTTCCCAAATGAATGAGACCATAAACTGTTTGTCCGTTTCCGATACTTATTTCACTCAGCATAATACGCTCCAGGTCCCTCCACATCGAAACAAATGGCGGGTATTTGTTGTTTCTAATGGCTGAGTAATATTCCATCATATACATAAACCACATCTTTATCCATTCATCTTGTGATGGACACACAGGCTCCTTCCACAGTTTGGCTATTGTGGACATTGCTGCTAGAAACATCGGGGTGCAGGTGTCCCGACATTTCACTACATCTGTATCTTTGGGGTAAATCCCCAGTAGTATAATTGCGGGGTGGTAGGGCAGATCTATTTTTCACTCTTTGAGGAACCTCCGCACCGTTTTCCAGAGTGGCTGCAACAGTTCAAATTGTCATCAATAGTGCAAGAGGGTTCCCCTTTCTTCACATCCTCTCCAACATTTGTTGCTTCCTGTCTGTTAATTTTCCCCATTCTCACTGGTGTGAGGTGGTATCTCATTGTGGTTTTGATTTGTATTTCCCTGATGGCAAGTGATGTGGAGCATTTTCTCATGTGCTTGTTGGCCATGTCTATGTCTTCCTTTGTGAGATTTCTGTTCATGTCTTTTGCCCATTTCATGATTGGATTGTTTGTTTATTTGCTGTTGAGTTTAATAAGTTATTTGTAGATCTTCTCCTTTCTCTGATATGTCATTTGCAAATATCTTTTCCCATTCTGTAGATTGTCTTTTAGTCTTGTTGACTGTTTCTTTGGCTGTGCAGAAGCTTCTTATCTTAATGAAGTCCCAGTAATTCATTTTTCCTTTTGTTTCCCTTGCCTTCATAGATGTATCTTGCAAGAAGTTCCTGTGGCCAAGTTGAAAAAGGGTGTTGCCTGTGTTCTCCTCTAGGATTTTGATGGATTCTTGTCTCACATTTAGATCTTTCATCCATTTTGAGTTTCTCTTTGTGTATGGTGTAAGAGAATGCTCTAGTTTCATTCTTCTGTATGTGGCTGTCCAATTTTCCCAGCACCATTTATTGGAGAGACTGTCTTTTTTCCAGTGGAAAGACTTTCCTGCTTTGTCGGATATTAATTGACCATAGAGTTGAGGGTCCAATTCTGAATTTTCTATTCTGTTACATTGATCTATGTGTCTGTTTTTGTGCCAGTACCACAGAGTCTTGATGACCACAGCTTTGTAGTACAACGTGAAATCTGGCATTGTGACGACCCCAGCTATGATTTTCTTTTTTAATATTCCCCTGGATATTCGGGTCTTTTCTGATTACACACAAATCTTCTTTATTCAATAAATTTATTTTTTATTGGTGTTCAATTTGTCAACATACAGAATAACACACAGTGCTCATCCCGTCAAGTGCTGTCACCCTCAGTGCCCGTCACCCAGTCACACCCACCCCCCACCCACCTCCCCTTCCACCACCCCTAGTTCATTTCCCAGAGTTAGGAATCTCTCTTGTTCTGTCTCCCTTTCTGATATTTCCCACTTATTTTTTTCTCCTTTCCCCTTTATTCCCTTTCACTATTTTTTATATTCCCCAAATGAATGAGACCATACACTGTCCTTCTCCGATTGACTTATTTCACTCAGCATAATACCCTCCAGTTCCATCCACGTTGAAGCAAATGGTGGGTATTTGTCGTTTCTAATGGCTGAGTAGTATTCCATCATATACATAAACCACGTCTTCTTTATCCATTCATCTTTCGATGGACACCGAGGCTCCTTCCACAGTTTGGCTATTGTGGCCATTGCTGCTAGAAACATCGGGGTGCAGGTGTCCCAGCGTTTCATTCCATCTGTATCTTTGGGGTAAATCCCCAGCAATGCAATTGTTGGGTCGTAGGGCAGTCCTATTTTTAACTCTTTGAGGAACCTCCACACAGTTTTCCAGAGTGGCTGCACCAGTTCACATTCCCACCAACAGTGCAGGAGAGTTCCCCTTTCTCCACATCCTCTCCAACATTTGTTGTTTCCTGCCTTGTTAATGTTCCCCATTCTCACTGGTGTGAGGTAGTATCTCATTGTGGTTTTGATTTGTATTTCCCTGATGGCCAGTGATGCAGAGTATTTTCTCATGTGCATGTTGGCCATGTCCATGCCTTCCTCTGTGAGATTTCTGTTCATGTCTTTTGCCCATTTGATGATTGGATTGTTTGTTTCTTTGGTGTTGAGTTTAATAAGTTCTTTATAGATCTTGGAAACTAGCCCTTTATCTGATAGGTCATTTGCAAATATATTCTCCCATTCTGTAGGTTGTCTTTTAGTTTTGTTGACTGTATCCTTTGCTGTGCAAAAGCTTTTTATCTTGATGAAGTCCCAATAGTTCATTTTTGCTTTTGTTTCTTTTGCCTTCATGGATGTATCTTGCAGGAAGTTTCTGTGGCCGAGTTCAAAAAGGGTGTTGCCTGTGTTCTCCTCTAGGATTTTGATGGATTCTTGTCATCCATTTTGGTTTCTCTTTGTGTATGGTACAAGAGAGTGGTCTAGTTTCATTCTTCTACATGTGGCTGTCCAATTTTCTCAGCACCATTTATTGAAGAGAGTGTCTTTTTTTCCAGTGGATACTCTTTCCTCCATGATTGAATATTAGTTGACCATAAAGTTGTGGGTCCACTTCTGGATTCTATCTTTTTTTTTAATACATTAATTTTTATTGGTGTTCAATTTACCAACATACAGAAAAACACCCAGTGTTCATCCCGTCAAGTGTCTCCCTCAGGGCCCGTCACCCATTCCTCCCCACCCCCACCCTCCTCCCCTTCCACCACCCTAGTTCGTTTCCCAGAGTTAGGAGTCTTTATGTTCTATCTCCCTTCCTGATATTTCCCACACATTTCTTCTCCCTTCCCTTATATTCCCTTTCACTATTATTTATATTCCCCAAATGAATGAGAACATACACTGTTTGTCCTTCTCCGATTGACTTACTTCACTCAACATAATACCCTCTAGTTCCATCCATGTTGAAGCAAATGGTGGGTATTTGTCGTTTCTAATGGCTGAGTAGTATTCCATCATATACATAAACCACATCTTCTTTATCCATTCATCTTTCGATGGACACCGAGGCTCCTTCCACAGTTTGGCTATTGTGGCCATTGCTGCTAGAAACATCGGGGTGCAGGTGTCCCAGCGTTTCATTCCATCTGTATCTTTGGGGTAAATCCCCAACAGTGCAATTGCTGGGTCGTAGGGCAGTCCTATTTTTAACTCTTTGAGGAACCTCCACACAGTTTTCCAGAGTGGCTGCACCAGTTCACATTCCCACCAACAGTGTAAGAGGGTTCCCTTTTCTCCGCATCCTCTCCAACATTTGTGGTTTCCTGCCTTGTTAATTTTCCCCATTCTCACTGGTGTGAGGTGGTATCTCATTGTGGTTTTGATTTGTATTTCCCTGATGGCCAGTGATGCAGAGTATTTTCTCATGTGCATGTTGGCCATGTCCATGCCTTCCTCTGTGAGATTTCTGTTCATGTCTTTTGCCCATTTGATGATTGGATTGTTTGTTTCTTTGGTGTTGAGTTTAATAAGTTCTTTATAGATCTTGGAAACTAGCCCTTTATCTGATATGTCATTTGCAAATATCTTCTCCCATTCTGTAGGTTGTCTTTTAGTTTTGTTGACTGTATCCTTTGCTGTGCAAAAGCTTCTTATCTTGATGAAGTCCCAATAGTTCATTTTTGCTTTTGTTTCTTTTGCCTTCGTGGATGTATTTTGCAAGAAGTTACTGTGGCCGCGTTCAAAAACGGTGTTGCCTGTGTTCTCCTCTAGTATTTTGATTTATTTTTTATTTTTTATTTTATTTATGATAGTCACAGAGAGAGAGAGGCAGAGACACAGGCAGAGGGAGAAGCAGGCTCCATGCACCGGGAGCCTGATGTGGGATTCGATCCTGGGTCTCCAGGATCGCGCCCTGGGCCAAAGGCAAGCGCCAAACCACTGCGCCACCCAGGGATCCCCCTCCTCTAGGATTTTGATGGAATCTTGTCTCACATTTAGATCTCTCGTCCATTTTGAGTTTATCTTTGTGTATGGTGAAAGAGAGTGGTCCAGTTTCATTCTTCTGCATGTGGATGTCCAATTTTCCCAACACCATTTATTGAAGGGACTGTCTTTCTTCCAATGGATAGTCTTTCCTCCTTTATCGAATATTAGTTGACCATAAAGTTCAGGGTCCACTTCTGGGTTCTCTATTCTGTTCCATTGATCTGTGTCTGTTTTTGTGCCAGTACCACACTGTCTTGATGACCACAGCTTTGTAGTACAACCTGAAATCTGGCATTGTGATGCCCCCAGCTATGGTTTTCTTTTTTAAAATTCCCCTGGCTATTCGGGGTCTTTTCTGATTCCACACAAATCTTAAAATAATTTGTTCTAACTCTCTGAAGAAAGTCCATGGTATTTTGATAGGGATTGCATTAAACGTGTAATTTGCCCTGGGTAACATTGACATTTTCACAATATTAATTCTGCCAATCCATGAGCATGGAATATTTTTCCATCTCTTTGTGTCTTCCTCAATTTCTTTCAGAAGTGTTCTATAGTTTTTAGGGTATAGATCCCTTACCTCTTTGGTTAGGTTTATTCCTAGGTATCTTATGCTTTTGGGTGCAATTGTAAATGGAATGGATGGAACTGGAGGGTATTATGCTGAGTAAAATAAGTCAATTGGAGAAGCACAAACATTATGTGGTCTCATTCATTTGGGGAATATAAAAAATAGTGAAAGGGAATAAAGGGGAAAGGAGATAAAATAAGTGGGAAATATCAGGAAAGGATTCAGAACATGAGAGACTCCTAACTCTGGGTAACGAACTAGGGATGGTGGAAGGGGAGGTGGGCGGGGCGTGGGGGTGACTGGGTGACGGGCACTGAGGGGGGCACTTGCCGGAATGAGCACTGGGTGTTATTATATATGTCGACAAATTGAACACCAGTAAAAGCTGCTGGAGATTTACCCCAAAGATGCAGATCCAATGAAACGCCAGGACACCTGCACCTCGATGTTTCTAGCAGCAATGTCCACAATAGCCAAACTGTGGAAGGAGCCTCGGTGTCAATCGAAAGATGAATGGATAAAGAAGATGTGGTTTATGTGTAAATGGAATATTACTCAGCCATTAGAAACACAAATACCCACCATTTGCTTTAACGTGGATGGAAGTGGAGGTTATTATGCTGAATGAAATAAGTCAATCGGAGAAGGACAAACAGTATGTGGTTTCATTCATTTGGGGAATATAAATAATAGTGAAAGGGATTAGAAGGGAAGGGAGAAGAAATGGATAGGAAATATCAGAAAGAGAGTCAGAGCATGAAGACTCCTAACTCTTGGAAATGAACTAGGCATGGTGGAAGGCGAGGAGGGCAGGGGGTGGGGGTGAATGGGTGACGGGCACCTCTAGGGGGGCACTTGACCGGATGAGCACTGGGTGTTATTCTGTATGTTGGCAAGTTAAACACCAATAAAAAATAAATTTATCATTAAAAAATAAATTTATATAAAAATTATTTTTTACACTAGCTAAGGTAGTGTTCATCTTTTTATTTTTTTAATGCTAATGTGTTTCTAATCAGTAACAATATAAATGATGTGCTGGAGGCATTTTTGTGCGTATGATTCATCTATTTTTTGTGCACTAAGCTTTGCATGTTTCTAGCCTTAAAAAATAAACTATAGGTTAGGGGTATGAAAATTTTCGGCTTCTTTGTCACGTTCAAAAAAAGCATCTAGAGAAATTATTAATTTTCATTCATCAGAAACACATGAAGTACCAAAATTTACTATATCCCCTACTAACACTTGATAAGTAATTCTTTTTTAAAAAAAATCTGCCGTATGACAGAGTAAAACCATTTTTCATTATTCTTTAATTTGAATTTATTTAGTTAATCGATACACTGAATAATTGTTCATGGGATATTATATTTTTTGTGAAGTAATAGTAATCATTTATTGAACCTGTGAAAGTTTATTTCATACCTTATTGGATGTTTACATCAAACTTGTTATTGCTTTTATTTTATCCACTTTACAGATGTAATTTGAAGCTCAGTGAGGATATATAACTTTCGTAAGGTATTAATATTTATTGAAAGTATTTTCTCAAGTTGTTTAAATTATACTTTTTGTAATTTTATTTGGTTGGTTTGATTGGCTTTTGTTTTACCTAAAAAAAGCATATAAAATATTTTCAAATCCATCATTCTTTTTCTTTATGGGTCTTCTTGTTTTATTTTCTTCAGCCTATGATTTGATGATTATTATTATTTCTTCTAGTTTTTTTATGGTATACTTTTTCATATTTAATCAAAGGAAAGAAAACAAACTCCAATGTCCTATAATAAGAAAACTGGAGCATATTTGTTAAGTTTTAGTATATTTTTCAGTTTTTATGATTGTCCTTCTATATATCATAATTTTTTTCTGTAACGTATGTCACTCATAAAAAGTGGTTCAAATTTAATGTTTTAGGAGTTAAATAACAGGTAAAATAAGCTAACTGTACTGTTTAAGCCTTCTACATATATGCCAATTAAAAAATGATTCAACAATTATTGAGGAAAAGATTTAAATTCCTTACAGTAATTATTTGCCTGCTTCTTGTAATTATTATATTTTTTTTCTCTGAAACAGCTGATCTTTGAGACACAACCTTGAGATCGTTAGTACTGTTCAATGGGTTATGATTATAGCTGCATAACTTTTCTACTGGTGTTCTTCTAGTGAACAATTTATATCATTTACTGCCAAGCATTTTGTGTTCATGATTTAGATTGATATCCTCTAAACCATGTAAAATTGGATTTCTTGTTTCTATAATATCTGATAATCTTTGAATTTTAACTGCTAAGTATGGTCCAGATATAGTTTATTTCAGATTTTTAAAAATTAGTTTTAAAGGTGGAATTTAGTGATCAGTTGCATATAACACCCAGTGCTCATTACATCAAGTGCCCTCCTTAATGCCCATCACCCAATTATCCTTTCCCCCTATCCTCCTCCCCTCTAGCAACCCTCAGTTTGTTTCCTAGAGTTCAGCATCTCTTAGTTATATATCTTATGAGTTTAAGATAATGTTTAATGTTTTTAAAAGATGATTTTTGTGTCTATCCTGCAAAGTGTTTAGACTGTCCTTTTGTGTCTCTATTTCTATCTCTAAGTTTCAAACGATCTTTTGAGCTCTATTTAACAAGTTATTTAACCAATCCATTGAGGTTTTTTAAAAAAGATTTTTATTTATTTGAAAGAGAGAAGGAGAGAGAAAAAGCAAGAGAGCACAAGCAAGGGAAGTGGAAGAGGCAGAGGGAGAACCAGACTCCCCACAGAGCAGGGAGCCTGATCCCAATACCCTGGGACCATAACCTAAGCTTAAGGCAGATGCTTAACCAACTTGAGCCACCTGGGTGCCCCCACTGATTTCCTTTTTCTTTTTAAATTTCAGGAGTTGCATTAAAAAATTAAGTATTTTTTTTTTAATTAATTTTTATTGGTGTTCAATTTACCAACATACAGAAAAACACCCAGTGCTCATCCCGTCAAGTGTCCACCTCAGTGCCCATCACCCATTCCCCTCCAACACCCGCCCTCCTCCCCTTCCACCACCCCTAGTTCGTTTCCCCGAGTTAGGAGTCTTTATGTTCTGTCTCCCTTCCTGATATTTCCCAACATTTCTTTTCCCTTCCTTTATATTCCCTTTCACTATTATTCATATTCCCCAAATGAATGAGAACATACACTGTTTTTCCTTCTCCGATTGACTTATTTCACTCAGCATTTTTTAGAGCAGTTTTAGGTTTATAGAAAAATTGAAAGTCAAGAGTGCCCATATACATACTTCTCTCCTCAGTTACTTAGAGAGTTTCTCCTATTATTGGCATCTTGCATTTGTGTGGTACATTTGTTACAATTAATAACCAATACTGATACATTATTAATAAAAGCTCATAGTTTAATTTAGCATATATCCTTCATATTGTACAATTCTAATGGGTTTTGACAAATGTATGACATATATCCACTGTTATAGTATCATTCAGTTTTTTTAATGCCCTAAAAGTATCTGTGCATTCCCTATTTGTCCTTCTCTTGCTCTCCTTGAACTCCTGAAAACAACTGATATTTTTTATAAATTTATTTTATATTGGTGTTCAGTTTGCCAACATATAGAATAACACCCAGTGCTCATCCCTTCAAGTGCCCACCTCAGTGCCGGTCACCCAGTCACCCCCGCCCCCCGCCACCTCCCCTTCCACCACCCCTAGTTCACTTCCCAGAGTTAGGAGTCTTTCATGTTCTGTCTCCCTTTCTGATATTTCCCTCTCATTTTTTCTCCTTTCCCCTTTATTCCCTTTCACTATTATTTATATTCCCCAAATGAATGAGACCACATGTTTGTCCTCTGATTGACTTATTTCACTCAGCATAATATATTTTTTTTAACTATCTTCATAGTTTTGCCTTTTCCAGAATGTCATAAAGTTGGAATAATACACTGTGTAACCTTTACGTGCTGCCTTCTTTCACTTGGTATTATGTACTTAAGGTTTCTTCATTTTTGGGGGAGTCTTGATAGGTTATTTCTTTATATTGCTGAGTAACATCCCATTGTATGGATGTACTAGAGTTTATTAATTCACCTGTTCAGAGATATTTGGGTTGCTTCCAAGTTTTGGCAACTATGAATAAAAACGCTTCTATAAAGCTTCTATAACATCTGTGTGCAAGTTTTTGTCTGGACATAAGTTTTCAACTCCTTTGGGTAAATAATGAGTGTGATTACTGGATCATATAGTATGCTTAGCTTTGTAATGAACTGCCAAACTCTTTTCCAAAGTGGCTGTACCATTTTGCATTCCCACCAGGAATGAATGAATCTTGATCCTCAACAGCATTTGATGTTGTCAGTGTGTTTAATTTTAGCCATTCTAGTAGGGGCATAGTGGTATCTCGTTGTTTTAATATTAATTTTAATTTTATTTATTTATTTATTTAATGATTATTGGCTTTAATTTCTTAGAAAATATTCTGAATCTTTTAGCTTTTCTGAATTTCCAAAATATGCTATAATGAGCATACATTGTTTATTTTTTACTTTTAAGTTATAAATTATCTTTATTTTTAATTACACAAAGTATGTATGCTTTCATTATTTTTTAAACATTTATTTATTTATTTTTAATAATAAATTTATTTTTTATTGGTGTTCAATTTGCCAACATGTAGAATAACACCCAGTGCTCATCCTGTCAAGTGCCCCCCTAAGTGCCCGCCACCCAGTCACCCCCACCCCCCGCCCTCCTCTCCTTCCACCACCCCTAGTTCGTTTCCCAGAGTTAGGAGTCTCTCATGTTCTGTCTCCCTTTCTGATATTTCCTACCCATTTCTTCTCCCTTCCCCTCCATTCCCTTTCACTATTATTTATATTCCCCCAAATGAATGAGACCATATAATGTTTGTCCTTCTCCAATTGACTTATTTCACTCAGCATAATACCCTCCAGTTCCATCAACTTTTATTTTTTATTTTTAAATGTTACTTACAGCATAATTAACATACAGTGTTATACTAGTTTTAGGTGTACAATATAGTGATTCAACAATTCTATACATTACTCACTTGACAGATGTACTCAGTCCCTTTCACCATTTACCCATCCTCACATTCACCTCTCCTCTGGTGACTATCAGTTTGTTCTATATAATTTATGTTTTCATTGTTAAAAATGAAAACAATAGGTAGAAAAAGCAAGGAACAAAGTTATTTGTAAGGAATTCTAGTAGATTCCTCTGCTACATTCTGTGTTTCAGTTTCACCATCCACTTAGTGATTCTCTCTACAGTGCTATCCATTCTCCTAATCAGTACATCTATACTTTTTAATCTTAAAAATCAATATGCTGAATTCCAAGATCTTTGATTGATTATTTTAAAAAGATATGTTATGTACTAATTTCTGAGTATGTCAGTTTTACTTATTACTAAATTCTTGTCTGGTGATCTTCAACTGTTTTTCTCAGTTGTAAGCTATTTGTTTTTTCAGTTTAATATCTTAATTTCAAGTTGTTAATATTTAACATTTGGCGATTCATGTTTATGTTTGGGGATTTCCAGCTGGCCTGTCTCAGAGTACCTGTCTGTTAATTGCAAAATTTATCCAACAAAATGAGACAGATGTTGACACACACCCAACCATGGTTGATGCATTGTCTTGGTCATCTAGGCTTTGGGGATTTCCTTTGTCCAGGTGTTTTCCCAGCTACCAGAGTAATTTCCTGCCTTTTCCCCAAGTATAATGGGATTTTCCTGTCTTGTACTTCTTTTGCCTCCTCTTGCTCCAATGCTAGAGGTGAAGCCCGAGGAAGGGATATAAAAAGGTCAGCCATGCCCCTTTAGCATTACAGACATCAAGCCTAAAGCAGAGAATCTGGAGAATAGGTAAAACTTTAACCTTGAAATTCAGCATACAATTTTAGATGACTAGAATGACTTTCCTTATAACTGGAAATCATCAGGGTACTTTTTATTTCTAATTACCAAAAGTAAAAGTAATGTAATATACATGTAATTTGATTCATAGAGAAAGAATTGATCCTTGCATTAGGTCAGAGGAGACAATGCTTTATGTTTAACTAGCTGTTATTGCTGGTTACACAAGCCCGGGTATGCTTCTGCACTTTGTGAGGAGGTAGAAGGTGTTGATTATCTTCTCATATATTTATTTGCCATGTCGATGATTCTCCATATCAGATTTCTCATATTGTGTTTTCCTAGACTGTGCATGCATGTACTGAAAATTTAGGCCTAGGACCATGGTATGAATATTCAGGGTAATCTTCCTTGGGTGTCCAGAGAAAAAATAGAGGGATTATTCTTTGACAGGGGAGACAATTCCTCCAATAAGGAGGATGGAGGAGTGGGTGAGAGCAGATACAGATATGTTTTTATATTCAGTGTCTTGAATTTGTATGAGTTTCCAACTGATTGATTCTGATTTAGTAGGCAAGGTTTTCTGCCCAAAGTAAAGAACTAGATTCTGGAATCAAGGCTGGAAGTTTGGATAGGGTGTACCTATGAAGTGTTAATTAGGTAGAGTGAAAGAGTGAGCTGACTTGAGTAAATGTGTAAAGTTGCTGGGCTCTGCTAACAGTCTAGGTTGGTAATTATTTTAGTGGCACCATTTTGCTCTCCAGGTGATCACCCAAATATGGCTTTTGTTTTGTTTTATAATAATGTTGAGATGGACCAGATAGAATGGAGAAAAAGATTTGAAAGATTTGAGCATACTTAAAAGAAATGTATATTAATGAAGGGCAATAGAATATAAAAGTTAATTAAGAAATAAAATCATAAAGTGGAGGTTTAGAAAGGCAATTGTGGTATTAGTAGATTAGCAGTTTGGGGGAAATTAGTACACAAATACAGTCCGCATATGGTTGGGCAAGTAATTGTGGCTAGGCAGTGGGATGTTTGAATTGGTAAACTTGGAGGATGAGAAAGGATGTGATTGTAGGAGTGCATAACTAAAGTAGAGTGAAGGGAAGTGCAATTGAGATCAGAGGAGGAAATGATTTCAAGAGCATAAGGTGAAGAATTGGTTTTCTAGATGGACGTTGAAGTCCCTCTGATATGAGTGCAGAATTTGCATGCATTTGTTTATGAGAGAATCCAGAGGATCTTCAGTCTTGAGGAATAGGAAAGGTAGATAACTTGTGTCTCAAAGCAGTGTTAGATCCTACACTAAAGTGAATGAACATTAGTCTGGAACAAAATTATTAAAGAAAAATTTCTATCAATAATAAATACTACATGGGCCTAGAAACATTGCTATAACAATATTTAAATAAAATTCAGGACACAAATGCAAATTTATATATAAACATGTTCACTACAGAATATTTTTAACAGAGAAAAACAGCAGCCTTATAAATATTAATAATATTGAAATGGTTAAATGTATTATAGTATGTCACCAAGGTGGAATATTTAGTCACTCAAATTTTTCAGGAAATATTTATAGACTACTATGTGGCACTGCATCAGACTAGAGACACATGCAGCTGAATTAAATGAGCTATATGGTATACAGGACATTTGTTAAAACTGGGAATATTTATTACCAATTGTTTTTTTTTTAATTTTTTATTTATTTACGATAGTCACACAGAGAGAGAGAGAGAGAGAGGCAGAGACACAGGCGGAGGGAGAAGCAGGCTCCATGCACCGGGAGCCCGATGTGGGATTCGATCCCGGGTCTCCAGGATCGCTCCCTGGGCCAAAGGCAGGCGCCAAACCGCTGCGCCACCCAGGGATCCCTTATTACCAATTGTTAATTGAAAATTCCTACATTAGGAAATTAAAGTGTGCCACATGTATAGTTTTATCTTATATAAATCCATGAATAAAGAAAAATCTTAGAGGGTCTTCAATTAAAATGTTCCATTGAAAATCCTTGGATGATGGACTCAAAGCATTAGTCGTATATACAAAATAATATAAATATATTTTCAGTGGATTTTATTTATTAACCTTTAATCATGGTGTGGGCAACACAGCACTTAATATATGTTTGTTGAATAGATGGTGAAGCAATAAATGAATGGTTGAAAGAATCTACAGGATTCTAGCTCCTAATATGCTTGCGTGCCCTCTGGAAGTCAAAGCTGAAGAGGATGAGCTGGAGTGAGGTGTGAGGACTTGAAGTTCTCTAACCACAATCCTAGTCTCTGCCCTGCTGTCTCCCCTCTAAAACCTCTCTCCCACCTCTTTTCTTCTCCCAATTTCATATAGCCTCTCAGGGATACTTTTCACAGAGGGCTTTTGGCATTCAGACAAGGAAAGGTTAAGAGCTTATTGTCACTGTCACTGGCAGTAGAGGAGATCCTAGGGGAGAAGAAAGTCACATGAATAAGTCTATGGTCTCCAAAGATGCTCAGAGAAAGAATAATTTGCCTTGCAGTTCCTCTTCCAGCTTGGTCCCTTGGCCATGGCACACAGTCTGCTGGTTGTGGAAACATTCTGCCGTCCAGGCAGGGGCATAGCTCCAGTCTGTTGTTCCTGATGGCTGTGATGGACTGTTTGGAGTGAGGAGAGATGTAGGTTGGTATTGATCCATGATAGCCTGGTTCCTCTCTAGGCCCTTCTGTTCATGGGCATCAATGGTGGGGTCTCACTGAGTATAGGGATACAGGAGGTGAAAAACACTGAGTTTATTGATGAGAGACATAGGAATTATGATGGATTGTTTTCACCATTTGGTAACACTTTAGAGGCTGTATTTGGAATTCTCCATCCCCTGAGAGCAGAGGCAGAGAGGACAGACCGAACTGTTTCTCTAGACACCCTGTGGCATAGTGGAAATACTAGTGGAAGGAGAGGCAAGAGACCTCTTGACTCATTTCCTCTGTGAACTTGGGAAAATTGCCTTTCCTTCTGTGCCCTTGGTAAAACATTCTATGAGAAGATGATTCTAAAGCAAGAGATTGATAAATCTTTTTTGTAAAGAGCAAGCGTAAAAGTCTTAAACTTCAAACATGGTCTCCATCACAACTACTCTGTCCCATAAAAGCAGCCCTAGACAATATGTAAATGTGGGGAATGGCTGTATGTCAATAAAATCTTATTTACAAAAGTAGGTGGTGGGCAAGATTTGGCCCACAGGCTGCAATTTGATGACCTCTGGTATAAAGTGCCAACCAGAATTGATGTTTTATATCTCTGACATATATTTGGGTAAATCAAGAGTGGAATTGATGAAACAGGAGTATTGTCCTATGAGTTGCATTTCTATGAAAGTCCTGTCTTCTGGCAGTGGTAAGGGGACTATAAGCCTGGAGACAGGGGTAAGAATGGAGTAGCCTCTGGAAGCTCCACCTCCTTGAAGAAACTTATGTGATGAGAGGAGAATCAGTGTACTGAATGAAGATTGGCAAATTTATGACATAGATAAGTCATAACTTATTTCTGTGAATGAGTTTGTTTGGTTAATAATGGTGTGTGAATTGGGTGAGTATATATGTGAAGAAAAGTTTAAAAGTGTGTGTGTGAATGTATTCACAGTAAAAACCTATTTGTATGACTAGTGAAAATGTGTGTTAGTGTGTTAATCTTCATCAAAATTTGTATAAGTGAATATGTGTGTGGTGGCTGTATAAATAAATGTGTATGTTAAAATGCACCTGAATGGAAGATTGTGTGTCTGTATGTGGATTTGTAGCAGGCAGAACTGGATTTTTTTTTCTTCAGAACTGGAATTGAACCCAAGTAGGTTTGGCTCTAAACCCCTATTATTTTTTCTTTATCACATTGTCCTGCATATCTTAGATATTATGGAATAAGTAGGAGAATTAGAAGAGACTGGAGAGGAAGCCAAAGAAAAGTGGCTTAGGTAGTCAAAACAACAAAATGGAAGTTTTTAAAGCTAATGGAAGCTTTGATTCCAATCTTGGATTCAAATATCAGCTTATCTACTAACAAGTTGTTTGATTTTGGACAATTTCTTGTCTGAGAGTCAATTTCTTCATGCATGAACTGGTGATACATTCAGTTTCATAGGTTTGCTGTGATAAGTAGAAGTAATATATCTAACAGTAGGTATTTTATGATTGCTATTATCACATAAAAATATTAACAGAAATTGGAAATTCCTAATAATAACAACAAATTAAAAGTAACCTTAGATTTGGCAACTGTTTATGTAATAGATTATTTTAGAGAAGGCAGCCTTAGCAGCATATTAGGGTGATAAGTAAAGTGGCTTTGGCAAAGATTAGGGGGTGGTAAGAGAATAGAAAGAGAGAGCACATGCTTTTTTCTGTGAAACTGAGGTGAAGGGGGAAGAGACAGCTGAACATATTTTCATATGAAGGAGAGGAGCCAACAGAAAGGGAGAATTTGAAGTTACTGGAGTGACAGATTTGTGGGGAGAAGTACTTAAAGAGAAGGTTGTGGTCCAGTGTACAGATGGACAGCTGAACTCTGAATAGGAGGCAAAGGTGATTCAAATATAAATAAATTTGTGGATGGCAGACTGAGGGTGGGAAAGTTAAAGGAATGAAAAGAAATAGATGTTTTTATTGCTTTTCTCCTTGAACCAGGAGTCAGGAAAACATGATCATCTGATGAAGGGGGGCCAAGGTGGAGTAGGGCAGATATGAAGTGATCCTAAGGATGCTATGGGTAGCCACATTCTAGCTCTACCATTTACTAACCAGTGGCCTTGGGTGGCGGCACTATTGAAACTCTCTAAGCTCTATTTTCTCCTCTATCAGTAAAATGGGAGAAATGGCTGTAGTTATCTTAATGACCACAGTGTGAGATAACATACATGCAGCCTTTAGCACACAGACCCTCCTAATTGATCCGCCTCCATTTTCCAACCTGTCTCCTTCCTTTGCACCCACTTTATACAATGCTGCTGGAGAGAGCTACCTAAAATATTAACTTCATCATGCCATTCATCACAAATCCTTCAGTGGCTTTTACTGCTTCAACATAAATTCTAACTTCCTTATACTGGCACTCAAAGTCCTCAGTGATTTGGCCCCCACCTCACTGCATGACATTATTTTCTTGTATTTGGTACCATGCCTTGTTTGCTACGGTAATTGCGAATCATTGTAATTTCCTTCTAAACTCTTATGTTCTTTGGGATCTCTGTGACTTTGTTCATGTTATTCCCTCCTCAGATGACTTTGAAAAAACATTACTTCTTCAAGATTCCACTTAGGGTCTCATCTTTATAAAACCTTTTCCAAACTCCTGGGAAGCTCTCCATGTTTCCACAGCTCCTTGTGTTTAATATTTCCTTTACATTATCCATATCGTTTAGGTATTTTACTTAATTGTCTTCCCCAAGTAGGTCCTCCAGGAGCCATGGTAGGTGCTCGGTGAGACTTGATAAATTATAGTCAGTTCAGTGACCAGTTTCTTTTTGAGATGCATATCACATTCTGATGGTCAAAGTGGAAATTGCAGGATTTGTTTTTCACAGCTCTTAACTGTTTATAACAACCTGAGATTAAGATCTATGGCATTCTAGAACTGGAATAATTCTCTTAAAGGTCAGCTAATCCAACTTCTTTGCAACATTATATTTAAAGCAATAAAAGAGAGACCCATAGCAGGGCAATAATTTTACTGAGATCACATAGTGAATAAAATGTCAAAATCTTAACCCATGTTTCCTGACTTTCTGTCTAGGATTCTTTGCACTGCTCATCCAGTGAAAAATGATCTATTCCTATCTCCCCTACTTCAACTCTATTCACCTTTTTTGGCAAAAGAGAAGAGGTGACTGCAAATCTTTTTTTTAATTAGATAAAATCTTTAAAAGATTATTATTATTTTTTTAAATTTTTATTTATTCATGATAGGCACACAGTGAGAGAGAGAGAGAGAGAGAGAGAGAGAGAGAGAGAGAGAGAGAGAGAGGCAGAGACACAGGCAGAGGGAGAAGCAGGCTCCATGCACTGGGAGCCTGACGTGGGATTCGATCCCGGGTCTCCAGGATCGCACCCTGGGCCAAAGGCAGGCGCCAAACCACTGCACCACCCAGGGATCCCTTTAAAAGATTATTAATCTACTTATGAGAGACAGAGGGAGAAAGGCAGAGACATAGGCAGAGGGAGAAGCAGGCTTCCAGCAAGGGAGCCTGATGTGGACTTGATCCTAGGACCCCGGGATCATAACCTGAGCCAAAGGCAGAGGCTTAACCACTAAGCCACCCTGGTGCCCTGCAAATCTTATACACCAACACCCAGTGACTTGTCTTGGGTATGGCAACCCTCAACCACACTAGTATCAGCCACTCATTCTTCATTCTGCTGGGCATCCCTGGCCTGGAAGACCAGCACACATGGATTTCTCTTCCTTTCTTTATTTCCTACCTGGTTGCTGTCCTTGGGAATATCCTCCTTGTCTTCATCATCATCACTGAACGCAGTCTCCATGAACCTATGTACCTCTTCCTCTGCATGCTAGCTGTGGCCGACCTCATCCTGTCCACTACCACTGTGCCCAAAGCACTGGCCATATTCTGGTTCCATGCAGGGGAGATCTCTCTTGATGGCTGTGTTACTCAAATCTTTTTCATCCACGCCACATTCATTGCTGAATCAGGGATTCTGCTGGCCATGGCATTTGACCGCTATGTGGCCATCTGTGACCCATTGCGCTATACTATGGTGCTCAGTCATACAGTAATCATAAGGGTTGGCTTGGCTGTGGTTCTGAGAAGCTTCTCTGTGATACTCCCAGATGTGTTCCTGGTGAAGAGACTGTCTTTCTGCCATAGCAATGTGCTACCACATACTTACTGCGAGCACATGGCTGTTGCCAAGTTTGCTTGTGCTGATATTCGTGTCAATGTCTGGTACGGCTTGTCTGTTCTCCTCTCTACTGTAGTGGTAGATGCCTTGCTCATCTTGGTTTCCTACACCCTCATCCTCAATGCAGTCTTCCACCTCCCTTCCCGAGGAGCCCGGCAAAAGGCCCTGGGCACATGTGGCTCCCACCTTGGGGTCATTTCCATGTTCTACTTGCCTGGCATTTTTACAATAATTACCCAGAGGTTTGGGCAACATGTTCCTCTCCACACTCACATTCTGCTGGCCAATATCTGCATGTTAGCTCCTCCCATGCTGAACCCTATCATTTATGGGGTCAAGACCAAACAGATTCGAGAGCGTGTGGTCAGTACTTTTCACAGTGGAACCATGCTGAGTCTATGTGACTGATAAGGTGGTATGTTTACCGTTATAGGGTCTGTGACTACTACGGACTACGGTCCGTAGACTACTACGGACTGTGAACAAAGTGATATATTATGACTTTAAAAGATAGATTGCTATGTTGCCTTAAGAACGGTAGTGTTTGGAAAAGAGCATGAGCTTTTTTGAATATCACACCAAAAGTATAAGCAATAAAAACAAAATATACACGTGGGTCTACATCAAACTAAAAAGCTTCTGCACACCAGAGGAAGCAATCAACAAAACTAGCAGACAACATATGGAATGGGAGAAAATATTTGTAAATCATGCATCTGACAAGGGATTAATATTCAGAATATATAAGGAACCCACACAATTCAATAACAAAACTCAATGGCAAAAGAATAACCCGATTAAAATATGGGCAAATGACCTGAAAAGACATTTTTTTCCATAGAAGACATACAAATGGCCAATAGGTACATGAAAAAATTCTCAACATCACTAATTATCAGAGAAATGCAAATTAAAATCACAATGAGATCACCCCATGCCTTTTAGCATGGCTGCTATAAAAAAGACAAGAGATAACATGTGTTGGTGAGGAAGGATGTGGAGAAAAGGAACCCTTTCCACTGTTGGTGAGAACGTAAATTGGTAGAGCCGTTAAGGAAAACATCATGGGGTTCTTCAAGAAATGAAAACTAGAACTGCTATATAACCCAGAAATTCCACTTCTGCATGGAATATATATGAAGGAAATGAAATCACTCAAAGAGATAATTGCACTCCCTCATGTTCATCAGAGCATTATTTACTATAGCCAAGACATGGAAACAACCTATTTGTCCACAAAGAAAATGGTAAAGAAAATGTGATACACACACACACACACACACACACACACACACACACACACAATGGAATACTATTCAGTCACAAAAGGAAATTTGTACCATTTATGACAACATGGATGAATCTTGAGGGCATTTTGTTGAGTAAAATAAGTCAGAAAAAGACAAATATTGTATGATCTCACTTATATATGGAATCTAAAAGTAAACCAAACTCATAGAACAGATTGATGTTTGCCAGAGGTGAGTAGTGGGGTATGGGAGAAATTGGTGAAGGAAGTAAAAGTGTACAACTTCCAGGTGTAAGAGAAATAAGTTCTGGGAATATAATGTACATGCATGGTGACTACTATAGTCAATAATGTATTGTATGTTTGAAGGCCTCTAAGAGAGTAGATCTTAAAGTTAACACATGCAGAAATATTTAACTATGTAAAGTGGTTGTATGAGTTAACTAACCTTAACTGTGGTAATCATTTTGCAATATAGATGTATTAAATCATTATGTTGTATACCTTAAACTTATAAAATGTTGTATATCAATTATATCTTAATAAAGCTGGAAAAAATGGTACATATATACAGTGGAATATTATTAAACTAATAAAAAGGAGAAAATTCTGTCATTTGTAACAAGGATGAACCTAAAGGATGTTATACTAAATGAAATAAGACAGACACAGAAAAAGAAATACTATATGATCATTTATATGTGTAATGTAAAAAAGACAGACTTACAGAAAGCAGAGAGTAGAATGGTGGTTTGCCAGGGGCACAGGGACTGGGGTGGGGAGGGGATAGGTGTTGGCTGAAGATTACACACTTTCAGTTATGAATTCGGAGATCTAATGTACAATATGATGACTATAGTTAATTCATTATTGTATACTTGCTGAGAATTGATATTAAGTGTTCTTACTACACATACACAAAAGATAACTATGTGAGAATCTGTCAATCAGGCTGAATGTGGTAATTATTTCACAAAATATACATATATATTGTAAACCTTAGATGTACACAGTTTTACTGTCAATTGCACCACAATGATGCTGGAAAAAAATTAGAATATGTAGTTTTGTAAAAAGGGAGGGGTACAATAATTTCTAAATTCCTTGATTATTCCTTTATCATACGGCTGTGATAGAACTAAAAAATATAAACAGGATCTTGAATATGTATGATAGTAAACAGTAGATAAGTTTTTAACTTCTGCCTTAGCTTCTTTATCTTTAAATATTTGGTGTGAAATCTCTACTATTTAATTCCTTTCAATGGGGCCTAAGGGGATGGCAGCATATCATTTTGTAGTGGACATCCCCAAGTACTGTGGTAATCTGATATGACAAAGTATTTCGATTTTGAGAAATGAGAATATTTAAATTCATATCATTATTGTAGTTTTCTCCTACCAGTATATAGATAAAGGGAACAAACCATCTTTATACTGGCCAAGTCAGAGACCTAGAAGCAGAAAAGTGGATTTTAAAATTTACCCTTAAAAAATTTCTCTGTGAACTTGACATACAGAATCATGCCATTCCCCAGTACACCCCTATTTACATAGGACTAAGTGCTCCTTTTCTTCCTTCATTTTATCAACTAAGACATCATTGACTTAGCCAACTTACATTGATTTATCTCTGTAATACTGTCATCTTTACTGAGGATTCTGTTCTTTTTATCCTTCCTTCAAAGTAACTTCATTCTGTCCAGTGTTAAGAAAGACCTGTATTTATTCTTAAAAATAATTCTATCAATAAACTTCAAGGTCACTGATCTTTGTTTTTTTTTTAATAAATTAATTTTTATTGGTGTTCAATTTACCAACATACAGAAAAACACCCAGTGCTCATCCCGTCAAGTGCCCCCCTCAGTGCCCGTCACCCATCCCTCCCACCCCCCCGCCCTCCTCCCCTTCCACCACCCCTAGTTCGTTTCCCAGAGTTAGGAGTCTTTATGTTCTGTCTCCCTTCCTGATATTTCCCACACATTTCTTCTCCCTTCCTTTATATTCCCTTTCACTATTATTTATATTCCCCAAATTAATGAGAACATACACTGTTTGTCCTTCTCCAATTGACTTACTTCACTCAGCATAATACCCTCCAGTTCCATCCACGTTGAAGCAAATGGTGGGTATTTGTCGTTTCTAATGGCTGAGTAATATTCCATTGTATACATAAACCACATCTTCTTTATCCATTCATCTTTCGATGGACACCGAGGCTCCTTCCACAGTTTGGCTATTGTGGACATTGCTGCTAGAAACATCGGGGTGCAGGTGTCCCGGCGTTTCATTGCATCTGAATCTTTGGGGTAAATCCCCAACAGTGCAATTGCTGGGTCGTAGGGCACGCCTACCCTTAACTCTTTGAGGAACCTCCACACAGTTTTCCTGAGTGGCTGCACAAGTTCACATTCCCACCAACAGTGTAAGAGGGTTCCCTTTTCTCCGCATCCTCTCCAACATTTGTGGTTTCCTGCCTTGTTAATTTTCCCCATTCTCACTGGTGTGAGGTGGTATCTCATTGTGGTTTTGATTTGTATTTCCCTGATGGCCAGTGATGCAGAGTATTTTCTCATGTGCATGTTGGCCATGTCCATGTCTTCCTCTGTGAGATTTCTCTTCATGTCTGTTGCCCATTTCATGATTGGATTGTTTGTTCCTTTGGTGTTGAGTTTAAGAAGTTCTTTACAGATTTTGGAAACTAGCCCTTTATCTGATATGTCAGATATTCTTGCAAATATCTTCTCTCATTCTGTAGGTTGTCTTTTAGTTTTGTTGACTGTATCCTTTGCTGTGCAAAAGCTTCTTATCTTGATGAAGTCCCAATAGTTCATTTTTGCTTTTGTTTCTTTTGCCTTTGTGGATGAATCTTGCAAGAAGTTACTGTGGCCGAGTTCAAAAAGGGTGTTGCCTGTGTTCTCCTCTAGGATTTTGATGGAATCTTGTCTCACATTTAGATCTTTCATCCATTTTGAGTTTATCTTTGTGTATGGTGAAAGAGAGTGGTCCAGTTTCATTCTTCTGCATGTGGATGTCCAATTTTCCCAACACCATTTATTGAAGAGACTGTCTTTCTTCCAATGGATTGTCTTTCCTCCTTTATCAAATATTAGTTGACCATACAGTTCAGGGTCCACTTCTGGATTCTCTAATCTGTTCCATTGATCTATGTGTCTGTTTTTGTGCCGGTACCACAGTGTCTTGAAGACCACAGCTTTGTAGTACAACCTGAAATCTGGCATTGTGATGCCCCCAGCTATGGTTTTCTTTTTTAAAATTCCCCTGGCTATTTGGGGTCTTTTCTGATTCCACACAAATCTTAAAATAATTTGTTCTAACTCTCTGAAGAAAGTCCATGGTATTTTGATAGGGATTGCATTAAACGTGTAATTTGCCCTGGGTAACATTGACATTTTCACAATATTATTTCTGCCAATCCATGAGCATGGAATATTTTTACATCTCTTTGTGTCTTCCTCAGTTTCTTTCAGAAGTGTTCTGTAGTTTTTAGGGTATAGATGCTTTACCTCTTTGGTTAGGTTTATTCCTAGGTATCTTATGCTTTTGGGTGCAATTGTAAATGGGATTGACTCCTTAATTTCTCTTTCTTCAGTCTCATTGTTAGTGTATAGAAATGCCACTGATTTCTGGGCATTGATTTTGTATCCTGCCACGCTACCAAATTGCTGTATGAGTTTAGCAATCTTGGGGTGGAGGCTTTTGGGTTTTCTATGTAGAGTATCATGTCATCGGCGAAGAGGGAGAGTTTGACTTCTTCTTTGCCAATTTGAATGCCTTTAATGTCTTTTTGTTGTCTGATTGCTGAGGCGAGGACTTCCAGTACTACGTTGAACAGCAGTGGTGAGAGTGGACATCCCTGTCTTGTTCCTGATCTTAGGGGAAAGGCTCCCAGTGCTTCCCCATTGAGAATGATATTTGCTGTGGGCTTTTCATAGATGGCTTTTAAGATGTTGAGGAATGTTCCCTCTATCCCTACACTCTGAAGAGTTTTGATCAGGAATGGATGCTGTATTTTGTCAAATGCTTTCTCTGCATCTAATGAGAGTATCATATGGTTCTTGGTTTTTCTCTTGCTGATATGATGAATCATATTGATGGTTTTATGACTGTTGAACCAGCCTTGTGTCCCAGGGATAAATCCTACTTGGTCATGGTGAATAATTTTCTTAATGTACTGTTGGATCCTATTGGCTAGTATCTTGTTGAGAATTTTTGCATCCATGTTCAACAGGGATATTGGCCTGTAATTCTCCTTTTTGGTGGGGTCTTTGTCTGGTTTCGGAATTAAGGTGATGCTGGCCTCATAGAACGAATTTGGAAGTACTCCATCTCTTTCTATCTTTCCAAACAGCTTTAGTAGAATAGGTGTGATTTCTTCTTTAAACGTTTGATAGAATTCCCCTGGGAAGCCATCTGGCCCTGGACTCTTGTGTCTTGGGAGGTTTTTGATGACTGCTTCAATTTCCTCCCTGGTATTTGGCCTGTTCAGGTTTTCTATTTCTTCCTGCTTCAGTTTTGGTAGTTTGTGGCTTTCCAGGAATGCGTCCATTTCTTCTAGATTTCCTAATTTATTGGTGTACAGCTGTTCATAATATGTTTTAAAATCGTTTGTATTTCCTTGGTGTTGGTAGTGATCTCTCCTTTCTCATTCATGATTTTATTAATTTTAGTCCTCTCTCTCTTCTTTTTAATAAGGTTGGCTAATGGTTTATCTATCTTATTAATTCTTTCAAAGAACCAACTCCTGGTTCTGTTGATCTGTTCCACAGTTCTTTTGGTCTCGATTTCATTTATTTCTGCTCGAATTTAATTAACTCTCTTCTTCTGCTGGGGGTGGGGTCTATTTGCTGCTTTTTCTCTAGTTCCTTTATGTGTAAGGTGAGCTTTTGTATTTGAGTTCTTTCCAGTTTTTGAATGGATGCTTGTGTTGCAATGTATTTCCCCCTCAGGACTGCTTTTGCTGCATCCCAAAGATTTTGAACGGTTGTATCTTCATTCTCATTAGTTTCCATGAATCTTTTTAATTCTTCCTTAATTTCCTGGTTGACCTTTTCATCTTTTAGCAGGATGGTCCTTAACCTCCACGTGTTTGTGGTCCTTCCAAACTTCTTGTTGTGATTAAGTTCTAATTTCAAGGCATTATGGTCTGAGAATATACAGGGACTATCCCAATCTTTTGGTATCAGTTCAGACCCGATTTGTGACCCAGTATGTGGTGTATTCTGGAAAAAGTTCCATGTGCACTTGAGAAGAATGTGTATTCAGTTGAGTTTGGATGTAAAGTTCTGTAGATATCTGTGAAATCCATCTGGTCCAGGGTACTTTTTAAAGCTCTCATTTCTTTGGAGATGTTGTGCTTAGAATCCCTGTCAATTGTAGAAAGCACGACATTGAAGTCACCAAGTATAAGTGTATTATTATCAAAGCATGTCTTAATTTGGTTATTAATTGATTGATATACTTGGCAGCTCCCACATTTGGGGCATATATATTGATGATTGTTAAGTCCTCTTGTTGGATAGATCCTTTAAGTATGATATAGTGTCCCTCTTCATCTCTCACTACAGTCTTTGGGATAAACTTTAGTTTACCTGATATAAGGATGGCTACCCCTGCTTTTCTTTGAGGACCATTTGAATGGTCCATGGTTCTCCAACCTTTTATTTTCAGGCTGTAGGTGTCCTTCTGTCTAAAATGAATCTCTTGTAGACAGCAAATAGATGGGTCCTGCTTTTTTATCCAGTCTGACACCCTCACCTTTTGATGGGGTCATCAAGCCCATTCAAGTTCAGAGTTCATATTGAAATATATGAGTTTAGTGTCATCATGATACCTATTCAGTCCCTGTTTTTGTGGATTGTTCCATTGGACTTTCTCTTTCTATTATAGAGTTCCCCTTAGTATTTCTTGGAGAACTGGTTTGGTGGTCACATATTCTTTCAGTTCCTGCCCATCTTGGAAGTTCTTTATCTCTCCTTCTTTTCTGAATGAGAGCCCTGCTGGATAAAGTATTTTTGGCTGCAGGTTCTTCTCATTTAGGTCCCTGAATATATCCTGCCAGTCCTTTCTGGCATGGCAGGTCTCTGTGGATAGGTCTGCTGTTAATCTAATATTTCTCCCCATAAAATTTAGAGATTTGTTGTCTCTTGTGGCTTTAAGGATTTTCTCTTTATCTTTGGCATTTGCAAGCTTCACTATTAAATGTCAAGGTGTTAAGCAGTTTTTATTGATTTTAGGGGGAGGATCTCTCTATTTCCTGGATCTGAATGCCTGTTTCCCATCCCAGATAAGGACGTTTTCAGCTGTGACTTGTTCAAATACACTTTCTGGTCCTCTGTCCCTTTCGGCGCCCTTGGGAACTACAATTAAACGTAGATTTTTCTTCCTGAGGCTTTCATTTATTTTCCTTAATCTATCCTCATGATCTTTTAATTGTTTTTTTCTGTTTTTCTCAGTTTCCCTCTTTGCTATCAACTTGTGTTCTTCGTCACTCACTCGTTCTTCTACCTCGTTAACCCTAGTTGTCGTTAGGACCTCTAGTTTGGATTGCATCTCATTAAATTGATTTTTAACTTCTGCCTGATTAGATGTAAATTCTGAAGTCATGAGGTCTCTCCAGTCCTTTATGCTTTTTTCTAGAGACACCAGTAGCTTTATAATTGTGCTTGTGAATTGGCTTTCTGTCATTGAATTGTAATCCAAAATTTGTAACTCTGTGGGAGAGAGGACTGTGTCTGATTCTTTCTTTTGAGGTGAAGTTTTCCTTCTAGTCATTTTGCTCAGTGCAGAGTGGCCAGAAACAAGTTGTATTAGAAAAAGGAGAAAAAGAGAGAAGAGAAAGAAGAAAAGAAAAAGAAAAGGAAAATAAAAGAAGAAGGCAAAAAAAAAAAAAAAACCACATAAGAGAAGAAAAGAAAAAAAAAGGGGGTGTGTGAAGCAAACAGAAAACAAAAAATAAGAGGGAGAATCCTCTGATTCTATATGTTGTAAATCCCTCGGCTTCCCCTTGAGCTTTCCATTGCTGCTTGGTCAATATTTGTTTTTCCCCTGTCCGTCTAGCTGGTATTCTGGGGGCGGGGTCTGCTGCGCTGATTCTCAGGTGTCAGCACTTGGGTGAGCTGCTCCGCCCTCTCTGGTACATGGCTCAGTGGGAGTTGTGTATCCTGTTTACCCTGTGAGGCCCTGTCAAGCTCAGTGTGAGTTGTTTATCCTTTGAGGCCCCAGAAGGAACAAGAGTGGCGGCGGCCAGCTCTCCAGCCCTGGAGTCATCTCCCTCAGTAACTACCACAGCTCCCAGTCCGCAGGGGCCTCGATGCTCCCGGGGCGCGGGGTGGGTGGGGGGCGATCTGCACAGCTCCGGCGGTCAGGTGGCAGGAGCGTCCTCACTGTCCTGTGTCCTCCCGGCCTCTGCCTGTCCTGGGGGCAGTGCTGGGTCCTGGGCTGTGTCCCCCGGGCCCTGGGCTTCCCGGCCTGCCCCACTGGAATCGCACTCCGCAGCCGCGCAGCTCCCTTCGAGTGACGCCTCTGCCGGAGCCACCGCCGAGCTGTTCCTGGGGCCTTTCTGGGCATGCTCTGCAGCCCTTTAGGGAGCTCGGCCGAGGGGTGTGGCACTCTCTCCGGGGCGCAGGTGTCTGTTAGTGTCCCAGGGAGCCCGAGGGCATCCCCGCCCTCCTGGGGTCCTGCTCTAACTCCCTGCGGGCGCCTTTCCGCCGGGGAAGTTTGGTGCAGCTCCTGCTTCTCCGGGACGGGGCTCTCCTTTCCTGGGGACACTCGCCCCGGCCTCAGCCCGGCTCCTCGTGGGGCCCCTCCCCCTTGGATGGCTTTTGTTTCTTTATTTCTTTTTCCCCGTCTTCCTACCTTGATAAAAGCGCAAACTCTTCTCACTGTAGCGTTCCAGCTGTTCTCTCTTTAATCTCAAGCTGAATTCGTAGGTTTTCAGGATGATTTGAAATTATCTAGGTAATTTGGTGGGGACAGGTGACTTGGGGACCCTACTCCTCTGCCATCTTACCCTGCCTCCTGATTCTTTCTTTTGTTGTGAGTTCTTTCTAGTCATTTTGCTCATTGCAGAGTGGGTAAAAACGAGTTGTACTTGTTAGAAGTGCAAACTCTTCTCTCTGTTGTGTTCCAGCTGTTCTCTCTTTAAATGTCATGTTGAATTTGTATGTTTTCAGGATGATCTGAAATTTATCTAGGTAAGTTGGTAGGGACAGGTGACTTGGGGATCCTACTCCTCTGCCATCTTGCCCTGGCACCCCCCCTTTTAAGTTTTTATTTATTTTTTATTTTTTTAATAATAAATTTATTTTTTATTGGTGTTCAATTTGCCAACATACAGAATAACACCCAGTGCTCATCCCATCAAGTGCCCCCCTCAGTGCCCGTCACCCATTCACCCCCACCCCCTGCCCTCCTCCCCTTCCACCACCCTTAGTTCATTTCCCAGAGTTAGGAGTCTTTATGTTCTGTCTCCTTTTCTGATGTTTCCTACCCATTTCTTCTCCCTTCCCTTCTATTTCCTTTCACTATTATTTATATTCCCCAAATGAATGAGAACATACAATGTTTGTCCTTCTCCAATTGACTTATTTCACTCAGCATAATACCCTCCAGTTCCATCCACGTTGAAGCAAATGGTGGGTATTTGTCGTTTCTAATGGCTGAGTTATATTCCATTGTATACATAGACCACATCTTCTTTATCCATTCATCTTTCGATGGACACCGAGGCTCCTTCCACAGTTTGGCTATTGTGGACATTGCTGCTATAAACATCGGGGTGCAGGTGTCCCGGCATTTCATTGCATCTGTATCTTTGGGGTAAATCCCCAGCAGTGCAATTGCTGGGTCGTAGGGCAGGTCTATTTTTCTTTTATAATTTTTTTAAGTAGGCTCCATGCCCAGTGTGGAGCCCAACATGGGGCCTGAACTTGCAATTCTGAGATCAAGGGTCAGAGGCTCAACCAATTGAGCCACCAGGGTGCTCCACAATGAGTGTATTCTTAATCCCGTTCATGTATTTTACCCATGCCCCAACCCACCTTCCCTATGGTAACCATGTTTGTTCTCTGTAGTTAAGAGTCTGTTCTTTGGCTTCTCTCTCTCTCTCTCTCTTTTGTTCTTTAGTTTGTTTCTTAAATTCCCCATATGAATGAAATAACATAGCATTTGTCTTTCCCTGACTAATTTATTTCAGTAAGCATTATACTTTCTAGATCCATCCATGTTATTGGAAATGCCAAGATTTCATTCTTTTTAATGGATGAATAATATTTTTTTGTGTATGTATTTACCTACATCTTTATCCATTCATATAGTGATGACACTTGGGCTGCTTCCATAAATTGGCTACTGTAAATAATGCTGCAATAAACATAGGGGTACAGGTCTCATCAAATTATTGTTTTCATGTACTTTGGGTAAATACTCAGTAGTGGATTACTGGACTGTAGGATAGTTCTGTTTTTAATTTTTTGAGGAATCTCTACTGTTTTCCACAATGTCTGCACCAGTTTGTATTGCCAGCAATAGTCTATAAGAGTTCTCTATTGTCTTGCCAACACTTGAGTTTTTTATTTTAGCTGTATTGATGGGTGTAAGGTGATATCTCATTGTGGTTTTGATTTGCATATCCCTAATGATGAGTGATGTTGAGAAATTTTTCATGTGTCTATTGGGCATCTGACATTTGGAGAAATATCTCTTCATATCTTATGTCCATTTTATTTTTATTTTTTTTAAAGATTTTTATTTATTTATTCATGATAGTCACACAGAGAGAGAGAGGCAGAGACACAGGCAGAGGGAGATCAGCAGGCTCCATGCACTGGGAGCCCGGCGTGGGACTCGATCCTGGGTCTCCAGGATCGCGCCCCGGGCCAAAGGCAGGCGCCAAACCGCTGCGCCACCCAGGGATCCCTTATGTCCATTTTAAATTAGATTTTTTATGTGTGTGTTGAGTTGTAGAAGTTATATATGTGATTTTTTTTTGAGAGAGAGAGAATGTGAAAGCAGGGCTGGGAGGGGCAGAGGCAGAGGGAGAGAGAATTTAAAGTGGGCTCCACACTCAGCATCCAGCCCAATGTGGAGCTTGGTCTCACAACTCTGAGATCATGACCTGTGCCAAAATCAAGAGTTAGATGCTTAATCAACTGAGCCACCCATGCACCCCAATTTAAAATATATTTTGAATACTATCCCTTTATTGCCTGTGTTCTCCTCTAGGATTTTTATGATATCACATTTTTAGGTCTCACATTTAAATAATTCATTTTGAGTTTTATGTATGGTGAAAGAAAGTGGTCATGTTTCATTCTTTTGCATGTAGCTGTCTGGTTTTCCAAAACGCCATTTGTTAAAGAGATCGTCCTTTTCCCCTTGCATATTCTTGCCGACTTTGTCAAAGATTAATTGACCATATAGTTGTGGGTTTATTTCAGGGCTTTCTATTCTATTCCACTGATCTATGTGTCTGTTTTTGTGCCAGTACTATACTGTTTTGAACACCACAGCTTTGTAGTATAATTTGAAGTCTGGAATTGTGATGCCTCCGGTTTTTTCTTTTTTTATATTGCTTTGTCTATTTGGGGTCTTTTATTCCATATAGATTTTAAGATTTTTATGGTTCTATGAAATATGCTGTTTGTGTTTTGACAGGGATTACATTAAATATGTAGATTGCTTTGAGTAGTACAGACATTTTAACAGTATTTGTTTTTTCAATCCATAGGCATGGAATCTCTTTGTGTCATCTCCAGTTTCTTTCATCAATGTTTTATAGTTTTCAGAGTACAGGTCTTTCACCTCTTTTTTTTTTTAATTAATTTTTATTGGTGTTCATTTACCAACATACAGAAAAACACCCAGTGCTCATCCCGTCAAGTGTCCACCTCAGTGCCCGTCACCCATTCCCCTCCAACACCCGCCCTCCTCCCCTTCCACCACCCCTAGTTCATTTCCCCGAGTTAGGAGTCTTTATGTTCTGTCTCCCTTCCTGATATTTCCCAACATTTCTTTTCCCTTCCTTTATATTCCCTTTCACTATTATTCATATTCCCCATATGAATGAGAACATACACTGTTTGTCCTTCTCCGATTGACTTATTTCACTCAGCATAATACCCTCCAGTTCCATCCACGTTGAAGCAAATGGTGGGTATTTGTCGTTTCTAATGGCTGAGTAATATTCCATTGTATACATAAACCACATCTTCTTTATCCATTCATCTTTCGATGGACACCGAGGCTCCTTCCACAGTTTGGCTATTGTGGACATTGCTGATAGAAACATCGGGGTGCAGGTGTCCCGACGTTTCATTGCATCTGAATCTTTGGGGTAAATCCCCAACAGTGCAATTGCTGGGTCGTAGGGCAGGTCTATTTTTAACTCTTTGAGGAACCTCCACACAGTTTTCCTGAGTGGATGCACAAGTTCACATTCCCACCAACAGTGTAAGAGGGTTCCCTTTTCTCCGCATCCTCTCCAACATTTGTGGTTTCCTGCCTTGTTAATTTTCCCCATTCTCACTGGTGTGAGGTGGTATCTCATTGTGGTTTTGATTTGTATTTCCCTGATGGCAAGTGATGCAGAGCATTTTCTCATGTGCATGTTGGCCATGTCCATGTCTTCCTCTGTGAGATTTCTCTTCATGTCTTTTGCCCATTTCATGATTGGATTGTTTGTTTCTTTGGTGTTGAGTTTAATAAGTTCTTTATAGACTTTGGAAACTAGCCCTTTATCTGATATGTCATTTGCAAATATCTTCTCCCATTCTGTAGGTTGTCTTTTAGTTTTGTTGACTGTATCCTTTGCTGTGCAAAAGCTTCTTATCTTGATGAAGTCCCAATAGTTCATTTTTGCTTTTGTTTCTCTTGCCTATGTGGATGTATCTTGCAAGAAGTTACTGTGGCCAAGTTCAAAAAGGGTGTTGCCTGTGTTCTCCTCTAGGATTTTGATGGAATCTTGTCTCACATTTAGATCTCTCATCCATTTTGAGTTTATCTTTGTGTATGGTGAAAGAGAGTGGTCCAGTTTCATTCTTCTGCATGTGGATGTCCAATTTTCCCAGCACCATTTATTGAAGAGACTGTCTTTCTTCCAATGGATAGTCTTTCCTCCTTTATCGAATATTAGATGACCATACATTTCAGGGTCCACTTCTGGGTTCTCTATTCTGTTCCATTGATCTATGTGTCTGTTTTTGTGCCAGTACCACACTGTCTTGATGACCACAGCTTTGTAGTACAACCTGAAATCTGGCATTGTGATGCCCCCAGCTATGGTTTTCTTTTTTAAAATTCCCCTGGCTATTCGGGGTCTTTTCTGATTCCACACAAATCTTAAAATAATTTGTTCTAACTCTCTGAAGAAAGTCCATGGTATTTTGATAGGGATTGCATTAAACGTATAAATTGCCCTGGGTAACATTGACATTTTTACAATATTAATTCTGCCAATCCATGAGCATGGAATATTTTTCCATCTCTTTGTGTCTTCCTCAATTTCTTTCAGAAGTGTTCTATAGTTTTTAGGGTATAGATCTTTTACCTCTTTGGTTAGGTTTATTCCTAGGTATCTTATGCTTTTGGGTGCAATTGTAAATGGGATTGACTCCTTAATTTCTCTTTCTTCAGTCTCATTGTTAGTGTATAGAAATGCCATTGATTTCTGGGCATTGATTTTGTATCCTGCCACGCTGCCAAATTGCTGTATGAGTTCTAGCAATCTTGGGGTGGAGCCTTTTGGGTTTTCTATGTAGAGTATCATGTCATCGGCGAAGAGGGAGAGTTTGACTTCTTCTTTGCCAATTTGAATGCCTTTAATGTCTTTTTGTTGTCTGATTGCTGAGGCGAGGACTTCCAGAACTATGTTGAACAGCAGTGGTGAGAGTGGACATCCCTGTCTTGTTCCTGATCTTAGGGGAAAGGCTCCCAGTGCTTCCCCATTGAGAATGATATTTGCTGTGGGCTTTTCGTAGATGGCTTTTAAGATGTTGAGGAAAGTTCCCTCTATCCCAACACTCTGAAGGGTTTTGATCAGGAATGGATGCTTCTTTTGTCAAATGCTTTCTCTGCATCTAATGAGAGTATCATATGGTTCTTGGTTTTTCTCTTGCTGATATGATGAATCACATTGATGGTTTTATGAGTGTTGAACCAGCCTTGTGTCCCTGGGATAAATACTACTTGGTCATGGTGAATAATTTTCTTAATGTGTTGTTGGATCCTATTGGCTAGTATCTTGTTGAGAATTTTTGCATCCATGTTCATCAGGGATATTGGCCTGTAATTCTCCTTTTTGGTGGGGTCTTTGTCTGGTTTCGGAATTAAGGTGATGCTGGCCTCATAGAACGAATTTGGAAGTACTCCATCTCTTTCTATCCTTCCAAACAGCTTTAGTAGAATAGGTATGATTTCTTCTTTAAACGTTTGATAGAATTCCCCTGGGAAGCCATCTGGCCCTGGACTCTTGTGTCTTGGGAGGTTTTTGATGACTGCTTCAATTTCCTCCCTGGTTATTGGCCTGTTCAGGTTTTCTATTTCTTCCTGCTCCAGTTTTGGTAGTTTGTGGCTTTCCAGGAATGCGTCCATTTCTTCTAGATTTCCTAATTTATTGGTGTACAGCTGTTCATAATATGTTTTTAAAATCGTTTGTATTTCCTTGGTGTTGGTAGTGATCTCTCCTTTCTCATTCATGATTTTATTAATTTGAGTCTTCTCTCTCTTCTTTTTAATAAGGTTGGCTAATGGTTTATCTATCTTACTAATTCTTTCAAAGAACCAACTCCTGGTTCTCTGGTTCTGTTGATCTGTTCCACAGTTCTTTTGGTCTCGATATCATTGAGTTCTGCTCGAATTTTAATTAACTGTCTTCTTCTGCTGGGGGTGGGGTCTATTTGTTGCTTTTTCTCTAGTTCCTTTATGTGTAAGGTGAGCTTTTGAATTTGAGATCTTTCCAGTTTTTGAATGGATGCTTGTATTGCGATGTATTTCCCCCTCAGGACTGCTTTTGCTGCATCCCAAAGATTTTGAACGGTTGTATCTTCATTCTCATTAGTTTCCATGAATCTTTTTAATTCTTCCTTAATTTCCTGGTTGACCTTTTCATCTTTCAGCAGGATGGTCCTTAACCTCCACGTGTTTGTGGTCCTTCCAAACTTCTTGTTGTGATTAAGTTCTAATTTCAAGGCATTATGGTCTGAGAATATACAGGGGACTATCCCGATCTTTTGGTATCGGTTCAGACCCGATTTGTGACCCAGTATGTGGTCTATTCTGGAGAAAGTTCCATGTGCACTTGAGAAGAATGTGTATTCAGTTGAGTTTGGATGTAAAGTTCTGTAGATATCTGTGAAATCCATCTGGTCCAGTGTATCATTTAAAGCTCTCGTTTCTTTGGAGATGTTGTGCTTAGAAGACCTATCCTGGGTAGAAAGAGCTAGATTGAAGTCACCAAGTATAAGTGTATTATTATCAAGGTATTTCTTGAGTTTGGTTATTAATTGGTTTAAATATTTGGCAGCTCCCACGGCATATATATTGAGGATTGTTAAGTCCTCTTGTTGGATAGATCCTTTGAGTATGAGATAGTGTCCCTCTTCATATCTCACTATAGTCTTTGGGGTAAATTTTAATTTATCTGATATAAGGATGGCAATCCCTGCTTTCTTTTGAGGACCATTTGAATGGTAAATGGTTCTCCAAGCTTTTATTTTGAGGTTGTAGGTGTCCTTCTGTCTAAAATGAGTCTCTTGTAGACAGCAAATAGATGGGTCCTGCTTTTTTATCCAGTCTGAAACCCTGCGCCTTTTGATGGGGTTATTAAGCCCGTTCATGTTCAGAGTTACTATTGATAGATATGAGTTTAGTGTCATCATATCTATTCAGTCCTTGTTTTTGTGGATTGTTCCACTGAACTTCTTCTTAAAGGGGAATTTTAAGAGTCCCCCTTAAAATTTCTTGCAGAGCTGGTTTGCAGGTTACATATTCTTTCAGTTCCTGCCTGTCTTGGAAGCTCTTTATCTCTCCTTCCATTTTGAATGAGAGCCTTGCTGGATAAAGTATTCTTGGTTGCATGTTCTTTTCATTTAGGACCCTGAATATATCCTGCCAGCCCTTTCTGGCCTGCCATGTCTCTGTGGAGAGGTCTGCTGTTACCCTAATATTCCTCCCCATAAAAGTCAGGGACCTTTTTTCTCTTGCTGCTTTAAGGATCTTCTCCTTATCTTTGGAATTTGCAAGCTTCACTATTAAATGTCGAGGTGTTGAAAGGTTTTTGTTGATTTTAGGGGGGGGATCTCTCTATTTCCTGGATCTGAATGCCTGTTTCCCTTCCCAGATTCGGAAAGTTTTCAGCTAGGATTTGTTCAAATACATATTCTGGCCCTCTGTCCCTTTCGGCGCCCTCAGGAACCCCAATTAAACGTAGGTTTTTCTTCCTCAGGCTGTCATTTATTTCCCTTAATCTATCCTCATGATCTTTTAATTGCTTGTCTCTTTTTTCCTCAGTTTCCCTCTTTGCCATCAACTTGTCTTCTATGTCACTCACTCGTTCTTCCACCTCGTTAACCCTCGTCGTTAGGACTTCTAGCTTGGATTGCATCTCATTTAATTGATTTTTAATTTCTGCCTGATTGGATCTAAATTCTGCAGTCATGAAGTCTCTTGAGTCCTTTATGGTTTTTTCTAGAGCCACCAGTAGCTGTATAATAGTGCTTCTGAATTGGCTCTCTGACATTGAACTGTAATCCATATTTTGTAAGTCTGTGGGGGAGAGGGCTGTTTCTGATTCTTTTTTTTGAGGTGAGGTTTTCCTTCTAGTCATTTTGCTCAGTGCAGAGTGGCCAAAAACAAGTTGTATTGGGAAAAGGAGAAAAAGAGAGAGAAGGAAAGAAAAGAGAAAAAGAAAAAAGAGAAAGAAGAAAAAAAAGGGGGGGGAAAGAGAAGAAAAAGAAAGAAAAAGAAAGAAAGGAGAAAAAAGAAAAAGGGTGGGGTGGGGTGGGGGAAGCAATCAGAAATCAAGAAGAAAGAAAAAAAACACAAAACAAAACGAAAACAAAAACAAAAACAAAAAACCAAAAAAAACACGGGGGAGTATCTTCCGATTCTGTATACTTTAAGTCCCTTGACTTCCCTTGGAACTGGTCCGTCCAGCTGGTCTTCTGGGGGAGGGGCCTGCTGTGCTGATTCTCAGGTGTTAGCACTTGGGGGAGCTGCTCTGCCCCTGCCTGGTGCAGGGCTCGGTGGGGGTTGTTCACCCCCTGAGGCCCCGGGAGGAAGCCACAGTGGCGGGGGCAGCTCTGGGACCCTGGAGTCAGCCCCCGCAGTAGCTCCGGGGCTCTCCTTCTGCAGGGCCTGGGGGCTCCCGGGCGGGGCCGCTGATCTGCTCAGCTCCAGGCAGGAGCGTCCTCGCTGTCCTGGGCCCTCCCGGCCTCTGCCTGTCCCGGGGGAGGCCGGATCCTGGGCTGTGTCCCGGCGCCCTGTGCTCCGGAGCCTGCGCTGTTGGATTCGTGCTCCCGCCCCGCAGCCCCCTCCGCGGAGCCGCCGCCCGAGCCCCTCCGAGCTGCTCCGGGTCCCGCCGAGCGCTGCAGCCCTTAGGGAGCTCGGCGCACTCTCCGGGGCGCAGTTCCTCTGTTACTGTCCCAGGGAGCCCGAGGGCATCCCCGCCTTTCTGGGGATCCTGCTCCAATTCCCGGGGAGCCCCTTTCCTCGGGGAAGGTTGGTGCAGCTCCTGCTCCTCCGGGACGGGGCTCTCCTGTCCTGGGGACACTCGCCCCGGCCTCAGCCCGGCTCCTCGCGGGGCCCCTCCCCCTTGGAGGCCTTTTGTTCCTTTATTTCTTTTTCCCCGTCTTCCTACCTTGATAGAAGCGCGAACTCTTCTCCCTGTAGCGTTCCAGCTGGTCTCTCTTTAAATCTCAGGCCGAATTCGTAGATTTTCAGGATGATTGGATGGTTTTCTAGGTAATTTGTTGAGGACAGGTGACCTGGGGACCCTGCTCTGCCGCCATCTTGCCCCTCCGTCTCTTTCACCTCTTTATTACTAGGTGTTTTATTTTTGTTGTAAATGGGATTGTTTCCTTAGTTTCTTTCTACTGCTTCACTATTGGTGTATAGAAATGCACAGATTTCTAGATTTCTGTACATCAATATTGTATCCTTTAACCTCACTGAATTCATTAATCAGTTCCAGTAGTTTCTTGGTAGAGTCTTTAGAGTTTTCTGTATAGAGTATCATGTCATCTGCAATAGTGAAAATTTTACTTCTAATCAATTTGAGTGCCTTTTATTTCTTTTTGTTATTTGATTGTTCTGGACAAGACTTCCAGTACTGTGTTGAATAAAGTGGTCAGTGGACATCTGCTGAAATGATCATTTGGTTTTTACCCCTTCTTTTGTTGATATGATGTATCATGCTGATTAATGTGAGAATACAGAACTATCCTTGCATCTAGGGAATAAATCCCACTTGATTATGCTGAGTGATTTTTTAAAATGTATTGTTGGATTTGGTTTCGTAATAATTTGTTGAGGTTTTGCATCTATGTTAATCAGGGATATTGGCCTGCAGTTGTCTTCTTTTGTGGTGTCTTTTTTTTTAAATTTCTTTTTTTTTCTTTTTTTTTTTTAGATTTTATTTATTCATGAGAGAGAGAGAGAGAAAGAGAGAGAGAGAGAGGGAGAGAGAGAGAGAGGCAGAGATACGGGCAGAGGGAGAAGCAGGCTCCATGCAGGGAGCCCGATGTGGGACTCGATCCTGGGTCTCCAGGATCAGGCTCTGGGCTGAACGTGGTGCTAAACCGCCCAGCCACTGGGGCTGCCCCTTGTGGTGTCTTTATCTGGTTTTGGTATCAGGGTAATGCCAGCTTATAAAATGAATTTGGAAACTGGTCAGTAAACTTGTGGTTCACCTGTTCTTCGAGCTGACCTTCCAGGGGAGGGGCGTACTGCACTGGTTGTCAGGTGTCTGTGGCTGGGTGGAGTTGTACCACCCCTTGCCAGGGGCCAGGCTCAGTGTAAGCTGTTTGCTGTGTGTGGCTTTTGTTCCCGGAAGGCTTTCTGTGCCTCTTTAGAGGGTGAAAATAAAAATGCCCATGTCCCAATCTCCTGCCCCAGAGCTGAAAGATCAGACTCCTATGGTGCACACCTCCACTCTGATCCTCCCTGGGGTGGAAGGCAAAAGGACACCGATTTATACACCAGGAGGTGCACTTTGCAGGGCCCTGGCAGGGAGAGTATTGGCTGGGTCATGTATGCACCTGCTCTGCCCCTCCTAGGGGAAGGCAGAGGGTTGTTGCATTCAAGTCCTTTGCAGGGACCCTACATGGAGGGTGGTCACCTGATTAGCCAGTTCAGGATTTATGACAAACCAGGCTGACAGTCCCATCCTGGGCTTGCTAACCTAAATGGGTTTCCCCACTCCAATGCTTGGAAACTCTGCTGGCTCAGGCACTCTGGTTTGTTTTTGTTTTTGTGACTCCAGAGATCTTGAGACTCCACTGTCCGGTCTAGGATTCTACCCCACTTTACCTGAGAACCCTTCAGGTAGGGAAGTCTCTTACTGGAGCAGATTTCTAAAGGTCCTGATTTTGTGCTCCAGAGCTAAATCACTTTCTGGTAGTTGCATAAAGTAGGTTCCCTCCCCCTGCCCCGCCCTGCCCCCACCCCACCATCTGCCATTTCTCTTTTCTGTACCCCTACCCTGCAAAAAAAGTGGTCACTTTTCTATTTGTAGAATTTCAGTCATTCTTTTCTTACATTTCAAGTTGAATTCATAGGTGTTCAGAATGATTTGATAATTATCTAGCTAAATTCAGAGGAGTAGGTGAAATAAGGACCCCCTACTCTTCTGCCACCATACCTCTTCCTCCAGTATTAACTGTTCTTAAATATTTGGTAGAAGTCACCTATGAAGACTTCTGAACCTGGGCTTTTGTTAGGAGTCTTTGGAGTACTGATTCAGTTTCTGCTGGTAATCAGTCTGTTCAAATTTTATGTTTCTTCCCACTTCCATTTTGATAGGTTATATGTTTCCAGGAATTTATCCATTTCTTCTAGGTTGTCCAATTTGTGAGCACATTTTATAATATTCTCTTGCAATGCTTTATTTCTGTGGTGTCACTTATTTCTCCTCTTTCATTTGTGATTGAGTCCTCTGTCTTCATTTTTTAAAATGAGTGTGGCTAGAGGTTTATTAATTTTGTTGATCTTTACAACAGCCTCCTGATTTCATTGATCCTTTATTGTTTTAGTTTCTATATCATTTATTATTTCCTTTCTTCTGCTGGTTTTGGGTTTTCTTGTTTGCTCTTTTCTTTCTATATCCTTTAGGTGTAATGTTAGGTTGCTTTTTTGGGATTTTTCTTGCTTATTGAGATAGGCCTCTATTGCTATAAGTTTTCCTCTTAGCCCACTTTTGCTATATCCCAGAGGTTTTGAAAGGCTTTTATTTTCATTTCTATCCACCTTTTTATTTTTTGATTTCTTCGTTGACCATTCATTGTTTAATAGCATGCTCTTTAACCTTCATGTATATGTTCAATTTCCTTTTTTTTTGTGTGTGTGTGTGTGGTTGCCTTCTAGTTTCATAGTGTTGTGGTCAGAGAAGATACATGGTGTGACCTTGATCTTAATTTGTTGAGACTTGTTTTATGGTCTCCTATGTGATCTATTTTGGAAAATGTCCATGTGTCAATATGTATTCTTGAAAAGAATATATATTCTATTTTAGGATGGAATGTTCTGAATATATCTGTTAAATCCATCTAATCTAGTATGTCATTGAAAGCCACTGTCTCCCATGGATGGAACTGGAGGGTATTATGCTGAGTGAAATAAGTCAATTGGAGAAGGACAAACATTATATGGTCTCATTCATTTGGGGAATATAAATAATAGTGAAAGGGAATGGAGGGGAAGGGAGAAGAAATGGGTAGGAAATATCAGAAAGGGAGACAGAACATGGAAGACTCCTAACTCTGGGAAACGAACTAGGGGTGGTGGAAGGGGAGGAGGGCGGGGGGTAGGGGTGACTGGGTGGCGGGCACTGAGGGGGGCACTTGACTGGATGAGCACTGGGTGTTATTCTGTATGTTGGCAAATTGAACACCAATAAAAAATAAATTTATTATTAAAAAAAAAGCCACTGTCTCCTTGTTTTCTGTTTGGTGATATGTCCCTTGATGTAAGTGGAGTGTTAAAGTCCCCAACTATTATTGTATTATGATTGATTAGCTCTTTATGTTTGTTATTAACTGTTTATGGACTGTTTATGGGTACTCCCACGTTGGGTGACTATATATTTACAATTGTTCTGTCTTCTTGTTGAAGCATCCCATTTATCATATCATGCCTTTGTCTTTTGTTAGTCTTTGTTTTAAAGTCTATTTTGTGTAAGTATTGCTACCCTGGCTTTCTTTTCATATCCATTTGCATGATGTTTCTCCATCTCCTCTCCTCATTTTCAATTTGCATGTGTTCTTAGGTCTGAAATGAGTCTTTTGTAGGCAACACATAGGTGGGTCTTATTTTTTCATCCATTCTGTCACCCTATGTCATTTTATTGGAGCACTTAGTTATTTACATTCTGAGTAATTATTGATAGGTATATATTTATTGCCATTTTGTTACTTGTTTCATGGGTTTTTTTTTTTGTCCTTTTGTCATCCTTTTCTTCTTTCTCTGTTAGGCACATCAAATAGGTCTCCTGCTCCTGAAAGTAATGGCCTTATGAAGAAGAGGTCCTGTAGTACCCTGCAGTGCATTGTCCCATTTACTAGAATCTGGGACACTTCAGAGGTGTTTCCTATGTAAATGTGTGCTCTGCTGCTGTGTCTTGGCCACTTTTTCTTTCAGTCCAGTTCCCTGCAATGGCTCTGTTTGTCTGTTGTGGACAAAGTTTGGCCCCTATGGTGTTAGTGAACCAGTCTGGGATCTCCTTGGGCATCGATTTAGTTAGGTCATGCATTTAATCGAGATTTAGTAGCACCAAACTACAGATTGTGCTTTCTTGGTGGTATGCCCTGAGATGGTGGGGCCAGCAATTAGACTGACTGTCTGCCTATAGCCTGCTGCTGGGACTGATCATCTGACTGATATGTGTGGTTATCTTACCCTCACCTGAAGGCAGGAGTCACTTTGAAATGGTGCTGGCTCTTGTTGAGGCTATTTGTACACTGCCAGGCTCATGGCCCTGGTTTGAACAGGCTCTGGCCAAGAGTGTATTGGAGGAGGTGGAGTATACTATGCTTGCAAAGTGTGCAAGCAAGATGGGACCTACCACCACTTCTGGGACCAGGCCAGCCCACGTGGAGTATATGGTGTTAAAAGGGTGCAAGCTGGTCTGCTTGTGAAATGAGACCTGCCACCACTGCAGTGGCAGGGACCAGGCCAGCCAAAGCAGATCTGCAAAGTGATGGGCAGGGTATGCACTTTAAAAAGTCGTCTTCTGGAGGTGGCCTGCTCTGAGATGAGAAACTCTCACCTAGGTGTTTTTCAAGTGGCTGTTTCTATTCTATATCTCCAAGGGCTGTTTGTGGGGCTCTGTAAGGTCTGACACTCAGCTTCCTGTCACCTCAGGGCTCTCCCAAGGCCAGGTCACCTGAATTTTAAAAGTCTAGGCTTTAAGTCCCACTGGTTGTAAGAACTGACAAAATTCAGCCCTTCTAGTTATTGAAGCCAAAGGTTATGCAGATTGGTCTTCCCTGTGTAGGTTCCCTGGTGTGATAGTTTGCTTCTTGCCCTTCTCTGCTCCAGCAGATCCCTTACTCCTGCGGGTGGTCCATGGTCCATCTAGCTCCTGGACATATTTCCACCCTTCCCTACCCTTGTCAATGTGGCCTCTTTTCTATCTTTACTTGTGGTTTGTTCTGCCAGTCTTCAGGTCATTTTCTGGGTTGTTTACACTGATGTGGGTGTTATCTAGTTGTATCCATGGGATGAGGTGAGCTTAGGGTCTTCCTCCTCTGCCATCTTCCCAGCTTCTTCACCTGAGATTCTATTTTAGACACTGGTTGCTGGAAGGATAGCTGTACTCTCAGGGCTGTGTATAGCACTTCTTCCAACTGTAAAAGCTTAAACACAAGAGTGTTTGCTATCAACAGGTGGTACTGTTACTACAGTTCTGACCTTCACACCAATCAGTTCGCCAAAGAAGCAGAACTGGTAGGAGATAAATATGAAGAGATTTATTGTAAGGAATTCACTTATGCACTTGTGGGGTTTGGCAAGGCAGGTCCTAAATCCACAGGGCCGGGCAACAGGAAGGGCAGGCTATAACTGTGGCAGGAGCTGAAGCTGCTATTGGTAGGAGGGTCATCTTCAGTGAACTTTTAGTTCTGCTCTTAAGGTCTTTCACTTGATTGGATTAGGCCTACCCACCTTATCCAGGAGAGTCTCCCTTAAAGTCAAACAATTATGGACTTTAATGACATCTACAAAATACCTTCACAGCAACATTGAAAAACTGGGGGCTTATGGCCTAGCCAAACTGGCATAAAAAAATCCATCTTGCCTTCCATTTAGATTTATACACCTTTTGGCCAACTCCATTATCAACAGGACGTGGTTGGGAGAGCATGGTAGGGATGGGGGAGCACAGGGGCTGGAAATGTAATGTGGAAATCTAAGGCATGCATCATTCAGCCTTTATTTTTAAAGGATGGCTGCTTTTTTTTTTTTTTAAATAGGTATGGAGCTACTTATGCTCTGATGTGTTTATGTTGGAACAGTAATCCTAAATGTATACAAGAACAAGGATTGAATGTGATAGATCAAGACCCAATACATTTAGGAAGCCCCTTTGCAAGCCATGCAAGGTGTATAAGAGATCTTACCAAAGGCCTAGAGATGGAGAGAAAACAAGACTTGGGTCACATAAAGATGGCAGAGACATGTTTTGGTTGATCCAGGTGATTTGGGCCCAATATAAGTAGTTTGTTTCATGGAGGGAGTCAAAGTAATCTAGGGCAGGAATACTGATGTTGAAAGTCATTTTATGTAGATTTTCAGTGAATTCCCTGCCACAATCTGCTTGCTGGTGTCCCGACACCTCTACAGAAACAAAGTGGTTCAGAGTTCCTGGGGAAATGAGGCAGAGTCAATGGCTGAGAAAGACACCAACAGTGGCAGTGTCGGTGTTCAGAGAGTGCTACCACTGCTCCACGGATCCCTACGATCCCACCTCCAGTGGACAGAGCACAAGAGGTGCTGCGTTTCTTCCTGCATCATTAAAACCAGTACCAAAGAAAGGCCGCAGAGGTCCAGCAAAGGCACATTCAGAGAAGGTATAGATGAGGGAGCCATGGTCAGTGATGTTGTAGAAGGAGACTGTGTGGGCCTCACAGTCCAAGAAGATCCCAACTTGGCATGGAGGCACCTGAAGGTGGAGGGGAGTCTGGGGACAGGTGCCAGCCTCATATTTTTGTTTGTTCCACAGCCAAATTGTCCAGAAGCCGTTCCCAGGGCTGAGCAAAAAGTGCCCCTTCCTCTGTGCAGAATCTGTACAAACACCCAGGTCCCAGGCCTCTTTTCCTCTCACATCTACCTCCCAGTAAGCCTTTCCAGAGTCAAAGCACTGGGCACCCAGGACCATGGGATACATGTCAAATCTGCTTTCATTTTCAGGCACTTCCTGCTGGCTGTCTCCAAGCCTCACTTGTCTCCGATCCTCTGAAAGGATGAGCCACGGATTGGCTGTGTGTGGATCCAGGGTGATGTGTACTGCAGAGAGAAGCCCATGGTCAGGCTGGGAGAGGAAGGGGAAGCAGGAGCCCTGGGCCTGTGGTGGGGGTAAGGATGAGGGTGACCGTGAGCTTCACTGTGGGAGAAAATAACCTTCAGGCCTGACCTTTGAGGGAACCACCTCTCTGTCCCTGCCTCACCTACCCTGACCTGCCAGGGACTCACTCTCCACCCTCATCACCCACTTCATTCCCCAGTCCCACACTCCTGGGGCTAGTCTCACCTCCATACGTCCTCAGCATCGTCTTCAGCCCTGGCACGAGGCACACACTCCTCAGACCCGGGGAGGTAATGTCCAGCTCCTTCAGGTTCCAAGCCTCAGTCCTGGGGCAAACAGTTACAGACCTTGTCTCCATCTCCTGCCCCACCCTCCTGAGCCCTGACACTATAACCTCCTTTGTAGGTAACAATTTAATGCAAATTTATAAGCACCTGTGTTAGGATCCTTGGGGGTGGGAGGCAAGAAGATATAGGACATAGTTCCTATCCAGGCCCTCCTGGATACATGGGCCCCCTGAAGCCCCCTGATGCAAGCAAGCACATTCTGTTTCATTTTACAGGTTAGGCACCTGATACAGATGGAATTACTTCTGTAAGGAACTCCAAGGAGTCTTGCCCATGCAGCTGGTCTCACATGGCTCTTTCTGGGAGATTTGTAACCAGCTAGATTCTTTTTTAAAGAAAGAGTCCTAGCAGGCTGCAGACTCAAGATTGAACAGAATTTCCCCTTTTGTTGGGGCTTCACTTCATAAAGCTGTTATGGTCCAATTACTTTGGATAACTCACCAACTGATGTTTTCACTAATTAGCCTCAGACCAGAAAATATTTTGGGTCTTTGAGAATAGGGAGAATGGGGAAAATATCAGTGCATGTCTTTCTAATGCAACAACCTTTTCCACAGGTATATATGCTTCCTGCTGCCCCCTCTTCTTACAAAGAAAACCTCTCCTTACCTTCCCAGGACACTTTTCACCTCCTGAGGAGAGAAAAAAACAGAGTGTAAATTCTGGATCACTGGTTTACCGTTGAGATCTCAGTTCTGTGGGTGAGGTGATGCTCCCCCTGAGGCCCATGGGACATTGTTCTACTCTATTCCTCTAGGCCATTACCTGAACTATTTCTCCCAGCTTGGAGGAGAAGGAATGTGGATGTTTGTGGAGTAACAAGAGTAACCAGCATGGGTGTGACCTACAGCCAGGGAAAGGATGACCAGTTTAAGGACTCTGATTTAGAAGACATATTAGAAAGCTCAGACTTTATGGGTAGAAGAGTGGGAAGAGAGTGGAAAGGAACAAGCAGCCCAGCCTGGCTGAGGTCCAGAGATAGTCACAGGGCAAGAATGGCCACGTCAAGATGGACAGGAACTGCTCTATCTCATTTACAGGCTTGTGTTGTTTGGGAAGGAAGGGCTCTGTTTTATGCTGGAGTTAATGCTGCTTTCTCATGTATGTGAAATTAAATCATTTGAGCATATGCTGTTGTAGGGCTTGGGAGACCTTACCTGGGAACTGGCAGAGTCCTAGACCCAGTCAAAAGTGTGTTAGAAAGCATGGCTCAGTGTTGGGCAGAAGCAAGATTTAGAGAATGAGAAGGGCAAAAACAAAAACAAAACAATGGCTTCATGACCACATCTGACACAGACACCAAAAAGGTTTGAAAGAGAAAAACTGTACAAGGTTAAAGCAGAAGGGACTTTTGAGACCCTCTGGTCAACAGTTTGCCACAACAAGGCAAACATATTAGGGGATGCAAGATAATTTTAAGTAGTACACACATCGATGAGTTTTTAAAAAATAGTTATGTGCTTATTTTAATTTTAGCTCTGCATCTTACTATTTGGGTGAACCTGGTCAAGTTATTCAGCTTTAGTCTCTAAGTTTCTCAACCTCTCTGCCCCTCTGTTTTCTCATCTATGAGACGAGGATCACAGCACCCATCTCACTGCATTGTTGTGACAGATCGAATAGACCGAGGCATGTCATATGTGCTATTTAAGAAAGAGCCGTTGTCATGAAAATAGGAAAAAAATCAGTAACATATCAACACATGATTTCTTGGCTACTGTTGCTTAGGACAAATTTCCTTTTAAGCTAAATTTCTTCCAATGAGGGGTAAGACAATGTCAAGAAAACAACATTCTGGGGCACCTGGGTGATTCAGTGGTTGAGTGTCTGCCTTTGGCTCAGGTTGTGATCGGGGTCCTGGGATGGAGTCCCACATGAGGCTCCCTGCAGGGAGCCTGCTTCTCCCTCTGCCTATCTCTCTACCTCTCTCTGTGTCTCATGAATAAATAAATAAAATCTTAAAAAAAAAACACGCTAACAGGATTTGGGTAGTGCACAGAAGTGGCAGAAAGTGTGAAGATGATATATCAGTGACTAATGTCTGGGGAATCTTTGTTATTCAGTCCACTCCCTCCCCCTTGTTTCACAAATGGAGAAAGTAGGTCTAGGAAAAGGAACAAACTTGACCTAAAATTATGGAAAGGATTGGTGGCAGGGCTGGGGCTGGGCTACTGTCTTTTAATTTCTAGTGCTGTATTTTCAGTTACATGTATGAGAACGTTCCCATGGCCAAAGGCTCACGTAGAAGGTTTTGTGGTTTCTCTCATTTAATCCTCACAAAAATCCTTTGAGAGATGTACCAATATCCATTTAACATATAAGAAATTTGACTCCGAAAGGTTAGGAACTTTCTCAAGGTTGTGGGCCTAGTAAGTGTTAGAGCAGGTTCTTGCTGGGGATGCCTGTTCTTTTCAATTGCTGCAAGGAATATTTCCTCCTAAATCTGCACCATTCTGTGGCTTGAATGCAAACTACTCATGGGTCTGAATTCCAGGGACAGGGTTTCTACTTGCTGTTGGCAGCATCAGGGAGCTCTGGCCATTTTTCAGTTCCTCCAGGAGCCTCAGAGAAGAGGGTGGCTCACCTGCAGCAGCTCTAGGGGTGAGCCCTTGCTCCTCCTCTCCAGCTCCACAACCAGCTCCTGCAGGGCTTGGGTCTTCTGGGCCAGCATGGCCTCTGTCTCCCCTAGGATTCTCAGCTGCTCCCTCTCCTCCACGTCTAGCCTCTGCATTTGCCTCTGTTCCTCCGCAGCCAGGAAGTTTATCTGCTGTACAAATTCTGCGTGAATCCTCCGTTTGTGTTTCTCAACCTGACTCTTTGGTGTCCATGGAAAGAGAGGATGATTTTGTCAAAATCCCCTAAGCCTGGGGAACGGAGGTGGTCATTTCCATTTCTATTCCCCGTAGACTCACCACTCTGGGTCTGAGAGCAAACATACACTATTTTGCTAGGGCAGGAAGTGGGTGAGGCTTCTGGGCTAAGAGTGAAATGGGATTATGGTGGGGCACACTGGGGCTGTCCTACAACCACAGCTGCATTGACCTATGTTATCGACTTTCTACAGCCTCTTTCAAAACCCAGTCTGCACCTCGATGTGCCCAAATCTGTCTTCATATCTCAGTGAGTTCCTGAGAGAGTAACACCTGTCCCCACCACAACAACCATCCAAACACAGGCTCATAACACTGTTCCCCAGGCCTGAGGAAAAGGAGTTTTGGGGATAATCTTGGCTGCTCTTCTGTTAGTGACTGGAAGGTCACCGATGGCACAGGATGACTCCTTTTGCCACCACAGCCTGACTCACCCTTCTCTGATCCCAAATCTTCCTTTCTGGGCTCTATTGGCCATGAGTTCCCTCCATGCCCTTACAGATACAGAACAAGCTTCATTCTCCATCCTACTTTGGACCAGTGATCTGAACACAGTCAGAAAAACCAGCATGACCAGATAGCTGCCTATGTCTGACCTGGATTGTTCCCTTAAGTCTGTACCTCACAGCCCTTGTCATTTCCTGACAGGCCTAGCCGTTGGGCATCTCTCCTGAGAGACCACTGACCAGACACGGAGGCAAAGGTGCTGTTATGTTTTAAGACTAGGCTTAAGGAGCAGGAGCTTTAGGGTATGGCTTGTACCTCTCCTAAGGGTATGGCACCTTCTCCTAAGACTCTTGATTTTGCTATCTGATCTGAGCTCTCTCCTTTTTATTCCCCTCTATCAAGAGACCTAGAGGACAGCTGGTTCATGGTGAGTGAGATATATTATCACTCCTCAGATGGGCAATGCTTAGGGTTTGAGTCTGGGGCCCTGGACTCTGCCCTGGCTTCTGACCTGAGATTCCCTTTGGAGCACAACACTTGCCTTCCAGGCTGCTCTCTTCATTGCAGTATTCACTTCCAACTCCTCAGCCAACTTTTGTTCTTTTCTCAGTTTCCTTAATGCCACCTTAAGCTTTTCCTGCAGAGAGAGGTAGGTTAGCGCCCGACCAGTCCAAGAAGTAGGGTGAGGCGCCATGAAGACATGCTGGTTCTTTGAAAAACTTGAGTGCAGAGAAAGAGGGAAGACTACAGTCTGATTGGGATAGAGATTCTGGGGATGGGAAGACTTTGGCAAAAGCCTGAGGTTTCTTACAAAACACAGCCATGCTGTTGGAGGTGGTGGTGTGGAGTTGGAGCATTCCTCATTCCTAATTAACCAGAAGGCCACAAGGAAGTGTGATCCTTGCAGCGTTTTCCCAAGCATACTCCCTGGTCCTGGGGAATGAGAAAGCTGTGCTGAGCTTGCAGTTCTCTGCTTCAATTAGACCTGGAAGGTGGGAGACCCCTTCCTTTTCCCAACCCTGCAACTACACAGGTGACTTTGCCTCCCTCACTCTGGAGAACAAAACCCCAAGCAGGGACCCAGCTCCCTTCTACTTGGTCAGGCCTCTGTGCTAAGTCCTTACCTGGTATTCCTGAGCAGCCTCCTCGACAGGGACCGTTTTGTGGTTACGGTGGTTCTGGGACTGGGAACATACCCAGCAGAGGATCTTCCCATCTTCCTCACAGAACAGGTGCAGTCTCTCTCCATGTACCTGACACCATTCCCTCTGTGTGACTTCATTGGCATTCTGGCCAATTTGTTTAAGGTTGTCCACCACGTTAGCCAGTGGCCAATTGGGCCGGAGGTTTCGGAGCAAGAAGGTGTGCTGACACACAGGACAGACGCCGCCACCATCTTTCCCGACCTCAGAGATGCATTTGTGGCAGAAGCTGTGGCCACAGTCAATGCTCATAGGCTCCACTACAGGATCCAGGCAGATAGGGCATGTGACCTCCTCCCACATCATTGCCAAGGGCATTGCTGCAGCCATAGGGGTGATGTTCTTAGTAAGCAGCACTGTGGAGATCCTGGGGTAGCCTGGTGGGGAGAGGAGAGAGGGAAATAAGCAGAAGAGAAGGGTTGTGTGAGAAGAAAAACAATCCAAAGGAAAACACGAGGAACAGTGAAGTGGAAGGGGTGAAAACAACACCAGAACATTAACTTGAATAATAAGAGCTTCTCCTCTCTAGTCTCATCCACTTACCTAGTCAGACAGAAGGGGAAACTGAGTCCCCCAAAGAAACGGTGAATGTTGTTGAGAACTTCAGAGATAAAGCTGTTTATAACTCTATTTTCATCATGGCCCTCTCTGCTTCACCCTCTGTCCCAGGCTTTTCCTGTCCATTCTCTGCCCTCTCAGGTCACCAGTCCTCTGCTGAGCAGCTCATCTGTATGACAGGGACCATGTACTCTGTACACTCCATAAGCCAGAGAAGGTGCTACCTGCTTTGAAAATATCTTCATTATCTGTGCAATAATCACAGGAGTTACTTCTACATCTGTGATTATATACATAAGAATATATTTCTATATACCTGTCTGTATGTATATATACCTGCAGGTATATGTGTGCATATGGGTACCTGTATATGTTTATATGCGCACATAAACACGTGCTTGAGCACTCCCTGGGCTCTCCTCTCCCTTCTGGGAACCTGGTAGCTGGCTTCATTGCCTCTGGGGCACAGACCCACAGGTTTCTAGCATCTGAAACTGTCCTGCCCCCTCTCACCCCCAGAGGAGAAGTGTCCAGGGGAGTGCCCGGACTACACTCCGGGCTGGGCTAGGTTTCTGCCCCGGTGCCCCCCGCTTAGGGCAGCGCCCCCGGGGGCTTGGGTGTCACGTTCACATTTGGGGCCCCGTCCCAGGCAGGCTGCCAGCCCGGGAGGAACTGCTGGGGCTGGGGCTGGGACTGGGGCTGGGGCTGGGGCTGGGGCTGGGGCTGGGCTAGCCCTGGGGGAACCGGGACTGCAGGCCCCAGGGGCCAGGACTAGATGGGAGGGGCCTCGGGTCTGGGGCAGGGGAGAGGTCCCCCAGCCAGGGCGGGGGCTCTCGGGTCGGGGCGAGTCACTCACCTTTTCAGGGCTTTCAGCAGCCGGCGGCAGGCTCCCTATTTCACTTTCGATTTCCCGTCAGAGGCGTGTCCGAAGGGGGTGGGCCGAGGGGCGGGGAGCGGGCGGAGAGGGTGGCGCGAGGGGCGGGGGAGCAGGCGGGGCAGCTCGGGAGCCCCAGGCTGGCAGCAGGTCCGAGCTCCGCAGCGTCAAGTCCAGGCTTCGCGTCCCCTCCCAGGTCCTCGGGGTCAATCAAGAAAATATCGCATCCACGATGGAGGGGTCACGCTGCCTCCTTGGACACTGGTCGTCATCGCTCCACACCTACGTGCTGGGCGACGCCCACGAGTGGGAGCTGCTCTCAGGGAGTTAGGGAGGGTGGGATGGCGACAACGTGCCTGGAGCTCTCCCTTACCTGTCACCCTCTGCTTCCAGAAACAGGCCCTTTTCAGGAAAGGCTTGATAGTCTTTTAACATCAGCTGGTGAGGGATTTATATACAGCATGATCCCAAGGCAGGTGTCATACCAGTGAATGGTAAGAAGAGAATTGACATTTATTAGGCACCAACGGTGTACTTGTCACTGAGCTAGGGATTTTTCTGAGTTTTTTTTTTTTTTTTTAATTATGGTAAAACATATGTAACAAAATTTACCATTGTAACAATTTTTAAGTATATAGTTCAGTGGCATTAAATGCATTCACATCATTGTATCACCATCCGCACCACTCATAGGACTTGTTTCATCTTGTCAAACTGAAATTCTGTTACCTGTTAAACAGTACGTTCCCTCAGCACCCAGCAGCTATCATTCAATTTTCTGTCTCTACGAATTTGACTTCTTTAGGTGCCCCCAACGTAAGTGGAATCATATAGTATTTGTTGTTTTGTGACTTATTTCACTTAAAAGGTCCTCAAGGTTCATCCATGTTGTAGCATGTGACAGGGTTTCCTTCCTTTTAAAGGCTAAATAATGTTCCAGTGTTTGTATATGCATTTTGTTTATCCATTCATCTGTGAATGGACACTTGGGTGACTTCCATCTTTTGACTCTTGTGAATACTGTTACTGTGTCAGGTTACATATTTAAGCCACATAACAATTTAGTGATTTAGGAGATGTTAAACTCACATTCCAGAAGAGGGCATTGAGTCTGAATGGAGTAAAATGACTTGAGACATAGTAAGACGTGCATGAGAGTTAAAGGTCCAGGGAAGACCGTCATTTTAGTGACAGCCCAGAGATAACAGGCTGCCTCAGCTCAAGCAGAGACTGTGAGGAGGAACAAGAAACAAGGAAGGGCGAGGAGACTAGAATTCTCAATTCCTTCCAACTCAGACATATTTATTTTTGTCCCTGTATACCTTAAGATAAAAAATCAGTTGAACTTTGCTTAATGTTTTCTATAGATTTAGGAAACCTAAAGATACTTCATCTTTCTTTCAAATTTCCAATTCTGTTTTTAAGAGAATTTGTAAGTAGATGGTTATCAAGTGACCTCTAATATTCAAATTGTATCACTGTACTGATTTGATTCCAGGAACATAGTTCCAGAAAGCAAAGTGGAAACAGTACAAAAAAAAATCAAAGGAAGAAGAGACCTATATATGAATTTGCAGACACTCAGAAAATGAGTCTGCCTCACATCACTGCCCTTGCTCATTCCTATAGGCACTGAGTAAGCCAGCTGGTGGGTGTGGTAGAAAAGAACATAGACCTCATGATGGGGCAGACATGGATTCAGGGCTAACCCTGCTATTTACCAGTCACATGCCATCTCTCTGAGCTTCAGTTTACTTATATATTAAAGGTATTAATACACACACCACAGGGTTGCTTTGGTACCTGTTCAGTAATATACATACAAAATCGATTAATATAACACATGCATGCTGCAACAGTTCCCACCTTGGTATTGGCCATAAAACCAAAGGTACCACTCATTCCAAATTCCCTTCATTCACTGCCAGCAGGTTAGTACTTCAGTGTTCTTTTCCTGATGAGTCATCCAAATCATTCTTGAAGGATCAGTATCAATGTCCCTGTCTTTAATTCACTGGCCATTGTCATCAGGCAGTCATTACTAGGAATATCTCCAATGTATATTTTGGGTTTTAGGCATAGTCGTTATTGCCCGATTATGTACCAGCCACTTAAATTCTCCTTGGTAATAGGAATAGGTCACTCCAGTCAGTATAGAAACCCCATCCTCTGCCTATTTCATCAGTGGCTGAAGAAGCCCCACGGAGCTGGGGGATAGTTGTAAATTCCAATTTATTAGAACCAGGTTTGCTACCTACTCTGGTAGAAGGTCTTCTCCCAGACCTTAGGGCTGAGCCGTATGTTAAGGGATGGAAAGAAAGTGTTCTGTAAAGGAGTTCCTAGTCTGATGGTGATAGGGGCCACTTCTACCTCCCTGCCCTAGATTCTCTGAAGTGTGTGTATATATAGTGGATATGAAAAAAAAAAAGCCACCATATATTAGTTCATTTTAATCACTTACCAGAATTTGTGGGATAACCTTCCTATCTCATAGGGTTCCTATAGGGAACCATAGGGTTTCCAAACTGGTATTATACCTGTGTCTTCAGCAGGGCATTTCATAGTCTTATTGGGCTTTTTCTGGCTGATGGTATACAGTATGAGACCTATGCATTCCATAGGACAATCCCATTATCAGAATTCTTTTTTTTTAATAAATTAATTTTTATTGGTGTTCAATTTACCAATATACAGAAAAACACCCAGTGCTCATCCCGTCAAGTGTCCCCCTCAGTGCCCGCCACCCATTCCCCCCCCACCCCCCGCACTCCTCCCCTTCCACCACCTCTAGTTCGTTTCCCCGAGTTAGGAGTCTTTATGTTCTGTCTCCCTTCCTGATATTTCCCACACATTTCTTCTCCCTTCCCTTATATTCCCTTTCACTATTATTTATATTCCCCAAATGAGTGAGAACATACACTGTTTGTCCTTCTCCGATTGACTTATTTCACTCAGCATAATACCCTCCAGTTCCATCCACGTTGAAGCAAATGGTGGGTATTTGTCGTTTCTAATGGCTGAGTAATATTCCATTGTATACATAAACCACATCTTCTTTACCATTATCAGAATTCTTTGATTGCAAAATCAGTTCCTCGGTTGCAGGTGATGTCGTTGGGATGTCCTGATGTTGTAAGTCTAGAAACGGTGGTGCTGGCAGAAGCAGTGTAGGAAAGTGAATCTGTCTTTGGAATATTACCAGATGTTTTGTGAGGATGAACTGCTGTTGGTTCAAGACAACTAATGTGCCACTAGAAGACTGTCTAGATTCTCCTAGAAATAGTGAAAAATCAGGCTCAGAGTTGGCCTTGTATGTATCTGTCCAGAGCAGCAAGGGTAGAGGCTGTACCTGAGTAAGGGTTTCCCCTCACTAAGGCTTCTCTGTTTACTTCTCCTGATATGGACTCTTGTATGGGAGCCCACTGAATGGCAACAGGTCACTGGGGCAGAGGCTGATCAATATCCACAGGGTGGGTGATCTTGTTTACCTGGATTATTACTAATTACAATTGATGCATTTAGAGTCTAGGTACCTGGCACAGGGTATCTAGTTTAGTCATAAGGGGTTTAAGCCCTGTTTATTACCATATAAAGTGATCTTAACCACAGTTCTGGCAAGCCTTTATTTCTATAAAAATAAGGCCAACTCTTCTTAGTCTCAACTCAAATGCCATCTTCTTTACATAAAGACTTTTCTAGTCCTCTCTTGTCTGTTAGAGTCCATTTTAGTTTTTACATGTGCTACTTTCTTTCAGAGGCATAAATTGCTACAGAATAGGATTGGTGTCTGATTACTCTCTAGGTAAAGCACAGTGAATAGAGGAACCACAATATTGTGAATTATTTTAAAGACTATTGGGTAATGTAGATTTTATTTTATTTTTATAAATTTATTTTTTATTCGTGTTCAATTTGACAACATATAGAATAACACCCAGTGCTCATCCCATCAAGTGCCCACCTCAGTGCCCATCACCCAGTCACTCCCACCCCCGCCCACCTCCCCTTCCACCACCCCTAGTTTTTTTTCCCAGAGTTAGGAGTCTTTCATGTTCTGTCTCCCTTTCTGATATTTCCGACTCATTTTTTCTCCTTTCCCCCTTATTCCCTTTCACTATTTTTTATATTCCCCAAATGAATGAGACCAGGAAATACAAATCAAAACCACAATGAGATATCACCTCACACCACTGAGAATGGGGAAAATTAACAAGGCAAGAAACCACAAATGTTGGAGAGGATGTGGAGAAAGGGGACCCCTCTTGCACTGTTGGTGGGAATGTCAACTGGTGCAGCCTCTCTGGAAAACTGTGTGGAGGTTCCTCAAAGAGTTAAAAATAGACCTGCCCTACCACCCAGCAATTGCCCTGCTGGGGATTTACCCCAAAGATACAGATGCAGTGAAACGCCGGGACACCTGCACCCCGATGTTTCTAGCAGCAATTTCCACAATAGCCAAACTGTGGAAGGAGCCTCGGTGTCCAACGAAAGATGAATGGATAAAGAAGATGTGGTCTATGTATACAATGGAATATTACTCAGCCATTAGAAACGACAAATACCCACCATTTGCTTCCACATGGATGGAACTGGAGGGTATTATGCTGAGTGAAAGAAGTCAATCGGAGAAGGACAAACATTATATGGTCTCATTCATTTGGGGAATAATGTAGATTTTAGAATGAATAGAACCGGGAGCAGTCTCTCACAAAGAGATGGAATTTGTCTTAGGTTTCATCCATCTACTTCCATTTATCATCTTCCCTCCCATCCTGGATTTGAGAGAGAATCTGGCATTTTCTAGTTTTAAGGCAAAGAACACATCCTGGAATGCAAACCTAGAAAAGCTAAAGAAATAATTTCATCAGAAAGATGTCCATATGTCAACATAGTTAATCCATTAAAAATTATCTCTTTGCCTTTTAGAGCCTGAAACACAAGAACCTGAAAATTTTCTAAAATTTCATTGGATGAATAAAAGGAGTTGGGTGATATGTATGGGAAAGCGTTGTATTGGGGTGCAGCCCATGGAGGACAGAGTTTGATCTCTGAATTGGGAAACCCACCAGAAAAACCTTAGGAACCGCTAATGGCTTCAGACACAACCTTGAAATGTCCTGTTTTCAAATATGCAGGAACCTGGAATGGAATAAAGAGGAATCAGGACATCCTGCAGCATAACCTGTTACCTCTACATTGTCTTCTCCATGCTGGAGAGAAAGGAAGAGGTGATGGCTGAAGTTAGTGAATTAAATCCTCTGACTTTTACCATAATAACTCATTTTTCAAGAATATCAAGGTCATGAAAACCAAGAAAAAAAACCTGAGAAACTGCACAGCCCAGAAGAAACTAAGGAGACAGGATGACTAATTGCAGTGTGGGTCCCTGCACTGGATCCAGGACCAAAAAATAGATACTAATGGAAAAGCTGTCAAAATCCAAATAAAATCTGGACTTTAGTTAATAGCAATGTACCATTATTAATTCCTTAGTTCTGACAAATGTACCATGTTTATGTGAGTTGTTAACATTAAGGAAGCTAGGGGAAAGATACATAGAAACTACACTATCTTTGTAAATCTTTTGTAAATCTAAATGTATCCCCAAATAAAAAGTTTATTTGAACTGCCCCCCCACCCCACCCAAAGTTGTAGGAGAGATGTGATCTGTAAATGGGCAAGGTAAGGGAGTCCAGACATTTTTGAAGCCTCTTCTCGATTTCCTACTGGAAGGGAAAGGAGCTCATATGGAGCTTATATGATATGCCAAGTCCTTTTCTGAGTGCCTTTATAGGCTAGCCTAATTCTAACAATCTTACAAAATAACTATTTTTCCTTGTTTATAAGTGAAGCATAAAAGGCTCAAGGGGTTAATTTGCTCATTATCACACAATCGATACTTGAAATAGATCTCAGCTTTTCTGCTACAACATGCTTGATATGTGGCCTCTAAAGGTATTATGAGGAAAGACATGGCTTCATCATTACAGCTTCATTTTCAACCACCTTCATTCCCTAGGTACAGGCAAAAAGTTAGAGAACTTTTTTCCTCTCTAGCACGCTCCTCATGTATAAAGCAGTCATGCACATCTTTTTGGCTACACTATCTGGTTTCTCTTTGGCAGTATTTGGAAAGAACTTATGCTTATTCTGTCCAGAGATAGACATTCCTCATGGTCCCTGGTGCTACAGCAGGACAGTTGTGTGTCCTGGTCTCTAACTATCCTCTTAATCCCCACTTGCCTCCATCTGTCACCAGGCTATTCATGGGGATGGCTCTTTGGGAATGGCAGGTGCTCTGTATGGGGCAACTTAGTATTCTTCTGATCCCCCCAAGAAAAATCATCAGGATGTACTTCTTGATGTTTCCTTCCAAGTCCCAGAGCTGCCTGGCAGCACTCAAGGGGTTCAGAAAGTTCAACTATGAAAATACCTTGGATTTGCACTTGGATCCCAGAAGACCAGTTATTCCCCTACTTCTACCATGAAGATTATAAAAATATTGGTCTTTATTGAAACAGCCAAAAAAAATGCTTTTTACAAACAGAGAAACAGATGAGAAGAGACACACACTCTGGAGCAATGGTGAGTCCTGGCACTGGAGGGTCAAAGCTGGGGTCCAGAGTGAGGAGGTGGAGTACAGAACCTTGTGGTGTCAGCCTGTATCAGCATTTCTGCCTTTGGGTGGCACTGAACAGTCTCCGTTTAGGGCAGGCAACAATCCTCTGGTCTTTCCAAATCCTGAGAGGTGAGTGTTACTTCAAGGCCTTTGCTGATTCCTTTTCTTATAGTAGGCTTGGGTGGGCATCCGTAATGAGTTCCTTTTACATCAGTCAATGCCATCTTTTGAGCTAGATCATTTCTTACTGTTCTGGGCTAAGCAACATGGTTACCTCATGATATAGGAAACCTTGCTCCTTCTCAATGTTCAATTAACTGGCCAAAATCTGGGCAAAATGAACTATAGGTAAATCCCCAGGTTCACCTGCAGAGGCTTCTTGGTAGGACAGGTTGAATTGGGCTGATTTCCTGCATCCTAGTGTGCAGCTTTGATTTTGGGGCAAAGACAGGCACAGGGATGGACTCTGCCTCAGCCTGGGGTTCAGGTGTGTGACCAAACCTCCCTTGAAACAGCATATTCTGACTAGTTTGAGCCAGTATGGAGGGGTCAATTTCCATCTCATCCTAAGTCAAGAAGGCAGTCAGCTATGTAACAGATGATCATAATTAACATTGAACAGATTATGATTTCCTGATGAACTTATTTAACCTTGCCAAAAGTCAATGAGAGTAGTACTTTTATTATGTTTTATAGGTCAGAACATTAGGACAGAGAGGTTAAGAAATTTGCCCATAGTCATGTGGCTAATCAGTAGTATAAAGACAGGAGTCAAACCCAGGCAGTCTGGTCTATTGCGTATACTTCTACTCCGTACTGCCCTTCCAAGATAAGATACATGTAAGATGCCAGCCTGTCCCAAACTCTGAAATGGTAATGTGAGGAGATATATGATTTTAATAGAATGTACATTATTTATTCTAGTAAAGACATTCAAGGAAGTTGGAGAGATCACTTTTGCAGACATCTCTAAGCTTTATGTAGTGATTCTAGAGGGAAGATCACAGAAGGCTGGGTTTTAACACATTCATGGGTGCTGATTTATAAAAACAGGCCTATATACCAGGATGGTTCTATCATTTTAAATTTAATACCATTAAAATTTAAATTAATACTAGAGATCCTCCCACTCCATTCCAGACCTTGGCATCTCATTGTAAATAACCAGGCTTCATCAGTCAAATCTATTCAAGGATTCTGATGGCCAGCTTTCAGAATGAGGCAATACATGTAGTTAAATTTGAAGGGGATCTATTTTTTTAATCACTTTAAATATTTTTTAATACTGATAGAATCAGATTTACTTAATAGGGATTTTTTTTTACTCTATAGATCCTAAATCTACATATAAATGAAAGCCTTTTGAGGAATTTCAATTTTTTCCTTCACTCAGATTTCACTGCAATTTTGTTGGTAGCTTTCAGGATCTAAGTCCTATATTAAAGCTGTTAACTCAGAATCTCTGTTTATATGTGGTATGAGGAGGAATGATGTATGGAGGGTAGGAAATCTCCTCATACATCTCCCATTCATTCATAGATCAGAATAGCAGCTTCAAACAGCTAGAAAGCAACTGGAGGCAGAAGGAGCCTGAGTTATTTCTGGGGAGCTGGAGACCCTGCAGAAAGTCTGTGACTGCTATGTTATGTGTGTGGTCCAGGCAGGTTTATGCTAAGCTTATTTCTGAGCAGAGCAGGGACAGAGTTAATCTTGGCTGAAGCATAACAGCATCATGGGCTTGGGGAAAACTTGGGTCCAGCAGTACTAAAGCCCATTTTTCCATTACCTTCCTCTTGGTCCCAGGAGGGGGCTTCTTCAGTCCCAGGACAAAACTGGCAAATCCAGAGGCTTAAGGCCTTACATCCCCTTGAGTGCTGGGGATTGATACCTGGTTGCCATAGAAATCTTTTGGATTGGGGGAAAAGGGTCTCTAACCTTCTCTAAGCTGATCATTTATTTTTCAGTGGCTCATAGTTTGTCTTTCTCTAATCAGGGAAGTCTGTTCCCAAATGGCCTGTAGCCAAAGTCTTTGTACTATTCAGGGCCTTCTGGAACCTGAATGAGTAAGATTGTAAGGGAACAAAAAGTGTACTTTAATTCTGCCCCTCCCCCATCCTCAGAAGGTTCTCTTCTGCATTGTTTCCCTCTTTTTGTCTCCCTGTTTTTTTATTTCCAGATATAGTTTTATCATGTTTCTCTTTTGCTTTCTCAGGAGATTAATACTTTGAAAAGTCCTCTTCCTAAACCATGAGCCTATAATTAAACCCATGCACTATGCAACACAGGGATAGGATAGTTAAAATAAAAAAAATTGGACCCTTATAAACTTAGAACTTTTCTATGGGGAAGTTCAAGGATTGATGCACATTATAAGTGGTCAGAGAGGATGCAGGGGTGGTAAACGAGGAGATCTCATACTTCTGTAGTCCTATTTCATCTTTGGGGATGAACATTTGTGGCACAAATAATCACCGTAGCTAGCACAAAGTAGTAGCACAACGCTGTGCTTAAGAATATGGGTTCTGGAGTCATATTACTTAGATTTGAATCCAGGCTCATCCACTTTCTTACTTCATGATCTTAAGTAAGTTTTCCAACCACTTTGGTGGCTCATTTTTCACATATGCAAATTGGGAACGATAATTATACTCACCCCACAAAGCGGTAAATACTCAAATATTATCCATTATTATTATTTTTAAGTGTTTATTAGGTGCCAGGCAGTGTCCTAAATGTTTTGCATGTACTCTTATTTTATAATGATATCAAGGGATAAATATTACTGTCAAAGATTTCAGAGGTGAGGATTCTGAGGAATGGACACCTGCATGAGCTTTGGAGTCAAATGGATGGAACTTGAAGCTGATCTTCTCTTCTGCTGACTCTTCATGTGGTCCTTGACAAGTTTCCTTACCTTTCAGGCTCAATTTCTCCATCTCCAGAAGGGGGATGATGCCACTAGGAGACTTTATGAGATAAAATATGAAATCTGCTTGTTACTACATTTTAATAAATGCCTACCATGTGTTCACACTTTGTGAGGCATTATTGTCCTTTGCCGATGACAAGAATATAACTTTTTGGAGAACTCCTTGTCACCCCTGCAGAATGGGAGTGGGGGATGAGGGAGCAGACTCCCTGTATCAGATGCTGCAGCATTCTTGGGTCTTGGGTGCAGGTGGACTGTGGAAGGTGCCTTTGTGACTCATCTCTGGATGCAGGGATCATCCTTGTGGAAAGGATGGAAAAACTAGGCAGGATTGGAGCATGGATTGATGACTGGCTAGATTGATCTGAGGACCACTTCTAGTAGATGATCTCACTCCAGTCTCCCACTTCTGTATCTGCTTTTGAGGAAGTGCGGTTGGAAAAAGGGTACAGAAAGATTGGCCTTTAAATTGTCTCGAGGGCCAAAGATCTAATAACCATAAAGTGCCAGAACTGTTCTTTCTTGTATAAAGCAATTAAGCAAACAGCCTTTGTCTTTAGACCAGCTTGGATTTAAATCTGAGATCTACCTAGCTTCATGGCCTTGGTAAAGCACCTAGCCTCTCTGAGCCCCAGTTTTTTTTAAAATCAGAAAATGGAAAAATATTCCATAGGGTTGGAGGATTAAGAAAGCAATATGTATATAGAGCATTTATAAAAAGCAAATGTATTATTTCTGACTTTTACTATTATATTATATTATTATAATATTATGTATTATAGTATAATAGTATATATTATACTATTATTTTTTAAAATTTCTTTTTATTGGAATTCAATTTGCCAACATATAGCATAACACCCAGTGCTCATCCCATCAAGTGCCCTCCTCAGTGCCCGTCACCCAGTCACCCCAACCTCCCGCCCACCTCTCTTTCCACTACCCCTTGTTTGTTTCCCAGAGTTAGGAGTCTCTCATGTTCTGTCACCCTCTCTAATATTTCCCACTCATTTTCTCTCCTTTCCCCTTTATTCCCTTTCACTATTTTTTATATTCCCAAAATGAATGAGACCATATAATGTTTGTGCTTCTCTGATTGACTTATTTCACTCAGCATAACACCCTCCAGTTCCATCCACGTCGAAGCAAATAGTGGGTATTCGTCATTTCTAATTGCTGAGTAATATTCCATTGTATACATAGACCACATCTTCTTTATCCATTCATCTTTTGATGGACACTGAGGCTCCTTACACAGTTTGGCTGTTGTGGACATTGCTGCTAGAAACATCGGGGTGCAGGTGTCCCGGCGTTTCACTGCATCTGTATCTTTGGGGTAAATCCCAGCAGTGCAATTGCTGGATCATAGGGCTTTACTATTATATTGTAAGGAAAAACTTAGAACCCCAAAGATGAAGAAAGGAGAAAGAAGAAGGCAAGGAGCATTGCCAAAAAAGGAAAGATGGAGTAGAGCAAAGTGGATGTAACTCTAGTACACTAATGTAGGGATTTCTAGGAATCAGAGAAAGGGCATGTCCAAGCTTCTAAGCACCTGAGATGTCAGATGCTGACCTTTCTTCAAGTGTGGTTGTGGGCATGTGGTTGTCATTTCACTGTTATGTACAGAAGGTTCATACAGAATAACACTATGTGGAATGACAGCCAGTGAAAACATTGCTTTGGGTAGGCTCTAAGCTGCTATTTTGCTGAAGAGACCAAGTTGTTTACAGAGAAAAACCCTTCCATTTGGGCTCTGGTCCTTAGATAATGCATGTCTTGCCTTACAGTTTGGGAAGAGTTTTATAAGCTATCTACTACCATGGGGCCTTGAGAATCAGTGCTGAGCTGAGATCAGGATCATTCCTTTACAACATGTTTGTCTTGCAGCAAGTTAGTCAACCTGAGACTCATCTTATGATGATGACTGTAGGGAACATCCTTACTCAGTGTCTGGTACATGGCCAATAAATAATAGCAACTATTCTTATTATCATCAGAAACTGATGAGTGGATTCGTATACACTCATACTGGAACAAAAAAGCACATTCCTTTAGGATATGTCTGCCTTATGTGAGCGTTCATTGCTATAGGCCACTTCCTAGCACAGTGATTGGCATAGAACAGAAAGCCAATTTAGTAAGATAGTGCTTGTAAGAAAAATAATCTATTCATCCCTTCAACGAATAGACAAAATTGAAGGAAGGCAGGCAGATAGAATCATGCCGTGTACATTCTGTTCTAACAGGCAAAATATTCTGTGGTATTAGAAGTCAGAAAGGTGGTTATCATTGAGAGAATGGGGTGACCATAAGGGTCCCAGAGGGTTCTTGGGGGGGGCTGACAATTGTTCTATTTCTTGATCTGGGTGCTTGCTACACAGGTGTGTTCACTTCGAGGAAATTCATCAATCTTTATGAATTATTCAATTATTAAATCTTATGATATGTAGCCTTTTCTTGTGTATTTTATATTTCAATGAAAAAGATTCTAAGAATGATCTAATATAGTAAATTTTCTGAATAGGAAGATGTCTTATGAATGGTGTTTATAATGGTTAGGGGAGAGGTGATTGAATAAACTCCAGATGCAGGATGGACAAAATCTCTCCGCTTCTGCACCCAGTATAAAGATCTCACTTAGACTTGATCCTGCAGAGTCAGGGGCTAGGAGATCATTAAAGGAAGTTATAATAGGAGACATCCTCTTATAAAAAACTGATAGTTGCCTTTCTTCCCTATGTATGTATTCCTTTAAATGTCCATACTTGCCTTTTCTTAAGTATCTGAGAATTGTAATGGAAGTTTGGATAATGAATCAATACAGAAAGACTGAAAAAAAATAGGAGGCTGTTGTTATAATATCTACAGAAATGATGACAATTTGTAGTTTCACTGGGATCTGAGAAGAGGGGAGTGTCAAATAAAATTGATTTTGGTAATAGGATATGGGGTGAAAAGGTGTACTAGGTTTTTTGTTTTATTTTTTCCTGGCGATTTCATGGATAACTGGAATGGGAGGAATGTCTGACAATATTAGAGGGTGAATTTTGGGGATAAAGTAGGAGAATTACAGTTTAATGTTCTGTGAGAGACTCAATTTATAATGCAAACCATTATGAGCATAGTTTATAGACCCATGGAGATGCAGAGTTATTGCTGAGGAGAGAAGCTGGGGAAACTGGAGAGCCTGAAGGTACAATGTGGAACTTACACAGCACACTCTGGGCCCCTGTTTAACATTATTAATCCTGGGGCTCTGGAAGCTTAGCTGCCCTAACTCTAGGAGGTTACCGTCAGGCAGGTCAGCCTCACCCTTCTGTCTACACTAAGAACTTCAAAGTACTTGGGGCTGTCAGAATATTTTTTTATGGTAGGAGGGCTGAAAAAGATATTTCAGAGCACAGTGTCTTCACGTTGAGTCCATGTCCACAGGATTGTCTCAAGGGCAGAGTCAGAAGAATATGTACAAGCTTCAAGAAGCAAGGGAGATGGAAATGGGGCTGGAGAAGATGGCAATTTAACAAAAGTGAATCATCTGAGTTCCCATCTTGTTTATCAAACTTAGCTTGAAGAACTCTTGGATATTTCCTCTAAGCCAACCCATCTTCACAGGAGAGAAATTTGTCACTATTGCATATATTCAAAAGAACCTATTTGGGGCCCCAAAGGCATTTCCTGAGAAGAAATACAGAAAATGTTGATTTGATAACAGCAGTAGAAGAAAAACCAACCCGCTTCCTCAGATGAAGTTTTTGAAAATACATCCTTTGTTTGAATATGTACTATCTAGTGTATTTGTTAATAGGCCAGGCTGTGGAAAACTTGTCTCTAAGAATAAATAAAAATGGAGTTGTAAGTGCTTATTCATAATACCACCCTAAATTTTGACAGGAAATTATTTTCTTTACTTCATTATTTAATCTGAGAAGGCACTCAGGAGATAGGCCTTTGGGTATAGGTTAAGTGAATAAAGACAGTTGTTTAGGCCCAAGAAAAGATACTGAGTGGCTAAAGTAGTAAGCAGAGATCAACTCTTAAAATGTACTTATTGTCACCTAAATTAGCCATGAAGGGATTGAGGCTTCTAAGGGGAATGAGGTTTCTTTAATGGCCTAAGAAAGGATTGTAGGGCAGGCCTTCCTTTCCATCCCACACTTAGTAGGGACTTTATAAGTGATGATCAAATGAATGGATTGCCTCTTCTCTTACTTGCAGAGTGGACAACTCCCTCCTGGAATCACTATGTTCTCCTGCAACACCAGCACTTCTGGTCACTCTACATTCCTCCTCACTGGCTTTCCAGGCCTGGAAGCCTCTCATCATTGGGTTTCCATCCCCGTCAACCTCACCTGTGTGGTTTCCATCCTGGGTAACAGTATCATCCTTCTCCTGATTCGTACAGATCCAGCCTTACATGAACCCATGTATTTTTTCCTATCTATGTTGGCAGCCTCTGATCTGGGACTCAGTGCCTCTACCTTCCCCACGATGATGTGGCTCTTCTGGCTGAATGCTCGTGAGCTTCCCTTTGATATCTGTGCAGCACAAATGTTCTTCATCCATGCCTTCACCTATGTGGAATCTGGTGTACTACTGGCCATGGCCTTTGATCGTTTTGTTGCCATCCGGGAACCTCTGCACTATGCCACAATTCTGACTCACTCAGCCATGGCCAGAATGGGGGCTGCCATCCTTGTGAGGGCTGTCTTGCTCAATCTCCCAGGACCCATCCTCCTGCGACGTCTGCTTTTTCCCCAGATCAGCGTACTCTCTCACTGCTACTGCCTGCACTGTGACCTTGTGGGACTGGCCTGCTCAGACACCCAGATAAACAGCTTGGTTGGCCTAGTCTCCATTCTCTTCTCACTAGGCCTTGACTCCTTCCTCATTGTGCTCTCATATGCCCTGATCCTACGAACAGTGGTGAGCATTGCATCACCTGGGGAAAGGCTCAAGGCACTTAACACGTGTGTCTCACATCTCTGCATTGTTCTCATCTTTTATTTGCCCAAACTGGGGCTATCTGTGTTGCACCGGGTAGAGAAGCACAACTACCCTGCTCTGGCAGTGCTCATGGCCAACCTGCACTTCTTGGTCCCACCTTTCATGAACCCTATTGTTTACTGCATCAAGTCTAAGCAGATACGTCGGGGCCTCCTAAAGCGCTTCCAACGGAAGAGGGTTGACGTCTCCTAGAAGAGCAGAAGGATCCAGAGGCACAAGAGTTCTCTGGGGACAATCTGGTTCTTGGAGCGGGGTAGAATTAGTGATGGATAGTTAATTCTTAAGGTTTGAATGATTCAGGTTTTACTGTTGAGCCTTTGTGAGGCACTATAAGCTTCTATAATTATAATTTTGAGGAATTGAGACCATTGAAAAGTATATTTAAGTATCACCTTAAAAACCACTCATTGTCTGATTAGAGCCAAACTATTTCAGACTTAAATACAGTGATATCTCCTTTCCTCGGGGACTTAGCCATAGCAACTGAGAGGATGTGTGTGTGTACCCATTTGTGCAGGCACCTCTCTCCTTTTCCCCACTGGATTCCCTTCCCCCCATTTCATTTCTAAGCCTACAGAAGAACTATATCCCTTATTTTTTAATAATAAATTTTTTTATTGGTGTTCAATTTGCCAACATACAGAAGACCACCCAGTGCTCATCCTGTCAAGTGCCCCCCTCAGTGCCTGTCACCCATTCACCCCAACCCCCCCGCCCTCCTCCCCTTCCACCACCCCTAGTTCATTTCCCAGAGTTAGGAGTCTTTATGTTCTGTCTCCCTTTCTGATATTTCCTACTCATTTCTTCTCCCTTCCCTTCTATTCCCTTTCACTATTATTTATATTCCCCAAATGAATAAGAACATATAATGTTTGTCCTTCTCCGATTGACTTATTTCACTCAGCATAATACCCTCCAGTTCCATCCACGTTGAAGCAAATGGAAGAACCATATTCCTATTATATATAAGGTTAGGTAGAAGTAAACTATATTCACCCTAACACTGGCTTTCTCCCAAATTCAATATTAACCAGCTCACAAATCAAGAAATAGACAAAGGGTGGGGGTGGATAGTGGGAAACACACAGGATGATACTGCATATGCTGATTTATCTAGCACTTATGTGCTGCCTGGGGAGCTATAGTTTTCTCTTAATTCTCTTCAGGTGCGTCTCTGCTTTTTTTTTTTTTTTTTTTTTTTTGCATCTTTGCTTTGAGCTTGAATTTTGGTACTATTAAACCTGGGAAAGCTGCTCAGTAGAACTTCTGGATAGCACTGGTTTCTCAAGCACCAATGGTAAAGGTGGCATGTGATGTGATGAACACTGGGTATTATAAGCAACTGATGAATTATTGAATACTACATAGGAAACTAAGTATGTACTATATGTTGGCTCATTGAATTTAAACAAACAAAAAAACCCCCCAAAAATTGTAAAAGTGAAATAGCCCAATCACTTCCAAGGTAGGTGGATCTGCTAGATTATAAATTCCATGAAACCAGAAGTTTGGGGACTATTCTTTTCACTGATGTATCCCTAGGTCCAAGAGCAGTGCCTACCATATAATTGATGATTAATATAAATTGTTGAATAAATGAGTAGGGAAGACAAATGACAAAAGAAATTGATGGCTAATCCTCAGGAAAAGAAAAGACTAAAAGATCTGAATGTCTCAGGCCTGTGGGGGGTAATGAGCAGTTAGTAAACTGTGATGGAATGAGGTGAGGATGGATGTCAGAGGCCTTGGAGATAAGGTCTGACTCTATATCCCATGATCAAGAAGGTTGTTTCCAAGAATACCACTCAGAGAGGAGCTTACGTTTTTTGTGGAGATTTTCCCAAAGCTGTTTGCAAATTTCCAGAAGAAATTTTACCCATAAACTGAAGGGTGTCCCACTTCAGCACTAGCATTGCCCTTGGCCTGCTCAGCTCTAAAATAACCAAACATTTCATGGAGAACTGAAATAGGGATATTCCTGGTGGGAAACCACCACTCAAATTTAATGGAAAAAGCCATAATCGAGCTATTTGGAACTTCTTGCTTCTATCCATAGCCATTCAGATAATTGGTAATTTAATGATTGTCGTCATTTCTATGTATTATTTTCATGAACTAAGAGAGAATGAGGAACTCAGAGGCAGGAGGCAGGGTGCGGAGCTATGAAACCAATACATGCAGTTCCAGCTGGAAGGTCATTTCCCCCATTAGATGTATTTACGTGACCACTGTAGCATAGATTCTAAGGAACTCAGATCCCTGTGCTTATCAGTAACTAGGAGGAGGCCACTACCAACCCTGTATGTCTGAAGGTAACAGATCCTGCCCACAGAGGTCAAGAAGCAAGGATAACAAACGACAAGTTTAGTTATCATTTTAGAATATTGTGTCTAGTAGTAGCTACCAAAGGCTTCAGTAAGTCTAGTTTGACAGGCTACTTTTGAAGAAGAGGTAGTTTAAAAAGATAGCTGTGCTATATGACAAAGTTTCTCATCAGGTCCGCAAATCTTGTATTGAAGAACTCTGTTATCCAGGCCCCTCTGCCCTTTTTACCCTCTATACCAATAATAGGAAGGTTCTGATCTCTATTAGAAACTCTCTATTAGGGGATCCCTGGGTGGCTCAGCGGTTTAGCGCCTGCCTTTGGCCCAGGGCGTGATCCTGGGGTCCCGGGATCCAGTGCCGTGTTGGGCTCCCTGCATGGAGCCTGCTTCTCCCTCTGCCTATGTCTCTGCCACCCCCCCCATGTGTGTCTCTCATGAATAAATAAATAAAATCTTAAAAAAAGAAACCCTCTATTAGAAACCCTCAGCTGACATGAGTGTTCAGGATCACAAGCAGTTAAAGCAAAAAATGTATACAGGCCTCAAAGCTGGAAAAGTCCTATTCAGAGGGTTAGCAGAATTAAGCTTGGATATTAGACATCCAATCTATGATTGTAGGGGTCCCTTGGCTTTGTCATTTTTACCTTTTCTCAACAGCAATGCTGAACTTGGAGACTTCTTTCATTTTATTTGCTTTCACCATGCACAACCATTCTTACATTCCATGGCTCCACTGACATTAAGAGCTAGAAGAGATCTGGGGTAGTCTGTGTCTCTACTATTTTACCTTCAGGATACAGACATCCCAGCATGTTCCACCAGTAATGTTTTCCTCTGCTCTGCAGACCTGATAACTACTGAAATATCTGAGCCTGACACAGGTGGAGTCCTAAGGTGACTTCTAGAAAGCTTTGCTACTAGTTTGCCCAGTTTAAAGATTATCAGATTTATATATATATATACATGTTTTTAGATTTTGTAATTAGTTTTAAAAAAGTCTTTGTACATGTATCTAAAGCTCCTGCTCCTAATCTTTAGGCTAAGAAGACTATGTCCCACCTATGCAGAAAATTAGAGTTAAAAAAAATCTTATTTCTGGCCTAGACCAGTAAAAGGCAGAGGTCCTCTATGGTAGCTTTAAGAGGGACTCTAATTTCCTCCAGCCAGAATACAGACTACTGAAAATAAGACCCAGGATTGGATTTTAAGGCTGGCAGAAATATAAAGATGACTGAATGTAGAGTTTCAGTAAGTCATCTACACCAAGGTAAATTTCCTAATACAAAAGTATTGGACCTTACCAGCCAAAAAGAGGCATTTCAGTGAATGAACCTAAAAATACTGTATCTTCAATATTTTCTTAACTTTCCAGGCTGGCAGAAGCACTTCTTTTCCCCTAGCAAGAAAAGGACAGTTTCTCTGCCTGGGAATCATGACGTGACCTTATTTGAAGCCGGTGCTTTGCAAGAAGTTTCTTGCTCTCTTCAAGATCTATTTCAGCACTTCCAAACCAGGGTATACCTTAGAACAATGTAGGTGGAGAAATACAGTATTTGCTTCTAGAAGGAGATAACTTACATGCAAAGAAAATTGTAGAAGGTATAAATGTGGTGTACCTCTTATTTCCCCTACCAAGAATCCCGGAAGTCTGAGTACCAGTTGAGAGATATTGTATTAACATAATAAATTATGTTAATTCATAATTCTTAGTTCATCAGTTGCTTCCCTTCTTTGCTGTCTTTTCCTCTTCTGACTTGTATTCTAGGTTGGCTCGGGCTCTGCATACCAATCTTAAGACCAACAACTGTCTCTATTTCTTAGAAAAACTTAATGGATTGTCCTGACCCATTTCACATAGACATTCTCCTGTTTCTAGCCACCAAGCATTTAGTGTCTGTCTTCAGACTTTTTTTTTTTGTCTTCAGACTCTTCAGATGGTCCAGGCAATCATTTTACATCTATTCATTGCTTCAAAGAATTTTAATAGCAATAACTTGCTTAATCCCATCTAATCAGTCATCTGCATAGGGTAGAATGTTGGCCCCCAGGCCTACTGGAGTTATAAAATAGAGAAAAGCAGTGTCATTAGAAAGGCTTGGACCTCTAACCCTGCTGGGAGAATGCTTAAATAGTGGATATCAGAAAGGACAAAGAAACTAAAACACACTAAAGTAAACCGTTGAGTGAGAAGGACAGGTGGCCCTAAGGAGAAGATGAGACAATAGAGCAGTACATGTTATGATGAACCAGCTGGACAAGAATGAAGGAAGAGTGTGTGCAGTGATCTTGGTCACCAGGTATAATTTTTCCTGTATTACAAGGTCAGAGAGACTACAACTAAGAAAGTAACTGTACAATAGGTTAAATAGGATAGCATCCCTGATATCAGCAATTTCCTGTTGTTAGTGAAACTAAAATATCAAACTGTGTCTTCCTAGGTTGAGAACAATTGGTAACACTTGAGACTTTAAACCTTCAGAAAATCTGTGCCTTAATATTACATCCACATTCTAAGGGCTTTGATCTTGGAACAAGAGAAAAAAATGAAATAATAAAATCTGAAAGCCTAAAGTTAAACCTCTTAAAATGGTCGACCCATCAATAAGTTAACTATACCTGCTCAACAAAAACTAAGAACTCCTCAAAGCAAGATAACAGGGCCAGAGATTTTTCAATATATCATTTACAATGTCTACTTATACACTGGAAAATTATTGTACATATCAAGGGTATGTCCTTGGAACAGCTCCCAGTGTGAGAATGGCAGGCAGAACATACATCTCAAGGACAAGGGAGGAGGTGAGGAGCCCCTGATTGCCCAGATCCAGTGGCTCTCCTGATTACCTCATGAGGATAAGGGGATTTAAGGGGAAATTTAGTAATTGCATAAAAGAATTAAATTCTAGATCTGAAAATACAGCTGAAGTAAAATCATTGTTGGGAATAACATCAGACTGGAAAATGCAAAAGGAAGGATCAAGAACTTGAAGATCAAATCAATAAAAATTATCCAGTATTCTATTAACCAGTTAATAGAAACAGAGAAAAAAGAGTTTAAAAAAAATGGAATGAAAAAAAAAAAAAAGGAATGATATTTGGGTCTCTATCAAGTAGTCTTACACTTAGGTGATTGAAGTCCCAGAAGGAGAAGAATGGGTCAGAAAAATACTTGGTGAAATAATTAAAAACATTTTTGAAATTTTATCACAAAATTATAAAATTAACCCACAGACCCAGGATATTCAGAGTCACAAGCAAAATCAATAAAAAAGAAAATTATACATTGACCCAAAGTCAAACTGATGGAAACTAAATATAAAGAAATAAATGTAACCAAAGTTTCTGGAAAAAGATGCATATATGGTAATAATGATGACTGATTTTCATAAAAAAATAGGGTCAAAAATAAAGGGCCAATATATTTAAAGTGCTAAAAGGAAAAATAATACTGTCAATCTAGAATTCTATAGCTAGCAAAAAATTTTTTATTCAAAAATACATTTTAAGTAAGAATATTTTCAGATAAAAGCTGCGAAAATTTCTTTCCAACAAATTTATACTACAAAAATGCTAAAGGAAGTTCTTCATGTTGAAGACAAATATTATATGAAAATTTAGATCTACAGGTAGGAAAGAAGAGCACTGAAAATAGTAAATGTGTGCATTAAATAGTTTTCTTTTATTAAATTCTTTAGTTTTTTTCTATAAAGTAGTTTAATTAAAATAGTTTTCAAAGTATATAATGCATACAAAATATTTGTAAGTGAATGAGACCATATAATGTTTGTCCTTTTCGGATTGACTTACTTCACTCAGCATAATACCCTCCAGTTCCATCCACCTCAAAGCAAATGGTGGGTATTTGTCGTTTCTAATGGCTGAGTAATATTCCATTGTATACATAGACCACATCTTCTTTACCCATTTATCTTTCAATGGACACCGAGGCTCCTTCCACAGTTTGGTTATTGTGGACATTGCTGCTATAAACATTGGGTGCAGGTGTTCCAGCCTTTCACTGCATCTGTATCTTTGGGGAATATAAAAAAATAGTGAAAGAGAATAAAGGGGAAAGGAGAGAAAATGAGTGGGAAATACCAGGGAGGGTGACAGAACATGAGAGACTCCTAACTCTGGGAAATGAACAAGGGGTGGTGGAAAGGGAGGTGGGCAGGGGGTTGGGGTGACTGGGTGATGGGCACTGAGGGGGTAATGTGATGGGATGAGCACTGGGTGATAAGCTATATGTTGGCAAATTGAACTCCAATAAAAAAACACAAACCCCCCCCCCAAACCACACAAAATACATGTACATGTATTTTAGTAAAATACATGTAAAAATAGCATGAAGGACAGTAAATGGAACTGAACTGTTATATCACTTGATGTAAAACAGAAGAATATTATAACATTAATTCAAGGAAGATTGTGATAAATTAGGGATATATAATCCTAGAGGTACTTACATGAACATGAAATATTTTATTTTATTTTTATTTTTTTAATAATAAATTTATTATTAATAAATTAATTTTTATTGCTGTTCAATTTACCAACATACAGAAAAACACCCAGTGCTCATCCCGACAAGTGTCCCCCTCAGTGCCTGTCACCCATTCTCCCCCACCCCCCGCCCTCCTCCCCTTCCACCACCCCTAGTTCGTTTCCCAGAGTTAGGAGTATTTATGTTCTGTCACCCTTTCTGATATTTCCCACACATGAACATGAAGTATTTTAAACATAAGTAGAAGGAATAGAATAGTATTTCAAAGTATGTCCAATTAACCCCGTCCCCCAAAATTTGATACAGGAGAAATAAAGGAACAAAGAAGGCAAATACAAAACAAACAGTATGATAGACTTAAACCCAAGTATATTATAATCTTAAACGTAAACAACACTACATATTCCAGTTAAACAGAATTTGTCAGACTAGATACTTAAGTAAGGCTCAATGTTTTGGTCTTTACAGTTAACTAAATGTAAAGCCATTGATAGTTTCAATGTGAAAGATGCAAAATGATGTACTATAAAGAAGAAAGTTGATTGTATAATATCAGGCAAAATTAACTTAAAAGCAGATTACTCGGGGATCCCTGGGTGGCTCAGCGGGTTAGTGCTGCCTTCGGCCCAGGGCATGATCCTGGAGTCCTGGGATCGAGTCCCACATCGGGCTCCCTGCATGGAGCTTGCTTCTCCCTCTGCCTGTGTCTCTGCCTCTCTCTCTCTCTGTCTCTCATGAATAAATAAAATCTTTTTTTTTAAAAAAGCAGATTATTCCTCAAGATAAAGAGGATCATTTTATAATACTAAAAGTGTCAATTCAAATAAGATGAAAACAGGGAGGGAGGCAAACCATAAGAGACAACTCTCGGAAACTGTGGAAGGAGCATCGGTGTCCATCGAAAGATGAATGGATAAAGAAGCTGTGGTCTATGTATACAATGGAATATTACTCAGCCATTAGAAACAACAAATACCCACCATTTGCTTCGAGGTGGATGGACCTGGAGGGTATTATGCTGAGTGAAATAAGTCAATAGGAGAAGGACAAACATTATATGGTCTCATTCATTTGGGGAATATAAAAAATAGTGAAAGGGAATAAAGGGGAAGGAGAAAAAATGAGTGGGAAATATCAGAAAGGGAGACAGAACATGAAAGACTCCTAACTCTGGGAAACGAACTAGGGGTGGTGGAAGGGGAGGTGGACTGGGGGTGGGGGTGACTGGGTGATGGGCACTGAAGTGGGCACTTGACGGGATGAGCCCTGGGTGTTATTCTATATGTTGGCAAATTGAACACCAATAAAAAAAAAAATATATATATATATATAAAAGAAAGGACAAATACCCACCATTTGCTTCAACGTGAATGGAACTGGAGATTATTAATCTGAGTGAAGTAAGTCAATTGGAGAAGGACAAACATATGGTTTCATTCATTCAGGAGAATATAAGAAATAGTGAAAGGGGGTATCCCTGGGTGGCTCAGCGGTTTGGCGCCTGCCTATGGCCCAGGGCGCGATCCTGGAGTCCCCGGGTCGAGTCCCGCGTCGGGCTCCCGGCATAGAGCCTGCTTCTCCCTCTGCCTGTGTCTCTGCCTCTCTCTCTCTCTCTCCCCCCTTCCTCTCTCTCCCCCCCCTATGTCTATCATAAATAAATAAATAAATAAATCTTTTTAAAAAAAGAAATAGTGAAAGGGATTAAAGGGGAAAGGAGGGAAAATGTGTGGGAAAGATCAGAGAGGGAGACAGAACATGAGAGACTCCTAACTCTGGGAAACGAACAAGGGGTGGTGGAAGGGGAGGTGGGCGGGGGGTGGGGGTGACTGGGTGGCGGGCACTGAGGTGGGCACTAATGGGATGAGCACTGGGTGTTACTTTGTATGTTGGCAAAGTGAACACCAATAAAAAATAAATTTATAAAATAAAAAAGTCAATTAGTACACTCTAACAATAGAATGAAGGAGAAAAATCATGATTACCTAAGTATATGGAAAAAATTATGACCAAATTCAACACCATCTGGATAACTTTCAACCCTGGTAAAGGATACCTATGAAATACCTACAGTTAATATGATACTTAGGAGGAAAGTTTTTGGGGTGTCTGGTTGGCTCAGTAGGTTAAGCATCTTACCTTGGGCTCAGGTCATGATCCCAGGCTCCTGGAATTGGCCCCCATATCAGGCTCCCTGTTCAGCAGGGAGCCTGCTTCTCCCTCTCCCTCTGCTGCTCCCCCTGCTTGTGCTCTCTTGCTCTGTCTAATAAATAAAATATTATAAAAGAGGAAACTATTCAATCTTTCATAATTAAGATCAGAAACAAGGCAAGACTGCCTAATTCTATTAAATATTGTATCAGAGGTCTTAGCATGAGATCAGAAAAAAATTTCTTTTTTTATTTAAAAAAATTTCTACAAGAATTGTTGCTAGATTTTAGATAATATATTTTTTAACAAATTGATTTCAAAATATATATAGGAATGCAAAGAACATGGAACAGAGTCACAGTAGAAGTACAGTGTCGGAGGACTTATAAAGTTATAAAGATGGTGTTGATAGGAGAATGAAATTGATATGATAGTCAAATAGATTAATGGAAGAGAAAAGAAAATCCAGAAATACATCCATACATATAGTTGACTGATATTTGACAAAGCTGCCAAGGCAATTCAATTTGAAAAGAGTCTTCTCAAAAAATTCTGGAACTGAATATCCATACATGAAAAAATAAATCTTAATTTCTACTTCACACCATATACAATTATTTTTTTGCATTGGATCACAGAGCTAAAATTAAAAGTTAAATCTGTAAAACAAAACACTAACTATGAATAGGATTGCTAATTGAGTTTATCATAATTAAAATTTTCTTTTTATCAAGACACCTAGAAGAAATCAAAAGGCAAATCACAAAATTAGCCAGTATTTTCATTATTTTTGTATAACAAATGACTTGTGTTCAGAGTATATAAATGGCTAGTACAAATCAATAAGCAAGGAATTCAATTAAAAATGGACAAAAGACATTATCAGACATTTCATAGAATGTGTATTCATGAACAGTAAACATAAAAGGTTGCTTACTGTCAGTCATCAGAAAATGCAAATTAAACTCACAAATTACCATTTTACACATATTGGAATAGTTAAAATAAAAAAAATAGTTTCAAGTGTTGATCAGGATGCAGAACAACTCAGAAGTGTCATATCACTGGCGAGAGTATAAAATGGTACAATTACTTTGGAAAACCATTTGGCAGGTTCTATTAAACGTACCTTAGAACCCAGAAATTCTACTTTTAGTTTGAGAAATATTCATAGCAGCTTTATTTATAATAGCCAAATAAAAAAGGGAAGTAACTCAAGTGTTCCAAAATAGTTAAAGTGTGGCATATTCATGCAATGAAATATTAGCAAATAAAAAAGAATCAACAGCTGATGCACAAAATGATACAAATGAATCTCAAAAACATGTTGGACCAAGGAAGTTGGACACATAAAATATATATTGTATCATTCCAATTATAGGAACTTCTAGAACAGTAAGTTTGATCCAAGGTGATCAAAAATCAAACAGTGGTTTTCTCCATGGGGTCCTCTAAGAGTATTACCTAGAAAGAGCACTGGGAACTTTCTGGAATTATAAAAATATTCTGTATCTTAAGATGGTGGTTATACTGATGCACACATTTGTCAGATCTCATCTAACTATATATTTAACAGATGCATTTTATTTTAGGTAAATTATACCTCATTAAAAATAGTTTTGGAAAAATAAATCCAACTGTAACCAATGATCCCAAATAGAGAGTATAGCTGTTATTCTTGATTTCTACCATAATTTGAATATTCTGGGGACTAGAATTTATTGGCCAATATGTGGTCTCTAGTTACCTAGCAACCTGGGCTATTTGTGGGCAAGTTAAAAATACTAATTTTGAGCCCTAGTGTGAAGGAAGAATTATTATGGTGAGACAGGAGTCACAGAGTACATGGGTGAGGGGCTGAGGTTTGCTGAGGTCTCCCATTCAAGTTGTCACCAGGGATAGATCTTCCTGAATCACCATTAAATTTCCAAACCCTAGAACGGTGTTTGGCATGTTGCATATCCTCAGAAATGTCAATGATATTAGGAAAATAATTATCCCCTCATTCCTAGATTAAATTTTATTAGATTTTTGGTTCCAGCTAATAGATTTATAGGAACTCACCTGGTAAGTGGTAAACAACACAGAATTTAAAGTTAACAAGATCTGAATTCTGTCTCTGATATTTACTTGATTTCTTGGACAAGTCATTACCTTCCTAATCTTCTGCCTCTGGCTCTTAAAGTGGGGATAATTATTTGCTCCTCATCAGATGGTTATAAGACTACAAGAAGGTAATGCACATCCTCATGAGGCACTGCAGTGTTAAGCTAATCCACTGCTGTAACCAAAAGTTCTGATGACCTAGGTCTTCCTGAGTTGCTAGTGGCCTTCTCCTGTGCAAGCTCTTCCCTAACTTATTAGCATATTTTGCCTGAGCCAAATACCTATTAACTCCCTTCTAATCTGCATGCAGATTCTGAGCAGGGATGTCAGAGACTCTGAGAACTTCTGGATCCTAATGGGTCTTCTAATCACAGCTACTACTTTCATTTTTAAAACCTACTCAGAAGGTTAAATGAGACTGTTTTTTCTAATTTTCTCTCCAAAGAAGGGGTTTGGTCTTTTCTCTGGAGCTTTGAGGCTTGGTGGAGCTCCATATGGCCACTTCCAGGGAACAGAAGACTTGATATCATCTAGCCTGAGGCTTTGTCCCCACACATTACACCTAGGCATAGTTGAAGTCTTCTAAGAAAGCAGGTTTTCTTACCCATATAGAGGTGGAATGGGACGAGGGACTTCTTTTTCCTGAGCAAGTGTGGTCCCCATGCTTATCCTAATCACATTTGCTTAATTTGGCTAATTACACTAATTTGGTTTCACTGTTTTCTCCATATTTGTAGTTCTCTAAGGGAGCAGTCTTCATAAGGACTTTTTACCTAATCAAGTCCATATCCCTAGATTTTAGCATAGTGCAAACTCAGTGAAAAGACAAAAATTCTTGCTTTTCAGAGAACCTTCTTAGATTGACATTATACCTTGTTGCTTATTCCTCTGTACAATGGACATAGTTGTCCTTGTGGCCCATTGCTGAGTGCTCCATCTCCAACTTTTGGCTTCTCTTCTCTGTGTAGGTGTTTCTCCTGTCAGACTTGAAGTTCACTGAGGAGGTATTCATGTGTTTGTATCAGAGTAGGAACACCTGACTGTAGATGAGGGTTATTTTTCCTTGTCGGATCATCAGGCATATCTTTCTCATTTTATCAAGGTCTCCTAGAAGGTTGCAGCCATGTCAGAAAGGCAGTGTGGAATTCCCTGGGAGGCAATCATCAGCTTGATTGCCATGTTTCCCAATAGACAGGGGATCCCTAGGCTTTGGAACCATATTTACATCACAAGTGGGAAATATTTGATGGTTCTTAACCCATCAGACTTGTGCTATATCTCCTCATCAAAGTAAGGATACTATTGAGTACGGGTTTCTCTCTTTCCACCATGATGGGAAATGCTGGACTCTTAAATATTACCATTGGTTCACAAATTAGCACCCATACACAGACAGAAAGAAGAGACCAAGGAAAGAGGCAGGCCACTCCAGACAGGTAGATGGCAGGTTTAAAAAGCAAGGGAACTTATGAGATTTGCTTTGGTGGCCACAGGACAGGTACCCACCTGCCAAATATTAAAAGTTTATATAGAGGCCTTAACTGGGTTCAGTCATGTATACTGTACAGATGGGCTCAACATCACCTTACTCTCTCAAGGTTGTGTATTTGGAACAGTGCTCACTGTGGGGATGACGGGCAGAATGTATATCCTAAGGATAGGGGAGGGGATAACAACCTCCAATTCCCCCAAACCAGTTCACATGTTAACTGATGGTCACATCCTCTCAATGGCCTATTCCAACAATTGCCCAAAGCCTCAGGGAAGAAGATAGGGCTCCAGGGTGGGGTTGAAGACTTAAGACTGAACAATGCCCCGCTTCAGCAGTCGGAGGGCTCCAACCCGGATCTGTTTGGTCTTCATGCCATAGATGATAGGGTTGAGCATGGGTGGTACAACAAGGTAGAGGTCAGCCAGGAGGATGTGGATGTGCCGGGGCACATGCTGGCCAAAGCGTTGTGTGTAGAATGAGAAGAGTCCTGGTGTATAGAAGAGAAGAATGACACCCAGGTGGGAGCCACAAGTACCAAATGTCTTAGCCCTTGCTTCTTTGGAGGAGAGGCCTAACACAGCCCGGAGGATGAGCGCATAGGAGACAGCGATGCAAATGGAGTCTGTGCCCACAACTAGTGTGGCAGCAGTGATGCCATAGATGTTGTTTGGCCGTGTGCCCCCACATGCCAGCTTTACCACAGCCATATGCTCACAGTAGGAATGGGCCACCACTCGGCTACAGTAGCTCAGTCTTGCCAGTAAGCAGGTGAGTGGGGTCATGAGCCCCAAGCCACGAAACACAGCAGCAGCTGCCAGCTTGCCCACAGCCTCTGGAGGCAACAATGACCCATAGTGGAGTGGCTGGCAGATGGCCAAGTAGCGGTCAAAGGCCATTGCTAGCAGGATACCAGATTCAACAGCTGAAAAGCCATGGATAAAGAACATCTGGGTAGCACAGGCCCCAAAGTTGATCTCAGTATCATTTGTCCAAAAAAGTGCAAGGAGCTTGGGCACAGTAGAAGTGCAGAGTACCAGGTCAATGATGGACAGCATACATAGGAATAGGTACATGGGCTGGTGCAGAGCAGGCTCCGATCGCACCACCAGCAGCACTGCCATGTTGCCAAACACTGCTAGTGCATACATGGAGCAGAAGGGAAATGCAATCCAAAAGTGAGATGCCTCCAGGCCAGGAATTCCCATGAGCAGAAAAGAGTTTGGGTTCTGATGGCTGTAGTTTGTGAACTGCATGGTTAGGTCCAGGTAGGGTGGGTAGACAAGACCTTACTGCCCTGCTATGAACTCTAGGAAGCCTTGAGAGATGAAGCCATTGGGATTCATTATTTTGCTGTGGCTGAAACAGAATGGGGCAACAGAAAATATTTGAGTTAGTTCTCATAAGAAACATCCAGGATAAGAAGGTTGTAGAGCATTGGGAAGTGATGCAAGGCAGGAGGTGAAGTTATCATTACCAGGGATAAAAGGAGCCCTTTCCACTTGTGTCTGAATCCGTGATGTCTAGGCTGGAGTTGTAGGGTGAATGGCATGGCTATGGAGCTCTCTTTATGGTGAAGGTAAGTGACTAGAGACTCTTACCAGTCTTCCCTCTGCCTGTGAATTCTATCGCATCTATACTCTCATTTCTTTCTGACCCATCTGCCTATATGACAATAAAGGGGTAATGTAATGATTAAAGGTCAGGAAGATTGGATGGAGGACTCAAAAGTGGTTACTTTTCAAGAGGGGGAAGATCAGGACTGAGAAGAGAAAGGAAAGTGGGGGGATATTCGATATGTTTTTCAGGCCATTAAACCCATGATTACTCATAGATGAGGCTCAGAACCTGGCTTTTGACTCAGAACCACCACCATATGGTGAGAATCTGAGTCTCTAGGGCTTTAGCAGGCTATATTGCCTGCCTTATGTTAATACTAGGATCCTGTGCTTGCTGTAGGTGTCTGTATGGATACTGGTAGAAACAAGTGGGATCATGCAGAATTAATCAATTGTAGAGGTCAGGCTAATTTGGCCATAATATGTGATCTGATAAAGTTCTTGAGGGATGAAAACAGTCTCATAAAAATCAAAGGTACATAAAGATGGTATGAGAATGGACTTTTAATCACTAGGAATGCAACTGTTAACTGTAAGCAAATGTTAACAATATCCACTGCACTTATTTGTCTATTATCTACATTTTCTATATCTTCTGATCTTCCCTTACCTACATGTACCTTCTCATTACTCTCTTATCTACTAGCCAGCTATTAATTGAGAATTTGAGAAAGAATTAAGTAAAAAAGTCAGGAAGGGGACAGGAGAGGGAGAAGAGGATGAAAAGAAAAGTTGAGAACAAGAACCAGGAATACACATAGGAGAGAGAAGAGTGCCATTCTCACACTGATTTTTAATATAATAATAATATATAATGGGCTGTGACTGTGCTCTGGTTGCTAGCTGGGACAGAGTGTGGAACTAGTTGAGCCCTCTGGAGATAGCCCATTTATATCCCTAAACATAAGTTGCAATATCCTTATAATCCCTTGCATCAGCTATCCATACCCAGAAAAAAAAAGAGGCAAGAAAAGAAAGGGTAAGGTCTTCTAATGTGGTCTGGGTGAAGGAACACCAGACTGGATGCTATCTTAGTGCCAGCTGTGGCTGTCTGTGATATTGAGACAATCATCTTGTTTCTTTATGTTTCATCATCCCTTCTTCCATGTGTTTCTTATTTTTTCTTTTGTGCTATTTCCCCTCCCTGGATTTCTACTTTTCAGCTTGGGACCAAGTATATCCAGGGGATATTTCAGTATTGGTGGTGGCTGAAGAGTCAGGGGCAGAAAAATCTGGATGTTGGGTTCTTGTAAAATGGCATATGTAAAATGGTTCTTTCTATGAATGGGAACTCTATGTGCTTAGTGCAGCATGTATATATGTTGCTGTATAAAATGCATGAACAAGACCATACTCAGAAGACACAGGTGCATACATTTAGTTAAAACATTGTTTTGGGGCATACTTCAATGCTCTTTCTTTGGTGTGCAGAAAATTGAGAGTGGAAGAATCCAGACATTAATGGGACAACCTTGCTTCCTTTTTTATCTTCCACTCAGGCTCTTAATAATTGAATCAAATTTCCTTAGCCTCTGAGTTGCCTCTCAAAGTATGTTCACTCTATCTTTGTAGTTACATAGCACAATGACTGCATGTTCCCCTTGCCTCAGCCCCATTTGCACAGATAGAGAAAATAAAGTTGGAAAAGCTTATGTTGATCATAGTATGCCCAGATTCTAAGAGAGATCAAGGTGAAGGCTTTGGGATCATCATTTTCTGCCCTCGATAATATTTGAGTTAGATTTCATGAAAAATGTCCAGTAGTAGAAGATTGTAGGTCACTGGAAAGTAATGCAAGGCAGGAGATGGATTATCATTGTCTGCATTCAAAGAAGCTCTTGTCACTTTTGATGAAATGATCTCTGGGCTGTGGGCTGGGAGATGAATGTCATGGCTGCAGAACCTTCTCCATGGTGGAGATGAATGGCTAGAGACTCTTACAGCTTTTTTCTCTACCTGTAAATGATCTTCTGCTATACTGTTATTTTCTTCTGATTCATCTACCTCCAGAGATATGGCAAGGAGAGTCTCTCAGCCTTTTCCATATGACTTACCCAGAATAACTCTACTTTATGTCTCCTCTCTTTGTTCTGAATTATGTTAGCATTTGGTATAAAAAAGGCCCTAAGATGTGTTAGAACAGGAGCTCAAGTAGAGGAACAAAGCTGTCTCATGAGGAAAGGAATAAGTTGTCAATTGCTGGAAGTGCTCCTGAACATCTGGGAAGCTACCCACCAAGGATTCAACTTTTGTTAGTGGATGAATAAGAGCAGTCAATTTCAAATCTCAGCTGTATGACCTCACCAACTGTGTGATCTCAGTCAAGTCACCTAACCTCTGTCATCCTGCTTCTTCATCTGTGAGCTGGAGAGGTTGATTCCTACTTCAGAAGCTACTGTAAGGAATTCTTATGGGAGTCATTCATCTGAAGAGCACTACATGGTATATAGCAGTGATCAAAAAGTATGATTTATTTGTAAGTCTTTTTTATCTGAAGTAGAGAAAATGATCTTAGTGCAGCCATATCTCTAGTCTGTTAGCAGTGTGCTTATTGTAGGGCTGAATGCACAGACAGACTTACCAGGTCTGGGGCAGGGAGCGGTAGTAAAGTGTCAGGTCCTGCAGGGATTAGTGTGTGGAGCAAAAAGGCTGGAATATTTATCCTATTATTAAGGCCCTAACTTAAAAATTCCCTGGGGATGAAGGCATTTAAAAAGACCTCTGGGATTCTGGAAAGAGGCAGAAAATTGAAGCTATGATATTTGGGCCTTGATTGGGTAAGGTGGGGGAAAGAACAGGATAATAGGGAAGACCTACCCTGAGAGCTCAGAGTGGATAGGAAAAGGGTAGGTGGATAGACCCCTGCACACAAATAATCTTAAAGGTTTTCTGGCATAAGAACACAGTTTAGAAAATTGTACTGATTTTGCATTTTCTCCTGGCCCTTTCTATGTGTCCCAAATATGTTTCTCAATGTTTCTTTTGGTTAAACTACTTAGCTTCTCTGAATGTTAGCCTTTAAGCTTCCTCCTTGTAAATGGGAAAGCAATGAATATTAAATGAGATGATATATGTAAGATATTTATTATTTTGCCTGGTATGTGCCAAGCACTTGGTAAAAAGTTTTTATTATTTTTGTCTAATTCAATGATCGTTGGCTGAGCATCTACTATACTCAAAGAACTATGCTAGATGTTAGGGCATAGAGTTGAAGGATCACACCTTTGCTCATAGTCTGGTTTGGGATGTGCGGACATAAAACTTAGTTATAATTCAATAAAAGACTTATAGATATAAAAAAAAGACACAGAATCATTTGGCAGAAAAGCAGTTAGTGTTGTAAAACTTAGTCAAAGATTCAGAAATAGAATGTAGGGTTGGAGGAAGGGACACGTGAAGGAGAGAATACAACAGGTGTAAAATGTAGCAGATAAGGGATAATGGGTATTTTTTTGGCAACCATTGAAGCCCAGTTCAAAGTTGACGTTTAACATTTTAAAAAATTTGACTATTGTTGACACACAATGTTGCATTAATTTTAAGTGTACAATATAGTGATTCAACATCTCTATACATTATGGCATGCTCACCACAAGTGTAGCTACAATCTGTCACCATACAACACTATTACAATACAGGTATAAAGCAGAACATAGGAGACTATAGTAACTTATTCAACCCTGAATCTCCCCCTCTCTTCACCCATTTTGCCTACCCTCTCCCTCTAACCCAAAAGAACAGAGTCCAGAAATAAACTCATGCTTACATAATACATCTACAAAGGAGATAAGAATATACAATGGAAAGAGAGTCTCTTCAATATGTGGTGCTGAGAAAACTGGACAGCTACATGCAAAAGACTGAAACTATACCACTTTCTAGCTCCGGACACAAAACTACACTCAAAATGAATTAAAGACCTAAATGTGAGACCTGAAACCATTAAAATCCTAGAAAAGAACAAAGGCAATAACTTGACATTGACTATAGAAACATTTTTATAGGCATTTCTCCTAAGGCAAGAGAAACAAAAGTGAAAATAATACATTGAGACTACAACAAAATAAAAATATTTTGTACTGTGAGAGAAATTACCAAAACAAACAACAACCTACTGAATAGAAGAAATCTACAAATGATATATCCAATAAGGGGTTGATATCTAAAATACATGAAGAACTTATACAACTCAACACAGAAAAAAATCCAATTAAAAATAGGCAGAGAACCTGAATAGGCATTTTTCAAAGAAGAAATATAGATGGCCAGACACATGGAAATGTGCTCCTATCACTAATTAGGGAAATGCAAATCAAAGATACTCTGAGGGTCCCTTGGGTGGCTCAGTCAGTAAACATATGCCTTTAGATTATATTGTGATACCAGGGTCCTGGGATCTAGCCTTGCATCAGGATCCCTGCTCCGTAAAGAATCTGCTTCATCCTCTCCTTTTGCTCCTCCCCCTGCTTGTATTCTCTTTTCCCCTCTCACTCTCTCTCTTGATTGCTCTCTTTCTCAAATAAATAAATAAAATCTTAAGAGATACTCTGAGCCACAGCTGAGTATCCTTTCTCTCATCCATATGACATTTTATCAAATGCTATTTTGTGTGACACTGTCTTTTAAATCTTATTGGTGTGAGTTAGAGGCAAGATGGCGGAAGAGTAGGGTCCCCAAGTCACCTGTCCCCACCAACTTACCTAGATAACTTTCAAATCATCCTGAAAATCTATGAATTTGGTCTGAGATTTAAAGAAAGAACAGCTGGTATGCTCCAGTGAGAAGAGTTTGCGCTTCTATCGAGGACAACTTGTTTTTGGCCGCTTTGCACTGAGCAAAATGACTAGAAGGAAAAACTTGCCACAAAAGAAAGAATCAGAAACAGTTCTCCCTCCCACAGAGTTACAAAATTTGGATTACAATTCAATGTCAGAAAGGCAATTCAGAAGCACTATTATACAGCTACTGGTAGCTCTATAAAAAAGCATAAAGGATGCAAGAGACTCCATGACTGCAGAATTTAGATCTAATCACGTCAAAATTAAACATCCATTAAATGAGGTGCAATCCAAACTGGAGGTCCTAATGACGAGGGTTAACGAGGTAGAAGAATGAGTGAGTAACATAGAAGACAAGTTGTTGAAAAGGAGGGAAACAGAGGAAAAAAGAGAAAAACAATTAAAAGATCATAAGGATAGGTTAAGGGATATAATGACAGCCTCAGAAGGAAAAAATCTACGTTTAACTGGGGTTCCCGAGGGCGCCGAAAGGGACAGAGGACCAGAAAGTGTATTTAAACAAATCATAGCCGAAAACTTCCTTAATCTGGGAAGGGAAACAGGCATTCATATCCAGTAAATAGAGAGATCCCCCCTAAAATCGATAAAAACCGTTCAACACCTCGACATTTAATAGTGAAGCTTGCAAATTCCAAAGATAAAGAGAAGATCCTTAAAGCAGCAGGAGACAAGAAATGCCTAAACTTTATGGGGAGAAGTATCAGGTTAACATCAGACCTCTCCACAGAGACCTGGCAGGCCAGAAAGGGCTGGCAGGATATATTCAGGGTCCTAAATGAGAAGAACCTGCTCTCATTCAGAATAGAAGGAGAGACAAAGAGCTTCCGAGATAGACAGAAACTGAAAGAATATGTGACCACCAAACCGGCTCTGCAAGAACAATTAAGGGGGACTCTGTAAAAGAAAGATGAAGTCCAAGGAAACAATCCACAAAAACAGGGGCTGAATAGGTATTATGATGACACTAAATTCATATTTTCAATAGTAACTCTGAACGTGAATGGGCTTAATGACCCCATCAAAAAGCACAGGGTTTCAGACTGGTTAAAAAAGCAAGACCCATCTATTTGCCTCATTAGAAAGAGAGAAAAGACTCAAATTAATAAAATCACAAATTAAAAAGGAGAGACCACCACCAATACCAAGGAAATACAAAAGATTTCAAAAACTTATGAGCAGCTATACGCCAATAAATTAGGCAAACTAGAAGAAATGGACGCATTTCTGGAAAACCACAAACTACCAAAACTGGAACAGGAAGAAATAGAACACCCGAAAGGCCAATAACCAGGGAAGAAATTGAAGCAGTCATCAAAAACCTCCCAAGACACAAAAGTCCAGGGCCAGATGGCTTCCCAGGGGAATTCTATAAAACGTTTAAAGAAGAAACTATACCTATTCCACTAAAGCTGTCTGGAAAGTTAGAAAGAGAAGGGTACGTCCAAACTCTTTCTTTGAGGCCAGCATCACCTTAATTCCATAACCGACAATGAATCCACCAAAAAGAATTGTAGACCAATATCCATGATGAATATGGATGCAAAAATTCTCAACAAGATACTAGCCAATAGGATCCAATAGTACATTAAGAAGATTATTCACCATGACCAAGTGGGATTTATCTCTGGGATGCAAGGCTGGTTCAACACTCGCAAAGCAATCGATGTGATTGATTATATCAGCAAGAGAAAAACAAGAACCATATGATCCTCTCAATAGATGCAGAGAAAGCATTTGACAAAATACAGCATCCATTCCTGATCAGAACTCATACAGCAATTCGGCAGTGTGGCAGGATACAAAATCAATGCCCAGACATCAGTGGCATTTCTATACACTAACAATGATAATGAACAAAGAGAAATTAAGAAGTCAAACCCATTTGCAATTGTACCCAAAAGCATAAGATACCTAGGAATAAACCTAACCAAAGAAGAAAAAGATCTATACCCTAAAAACTACAGAACATTTCTGAAAGAAATTGAGGAAGACACAAAGAGATGGAAAAATATCCCATGCTCATGGATTGGAAGAATTAATATTGTGAAAATGTGAATGTTACCCAGGGAAATTTACACATCTCATGCAATCCCTATCAAAATACCATGGACTGTCTTCAGAGAGTTGGAACAAATCATCTTAAGATTGTGTGGAATCAGAAAAGACAGTCTCTTCAATAAATAGTGCTGGGAGAATTGGACAGCCACATGCAGAAGAATGAAACTAGACCATTCTCTTATACCATACACAAAGATAAACTCAAAATGGATGAAAGATCTAAATGTGAGACAAGATTCCATCAAAATCCTAGAGGAGAACCCAGGCAACACCCTTTTTGAAATGGCCACAGCAACTTCTTGCAAGATACATCCATGAAGGCAAAAGAAACAAAAGAAAAAATGAATTTTTGGGACTTCATCAAGATCAAAAGCTTCAGCACAGCTAAAGAAGCAGTCAACAAAACTAAAAGACAACCTACAGAATGGGAGAAGATACTTGCAAATGACCTATCAGGTAAAGGGCTAGTTTCCAAGATCTACAAAGAATTTATTAAACTCAACAGCAGAGAAAAAAACAATCCAATCATGAAATGGGCAAAAGACATGAACAGAAATCTCACAGTGGAAGACATGGACATGGCCAAAAAGCACATGAGAAAATTCTCCGCATCACTGGCCATCAGGGAAATACAAATCAAAACCACAATGAGATACCACCTCACACCAGTGAGAATGGGGAAAATTAACAAGGCAGGAAACCACAAATGTTGGAGAGGATGTGGAGAAAAGGGAACCCTACTGCACTGTTGGTGGGAATGTGAACTGGTGCAGCCACTCTGGATAACTGTGTGGAGGTTCCTCAAAGAGTGAAAAATAGATCTGCCCTATAATGTGGCAATTGCACTGCTGGGGATTTACCCCAAAGATACAGATGTAGTGAAACACCGGGACACCTGCACCCCAATGTTCATAGCAGCAATGTCCACAATAGCCAAACTGTGGAAGGAGCCTTGGTGTCCATCGAAAGATGAATGGATAAAGAAGCTGTGGTCTATGTATACAATGGAATATTACTGAGCCATCAGAAACGACAAATACCCACCATTTGCTTCGATGTGGAGGGACCTGGAGGGTATTATGTTGAGTGAAATAAGTCAATCGGAGAAGGACAAACATTATATGGTCTCATTCATTTGGGGAATATAAATATTATTGAAAGGGAATAAAAGGAGAGAAAATGAGTGAAAATATCACTCCTTTCTCATCACAGTGAGGGTGAAAAAACATGAGACACCTAACTCTAGGAAATGAACAAGGGGTAGTGGAAGGGGAGGTGGGCAAGGGGTCGGAGTGACTGGGTGATGGGCACTGAGGGGGGCACTTGGCGGGATGACCACTGGGTGTTATATGTTGCCCAATGGAACTCCAATAAAAAAATTAAAAAAAGAAAATAAAATTTTTTCTGTGATCCAATCCAGAAATTTTTGTGATCTAATTAGCAAACAAAGATTTTGTGATCTAATTAGCAAACAAAGATTTTGCATCTTACCAACTGTGCTTCACACTGATTTCATCAGGTATTTGATTACTTGAAGCCAATTCTCTACTAGAAGCCAAGTTTTTTTCAAAAAACATAACTATATAATTTTTGGTCCTTACCTTATGAAGCTTCTAATTTTCACTTGGCTAAATTGAGAAATGGAGTACTGTTTTCACAATGATCTATGATTCTATTTGACCAAGTGCTTTAAATATTTTTGATTTTTTTACAAATTTCTCCAAATCAAATTCTAAATGAAGTATTTTGATTTAAAAGTACTGGATTTTCTTTTTTTATTATTTATTTATTTATTTATTTATTTTTTTTTTTCTTTTGATTTTTTTTTTATTGGAGTTCGATTTGCCAACATATAGCATATCACCCAGTGCTCATCCCATCAGGTGCCTCCCTCAGTGCCTGTCAGCCAGACACCCCAACCCCCCCCCCCGCCTACCTCCCCTTCCACTACCCCTTGTTCGTTTCTCAGAGTTAGGAGTCTCTCATGTGCCTTCACCCTCTCTGATATTTCCCACTCATTTTCTCTCCTCATTTTCACTATTTTTTATATTCCTCAAATGAATGAGACCATATAATGTTTGTGCTTCTCCGATTGACTTACTTCACTCAGCATAATACCCTCCAGTTCCATCCACGTTGAAGCAAATGGTGGGTATGTCGTTTAAATGGCTGAAGAAAATTTCATTGTATACATAGACCACATCTTCTTTATCCATTCATCTTTCGATGACACCGAGGCTCCTTTCACAGTTTGGCGATTGTGGACATTGCTGCACAATGGGGTGCAGGTGTTTCGGAGTTTCACTGCATCTGTATCTTTGGGGTAAATCCCCAGCAGTGCAATTGCTGGGTCGTAGGACAGGTCTATTTTTAACTCTTGGAGGAACCTCCACACAGTTTTCCAGAGTGACTGCACCAGTTCACATTCCCACCAACAATGCAAGAGGGTTCCCCGTTCTCCACATCCTCTCCAATATTTGTTGTTTCCCGTCGTGTTAGTTTTCCCCATTCTCACTGGTGTGAGGTGGTATCTCATTGTGGTTTTGATTTGTATTTCCCTGATGGCAAGTGATGCAGAGCATTTTCTCATGTGCTTGTTGGCCATGTCTATGTCTTCCTCTGTGAGATTTCTGTTCATGTCTTCTGCCCATTTCATGATTGGATTGTTTATTTCTCTGCTGTTGAGTTTAATAAGTTCTTTATAGATCTTGGATACTAGCCCTTTATCTGACAGGTCATTTCAAATTTCTCTCCCATTCTGTAGGTTGTCTTTTAGTTTTGTTGACTGTTTCTTTGCTGTGCAGAAGCTTCTTATCTTGATGAACTCCCAAAAGTTCACTTTTGCTTTTGTTTCCCTTGCCTTCATAGATGTATCTTGCAAGAAGTTGCTGTGGCCGAGTTCAAAAAGGGTGTTGCCTGTGTTCTCCTCTAGGATTTTTTTAAAATAAATTTATTTTTTATTGGTGTTCAATTTACCAACATACAGAATAACACCCAGTGGTCATCCCGTCAAGTGCCCCATCAGTGCCCGTCAACCATTCCCCCCCAACCCCCGACCTCCTCCGCTTCCACCACCCCTAGTTCGTTTCCCAGAGTTAGGAGTCTTTATGTTATGTATCCCTTTCTGATATTTCCCACACATTTCTTCTCCCTTCCCTTATATTTCCTTTCACTATTTTATATATTCCCCAAATGAATGAGAACATACACGGTTTGTCCTTCTCCAATTCACTTTCTTCACTCAGCATAATACCCTCCAGTCCCATTCACGTTGAAGCAAATGGTGGGTATTTGTCATTTCTAATTGCTGAGTAATATTCTATTGTATACATAAACCACATCTTTATCCATTCATCTTTCGATGGACACCGAGGCTCCTTCCACAGTTTGGCTATTGTGGCCATTGCTGCTAGAAACATCAGGGTGCAGGTGTCCCGGCGTTTCATTGCATCTGAATCTTTGGCGTAAATCTGCAGCAGTGCAATTGCTGGGTCATAGAGCAGATCTATTTTTAACTCTTTGAGGAACCTCCACACAGTTTTCCAGAGTGGCTGCACCAGTTCACATTCCCACCAACAGTGCAAGAGGGTTCCCTTTTCTCCGCATCCTCTCCAACATTTGTGGTTTCCTGCCTTGTTAATTTTCCCCATTCTCACTGGTGTGAGGTGGTATCTCATTGTGGTTTTGATTTGTATTTCCCTGATGGCAAGTGATGCAGAGCATTTTCTCATGTGCTTGTTGGCCATGTCCCATGTCTTCCTCTGTGAGATTTCTGTTCATGTCTTTTGCCCATTTCATGATTGGATTATTTGTCCCTTTGGCGTTGAGTTTAATAAGTTCTTTATAGATCTTGGAAACTAGCCCTTTATCTGATATGTCATTTGTAAGTATCTTCTCCCATTCTGTAGTTTGTCTTTTAGTTTTGTTGACTGTATCCTTTGCTGTGCAAAAGCTTCTTATCTTGATGAAGTCCCAATAGTTCATTTTTGCTTTTGTTTCTTTTGCCTTTGTGGATGTATCTTGCAAGAAGTTACTGTGGCCGAGTTCAAAAAGGGTGTTGCCTGTGTTCTCTTCCATGATTTTGATGGACTCTTGTCTCACATTTAGATCTCTCATCCATTTTGAGTTTACCTTTGTGTATGGTGAAAGAGAATGGTCCAGTTTCATTCTTCTGCATGTGGATGTCCAATTTTCCCAGCACCATTTATTGAAGAGACTGTCTTTCTTCCAATGGATAGTCTTTCCTCCTTTATCGAATATTAGTTGACCATACAGTTCAGGGTCCACTTCTGGGTTCTCTATTCTGTTCCATTGATCTATGTGTCTGTTTTTGTGCCAGTACCACACTGTCTTGATGACCACAGCTTTGTAGTACAACCTGAAATCTGGCATTGTGATGCCCCCAGCTATGGTTTTCTTTTTTAAAATTCCCCTGGCTATTCGGGGTCTTTTCTGATTCCACACAAATCTTAAAATAATTTGTTCTAACTCTCTGAAGAAAGTCCATGGTATTTTGATAGGGATTGCATTAAACGTGTAAATTGCCCTGGGTAACATTGACATTTTTACAATATTAATTCTCCAATCCATGAGCATGGAATATTTTTCCATCTCTTTGTGTCTTCCTCAATTTCTTTCAGAAGTGTTCTATAGTTTTTAGGGTATAGATCTTTTACCTCTTTGGTTTATTCCTAGGTATCTTATGCTTTTGGGTGCAATTGTAAATGGGATTGACTCCTTAATTTCTCATTGTTAGTGTATAGAAATGCCATTGATTTCTGGGCATTGATTTTGTATCCTGCCACGCTACCAAATTGCTGTATGAGTTTAGCAATCTTGGGGTGGAGCCTTTTGGGTTTTCTATGTAGAGTATCATGTCATCGGCGAAGAGGGAGAGTTTGACTTCTTCTTTGCCAATTTGAATGCCTTTAATGTCTTTTTGTTGTCTGATTGCTGAGGCGAGGACTTCCAGAACTATGTTGAACAGCAGTGGTGAGAGTGGACATCCCTGTCTTGTTCCTGATCTTAGGGGAAAGGCTCCCAGTGCTTCCCCATTGAGAATGATATTTGCTGTGGGCTTTTCGTAGATGGCTTTTAAGATGTTGAGGAAAGTTCCCTCTATCCCAACACTCTGAAGGGTTTTGATCAGGAATGGATGCTGTATTTTGTCAAATGCTTTCTGTGCATCTAATGAGAGTATCATATGGTTCTTGGTTTTTCTCTTGCTGATATGATGAATCACATTGATGGTTTTACAAGTGTTGAACCAGCCTTGTGTCCCAGGGATAAATCCTACTTGGTCATGGTGAATAATTTTCTTAATGTGTTGTTGGATCCCATTGGCTAGTATCTTGTTGAGAATTTTTGCATCCATGTTCATCAGGGATATTGGTCTGTAATTCTCCTTTTTGGTGGGGTCTTTGTCTGGTTTCGGAATTAAGGTGATGCTGGCCTCATCGAACGAATTTGGAAGTACTCCATCTCTTTCTATCTTTCCAAACAGCTATAGTAGAATAGGTATGGTTTCTTCTTTAAATGTTTGATAGAATTCCCCTGGGAAACCATCTGGCCCTGGACTTTTGTGTCTTGGGAGGTTTTTGATGACTGCTTCAATTTCCTCCCTGGTTATTGGACTGTTCAGGTTTTCTATTTCTTCCTGTTCCAGTTTTGGTAGTTTGTGGCTTTCCAGTAATGCATCCATTTCTTCTGGATTTCCTAATTTATTGGCATATAGCTGTTCATAATATGTTTTTAAAATCGTTTGTATTTCCTTGGTATTGGTAGTGATCTCTCCTTTCTCATTCATGATTTTATCAATTTGAGTCTTCTCTCTCTTCTTTTTAATAAGGCTGGCTAATGGTTTATCTATCTTATTAATTCTTTCAAAGAACCAACTCCTGGTTTTGTTGATCTGTTCCACAGTCCTTATGGTCTCGATTTCGTTGAGTTCTGCTCGAATCTTAATTAACTCTTTTCTTCTGCTGGGTGTAGGATCCATTTGCTGTTTTTTTCTCTTGCTCCTTTATGTATAAGGTTAGCTTTTGTATTTGAGTTATTTCCAGTTTTTGAATGGATGCTTGTATTGTGATGTCTTTCCCCCTTAGGACTGCTTTTGCTGCATCCCAAAGATTTTGAACGGTTGTATCTTGATTCTCATTAGTTTCCATGAATCTTTTTTAATTCTTCCTTAATTTCCTGGTTGACCCTCTCATCTTTTAGCAGGATGGTCCTTAACCTCCACGTGTTTGAGGTCCTTCCAAACTTCTTGTTGTGATTTAGTTCTAATTTCAAGGCATTATGGTCTGAGAATATGCAGGGGACTATCCCGATCTTTTGGTATCGGTTCAGACCCAATTTGTGACCCAGTATGTGGTCTATTCTGGAGAAAGTTATATGTGCATTTGAGAAGAATGTGTATTTAGTTGAGTTTGGATATAAAGTTCTGTAGATATCTGTGAAATCCATCTGGCCCAGTGTATCATTTAAAGCTCTCGTTTCTTTGGAGATGTTGTGCTTAGAAGACGTATCGAAGGTAGAAAGAGCTAGATTGAAGTCACCAAGTATAAGTGTATTATTGTCGAAGTATTTCTTCACTTTGGTTATTAAATGATTTAAATGTTTGGCAGCTCCCACATTCGGGGCATATATATTGAGGATTGTAATGTACTCTTGTTGGATAGATCCTTTAAGTATGATATAGTGTCCCTCTTTATCTCTCACGACAGTCTTCGGGGTAAATTTTAGTTTATCTGATATAAGGATGGCTACCCCTGCTTTATTTTGAGGATCATTTGAATGGTAAATGGTTCTCCAACCTTTTATTTTCAGGCTGTAGGTGTCCTTCTGTCTAAAATGAGTCTCTTGTAGACAGCAAATAGATGGGTCCTGTTTTTTTATCCAGTCTGAAACCCTGTGCCTTTTGATGGTTTCATTAAGCCCATTCACATTCAGAGTTACTATTGACAGATATGAGTTTAGTGGCATCATGATATCTATTCAGTCCTTGTTTTTGTGGATTGTTCCATTGAACTTCTTCTTAAAGGGGAATTTTAAGAGTCTCCCTTAAAATTTCTTGCAGAGCTGTTTTGGAGGTCACATATTCTTTCAGTTCTTGCCTGTCTTGGAAGCTCTTTATCTCTCCTTCCATTTTGAATGAGAGCCTTGCTGGATAAAGTTCTTGGTTGCATGTTCTTCTCATTTAGGACCCTTGATATATCCTGCCAGCCCTTTCTGGCCTGCCAGGTCTCTGTGGAGAGGTCTGCTGTTACCCTAATAATCCTCCCCATAAAAGTCAGGGATTTCTTGTCTCTTGCTGCTTTAAGGATCTTCTCCTTATCTTTGGAATTTGGAAGCTTCACTATTAAATGTTGAGGTGTTGAACGGCTTTTATTGATTTTAGGGGGGGATCTCTCTATTTCATGGATCTGAATGCCTGTTTCCCATCCCAGATTAGGAAAGTTTTCAGCTAGGATTTGTTCAAGTACTTATTCTGGCCCTGTGTCCCTTTCGGCGCCCTTGGGAACCCCAAGTAAAAGTAGGTTTTTCTTCCTCAGGCTGTCGTTTATTTCCCTTAATCTGTCTTCATGGTCTTTTAATTGTCTCTCTTTTTTCCTCAGTTTCCCTCTTTGCCATCACCTTGTCTTCTATGTCGCTCACTCGTTCTTCCACCTCGTTAACCCTCGTCGTTAGGACGACGAGGGTTTGGATTGCATGTCATTCAATTGATTTTTAATTTCTGCCTGATTGGATCTAAATTCTGCAGTCATGAAGTCTCTGGAGTCCTTTATGCTTTTTTCTAGAGCCACCAGTAGCTGTATAATAGTGCTTCTGAATTGGCTTTCTGACATTGAATTGTAATCCAGATTTTGTAACTCTGTGGGAGAGAGGACTGTTTCTGATTCTTTCTTTTGAGGTGAGGTTTTCCTTCTAGTCATTTTGCTCAGTGCAGAGTGGCCAAAAACAACTTGTATTCGGAAAAGGAGAAAAAGAGAGAGAGAAGGAACGAAAAGAGAATAAGAAAGAAGAAATAACGAAGAAAAAAGAGAAGAAAAAGAGACAGAAAAAGAAAGAAAGGAAAAAAAAAGGATGGGGGAAGGAAACAGAAATCAAAAAGAAAATAAAAAAACACGGGGGAGTATCTTCTGTTTCTGTATAGTTTAAGTCTTTTGACTTCCCCTGGAACTGGTCTGTCTCGCTGGTCTTCTGGGGGAGGGGCCTGCTGTGCTGATTTTCAGGTGTTAGCACTTGGGGGAGCCTCTCTGCCCCATGCCTGGTGCAGGGCTCAGTGGGGATTGTTTACCCCGTGAGGCCCCAGGAGGAACAGCCACAGTGGCGTGGCCAGCTCTGGAAACCTGGATTCAGCTCCCACAGAAACTAAGGAGCTCTCTGTCTGCAGGGCCTGGGGGCTCCGGGGCGGGGCCGTTGATCTGCTCAGCTCCGGGCAGGAGCGTCCTTGCTGTCCTGGGCCCTCCCGGCCTCTGCCTGTTCCGGGGGGAGGCCGGATCCTGGGCTGTGTCTCGGCGCCCTGTGTTCCGGGGCCTGCGTTGTTGGATTCGCGCTCCGGCCGGGCAGCCCCCTCCGCGGAGCCGCCGCCCGAGCCCCTCCGAGCTGCTCCGGGTCCCGCCGTGCGCGCTGCAGCCCTTAGGGAGCTCCGCTGAGGGGTGTGGCGCGCTCTCCCCGGGGCGCAGGTGCCTGTTAGTGTCCCAGGGAGCCCGAGGGCATCCCCGCCCCCTGGGTCCTGCTCTAACTCCCTGCGGGCGCCTTTCCACTCGGGAAGGTTGGTGCAGCTCCTGCTCCTCCGGGACGGGGCTCCCCTGTCCTGGGGACACTCGCCCCGGCCTCAGTCCGCGTCCTCGTGGGGCCCCTCCCCCTTGGATGCCTTTTGTTTCTTGATTTCTTTTTCCCCGTCTTCCTACCTCGATAGAAGCGCGAACTCTTCTCACTGTAGCGTTCCAGCTGGTCTCTCTTTAAATCTCAGGCCGAATTCGTAGGTTTTCAGGATGATTTGAAGGTTATCTAGGTAATTTGGTGGGGACAGGTGATTTGGGGACCCTACTCTTCCACCATCTTGCCCCTCCTCTCAGGATTTTCTTTTTTAAAAAAAGATTTTATTTATTTATTCATGAGAGGCACACAGAAAGAAGCAGAGATGTAGACAGAGGGAGAAGCAGGCCCCCTGCAGTAAGCCTGATGCAGGACTCAGTCCCAGGACCCTGGGCTCACAACCTGAGCCAAAAGGCAGATGCTGGACCACTGAGCTACCCAGGCGCCCTAGTAACACGATATTCTAAAAGGTTCCTAGAAAATAACACAAAAAAGATTTTTTTCTCATTAAAAGGGATATTATAATTAGGCTTATTTGATACAGTAAATTACACGGGGAGCACTGTCAAAATAATATTAAGCCTTCTTCATGTTGTATAGGTATTCTACAAATTATATGAAGTTCCTAGTAATCGAATATGTCTTAGTATAATGTTACCAGGAGTAATTCCAGTTATTACCATAAAATATGTGTCAGAATAAAAAAATTTGATTACTGATTATTATAAATCTGTGTTCTATCCTTGAAATTTGCTAGATGATAGCTCTTGTGTTTTTATCATCAAAAAGGTAACAATGTTGCTAGATTGTGAAGATTATTTCACAGTGTTGATGTATATCAAAACATCAAATTGTACACCTTAAACATACAATTTTTGCCAATTACACCTCAATAAAGATAGAACATTGATTATTGGTGTTTTCAATATGTGATGCTGGAAAAACTAGATATCTAAGAAATTATAAAAAATTATAAACTCACAGAGTAAAGCAGAGGTAAAATCCAATTCATGACATTGGATTTGGCAATGATTTCTTGAATAGAATACCTAAAAACAAGCAAGAAAATAAATTGAACTTCATGAAAATTAGAACCTTTTGTTCAAATGACACTCTCAAGAGAGAATGGGAGAAGGTGTTTACAAGTCATATCTGATAAGGGATTGATATCTAGAATATATAAAGAATTCCTACAACTCAAGAAAAAACAATGCAATTCAAAATGGGCAAAGGATGTCAATAGACATTTTTCCAAAGAAGATATACAAATGGCCAATTAGCTCAAGAAAAGATGCTCATCACTAATCTTTAGGGGAAAGCAAATAAAAACACTGAGCTACCATCCACTAGGATGGCTATTATTAAAAAAAAACCAACAACAACCCAGACAATACTAAGTGTTAATGAGGTGTTGAAGCAGGAATCCTGCACCTTGTTTGATGGGAAAGCAAAATGGTACAACTGGTGTGGAAAAGTGTATGGCAGTTCCTCACACACACAAAAAATTAAAGTAAAATTACCATGATCTTTCCCTAATTCAACCTGGGTATCTTCCTTTCTGACTGCTCCCAGCATCAGCTTGTGAACCTCAAGTCATGATCACCACCTCCACATAGTCTCTGTCTCCTCAGTCTAACTCAGATTTCAACACCATAAGCTCTGTGTAAAAGTCTCATCTAACCCAATGTGTTCTGGAGACCCCAGGTGAAAAGAGTAAGAGAGTTGAGTGTTCCTGAAAGCAAGACTTAGCACCTCTAATACAGAATCTGGATGTTTCTGTGGGATGAGAGGAAAAACCAGAAGTATATAGTCTCAGTAGGAGCTGTTGGGATGTATCATGGAGAATTAATTCAGATTAAACAACAAAGCAGCCCTTGTGAAAACCAACTTCCCCTCTCAGGACTATGGCAAATAGCAGATGCTGAGACCAGTCATAGGAGGAAAGCATTCCCTTTGACATTGTTATTAACAGTTGATAGTTATTGAGTAATAACATGGATAATTATAGCTCAATGATCTCACTGGATCCTCTCCAGATTGTGAGAGGTAGGCAGGACTGGGATAAGTGTCCCCACATGAGAGATAAGGAAACAATCCAAGAAACAGATTAAGTGCCTCATCAAGGTCACAAACTGGGATTTAAACCTAACTACCACTACCACTCATAAAACTTTAACTCAGCTCTGTCTACAAAATGAAGCAAAACATCAAAACTTCAAACCAAATAAACAGATGACTTTGACCTAATTGTAACTGAACTTCAGCTTTCTAAGTCACAATCCAAGCACACACAGTAGGCATCCATTTTCACATTCTTTTTTTTTTTTAATAATTTTATAATGAATATTCTCACATGTCATTAGTGTACATTTCCTTCAGTATATACATTTATGCATTTCTGTTAATATATACATAGAAGTGAAATTGCTGGGCCAAAAGATATCTGTGTGTACTGCTTTAACAGGTACTTTCAAATAGTTTTTTAAAGTGGTGGAATGGAAGATGTATTGTCTCTCTATACTTGTCACTTTTTCATGTAAATCCAAGATGCTGCTTGGCCAACCTGATTGAGTACTTGAATATGCTATTTCTATTTGACAAGTTGGCTTACTGAGGACTTCTAAACTTTTTTTTTTTAATTAACTTTTATTGGTGTTCAATTTACCAACATACAGAAAAACACCCAGTGCTCATCCCGTCAAGTGTCCACCTCAGTGCCCGTCACCCATTCCTCTCCAACACCCGCCCTCCTCCCCTTCCACCACCCCTAGTTCGTTTCCCCGAGTTAGGAGTCTTTATGTTCCGTCTCCCTTCCTGATATTTCCCAACATTTCTTTTCCCTTCCTTTATATTCCCTTTCACTATTATTCATATTCCCCAAATGAATGAGAACATACACTGTTTGTCCTTCTCCGATTGACTTATTTCACTCAGCATAATACCCTCCATTTCCATCCACGTTGAAGCAAATGGTGGGTATTTGTCGTTTCTAATTGCTGAGTAATATTCCATTGTATACATAAACCACATCTTCTTTATCCAGTCATCTTTCGATGGACACCGAGGCTCCTTCCACAGTTTGGCTATTGTGGCCATTGCTGATAGAAACATCGGGGTGCAGGTGTCCCGACGTTTCATTGCATCTGAATCTTTGGGGTAAATCCCCAACAGTGCAATTGCTGGGTCGTAGGGCAGCTCTATTTTTAACTCTTTGAGGAACCTCCACACAGTTTTCCAGAGTGGCTGCACCAGTTCACATTCCCACCAACAGTGTAAGAGGGTTCCCTTTTCTCCGCATCCTCTCCAACATTTGTTGTTTCCTGCCTTGTTAATTTTCCCCATTCTCACTGGTGTGAGGTGGTATCTCATTGTGGTTTTGATTTGTATTTCCCTGATGGCAAGTGATGCAGAGCATTTTCTCATGTGCTTGTTGGCCATGTCCATGTCTTCCTCTGTGAGATTTCTGTTCATGTCTTTTGCCCATTTCCTGATTGGATTGTTTGTTTCTTTGGTGTTGAGTTTAATAAGTTCTTTATAGATTTTGGAAACTAGCCCTTTATCTGATATGTCATTTGCAAATATCTTCTCCCATTCTGTAGGTTGTCTTTTAGTTTTGTTGACTGTATCCTTTGCTGTGCAAAAGCTTCTTATCTTGATGAAGTCCCAATAGTTCATTTTTGCTTTTGTTTCTTTTGCCTTTGTGGATGTATCTTGCAAGAAGTTACTGTGGCCGAGTTCAAAAAGGGTGTGGCCTGTGTTCTCCTCTAGGATTTTGATGGAATCTTGTCTCACATTTAGATCTCTCATCCATTTTGAGTTTATCTTTGTGTATGGTGAAAGAGAGTGGTCCAGTTTCATTCTTCTGCATGTGGATGTCCAATTTTCCCAGCACCATTTATTGAAGAGACTGTCTTATCCGAAACCAGACAAAGACCCCACCAAAAAGGAGAATTACAGACCAATATCCCTGATGAACATGGATGCAAAAATTCTCAACAAGATACTAGCCAATAGGATCCAACAACACATTAAGAAAATTATTCACCATGACCAAGTAGGATTTATCCCTGGGACACAAGGCTGGTTCAACACTCGTAAAACCATCAATGTGATTCATCATATCAGCAAGAGAAAAACCAAGAACCATATGATACTCTCATTAGATGCAGAGAAAGCATTTGACAAAATACAGCATCCATTCCTGATCAAAACCCTTCAGAGTGTTGGGATAGAGGGAACTTTCCTCGACATCTTAAAAGCCATCTACGAAAAGCCCACAGCAAATATCATTCTCAATGGGGAAGCACTGGGAGCCTTTCCCCTAAGATCAGGAACAAGACAGGGATGTCCACTCTCACCACTGCTGTTCAACATAGTTCTGGAAGTCCTCGCCTCAGCAATCAGACAACAAAAAGACATTAAAGGCATTCAAATTGGCAAAGAAGAAGTCAAACTCTCCCTCTTCGCCGATGACATGATACTCTACATAGAAAACCCAAAAGCCTCCACCCCAAGATTGCTAGAACTCATACAGCAATTTGGTAACGTGGCAGGATACAAAATCAATGCCCAGAAATCAATGGCATTTCTATACACTAACAATGAGACTGAAGAAAGAGAAATTAAGGAGTCAATCCCATTTACAATTGCACCCAAAAGCATAAGATACCTAGGAATAAACCTAACCAAAGAGGTAAAAGATCTATACCCTAAAAACTATAGAACACTTCTGAAAGAAATTGAGGAAGACACAAAGAGATGGAAAAATATTCCATGCTCATGGATTGGCAGAATTAATATTGTAAAAATGTCAATGTTACCCAGGGCAATTTATACGTTTAATGCAATCCCTATCAAAATACCATGGACTTTCTTCAGAGAGTTAGAACAAATCATTTTAAGATTTGTGTGGAATCAGAAAAGACCCCGAATAGCCAGGGGAATTTTAAAAAAGAAAACCATAGCTGGGGGCATCACAATGCCAGATTTCAGGTTGTACTACAAAGCTGTGGTCATCAAGACAGTGTGGTACTGGCACAAAAACAGACACATAGATCAATGGAACAGAATAGAGAACCCAGAAGTGGACCCTGAACTGTATGGTCAACTAATATTCGATAAAGGAGGAAAGACTATCCATTGGAAGAAAGACAGTCTCTCCATTTTCACATTCTGAGGAGACTTTATTTCTCAGTAGGCAGGCACTACAGGGAAGGAAGGTGAGGGTGGAAAGAAGCTTAGTGATTGCCAAAACTGGATTACATTCTGCCTCAAGAGAGGCACTGAATGCCACAGAATGGTGGAGTATGGTCTGTAGGAAGCCAGGAGCAGGAACCCCAGAAGACCAGAGAGTGGGACAAAGGTCTCTAGAGTGACCTGCAGAGAAGGCATCATGCCCATCTTCGGTCACTTTCAGAATGTTCCTCAGGGATAGGCTGGCTGTTTCTTTTTCTTTTGGGAAAAGAGTGGGTAATTATGAGGATATAGCCAGACCTCTCCTTTCCATCTTTCTCTTTCCCAGCCTTCTCTCACTAAGAGGAAAACCACATCAGTTTTTCCTAAAACCAAAAGAAAATGAATTGAGCCTCTGGCTGGGGGGTGAGAACACATCAGGCTCATGATGGTAGGGAAGACCAGACGTACACAGGGCACAGTCAGGGAGGTGGCACAAATGGGGTGAGAGGAAAGAAGACCAGAGTGGGGAACTTATGGGCTCACAAAACTAGAATAGCCAGGATAATGGGAGAAATCAGACTGAAAATAGTAATGATTAGAGGGAATACCTGAAGGCTGAGTGGAGAGCCACTAGGAGAAGAGTGTGTAATGTTTGAGAGGAATAGGCTACAGTATGTGTGTGGAGGTGAGCCCAGGAGGGCATGGGCAGTGTCCCTTCCTCAGTACCTCTCATGCTCAATTTATCCTTGTCTCTGGCATTATTTCTTACCTCCTGATTCTTTTGTCTTCTAGCTTTCTCAACCTGTATGTCTGTTTATCGAACAAAGGACCTGCTTTCTATCTTCCTAAAGGCATTATATTCTACAAACTTCATATCTTTCCATGCCACCATTAGAAGAAATCCTTTTCTGCTTCCCAGGCCTGTGCTCCTGTGTTGTGCATTGGGAACCACTTCAAGGAAGCCTGAGCTAAGTAACACAGACCAGGTTAGTTAATCCCTTATTGATGCCACTTGCTTTCCTTCTACTTCACATTCTGGCCTCACCATAGTCATAACTACTATAATAGTCCTAGGAAAAAAAGGAAAAATCTGAAATAGGGAGATATAAGGGACAGTTTAATTACACTTGCTTATCAAAGGTTTTAGCAACAACTAGCTGTATCTTTGCAGCATGGTCCTGTAAACAGAACCCTGAAGGGAGTCAGAAGTTGTGAATTTAGTCCCAGCTCTGCTAGTTACTTCCTCCATGATCATTTGGGTACTCAGTTTCCCAATTACACCTTTCTAAAGCCCTCTAAAGTTAAAATGTATAGCCTACCAGGGAGTTTATAATACTGACTGAATACTCTAGGTAGGCACTCAGGGAAGAGGAGAGATATGTTTGGAATTGGAAAAGCATATTCAAAAAAAAAAAAAAAAGGAAAAGCATATTCACTTAGGTTAAGGGTAGCAACACGGAAAGGAGGATATTCTTTTTTTATATAAATTTATTTTTTATTGGTGTTCAATTTGCCAACATATAGAATAACACCCAGTGCTCATCCCGTCAAGTGCCCCCCTCAGTGCCCATCACCCAGTCACCCCCACCCCCCACCCACCTCCCCTTCCACCACCCCTAGTTCATTTCCTACAGTTAGGAGTCTCTCGTGTTCTGTTTCCCTTTCTGATATTTCCTACTCATTTTTCTCAGAAAGGAGGATATTCTTTCATTCATTTAGGAAATATTTGGCAAGTTCCTTTCCTCCCTCTCTGAGTGTCCAAATTCTGAGAAGGAATGGTTTTCTGAATTCCATAAAGACAGTGGGAGTAAATATTTTAAAACCCCACAGTTCTGTTTTGTTTTGGGCTTCCACACTGTCCATCCCAGTGCTGTTTTAGAGGAAATGCAGATACACATTGGACTTGGAAAAGTTTCTAATAAGAGGACTTTCACTCTGATCTATGCAACTAAAATTATTTGAAAGATTTTATTTGACACACAGAGAGAGCACAAGCAGGAGGAGCATCAGGTAGAGGGAGAGAGAGGAGCAGACTCCCTACTGATCAGGGAGCCCAATGTGAGGCTCGATTCCAGGACCCTGAAATCATGACCTGAGCCAAAGGCAAAGGCTTAACCACCTGAGCAACCCAGATGCCCCTATGTAACTAAAATTGATGAAGAATTTCATTTCATAGAATTTCCATCTGTGAATGTGCCTAACATTGGGAGATAGTAAGCTTCAGTTTGAATTAGATGGTAATATACACCAGCAGGAGAGGAGAGAATTTCCTCAGAGAATCATTAATGTACTTATTTAAAAGGCACTTATTGAGAATCAATAATGTTTAGTAGAGTCTGTGAATATAGAAAGCAGTCACAGGCCTTATATTAGAAGTACTCAGTCTGGTGAACAGACAGACACATGCACTGGCAACATGGATCATACTCTACTTGTGTTATTTAATTCAGTGCATTATGAGTCCTTATTGACAACACTGAGAAAAGCATTCCAGATAAACAGTATAAGCTATAAGCATGTCTTTCACAAAGTGACAGATAATCCAGTGTGGCTAAAACCAGGATGAATGTTCAAGGGAATGGGTAAGAAGTGAGGCTAATAATTTAAGCAGAAACAAGTCTGTAAGTATGTTGAGTAGTTTTGAATTTTCCTGGTAGCAGGAAGGTCTCATAAATGGTTTTCAGTAGGGATAGAACATGTGGTTGGTCACATTGTAGTGGTACATTGAATAGGGGTAGAAGACTAAAGAGGAGGTTTTTTATTCAGATAAAATTAACATAGTTTGACGTTAGTTTTGGGTCTACAACAGAATGATTCAACAATTCTATATATTACTCAGTGCTCATCATGATGCACATACACTTAATTCCCTTATTTCTCCCATCCTCCCATCCACCTCCCTTCTAGCTACCACCAATTTTTCTCTGCATTTAGGACTCTAGATTTTTTTGTTTTGTTTTGTTTTGTTTCTGAAATTCCACAGATAAGTGAAATCACATGGTATTTGTCTTTCTCTGATTTATTTCACTTGGGATTATGCTTTCTAGGTCCATCCATGTGTTGCAAATGGCAAGATCACATTCTTTTTATGGCTAAGTAATATTCCATACTGTGTGGTGTGTATAGATATCACATCTTTGTCTATTCATCTATGATGGACAGTTGGGTTGCTTCTACGTCTTGGTTACTGAAATAATCCTGCAATAAACATTGGGGTGTATATCTGTTTGAATTAGTGTTTTCATTTTCTTTTTTTATATTTTAAGATTTTATTTACTTTTTTGTATATATATATATATTTTATTAGAGTTTGATTTGCCAACGTTTTCATTTTCTTTTGGTGAATACCTAATAGTGGATTTACTGGGTCATACAGTAATTCTACTTTTAATTTTTTGAGAAACTTACATACAATTTTCCACAGTGCCTGCACCAATTTGCATTCCCAACAACAGTGCACAAGGCTTCCTTTTTTCCCCACATCCTCACCAACATTTTTTTTAATTTTAGCTCTTCTGACAGGTATAAAATGATATCTCATTGTGGTTTTTATTTGGATTCTTCTGGTGAAAAGATGTTGAACATCACTAATCATGTGTCCATTGATCATTTATAGGTCTTCTTTGGAAAAATGTCTATTCAGGTCCTTTATCCATTTTTAAAACCAGATTGCTTTTTTTGATGTTGAATAAATACTTTATATATCATTTAGATATTAGCCCTTTATGGATATATCATTTGCAAATATGTTCTCCCATTCAGTAGGTTGCCTTTTTGTTTTGTTGATAGTTTCCTTTAGTATAAAACCCTTTCATTTTGGTGTGGTCCCAATAGTTTAATTTTGATTTTGTTTCCCTTACCAGAGGAGACAGGTTTAAAGAGAGGTTTCTATGGCTGATGTTAAATTATTGCCTTTGTTTTCTTTTAGGAATTTTATGTTTTCAGATCTCATGTTTAGGTCTTAATCCATTTTGAGTTTATTTTTGCATATGGTGAAGAAAGTAGTCTAGTTTTTCCAATACCATTTTTTAAAAAAAGATGTTATCTCTTTATTCATGAGAGACACAGAAAGAGAGGCAGAGACATGGGCAGAGGGAGAAGCAGGCTTCCCACAGGGAGCCTGATATGGGACTCAAGCCTGGGACTCCAGAATCATGCCCTGAGCCAAGGCAGATGCTCAACCACTGAGCAACCCAGGTGTCCCTCCAATACCACCTGTTGAAGAGACTTTTTCCCATTGCATATTCTTGTCTCCTTTGTCATAGATTAATTGACCATAAAAGTGTGAGTTTATTTCTGGATTGTATTCTGTTCTATTGATTTATGTGTCTATTTTTGTGCCAATACCACACTGTTTTTATTACTACAGCTCTGTAATATATCTTGAAATCTAGGATTGTGATACCTCAATTGCATTGAATCTGTAGATTGCTTTGGATAGTATGTACATTTTAATTAATTCACCTTCTAATCCATGAGCATAGAATATCTTTCTGTTTGTGTCATTTCAATATCTTTGAAGGGGAGGTCATTATAGTGATACAGGCCAGAGATGATGTGAATTTGGGAAGACAAAAGGCATAGAAAGGAGAAAAGCAGCATGGGAGACAATTTAGGGGCTGGATAAAGGTGGGGGAGTATCACTGACTGAAATCCCTAGAAGCTTTGGCATCTGATAGAAGTCTCTGTGACTGGAGCATAATGAGGGGAGAGGTGGGAAGGGATAAAGATGAATAGTGAGTAGGGGCCAGACCATGCAGGAACTTATAAACCAGCTTTAGGAGTGTGGCTTTTATCCTCATCAAATGATAATTCCATGAGGTCTTGAGACAAGCCTTGGCATGGTATAATTTGCCTTTTAAATGGATTATTTGGCTACAGAATAGAAAATGGAACAATAGCCAAACTGTGGAAGGAGCCTCGGTGTCCATCGAAAGATGAATGGATAAAGAAGATGTGGTTTATGTATACAATGGAATATTACTCAGCCATTAGAAACGACAAATACCCACCATTTGCTTCGACGTGGATGGGACTGGAGGGTATTATGCTGAGTGAAGTAAGTCAATCGGAGAAGGACAAACATTATATGTTCTCATTCATTTGGAGACTCCAAATGAATGTGTTCAATAATGATTTGATATGTATATTGCAGAATGGTTATCACAATAAATATAGCTAGCAATTCATCACCTCACATAGCTGCAATATTTTTCTGGTGATGAGAACTTTGAAGAGCTGCCTTCTTCGCAACTTTCAAATATATGCTCTAATGTTGTTAACTATAGTCACCATGCTGTATAGAACATCCCAAGAACTTATAACTGGAAGTTTGTACCTTTTGACTACTTTCGCCTATTTTTCCTGCCCCTAGCAGCCACAAATCTGTTTTGTTTCTGTGTAGCTAACACAGTGTTATATTAGTTTCAGGTATACAATATAGTGATTCAACAATTTCATATATTACTCAGTGCTCATTTTTTATAATAAATTTTTTATTGGTGTTCAATTTGCCAACATACAGAATAACACCCAGTGCTCATCCTGTCAAGTGCCCCCCTCAGTGCCCGCCACCCAGTCACCCCCACCCCCCGCCCTCCTAAGAGAATTCTAATCCCCTTCATTTATTTTGTCCATCCTCCACCGCCTCTGTTCCCATAACCATTTGAGCTCTATAGTTAAGAGTCTTTTTTGGTTTTTCTTTTTTCTCCTTTATTCATTGGTTTTGTTTCTTAAATTCTACATATGAATGATGTCATTTGGTGTTTGTCTTTCTGTGATTGGCTTGTTTCAGTTACCATTATACTGTCTAGACCCATTCATGGTTTTGCAAATGGCAAGATTTCATTCTTTTTTATTGTTGAATAATATTCTATTGTATATATACACATATTCTTTATCCATTTGTCTATATGGACACATGGGCAGCTTCCCTAATTTAGCTATTATAAATAATGTGCAATAAACAGGTGCATGTATCCCTTTGAATTAGTGTTTTTGTATTCTTTATATAGTGTGATTAACATGATCATAGGGTCGTTCTATTTTTAATTTTTTGATGATCTTCCATGCTGTTTTCCAGAGTGGCTGCACCGGTTTGCATTCCTACCAGCAGTGCATGAGGGTTCCTTTTTTTATCAGTTCATTTTTAAAGGTTATATTTAAAAGTGAGATCATACAGTATTTTTTATCTGACTTATTTCTCTTGTTCACATAATGCTCCCAAATTCCATCTATCCTGCTGCAAATGGTAAGATTTCCTTCTGTATGGCTGGATAATATTCCTGTGTGGATCACATTTTCTTTATCCATTCATCAATTATGCTAATTGTTTTACAACATCTCAATTCTCAGAAGAAACTAATATATAAACTGAGAAAAAAGAAAGAAACACTGATAAAAATTCTGGAAAACAGATGTTTAAGTTTTCTCAAAGAGAATGATGAAAGGTATAAAAAGGAAATAGAAAAATAAGGGGTCCTAGAAGGAAAAAGAATGATGTGAAATTCAGGGGTCAGTCTTTTTTTTTCTGCCCAAGTTGTCTTTATTTTTTTTTAATTTTTAATTTTTAATTTTTTTATTGGAGTTCAATTTGGCAACATATAGCATAACACCCAGTGCTCATCCCATCAAGTGCCCCCCTCAGTGCCCGTCACCTAGGCACCCCACCTCCCGCCCACCTCCCTTTCCACCACCCCCTGTTCATTTTCCAGAGTTAGGAGTCTCTCATGTTCTGTCTCTCAGGGGTCAGTCTTGCAAAAAGGTGAGAATGGAGCATTTCTTCCTCTGAATGGTCTGGATGCTAGAAAGGAAAGTGGGTGAAGGTAGAAGCTTGTAGAAATGGAAGTTAAAGTTAAGTGAAGGAAAACAATGATAGGTCTTTTCATATTCTCAAGTTGGCTGGAAGTAGGGCTTTAGTTGGTGAGATTACTGAGTATCAAATAAAGACCCATGGAATCCATGTTAGAGAAAAATTTATAGAACTCAGAGGAAAGTCAATTATTAGAAGATGCTAAGCTTAATTATTTTTCATACAGCCAAGCTATACATCTAAAGAAGAGAGACACTCCTTTCATAATTAGAGATGCAGCTTGAGTTTGAAGGCAACAGGAAGACAGTGAATGTTTTGGGTAAGGTTTGAACATAAAAGGGATCTACATCTTTTACAAAGTGGTCCTTGGCCGCACAGACCACAGAAAACTCTTTTTCCACTCAATTCCTCAATGAAAATTTCCCTGTGATACTAGCTCAATTGATATTTAATGTTCTGATCACCTAATGATTTTTAAGCTCCTTGAGGGCAGAGATCATGTGTGTTTCAAGTGTATATTAGGATTATTTTCTAATTTAAGGTTTAGAAAGAAGATCAAGTGCTAATCCCTCAACAGGAATGTTCAGAATTTCAACTTGAGTGCCATAATTCTGACACTGAATACTCTCTGGAAGAACCTTGTGGAAATAGACAATAGAGGGAGAATTTCCAATGGCCATGTCAGCCTCCAATATCAGCTCAACCCATCCGGCACTCTTCATGTTGATGGGGATCCCAGGCCTGGAGCACTTGCATAACTGGATCTCCATTCCCTTCTGCTCAGCCTATACTTTAGCCTTGCTAGGCAACTGTACCCTTCTCTTCATTATTCAGGCTGATGCAGCCCTCCATGAGCCCATGTACTTCTTTCTGGCCATGTTGGCAGCCATAGACCTGGTCCTCTCTTCTACAACACTTCCCAAAATGCTGGCTATTTTTTGGTTCAGAGATCGGGAGATCAGCTTCTATGGCTGTCTGGTCCAGATGTTCTTTCTCCACTCCTTCTCTATCATGGAGTCAGCAGTGCTGCTGGCCATGGCCTTTGACCGCTATGTGGCCATCTGCAAGCCATTGCACTACACCACAGTCCTGACTAGGCCCCTGATCACCAAGATTGGCATGGCAGCTGTGGCTCGGGCTGTGACATTAATGACTCCACTCCCCTTTCTGCTCAGACGCTTCCACTACTGCCGAGGCACCATGATTGCCCACTGCTACTGTGAGCATATGGCTGTGGTGAGGCTGGCCTGTGGGGATACTCGCTTCAACAATATCTATGGCATTGCTGTGGCCATGTTTATAGTGGTGTTGGACCTGCTGTTTGTTATCTTGTCTTACATCTTCATCCTTCGGGCAGTTTTACAGCTTGCCTCTCAAGAGGCCCGCTACAAGGCCTTTGGGACATGTGTGTCTCACATAGGTGCCATCTTAGCCTTTTACACACCTGTGGTCATCTCCTCAGTCATGCATCGTGTGGCTCGCCAGGCTGCCCCTCATGTCCACATACTTTTTGCTAATTTCTATCTGCTCTTCCCACCCATGATCAATCCCATCATCTATGGTGTCAAGACCAAGCAGATTCGTGAGCGGGTCTTAGGACTATTCCAAAGAAAGGATGCATAAGTGGAGAGTGAGGGAAAGGTGGAGAAAGAACGGGACAGATTAAATTCTGGAGTAGGGTCCGGGGTATGAGAGGAAATGGATGGATGACAGAGTTTCCATGTATAATGAAAATAACTAAATGATTTCCTGGTATAATGAAAAAACTAAATGATATCCTGAAACTCAGTCACCAGTCTGATCAGAATTGATGGGGCTATGTCCTTTGGTAGCCTTTGGATTCAAACTGCTGACTTTGCTGTCTTCTCCAAAGAGCCTACTCTATCAAGAAGTTTGACAAAGGCTTGACCCACCTTCCTCTTGGTAAGGTCATCTAAAGACACAAAGATGATTTCAAGTTCATTTACTAAGACTGAGAATGTTTCTATCCAGATTCATTGGGATCAGGACCTGGGAAGGACCAAAATTTCGTCTGAGGCAACAGTACCTATATAGTTTGGGAACTGATGTCTAGTATCTAGCTAAACACTACTAGTTTAGGGGAGCTCATGATCTTCTAGAACTACAGGTTCCGAATCAGACAGTCTTGCATGTTAAAATTTATTTCTTCAGTTGACTTATTTTGACATCTATATTCTCATGGCCAATCCCTCTCATTAAAAACTTTGGTAGAACATGTCCTCTGACATTTCATTATACATCATGCAACTCTTTCTTTGCTCATTTTCCACCAAGAATGTGAATTTTTCATTTACTTAATAATCCAGTCCCAAAACATGGAGTACCAAATCTGTGCTAGGTGCTGGGAATACATATTTTGTTAGGGTGGGCATGTTACACTTAAGTCCTAAGACAAAGAAGGAAATGCTAAACACAATAGGTTGTGACCTCTGACCTGCCTATCCCAAGGCCCAGTGTCATAAAAGAAATAGATAGGCAAAGCAGATGGGAAATAGGCATATTGACCTGTACTTTCTTTTCTTCTGTCCAATACAAAGTTACATTCTAGAAAATTCCCTTAATGTTAATCCTGACAAGTAGAATTCGTGTGGTCACACAAACCCTCATATACCATCTTCCACAAATGCATTCTTTTATTTTGTGATTCCCTTATTTCCTCAGACTACTGTTTAGAAATTATATCTCTATCTTATTCTGACTCCATTTCTGTCTCTGTCTCTACATATTATTTAGCTTTGAAAGAATCTGGGCCAGTGCCAGGGGGGTATGGAAAGCTGGAAGTTTCAAATAAGGGAAGCTATAGCAAGAACCCAGAGTCCTATGCTTGCTTCTGATCTCTGCTTTTATAATTCCCTCTGATACCAAAACACACACACACACACACACACACAGAAGTGATATTCTACTTTTAGTTCCTGTATGATTAAAAACCTCTTGTTTCTTGTGAGCATAGGTGAGACACGTGGAAAGCTTAAAAACAGCAAATATGAACAACACAAACAGAGTAGCATACCTCAAAAGAAGCTATTTCCAAAACAGAGGGCTTCTGATCTTCCTGATGACTTACACAAGGAATGTCACCAGCCTATAGAGATCATAACTATCCCTAGTGAGGAGTGAATGGTTTTATTTCCATCATAAGTCCAATATTATAAAGATCCCACAGCCAGGTAATACATCTAATGTCAGAACCACCAGAATTAGTCACAAACAGCAAGTTATATCTTGAAATGGGTAAAAGAATTAGCACTCTAGAATTCTAGTGCTAATGAAAATATCCTTCAACAATAAAGATGAAAGAATGAGTCTTGCCAACAAAAACTGATGGAATGTGTCAATATTAGGCCTGCCCTGAAAGCAAAACTAAAAGTAGTTCTTCAGGATGAAGGAAAATGAGCCAGAGAGAAAACACAGAATTGTAGGAGGGATTGAAGTACATCAGAAAAACTAAATATGTGAATAAATATAAATGAATATGGACTGCACAAAAAACTGAAAAGCAAATGGAATCGAGTTGAAGCATTCTAATAATCTACCAGTTACTTTTAAAATAGTTATCTAAGCTATGGTCATTCTGTACAACATGTGCTTTTTATCCCTGCAGAGCAGAGTCAAGCAAAGTTAGATACTTTGCTCCTTCACATCGTGCCTACTTTATCTGGCTCTTATCTGGGTGTTCTGACTGTAAACTATAGTCTTCTTCATTAAGTATGTTATCTCAGCCTCCCTGGCCATGGCTCTAGAGTCCTGTTTCTTATAAGCATGACATGTCTAACTCAACAGTGTGTCTTGTTCCATCATTAGCCTTCTCTCAATCCAAAGCTGACTTTTTCTGTCTTATCTGTAATTTGCCTAACACTAACTTTTGCCACATTAGGGTTTTGGTCAATTTCTCTCCATACAGTCTGTATTGCTTCAGTCTTGCTGTGCTTAGCCAATTTAAAGCTCCAGATTTAAAGGTGTAATGTAGAGTGATGTCTGTGTGCATCAGTTGATTAAGCATCCAGCTCTTGATTTTGCCTAGGTCATGATCTCATGACCCTGGGATAGAGCCCTAAGTCAAGCTTTGTGCTCAGCAGGGAGTCCACTTGAGATTCTCTCTCTCCTCTGCCTCCCCACCTGCTCACTTGCTTGTACACACTGTCTCTAAAATAAATCTAAAAAAAAAGTGTTATGTAGAAATCCCACTTTGTCTCAATATCCCAGGCAATCATCCATCATGGGAAAGTGCTGAGGCCAATAGTTAGGAGAGGTAAAGTTAGATCCAGTATACTTCTGTCAAAAGGGAATATGTATAGCTGGGGTGTAGAGCTCTGAGATTGCTTTTAAAACATATAAATCTACCAAAACTAAATCATGCAGAATTAGAAAGCCTAAGCATAACTAGTTGAAGACTGAATCAGTAATCAAAAGCCTCCCATTAAAGAAAAATCCAGGAACAGAGGGCTGCATTGGTAAATTCTACCAAATATTTAAAGAATTGACACTACTCCTTCTGAAATTTGTAAATAAATAAAAAAAAATAAAAGGAAGGAGTACTTTCAGACTCCTTTTATGAAGCCAGCATTACCCTGATATTAAAGCCTGACAAAGCTATCACAAGAAAACGAGGCTAATATCTCTGATAAGTATAGATATGAATATCCTCAATAAAATACCAACAAACCAAATCCAACAATACACTAAAAGGATCATACACCACAACTGACAGGGATTTATCCCTGGGGTTTTTCTTTTTTTTTTTAAATTTTTAAATTTATTTATGATAGTCACACAGAGAGAGAGAGAGGCAGAGACACAGGCAGAGGGAGAAGCAGGCTCCATGCACCGGGAGCCCGACGTGGGATTCGATCCCAGGTCTCCAGGATCGCGCCCTGGGCCAAAGGCAGGTGCCAAACCGCTGCGCCACCCAGGGATCCCTATCCCTGGGGTTCTTCAATAAATTTATACATATATATCAATTAAGTATATGCCACATTAACAGGATAAGGGATTAAAAAATTCACATAATCACCTCAATAGATGCAGAAAGAGCATTCAAAAGAATTCAATATCCTTCCATGACAATTTCAAGTTCAGATTAAAAGGAAAATACATCAATTTGATAAAAGCTGTATATGAAGAGTCTGTAACTAACATTCTCAATGTGAAATGAATAAGACAGGAATGCCCACTCTTGAATATAAGAAATAGGGAAAGGGATCATAAGTGAAAGGAGAACTGAGTGGGAAAAATTAGAGAGGGAGACAAACCATGAGAGACTGCTAACTCTGGGAAGCAAACAAAGGGTTGTGGAAGGGGGGGATGGGGTAGCTGGGTGATGGGCACTGAGGAGGGCATTTGATGGGATGAGCACTGAGTGTTATAGTATATGTTGGCAAATTGAATTTAAATAAATAAAAAAGAATGCCCACTCTTGCTATTTCTATTTAATGTAGTATTGGAAGTCCTAGCCAAAGCAATTAAACAAGAAATAAAAGGTATCCAAATTGGGAAGGAAGAAGTAAAATTATCCTTTTGTCAGTTACAAATCTTATATATAATAAATCACAGAGACTCCTTAAAAATATTGTTAGAATTAAAACAAGTCAGTAAGTTCAGAATACAAAAATCAACATATAAAGATTAGTTTTATTTCTATACACTGACTGTCTTGAAATTAGGACAAAAATCCAATATACAATGGCGCCAAAAAGAATAAAACACTTAGGAATAAACTAATGAGGTGAAAGATTTAAATACCAAAAGCTATAAAATATCATTGAAAGAAATTAAAGACACACACACAAAATGGAAAGACCTCTCATATTCATGGACTGGAAGACTTATTAAAATGTCCATACTACTCAAAGCAACTTACAGATTCAATGGGTTATAGAAATAGAGAAAGAATTCCACAATTCACATGGAACTACAAAATGCCATGAATAATGCTAAGAAAAACAATGCTAAGAATGCTAAGAAATGCTAAGAAAAACAATGTTAAGACAAATGCTAAGAAAAACAAAGCTGGTGTCAGCACACTTCTAGATTTCAAAATATATTAAAAGCTACAGTAAATCAAAATGATATGGAACTGGCATAAATATAGATAGGCAGACCAATGGAACGAAACAAAAATCCGGAAATAAATCCACATATATGATCAATTGATCCTTGTCAGAGGTGTCAAGAATACATCCCTTCTCTTCAGCAAATGGTGTAGGGAAAACTAGGCATCTATACAAAAAGATAATTGTATCCTTATCTTTTACAGCATATACAAAAAATATCAACTCAAAATGGATTAAAAACTTAAACATAAGACCTGAAGTTATAAAATTCTTAGAAGAAAATATAGGGGAAAATCTTCATGACACTAGACTTGGCAATGATTTCATGGATAGGACATCTAAAGTAGAGGAAACAAAAGCAAAAGTCAACACTCTGAAGGGTTTTGCTCAGGAATGGATACTGTATTTTGTCAAATGCTTTCTCTGCATCCAATGAGAGTATCATATGGTTCTTGGTTTTTCTCTTGCTGATATGATGAATCACCTTGATGGTTTTACGAGTGTTGAACCAGCCTTGTGTCCCGGGGATAAATCCTACTTGGTCATGGTGAATAATTTTCTTAATGTGTTGTTGGATCCTATTGGCTAGTATCTTGTTGAGAATTTTTGCATCCATGTTCATCAGGGATATTGGTCTGTAATTCTCCTTTTTGGTGGGATCTTTGTCTGGTTTTGGAATTAAGGTGATGCTGGCCTCATAGAACGAATTTGGAAGTACTCCATCTCTTTCTATCTTTCCAAACAGCTTTAGCAGAATAGGTATGATTTCTTCTTTAAACGTTTGATAGAATTCCCCTGGGAAGCCATCTGGCCCTGGACTCTTGTGTCTTGGGAGGTTTTTGATGACTGCTTCAATTTCCTCCCTGGTTATTGGCCTGTTCAGGTTTTCTATTTCTTCCTGCTCCAGTTTTGGTAGTTTGTGGCTTTCCAGGAATGCGTCCATTTCTTCTAGATTTCCTAATTTATTGGCGTACAGCTGTTCATAATATGTTTTTAAAATCGTTTGTATTTCCTTGGTGTTGGTAGTGATCTCTCCTTTCTCATTCATGATTTTATTAATTTGAGTCTTCTCTCTCTTCTTTTTAATAAGGTTGGCTAATGGTTTATCTATCTTATTAATTCTTTTAAAGAACCAACTCCTGGTTCTGTTGATCTGTTCCACAGTTCTTTTGGTCTCGATATCATTTAGTTCTGCTCGAATTTTAATTAACTGTCTTCTTCTACTGGGGGTGGGGTCTATTTGTTGCTTTTTGTCTAGTTCCTTTATGTGTAAGGTGAGCTTTTGAATTTGAGTTCTTTCCAGTTTTTGAATGGATGCTTGTATTGCGATGTATTTCCCCTTCAGGACTGCTTTTGCTGCATCCCAAAGATTTTGAACGGTTGTATCTTCATTCTCATTAGTTTCCATGAATCTTTTTAATTCTTCCTTAATTTCCTGTTTGACCTTTTCATCTTTTAGCAGGATGGTCCTTAACCTCCAGGTGTTTGAGGTCCTTCCAAACTTCTTGTTGTGATTGAGTTCTAATTTCAAGGCATTATGGTCTGAGAACATAGAGGGGACTATCCCGATCTTTTGGTATCGGTTCAGACCCGATTTGTGACCCAGTATGTGGTCTATTCTGGAGAAAGTTCCATGTGCACTTGAGAAGAATGTGTATTCAGTTGAGTTTGGATGTAAAGTTCTGTAGATATCTGTGAAATCTATCTGGTCCAGTGTATCATTTAAAGCTCTCGTTTCTTTGGAGATGTTGTGCTTAGAAGACGTATCGAGGGTAGAAAGAGGTAGATTGAAGTCACCAAGTATAAGTGTATTATTATCAAAGTATTTCTTGAGTTTGGTTATTAATTGGTTTAAATATTTGGCAGCTCCCACATTCGGGGCATATATATTGAGGATTGTTAAGTCCTCTTGTTGGATAGATCCTTTGAGTATGAGATAGTGTCCCTCTTCATCTCTCACTATAGTCTTCGGGGTAAATTTTAATTTATCTGATATAAGGATGGCTACCCATGCTTTCTTTTGAGGACCATTTGAATGGTAAATGGTTCTCCAAGCTTTTATTTTGAGGTTGTAGGTGTCCTTCTGTTTAAAATGAGTCTCTTGTAGACAGCAAATAGATGGGTCCTGCTTTTTTATCCAGTCTGAAACCCTGCGCCTTTTGATGGGGTCATTAAGCCTGTTCACATTCAGAGTTACTATTGACAGATATGAGTTTAGTGTCATCATATCTATTCAGTCCTTGTTTTTGTGGATTGTTCCACTGAACTTCTTCTTAAAGGGGAATTTTAAGAGTCCCCCTTAATATTTCTTGCAGAGCTGATTTGGAGGTCACATATTCTTTCAGTTCCTGCCTGTCTTGGAAGCTCTTTATCTCTCCTTCCATTTTGAATGAGAGCCTTGCTGGATAAAGTATTCTTGGTTGCATGTTCTTCTCATTTAGGACCCTGAATATATCCTGCCAGCCCTTTATGGCCTACCAGGTCTCTGTGGAGAGGTCTGCTGTTACCCTAATATTCCTCCCCATAAAAGTCAGGGACTTTTTTTCTCTTGCTGCTTTAAGGATCTTCTTCTTATCTTTGGAATTTGCAAGCTTCACTATTAAATGTTGAGGTGTTGAACGGTTTTTTTATTGATTTTAGGGGGGTATCTCTCTATTTCCTGGATCTGAATGCCTGTTTCCCTCCCCAGATTCGGAAAGTTTTCAGCTAGGATTTGTTCAAAGACATATTCTGGCCCTCTGTCCCTTTCCGCGCCCTCGGGAACCCCAATTAAACATAGGTTTTTCTTCCTCAGGCTGTCGTTTATTTCCCTTAATCTGTCTTCATGGTCTCTTAATTGTCTGTCTCTTTTTTCTCAGTTTCCCTCTTTGCCATCAACTTGTCTTCTATGTCACTCACTCGTTCTTCCACTTCGTTAAGCCTCGTTGTTAGGACTTCTAGTTTGGATTGCATCTCATTTAATTGATTTTTAATTTCTGCCTGATTGGATCTAAGTTCTGCAGTCTTGAAGTCTCTGGAGTCCTTTATGCTTTTTTTCTAGAGCCACCAGTAGCTGTATAATAGTGCTTCTGAATTGGCTTTCTGACATTGAATTGTAATCCAGATTTTGTAACTGTCGGAGAGAGGACTGCTTCTGATTCTTTCTTCTGAGGTGAGGTTTCCTTCTAGTCATTTTGCTCAGTGCAGAGTGGCCAAAAACAAGTTGTATTGGGAAAAGTAGAAAAAGAGAGAGAGAAGGAAAGAAAAGAGAATAAGAAAAAAGAGAAAGAAGAAAAAAAGGGGAAAAAGGAGAAGAAAAAGAGAAAGAAAAAGAAAGAAAGGTGATAAAAAAAGGGCGGTGGGGGAAGCAATCAGAAATCAAAAAGAAAGAGAAAAAAAACACAAAACAAAACAAACAAACAAACAAAAAAACCCCAAAAAGACGTGGGAGTATCTTCCGATTCTGTATACTTTAAGTCCCTTGACTTCCCCTGGAACTGGTCCGTCTAGCTGGTCTTCTGGGGGAGGGGCCTGCTGTGCTGATTCTCAGGTGTTAGCACTTGGGGGAGCTGCTCTGCCCCTGCAGGGCTCAGTGGGGGTTGTTCACCCCGTGAGGCCCCGGGAGGAAGCCACAGTGGCGGGGGCAGCTCTGGGACCCTGGAGTCAGCTCCCGCAGTAGCTCCGGGGCTCTCCGGCTGCAGGGCCTGGGGGCTCCGGGGCGGGGCCGCTGATCTGCTCAGCTCCAGGCAGGAGCGTCCTTGCTGTCCTGGGCCCTCCCGGCCTCTGCCTGTCCCGGGGGAGGCCGGATCCTGGGCTGTGTCCCGGCGCCCTGTGCCCCGGGGCCTGCGCTGTTGGATTCGCTCGTGCCCCGCAGCCCCCTCCGCGGAGCCGCCGCCCGAGCCCCTCCGAGCTGCTCCGGGTCCCGCCGAGCGCTGCAGCCCTTAGGGAGCTCGGCGCATCTCCCGGGGCGCAGGTGCCTGTTAGTGTCCCCGGGAGCCCGAGGGCATCCCCGCCTTTCTGGGGATCCTGCTCCAATTCCCCGGGAGGCCTTTCCGCGGGGAAGGTCGGTGCAGCTCCTGCTCCTCCGGGACGGGGCTCTCCTGTCCTGGGGACACTCGCCCCGGCCTCAGCCCGGCTCCTCGCGGGGCCCCTCCCCCTTGGAGGCCTTTTGTTTCTTTATTTCTTTTTCCCCGTCTTCCTACCTTGATAGAAGCGCGAACTCTTCTCACTGTAGCGTTCCAGCTGGTCTCTCTTTAAATCTCAGGCCGAATTCGTAGATTTTCAGGATGATTTGAAGGTTATCTAGGTAATTTGTTGGGGACAGGTGACTTGGGGACCCTACTCTTCCGCCATCTTGCCCCTCCTCCTGATCTAGCACTTCTTGATATATATCCAATAGAATTGTAATCAGGATCTTTAAGATTTTATTTATTTATTTGACAGAGAGAACACAGCAGGGGGAGTGGCAGGCAGAGTGAGAGGGAGAGGGAGAAGCAGACTCCCCACTGAGCAGGGAGCCTGATGTGGGGGTCAATCCCAGGACCCTGGAATCATGACCTGAGCTGAAGGCAGATGCTTAACTGACTGAGCCATCCAGCTACCCTGGAATCAGGATCTTGAAAAGATTATTGGCACTCCCACATTCGTTTCAGCACATTCACAATAGCTAAGATGTGGGAAAAAGCCTAGAAGCCTTTATCCATGAACAGATAAAGAAAATGTGGAATACATATTTCATGGAATACTATTCAACCTTAAAAAAGACATTCTGTATTACTCAGCCATTTGAAATGACAAATACCCACCATTTGCTTTGGTGGATGGAACTGGAGGGTATTACGCTGAGTGAAATAAGTCAATCAGAGAAGGACAAACATTATATGGTCTCATTCATTTGGGCAATATAAAAAATAGTGAAAGGGAATAAAGGGGAAAGGATAAAAAATGAGTGGGAAATATCAGAAAGGGAGACAGACCATGAGAGACTCCTAACTCTGGGAAGCTAACTAGGGGTGGGGGAAGGGGAGGTGGGCAGGGGGGTGGGGGTGACTGGGTGACGGGCACTGAGGTGGGCACTTGACAGGATGAGCACTGGGTGTTATTCTATATGTTGGCAAATTGAATACCAATAAAAAATAAATCTATAAAAAAGACATTCTGCAATATGCAACAATATGGATAGATCTTGAGGATATTATGCTAAGTGAAACAAGCAAGCCCTAGAAAGATAAATACTGCACTGCAGGATTCCATTAATATGAAGTATATAAAATAGTCTAATTCATAAAATCAAGAACTAGGATGATGGTTACCAGAAACTGGGGGTGGGAGGGAAGGGTGGGAAGGGAGAATCGGGAGTTGTTAGGCATAAGGTTTCAGTTAAGATGAATCTGTACAAAAATTGTATCTATAGTCAATGATGTATTGTACACTTAGAATTTGTTAATGACACTTAAGAGGATAGCTCTCATATTTTCACAGTAAGACAAAATAAAGATGAAATAAAGACAAAATTAAAGGAGCATCTTTCAAAATTAAAGAAAATATTATGGAAAATTGTAGTCGGCAAAGTCCATGGCAGACCCTGGTATAAACTATTTTCCTTCTTCGAGCTTTGAAAAATAGCACTGAAGTCAGTTGTAGGTAGAATATCACTCCTTATTAATAATTCCCAAATATATTATTTATAAATAATACATTTATTTATTATTTATAAATAAGTAATCACATCCTCATCATCATGGCTTCTTGATAGGAACAATTTGGATTATTTTTTTAAATATTTTATTTATTTATTCACGAGAGACATATAGAGAAAGAGAGGCAGAGACACAGGCAGAGGGAGAAGCAGGCTCCATGCAAGGAGCCCGACATGGGACTCGATCCCAGGTCTCCAGGATCACGCCCTGGGCTGAAGGCAGCGCTAAACCACTGAGCCACCTGGGCTGCCCAACCATTGGGATTATTATTTCTATTTTAAGATAAGGAAACAGATCTGAGATCAGGGAAGGGTCATTCCAAAGTTACAAGCTGGAAATCAATGTCTAGCTTCAGTTAATATGTAGGATGCATGCAAAATAAGATCTATCAGATATTTTTGCTTGGTTAGGTTGGAGTTCCTGCCCCACCAGGTCACAGTTAGACAAGAGTTGGTTGCAGTTTATATGTATGAGGCTCTTTTTATTGGGACACATTGCGAGGAGGAGGTTGAGGTAAGTGGAAAGACCGAGGCACAAGCAAGATCTACCTGAAGTGCTCAGTGTCTGGGGAGTTAAGCATGACCCCTGGGAGGCATGGTTTGTACCACAAAAAAAGAAGGTGGCCAGGGCTGCAGGAAACTCCAGGGGTGAAAGCCCTGGGTCAGGGAAGTCCCCTTGTGTTAATCCCCTAAAGAAGAGGTCAGAGTCTTCCATGAGCCCCTGAGGACCCTCCTCGTGGCAGTAGTTTCTGCTTCTACAATCTTTTCAGAGATCATCAGAGGCTTACAAACATAAAGCCAGCTGCTCCCTTCCCAGCTCTCTCCTCTAAATCCTCCCACTGAAGTTGCATGAAGCTAATGGATAGAGCCAGGAATTCTACTTCAAACTGAGGACTGGGAAAAGAGCCTGGACTAAGGGAAACAAGAAAGAGGTGACAGGTATGGAGAGTGAGAAAGAAAAAGGGCACTCCTAATCTCCTCCCACAGCTAGTCTTGGTCCTAGGCATCAGCTCCCTGCTCTCGCTCCCCAATTCCTTTTTTGCCTCTATTTTGGCTCTTGAACTGAGGAGGTATTAGTACTAACAGTCTAATCCAAATATTCTGTCTATAAACTCCAGAAACTCCCTCCAATACAGAGGATGGCTGTTTCCTTTCTATGCCAAACACTGGTTCACCTCCAAGAAACTTTGGCTAATTATTTCTGTGTGGATACTGTCACCTCTCACCTGTCACTTCTTCTCCCAAACTCACCAGTATCCCTGTCCCCATTAGGAAGCTTCTGGATTAATCAATAGAGAAAATGAAGCCTGAACTAGGAAGGTACAGGGAGAGGTAAGAAATGTATATTTTTGAATAATGATGTGTTTATTGAAACATGCTGGTTCGACCACTGTCTAACAGTCTCTTCTTTCTAGGAAATAAGTATTAAGGGAAAAGATAAGGAACCATTTATTTGGCATTAATTAATTAATTAATTAATGTATTATTTTTAGTATTTGGCCAATTTATTATCTTTGTTTCTTCTGGAGCTTAAGGTAGGGAGGAAAAGAGCCCATTCTTTCTTTTTTTATCTATAAATTTATTTTTTATTGGTGTTCAATTTGCCAACATATAGAATAACACCCAGTGATCATCCCGTCAAGTGCCCCCCTCAGTGCCCATCACCCAGTCATCCCCACCCCCCACCCACCTCCCCTTCCACCACCCCTAGTTCGTTTCCCAGAGTTAGGAGTCTCTCATGTTCTGTCTCCCTTTCTGATATTTACCACTCATTTTTTCTCCTTTCCCCTTTATTTCCTTTCACTATTTTTTATGTTCCCCAAATGAATGAGACCATATAATGTTTGTCCTTCTCTGATTGACTTATTTCACTCAGCATGATACCCTCCAGTTCCATCCATGTCAAAGCAAATGGTGGGTATTTGTCGTTTCTAATGGCTGAGTAATATTCCATTGTATACATAAACCACATCTTCTTTATCCATTCATTATTTTAAAAAGTAGTCTTTAAAATGATTTCTGCCACAGAGATAAGCTCTATGGGAAATAATTTTGCAATGTCATTTCAAATATATGGAGACAAAACAATTTTTGCAATAGAAATATACTCCTGGAAATTCAAGATTTTTCATAATACATCAAAATAAATCAAAGAAATGAAAGAAAACAAATGTGACTGTCTCCTACTCTTTTTGAAACAGATCCACATGAGGTATTTTGATACAGTGGAGACTGTACGGTAGAGACTGAAAGAACAGAAGCTGGTTTCAGAAGTGGGCATAAATCACAACAGTGTAAACTTTGATTCTTGCTTAATGGTCATTACCAAATACTTCCTAATGATAATTACCTTCTCATATTCCTCTCTAATAAAAACTCACATTTTGCTATAGCCTCTGAATTCAATCATTTTATACATCAATATTTATACTTGGAAATACATTTTTAAATCTTGAAGACAAGAAAACATGTGAACATCTTACATGTATAAACTGAGTCCATACCCTTGAAATTATATAGATAAAAATATCCATAATCTTTAAAATCTTTTACTATACCCAAGGGCCTGCCTAGAGCAGGCAGGCAGACACTTTGTAAAATTTTATTTTTCCCCTCATTTTTCTGAGTTCCAAGTTATTCCAGAATTGCTGATGGGGTAATAATCATTCTGGCACCTTTTGAATGGTACAGAGGGATACATTTCTTATAGGTTCTTTTCCCACAAGCCACATCCTTGAAAGACTTTAGGTCAGTGACTATCTTCTTGTCTCTGGGTCTTAATCTTTCAAATTCATCATTCTGATATCTTTTTAATATATGTTTTATTGCCTACAAAATAAATGCAAGCATTAACTGAGTACTTTATGTGTATGGAAACCCATCTAAGCACTTTCAGGAGAAGACAGGTAAGTTCTGTAGTCTAGTGTCGACATTTTGGCTCTTGAAACAGTACAGAAAGGATAAAATATTCACTACAAAACAGGTTCCTGGGTTCTGGATAGTAGGGGAAGAGGACTGGCTCCATTCACATTCCTACTCTGAGATTCTGATTTTGAGAGAGGTAGATTTTTGATGAGCTTCAACAAAAATAGAGTTCAGGCACTGTTGGACACCCTGTGTTTAGAGGAAGAAACTGGATAAAACAGATAACTTTCTTTGTGAGAAGGGTGGTTAGGTCATAGGGTCATCAGTTATGTTCAGAAGGTAGATAGTCTGTACATTCTTCTGGCTTACTAAGAAGTAAAGTGAACTGTTTGTTTTTGCATATTTACTGGGGGTTAAGATGCAACAGATATGTGGTAACATTAACCATTTATATAGAGTGTTATGCAGCAGGCACTGTTCTTGGCACTTCTGATGATATGCCAGTGGAAAAATAAGTCCATTCAGGTACCCCATCTTTCTGCCCTAGTTCTTGATGTTGCAATTGAGCCCTTGGTTCTCTGTTCTTTATGAACATTTAATATCTATGAGACTGAGATCATCAAGATTGTATCTGCTTTCAATGATCCCAAGTTTATAACAGCAGCCAAAATCTCTCACACTCCAGTCTTATATATCCAAATATATAAGGATATATATGAGGTAACATGTTCACTTAGATTTCTGATAAAAACCTCTCAAACAACATGTCCAGAGTTAACATCTTGATCCCCTTCTCCACAACCTTCCCCCATCTCAATTGAGAACAATACTTTTTTTTGGTGCTCAAGTAAAATATCTCACATTTTTTATTCCTTCTTCTCTCATGACCTACATTTCAGTTGGTCAGATTCCTTTTTTAATAAATTAATTTTTTATTGGTGTTCAATTTACCAACATACAGAACAACACCCAGTGCTCATCCCATCAAGTGTCCCCCTCAGTGCCCGTCACCCATTCACCCCCGCCACCCGCCCTCCTCCCCTTCCACTACCCCTAGTTCATTTCCCAGAGTTAGGAGTCTCTGTGTTCTGTCTCCCTTTCTGATATTTCCCACTCATTTCTTCTCCTTCCCTTATATTCCCTTTCACTATTATTTATATTCCCCATATGAATGAGAACATACACTGTTTGTCCTTCTCCGATTGACTTACTTCACTCAGCATAAAACCCTCCAGTTCCATCCACATTGAAGCAAATGGTGGGTATTTGTCATATCTAATGGCTGAGTAATATTCCATTGTATGCATAAACCACATTTCTTTATCCATTCATCTTTCAATGGACACCGAGGCTCCTTCCACAGTTTGGCTATTGTGGACATTGCTGCTAGAAACATCTAGGTGCAGGTGTCCCAGCGTTTCATTGCATCAGAACATTTGGGGTAAATCCCTAACAGTGCAATAGCTGGGTCGTAGGTCAGGTCTATTTTTAACTCTTTGAGGAACCTCCACACAGTTTTGCAGAGTGGCTGCACCAGTTCACATTCCCACCAACAGTGTAAGAGGATTCCCTTTTCTCCGCATCCTCTCCAACATTTGTTGCTTCCTGTCTGTTAATTTTCCCCATTCTCACTGGTGTGAGGTGGTATCTCATTGTGGTTTTGATTTGTATTTCCCTGATGGCAAGTGATGCAGAGCATTTTCTCATGTGCATGTTGGCCATGTCCATGTCTTCCTCTGTGAGATTTCTCTTCATGTCTTTTGCCCATTTCATGATTGGATTGTTTGTTTCTTTGCTGTTGAGTTTAATAAGTTCTTTATAGGTCTTGGAAACGAGCCCTTTATCTGATACGTCATTTGCAAATATCTTCTCCCATTCTGTAGGTTGTCTTTTAGTTTTGTTGACTGTATCCTTTGCTGTGCAAAAGCTTCTTATCTTGATGAAGTCCCAATAGTTCATTTTTGCTTTTGTTTCTTTTGCCTTCATGGATGTATCTTGCAAGAAGTTACTGTGGCCAAGTTCAAAAAGGGCGTTGCCTGTGTTCTCCTCTAGGATTTTGATGGAATCTGGTCTCACATTTAGATCCTTCATCCATTTTGAGTTTCTCTTTGTGTATGGTGCAAGAGAGTGGTCTAGTTTCATTCTTCTGCATGTGGATGTCCAATTATCCCAGCACCATTTATTGAAGAGACTGTCTTTCTTCCAATGGATAGTCTTTCCTCCTTGAATGAGAGCTTTGCTGGATAAAGTATTCTTGGTTGCATGTTCTTCTCATTTAGGACCCTGAATTATCCTGCCAGCCCTTTCTGGCCTGCCAGGTCTCTGTGGAGAGGTCTGCTTTTACCCTAATACTCCTCCCCATAAAAGTCAGGGATTTCTTGTCTCTTGCCGCTTTAAGGATCTTCTCTTTATCTTTGGAATTTGCAAGCTTTACTATTAAATGTCGAGGTGCTGAATGGTTTTTATTGATTTTAGGGGTGATCTCTCTATTTCCTGGATCTGAATGCCTGTCTCCCTCCCCAGATTCGGAAAGTTTTCAGCTAGGATTTGTTCAAATACATATTCTGGCCCTCTGTCCCTTTCGGCGCCCTCGGGACCCCCAATTAAACGTAGGTTTTTCTTCCTCAGGCTGTCGTTTATTTCCCTTAATCTGTCTTCATGGTCTCTTAATTGTCTGTCTCTTTTTTCCTCAGTTTCCCTCTTTGCCATCAACTGTCTTCTATGTCACTCACTCGTTCTTCCACCTCGTTAACCCTCATCGTTAGGACTTCTAGTTTGGATTGCATCTCATTCAATTGATTTTTAATTTCTGCCTGATTGGATCTAAAGTCTGCGGTCATGAAGTCTCTGGAGTCCTTTATGCTTTTTTCTAGAGCCACCAGTAGCTGTATAATAGTGCTTCTGAATTGGCTTTCTGACATTGAATTGTAATCCAGATTTTGTAACTCTGTGGGAGAGACGACTGTTTCTGATTCTTTCTTTTGAGGTGAGGTTTTCCTTCTAGTCATTTTGCTCAGTGCAGAGTGGCCAAAAACAAATTGTATTGGGAAAAGGAGAAAAAGAGAGGGAGAAGGAAAAGAGAAAAAGAAAAAAGAAAAAAGGAAGAAAAAAGGATAAAAGAGAAGAAAAAGAAAGAAAAAGAAAGAAAGGTAAAAACAGGGGGTGGGGGAAGCAATGAGAAATCAGAAAAAAAAAAAAACAACAACAAACAAAAAACACGGGAGAGTATCTTTAAGTCCCTTGACTTCCCCTGAACTTGTCCATCGAGCTGGTCTTCTGGGGGAGGGGCCTACTGTGTTGATTTTCAGGTGTTAGCACTTGGGGGAGCTGCTCTGCCCCCGGCAGGTGTAGGGCTCAGTGGGGGTTGTTTACCCCGTGAGGCCCCAGGAGGAGCAGCCACAGTAGCGGGGCAGCTCTGGAGCCCTGGAGTCAGCTCCCGCAGTATCTCCGGGGCTCTCTGTCTGCAGCGTCTGGAGGCTCCGGGGCGGGGCCGCTGATCTGCTCAGCTCCGGGCAGGAGCGTCCTTGCTGTCCTGGGCCCTCCCGGCCTCTGCCTGTCCCGGGGGGAGGCCGGATCCTGGGCTGTGTCCTGGCGCCCTGTGCTCTGGGGCCTGCGCTGTTGGATTCACGCTCCCGCCCCGCAGCCCCCTCTGCGGAGCCGCCGCCGGAGCCCCTCGGAGCTGCTCCCGGATCCCGCCCGCCGCGCGCGCTGCAGCCCTTAGGGAGCTCGGGGCACTCTCCTGCGTGCTGCAGGTGTCTGTTAGTGTCCCAGGGAGCCTGAGGGCATCCCCGCCCTCCTGGGTCCTGCTCTAACTCCCTGCGGGCGCCTTTCCACTCGGGAAGGTTGGTGCAGTTCCTGCTCCTCCGGGACGGGGCTCTCCTGTCCTGGGGACACTCGCCCCGGCCTCAGCCTGGCTCCTCGCAGGGCCCCTCCCCCTTGGATGCTTTTTGTTTCTTTATTTCTTTTTCCCGTCTTCCTACCTTGATAGAAGCAAGAACTCCTCTCACTGTAGCATTCCAGCTGTTCTCTCTTTAAATCTCAGGCCGAAGTCGTAGATTTTCAGGATGATTTGAAGGTTATCTAGGTAATTTGGTGGGGTCAGGTCATTTGGGGACTCCACTCTTCCGCCATCTTGCCCCTCCTCCCCAGTTGGTTAGATTGCATAGCTCTTTTTTCAAATATATGCAAAATCTGATTGCTTCTTACTACATACATGGACATTCTGGTTCTTAGCCAATATTCGCCCTTCCCTCATCTCTAGAATAGCCCCCAGAATCTTTTATATTTTTACCCTTACACTTTCATGCAATTTTCATCATGGAGGCCAGAGGAAATGTAAACTTTGTCAAATATGTCATTTATTTGCTCTAAAGATGTCTTTGAAGGAAATGAACATTTGCCAAGCTCTGCAAAGGGCTTCAATGCTCTGTGTGGTCTAGCTCTATCTTTATGACCTCTATATATCTCTCACTTATTCACACCATCTAACCACACTGGCCTGATAGCTGAGCTTTGAACATTAGGCATATTTCTAGAACATTTGTTCTTACTGTTTCTTTTGCTTAGAGTTTGCCACTGGGGGATATTTCTCTATATTTTTCATCTCTTATGCCTCATTTCTTCTCATTCACCTTTTTTTTTTTCTGGCCAATGCTGTGACAACCGCTTTAGTGCAGGTATAGTCTGACTTCATCTTACTCATCTGCATCCTGCCCCTGGGCTTCTCTGCTCCATTGTATGGGGCACCTGAAGTAGACTGACTGCTCAGCTATGCTTATGCATGTATGAACCTGGAAGCGTGAAGAAATTAACACCCTCTGGGTCAACACTTGCCCTGGGTGGGGTGAATGTGGATGAATATACTGCTCTTTCATATCTCCAGTAGACAACTATGTAGGTGCCTTCTACGTGGTTCTTTTTTTGGAATTGGACAGAGTTGATCACAGCATTTACCCAGCTCACAGATAATGCCTGGATGGATTCTCTGCTTTCCTGTTTCATTCTTTCATCCCATTTTTCCCCAGTAAAATTATCTATATGGAATCCCAGGTTTTGCCTGGACTAGAAACCAAGCCATTTCCTTACCTCATTTCATCTTTGCCTAAATTCCCTTCCAGATAAGGCCTACTATGATTGATTTAAAATTGCTATCTTCTTTCTCTTCTAGCTTCAGGATTTCTTCTTACCTTCCCCCTTTTAAAAAAATACCTTCTATTATACTATGTAATTTAGTAATTATGTTCTTTTATTATCCTTTTCAAACCTTGAGTAAATGTGTTTTACTAAGGCATCATCCTGTTTTGTTTTTAGAGTTATCCTTAACCAATTTAGTAAAAATATTTAACCCTTCTCAGAAACTTATTGAATAAGTTTACTAAATATGTTGTGAATATAAAATGGAATGGAACTCAATATTAAGCTCTGAAGAAACTCAATATTCAGAGGTAAGGCAGAAACAGGAGATTTAAATGACAAGCTAATGAAGTAGGAAATGGTAGTATCAACCCAAGAGAAAAGAGGGTTTTAAGAAGACCATTGTCAATTCAGATAGAAGTTACTGAGAAGTCAAATGGTATGAAAGTAAGAAAGTTACAATGGCACCATCATTATAAAGGTTTTTGGTGGTCCCCATGAGAGCAGTTTTGGGAAAGTAATGAGAATGGAATACAGACTAGAATATGTTTGATTACCAAATGATATTTGAGAGAAGGTTGAATTCGTATTTAAGTATTTTCTATATGTTTTCTATGAAGAGAGGCAATTAATTTTTTAAAGTGTAGTTCTATGGAACTACATACTTTATATGGATATACTTAAATATAATATATACTTAAATATATACTTAAACAAATAAGGCTCAGCAAACACTAATTGAACAAAAGGGTTTTATACATAATCCTGTTTATTATCCTCCCCTATGATCCTTACATAAAACAAGGGGATTGCTATTGCTCATTTGTAGAGGGGGAAGCAAGGGCTTGGGGACAAGGGATTTGTGCAAGGTCATGCAATTAGTATAAGTAAACAGGATTATACATAATCCTGTTTATTATCCTCCCCTATGATCCTTACATAAAACAAGGGGATTGCTATTGCTCATTTGTAGAGGGGGAAGCAAGGGCTTGGGGATAAGGGATTTGTGCAAGGTCATGCAATTAGTATAAGTAAAATAAGTATAAGTCAATTGATCCAAGAACTTCAGGCTCTAAAAATCTTCCATACCGCATGAGAAGAAATAAGTTTTTAATTTGGATATGCTGAGTGTGTGTTACTTATTTGGCATTTAGATAGGCACAATATAGCCTAGTTATTTAGGATACTGGAATTGGAGAAATCTAGAACTCAAACTTAGCTGCCTATTAACTATGATATCTTAGACATATTAAGTTTTTGGAATTTCTTTTCTTAGATTGAAAAGAGACCTAGTTTTTTTCAGAACTTACTTTGTTCAGTGATACCTACATCATGTTTTAAGTATTATCTCAATGCTTAAAAAAGCCCACATTACCTAGATCTTGTAAGAGAAAAGATTGCATAAAAACTGGGGCACTCCAATGTTTAATGGTTTGAAAAAAGAAAAAATGATCTAGAGGGAAAGATAAAAATGTGTGGAGGGACAGCCACATGAACAGGGATTTTAACATGAATTTGGATAGAGAAGCAAAAGATACAGCTCCGTATTTTCTAAGCTGGAGGCAGGGCAGAGATTTGTGGATGTGGAAAGGAACTGTAGGATATTTTTTGGATTTAATAAAATCAGTTAGTTTTAGTCTTTCATCAAGGATATTCTTTTTTTAATTTATAAATTTATTTTTTATTGGTGTTCAATTTACCAACATATAGAATAACACCCAGTGCTCATCCCATAAGTGCCCCCCCTCAGAAAGATATATTTCAGAGCAGTTCTCTCCAGTAGAGCTTTCTGTAAGTGATGGAAATATTTTATCTGAGTAGTCCAATATGGTAGTCACCACTAGTCATGGTGGCTGTTGAGCACTTAAAAAGTGTGACTGAGATATTGAATAATTTTAAACAAAATTTTGAACAAATTTAAACAGTCACATGGGGCTAGTGGTAACCATATCTAATAGAGTAGAGCTACAGAAAACAGATTTTGTGATTAATAGGGGCATTAGAAATTACAAGCTTTATTTTACTTATATAGACATGTGAAACCTAAGATTTCAGGACAGAAAATGGTTTTTTGTTATTGTGAGCTTAGCTTAATTATCATGTAGAATGATACCCAAATATATTCTAAAGAAATGAATTAATGTAAACATTTTCACTTCTTTTATCAGGGTATTCCTGATGTTACCATGAACACAGAAAACGTTACCTTTTCTCCATTCCTTTATGTAAGTTGTCTTGTGATATCAGTTCTAATGATGTTTAATGTTCTATCTACTCCATGATTTCAAAGTTCCTTGAGGATAATATGGATTATGCTTAATTATATCAAAGAAGACTACTAACTGATTTTAAGGTCTAGCAATGGGAACAAAAGCTAATTCTCCTAAGGAGATATATATAGAAGGTGAAGCAGCCCCGTGAAAACGGACAAGGAAAATTTCTACAAACTATGACAGCATTCAATATCACCACAACCCATCCAGCTTCCTTCCTGCTGGTAGGAATTCCAGGTTTGGAGCAATTGCATGTCTGGATCTCCATTCCATTCTGCTTTGCCTATACTCTGGCCCTGCTAGGCAACTGCACCCTTCTCTTCATTATTCAGGCTGATGCAGCCCTCCATGAGCCCATGTACTTCTTTCTGGCCATGTTGGCAGCCATAGACCTGGTCCTCTCTTCTACAACACTTCCCAAAATGCTGGCTATTTTTTGGTTCAGAGATCGGGAGATCAGCTTCTATGGCTGTCTGGTCCAGATGTTCTTTCTCCACTCCTTCTCTATCATGGAGTCAGCAGTGCTGCTGGCCATGGCCTTTGACCGCTATGTGGCCATCTGCAAGCCATTGCACTACACCACAGTCCTGACTAGGCCCCTGATCACCAAGATTGGCATGGCAGCTGTGGCTCGGGCTGTGACATTAATGACTCCACTCCCCTTTCTGCTCAGACGCTTCCACTACTGCCGAGGCACCATGATTGCCCACTGCTACTGTGAGCATATGGCTGTGGTGAGGCTGGCCTGTGGGGATACTCGCTTCAACAATATCTATGGCATTGCTGTGGCCATGTTTATAGTGGTGTTGGACCTGCTGTTTGTTATCTTGTCTTACATCTTCATCCTTCGGGCAGTTTTACAGCTTGCCTCTCAAGAGGCCCGCTACAAGGCCTTTGGGACATGTGTGTCTCACATAGGTGCCATCTTATCTACCTACACACCTGTGGTCATCTCCTCAGTCATGCATCGTGTGGCTCGCCAGGCTGCCCCTCATGTCCACATACTACTTGCTATTTTCTATCTTCTTTTTCCACCCATGATCAATCCCATCATCTATGGTGTCAAGACCAAGCAGATTCGTGATCATGTGCTCAATCTGTTCCAGAGAAAGAAAGTGTAGATGCATACTTTCTTCCTTACCTACTAGTTCAGTACTGAGTGGATGCTGGATTGGGATGAAGGGGAAACATCATAAGTAGGAAAACTGCAACCTCCATGTTTGGTAATTCTTTAGTATGGCAAGGAAAATGAGGTTTCATTCTTCACAGATCTGGTCAGATCAAACTTTAGCCTGTCTGATAGAGATTTGACCTTTCTATTCTCATAGACTCATCTCACAATGAAGGAAAGCAGAGAAGCTTCCAAAATGCTATTGCCATCTAGGTGAAATATAATAGGAATATTGACTGAGACTGGCACAAGAAGTTGAGGTTTTGTTGAACTCTTCGTGTAGACTATGAATGAGGAATTGAACCACAAATTTTGTGACCTAATGGCCACTTCTTGTACTAAAGCTGCTTCCATTTCTTCTCTAACTGACATCCAGATCTCTGCCATTCTATTAGCCTACCACCACCTAATGTTATTGGCTCTACATTTGGATAGCTCCACTTCTAAAAAAAAAAAAGATGAGATAGATAGATAGAGATAGAGAGAGAGAGAGAGAGAGAGAAAATGAGAGAAGGGAGAAGAAGGGAGGGGGAGGGGTAGAGGGAGAGAGAGTCCTAAGCAGACTCAGCACAGAGCCCAATGCTGGGCTGTATCCTACAACCCCAAGACCCCAAGACCATGACCTGAACTGAAACCAAGAGTTGGATGCTTAACCAATTGTGCCACCCAGGAGCCCCTGGAGAGCTCTACTTCTAAGCAGACTTATTTCTTCCATTAAGTCAGTATGAGAAAAGTCCAAGGAAGAAGTCCAAGGAACTAACACAGCCAATTCCTTTGTTGAACACTTAGCAAAGGAGTCTTCTGACATCCCTTTATGTAAATGTATATCGTATAACTTTTCACATGCATATGTATTTTGTCTCAAAAAACCTGATCACTTAGTAATGTTTATTGAATGAAGAGCTGAATACCATCTTTGAGCTATGTATCATGGAAACAAAGATTAATACCCTTTCCTCTTGAAGTTGAGACTTCTGAAGCTAAAAGGAGTTAAAATATATAGTGGTGCTTTGCTTCAACGTGCATGGAACTGGAGGGTATTATGCTGAGTGAAGTAAGTCAATCGGAGAAGGACAAACAGTGTATGTTCTCATTCATTTGGGGAATATAAATAATAGTGAAAGGGAATATAAGGGAAGGGAGAAGAAATGTGTGGGAAATATCAGAAAGGGATACAGAACATAAAGACTCCTAACTCTGGGAAATGAACTAGGGGTGGTGGAAGGGGAGGAGGGCGGGGGGGTGGGGGTGAATGGGTGACGGGCACTAAGGGGGACACTTGACGGGATGAGCACTGGGTGTTATTCTGTATGTTGGTAAATTGAACACCAATAAAAAATTAATTTATTAAAAAATATGTATATAGTGGTGGTAGACTATATTATTTTTCACAGGTATTTACTCTCTCCTCCCTCTACCATGGAAGAGGAATTTCATCACCCCTTCATTATTAAATCTTGCTATGTCGCTGAGTAATATTCCAGTGTATACATAAACCACATCTTCTTTATCCATTCATGTGACTTCCTTTGGCTAATGCAATTTGAATGGTCTTGAAATATTCCACAATAATCACAAACTTCAAAATGTGTTTCTGTAGCTTGGCCTAGTTTTTTCTTTTTGCCTGTGTTAAAAGATTGAGCATGTCTCAACAGAATTTTTCCTTCAACCCAGACCAAGAGCCTCTGACTGTTTCCTGAGCCTTCCCAAACTCTTGTTTGGCTTTCATCAGAGATGGGGCATTGTGCGTGATAGATTAGAGTGCTGTTAAAAAACAATCACTATCTCATTGTAAAACTTCACGGACTATTGGGTTGGTCATCAGGACCTCTTTGGTCAACTGGGCATTAGCAGATGTGGTGCAAGCATAGACTTGAAATTTGTTTGTGCAATGGTCCTTGTTGTCTTCTGACTCTGCTGCCTGATAAGAGTTCATTTGTCCAACGAGAAGAGGAGAGAGTAGAGAGGAACTGCCTAATCAACTTGCAGCTTGAAGCAGAACCATACAAGCAAAGCCACTTTGGATCAGCAGATTCCCCAGCTAACTTGCAAAGGGATAAGCAAATCTAGTTGCTATCAGCAGACTCATTTCAGGCAATCTCCAGATGTATGAGATACATTTTTATTGTTATATGCCACAGGTTTTGTGGGTATTTTTTCCACAGTACATTTTGGGCTGACATTATCTGTTATTGTTATTTAGTAAACTGAATATAATAAATGGATTAAATAAGTATTTCAGGGTGTGAGATCTGATTTGTCCTTATGTTTGGTACAGAAATGATCTTGCCCTTCAGGTGATACTCCTACCCTCCACAGAATGTGATTTTGTCCAACATATAAGTCTAATAGTATATGAACTAAATTAGTATGTAATAAACAATGTGTGAATTGCTAGCTTTATTCACAATAGTCAAAGGTGAGTCATTTCTTATATTAATATATGTACTTGGAGCATAGCAGTATGAGAATACACATACTATTTTTGGAGTTGAAGTTTTACAGTTATGTAAATTATACAAGATGACATGGAAAACATGTACTAATTCAGACTTAATCACAAAACTTCCAACAATTCTTGCACCTTAGTTCTGGGTTTTCTGGAGCCTCAGTAATTGTCAGTAAATTGCCCAAACAATGCCTCTGCATGGATCCTTGACTGACCCAGAAATCAATTTTAGCTCCAGCCCATTGATATCTTGGAATGGTCAAATGACACAGTTAGAATGCAGACTAGTGTAAAAAAAGGGAAGCTTCACTCTAAATTTTAACAAAAAATAGTAGAAAAAGCACAATTCCTCAAATATAATTTCATGTAGTATTTGTTCAGAATGCTTCCGCATTGCTATTGTGCCTGTTATAACCCTTTATTGTATTTTTAAATCTGATTTGTACATTTCATCTGATATTGTGATTCTCATAGATAAATGTATATATTTTAACTCGAATATTGTAATTTTATTCTTTAAAAGTTTGATTTAGGTGTTATTTATATCTTCTGACACCTCTAACATGCTCAATCTTTCCTTTAGCCTCAATTATAAATGTATTCTGTATACTCAATATCTTTATATGCTAATTTTATCTGTACCTTGACTTGTTTTCTCTTATGTGTATTTCCTGGTAATTTTTGATTGAATGCCAGACATGTTGAATTTTACTTTTAGGTACTAGATACTTTATACACACACACACACACACACACATATATATATATATTCTTGAGCTTTATTCATGGTTAAGTCTTTGGAAATAGTCTGATGCTTTAGGTTTAGCTTTTAGGCTTTGTTAGTCAGGACCAGAACAGCTTTTAGTTTAGGCTTAATTTGTTACCACTACTCAGTAAAAGCATTTTTGAAAAAAAAAAAGGAAAATATGATGATTCATGACATTTCTTTTTTTTTAATGTGTTTTTTTTAATTTACGACAGTCTCACACACACACACACACACACACACACACACACACACACAGAGAGAGAGAGAGAGAGGCAGAGAGGCAGAGACATAGGCAGAGGGAGAAGCAGGCTCCATGAAGCGGGAGCCCGACGTGGGATTCGATCCAGGGTCTCCAGGATCGCGCCCTGGGCCAAAGGCAGGCGCTAAACTGCTGCGCCACCCAGGGATCCCTGATTCATGACATTTCCACTGGCTGTGGGAACAGAACTATTCCCAGCTCCATGTGAGAGCTGGAGATTTCTTCCCCTAATATTTTTGGGTGGTTGGTCTTTCCTTAAGTTTTAGGTAATTTCCTCCCATGTAAGCGCTGAATGGTGCTAAGACAAAGACTGAAGATCTCCAATGCATTTTCTCTCTTCTCCAGTACTCCAACCTATGAACTCTAGCTTCCTTGGACATTTGTTTGATATATTATTTGAGGTGCCACATGTGTGAAATTGGATATCAGATTTTTTAAAAGAGTAGGTATCATCTAAGTAGATAGAAAAAAAAATCAAACAACATAGCCAGATCCTGACATTTTTAAAAAATTTATTTTGAGGGCAAGAGCAAGCAGGACAGGGAGGGGAAGAGGGAGAAAGAATCTTAAGCATGGTCCATGCTCAGCATGCAGCCCAACATGGGGCTCAATCTCATGACTCTGAGATCATTACCTGAGCCAAAATTAAGAGTCAGTTGCACAACCAACTGAGCCACCGAGGTGCCCATGGATTTGGCATTTCTACCTCCATGGAATAGAACAAAAATCAAGAATGAAATGAAAGCAGGAATGGTCCTCAGAACCTTAGGAAATGCAGAGTTGGAATAAAAGACTGGAGAAGCCATGAAGTGATAGAATGTCCATGAACTATAGAAGATGTTAAAATTGCACATATCTCAGATTCCAAAAACCCTAATTGTCTAAAAATAATGTTCTGCAAAATAGGAGCACAAAATGGCCTACTCAGAAAAAAAAAATCTTAGAATTTTCATTTGTTGCTATTTTCTTCAGCCTTTTAATATTTATAAGTTTTATAATATAAAATATGATATGAAATATGTACTTAACCATCACATAAGGTACACTTGATCTATAAATACAATAATATGTGTCAAATATTGCGTACGTGTAAATACACATACACACATATAGGAGAATGATCAAATTTATAGTCTACTGACTTGGATTTCCTGGATCTATTCCAGCCATTTTTACCTCTTTTCTGGGGAAGCATGTTCTGGTTTCTGCTCTAATCCCAGCATTAAATCTTCTCTCTTCCCAGGAGTGGCACTTGGTTTATGTTTCAAGTAGTTTTAACACCAAGTAGAGCTGAAGTATAAAATATTTCTATCAGGGGCAGCCCCAGTGGCACAGGGTTTTGCGTGCCTGCAGCCCGGGGTGTGATGCTGGAGACCTGGGATTGAGTCCCATGTCGGGCTTCCTGCATGGGCCCTGCTTCTCCCTTTGCCTGTGTCTCTGTCCCCCCCCCCTCTCCCCCCGTGTCTCTATGAATGAATAAATAAAATCTTAAAAAAATATTTCTATCAACCACTCTTTGAAGAGTTCCTTGCCTGCCTGTGTTTGGGAAGTGAGTTAGAGACAGAGACCAAACTTACTAGGACCAGACTGAAGAATGGTCCTCACTGCTACCCTCAGTATAGCATCACCTCCAAAAATGATATGATTCAAGTCCAGGGTCTGAGGAGCTTTCCCTTGGGTGTGATTCCAGTTTGGGAGATGTCTACTCACTTTTGGTAGAATACTGAAACCTTCCTCTGAGGTCCCTCTGGGAACATGTTTTGTTGGTCCTGGCTTTGTGTCCCTCCTTAGTTCTGAAGTTTTTTTGAAACACTTTTTCAAGACAAATGTATTAAGTTACAGAAAAAGAAGGATGATGTAAAGTTTGATTGTTAAAGGAGATCTTATTTTAAACAGATAATTATAGGTACCAATATATTTATAACTGAATACATTTAAAAGCTTGATATAGCGATTTTATTTTGAATACTTACCATTGACATGGATGGAATTGGAAGGTATTATGCTGAATGAAATAAGTCAGAAAGAATTATATGGTTTCACTCATATGTGGGATATAAGAAACAGCACAGGAGATCATAGGGGAAAAGAGGGAAAACTGAATGGGGAAAAAATCAGAGGGAGACAAACCATGAGAAGAAAGAGAGGGATGGGGTCATTGGGAGATGGGCATCAAGGAGGGTACATGATGTGATGAGTACTGGGTGTTACATGTAACTGTTATTGAACAGTATGTCTGAAACTGATGATGTACTAAGATGTTGGCTAATTGAATTTAAAATGCCAATATTTAATGTAATCCAGGAATTATATATTTTAGATGACAAAATTCTAGATAATAAACTTGATTTTGAAAAATTATCTCTTTATGCAGTTAAAGAGTTCACTTACAAGAAGTTGGAGAATCTCTTCCCTAAAGCACATATTTAGACCCTAACATTTGACTTGAAACTTTCAGAAGGGCAGGATTTGGATGGACCCATTTTCATTGTAGAAATGCAAATCAAATACCTTAGCTTTCACTTCAGGACTGTATTATGACTTTGTTGTTGTTGTTGTTGTTGTTGTTGTGGTTGTGTGTTGCAGTCTCTAATGATGTTACGAATGAATTGAAGAACTAATATTCTGTGTATGGCAATGTCAGCTTATAGATAAGTATGAAAATATTTTGTCCTTCATAATGATTGTAAAGTCCATTGTTAACACTGGCTTCCACTTAGCAAACAGCTGTCTATGAACCTAAGGGTTTTTTTTGAAGACTTAAGACAGTAACATCTTACTGTATTAATTGTATTGAGTTATAAAATACCCGGGTAATATGTAATTTGATCATCTTATCCATCTGAACTTAATGAACTTATGCATGATTTCACTAATTTATCCATCTACCTCTCCAAATGTTGATGCCTTAAATATGTTATAGGTGGCATTTTTATAATCACGAACGACAGGATCAGAATAGAGCAGGGTGACAGACTCATATCAAACTTGAATTCTAGGAGCTAGAAACACTGTCTCTTCAGCATCCAATTCTTAGCAGCCCAATGTGCCCTAATTGTAATGTAATCTGCTTAGTTATAGCTTATTTTTTTGATGACTGCTCAAAGTTCTGCCCAAGAATTAGTTTGGAGTCTAAATGCAGTCTATTTGATGACTGACACCTTGCTTCCTACAGTCTCCTGACTTTGGTTGACTTTCTTCTAAGCTTCTGCCATTACCAGCAATATCACACCCACAAGAAAGGGAATGAGAAGATACATGAATAGAGGAAGATGTTTGGATTCTGAGTCATCAGAAAAGGAAGTTTTTATCCTCATTCAATATGAAATAGAAATCACAGGATGCAGAGTCTGCTGAAAGATCCTCAATGGAATATTGCTCCCATTTCTGGTGCTCATAGGCATGTAAAAGATTCCATTCCTGTCTTCCCTTGGTAAACAGACTGTTTTTCAATTTAGGACCTAATAGAGCTTTGGGGTCTTTTGCTAAAATCTTATTTTACAGATGTCAACAAAGTTCCCAAATTAATAGGTAACTATCTCATTCAAGGTCATAAAATCACTGTGTTTTTAAAATAGTCATAATGATAATAGTGAAAGGGAATAGAAGGAAAGGGAGAAGAAATGGGTAGGAAATATCAGAAAGAGAGACAGAACATGAAGACTCCCAACTCTGGGAAACAAACTAGGGGTGGTGGAAGGGGAGGAGGGCAGGGGGTGGGGGTGACTGGGTGACGGGCACTGAGGGGGGCACTTGATGGGATGAACACTGGGTGTTATTCTGTATGTTGGCAAATTGAACAGCAATAGAAAATCTATTATTAAAAAAAATAAAATAGTCATAACGGATTCCTGGGAGGCAGGGCAAGATGGCTGAAGAGTAGGGTCCCCAAGTCACCTGTCCCCACCAAATTACCTAGATAACCTTCAAATAATCCTGAAAATCTACGAATTCAGCCTGAGATTTAAAGAGAGAACAGCTTGAATGCTACAGTGAGAAGAGCTCGCGCTTCTATCAAGGTAGGAAGACAAGGGGGAAAAAAGAAATAAAGAAACAAAAAGCATCCAAGGGGGAGGGGCCCCGCGAGGAGCCAGGCTAAGGCCGGGGCGAGTGTCCCCAGGACAGGAAAGCCCCGTCCCGGAGAAGCAGGAGGTTCACCAATCTTCCCGGACAGAAAGGTGCTCGCAGGGAGCTCGAGCAGGACGGGGGCGGGGTGGGGATGCCCTCAGGCTCCCAGGGACACTAACAGACACCTGCGCCCTGGGGAGAGCGCCACACCCCGCGGCCAGCTCACTAAAGGGTTGCAGTGTGCGCCCCGCTGGACCCGGGAGCAGCTTGGTGGCGGCTGGGGCAGAGGCTCCACGCAGAAGGGGCTGCGAGGCCAGGAGCCGAATTCAACAGTGCAGGCCAGGGAGCACAGGGCGCCGGGGGACACAGCCCAGGATCCAGCCTCTCCCAGGGACAGGCAGAAGCCAGGAGGGCACAGGACAGCAAGGACGCTCCTGCCCCAAGCTGAGCAGATCAGTGGTCCTGGCCCCGGAGCATCCAGGCCCCTGCAGACTGAGAGCTCCGTAGTTAATATGGGAGCTGAAACCAGGGCTCCAGAGCTGGCCGCCGCCACTGTGGTTGTTCCTCCTCGGGCTTCACAGGGTAAAAAAACCCCCACTGAGCCTCACAGTGGCCTCACCGGATAAACAGCTTAAACATCTTTCACTGAGCCCTGCACCAGGCAGGGGGCTGAGTAGCTCCCCCAAGCGCTAACACCTGAAAGTCAGCACAGCAGGCCCCTCCCCCAGAAGACCAGCTAGACAGACAGGGGAAAAACAAATTATTGACCAAGCAGCACTGGAAAGTTCCAGGGGAAGTCAAGAGATTTACAGTATACAGAATCAGGATATACCCCCTTATTTTTATTTTTTATTTTTTAAATTTCTGTTTGCTTCCCCCCCTTTTTTCTTTATTATCTTTTTTCTTTTTTTTCTTTTTTTTTTTTTAATTAATTTTTATTGGTGTTCAATTTACCAACATACAGAAAAACACCCAGTGCTCATCCCGTCAAGTGTCCACCTCAGTGCCCGTCACCCATTCCCCTCCAACACCCGCCCTCCTCCCCCCTTCCACCACCCCTAGTTCGTTTCCCCGAGTTAGGAGTCTTTATGTTCTGTCTCCCTTCCTGATATCTTTTTTCTTTTTATTTTCTTCTTTTTTTCTTTCTTCTTTTTTCTTTTTCTTTCCTTCTTTCTCTTCTTTTTCTCCTTTTCCTAATACAACTTGTTTTTGGCCACTCTGCACTGAGCAAAATGACTAGAAAGAAAATCTCACCTCAAAAGAAAGAATCAGAAACAGTCCTCTCTCCCACAGAGTTACAAAATTTGGATTACAATTCAATGTCAAAAAGCCAATTCAGAAGTACTATTATAAAGCTACTGGTGGCTCTGGAAAAAAGCATAAAGGACTCAGACTTCATGACTTGCAGAATTTAGATCTAATCAGGCAGAAATTAAAAAATCAATTGAATGAGATGCAATCCAAACTAGAAGTCCTAACGAGGAGGGTTAACAAGGTGGAAGAACGAGTGAGTGACATAGAAGACAAGTTGATGGCAAAGAGGGAAACTGAGGAAAAAAGAGACAAAGAATGAAGATTGATTAAGGGAAATAAACGACAGCCTGAGGAAGAAAAACCTACATTTAATTGGGGTTCCCGAGGGCACCAAAAAGGACAGAGGTCCAGAATTTGTATTTGAACAAATCATAGCTGAAAACTTTCCTAATCTGATAAGGGAAACAGGCATTCAGATCCAGGAAATAGACAGATCCCCCCTAAAATCAATAAAAACCGTTCAACACCTCGAGATTTAATAGTTAAGCTTGCAAATTCCAAAGATAAAGAGATCCTTAAAGCAGCGAGACAAGAAATCCCTCACTTTTATGGGGAGGAGTATTAGGGTATCAGTAGACCTCTCCACAGAGACCTGGCAGGCCAGAAAGAGCTGGCAGGATATATTCAGTGTCCTAAATGAGAAAAAATGCGGCTAAGAATACTTTATCCAGCAAGGCTCTCATTCAGAATAGAAGGAGAGATAAAGAGCTTCCAAGATAGGCAGGAACTGAAAGAATATGTGACCACCAAATCAGCTCTGCAAGAAGTTTTAAGGGGGACTCTTAAAATTCCCTTTTAATAAGAAGTGCAATGGAACAATCCACAAAAACAGGGACTGAATAGGTATCATGATGACACTAAACTCATATCTTTCAATAGTAACTCTGAACGTGAATGGGCTTAATGAATCCATCAAAAGGCACAGGGTGTCAGACTGGATAAAAAAGCAGGACCCATCTATCTGCTGTCTACAAGAGACGCATTTTAGACAGAAGGACACCTACAGCCTGAAAATAAAAGGTTGGAGAACCATTTACCATTCAAATGGTCCTCAAAAGAAAGCAGGGTTAGCCATCCTTATATCAGATAAACTAAAATTTATCCCAAAGACTGTAATGAGAGATGAAGAGGGACACTTTATCATACTTAAAGGATCTATCTAACAAGAGGACTTAACAATCATCAATATATATGCCCTGAATGTGGGAGCTGCCAAATATATCAATCAATTAATAACCAAAGTTAAGACATACTTCGATTATAATACACTTATACTTGGTGACTTCAATCTAGTGCTTTCTACACTCAATAGGTCTTCTAAACAGAACATCTCCAAAGACACAAGAGCTTTAAATGATACGCTGGACCAGATGGATTTCACAGATATCTACAGAACTTTACATCCAAACTCAACTGAATACACATTCTTCTCACGCGCACATGGAGCTTTCTCCAGAATAGGTCACGTACTGGGTCACAAATCAGGTCTGAACTGATACCTAAAGATTGGGATAGTCCCCTGCGTATTCTCAGACCATAAATGCCTTGAGATTAGAACTAAATCACAATAAGGAGTTTGGAAGGACTTCAAACACGTGGAGGTTAAGGACCATCCTGCTAAAAGATGAAAGGGTCAACTAGGAAATTAAGGAAGAACAAAAAAGATTCATGGAAACTAATGAGAATGAAGAAACAACCTTTCAAAATCTTTGGGATACAGCAAATGCAGTCCTGAGGGGAAAATACATCGCAACACAAGCATCCATCCAAAAACTGGAAAGAACTCAAATACAAAAGCTAACCTTACCTAAAGGAGCTAGAGAAAAAACAGCAAATAGATCCTACACCAAGCAGAAGAAGAGAATAAAACTTCAAGCAGAACTCAATGAAATAGAGACCAGAAGAACTGTGGAACAGATCAACAAAACCAGGAGTTGGTTCTTTGAAAGAATTAATAAGATAGATAAACCATTAGCCAGCCTTATTAAAAAGAAGAGAGAGAACACTCAAACTAATAAAATCATGAATGAGAAAGGAGAGATCACCATCAACACTATGGAAATACAAACGATTTAAAAAACATTATGAGCAGCTCTACGCCAATAAATTAGGCAGTCTGGAAGAAATGGACGCATTTCTGGAAAACCACAAACTACCAAAACTGGAACAGGAAGAAATAGAAAACCTGAATAGGTCAATAACCGGGGAAGAAATTGAAGTAGTCATCAAAAACCTCCCAAGACACAAAAGTCCAGGGCCAGATGGCTTCCCAGGGGAATTCTATCAGACGTTTAAAGAAGAACCCATACCTATTCTACTAAAGCTGTTTGGAAAGATAGAAAGAGATGGAGTACTTCCAAATTCGTTCTATGAGGCCAGCACCACCTTAATTCCAAAACCAGACAAAGACCCCACAAAAAGGAGAATTACAGACCAATATCCCTGATGAACATGGATGCAAAAATTCTCAACAAGATACTAGTCAATAGGATCCAACAGTACATTAAGAAGATTATTCACCATGACCAAGTAGGATTTATTCCCGGGATGCAAGGCTGGTTCAACACTTGTAAAACAATCAATACGATTCATCATATCAGCAAGAGAAAAAACAAGAACCATATGATCCTCTCATTAGATGCAGAGAAAGCATTTGACAAAATACAGCATCCATCCCTGATCAAAACTCTTCAGAGTGTAGGGATAGAGGGAAATTTCCTCAACATCTTAAAAGCCATCTACAAAAAGCCCACAGCAAATATCATTCTCAATGGGGAAGCACTGGGAGCCTTTCCCCTAAGTTCAGGAACACCACAGGGATGTCCACTCTCACCACTGCTATTTAACATAGTACTGGAAATCCTAGCCTCAGCAATCAGAAAACAAAAAGAAATAAAAGGCATTCAAATTGGCAAAGAAGAAGTCAAACTCTCCCTTGTTGCTGATGTCATGATACTCTACATAGAAAACCCAAAAGCCTCCACCCCAAGATTGCTAGAACTCATACAGCAATTTGGTAGCGTGGCAGGATACAAAATCAATGCCCAGAAATCAATGGCATTTCTATACACTAACAATGAGAATGAACAAAGAGAAATTCAGGAGTCAATCCCATTTACAATTGCACCCCAAGGCATAAGATACCTAGGAAGAAACTTAACCAAAGAGGTAAAGGATCTATACCCTAAATACTACAGAACACGTCTGAAAGAAATTGAGGAAGACACAAAGAGATGAAAAAATATTCCATGCTCATGGATTGGCAGAATTAATATTGTGAAAATGTCAATATTACCCGGGGCAATTTACACGTTTAATGCACTCCCTATCAAAATACCATGGACTTTCTTCAGAGAGTTAGAACAAATTATTTTAAGATTTGTGTGGAATCAGAAAAGACTCCTAATAGCCAGGAGAATTTTAAAAGAGAAAACCATAGCTGGGGGCATCACAGGCCAGATTTCAGGTTGTGCTACAAAGCTGTGGTCATCAAGACACTGTGGTCCTGGCACAAAAACAGACACATAGATCAATGGAACAGAATAGAGAACCCAGAAGTGGACCCTGAACTTTATGGTCAACTTATATTCGACAAAGGAGGAAAGACTATCCACTGGAAGAAAGACAGTCTCTTCAATAAATGGTGCTGGGAAAATTGGACATCCACATGCATAAGAATGAAACTGGACCACTCTCTTTCACCATACACAAAGATCAACTCAAAATGGATGAAAGATCTAAATGTGAGACAGGATTCCATCAAAATCTTAGAGGAAAACACAGCCAACACCCTTTTTGAACTTGGCCACAGTAACTTCTTGCAAGATACATCCACGAAGGCAAAAGAAACAAAAGCAAAAATGAACTATTGGGACTTCATCAAGATAAGAAGCTTTTGCACAGCAAAGGATACAGTCAACAAAACTAAAAGACAACCTACAATGGGAATGGGAGAAAATATTTGCAAATGACGTATCGGATAAAGGGCTAGTTTCCAAGATCTATACAGAACTTATTAAACTCAACACCAAAGAAACCAACAATCCAATCATGAAATGGGCAAAAGACATGAACAGAAATCTCACAGAGGGAGACATAGACATGGCCAACACGCAAATGAGAAAATGCTCCGCATCACTTGCCATCAGGGAAGTACAAATCAAAAGCACAATGAGATACCACCTCACACCAGTGAGAATGGGGAAAATTAACAAGGCAGGAAACCACAAATGTTGGAGAGGATGTGGAGACAGGGGAACCCTCTTGCACTGTTGGTGGGAATGTGAACTGGTGCAGCCACTCTGGAAAACTGTGTGGAGGTTCCTCAAAGAGTTAAAAATAGACCTGCCCTACGACCCAGCAATTGCACTGCTGGGGATTTACCCCAGAGATACAGATGCAATGAAACGCTGCGACACCTGCACCTAGATGTTTCTAGCAGCAATGTCCACAATAGCCAAACTGCGGAAGGAGCCTTGGTGTCCATCAAAAGATGAATGGATAAAGAAGATGTGGTTTATGTATACAATGGAATATTCCTCAGGAATTAGAAATGACAAATACCCACCATTTGCTTCGACGTGGATGGAACTGGAGGGTATTATGCTGAGTGAAATAAATCAATTGGAGAAGGACAAAAATTATATGGTCTCATTCATTTGGGGAATATAAATAATAGTGAAAGGGCATAAAGGGGAAATGAGACAAAATAAGTGGGAAATATCAGAAAGGGAGACAGAACATAAAGACTCCTAACTCTAGGAAATGAACTAGGGGTGGTGGAAGGGGAGGTGGGCGGGGGGTGGGGGTGACTGGGTGGGGCCGGCACTGAGGTGGGCACTTGATGGGATGAGCACTGGGTGTTATTCTATATGTTGACAAATTGAACCCTAATAAAAAATAAATTTTTTAAAAAAGATAAAATGGTCATAACGTGGTTTGATTATATAGAGCATTATTTTCATACAAAGTTGTTAATGCAGAAACTTAGACGTTTCAGGAGTGTTGGGAAGATTCAGACTTTGGAAGCCTGCCAGTCAAGATATTTTTTTTGTGTAAGACTATATTGTTAGCTCTGAAAAGGCCTTGGAAGATAATGAGGCACTCAGCAGAGAGTGTGCATGAATAAGAAGATAATTCTTCCATATCTATACCAGTAGTTTCTTGGTTTGGGCTAATAGGCCTTAAAACAAGCTAATGTTCATAAATTTTTCATTTAACTAGGAAGAATTTCTGAGAAGATTTAAGATAGGAACAGGAATAGTATCTTTTCTGTTGGTCCATGATTCAAAATAGAATTATTTGAAGCTGAGCTGTTTAGAAACAGATGACAGCGAGCTTAATCTATTTAGAGGTACTTGCCTCAAACTAGAGCAGCCAGCAGGACCTCTGGTTAAACAAAATCAGTCCGTTGGATGAGTTTTTTTCTTGGTTATTGGTTCACCTCAACAAAAGATGGTCCAGCAGAGGGAGCCATAATACAGTGATAGTATGGTGGTGAAAGCAGATCTCAAACTGGTGGAACCAAGTTTCAAATCCAGGTCAATAAGCCTTCATGAAATTAAGTAAGTTCTCCAAAGTCAGTTAACTACACTATTTTGCAAGTGAGGCATTTATATCCAAGGGTGTGAGGATTTAACTAGTCAACCTATATAAAGTAACTATATACTCAGGTTCATATCTGGCACACACACAAAAAAAGATATTTAACAAATGATAGTTGTGAGGACACTAAATCCTCTTAAGTGGCATGCTACTGCTTCCCTCTAGTTGTAGCCTTTTACTCTCGCAAGCATAGGAAACATCTCAATGCCATAGATCCTCTCCCCAGAACCCCATGTTGCAGTAACTGATGTCCCAAGTCTGCTTAACTTTTATCTTAGTTTGTAACTTTTTATTCTAGTCCCAGAGTAAAACATCTCTTAGTGAGCTATCCTAGCCCTATGAATGAATTCTTATTGTCAACAGGAGTGATCAAAAAGGCAAATGCATTGTTCAAGAGGTGAAAGTAAGGTTCTACCTGTACTAAAAAGATACATAGAGTAGTGTTGACTATGGATTTTCCTTCCTGCCTTAGACTGGATGAGGGTGGATATATAGAGAAACCTGATATACCAGTTATGGTTTTATCAGAGAGTTGGAACCAAAATGAATGATATGGAATGAGGGATTTATTATAAAGGATCAGACCTTAAGCAATTAGGGGATCTGGCAAACTATATGGAAGACTATGAAGTGGCCCTATAGTTCAGTAGGACCAACACTCAGGAAGAAAGCTTGGATGTGGATTATAAGAGTAGATAGTAAGGATATGCATCTCCCAAGGATGAACTGGAACCTACAGAGGAAGCCTAGAATCCACATATCACTCACTGCCTCCAATCTTTACAATGCAGGTGCCGGCCACCATGGAGCTGAACATACACTTGGCCCAGGATCTGGAGAAATGGAAGGAGATGTGGCAGGAGATGAAGGAATTGTGGGCTCAGCTGCCAACGAGTGAACCTATAGATCAGAGACAAAAAGGAGTTATGGCAGCACCTAGCACTCTTTACACCTTTAGAAAATAATGGCTGCTGTTTAACTTCTGCCTTCCAATCTCAGAAATGGGCCCTCTATCCAGTACTAACCAGGAGCCTCTCACAGGGAAAGTGGTTCTGGGAAACAGTTCCAGCATGGTCAGGAAGATGCAGTACAATGCCCTAACATTAGATGCATCTGAGAAATCTTAGACTAATGAAAATGAGAATCCCTTAACTCCTGAGTGAAAATATACCTATTTAACTGTATTATATTTCTGTCTATATAAGCTACCTGTAGCATACAGGGAGATGCCTAAATCCCTTGAATGATTAGGCCTCACTCTGAGTCACTTTTGTATCCATCCAACTTTAACAGATCAGGATTAGACCAGAAAATATTTCTTGAGAAGGAGTCCATGTCAAGATTCTTATCCAATTCTGAGAAACATAATAAATGTTATACTTGGCTGATGTTGGTTCCATTTGAATCAAGTGAGCAAGGGAGTTTCCCTCAATTCTTTTTTTTTTTTTTCCTAACAAAAAATATTTTAATGTAGGAAGCAACATGTGAACATTGAGGTGGTAAAACTGAGGTTACAATTATACGATAAATATAAAATGATATCCTTCTGGCTTAATGGAAAAAATAAGTTGTGACTTATTTGTTGACTTACTCAACATCTTGGTTAAGTACAGGGAAAACGGGCAGGAATGGCACACACATATGCAAAGATTGAACAGTTCAAATAATCTTTAGCTCTTCTGAGAAAATATAGATGGGAAATCTGTAGCAAATACTTGCGTAATATGGTGGTTCAGTCCACTAGTGATCATCTGTTCATGCCCTTCAAGTAAATGCAGTTGTTTTTGAGCATTAGAAACTAGATTTAAAGCAAGTCCCTGCTCAACAAGCTAATGATACTAAAAATCCCTTACATTTAAAAATACAGTTTAAGTTTGGAAAAAGTTTTAGGTAAAGTAAAGCATACTCATTTCCATGATTACTTTTATTTATTTTTTTTTAATTAATTTTTATTGGTGTTCAATTTACCAACATACAGAAAAACACCCAGTGCTCATCCCGTCAAGTGTCCACCTCAGTGCCCGTCACCCATTCCCCTCCAACACCCGCCCTCCTCCCCCCTTCCACCACCCCTAGTTCGTTTCCCCGAGTTAGGAGTCTTTATGTTCTGTCTCCCTTCCTGATATTTCCCAACATTTCTTCTCCCTTCCTTTATATTCCCTTTCACTATTATTTATATTCCCCAAATGAATGAGAACATACACTGTTTGTCCTTCTCCGATTGACTTATTTCACTCAGCATAACACCCTCCAGTTCCATCCACAGAGGAGAACACAGGCAACATCCATGATTACTTTTAGATAGAACTGAGACTACAGTACTATATTATACATTGTCAGGTACACTGCTGTGCACAGGTAATTCCAATTACCATATTTTATGTTTGTTGGTCATCAATAGCACAAATTTTATGCTCCAAAAGAAATTTATCAATCCAGCAAAATGGTTACATTTAATTTTCTTTTAAAGACAGATTAACTAAATTTAAGGAAGAACTGCCTTTTACTGATATCTCATTTTCAAATTACTCATACAAACTTACCAAAGAATTATTATGTATTTTGCTCCGCATCAACCTGCAAAAGGTTTCCCAACACAGATGCATCATTTCTTGTTCAGTTTCCAAAAATAAAGGCTTTCTACCTGAAAGCATTTACGTTCCTAGTTCTCTAAAGTAAACATTAAAAAACAAAGTACAAAAAATGATCTCCCCTCTTCTAAAGAGCCCACTTAGTTACATAAGGTATTTTCTTTCCCAACACTTTTTCTGATTCAAAAGGTATTTACTGGGATCCCTGGGTGGTGCAGCGGTTTGGCGCCTGCCTTTGGCCCAGGGCGCGATCCTGGAGACCCGGGATCGAATCCCATGTCAGGCTCCCGGTGCATGGAGCCTGCTTCTCCCTCTGCCTGTGTCTCTGCCTCTCTCTCTCTCTGTGACTATCATAAATAAATAAAAATTAAAAAAAAAAAAAACAAAAGGTTATTTACTTCCTAAGAACATGAAGGATCTTCATTTCAAACCCATCAGTCCATTTCCATGGCAACACTGCGGGGTTCCTTGGCTACCACAAGTCACATTAGTTGACTGTGGAATTTCTCAATCTTCTTTACATCTTGGGCTTGGTCTGTTCTTTTTTTTTTTTTAATAATAAATTTATTTTTATTGGAGTTCAATTTGCCAACATACAGAATTGTATGTTGCTCAACCTATCAAGTGCCCCACTCAGTGCCCGTCACCCAGTCACCCCCACCCCCCGCCCTCCTCCCCTTCCACCACCCCTAGTTCATTTCCCAGAGTTAGGAGTCTTTATGTTCTGTCTCCCTTTCTGATATTTCCTACCCATTTCTTCTCCCTTCCCTTCTATTTCCTTTCACTATTATTTATATTCCCCAAATGAATGAGAACATATAATGTTTGTCCTTCTCCGACTGATTTATTCATTCAGCATAATACCCTCCAGTTCCATCCACGTTGAAGCAAATGGTGGGTATTTGTCATATCTAATGGCTGAGTAATATTCTATTGTATACATTGTATACATAAACCACATCTTCTTTATCCATTCATCTTTGGATGGACACCGAGGCTCCTTCCACAGTTTGGCTATTGTGGACATTGCTGCTAGAAACATCGGGGTGCAGGTGTCCCGGCGTTTCATTGCATCTGTATCTCTGGGGTAAATCCCCAGCAGTGCAATTGCTGGGTCGTAGGGCAGGTCTATTTTTAACTCTTTGAGGAACCTCCACACAGTTTTTCAGAGTGGCTGCACCAGTTCACATTCCCACCAACAGTGCAGGAGGGTTCCCCTTTCTCCACATCCTCTCCAACATTTGCGGTTTCCTGCCTTGTTAATTTTCCCCATTCTCACTGGTGTGAGGTGGTATCTCATTGTGGTTCTGATTTGTATTTCCCTGATGGCAAGTGATGCGGAGCATTTTCTCATGTGCATGTTGGCCATGTCTATGTCTCCCTCTGTGAGATTTCTGTTCATGTCTTTTGCCCATTTCATGATTGAATTGTTTGTTTCTTTGCTTTTGAGTTTAATAAGGATTCCTTGGCTACCACGAGTCGCATTAGTTGACTGTGGAATTTCTCAATCTTCTTTACATCTTGGGCTTGGTCTGTTCTATACACCAAACAAACTAAATCATCTGTTACTTTATTTTTTTTTTAAATTTTTATTTATTTATAATAGAGAGAGAGAGAGAGAGAGAGAGAGAGAGAGAGAGAGGCAGAGACATAGGCAGAAGGAGAAGCAGGCTCCATTCACCGGGAGCCCGACGTGGGATTCGATCCCGGGTCTCCAGGATCGCGCCCTGGGCCAAAGGCAGGCGCCAAACCGCTGCACCACCCAGGGATCCCCATCTGTTACTTTAATACAGAAACTTCCATTCAGAAGGCCTATATTTGAGAACCACACGTGCCTTCATAGGGTCGGCAAGGTAGAGTTTCTCCGCCGCAGCTGAATTCTTCCCAGGTCTGGTACTGCGGCATTGTGGGTCCGCAGCGGACTGCGGGAGGGGGCACAGCCCGGCCCACCTACCACCTACCTTGGGCCGCCAGAGACCGGTGCGGGGGGGGGGGAGAGGCGGGGGCAGCGGCCCAAGATGGCAGCCAATTTCCCTCAATTCTGACAAAAAGGGTAAACCATATTATTCCCACAAGAAGGAGGTTTGTGTTAGGGAAGATTTCCAGGAATATAGACCTCTAGATCTAAGACTTTTATTTCTAGGTATTTTGCAGTCACTTCTATTTTAAAATTTTATTTTTATTTATTTATTTGTATATTTTTAAATTGGAGTTAAATTTTTCAGTCTTTGAGGAACCTCCACACAGTTTTCCAGAGTGGCTGTACCAATTCACATTCCCACCAACAGTGCAAGGGGGTTTCCCTTTCTCCACATCCTCTCCAACATTTGTTGTTTCCTGTCTTGTTAATTTTCCCTATTCTCACTGGTGTGAGGTGGTATCTCATTGTGGTTTTGATTTGTATTTCCCTGATGGCCGGTGATGCAGAGCATTTTCTCATGTGCTTGTTGGCCATGTGTAGGTATTTTTTAAAAGATTTTATCTATTTATTCATGAGACATAGAGACAGAGACACAAACAGAGACAGAGACACACACAGAGACAGAGACACAGAGAGAGAGAGACACACACACACACACACACAGAAAGAAGCAGGTTCCCTGCAGGGAGCCTGATGTAAGACTCAATCCCAGGTCTCCAGGATCATGCCCTGGGCTGAAAGGCTGGTGCTCAACTGCTGAGCCACCCAGGCATCCTGTGTAGGTCTTTTTGGTGAAATTTCTATTAATGTTTTTTGTCCATTTTATGATTGGATTCCACTTACGAAAAGCCCACAGCAAATATCATTTTCAATGGGGAAAAACTGAGAGCCTTTCTCCTAAGATCAGGAACAAGACAGGGATGTCCACTCTCACCACTGCTATTCAACATAGTTTTGGAAGTCCTAGCCTCAGCAATCAGACAACAAGAAATAAAAGGCACTCGAATCGGCAAGGAAGAAGTCAAACTCTCCCTCTTTGCAGATGACATGATACTGTTCATAGAAAACCCAAAAGACTCCACCCCAAGATTGCTAGAACTCATAGAGCAATTCGGCAGTGTGGCAGGATACAAAATCAATGCCCAGAAATCAGTAGCATTTCTATACACTAACAATGAGACTGAAGAAAGAGAAATTAAGGAGTCAATCCCACTTGCAATTGCACCCAAAAGCATAAGATACCTAGGAAGAAACCTAACCAAAGAGGTAAAGGATCTATACCCTAAAAACTATAGAACACTTCTGAAAGAAATTGAGGAAGACACAAAGAGATGGGAAAATATTCCATGCTCATGGATTGGAAGAATTAATATTGTGAAAATGTCTATGCTACCCAGGGAAACTTTCACATTCAATGCAATCCCTATCAAAATACCATGGACTTTCTTCAGAGCCTTGGAACAAATCATCTTAATATTTGTGTGGAATCAGAAAAGACCCTGAATAGCCAGGGAAATATTGAAAAAGAAAACCAGAGCCAGGGGCATCATAATGCTGGATTTCAGGTTGTGCTACAAAGCTGTGATCATCAGGACAGTGTGATACTGGCACAAAAACAGACACATAGATCAATGGAACAGAATACAGAATCCAGAAATGGGCCCTCAACTCTTTGGTCAACTAATATTTGACAAAACAGGAAAGACTATCCACTGGAAAAAATGCAGTCTCTTCAGTAAATAGTGCTGGTAAAATTGGACATCCACATGCAGAAGAATGAAACTAGACCATTCTCTTACAACATACACAAAGATAAACTAAAAATGGATGAAAGATCTAAATGTGAGACAAGAATCCATCAAAATACTAGAGAACACAGGCAACACCCTTTTTGAATTTGGCCACAGCAACTTCCTGCAAGATACATCCATGAAGGCAAGAGAAACAAAAGCAAAAATGAACTATTTGCACTTAAGATAAAAAGCTTCTGCACAGCAAAAGAAACAGTCAACAAAATGAAAAGACAATTTGCAGAATGGGAGAAGATATTTGCAAATGACCTATCAGAGAAAGGACTAGTATCCAAGATCTATAAAGAACTTATTAAACTCAACAGCAAAGAAACAATCCAATCATGAAATGGGCAACAGACATGAACAGAAATCTCACAGAGGAAGACATAGACATGGCCAACAAGCACATGAGGAAATGCTCCGCATCACTGGCCATCAGGGAAATACAAATCAAAACCACAATGAGATACCACCTCACACCAGTGAGAATGGGGAAAATTAGCAAAGCAGGAAACCACAAATGTTGGAGAGGATGTGGAGAAAGGGGAACCCCCTTGCACTGTTGGTGGGAATGTGAACTGGTACAGCCACTCTGGAAAACTGTGTGGAGGTTCCTCAAAGAGTTAAAAATAGCTACCCTATGACCCAGTAATTGCACTACTGGGGATTTATCACAAAGATACAGATGCAGTGAAATGGCAGGACACCTGCACACCAGTGTTTATGGCAGCAATGTCGACAGTAGCCAAACTGTGGAAGGACCCTTGTTGTCTATTGAAAGATGAATGGATAAAGCAGATGTGCTCTATGTATAGCATGGATTACAGCCATAAGAGGAAGCCATTAGTAATGGCATTACTCAGCCATTAGAAACAACAAATACCTACCATTTGCTTCAATGTGGTTAGAACTGGAGGATATTATGCTGAGTGAAATAAGTCAATCTGAGAAGGACAAACATTATATGGTTTAAATAATACGGGGAATATAAAAAATAGCAAAAGAGAATAAAGGGGAAAGGAGAGAAAATGAGTGGGAAATATCAGAGAGGGTGACAGAACATGAGAGACTCCTAACTCTGAGAAACGAACAAGGGGTGTTGGAAGGGGAGGTGGCCAGAGGGATGGGTGACTGGGTGATGGGCACTGAGGGGGGCACTTAACAGGATGAGCACTGGGTGTTACATGTTGGCAAAGTGAACTCCAAAAAAAATACACAAAAAAAATTTAAAAAGAACAATGATACTTGCGTGAATGAGAAATGAGACTCCTAACTCTGGGAAACGAACTAGGGGTGGTGGAAGGCGAGGTGGGTGGGAGGTGGGGGTGACTGGGTGATGGGCACTGAGGGGGCACTTGATGGGATGAGCACTGGGTGTTATTCTATATGTTGGCAAATTGAACACCAATAAAAAATATCTTTATAAAAAAAAAAAGAACTTTAACTCCTATGGGCAGGAAGGTTCCAATCCAAGTCCTATTAGATAAAGATTTCTCACATTTATGTTGCCTTCATCCTCAATGAAAGTCTATCCTGGGGCAAGCCAAAAACTTTGGAAAGCTTGCCAATGCAGTTGAATTTTGCCAAATCTTTGCTAACAATTTGTAAATTGTCTTCAAGAAGGTGTTAGAGTATAATTGTCTTTTACAAATTGTGCAAAACATTATCCATAGAGAATCTAGAAATCTTTTATCAAAAATATCAAAGAAAGGGGCAGCCCTGGTGGCTCAGTGGTATAGTGTCGCCTGCAGCCCGGGGTGTGATCCTGGAGTTCCAGGATCGAGTCCCACGTTGGGCTCTCTGCATGGAGCCTGCTTCTCCCTCTGTCTGTGTCTCTGCCTCTATGAGTAAATAAATAAAATCTTAAAAAAATAAAAAAAAATCAAAGAAAGATGAATGGATAAAGATGTGGCATAAAAAAGATGTGGCATATACATATTATATATTTTATTATATATATATATATAAGATGGAATATTATTCAGCCATCAGAAAGGATGAATACTTACCATGTACATCAACATGGATGGAATTGGAGAGTATTATGCTGATTGAAATAAGTCAGTTGCAGAAAGACAATTATCATATGGTTTCACTCACATGTGGAACATAAGAAATGGTAAAAGGGACCATAAGGGAAAGGAGGGAAACTGAGTGGGGAAGTTAGAGAGGAAGACAAATAGTGAGACACTCCTAACTCTGGGAAACAAAGGGTTGCAGGAGAGGAGGTAGACGGGGGGTAGGGTAACTGGGTGACAGGTACTGCCAAAGGCTCATGATGAGATGAGGACTGGATGTTATATGTGGCAAATCGAATTTAAATGATATTAAAATAATCTCAATCCTACTTCTGTGGTCTTGCAATTAATTTTGTGTCAAATATGAAAAAGGGATACTGTATAAAAACTCATATCGAGAAATGCTTTGATAATAATACACTTATACTTGGTGATTTCAATCTAGCTCTTTCTATACTAGATAGGTCTTCTAAGCACAACATATCCAAAGAAACGAGAGCTTTAAATGATACACTGGACCAGATGGATTTCACAGATATCTACAGAACTTTACATCCAAACTCAACTGAATACACATTCTTCTCAAGTGCACATGGAACTTTCTCCAGAATAGACCACATACTGGGTCACAAATCGGGTCTGAACCGATACCAAAAGATCGGGATAGTCCCCTGTATATTCTCAGACCATAATGCCTTGAAATTAGAACTTAATCACAACAAGAAGTTTGGAAGGACCACAAACACATGGAGGTTAAGGACCATCCTGCTAAAAGATGAAAAGGTCAACCAGGAAATTAAGGAAGAATTGAGAAGATTCATGGAAACTAATGAGAATGAAGATACAACCGTTCAAAATCTTTGGGACGCAGCAAAAGCAGTCCTGAGGGGGAAATACATCGCAATACAAGCATCCATTCAAAAACTGGAAAGAACTCAAATTCAAAAGCTCACCTTACACATAAAGGAACTAGAGAAAAAGCAACAAATGGACCCCACCCCCAGCAGAAGAAGACAGTTAATTAAAATTCGAGCAGAACTAAATGATATCGAGACCAAAAGAACTGTGGAACAGATCAACAGAACCAGGAGTTGGTTCTTTGAAAGAATTAATAAGATAGATAAACCATTAGCGAACCTTATTAAAAAGAAGAGAGAGAAGACTCAAATTAATAAAATCATGAATGAGAAAGGAGAGATCACTACCAACACCAAGGAAATACAAACGATTCTAAAAACATATTATGAACAGCTGTATGCCAATAAATTAGGAAATCTAGAAGAAATGGATGCATTCCTGGAAAGCCACAAACTACCAAAACTGGAGCAGGAAGAAATAGAAAACCTGAACAGGCCAATAACCAGGGAGGAAATTGAAGCAGTCATCAAAAACCTCCCGAGACACAAGACTCCAGGGCCAGATGGCTTCCCAGGGGAATTCTATCAAACGTTTAAAGAAGAAATCATACCTATTCTACTAAAGCTGTTTGGAAAGATAGAAAGAGATGGAGTACTGCCAAATTCGTTCTATGAGGCCAGCATCACCTTAATTCCGAAACCAGACAAAGACCCCACCAAAAAGGAGAATTACAGACCAATATCCCTGATGAACATGGATGCAAAAATTCTCAACAAGATACTAGCCAATAGGATCCAACAACACATTAAGAAAATTATTCACCATGACCAAGTAGGATTTATCCCTGGGACACAAGGCTGGTTCAACACTCGTAAAACCATCAATGTGATTCATCATATCAGCAAGAGAAAAACCAAGAACCATATGATACTCTCATTGGATGCAGAGAAAGCATTTGACAAAATACAGCATCCATTCCTGATCAAAACACTTCAGAGTGTTGGGATAGAGGGAACTTTCCTTGACATCTTAAAAGCCATTTACGAAAAGCCCACAGCAAATATCATTCTCAATGGGGAAGCACTGGGAGCCTTTCCCCTAAGATCAGGAACAAGACAGGGATGTCCACTCTCACCACTGCTGTTCAACATAGTTCTGGAAGTCCTCGCCTCAGCAATCAGACAACAAAAAGACATTAAAGGCATTCAAATTGGCAAAGAAGAAGTCAAACTCTCCCTCTTCGCCGATGACATGATACTCTACATAGAAAACCCAAAAGCCTCCACCCCAAGATTGCTAGAACTCATACAGCAATTTGGTAGCGTGGCAGGATACAAAATCAATGCCCAGAAATCAATGGCATTTCTATACACTAACAATGAGACTGAAGAAAGAGAAATTAAGGAGTCAATCCCATTTACAATTGCACCCAAAAGCATAAGATACCTAGGAATAAACCTTACCAAGGAGGTGAAGGATCTATACCCTAAAAACTATAGAACACTTCTGAAAGAAATTGAGGAAGACACAAAGAGATGGAAAAATATTCCATGCTCATGGATTGGCAGAATTAATATTGTGAAAATGTCAATGTTACCCAGGGCAATTTATACGTTTAATGCAATCCCTATCAAAATACCATGGACTTTCTTCAGAGAGTTAGAACAAATTATTTTAAGATTTGTGTGGAATCAGAAAAGACCCCGAATAGCCAGGGGAATTTTAAAAAAGAAAACCATAGCTGGGGGCATCACAATGCCAGATTTCAGGTTGTACTACAAAGCTGTGGTCATCAAGACAGTGTGGTACTGGCACAAAAATAGACACATAGATCAATGGAACAGAATAGAGAACCCAGAAGTGGACCCTGAAATGTATGGTCATCTAATATTCGATAAAGGAGGAAAGACTATCCATTGGAAGAAAGACAGTCTCTTCAATAAATGGTGTTGGGAAAATTGGACATCCACATGCAGAAGAATGAAACTGGACCACTCTCTTTCACCATACACAAAGATAAACTCAAAATGGATGAGAGATCTAAATGTGAGACAAGAGTCCATCAAAATCCTAGAGGAGAACACAGGCAACACCCTTTTTGAACTCGGCCACAGTAACTTCTTGCAAGATACATCCACAAAGGCAAAAGAAACAAAAGCAAAAATGAACTATTGGGACTTCATCAAGATAAGAAGCTTTTGCACAGCAAAGGATACAGTCAAAAAAACTAAAAGACAACCTACAGAATGGGAGAGGATATTTGCAAACGACATATCAGATAAAGGGCTAGTTTCCAAAATCTATAAAGAACTTATTAAACTCAACACCAAAGAAACAAACAATCCAATCAGGAAATGGGCAAAAGACATGAACAGAAATCTCACAGAGGAAGACATGGACATGGCCAACATTCACATGAGAAAATGCTCTGCATCACTTGCCATCAGGGAAATACAAATCAAAACCACAATGAGATACCACCTCACACCAGTGAGAATGGGGAAAATTAACAAGGCAGGAAACAACAAATGTTGGAGAGGATGCGGAGAAAAGGGAACCCTCTTACACTGTTGGTGGGAATGTGACCTGGTGCAGCCACTCTGGAAAACTGTGTGGAGGTTCCTCAAAGAGTTAAAAATAGACCTGCCCTACGACCCAGCAATTGCACTGTTGGGGATTTACCCCAAAGATTCAGATGCAACGAAACGTCGGGACACCTGCACCCCGATCTTTCTATCAGCAATGGCCACAATAGCCAAACTGTGGAAGGAGCCTCGGTGTCCATCGAAAGATGAATGGATAAAGAAGATGTGGTTTATGTATACAATGGAATATTACTCAGCGATTAGAAACGACAAATACCCACCATTTGCTTCAACGTGGATGGAACTGGAGGGTATTATGCTGAGTGAAATAAGTCAATCGGAGAAGGACAAGCAGTGTATGTTCTCATTCATTTGGGGAATATAAATAATAGTGAAAGGGAATATAAAGGAAGGGAGAAGAAATGTTGGGAAATATCAGGAAGGGAGACAGAACATAAAGACTCCTAACTCGGGGAAACGAACTAGGGGTGGTGGAAGGGGGGAGGAGGGCGGGTGTTGGAGGGGAATGGGTGACGGGCACTGAGGTGGACACTTGACGGGATGAGCACTGGGTGTTTTTCTGTATGTTGGTAAATTGAACACCAATAAAAATTAATTAAAAAAAAAAACTCATATCGATTTCCCCATTCAGAAATTCTGCTCTCCACTTTGAGAAAATCCACAGTGAAGTGGAATATAATCTAGCATTCTTCTTAGACCTTTATCACCACACCTCAGGTAAGAAAGACCTAGTTGCATAAGTGTCACTGCATAGGCTTCTTCAGTGTTTTTCTACCATCACTATCTGTATGCCCCACAGATGCAGAACAGTCACTTGGGTTGAGACCCTGCTTTAAGAATGTAGAGAAGTCTCTCTCGAATCTGTTTGGTACGGACAGCATAGACAACTGGGTTGAGAATGGGTGGAATGAGGAGGTAAAAGTTGGCCAAAAGGATATGGATATGAGGAGGCACATGATGGCCAAAGCGGTGAGTGAGAGAAGAAACAGCAATGGGGATATAGAAGACAAGAATGGCACAAATGTGAGAACTACATGTCCCTAGAGTTTTAAGCCTGGCCTCTGGGGTGGCCAACCCCATTACAGCCCTGAAAATCATCACATATGAGGCAGTGATAGCTAATGAGTCTAGGATCAATACCAGGAAGCCAATTCCCATTCCATACAAGTTGTTGACTGTTGTGTCACCACATGCTAAGGTAACTATGGCCATGTGCTCACAATAGGAATGGGCAATGATTTGGGTCCGGTAAAGAGGCAGCCTCAGGCGAATCATCAGAGGCAGAGGCCCAATGTAGAGTACTCCACGGAAGAGGGCAGCCAAGCCCAAACGACCCACTGCTGCATGAGTGAGCACCAAGGTGTGGCGTAATGGGTCACATATGGCCACATAGCGATCAAAAGCCATGGCAAGGAAGATTCCTGACTCAACAGTGGCAAAGCAGTGGATGAAGAACATCTGAGCCAAGCAGGCATCCAGGTCAATGTTGTGGGCACCAAACCAGAAGATGGCTAGTAGTTTGGGCATGGTAGACGTTGAAAGGACCAAGTCAATGATAGCCAACATGCACAGGAAGAAGTACATGGGTTGGTGCAGGCTGCGTTCCACCTTTATCACTGCCAGGATAGTCACATTCCCCACTATAGCCACCAGGTACATAGAGCTGAAGGGGATGGAGAGCCAGATGTGCAGGGATTGCAGCCCTGGAATACCAGTAAGCCAGAAAGAACTAGGCACCAAACAGGCATTATTAGACATGAACATGTTTCAGGCTGTGGAGTATCCAGGAGATAGGAGCTCTTGGATTTTTGCTCTTATGAGAGGTATTGTTTCTGGAAACTGTAGACTACTAGATTCTTATTTTCATCCTGTGCAACTGCTGGAACCTATAATAAAGAAGTCTCAAAGTCTGCTTGACATATTACAGATTTTATTAAACTATGCATGAAAACACTCATTGCTACATGTAGAAACAGGCATGCTCATGACTTCTAATGCTAAAATACCCTACTCCACCCTGGAAGTCTCCAACTTCTTTATCACTTTTCAGTATTTTTGCTTTGAGAAACACTTCTTAAAGGAAATGGGAACTACAGAAAAGTTCTATGTGCAATGATTAAATGTAAACCCATGTAGTGTGTTTAGCTCAATGCATATGTACTTTGTATAAATAGCAACATTAATAACATCAATAACACCAATTTCCTATTTGCAATTACTGATTTTATTTTTTTAAAAAAGATTTGAGAGAGAGTATGCAAGAGTGGGGAGACAGGGGTGAGGTAGAGGGAGAGACATCTCCAGCAGATTGCCTGCTCACCATGGAGCCTGACTCAGGGCTTGAGGTCATGACCCTGAGATCATAACCTGAGCAGAAATCAAGAGTCAGATGCTTAACCAACTTAGCTACCCAGGTGTCCCTAAAATTGATTTTATAATGAAAAATTGGAAGTTATGTGTGTTCAAAATAAAGCATTGTTTAGGTTGTAGGACATCCAATGAGTTAGAATTATGTTTATAATATTTTTAGATCTATGTATTTACCTGGGAAAATGTATACATCATGCTACAGTAAATGAGGGGACAGCAGGAGGCAGATTAAACTATGATAGAATTTCATTAAAATACAGGTATGTGTCATAGTTGTAAAAACCCCTTTTTAATTTTCTTTCTGTATTTATGTATATTCTGGCTTTTAAAGTGGACAAGGACTTTAAAAGTAGTCTTAAAACTATTAAAGTCCAAAGACAGAGTGACTATTTACTAAGGAAAATATATCTGTGAGGTACAATTTCTTTTTCTCTGGATTAGTCAGATTGCCAAACCTAATTGGCTTCTTCAAAGAGATTTGGTACAGGATCTTATTTCTCAAAGAAAAGAATCTTTCATTTAAGGTTGCCCAGATTTCATGGTTAAAAGATAAAGAGACAAAGTTCCTAAAAAGTTTACTCTTAGGACAGAGACTATTAAGCTTACTGAGTATCTGGGTATCTATAAGATAGGTAAAAGAAAAGATGCATCTTTCTATAAGTATTTCTCACTGTATGTTTTGCCCATTACCTGGTGATAATTAAGAAGAATGGATTGAAAGAAAACAGTTGATAGGATCCTTCTTTCTGACCACATCCCTCTTGGTCTCTAAAGAGACAGATAAGCACTAAATCACTGGCCATTACTTGTAAAAGTCTACTTTTTTTTCCTGCCCTTCAGGCATCTCTCACTAAGAATTCAAGAGTGGCTCCTGTTGTTTCACATCTGCAGGGTTCAGAACCTAAGAGTACCAAGTTTAATTTGAGTCTTGTCCTGTCTTAGGGTTGCCATCCTGCTGTTTCCCGTCAGATTCTCAGCAATAGTAAGTCTCAGACTCCCTGTCCTCACAATGGTGACTTTCTTCATACAGCCACATTTTTGCTGAGATGTTTCATCATTTTTTTGTTTTTTACTGGGGCAAATTTCCCCCATTCTTCAAGGCCCATCACAGACCACCTCCCTTCTACAAAGCCTTTTTTGGGAGCTCCAGTCTATACCAGAGTGGTTGAGTAGTCATGAAATTCCTAATTGTCTCAAATGAGCCCAAGAACATTTCAAATACTCTTGTACAAAATATAAACAGTAATTACATTTCTGTGACAAATAAGTATAAGAAATGGACTTATGTAACCTCAGGGATTCCTAACACTAGCTCCCATACAACTTTTTATAAGTTTGCTTACTTCTTCGTCAGCAGCCATTGATTGGGTGCTAAAAAAAATTTTTTTTTAAAGTTTTGTGAACTTTAAAGTTTTCCACAGGTGTTCTTGTTACATTAACCTCACCAACTTCAGCAATTCTGTGAATCAAGTACTTTAATATGCTAGTAAGTGATCACATGTGAAGTTATTTCCTCAACTCAAAAGTGAGCTTTCCTGGATCTATTGTGTAGATCCAAAGGCAGCTCAGAACATGAGCTTTGCTGTCTAATAAAGCAAATTTCCCATTCCAAACTTTTATCTTACTCTCTATCTGGGAAAGTAGCCTAATCTCTTTATGTGTCAGGCTTTTTTCCACATAAAATATGGAGAGAATATCAACTGCAAAGGATAATTATAAAGAACAAATGAAATAGCTATGAGGTTCTTGGCACAGGGCAGCAGCTTTGTCCCCCTGAATTCTTACTCTTCACTATGAGAAGCAGATCAGAACTTTTAGATTCTGCAAATTGGCATAGTTTGCTATTTGTCTTACATGGGACATCATTGAAGTACTCCCTAAAGTCTAGGAATTACAAAGATGGGACAAGGATATAAGGGGAACACAAATCAATATACAATTTTATCTCACACTGAAGAGAATGTCTGAAGTGTTCTCTAAAAAATATTGTGATAGACCACCAATCCAAAGCAGAAAGAGGCCTGATTTCTCAATGTAGGGTAAGCTAGTTATCACAGAAGGAATTAATGTTCATTTGATAGACTTAAACCCAGATTTCTAACTTTGATTTGTGCCAGACCCAGTTTATCCAATGAAGCTGTAACCAAATTTTGGGTTGGGACAAGCAGAATATGAATATATTTACAAAAAAAAATCCACCAAATTGATAACTGGCATATATTTTTTCAAGATTTTATTTATTTACTCATGAGAGACACCGAGAGAGAGGCAGACACATAGGCAGAAGGAGAAGCAGGCTCCATGCAGGGAGCCCGATGAGGGACTCAGTCCCGGGACTCTGGGATCACGCCCTGAGCCAAAGGCAGATGCTCAGCCACTGAGCCATGCAGGGACCCCAATAACTGGTGTCTTAAGCCATGGTTTGAACTAGGTTGTAGCTCTGGAATTGTGTCACTTTACCTAGAGTATTCCAGAGAAACATTTTGCAAGTCCTAGAAGCAGCAGCATCCTGGTGGGTCTGAGACTCCAAAAGGTTTTGTTATGGTAAAATTAACATAGATTAACAGCAAGATAAGCTTAGGTTCAAATACTAACTCTGCTGTTTCTGGCTGATTTAGGGAGTATGTACTCTCTGCCTCTGTTTCCTAGTCTGAATGAAGGAAGTAATAGCTACCTTAGAATTGCTTCATATAGTAAATGAACTATTTATAAATGTGTGCATGAAGAAGCTCAAGTGTTAGGAAGCCTGTATTCCCTCCTTACCTACTCCTCCCCTCTGTTCTTTGCCCTCTTCCAGAGAGCACAGACACAGCATTATTTCCATAGGACCTTGTGGAATCCATATCCTAAGATAAGTAGCTTTAACATGGGAATAGTCACAGTTGAGACCTGCTGATGGTATAAGGATCAACTCAGAAGGTTGTCTGACTGTGCAGCAACAGACTGTAGGCCCGATAAGGCTAAAATAGTCAATTTTTCGTCTTATGTTCTGATGGACAGTGTTATGCAATGAGATTCTTGCCCTGGGGTTTCTTCTTTTTCTTCATAACCTAGGCCAAATTATGCTTTATTTATTCTGCTTTTGACTAGACCCAGGAAAAGAGAAGCCCTGGTTGAACCAGAAAACAAATGTAGTTTCTAGAACTTGGAGTTTTCTCCCAATGACTGACTCCCTTCTCTGGAATGTACTTACCCACTGAGAGTGCTGTTCACAGAGCTCTAGGCTGTGTTCTATACAGTGGTCACCTCTTATTTGGATGCTTCGACAAATTTAGAGTCAAGGGGAGGGAGGCCATAGCCCTGATCTTTTTAGCATTTTGTCCTGTGTCTTCTTTATCCAGGGCTGAAAATAGCCAGTTATTTCCTAATGGCTGCACAAAGAAGCCTGAACCTTTACTTCTGGATCTTCAGTTACCCCTTCCTTGGGAGCACTCTTCAACTCTTAATCCCACTCCACTACCAGGACTAGATCATAGACTCTTAAACTATTCCCTTGAGTGGGGCTCTTGACTGGCCCCAGGTCTCTGACTACCCAACCCTCAAGTCTGAGGTATTTTAAGGACTCCAAGAGGGACACTGGGAAAGAGTTCACAAGAGAAGTGTGGAAAACTACCAGATGCTGATATAATCATATGGATACTTTATTACTTATATTTAAAAAAATCTAAGTTATGCCTAGATATGTTTTATATACTACGTATATTTCACCAACACTAATTTTGCCTTTTGCTTTTTAGAAGTTCATGTTTATGATTACAAATCTTATTTTTAAGCAAACTGCAGTATGTGTCCAAGTCTGTGGTTACTTTAACTTTCACTTCTCAGTAGTGGACTAGTTTCAGTTTTTATATGCCAAGTGGTACATAGTTATCAATATTTTTTCTGTTCAACCTTAGGATAGGATCCCAGAAGGTAGATTACTGACCATTGGTGCAGGCCTCATGAATCCTGTTGCCAAACAGCTTTCCAAATCATTCTTCCAGTTTGTGTTTAACCCAGTGTCAAATGAGTTCATTTGCTAAATTGCCCTTCAGTAATTTTTAAAATACCCATTATATAGATGAGCAAAGCAAAACCTTGTTTCATTTTTTTATTTCTACGGAGAAGATATTTTTCTGTATTTGAACAATTTGTAACCAATTTTGAAGTTTCTTTTCCCTTTTTTTACATAGTATTCTTAAATGAAGGAGAATGACTATTTCAGAATATATGGGAAATATGGAAATGTTATTTAAGTTTTTATTTAAATTCTAGTTGGGGGTAGAGGCAAGATGGTAGAAGAGTAGGGGTCCTCCTTTCATCTGGTCCCCTTAACTTAGCTAGATAACTATCAAATCATCCTGAACACCTATGAATTCACCTGTAGAATGGCTTGAATTCTACAAATAGAAAAGTAACCACTTTTTGCAGGATAGGAGTAGAAGAGAAATGGAGACGACATATGCATAGATAAGCGGCAAGAGGAAGACACCTGTATAAGCTGGTTACTGGAAAGCAATGTAGCCCTGGAGCTTAAAATTGGGACCTTAGAAATGTGCTCCAGTGAGACTTCCCTGCCTGAAGGTGCTGAGTAGCGAAGCAAGTCAGAATCCCAGGTAGGATAGTGAGTGGGGTCTCAAGATCCCCAGATCCCTCAAAGAACAGGGATGCCTGAGGCAGCAGAGTTCTCAAGCATGGAATGTGGAAACTGGTTTAAGTCAGAGCCAGGGAGAGGACTTGCAGCTTGTTTCCCCATAAACTGAACTTGGAACCATGATCAGGTGACCACTTTCTATGTTGGGTACCTGCAAAGGGCTGGAACACAGCAACCCTCTGTCTTCCCCCTGGGAGAAGCAAAGCAGGTGAGTACTTGACAGGGCAAATGCTCTCTGTGCCAGGGCCCTGTACAAGAACAGAAACAAGGGGACACTCCACTTCCTCTGGGAGGGCCAGAGAGAGTGCATGAATAATAGGGCAAAAGCTCTCCCTGCCCGGGCCCTGCAAAGTGCACAAGGCAGCATCTCTCTGCTTTCCCCCAGGACTATCAGAGTGGCTGGGCACCATAAGAGTCTTCAGACTTTGGCATGCACCAGGAGGTTTTAGCTACAGGGCTGGAGATCTCCCTGTGGCCATTTTTATTTTCACCCTCTAAAGAGGTGCAGAAAGTGTTTAGGGAACATAAGCCACGCGCAGCAAGCAGCTTACACAGCCTGGTCCCCTGGGCTTAATCTGCCTGGCCACAAACACCTCAATCAGCTCTGCAGGCCCCTCTTACAGAAGACCAGCTAGAAGTACAGGTGAACAGCAAGTTCACTGACCAAACAGGACTGCAAAACTCCAGTGTTAGGGGAACATAGTATATAGGACTTGAGGGTTTTTTTCTTAGGATTTATCCTTCAGTTTAAATTTTTTTTCCCATTTCAGCTAGTTTTTGAATTTTTTTCCCATTTCAATTAGTTTATTTTTATCAACTATTTACAAATACATGTTATAGATATGTTCATTTTTGACTTCCTTTCACTGTATTCAATTATACATACATACACACACAGTTTTTATAATTTTGGAATTTAGTATCTTAGCACACAGGCCAAAATACACTTAACCAAGTGGATCACCCTGTTTTGTCCACTCATATTCTCTCTCCCTTCCCCACTCCCATTTCCTTTTCCTTTTTTTTTTTTTTTTTTTGGTCTTTTTCTTTTCTGATTTCTGACCTGTTTGGATTGGTCTAGTGTGTATTTTGCTTGGGTCATGGTTGATATTTTTGATTTTGTTCACTTGTTCATCCATTCTTCTCTGGACAAAATGACTCAAAGGAGGAATTCACAAAAGAATGAACCAGAGGTAATGCTCTCTGCCATAGATCTAATTGACATGGATTTAAGTAAAATTTTAGAGATGGAATGAAGGATAACAATTATAAAGTTACTACCTGGGCTTGAAAAAAGCATAAAAGACTCTAGAGAATCTCCTAGGCTAAAGTTAAAAATGCTCTGATATGCAGTCTAAATTGGATGCTCTAATAACTAGGGTAAATGGAGAAGAAAGTGACATAAAAGACAAGTGGATGAAAAGGAAGTGGAAGAAGAAAGTTAAAAAATTGGAGAATCTTGAGGAGAAGCTTTGAGAGAGAAGTGATGCCATTAAAGAGGCCACATCAGAATTACTGGAGTGCCTGAGGATGAAGAGAAAGAGCACCAGAAGGTGCTCTAACCAGTTAGGCTACCTGAAGAAATGGATGCATTCCTAGAGAGATATAAGCTTCCAAAACTGAAACAGGAAGACCTATAAAACCCATATTTGAGCAAATAGTAGCTGAAAAATTCCCTAATCTGGGGAAGTAAATAGGCATTCATAACCAAGAGGTAGAGGATCACTCCCAAAAATAAAATAAAAATAGATACACACCCCAACATAATAGTGAAGCTTGCAAATTTCAGAGATAAAGAGAAAAATCTTGAAAGCAGCTGAAGACAAGGGATTCCTAACATACAGAGGGAGAAATATTAGATTGACAACAGACCTATCCACAGAGACTGTCAGGCCAGAAAAGGCTGGCAGGATATATTCAGGGGACTAAATGAGAAAAACGTGAAGCCCAGAATACTTTATCCAGAAAGAGTATCATTCAGGATGGAAGGAGAGATAAGATTCCAGGACAGACAGAAACTGAAAAAATATGTAACCACCAAGCCAGCCCTGCAAGAGATATTAAGGGGCATCATGTAAGTGAAGAGGGTCCAAGAGTAACATGAACCAGAAAGAAAATCTACAGAAACAAGGACTTTAAAGGTAATACAATGGCACAAATTAATATTTTTCAATAATTACTCTGAATGTAAATAGGCTAAATGCTCCAATCAGAAGACACAAGGTATCAGATTGAATAAAAAAGCAAGACCCATCCATATGCTGTCTATAAGAGACTCATTTTATACCTAAGATACCTCCAGACTGAAAGTGAGAGGGTAGAGAATAATTTACCAAGCAAATGGACCTCAAAAGAAACCTGGGGTAGCAATCTTCATATCACACAAGTTAGATTTTAAAACAAAGACAATAAACAATAAATAAATAAAACAATAAGGGATGAAGAGGGACACTGTACCATACTTAAAGGGTCTATCCAACAACAAGATCTAACAATTGTAAATATTTATGCTTCTAATTTAGGAGCAGCCAATTATATTAATTAATAACCAAAGTAAAGAAACACAGATTATTAATAGTAAGGGACTTCAATACCCCACTCACAGCAACGGACAGATCTAAGCAGAAGATCAAAAGAAAACAAGGACTTTGACCCACTGGATGAAATGGACTTCAGATATATTCAGAACACTCCATTCTAAAGCAACAGAATACACATTCTTGTCGAGTGCCCATGGAGCATTCTCCAGAATAGATAACATACTGGGTCACAAATCAGGTCTCAACTGATACCAAGATATTGGGATTATTCCTTGAAGTATTTTCAGACCACAATGCTCTGGAACTAGAACTCAATCATAGGAGGACAGTTGGAACTCAAACACTTGGAGGTTAAAGAGGATCCTACTGAAGAATGAATGGGTTAAGGAGAAAATATTAGAAAGATTCATGCAAACTAATGAAAATGAAAGCACAATTGTTCAAAATCTTTGGGATACAGAAAAGGCAGTCCTAAGAGGGAAGTACATTTCAATACAAGACTCTCTCAAATTAGAAAAATCTCAAATACACAAGCTAACTTTATATCTAAAGGAGCTGGAGAAAGAACAGCAAATAAAGCCTAAACTCAGGAGAAGAGAAATAAAGATTAGAGTAGAAATCAATGAAATAGAAACAAGAATAGTAGAATGGATGAAGGAAACTAGAAGCTGGTTCTCTGGAAGAATAAGATTGATAAACCCCTAGACTAGACTTATCAAGAGAAAGGACCCAAATTAATCATGAATGAAAGAGGAGAGATCATGACCAACACCAAGGAAATAATTTAAACATTTTGAGCAACTCTAGGCCAACCAATTAGGCTACCTGAAGAAATGGATGCATTCCTAGAGACATACAAACTTCTAAAACTGAAACAGGAAGACATAAAACCTGAACAGACCCCTAACCAGTAAGGAAGTTGAGGCAGTCATCAAAATCCTCCCAAAAAACAAGAGTCAAGGGCCAGATGGCTTTCCAGAGGAATTCTATTAAGTTTTTAAAGGAGGAATTAATAATTATTCTTGTAAAGTGGTTTCAAAAAATAGAAATGGAAAGAAAACTTCCAAACTCATTCTATGAGGCCAGCATTACCTTGACCCCTAAACCAGACAAAGACCCCACCAAAAAGGAAATAAAGGCCAATATTCCTGATGAACATGGATGCCAAAATACTCACCAAGATACTACCCAATAGGATCGAACAGTACATTAAAAGGATTATTCATTATGACCAAGTGGGATTTATTCCTAGGCTGCAAGGGTGGTTCAACACTCAAATCAGTGTGATACAGTACACTGATAAAAGACAAGAACCATATGATCCTTTCACTTGATGTAGAGAAAGCATTTGACAAAAACACAGCATCATTTCCTTATTAAAATTCTTCACAGTGTAGGAATAGAAGGAACATATTTCAATATCATAAAATCCATATACGAAAGGCCTACAGGGAATATCATTCTGAATGAGAACAAACAGCTTTACATCTAAGGTCAGGAACACGACAGGGATGCCCACTCTCACCACTGTTATTCAACATAGTACTAGAAGTCCTAACCTCTGCAATCATACAACAAAATAAAAAGGCAAACTGTCAAACTCTCATTCTTACCAGATGACATGATAACCAATGTGGAAGACCCCACAGACTCTACCCCAAAATTGCTAAAACACATACAGCAATTCAGCAATGTGGCAGGATAAGAAAAAAAAATCAATGCACAAAAATCCATTACATTTCTATACACTAACAATGAGACTGAAGAAAGAAATTAAAGAACTATTCTCATTTACAATTGTACCAAAAACTGTACAATACATAGGAATAAACTTAATCAAAGAGGTAAAGGATCTGTACTCTAAAAATTATAGAACAGTTATGGAAGAAATTGAGGAAGACTCAGATATGGAAAAACATTCCATGCTCATGGATTAGAAGAATATTGTTAAAATGTCTAGGCTAAAAAAAAAAATGTCTAGGCTACCCAGAGCAATCTACATATTCAATGTAATCCCTATCAGAGTACCATTAACATTTTTCACAGAGCTGGAACAAATAATCCTAAAATTTGTATGGAACCAGAGAATACCTTAAGTAGCCAGAGGAATGTTGAAAAAGAAAACCAAAAGTGGGTGCCATCGCAATGTCTGACTTCAAACTATAATACAAAGCTGTGATAATCAAGAGAGCATGGTGCTGATACAGCCATAGATCAATGGGATAAAATATAGAACCCAGAAATGGAGCCTTAACTCTATGGTCATCTCTTCAACAAAGCAGGAAAGAATATCCAATAGAAAAAAGACAATCTCTTCAATAAATGGTGTTGAGAAAACTGGACAGCCACACGATAAAGAATGAAACTAGACCCTTCTTTCACCATACACAAAGAAACTCAAAATGCATGAAAGACCTAAATGTGAGACAGAAGTCCCTCAAAATCCTAGAGAAGAACACAGGTAGTAACTTTTTGCAAGACACATCTATAAAGGCAAGGAAAACAAAAGCAAAAGTGAACTACTGGGACTTCAAGATAAAAAGCTTCTGTAAAGCAAAGGAAAGTCAACAAAACTAAAAGGCAACCTATAGAGTGGAGGAAGATATTTGCAAATGACATCTCAGATAAAGGGCTAGTATCAAAGAGCTATAAAAAAACTTCTCAAACTCAGCACCCACAAAAACCAAATAATCCAGTCAAGAAATGGGCAGAGGACATGAACAGATGTTTCTCCAAAGACAACATACAAATGGACAACAGACATGAAAAAATATTCCCCATCACTTGTCATCAGGGAAATACAATTCAAAACCACAATGAGATGCCACTTTATACCAGTTAGAATGGCAAGGTTAACAAGACATGAAACAACAAATGCTTTCGAGGATGTGGAGAAAGGGGAGCCCTATTACACTGTTGGTGAGAATGCAAGCTGGTGCATTCTCTATGCAGCCACTATGCAGCCACTATGGAAAACAATGTGGAGGTTCCTCAAGAAGTTAAAAATAGATCTACCCTACAACCCAGCAATTGCACCACTGGGTATTTGCCCCAAAGATACAGATGTTATGAAACAAAAGGGTACCTGCACCTCAATGTTCATAGCAGCAATGTCCACAATAGCCAAACTGTGGAAGGAGCCAAGATGTCCTCCAACAGATAAATGGATACAGGAGATGTGGTATAATATATATAATGTACACACACACACACACTGGAATATTACTCAGCCACCAGAAAGGATGAATAGCTACCATTGTAAATGGTGGATGGAATTGGAGGGCATTATGTTGAGTAAAATAAGTCAATTGGAGAAAGAATTTTCATATGGTTTCACCCATATGTGGAATGTAAGAAATAGTGAATGGGACTACAAGTGAAAGGAGGGAAACTGAGTGGGGGAAAAATTAGAGGAAGATGAACCATGAGAGATGCGTAACTCTGGGAAACAAAGGGGAAGGGGAATTGGGTGGGGGGATGGGGCAAATGGGTGATGGGCATAAAGGAGGGCACATGAGATGAGCACGGAGTTCTATATGTTGGCAAATTGAGTTGAATATTTAAAAGATTCTTAAGTAGTTCAGGAGAGGGTAGTAATGTCCTTGAAGTTTCAAATTAGGTAATTGCTAACATCTTAGGCAAATCTGGAAGGATATAAGACTCTGGATGTAAGAGAGGAATCCAATCTGATTTTAAAGCTCTTCCCCCTCCCCCTCCTTCCACCAGATTTGAGATATAACTGGCATATTACATTTGTGTGAGTTAAGGTATACAATATGATTATTTGGTACACATGTATTTTCAAATGTTTACCACAGTAAGATTAGTTTACACGTCCACCACCTCACATAATTACCAATTTTTGATGGTGAGAACGTTTAATACCAACATGCTTAACACCTTTCAGGTATAGAATACAGTATTAACTACAGGTACCATGTTGTAGAGGATATTTGCAGAGCCTATTTTTCTTATAACTCCGAGTTTGAACCCTTTGATAAGTATTTCCTTTCCTTCAACCTCCAGTTGCTGACAACCACCGTTCTACTTTTGCTAGGAGTATGGCCTTTTAGATTCCATATGTGAGGGATGCCTGGGTGGCTCGGCAGTTAAGCATCTGCCTTTGGCTCAGGTTGTGATCCCATGATGTGGACTGAGTCTCACATCAGGCTCCCTGCATGGAGCCTGCTTCTCCCTCTGCCTAGGTCTCTGCTTCTCTCATTAATAAATAAAATCTTAATAAAAACTTTAAGGCTTAAAAATAGATTCCATATGTGAGATAATGTAGTATTTGTCTTTGTCCACCTGATTTATTTCACCTTGCATAAAGCCATAAGGTTCCATCCATGTTGTCAAATGGCAGGATTTCTTTTTTAAGGTTTATACCGTTTTCCCTGGCTGCTATGAGGTATTCATTCTTCAGTCAATCCTGATTGTCAGGACTTATGAGTACTAAATAGCAGAAAGATACCACTCCTAGGTATACGAAACTACTATCATATGAGCAAAAGTATGGTAAGGCTATTTTTGCCAACAAGGGGAAGGGGCAGGGAGAGACAGAATGAGAGTGAACCACCACCATAACACTGTGTGGCTCAGGCACATGTCTTCTCTGTATGAAGTAGCCCCTTGGGTGAAAATCTGCTGTTCCTAGATCAGCTCTCTTATTGATAGATTCCTCATACATGTCTAAAATGATTTATTAGTCCCTATTTTGGATGACACCATTTTAATTATCTTATTGTAGCATTAGGGAAGGAAGGACTTTTTAAAGATTTTATTTATTCATGAGGCACACCAGAGAAAGGCAGAGACATAGGCAAAAGGAGAAGTAGGATTCCTGTGGGTAGCCTGATGTAGGACTTGATCCCAGGATTCTGGGATCTTGCCCTGAGCCAAAGGCAGATGCTCACTGAGTCAGTTCTCTTAGAGCTGAACAAAATTTTTGGTAGGTTATGCATACCACTGCTAAATAATGGGTTACATGGATCAGAAGATAGATTGGATGGTGAGATAGCTAGAGTTCTAGAACAGGTTTGTGATAAAAACAACAAAACAGGACACATATTATGGAGGTTCCTGAAATGGCTAAAGATAGACCTACCATATGATCCAGCAATTCTACTTCTGGGTATATATACACAAAGTAAATGAAAACAGGATAGCAGATGTAGGTATTCCCATGTTTACTGCAGCATTATTCACAATAGCTAAGATATAGAGACAAAAAAGTGCCTATCAATGGATGAATGGAGAGGTGATCACATATATACACAGGATAGTATTCAACCATGAGAAAGGAGAACATCCTGTCATTTAACGGACATTATTCTTAGTGAGGTAAATCAGAAAGAGACCAATACTATATGATATCACTTATATGGTAACTATAAAAAAGCTAAACTCAAAGAGTACAGTGAAGTTTGATAATTACCAGAGAATGGTGGTGGTGAGGTGGGATGGAGGGGAGAGGTGGAGGAGATAAGATGGGTATTTAAAAGGTGCAATTTTTCAATGAGCAGTAGGGTCCTAGATACAATGTCTATATTCCACTACTGTACATTGGGTATTATAATCAAACCTGCTAGGAGACTGCATCTTAATTATTCCAACCACTGAAGAAATTATGTGATGTGATAGAAATAGCTAATTATTACTACAATGACAGTCATAGCAGAGCATATATATGTATCAGCATATTGTATACCCTATGACAAAACATGTAAATTTCAATTAAAAAATTGTTATCTAAGTGTTTTGCGAAAAAACAAAAATCTGTCAACCAAGATACCTCCAAACTATTCTTTAAATATGGAGAAAAAATACACACATTACCAGATGAATGGAGAGATTCACTGATAGCAGAGTATAATTATAAACATTGTCCATCAGGGCAGCCCAGGTGGCTTGGTGGTTTAGCACCGCCTTCAGCCCGGGGCCTGACCCTGGAGACCCAGGACTGAGTCCCACATCAGGCTCCCTGCATGGAGCCTGCTTCTCCCTTTGCCTGTGTCTCTGCCTCTCTGTGTCTCTCATGAATAAAATCTTAAAAAAAAAAAAAAGATTGTCCTTCAGGATGGAAAGAAAATATACCGGAGGGTAAATCAAGCATGTAAGAAAGAATGAAGAACATTAGAAACATTAGAAACCTGGGAGATTTCATGACAACAATTATATCTTCCTCACTTATTGATCTATTTATGTATATTATATATACATCTAATAGAGTACCAAATATAGGGGGAAAAACAGAATTGAAGGGAAAAATAGTTGGAAATTTCAATACCATATTCAGTTTACATAACAATTAGCAAGGATATAGAAAATTTGAACACTATCAACCAAATCAAAATAGTTCAATCACATATGGAATATTCTCTAGGAAAAAACTATGGTATCCCATAAAACAAGTCAATAATTTTTTTAAAAATTCCCCTGGCTATTCGGGGTCTTTTCTGATTCCACACAAATCTTAAAATAATTTGTCCTAACTCTCTGAAGAAAGTCCATGGTATTTTTATTTTATTTTATTTTATTTTTTTTTTAAGTCCATGGTATTTTGATAGGGATTGCATTAAACGTGTAAATTGCCCTGGGTAACATTGACATTTTCACAATATTAATTCTGCCAATCCATGAGCATGGAATATTTTTCCATCTCTGTGTCTTCCTCAATTTCTTTCAGAAGTGTTCTATAGTTTTTAGGGTATAGATCCTTTACCTCTTTGGTTAGGTTTATTCCTAGGTATCTTATGCTTTTGGGTGCAATTGTAAATGGGATTGACTCCTGAATTTCTCTTTCTTCAGTCTCATTGTTAGTGTATAGAAATGCCACTGACTTCTGGGCATTGATTTTGTATCCTGCCACGCTACCAAATTGCTGTATGAGTTCTAGCAATCTTGGGGGTGGAGGCTTTTGGGTTTTCTATGTAGAGTATCATGTCATCGGCGAAGAGGGAGAGGGTCTGTCTGTCCTTGCTGGTCTGTTTACCATACATAATATTCCTTTGAAGTATGCACATCTGGAGCAACAAGCTTATCTATTTACCAAGGTCTTCTGGCACCCGTGAGTCTGTCTTGCATGCTGAGAAAGGGAAACTTTGGAGGGTTTCACAAACCTGCTAAAAATAAACCCCTTCTTGGCTTTGTTTTGCTCATGCTATAAAATGTTGTAAAACCTTGAATAAAGCTGGCACTGCTTGGACATCATTCACTGTGTCCCTCCTGTCCCCATCTCTTTTATTTTCCTCATCCCCTTATCCTCGGGACCCTGATCGTGTTGCTGCAGTGCACAACAATCTGCCTTCAGCTTAGCTCGGGTCATGATCCCTCTGCCACTCCTTCTGCTTGTGTTCAGTCTGTCAAATCTTTAAAAATTTTTTCAGTTCTGGAGGCTGGAAGCCTGACAGCATAGTACCAGCATGGTTGATCTGCAGTAAAGGGTCTCCTGGATTTCAGACCACCACTTCTTTGCTATGTCCTCATGTGGCCTTTCCTTGATTGTGTGTACGTGAATAAAAAGTAAGAGCTCGGGGATGCCTGGGTGGCTCAGCGGTTTGGCGCCTGCCTTTGGCCCGGGATCGGGTCCCGTGTTGGCCTCCCTGCATGGAGCCTGCCTCTCCCTCTGCCTCTCAATCTCTCTCTTTCTCTCTCTCTCATAAATGAGCTCTCTGGTGTCAAAGGACACTAATTCTATAGGATAAGGGCCATACCCTTACAACATCACTTAATCATAATCGATTCTTAGAGGGTCCAACTGCAAGTAGTCCCATTAGGACTTTAAAATATTTGGGGGTGGTGGTGGACAGATACAATTCACAAATCATCTCATGGATTCCCATGACTTTTTGTCATTTACCCAAAAAAACTATTACCAAAAAAATCATTTGCCAATATAGCTGAAAGTTTGCATACATTTGGAGATCTACCCACCCCCTGAACTTTGTCTTTCAATGCCATCCCTAAGAATGACCCCAAAAGGAATCCCTTCCTGGGGGCTATTTGGCCTCAGTAAAATTCCTAATTATTGGTGGATTGAGAGAAACTTCAGGATTGCTTCAGATATTTAGCAATCACAGAGATCCCATTTCTCCACTCTGGTTTTGAATTTTAGTAACATTTTAGCTTCTTTAAAGCCCAAATTAAAATTGGTAGCCTATCAATTTATAAGGACGACTTTGGTTAACAAGAACTACAGAAGTCCTGTTGAATCATGATCTGTACAAATTAGTGTTCTGAAGGAATGCACAGCCTGCGGGCTTGTTATTAAGAAACACAGAGACCGTGACCCTGGTACTGTCTCTCAAGTTCAATGACAGACTGGGGTAGTATGGTAGGAAGAGTTGTTTTATTTCTATAGGTTGTATGTTCAATTTGGTGGAGCTAATGGCTGACAGAAACTACTTGGAATATGGCAGCTGAAAGTCAGCTACATGTAAAACCAGCAGAGACTACTTTGATCTCTACTCACATTCTCCAACACTATTTTTACACTATTTTTGAATCCAGATTTTTCTCCTTTTGTTATTTCAGTTAGTAAATTTTCATTGCCCTGATTTCATGAGGAATTCATAAGAGAGAATATCTGGCCTACTCTTCAAATTTTGGACTTGACAGGTCCCTAATTACATAAGCCAATTCCTTAAAATTGCTCCTACACACACTCACACTCACACAAACCCACCCCACCCCATCCCCTCTGGTTCTGTGTTTCTCTGGAAACCCCTAATTCAGTTTTTGGAAACTAGAACAGATCCATAAGGATAAGTTTTCTAAATTGATTCTGGTGTCTACAATTAGTTCTTTACTCTGATTAAATTTAAGAACACCACGATTGCCAGCAGTAAAGAATGAGCAGTTCATGGCATGATAGGGCAATAGATATGACGTATTACCATTGGATACTTGTAATCAAATACTTATAGGAGGCAAAGTTATGGGTGACCATGGATGATAGCTTCAAACATTTATCAAATTAATGAATAGAATGGACAATGGACAAAGTAGAAGGGAAAAAATATGAGCTCAGATGTTCAAATTCCCAGCTCAAGAGCTACATAAGTGAACTGAAGGTGTCTGTGTGCCCTGTAGTCACAGAACTGAGACTGCTGGAGGGACAAAAAAGATGCAGAATCTTATCCTAGGGATGGATAAGTCACAATGCAAGTTAAACTCAGCCTTGTAGGGTCTCTATGAAAGTACAGGTCTTGATTGAGAAGAAATGGGATCCTAGAAGTTGGAATGGGGATATAGGAGAAGACCCTGATAAAGCCGGAGACATTGAGGCCCTTCATTCTGATGAATCTTCTTTGCCAGTTGAAGTGGCCTCTCCAACTGTCTGAAGGGGATTAATCCTGAATTGGCTGAGGAAACTATTGACTTCTGCTAAGGCAGGTACCATAAAGGACAATGCAGATTCTACTTAGAATCTACTTCCACTCACTTTACTTTTAGGCCCATTACTATACTTAAGTCCCAGCAAGAGCCCTAAAAGTTGGGGAATAAAGTGACCTGTTAGAAAGAACACTACCCTCCAAAAGAACTCCACTTTTCTATTTCATACAAACAAACCCAGAGAATATGTGTGGGAATGGACATAAAGGGTGTTGGATAATAGTTGAAGGAAGATAAAATCCGATCTGGTCAAGTTTATTGAGGTGAGTCCAATAAGTAGAGTTTCAAGATTTAATATTGCAACTTAGGGAGTTAGAAATGGTCTCTTAACAGTTTGGTTTTTGGGCTGAAACATGGACCAAATGGTGGCCCACAGAAATTAACTTGAAATGTCAAGTGTGCTTTGGAAAACTGTACAGAAAGGGATTCAGAGACTGGAGATGGAGTTTTAAGGTAGATTTGTCACTTAAGGTCTGCTCACATACCCTTAGAGGATCCAAAGAATACACCTTCCACTACAATTATGATGGAAGAGTTTGTGAACGGAGCTCCAGCATCTTTGAAGTGTTCTGTGATTACTCTTTTCTGTAGGTCAGACCTTATAGTCTACATGGAATGGTTGTAATTATTTCCTGCTGTCCTAGTATCCAAGTAGTAGGGTTTAATTGCTAAAGACAAGGTGGGCATGGTTACTGTGATGGACAGCACAAAGTACCAATTAGGATATTCTGGCTAGTATAGACTTAGGCTTTGACTAGTTGATTCTGGTAATTCTAGAACTGAGACAGAAGTCCATTAAATTCTTATTTGATCTGTAGAAGCAGGAAATCCTGGGTGAAGTCTAACCAGAATCTCAAAAGCAGTCATGGCTCCTCAGTCAATTCCCAGACCTGAACCAATTTACAGACCCACAGCCTCTTGAATGAATCAGTCTGGGGCCCTTCAGGGGACAATACATGGTACACTACTGAAAGTTTATACTGTTAATCTTTTGCCCAGTCTTTCCCAAGATATCTATTGTTTGTAATTGGGATAATTGTACATGGGGGAAAAGAAATAATCAGACTATAGACACTAGCTCTGAATGGTCACCAGTTCTAGTACACCCCAAATGTCACCGTGGTCCAATCAGAGTAGGGTCTATAGAAGTAATGTGATTGAGATCTATCCCAAATCCACCTTACACCAGACTGGGTATCCAAATCCATCCTTTGGTTATTTCCCAGTTTCAGAATGCATAAAAGAAACACACACTCGAGGACCTAGGCAAGATGGCAGAAGAGTAGGGTCCTCAACTCACCTGGCCCCACCAACTTACCTAGATAACTTTCAAAACATCCCGAACATCCATGAATTTGACCTGAGATTTAATGAGAGAATAGCCAGAACACCACAGAGAAGGGTTTTAGCTTCTAGCAAGGTAGGAAGGCGGAAAAAAAATAAAGAATCAAGTTGGGGAGGGTCCCCACGAGGAGCCGGGCTAAGGCCAGGCAGCAAAAGCCTCCAGGATAGGAAAGCCCAGCCCCAGAGAAGCAGGAACCTTAATAATCTGCACCAGATTCTTCCCAGCGGGAAAAGTGCTCAGCAGGGAAATCGAGCAGAATCACAGGAGGGGCAATGGAGCCTCCAGTCTCCCAGAGTCACTAACAGAGGAAGTGTGCCCAGGGGAGAGCACACCACACACTGTGGGCCAATCTCTGTAAAGGGCTGGAGCATACGCCTGGAAGGGCCTTGGGAGAAGCCGGTTGGTCAGGTGGGGGCTCTGGGTGGAGGGGGCTGTGCCCTGCTGCCATTGGGAGCTACAGCCCTGGGAGCACGATTCCAGCAGCACAGGCCCCAGATCCCAGGGCGCCGGGTAGACACAGCCCACAATCTGGGGGGACAGGTGGAAGTGGGGAAGGCACAGGATAGCAAAGACTCTCCTGCCACCGGGTGCCCCCAAGCTGTGCAGATCAGCACACTCAGGGGGCCTGGAATCATCTAGGCCAATGTGGACTGGGAGACTGCATTAGTTACTGCGGGGAGTTGACTCCAGAGCTGGAATTCTGGTCACTGACATTGTTTTTCCTCCTTGTGTTGCTGTGGTAGAGGTACGGCTACCAGGGAACAGGGGCCTCATGGGGTAAACAGCTCCCACTGAGCCTGGCACCCAGCAGGGGGCAGGGTATCTCCCCCAGGAACACACACCAAAAAATCAGCACAGTGCATGCCTCCCTCAGAAGAACAGCTGGAAGAACTGGGGAAGAGGAAATTCTAGACCAAACAGTGCTGGAAAGCTCAGGAGGAAGTCAAGGGATTTATAGTGTATAGAACTAGAGAGTACCTACCCCTTTTTCTCCCTTTTCTAGTACAACTCCTTTTTATATCAAACTAAACTATTCCAGTATTTTTTCCCTTTTCCCGCCTTAACTACAATATTTTACCACCTCTTCATTTTTAAGTTTCTTCCTTTTTTGCTTTCATATTTCTACAATTACAGGTCCTAGATATATTTTCCACTTCTAGATTCCCTTCAACATACTCAAATTTGAGATATAGAAGTTGTTTTTTTGTGTTTTTTATTTTCTCTGCCTTATTTTGTTCTACAATGGCAAAGTTAATACCTTATAAAACATGAACAGCATGGACCTAGAACCAAGTGGCATACCATGCTGGTTTATTCTGTAAGATTATATTCTATCTTAGTTGACCATAAAGTCCAGGGTCCACTTCTGGGTTCTCTATTCTGTTCCATTGATCTATGTGTCTGTTTTTGTGCCAGTACCACGTGGTCTTGATGAACAAAGCTTTGTAGTACAACCTGAAATCTGGCATTGTGATGCCCCCAGCTATGGTTTTCTTTTTTAAAATTCCCCTAGCTATTCGCTATTCGGGGTCTTTCTGATTCCACACAAATCTTAAAATAATTTGTCCTAACTCTCTGAAGAAAGTCCATGGTATTTTGATAGGGATTGCATTAAACGTGTATATTGCCCTGGGTAACATTGACATTTTCACAATATTAATTCTGCCAATCCATGAGCATGGAATATTTTTCCATCTCTGTCTTCCTCAATTTCTTTCAGAAGTGTTCTATAGTTTTTAGGGTATAGATCCTTTACCTCTTTGGTTAGGTTTATTCCTAGATATCTTATGCTTTGGGGTGCAATTGTAAATGGGATTGACTCCTGAATTTCTCTTTCTTCAGTCACATTGTTAGTGTATAGAAATGCCACTGACTTCTGGGCATTGATTTTGTATCCTGCCACGCTACCAAATTGCTGTATGAGTTCTAGCAATCTTGGGGGTGGAGGCTTTTGGGTTTTCTATGTAGAGTATCATGTCATCGGCTAAGAGGGAGAGTTTGACTTCTTCTTTGCCAATTTGAATGCCTTTAATGTCTTTTGTTGTCTGATTGCTGAGGTTAGGACTACTAGTACTATATTGAATAGCAGTGGTGAGAGTGGACATCCCTGTTTTGTTCCTGATCTTAGGGGAAAGGCTCCCAGTGCTTCCTCATTGAGAGTGATATTTGCTGTGGGCTTTTCGTAGATGGCTTTTAAGATGTTGAGGAATGTTCCCTCTATCCCTACACTCTGAAGAGTTTTGATCAGGAATGGATGCCGTATTTTGTGAAATGCTTTCTCTGCATCTAATGAGAGGATCACATGGTTCTTGGTTTTTCTCTTGCTGATATGATGAATCACATTGATTGTTTTATGGGTGTTGACCCAGCCTTGTGTACCGGGGATAAATCCTACTTGGTCATGGTGAATAATTTTCTTAATGTACTGTTGGATCCTATTGGCTAGTATCTTGTTGAGAATTTTTGCATCCATGTTCATCAGGGATATTGGTCTGTAATTCTCCTTTTTGGTGGGGTCTTTGTCTGGTTTCGGAATTAAGGTGATGCTGGCCTCATAGAACGAATTTGGCAGTACTCCATCTCTTTCTATCTTTCCAAACAGCTTTAGTAGAATAGGTATGATTTCTTCTTTAAACATTTGATAGAATTCCCCTGGGAAGCCATCTGGCCCTGGACTTTTGTGTCTTGGGAGGTTTTTGATGACTGCTTCAATTTCCTCCCTGGTTACTGGCCTGTTCAGGTTTTCTATTTCTTCCTGTTCCAGTTTTGGTAGTTTGTGGCTTTCCAGAAATGTGTCCATTTCTTCCAGATTGCCTAATTTATTGGCGTATAGCTGTTCATAATATGTTTTTAAAATAGTTTGTATTTCCTTGGTGTTGGTAGTGATCTCTACTTTCTCATTCATGATTGAGTCTTCTCTTTCTTTTTAATAAGGCTGGCTAATGGTTTATCTATCTTATTAATTCTTTCAAAGAACCAACTCCTAGTTTTGTTGATCTGTTCCACAGTTCTTCTGGGCTCGATTTCGTATTTGATAAAGGAGGAAAGACTATCCACAGGAAGAAAGACAGTCTCTTCAATAAATGGTGCTGGGAAAATTGGACATCCACATGCAGAAGAATGAAACTGGACCACTCTCTTGCACCATACACAAAAAGAAACTCAAAATGGATGAAAGATCTAAATGTGAGAGAAGATTCCATCAAAATCCTAGAGGAGAACACAGCCAACACCCTTTTTGAACTCGGCCACAGCAACTTCTTGCAAGATACATCCATGAAGGCAGAAGAAACAAAAGCAAAAATGAACTATTGGGACTTCATCAAGATAAGAAGCTTTTGCACAGCAAAGGATACAGTCAACAAAACTAAAAGACAACCTGCAGAAGGGGAGAAGATATTTGCAAATGACGTATCAGATAAAGGGCTAGTTTCCAAGATCTATACAGAACTTATTAAACTCAACACCAAAGAACCAACAATTCAATCATGAAATGGGCAAAAGACATGAAGAGAAATCTCACAGAGGAAGACATAGACATGCCAACACACACATGAGAAAATGCTCTGCATCACTTGCCATCAGGGAAATACAAATCAAAACCACAATGAGATACCACCTCACACCAGTGAGAATGGGGAAAATTAACAAGACAGGAAGCCAGAAATGTTGGAGAGGATGCGGAGAAAAGGGAACCCTCTTACACTGTTGGTGGGAATGTGAACTGGTGCAGCCACTCTGGAAAACGGTGTGGAGGTTCCTCAAAGAGTTAAAAATAGATCTGCCCTACGACCCAGCAATTGCACTGTTGGGGATTTACCCCAAAGATTCAGATGCAATGAATCTGAATGCCGGGACACCTGCACCCCGATGTTTCTAGCAGCAATGTCCACAATAGCCAAACTGTGGAAGGAGCCTTGGTGTCCATCGAAAGATGAATGGATAAAGATGTGGTTTATGTATACAATGGAATATTCCTCAGCCATTAGAAATGACAAATACCCACCATTTGCTTCAATGTGGTTGGAACTGGAGGGTATTTTGCTGAGTGAAGTGAGTCAATCAGAGAAGGACAAACATTATATGTTCTCATTCATTTGGGGAATATAAATAATAGTCAAAGGGAATAGAAGGGAAGGGAGAAGAAATGTGTGGGAAATATCAGAAAGGGAGACAGAATATAAAGACTCCTAATTCTGGGAAATGAACTAGGGGTGGTGGAAGGGGTGGAGGGCAGGGGGTTGGGGTGAATGGGTGACGGGCACTGAGGGGGGCACTTGTCGGGATTAGCACTGGGTATTATTCTGTATATTGGCAAATTGAACACCGATAAAAAATAAATTTGTTATGAAAAAAGATTATATTCAATCTTCATTCTCATTCTGCCCCCCTTTTTATCTAATTTATGTTTTGGTGGTCAATGTTGGGACTTTCTACAAGTATTGCTGGTTTATATAAATTTGGGACTGAGAATCTGTAACATACAGAACTTAAAACACTCAGAACCAAGAGGATCACCCTCTATGAGCACTCAAGGTAGACTACATTCTCCCTCCACTACAACTTCATCACTACCACCATCTCCCAAGTCCCCCCCTTTTTTTCTTCTCTTTTATGTTTTTCCCTCTTTACTTTAGCTTTCTCTTTTGCGATTCTTGGCCTTTTACTTTTTACTATTTTAGATTTTTCACTTTAGTGGTCCTTTTGTTTTATTTTGTTGTGGTCTTTGTTTTCATTTTCTGGTCTCTGACCTCAAACATCTAGGATGAAATTTACTTAGGTCATGGATGGTATTCTTGACTCAGCTCACTCATACAGCCATTCTGCAATGAGCAAAGTGACTAGAAGGAAGAATTCACCACAAAAGGAACAAGTAGAAGCAGTACTCTCTGCCACAGAGTTACAGAATTTGGATTACAATTCAATGTCAGAAAGTCAATTCAGAAGCACAATTATAAAGCTGGTGGCTCTGGAAAAAAAGCACTAAGGATTCGAGAGACTTCATGACTGCAAAATTTATATATAATCAGGCTGAAATTTAAAAATCAATTAAATGAGATGCAATCCAAACTGGAGGTCCTAAGGAGGGTTAATGAAGTGGAAGAAAGTGAGCGACATAGACAAGTTGATGGCAAGGAAGGAAGCTGATGAAAAAAAAGAAACCATTAAGAGACCATGAGGAAAGGTTAAGGGAAATACAGGATAGCCTCAGAAGGAAGAATTTGCGTATAATTGGGGTTCTAGAAAACACCGAGAGGGCCAGATGCCAGAAAGCATATTTGAACAAATCATAGCTGAGAACTTCTCTAATCTGTGGAGGGAAACAGGCATTCAGATCAAGGGGGTAGAGAAGGCCCTCCCTAAAAAATAAAATCTGTTCAACGTCTCGACATTTAATAGTGAAACCTGCAAATTCCAAAGATAAAGATAAAATCCTAAAAGCCAGCAAGAGACAAAAGATTTTTAACTTATAAGAGGAAAAATATTAGATTAACATCTGACCTCTCCACAGAGACCTGGCAGGCCAGAAAGGGCTGGCAGGATATATTCAGGGTTCTAAATGAGAAGAACACGCAGCCACGAATACTCTATCCAGCAAGGTGCTCATTCAGAATAGAAGGAGAGATAAAGAGCTTCCAAGATAAGCAGAAACTGAAAGATTATGTGAACACCAAACCAGCTCTGCAAGAAATATTAAGGGGGACCCTGTAAAAGAAGGGAAACCCACAGAAATAATCCACAAAACCAGGGACTGAATAGTTATTACAGTGACATTAAATTCATATCTTTCAATAGTAACTCTGACATTAATGGGCTAAATGATCCCATAAAAGACACTGGGTTTCAGACTGGATAAAAAGAAGCAAGATCTATTTGCTGTCAAGTGACTCATTTGAGACCTAAGGACACCTACAGCCTGAAAATGAAAGGTTGTATGTAGAACCATTTATCATTCAAATGGTCCTCAAAAGAAAGCAGGGGTAGAAATCTGAGTCAGAAAAAATAAGTTTATCTGAAAGACTGTAGTAAAAGAAGAGGGACACTGTATCATACTTAAAGGGTCTATCCAACAAGAAGACTAACAATCATGAATATTTATACCCTTAATGTGAGAGCTGCCAAGTTTATCAATTAATTACTAAAGTAAAGAATACTTAGATAATACACTAATAGTAGGAGACTGCAACATTGCGCTCTCTGCAACGACAGATCTTCTAAGCACAACATCAAAGAAACAAGGGTTTTAAATGATACACTGGACCAGATGGATTTCACAGATATATACAGAACTTTCCATCTGAACGTAACTGAATACACATTCTTCTCAAGCGCAAATAGAACTTTCTCCAGAATAGACCATATACTGGGTCACAAATGAGGTCTTAACTGATTCCAAAAGATTGGGATTGCCCCTGCATATTTTCAAACTACAATGCTTTGAAACTAGAACTCAATCACAAGAAGAAATCTGGAAGACACTCAAACACATGCAGGTTAAAGAGCATTCTGCTAAAAGGTGAAAGGGTCAACCAGGAAATTAGAGAAGGATTAAAGAGATTCATGGAAACTAATGAGAATGAAGATACAACCATTCAAAATCTTTGGGATAGGGCAAAAACAGTCCTGAGGGGGAAAATATATCGCAATAAAGCATCCATCCAAAAACTGGAAAGGACTCAAATACACAAGCTAACCTTGCACCTAAAGGAGCTGGAGAAAGAACAGCAAATGAAACCTACACCAAGCAGAAGAGGGTTAAGATTCAAGCAGAACTCAACGAAATAGAGACCAGAAGAACTATAGAACAGATCAACAAAACCAGGAGTTGGTTCTTTGAAAAAATAAGATAGATAAATCATTAGCCAGCTTTATTATAAACAAAAAAAAGAGACTCAAATTAATAAAATCATGACTGAAAAAGGAGAGATCACCACCAATACCAAGGAAATACAAGTGATTTTAAAAACATTATGAGCAGCTATACACCAATAAATTAGGCAACCTAGAAGAAATGATGCATTTCTGGGAAACCACAAACTACCAAAACTGGAACAGGAAGAAATAGAAAACCTGAACAGGCCAGTAACCAGGGAGGAAATTAAAGCAGTCATCAAAACCTTCCAAGACACAAAAGTCCAGGACCAGATGGCTTCCCAGAGGAATTCTATCAAACGTTTAAAGAAGAAACCATATCTATTCTACTAAAGCTGTTTGGAAAGATAGAAAGAGATGGAGTACTTCCAAATTCATTCTATGAGGCCAGCATCGCCTTAATTCCAAAACCAGACAAAGACCCCACCAAAAAGGAGAATTACAGACCAATATCCCTGATGAACACAGATGCAAACATTCTCACCAAGATACTAGCCAATAGGATCCAACAATATATTAAGAAGTTTATTCACCACGACCAAGTGGGATTTATCCCCAGGATGCAAGGCTTGTCTAACACTCGTAAAGCAATCAACATGATAGATCCTATTAACAAGAGAAAAAACAAGAATCATATGATCCTCTCAATAGATGCAGAGAAAGCATTTGACAAAATACAGCATTCATTCCTGATCAAAACTCTTCAGAGTGTAGGGATAGAAGGAACATTCCTCAGCATCTTAAAAGCCATCTACGAAAAGCCCACAGCAAATATCATTCTCAAAGGGGAAGCACTGGGAGCCTTTCCCCTAAGATCAGGAACACCACAGGGATGTCCACTCTCACCACTGCTATTTAACATAGTATTCCCAGCCTCAGCAATCAGACAACAAAATAAAAGGCACTCAAATTCACAAAGAAGTCAAACTGTCCCTCTTTGCAGATGACATGATACTGTTCATAGAAAACCCAAAAGACTCCACCCCAAGATTGCTAGAACTTATACAGCAATTCGACAGTGTGGCAGGATACAAAAATCAATGCCCAGAAATCAGTGGCATTTCTATACACTAACAAGGAGACTGAAGAAAGAAATTCAGGAGTCAATCCCATGTACAATTGCACCCAAAAGCCTGTGATACCTAGGAATGTACCTAACCAAAGAGATAAAGGATCTGTACCTTAAAAACTACAGCACAGTTCTGAAAGAAATTGAGGAAGACACAAAAAGATGGAAAAATATTCCATGCTCATGGATTGGAAGAATTAATATTGTGAAAATGTCAATGCTACCCAGGGCAATTTACATATTTAATACAAAATCTATCAAAATACCATTGACTTTCTTCAGAGAGTTGGAACAAATCATCTTAAGATTTGTGTGGAATCAAAAGACTCCAAATAGCCATGAGAATATTGAAAAAGAAAACCACAGCTGGGGGCATCACAATGCTGGATTTCAAATTGTACTACAAAGCTATGATCATCAGGAAAGTGGGATACTGGCACAAAAACAGACACATAGATCAATGGATCAGAATAGAGAACCCATAAATGGGCCTTCAACTCCATGGTCAACTAATATTTGACAAATCAGGACAGACTATCAGAAAAAGGATAGCATCTTCAATAAATGGTGCTGGTAAAATTGGACAGTCACATGCAGAAGAATGAAACTGGACCATTCTGTTACACCATACACAAAGAGAAACTCAAAATGGATGAAAGATCTAAATGTGAGACAAGAATCCATCAAAATACTAGAGAACACAGACAATACCCTTTTTGAACTTGGCCACAGCAACTTGTTGCAAGATACATCTATGAAGACAAGGGAAACAAAAGCAAAAATGAACTATTGGGACTTCATCAAGATAAAAAGCTTCTGCACAGCAAAAGAAACAGTCAGCAAACTAAAAGACAACCTTCAGAAAGGGAGAAGATATTTGCAAATGACCTATCAGATAAAGGGCTAGTATCCAAGATCTATAAAGAACTTAATCTCAACAGCAAAGAAACAATCCAATCCTGAAATGGGCAAAAGACATGAACAGAAATTTCACCAAAGAGGACATCTACATGGCCAACAAGCACACGAGAAAATGCTCCACATCACTGGCCATCAGGGAAATACAAATCAGAACCACAATGAGATCCCACCTCAAACCAGTGAGAATGGGGAAAATAAGCAAAGCAGGAAACCACAAATGTTGGAGAGGATGCGGAGAAAAGGGAACCCTCCTGCACTGTTGGTAGGAATGTGAAATGGTGCAGCCACTCTGGAAAACTGTGTGGAGGTTCCTCAGAGTTAAAAATAGGACTCAGCAATGGCACTGCTGGGGATTTGTCCCAAGGATATAGCTGCAGTGAAACACTGGGACACCTGCACCCCAATGTTTATAGCAGCAATGCCCACAATAGCAAAACTGTTGAAGGAGCCTCAGTGTCCATCAAAAGATGAATGGATAAAGATGAGATACACACACACACACACACACACACACACACACACACACACACACACACACTGGAATATTACTCAGCCATTACAAACAACAAATACTATTTGCTTTGACATGGTTGGAACTGCAGAGTATTATGCTGAGTGAAGTAAGTTAGAGAAGGACAAACATTATATGGTTTCACTCATACGAGGAATATAAAAAATAGTGAAAGGGGGCAGCCCGGGTAGCTCAGTGGTTTAGTGTAGCCTTTCAGCCCAGAGCCTGATCCTGGGGTCCCAGGATCGAGTCCCACATTAGGCTCCCTGCATGGAGCCTGCTTTCCTTCTACATGTGTCTCTGCCTCTCTCTGTGTCTCTCATGAATGAATAAATAAAATATTAAAAAAATAGTGAAAGGGATTAAAGGGGAAAGGAGAGAAAATGAGTGGGAAATATCAGAGAGGCTGACAGCATGAGAGACTCCTAACACTGGGAAACAAACAAGGGGTAGTAGAAGGGATTTGGGTGAGGGGATGGGGTGACTGGGTGATGGGCATTGAGGGGGGCACCTGACAGGATGAGCACTGGGTGTTATGCTACATATTGGGAAATCGAATTCCAATAAAAATATATATATAAAAACCCAAAAAAGATTATGTGCCCCTTTGAGGAAGACGACAGCTTTACAAAGACAATACTGAGTGAAGATTGTATACTATTGGGATCTGGTCTGACCCATCCAAACCATTGGCCTGGTGAAGAGGGCTATTGAAGGGACTATCTTTAGAGGCCTGGGAAGGGTTAAGGAAACTGACAAGGGGATTATGAAGCCTCAGGACCAACCTTGCACAGCATTACCTAACTCAGGCCTCACCACAAAATAGAAGATGCTATTGCCAGAAAACAAGAGGGGTCACTCTTCAGGAGCTGGTCCTTTTGTAGGACACTGTGGCTGTGCTATAGGTCTGGTAGGAAGGGTACTGGGGAACAAATTCCTGATCTCTAGTTTGACTTTATCTCCCGCTAGTGTCTCCTATTGGCTAAGACCAACTAGAAAACACAAGAGAGTGGAATCTGGGTGATGCATCCCACAAACATCAGCTTCTAGGGTCCTAGGATGGTGTTTCAGAGGGGAAAATGGAGAATGATTAGCACACAGGGTGAGAAAAAAGACAGGTTCCCCTTACCTGAGCTCCCTTCATCACTTCAATCATGGGCTGCTGGTTTCTGTGTGCTTTGTCTTGCTGGGGCTGATAAGGACCCCCTGACTCAGCCTTCTTACCTTCCCTTTTCACTGCTATTGCCACTACTCTGTTCCCATTTGTAATGATCTAGGAGAACCTTGAGATGGAAGGGAAACCCAGGTCATGGAGAGAAATTCTGTGGGATAAAGTCACTACTATAGTTGTCATCCTAGTACCATGGCTTCCTACAGAGACAGGTATCCCAAAGTTTCTTTGAATTTTATTGGATGCATTTTTGAACATTATTCAACAATTAAAAAGAGATAATGAATGCTTAGTATTAAAGTGTCAGACATTGTACTCCCCTTTAATACTCATGCCTCCTTTAGGCCACAACTGTTTAAGTTTGTTGTCAAATGCAGTCGTGTAATTGATAGGATAATGTCATTTGCCTCAGTTCCTACAGCCACAATCTGAAGCCAGATTTGGAAAACCACAAAGCCCAGACTGCTGACTATCCTGCTATATTCAACCCAACAAGGCTCATTATGTAGAAAACAAAGCTTATGTGCTTTTCCATGTCCTTGAAATTCCTCTAATATAGATAGGAAACACATCCTAGTATTCTCCTTTAGATCCTGGAAAAGGAAAAAAAACAACCCAGAACTGTTTCTATCTTTTCAAAATATTAATCTCTTAAGCCAGGTGCCTAGATTCTAAATAGGACATTTCTTCTCCAGCCAAATACTCATCCTCTTGGCTTCTTGCCACTCAGAGCTGAAAGTGTTTTCCTTCCTAGAAATAACCGTTGCTTCTGCAATCTTGTCCTCTATTTAGCCTCCATCAAGGGTGAAGGCCCCTGCAAGGACTTTTATCTAAGACACACAAATGGATCTACATTAAGCAGGTTTCACCATTCAGGAATCCCTTTGTTTCCATCCTCCAAAGTCTCTCTTCTTCACTGGCCCATGTCCCTGCTTTGTGATTTTTGCCCTTCAGATTAAATGTTTCAGTTCATCTATTAGCAAATGCTGGCCTCTAGCTTAAATCTTGACTTACCATAGAACCTAGACAGTCTCAGGACTCCATCATTCTAGCTTTCAGCATCAACATGTCTCTTTCCAAGGAGCTCTCATTTTGAGACCTCCTAATATAATCCTGGGAGATATTACATAGCCTACCTGCCGAGTCAAATGACTAAATAGGTAGCAGTCTGCCTCAGGTCATTTCATTTATGGACACAAGAACATTACTCTGAGTCCTATTACAAAGAGATACTCTTACATTCATTCAAATATGTAGTTAGCATGTGCCTGGCAAATTTTTTCAATACCATGAAAGTAATAACATGACGCTTTTAGGACTTTGTTCCATAGTTTCTTTTCTTTTTTAATAAATTTATTTTTTATTGGTGTTCAATTTGCCAACATACAGAATAGTTTCTTCTAAGAAAGTTTATATAGCATCTTATCAGTGAGCCTATTCTTTATTGCAGAACTTAAAAATATTCTTATTTTTTATTTGTAGAAAAGTTTCTACTGCATTTTGGGGCACGAGTGAGGTTCATTTATAAATCATGCTCACTTCTCATAATGTCTATTCAATATCTAGTCCCCTCCAGCTCACTGGCTAGAGTCCCTACATATCTGGCTTTCCATCCCCCTCAGCTCCATTTACCTGGTTGCTGTGGTGGGGAATGTCACCATTCTGGCTGTGGTAAAGGTGGAGCATAGCCTGCATCAGCCCATGTATTTCTTCCTGTGTATTTTGGCCGTCATTGACCTGGTTCTGTCTACTATGCCCAAAATGCTGGGAATCTTCTGGTTTGGCGCTGGGAACATTGGCCTGGATGCCTGCCTGGCTCAAATGTTCCTCATCCACTGCTTTGCCACAGCGAGTCCAGCATCTTCCTTGCTGTGACTTTTAACCACTGTGTAGCCATCTGTAACCTACTCTGTTCCACCACAGTATGAGTGAGCACTGTGGTGTGATTTTTGGGGGTGGCTGCTCTCCTCTGGGGTATACTTTACATCAGACCCCTGCCTTTGATAATCCACCTGTGGCTACCCCTTTACAAAGCTCATGTCATCTCCCACTCCTACTGTGAGCACATGGATGTGAGCACCTTGGTTGTGGTGACAGCAGGGGCAACAATGTCTATGGGCTGAGCTTTGGCTTTCTGGTCCTGATCCTGGAACCAACAGCCATTGCTGCCTCTTATATGATGATTTTCTGGGCTGTGATGGGACTGGCCACACCTGAGGCCAGGCTTAAAACCCTGGGGACATGTGGTTCTCACATCTGTACCATTCTGATCTTTTATGTTCCTATTGCCGTTTCTTCTCTCATTCATCAATTTGGTCACCAGGTGCCTCCTCCAATCTACACTCTAGTGGCCAGCTTCTACCTCCTCATTCCTTCAATCCTCAATCCCACTGTCTATGCTGTCTGCATCAAGCAGATCTGAGAGAGGCTTCTCCAAATCCTGAAGATAGAAACCAAGATCAGATGACTGTTACTTCCTTCTCAAGTAAGCACACAGAGAAGGGATTGAAATATGGGGGGCACCTTGCCAAGATGTTAGGCCAGTGTTCTCCATTTTGTGTTTCCAATAGAATGCTAAGAATAGGCAACTGTAAATTCTAAGGGTAGTTGATTTTTTTGTTTAACAACTGAAGGATATTTGAGCTGTCAAGGTAACATCATGAGGACATCAGTAATACAAGTAGCAATTTGCATTCTTACAGATGTCCTAACATGTTAAAAGGTTGGTAGTATTGTTCATATTTTATGCATCGGGAAGAGGACAGGATATATTTTATAAACTGCATATAAGGTTTCTAAGGCATGTAGATTAAATGCTTTAGCATTTATAACATTGTGTTATAGGATACACAGAAAATATACTGAGTAGAAGGTATATTCTAGAAAACTGGATTTCATTAAAATGGCCTTAATAAATAAAACATTTTTTATTTAAACCTTTATAGGAGATGCTGCTAAAAATATTTGTACTAAGCAAGCATGGAGTGTTCTAGGAGAACATGGCCTGGAAAAAAATGTCAGCTTAATGAGGCAAGACAACCAGGTCTCAACATGACCCTGTACTTCTCCTGTAGACCCACTCCCATCAGGTAGCCTGAAGCATGTGACGACTCCATGAAGAGAGCCTCCCCTTCCCACAGGAGCTCTCCCTGGGTCCATCTGTAGGACCCCTGCTCATGATGTGTTATCTTTTTAATAACTACAAAATAGGGTGAAGGTATGAATTCTATTGTGTCTAGGAACATTGGCTTTTCTTTCTAAATTATTAGCTCAGTATTTAGAAGTATAAAGCACTTTGCTACTTAAGTAGCTGCTGTTGAATAATAACTAATGTAATTATAACCACACTGTATAGGCAGGCATTTTCCCTGTTTTGCATATGAGAAAAACTGACATTCCTAGAAGTGATAGAATTGTCCAAGTGACTCAGTTTACAAGAGGTAAAGTCAAGCAGTTTAAACCTCCAGAGCTTCTGAGTCCTTCTGACCCTCATTTTAGTCAGCCATGTAAAAGCCAAAAAAGCATCTTCCAAGGTCTGAATGGTTTTGCATTTCATGTTCCTTATACAGCAGACACTAAACTCCTTATTCCCACCTGGGAATGCACAGATCAGTCTCCTCTCCCACGAGTAGAGCTGCATTCAATCTAAGTTCAATTACAAATCCTTAACTATAACTGGATGGAAGATGTTGAGTATATGAAGCTTCGGGTGTACAACAAATGATCACAGAGCTTAGCATGAAGGGAAATAGTCAAGTACAAGGGAAAGATCATTACATGACAACCAGACAAACGGACTTCTCAGTTTGCTTTGGCTATTCCAGTTAATTGCCTCACTATTGTGATATCTAGAATGTGTCGTGTGATCATTTAGGGTTCTGATTATATTCATATTTCTTCTAATATATCTAACTTATATCCCATTCCATACTTCCATCATGGTGTTTAGCTTTCTTGAACCTTATGTCCAAGTTTGGGAAGAAGTCAAGTACTCTTCTCCATCTGAATGGAAAAAGCAAATCATAAGCAAAGTCCTATTCTGCCCATCCCCACCATGGATGGGGAGCAAGGAAAGAGGTTTAAAGTTAGTTCTAAGTATGTTATCACTGGCTCTCAGGCCATCTCATTGAAGGAGTCCAAGAAAGGGCAAAGCCCAAAGACTCAGAACTATTCCTGAAGCTCTAGCATTTAACTACAAGATTAAAAATTGGAGACTAAACAAGAATTCTAACATTTCTTCAGTGCAGAACATTTAGGTTTTCTGAAGGAAAATATGCTCAAGTGAGTTAGTCATAAACTTGGATCCAATTTATGGCACCTAACCTTCAGAATTTAGCTTAGCACATGAATTTGCCTTTATACTCCAAAGACTGAGTTCTGTCAGACTGGCTATGGAATACCATAGTCTCTCCTGCAATTCTAAGGTCTTACTTAAATTAAGATTTTATTTATTTATTAAGAAAAAGAACACACACATAGGCAGAAGGGGAGAGGGAGAGAATCTCAAGTGAATTCACTGCTGAGCACAGAGCCCAACACAAAGCTCAATCCCATGGCCCTGAGATAATGACCAGAGTGGGAGGAGGGGGGAATCAAGAGTGGGACACTTAACTTACTGAGCTACCCAGGTGCCTGTGAGGTCTTAGGTATTTTATTATTGTGAAGCCTAGATGTAGCCTAAGAGGCATTAGGTTGGCTACCTAACCAGAAAGACTAAGTAGTTTAGAGAGCAGAAACCATGGAGATTGTTGTGGCAGCTTCTAAATATGCCTCCCAGATTTACAATGGTAGGAGTATGATCGACTGCCTTAGATTTTGCTATCTAAAATCCATCACCGTATTCTGCCAAGGTCACCATTTCCTCACTGTCCCCCTCTAAGCCAATAACTAGGCATTACAACTAGGAATGTAAGGTAGGCCCAATTCCAAGATTCAACCCTTCTGATAGGTAACTATGGTTCCAGGTCTCTTTGCTGGCCTTGCTGATGACCATGAAGTCTGATCCTTTTCCTTCCTTAGTCTCCTGCAGTCTTTTACAGAGATCAGACTGGCATTGGATCTGACAGCTTGCCCAGCATCTGGGTCCCTATGCATTTCCCCTCATAGATATAGCTTCCCAATAAATCTCACCTGTCTAATCCTATCTTGTGGTTTTCTTTTTGGAGGACAAAATGTGTGCAGAGCAAGTAGAAGGTAAGATGGGGATCTGACTGGCTCACTAACTGCCTTGGTAGGTAATGATGCCATCCTACTTTGTGTACGGTATAGGTAGTCCTTCACACAAGATGGTGGCTCAATTGCTAAAGATTTCACTGGTGGCAAACTAAAACAACATCTCAGTACGGGAAAACATTGTTGCAGGCATGATGACAGCATTTGAAAAACCTGAGGATACAGCCTACAAAGACCCTGGTATTTGGTTTTCCTAAGTTGCACTGATGCCTTTTAAAATAGTAAGATTGAGGGTTATTAACAAGCAAAATGGATATAAATCTGGGGATTGTTACTGCAATAGTCAATCTCTTACTCAATTCCCAAAACTGTGCCAATTTGCAGATCTAGAACTCATTAACCCAAGAAGTACCTGGTTCCCAAAGGGAAGGTCTCTGAAAAATCATGATTCTATTCCATGATCCTCTGAGATCTTCTCTAAAGGTAACTATGGCCATTTGTTTAGGCTGTTTTATACCAGAAAGAGAAAATACCCATACATTAGGGATTATTGAACAGTTTGAATTGACATGGATACTGAGAAACTAAAAGCATAGTTGTAGTACCTTCATTAGAACTGGGGCTCTACTCAAGGTTGTAGAGTCCAGTTAGTAAGGGAGTCCTGGAGAAAGTACAGTTCTCAGTATGCTCTGTTCCACAAACCCACCTGGCAGTCATTTATTCAACCACTTAGGTGACTGATTACAACTACAACACTGGAGTTGGAATAACTACTAGATGGTATACCTGACTTGTGAGACATGAGTGAGCAGAGGGGAAGGCTGAATGAAAGTCTCCAAATACTCTAAAGTCTTAAAAATTGCTTTCCAGGTCCATGGTAGAGAATTTAAAAAGTAGCAGATATGTTTTTTTTTTTTTAGTTCCAGTTATAGGGAAAGGCTGAAAACAGTTTCCATTCACATGGAATAGGCAATAATCCCTATTTCCCTCAGGGGCATCTTAACTCTTTCTGTACCATACTATTATCTAAGAGGACTAGACATCCCATAGAACATCAGAATGATCCATCAATGACATGTTGTGTTTATTGGGCAAAGAAGTAGACAATGAGGCCTTAGTAGGATACATATGCTCCAGAGGAGGAGATAAATACTATTATTTAGGAACCTAGCACTTCAGTGAATGTTTTCAGAGGGTTCAATGGTAAAGAATCCTGCTTAGTCTCATGTACCAGAAGACATGGAAGGCTTCCCGCTTTGAGTAGGCCCAGAGCAGGAAAAGTCTCCATTGCAGGTTTAGGCTGTGGTGCTCACATTGCTGCCACTTAGGCCTTAGGACCTGGCAGACTCAGATGTTCAAAAGTATCAGTAATAAGAAAAACCAAAGTTTATGGAATTACTACCATAACACATGCCCACGGTATTTGAGTCAGGTCGTGTCATAGCACAAAGTTATCTAACTTTTGATAACTCCTGGCATGTCTCTACCCCGGTCGAGACAGAGAATTTGACCATAGGACCAATTGATTATGCATCCAGAACTGCCCATTGTGAGTTGAGCCTGTCAGATCCACAAAGTCAAACTTGGACAAGTCCAGCATCAGCGAGTGATGGAATTGGTTCATCTAGGGTCAAACCTAGAAAGACCAGAAGGCATAAACTGCATGAGCCGGTATTCCAGACTCCTGTCCTCATTGGCATTTGCATCAGTCCGTCTCCCCTAGATCACATCAATGGCCATATGAAGGCATTGGTTAAACTGAAAGAGGAAAAAGCCAGAGATTGGCTTACATTAAGAGTTAGGAAGACATGGGTTCTGCACAAGAGATTTTAATAGCAGTGTTTTATCTTAGAAAAGGAAATAACTTTGTTATAGAAGTCTAATAGAAGGGGAAAGCAATCTAACATAGAAAGTAATAGACAATAAATGAGAATAAGGCAACTTTACATCAAATCAGGTACTTAACACCGCTAACCTCATTAGCTGGGGAAGCACCGTGGAAACAGCCAGGCTGGCATCCTGACTAAGAGGCCTGGGCAGAAGCTCAGTGGTTGAATGTCTACCTTTGGCTCAGGGCATGATCCCAGGTCAGGGGATTGAGTCCTATGTTGGGCTCCTGGCGAGGAGCCTGCTTCTCCCTCTGTATCTCTGTCTCTCAGTATCTCAAATAATTAAAAAAAAAACAAAAAACAGAAAATGAGTGGGAAAAATCAGAGAGGGTAACAGAACATGAGAGACTCCTAACTCTGGGAAACAAACAAGGGGTAGCGGAAGGGGAGGTTGGTGGGGTGATGGGGTGATTGGGTGACAGGCACTGAGGGGAGCACTTGATGGGGTGAGCACTGGGTGTTATACTATGTTGGCAAATAGAACTCCAATAAAAAATATACAAAAAAATTAAAAGGGGAGAGGCCTGGGCAGAGAGCCTCCTCCCCTCAGCGGTGTCTTCCAATAGACCATCTTCAAAAGAGCCAAATTTTTAGAGCAAATAGGGTTTGAAATGAAATATCTGTTCACCTATGTGCAATTTTGGAGTGAGCTGCATTTCCACATTAGCATGTTTCTATATTTTCAAGGAGCCTGGGGTATGTGGGTCTTCCTCCCTCTCAGATTCCATTCCAGGGGCCCAACTGAGCCTGGAGTAGGAAGAGATGTGAGACAACAGAAGGGCCAGTTCTGACCTGGTGGCCGGATAATATAGTTTGAACAGTTACGGTCCCAAGGTTATTCACACAGCACAAGTCTCAACATTCCTTAGCCTGCTTGTGTACATGCAGGTACAGGTGGTCATTTACGTGGGACAAATCACAAAAGTATCTATCCATACAGGACAGCATGGCCTAAAATGGCAGACACATTAGAGTTATATAAAGGAATGTCCCTGAGGCTTTGAAGGAGTAGAGGACCAGTTTTCCCAACTGGGACAACTTCAAGGTCAATTCATGCTCTGTGAAAGATTCTCCTCTTGAACCACTTGACCTGAGTCTTTAGGCAGGGATCCAGAAAGTAAGACAGGAGATTTAAGGCAAAGAGGTCTGAGAGGTATAAAGATGGGCATATGGGAGTTAGGCCCAAATGGAAGACTTTTCTATCTGTATAAACACACATCAGAAGAGGCTCTGAACAACTAAGCCATTGATTGTGCCAATTAACATTCATCAGTGGTTAGCTCAGAACTGGTATGATGGGTTATTAGAGTGGCAGCAATAACAGCAAAGGAGACTGTGTGAGACTAACCAAGTAGAGGTCCACTGACCAAGGTTGACTAGCTACTGCTGCCTCTGAAGGTCGGCAATAGAGATCAATGCTGAAACCCAGACATACAACTATTATTCCTCAAAGAGGCCACTTGATAGCAAGTCTAATGCCCTGAATGTTTGTATTTCTAGTGAGATGTACTTTTGGGTGTGGCTTTGCCTTTCTTGTCCACAGAGCCTTGGTCAGCACTATTTTGAGGGCTTCATGAATGCCTGATTTACAAGCAGGCAATCCTGCATGACATAGTAACAAGAGTGGACATTCTTCACTGTAGGATATGCAGGATAGGGCTCATGGCCGTGGGTATCCACTGGAAGAATTAACAATACTTCACCAACCAGGAATAGTTAACCTCAGAACCCTGGAGCAGTCTTCTAAAGATAGCTAAAAGGCAACTCAGGCAACACTTCACAAAAGTAGAGTACCATACTTTAAGATGCCTATTTGTAGTAAATCGCATCTAACCGGTGCTAAGTACCCAGCAGAATACAGGAGTCCAGGAACAAGAGGGGAGAATCAGGAATATTCTATAGCCTTTGATCTACTAGAGGACTTTCACTTCCTGTCCCAGAAACTCTTGGTTCTGCTGTATTGGAAGTCCTGATCCTCAGAAGTTTACAGCAAGAGTTCTGTTGAACTATAAGTTACAGTTATCATCAGTCTGTGTTAGACTCTAGTGCTTAGGGACCAACAGGTTAGAAGAGGCATTCCCATACTGACAAGAGTAATTGATCTAATTGAAAAGGCAGCTGCATTATGCAATGCATAAAGGAAGAAACTAAATGAGAAGCCGGGGGATTCATTTGGGCATTTTCTAGTACCCATGCCATATTATAAGCAGGAATGTACATATGCAATGATCCCCAAATGAGAAGAGTATGATTACCAAGGGTTTAGCCTCCTCAGGGATGAAGAATTGTGTTCTTTCATCAGGTAAGCCAAGATTTGCAGTGGTGATAGCTGAGGGTAAAAGGAATTCCAAATAGACAGTGGGAGATGAGGGACAGTTGTAGTTCAGATAGGTTTAGAGACTGGAGCTGCAGTTCTCCCTCCAACCTTCCTGTTCTAATTTACCCTCAGCAAGGGCCCATGGGAACGATGGAGATGTTGCTTCCAAAATCTGAAGGGCAGCTGTACAGTACAAGAATGGATTATGGCAGCCATGAAAATGTGCTGCTCAGATCTGACTGTGGAGAGTTTGACTGAAAGCCTCTATCACTGTGCTCAGAAATCCATGGTACTGCCTAGGTTCCACTTTCAGCGGTGGCTTCCAACCAATGAATGAGAATAGCACTAAAAGGCAGACCGACTTTTGAAAGACAGTGGACTCCTTATGGATGCCGTTGGCACAAGAATTCCTTATAGCCTTGCCAAGATGTTCTTAGAAATACACAAAGACCTTCCTTCCCTTCTTACCTCCTTCTCAGATCAGACTTGCACTGTAATCTCATGGTTCTAGTCACAAGTACAAATGACTTTGTACTTTCCTTCACAGACATTTCCCCCTGAATGAAGCAACCTCTGACACATCTGTTCCATCTTGGCATCTGTTCTTTGGAGAACCTATTCTAATTCAGTTATGGGGAATCTCACTGAAAAATCTTCAATTCATGTTCCCAAGTCAGTCCTGTGGGAAGAGTTAATACCTCTAAGGAATATAAAGCCTTCTTTGAAAACTGATTTTCCAAAGACTGCTCAGACATTTGAGAATGAAGGCCACATAACTTTTATGATCTTCAGTATGCAGCTCAGCAGTGCCTTTCTTTCTTATTCTAGAACAGAAGATATGGGGGCCATTCTAGTGCCAATGTAAATCTGAAAGACCTAATGTCAAATGGGTCTTATACCAACTGAGTTCAAAGTTCAGCCTAAAGGCAGAGCCACTCTTGATGTTAACATAGGCACTCCTCACAAATCAGTGACGTTTTATGGGAAAGGCAACAGTGTAAGACTAGCCTAAGACTGCTCTAAAGACACGATTGCAACCCAGTTTTCCTAATTTCTCTGTAGCAGCTTGTTTTTATGTGAAGTCTGGTTATGGATAGAGAATGTAGGTTTCTACTCTAAGCTACTTCTCTCTCCCTCCCTCTCAACTCCTGGAATCAGAATAGAAGAGAATATAAGGGATATTTTACCAACTGCCTAGCCCTTGCAAGGATGAAATTCTGAACAGCTTCGGGTTCTAAGAGTAAGCAGAAAAAACAATTCTCCTGGAAGAATGGTAGCCACTCAGCTAAGTGTTCATTGTGTGGATCTGAGTTGTTAGGATCTCTTGTGTGTAGGTTCCATTATCCATCTCTGTTCCCCAAAGCTGTCTTCCCCTCAGCTCTCCTCTATACTCACTCTTAAGAGAATGTCAGTTATTTGTTACCTAAAGGGACATTCTCAGCCCCAAACCAAGGATTTACTATTAGAAAATTCATAGCTAAGTTTTTCCACAGCCTTTGTGACACACAATGAGATTTCTGTTTCAAATACAATACAAAATAGCTTCCTACTCAGACTCTACCTCTATCCACAGAGTGCTATTGAAAGATTTATGTTAAGGTTTCAGCGTGGTTGTAGGTAAATATATACACAAGTAAGCATATTTTTCAAAGATCTGCAACACAGTATCACACGCAAGTACCTCCAACATGAAGTCCTAGAAAAGCCTGTTAGTATCACAAGGGTAATTGTGAAAGACTGTTGAAGATTGAGCCCTGAGCATCTTTAAAGGTCTTTCCAGATGTGAGGCCACATTGCTCTTAAACTCAAATGGTAGGCGAGTGTAACTGCCGGCTGCCTTCCCCAAGATCAATCTCAAAGGTATCCTCTATGGGTACTCAAAGACGTTGAAACTCTGGGGAACACTGGGAAGGGAAGAGACCAGAAAGTTTTTTCAGTAGCTTTGGTCTGAGACAGGACATCCATGCACTGCTATGGGAAAATGCAATAGATAATGGACTGTAAGAGCTTGGGTCTTGTTTCTGCCCTGCATTGCCTTGGAATAAACAGTGTCTAGTTAACACTTGTTTGTGTGGAGTTAGTTATTCTCAAGTCCCATCACAGTAGTAGAGAGCTCTGTGCTGATTAAGTTACATGAAAAACAGGGTACAACTAACTTCAAGAAATAGTATCTCCACCCTCTGACATTCTCAAAACTGTCAAGTGACCTAAGGAGTTTTTTACCTCTAAATATTCTCTAGGGATCAGAGAAGGTTTTAATTTTTGTGTGGAATGGAAAGATTTGCTATGTATATTTGTTGCCTTGGGCTCTTGTTCTGGGGCTCATATACTTATTGGTGCTGGGAATCTGCAGTGCCAGGTGCATCATTTGGTAGTACCCAATACTATCAGGGAAATGAACTCACAGGGCAGAAGAGGTTTGAGAAACAATTATTTCAGAAGGAAAACAACTCCATGAATTGAAGTCCATTCAGAAAATGAGTTATTAGAACAGATGAACCACTACTAGCATCATTTACATGTTTGAATATGTTCATAAGACAAAATAGGTTTTAACCTGGCATAAATTTGACTTTATAGAAGTATATAAGACAGGAAACAGCAGCTCACCATCCTCAATCCCATTATGACATTCTACAACTGCAGCTCCTTGGATCCCTCATCCCACAGAGATGTGAAGGATTGTTAAGAATGCTAAAATGTGTTATAGTCTGTGTTGGTAGCTATCATGGCATGGATTTCCTATGGGAGTCCAGTTATTTCAACTATAGAAGTCTAAGACCTTTGTCCCAATGCTCCAAGCCCAGGAACAGTCTCACAGACCAGCAGACTCTAAGATCATGAGCTCCTTGTACACAACATTCTCTTAACCCTGTAAGATAACTTACTGAAAAAAAGAGGGCAGTTCAATTAGTCTAGCCAGAGAGGGAAAAAAAAATCACACAGGAGATAACTAGATGCCTACCTTATTCCATATATAAAAGAGGGTATTATGCTGAGTGAAATAAGTCAATCAGAGAGGACAAACATTATATGGTCTCATTCATTTGGGGAATAGAAAAAATAGTGAAAGAGAATAAAGGGGAAAGGAGAAAAAAATGAGTGGGAAATATCAGAAAGGGAGACAGAACATGAGAGACTACTAACTCTGGGAAACCAACTAGGGGCGGTGGAAGGGGAAGTGGGCGGGGGGTGGGGGTGACTGGGTGACGGGCACTGAGGGGGGCACTTGATGGGATGAGCACTTGGGTGTTATTCTTTATGTTGGCAAATTGAACACCAATACTAACTCTGGGAAATGAACTAGGGGTGGTGGAAGGGGAGGTGGGTGGGGGGTGGGGGTGAATGGGTGACAGGCACTGAGGGGGACACTTGACGGGATGAGCACTGGGTGTTATTTTGTATGTTGGTAAATTGAACACCAATAAAAAATTAAAAAAATAAATAAAACAAAAAAATTTATAAAAATATAAATAAAATTCCTCTGAATTAAAAAAAATAAACACATTAAGGACTTATATGTGAGAGTTAACTTTTTAATTCTTGGTAATGAAATATGGATGAATACATTTTAGGCCTGGGACAGATGAATTTTTAAAAACAAAATCTTCAAGAAAGTTAGAAATTAGGGAGGGGCAAGATGGTGGAAGAGTAGGGGTCCTCAGCTCACCTGGCCCCAGCAGCTTACCTAGATAACTTTCAAAACATCCTGAACACCTACGAATTTGACCTGAGATTTATAGAGAACAACTGGAACACTACAGAGAAAAGTTTATTTCTAACAAGGTAGGAAGGTGGAAAAAAAGTTGGGGAGGGGAACTGCAACTAGCAGGGCTAAAGCAGAGTGAGGAAAGCCTCTGAGGCAGGAAAGCCCAGCCCTGGAGAAGCAGGAACTTTAAAAATCTATGCCAGAGTTTTCTCTGACAGAAAAGTGCTTAGCAGGAAAATGGGACAGAATCACAGGAGGGGCTGTGAAGCCTCAAGATTCCCGGAGTCACTGTAAGAGGAGAGGTGCCTGGGGGAAAGCTTACCACACCCCCCCATCTGATATGGGTAAAGGGCTGAAGCACTGCAGCCCTCCAGGGCATTTGGGAGAAGCCAGTCAGTTACATGGGCTGGCTCCAGATGTAGATGGCTCTACCCCGTTGCCTTTGGTGCGGGGGGGGGGGGGGGTGGGTTCCTGGAAGCATGGGTTCAGCAGCACAGGGCCCTGGATCCCAGGGAACCCAAGCAGACAAGAGTAGCAATCCCGGGTTCCCCCTGGGAAAGGCAGAAGTGGGGAGGGCACAGGAAAGCAAGAACTCTCCTGCCACTGGGCACCCAGAAAGCTGTGCAGATCAGTGCACCTGCACCTGTCCCCAGGAGCATCTAGGCCAGTGAGGACTGGGAGACTGGTTAGGTACCTGTGGGGAGCTCGATTCCAGAGCTGGAATCTGGCCACCACCATTGTTATTTTTCCCCTTTGTTTCGAATTGTGCCTGGGAGAGGCAAGGCCTCTAGGGAACAAAGGCCTCACAGGATAAACAGCTCATACGGAGCCCAGCACCTGGCAAGGGGTGGGGAATTTCTGCCCAGGCACAGACACCTACGAATCAGCACAGCAGACCCCTCTCCCAGAACTGCTGAAGTACAAGGGAAAAGCAAGTTTACTGAACAAGCAGCACTGGAAATCTCCAGGACTGAGAGAAAATAGTATATAGAACTAGAAGGTCCTTTTCCTTTTCCTCTTTCCTCCAGGACTCTTAGACTAAAAATTCCAATATTTTCTTCTTTTCCCTCCTTAGCTACGATATTTTAACCAGCTCTTCATTTTTAATTTTTTTCCTTTTTTCCTATAATTACATGTCTTAGATATATTTTCCACTTCTGGATTCCCTTCCATGTATTCAATTTTGGTAGATATAGGAGATATGAGTTTTTGTTCATTTTTTTCCTGCCCCCCCCTTTTTACACAATGGTGGAAGTTAGTACCTTCTAAAACGTGACCAACATACACCCAGAACCAAGTGGAACACCGTGTTGGTTCATTCTATGAGATTATATTCTCTCTTCCTTCCCATTCTGCCCCTGTTTTCTACCTTGTTTATGTTTTTGTGGTCAGTGTTGGAGTTTTAAGTAAGTATTGCTGGTTTATATAAATTTGGGATTGAGCATCTTCTAACATACAGAACAAAATACACACAGAACCAACAGGATCATCCTCTAGGACCCCTAAGGCTAGACTACCTTCACTACTACTTCCTCACTATTACCATCCCCCTTTTCTTTTTCTTCTTTTTACTTTTGTCTTTTTTCCTGGTCTGTGGCATTTTATTTTCACTACTCTGTTTTAAAGTTTTTCACTTTAGTGGTCCTTTTGTTTTATTTTGTTCTGTTCTTTTTCTTTTATTTTCTGGTCTCTGACCTCTTCAGGGTCATCTAGGGTTTATTTTACAAAGGTTGTGGTTGGTTTTTGACTCAGCCCACTCATACAGCCACTCTGCACTGGACAAAATAACAAGAATTATTCACCACAAAGAACCAGAAACAGTACTCTCTGCTACAGAGTTACATAATTTGGACTTCAATATGACATTAGAAATTCAGTTCAGAAGTACAATTAAAGCTACTGGTGGCTCTGGAAAAAAAAGCATAAAGAACTCTAGAGACTTCCTTATTGCAGAGTTGAGATCTAATCAGTCCAAAATTAAAATATATGAAATGAAATGCAATCTAAACTGGAAGTTCTAAATGCTAGGGTTAATGAGGTGGAAGGATGAGTGACAAAGACTACAAAAAAAAAAAAAAAAACAATTAAGAGCCCATGAGGAAATGCTTAGGGAAATAAATGATAGCTTAAGAATATACATTCTAATTGGTATTTCAGAAGAGGCTGAGAGAAGACCACAAAGTATATTTGAACAAATCATAGCTGAGAACTTCCCAAATCTAGAGAAGGAAACAGTCATTCAGATCTAAGAGATAGAGAGGACTCCCCACAATGAAAACCTTTCAACACCTCGACATTTAATAGTGAAACTAAGAATTTTCTTTTTGAAATTTGCCGATGTGCGAGACAAGAGATTCTTGACTTATATGGGGATAAATATCAGATTAAGAGCAGACTTCACAGAGACCTGGCAAGCCAGGAAGGGTTGGCATGATATATACAGGGTACTAAATAACATGCATCAAAGAAACTCTATTCTCAATGACAGACTTGCTGGATAAAGAGCTTCCAGGATAGGCAGACTGAAATATGTGATCACCAAATCAGCTCTGCAAGAAGTATTAAGGGGTGAGGTTTTCCTTCTAGTCATTTTGCCCCAAAGATACAGATGCAATGAAACGCCGGGACACCTTCACCCAGATGTTTATAGCAGCAATGTCCACAATAGCCAAACTGTGGAAGGTGCCTCGGTGTCCATAGAAAGATGAATGGATAAAGCAGATGTGGTTTAAGTATACAATGGAATATTACTCAGCCATTGGAAATGACAAATACCCACCATTTGCTTCAACATGGATGGAACTGGAGGGTATTATGCTGAGTGAAGTAAGTCAATCAGAAAAGAACATTATATGTTCTCATTCATTTGGAGAATAGAAATAATAGTGAAAAGGAATAGAAGGGAAGGGAGAAGAAATGGGTAGGAAATGTCAGAAAGTGAGACAGAACATAAAGACTCCTAACTCTGGGAAACGAACTAGGGGTGGTGGAAGGGGAGGAGGGCAGGGGTGGGGGTGAATGTGTGACGGGCACTGAGGGGGGCACTTGACAGGATGAGCACTGGATGTTATTCTGTATGTTGGCAAATTGAACATCAATAAAAAATAAATTATTAAAAAAATATTAAGGGGGACCCTGTAAAAGAGGGATCCCCAAAAAACAATCCACAAAAACAGGGATTGAGTAGGTAATACAATGGAATTAAATATCTTTCAATAGTTACTCTGAACATGAATGCGCTAAGTCAAAAGACTCAGGGTTTCGGACTCGATAAAAAGTCAAGATCCACCTTCTGTCTACAAGAGACTCATTTTAGAACTAAGGACACCTCCCATCTGAAAATGAAGGGGTGGAGAACCATTTACCATTCAAATGGTTCAGAAAAAGCTGGAGTAGCAATTCTCACATCAGAAAAATTAAAGTTTATACCAAAGACTGTAGTAAGATATGAAAATGGACACCATCATACTTAAAGTATCTATCCAACAAGACCTAACAATCATGAATATTTATGCCCTTAATGTGGGAGCTGCCAAGTATATCAATTAATAACCAAAGTAAAGAGATACTTAGATAATACATTAATAGGAGATTTCAACCTGGTACTTTTAGCAAATGACAGATATAAGAATGTCACCAAGAAACAAGGCCCTTAAATGATACACAGGACCAAATAGATTTCAGATATATATGGAACTTTCCATCTGAATGCAACTGAATACACATTCTTAACTGCACATGGGACTTTCTCCAGAAGAGACTACATACTGGATCCACAAATAAAGTCTCAACTGATACAAAAAGATTGGGATTGTCCCCTGGATATTTTCAAACCACAATGCTTTGAAACTAGAACTCAATAACAAGAAATTTGGAAGAAACTCAAACACATGGAGGTTAAAGAGCATCCTACTAGAAGATGAATGGGTCAAACAGGAAACTAGAAAGATTTATTGAAACTAATGAAAATGAAATACAACCATTCAAAACCTTTGGGATACAGCAAAAGCTGACCTAAGAGGGAAATACATTGCAATACAAGCATTCCTCAAAATTGGAAAAAACTCAAATACATACACTAACCTCACACCTAAAAGAACTGGAGAAAGAACAGCAAGTAAAACCTACACCAAGCAGAAGAGAAGATTTGATCATAACTCCATGAAATAGAGACCAGGAGAACTGTAGAACAGATCAACAAAACCAGGAACGGGTTCTTTGAAAGAAGTTAGAAATGCCATTAGCCAGCCTTATTAAAAAAGAAAAAAAAAGACTCAAATTAATAAAAATCACGAATGAAGGAGAGATCACAACCAATACCAAGGATATAAAAAAGATTTTAAAAACATTATGATATTTCCCACTCATTTTTTTCTCCTTTTCTTTATTCCCTGTCACTATTTTTTATCAGAAAGGGAGACAGAACATGAGAAACTCCTAACTCTGGGAAATGAACTAGGAGTGGGGGAAGGGGAGGTGGGCGGGGGTGACTGGGTGATGGGCACTGAGGGGGGCACTTGATGGAATGAGCACTGGGTGTTATTCTATATGTTGGCAAATTGAACAATAAAAAATAAATTTACAAAAAAAAATAAAAACATTATGAGCAGCTATACGCTAATAAATTAGGCCTTCTAGAAGAAATGGATGCATTTCTGGAAAACCACAAACTACCAAAACTGGAACAAGAAGAAATAGAAAACCTGAATAGGACAATAACCAGAGAGGACATTGACACAGTCATCAAATCCCTCCCAAGACTATTGGTCTATAATTCTCCTTTTTGGTGGGGTCTTTGTCTGGTTTTGGAATTATTTGTGTGGAATCAGAAAAGACCCCGAATAGCCAGGGGAATATTAACAAAGAAAACCATAGCTGGGGCATCCCATTGCCAGATGTCAGGTTGTACTACAAAGCTGTGGTCATCAAGACAGTATGGTACTGGCACAAAAACAGACACATAGATCAATGGAACAGAATAGAAAATCCAGAAGTGGACCCTCAAATTTATGGCCAACTATATTCAACCAAGGAGGAAAGAGTATCCACTGGAAAAAAGACAGTCTCTTCAATAAATGGTGCTGGGAAAATTGGACATCCACATGCAGAAGAATGAAACTAGACCACTCTATTCCACCATACAGAGATAAACTCAAAATGGATGGAAGATCTAAATGTGAGATAAGATTCCATCAAAATCCTAGAGAACACAGCCAACACCCTTTTTGAACTCGGCTACAGTAACTTCTTGCAAGATATATCCACGAAGGCAAAGAAACAAACGCAAAAATGAACTATTGGGACTTCATCAAGAGAAGAAGCTTTTGCAAGAAAAGGATACAGTCAACAAAACTAAAAGACAACCTACAGAATGGGAGAAGATATTTGCAAATGACGTATCAGATAAAGGGCTAGTATCCAAGATCTATAAAGAACTTATTAAACTCAACACCAAAGAAACAAACAATCCAATCAGGAAATGGGCAAAAGACATGAACAGAAATCTCACAGAGGAAGACATAGACATGGCCAACAAGCACATGAGAAAATGCTCCGCATCACTGGCCATCAGGGAAATACAAATCAAAACCACAATGAGATACCACCTCACACCAGTGAGAATGGGGAAAATTAACAAGGCAGGAAGCAACAAATGTTGGAGAGGATGCGGAGAAAGGGGAATCCTCTTGCACTGTTAGTGGGAATGTGAAATGGTGCAGACACTCTGGAAAACTGTGTGGAGGTTCGTCAAAGAGTTAAAAATAGGTCTGCCCTATGACCCAGTAATTTCACTGCTGGGGATTTACCCCAAAGATACAGATGCAGTGAAACGCCAGGACACCTGCACCCCGATGTTTCTAGCAGCAATGTCCACAATAGCCAAACTGTGGAAGGAGCCTCGGTGTCCATTGAAAGATGAATGGATAAAGAATCTGTGGTCTATGTATACAATGCAATATTACTCAGCCATTAGAAATGACAAATACCCACCATTTGCTTCAACGTGGATGGAACTGGAGGGTATTATGCTGTGAAGTAAGTCAGTTGGAGAAGAACAAACATATGGTCTCATTCATTTGGGGAATAGAAAAATTAGTGAAAGAGAATAAGGGGAAAGGAGAGAAAATAAACGAAAAGATCAGTGAGGTTGAAAAAACATGAGAGACCCCTAACTCTGGAAAACAAACAAGGGATAGTGGAAGGGGATGTGGGTGGGGGTTTGGGGGGACTGGTGATGGGTACTGAGGGGGACACCTGGCGGGATGAACACTGGGTGTTATGCTATATGTTGGCAAATTGAATTCCAATTAGAAAAATTTAAAAATCAAAAGCCTCCAAGACACAAAAGTTCAGGATCAGATGGCTTCCCAGGGGAATTCTATCAAACTTTTAAAGAACTAATACCTATTCTTAAAGCTGTTCCTAAGGACAGAAGGTGATTGTGTACTTCCAAATTCATTTACGAGGCCAGCATTACCTTGATTCCAAAACCAAAGACCCCACGAAAAAGGAGAATTTTAGATCAATATCCCTGATGAACACAGATGCAAACATTCTCACCAAGATACTAGCCAATAGGATCCAACAATACATTAAGAAAATTAATCACCATGACCAAGTGGATTTATCCCTGGGATGCAAGCATGGTTCAACACTCGTAAGTCAATGTGATAGATCAGATCGATGAGAAAAATAAGAACCATATGATCCTCTATATATGCAAAGAAAGCATTTGACAAATACAGCATCCATGTGATCCATTCCTGATCAAAACTCTTCAGAGTGTAGGGATAGAGGGAACATTCCTCAGCATCTTAAAAGCCATGTGCAAAAAAACCCACAGCGAATATTTTCAATGGGGAAACATGGGAGCCTTTACCCTAAGATCAGGAACAAGACAGGGATATCCACTCTCACCACTGTTATTCAACATGGTACTAGAAGTCCTAGCCTTAGCAATCAGGCAACAAAAATAAATCAAAGGCATTCGAATTGGCAAAGAAGAGGTCAAACTCTCCCTCCTCTTAGATGAGAGGATACTGTATATTGAAAACCCAAAGGACTCCACCCTCAAGATTGCTAGAACACATACTGCAATTCAGCAGTGTGGCAGGATATAATTAATGCCCAGATATCAGTGGCATTTTTATATATTAACAATGAGACTGAGGAGAAATTAAGGAATCAATCCCATTCACAATTGCAAGCAAAAGCATAAGGTACCAAGGAATGAACCTAACAAAAAGGATCTATACTCTAAAAACTACAGAACACTTCTGAAAGAAATTGAGGAGGACAGAGATAGAAAAACATTCCTTGCTTAGGGATTGGAAGAATTAATATTGTGAAAAGGTCTATGCTACTCAGGGCATTTTGCATGTCCAATGCAATCCCTATCAAAATACCATGGACTTTCTTCTGAGTTGGAACAAATCATAAGATTTGTATGGAATCAGAGAAGGCCCCCAATAGCCAGAGGAATATTGAAAAAGAAAACCAATGCTGGGGGCATCAGAATGCCAGATTTCAAGCTGTATTACAAAGCTGTGATCATCAAGACAGTGTGGTAGTGGCACAAAAACAGACACAGATCAATGAACAGAATAGAGAACCCAGAAGTGGACCCTGAAATGTATGGTGAACTCTTCGACAAAGCAGGAAAGAATATCCACTGATTAAAGGACAGTGTCTTCAATAAATGGTGCTGGGAAAATTGGACAGCCACATGAAGAATGAAACTGGACCATTATCTTACACCATACACAAAGATAAACTCAAAATGGATGAAAGATCTAAATGGGAGACAAGATTCCATCAAATGGGAGACAGAAAGATCTAATGGGAGACAAGATTCCATCTCCTCTCCTAGAGGAGAACACAGGCAACACTCTTTTTGAACTTGGCCACAGAAAATTATTGCAAGTTACATCTATAAAGGCAATGGAAACAAATGCAAAAATGAAGTCTTGGGACTTGATCAGGATAAAAAGCTTCTGCACAGCAAAAACAGTCTACAAAACTAAAAGACAACCTACAGAATGGGAGAAGATAGTTGCAAATGACATGTCAGATAAGGGGCTAGTCTCCAAGATTTATGAAGAACTTATTAAACTCAACACTCAAGAAACAATCCAATCATGAAATGGGCAGAAGACATGAACAGAAATTTCACAGAGGAAGACATAGACATGGCCAACAAGCACATGAGAAAATGCTCCGCATCACTTGCCATCAGGGAAATACAAATCAAAAACCACAATGAGATACCACCTCACATGAGTGAGAATGGTAAAAATTAACAAGACAGGAAGCATTTTGAAGAGGATGTGGAGAATAGGGAACTCTCTTGTACTGTTGTTGGGAATGCAAACTGGTGCAGCCAGTCTGGGAAACAGTGCAGAAGTTCAAGTAGTTAAAAATAGAGCTACCCTATGACCTGGCAATTGTGCTACTGGGTATTTACCCCAAAGATAGTGATGTAGTGAAATGCTTGGACACCTGTACCTCAATGTTCATAGCAGCAATGTTCACAATAGCCAAAATGTGGAAGGATCCTCGATGTCCTTTGACAGATGGATAAAGATGTAGTGTATATACACACAATGGAATATTACTCAGCCATCAGAAAGGACGAATACCCACCATTTGTTTTGACATGGATGGAACTGGAGAGTATTATGCTGAGTGAAATAAGTCAATTGGAGAAGGACAATCATAAGGTTTCACTCACATGGGGAGTATAATAATGGGATTATAAGGGAAAGGAGGGAGACTGAGTGGGGAAAAAGACAAACCATGAGAGACTCATAACTATGGGAAACAATGGGTTAGGGAAGGGGAGGTGGAGGGGGATAGGATAACTGGGTGATGGGCACTGAGGAGGCATTTGATAGGATGAGTACTGGGTGTTATATGTTGGCAAATTGAGCTTCAACAAAAAATTTAGAAATTTTGACTAAATTCTCAGGAAATGCCTTAAATTGAGGCGTTATAAATGAAAATGAAAACTCAATATACACAAAGGACTTAAATAGCACTCCTATGTGGAATGTAAGAAACAAAACAGGATCATAGGGGAGGGGAGGAAAGAAACCAAACAAAAGGATATCAGAAAGAAAAACCATAAGAGTCTTAAATACAGGAAACAAACAGTGTTGTTGGGGGGGGGGAGGTGGGTAGGGGGATGGGGTAATTGTGTGAAGGGCATGAGGAGAGTACTTGATGTGATGAGCACTGGGTGTTATATGCAACTGATGAATTAATACATTCTAATTTAGACTAATAATTCACTATGTTAACTTGAATATAATTAAAAACTAGAAATAGTGGAAAATATTAGTGTGGAATAGGACCTACATTCCTTTAATGCCCTTTGAAAGACATGAGTAGAGATGAAAATTGTGATTATTAATACTAGTAATATTTACCTGGACTATGTTATTTAAATATATACTGCTCCTGACTGAGCCATATGGGTGATAGCTCAAACAGGTGGTCTCATGAGACTTATTGGGAGTCCAAATACAGGTAGGAGTGAGCCTCAAGAATTTCAGCTTGCTACTCGCTCACTGGTTAACTGCTATGCATCCTGACATGGGGGGTTCATTTTGGGAAATAAATACTCATGCAATGAACTTTCATGTGGCATGAAACTTCAGAGCCTGCTCATCTCATGTTTACATGGTTAGATAGTCCTACAAACAGAAGTCTGACTTTCACAAGTAAAGCTAGTTGATCAAATAGTTAAGAAAATCCAGCTTTTTGTTCAGCCATCCTCTTTACTTGGGGTGTTTCACCTTGTGTGTGAATAACCCATTTGTTCACATCCTGGGTAGGGGCACTCATTGTTTTAGCCTTACAGCCCATCCATACTCCTTTTTCTGTCAGGACTCAGTTGTTAATTTAACAAACATTTACTGAGCATTTATTGAGAAGTGTGCTCAGTTCTGGTAGAATAGAGGGAAAATAAAGGTCCAGTCCCAGGCTTCATGAAGCTTTCATTCAAGAGGTAGAAACAGATATTTCCCAAGTAAAAACACATTTGAGATAATCAGACTGATAAGTACATCAGGACAATTAGAAAGGTGGATACAATATAAGGGATACTGTATATGAAGAATGAACCCTTTAGAAAAAACAGCTCAACGAGAAATATTCTTCTTAGGAAAAGGTAGTTGGAGAACATTTTAGGCTAAGGGAATAGTCTGTACAAAATTTCAGTGTCAGAGGCGTTGAGAATTTGCCAATATGGCTCCTGGGTTGCAAAGATCTACTTTGGGGACTCTTTCTTTTAACAACATTGAAAATTTACTTAACCTTTCTAAGCCTCAGTATCCTTATCTTCATTGCAGAAGGATATATTTTAGTAGTGTTATGTAAGTTAGACAAAACACCTAGGTCTCTATCAAGTAACAGATGTTTAGTAAGTGATCTTTGATGGTCATAATCCCCATTAGAAAGAAAAAAATGGCAAGGAAAGAACCTATTTTACTACCACAAAAAGTTCACCTTTAGCCTGAAATATCCTTGACCAATGCCATTTCAGGAGGCAAGAAACCATACTTCTAATGTTCATCTGAGAATGTTCTTGTTTTAGGATTTCTTTAACAGGTTCAAAAACAAGATAGGAGATGGAAAATTCTCCAGGAGATTGCAAACCAAGTGCTCAACCCAAGGGTTTGGGTATTGCTCTGCCAGCTCCTAAGGTGGAGAGGTTTGCTGCCCATCAAAAAACCTGCTCAAAATGGCTTTGGGTACCTCACTAGGGGAAAAAAAGTCACTAGTAAGCAAGCATAAGCTTGTTGAATTTTCAGGTAAAATGACTACCAATAGAAGGACATTAAAGCAAATCCTGAAGGAATGCCAGTAGCATGCCTGAAAAGACTAAGGGACAGCAATGGAATTTCTGCTTCAGAAGTGTCTGGTATGGTTAATGTTGCCAAATGGACACAAATTGAAGCCTTATATCAGACTGATAAAAAGCTCTGGGACAAAGTGAGGTGGGGATCTGGAGATGGCTGGTTTCTGAAGGCAAGAGAGGCCAGGAGTAGTCACTTCTCACCTAAACCTATCCATGGTCCTACCATTAACCCTCTTGAAACACCATCTGCCTGTGGCTGTTTGTCCACTTGAGCTGAGGATATGGGAAAGGAGAAGGAAGGGGCTAGTTTATGGATATAGAAGGGTGGGCCTTCTATAGACCAAGGAGTTGATTACTTTGAGAATTGAATTGGGCAGAGTCCATATTTAGTCCTCTTTGAGGAGCTTCATAAGGCTCTATACTAAAAGACCAGAGATTGAGTCCCTAGCTTAAAGAGCACAAGTTTTATTATTTTTATTTTTCTTGACCCATAAAGGAGGTCATGGATTATTTATCTCTTCCCAGTCATACAAGGATTAATCTATTTGAGTTGGGATTCTGAGTATCAGTTTTGAATATTATTTCATGAAATAACATCAAGAATTCTGATTTGATTGCATTCAAGGAGGCTGGGAAACTTGAAGTTTAAGGCCTAAGACACAAGAGATATTCAGATATCCCTTTAAGTGTAGTAGATACTGACATGCCACCCAGACTTTCCTTGTGAAGGACTTATTGTCCCAACTGCGACCAAACCGCATTTTGCTGCTGGCTATTCCAGGGATTATCTCAGCCTCAGAAACTCCAAGGCCACATCCATTTTAGGGCAGCACAGTGACTGAGGGGATGAAACACTGAACTTAATGTGGCCCAATTTAGGCTAAAACTGAAAGGCCATTTTAGAAACAGCTCCTAGAGGAGTTGGTCAAGGCTACCATTGGATCTGCATTCTAGCTTGATTTTTCTTTCTCTGCAAACTTTTCACTCCCTTCCATGGGGGCACTCTTTAAATATCCTTTACAACCCTAGTGTTTGGTACAGGAGAGATTCAAGAAAGTACACACTAAGGGTAAGATGTTAGAGCTGTAACACGTGCTACCTGTCTGTAAATGAAAACCCCATCTCTATTGTAGGACAAGCACAGTTAACTGTTAGCAGTCTGATCATTAAGATTTTAGTGATGGTGTATTGGGATAATGTATTGGTGAATAGTAATACATTTATTGGCATGGTGTAGCAGGCACTTGTCAAAGTTAGTCTAATAACATGTGTTGCATATCAGCCTAGATTGAAGACCACAAGAGAACTACTCCATCTGTATGAAAAATCAAGATGGTCAGAAGGCTAAGGGCAGTTTACCCAATCAACACTCAATCCTTTGCCTGGTGTGGAGACATAGGATATACTGATTGACTACCTCCCCCTCCTGGGAGGGAAAAACTCAGCAGAGTCTTGGGAATGGTGCATGGTGAGGATTCCCCCAGTTGTCTCCCCTAAGGAACCTACACCATTTATTCAGATTATTGCCACTGGATAAAGGATAACCATTAGAGAATGTTGGACATGAGTCCTAGGTAACCTTGATACCTAGAAACCCAAAGATGCATTGTAGCCCCTCTTGTCAGAGGGGAGGCATAGGAGAGCCAGATAATAAGTGGAGTCCTGAAAAAAAAAATAAGTGGATTCCTGGGCAGTATATCTAGCTTTAGTGGGTCCTCTGGTTTTGGGATGCATCTTATGATCATTCAACTTACCTGAATGTATAGTCAGAAGGGATATACATATCTATCCAGGAGCTTGGCCTCGGAATCAAGAGGTAGAGTGGAGAAGGCTCAACAGAAGCCTTTGGAATCTACCCTTTTCTCTGGATCAGATAGTAAGTGACAATACTGTATACTTGAAGGGATGAAGTTAGTGACTATAAAATGACCTGAAGGATGCACGGGTGGTAGTTCCCATCACATCCTCATGTAGTGCATCACTTTGGCACCCGAAATAGCTAGATCCTGGAGAATAAGCCTGCAGACTCAAATATTAGCCCCAATTTAACCATGTCCTCTGCTAGAGCATATTACCACCCTCAGGTACATGGCACACAGCCACTGATTTGGTGACTGCTTTTCTACAGTACTGGGAAAGGGGCTCAGATACAGTTTGTTTTCATCCACCTGAAATCAACAGTGGGCACATTTATAGTTTTGCCTGAAGGCCAACTTTCACTGTGTCACAATATAGTTCAGTCCTAAATCTGTGCTCTTCAGTGTTCTGTGATGGTGAATGGGATCAATAATCTATGCTGTTCAGTTTAGTATCCACTAGCCACACATGGCTTTTGAGTACTTGAAGTGTAGCTTGTCAGAGGCTTTAGATGACACACACTTTAGAGCATCGGAGATACTAAGAACATACCTAAGTTTGACTCCTAGATCTACTTGGTATTTCAAGCCAAAGATGGATGGCTCCTGCACAATCATGTCACTCAAAAGTAACCTTGAAAAGTGGAGAGGGTTAAGTCCTCCCATTGGGTAAAGCTACAGCCAATGCTCCTGGTTACCCATTTTATGTAAAGAGACGTCATTGTGAGGTTTAAATACATACAAATATACTAACAGGCAATGGCAAATGGCTTGACTACTGGTCAGAGGCCTGGAAAGAAGAACTGAAGACAGGTTGGTATAGAATAGAGATAGGTGGATGGGCATATGGGAGTAGATCAAAGAGTTTTATAAAGCCCACTAACATCCATCAGAAAAGATCAAAAAAGACTGCTAGTCAAGTAGATACTATATGAAGGTCCTGCAATATTTAGCAGTTCTGAAACTGGCATCTCGTTTTATATCACTATAGGCCAAAAGAACAATGTTTCCAGAAAGGTTAAGATAGCTGCCACTTACATGAGACCTAAGGCCATATGAAGTCCATGACATTGCTGTTGTGTCTCCAAAGTTTGAGTCACAGAAGTCTATAGTAGGCCCAGCTAGAAAACAGGAGTGTAAAACTCTATAGATTTGAAGAAAAACCATAAATTAATATACAACTGCTAGGTTAACCAGAAAGACCATGATTGGCAGAATAAGCATTTCAAAGTTCGACATTCACTCATGATAAACTCCCAACAAAGTGGGTTGGGGCCGGTGGACATGCCTCTACATAATAAAGGCCATATATGAAGAACACAGCTAGCATCTTATTCAATAGTGAAAAACCGCTTGTCCTCTATGATCAGGAATGAGACAAGGAGGTCCACTTTTATCATTTAATCCACTTTGTATGCTCTCCAACAAGGACCAAGTGGGTGGGTAGGAAAATGGGATAATTCTGTTTTCTTAGTGGTAAGTTTATCTATACTTTCTCAAAGATGATAGGCAGCTTAATTTCATGCCTTTTCCACAATCACTCCATATATATATTATCCCAGTACTGGGTTTGTTCTTTGATTTCCAGTCGTTGATCTTCCTTGGACCCTGTAAATTCAAACTTAAATGAAGTTGCCAAGTTCAAGCATCCATAATGGAAAGAGTCTTCCTAACTTATCTCAGTCAAGAGGCTTCATCCAACAGAAGCCTCCACAATAGGGACACACTGCCCCTGAAGTAGTTCATTCCAAGCCTGGCAAGATTTAGCCAGCATCTCTAGTAATGTCTAGTAACCCTCTAAAGAAGGTTTCCATAGCATCTGTCACAGATAAAGGTGTGAGAAATGGTAGATTGGAACTGAATGATAAACACTGCCTGGGCACAAATGAGCAAACTACTGGTAGAGGTAAGTAGGGGTCTTATGGGAAACTCTGGGATTTAAAAACTTGAGGTTGGGACATACCTCAAAGCTGCAATTATATAATTCTAGGTTGGAAAACTGCACTGATCCATAATTAACTAGAAAACAGGATATCCTGGGTTTGTCCTCAGTAATCATCATGAAATAGATACTCAGTGACGTATTACAAGTGGTTTGGTTAACTTTGTGAGGGTTGAAGCTGAAGTATAAGAAATTATCCTTACCTTCCAAGGTAAGAAGAATCTGGAGGAAAAGAAAAGCATTTCCTGGGGTCAGGAACCCCCCTTCAGATGTAAGTATGGGCAGCCATATTTTCCTAGAGCTTTGAGTCCCACATGGGGAGTAGTAGCCTAGAAACTTCAATACAGGTGTCTTAAGGCATTGGCAGATGGCATTTTTGCTAACAGCTTAGTTTTCCTTGTTACTTCTAAGCCAGGATCACATTTTATGTTTAACCATTAAGAAGTTTTAGATGCATTCATCTTTTGATGGACACTGAGGCTCCTTCCACAGTTTGGCTATTGTGGACATTGTTGTTAAAAACATCGGGGTGCAGGGGTCCCAGCGTTTCATTGCATCTGTATCTTAGGATAAAGAAGATGTGGTTTATGTATACAATGGAATATTACTCAGCCATTAGAAACGACAAATACCCACCATTTGCTTCAACGTGGATGGAACTGGAGGGTATCATGCTGAGTGAAATAAGTCAATCAGAGAAGGACAAACATTATATGGTCTCATTCATTTGGGGAATATAAAAAATAGTGAAAGGAAATAAAGGGGAAAGGAGAAAAAATGAGTGGGAAATATCAGAAAGGGAGACAGAACATGAGAGACTCCTAACTCTGGGAAATGAACTAGGGGTGGTGGAAGGGGAGGAGGGCGGGCGGTGGGGGTGACTGGGTGACGGGCACTGAGGGGGGCACTTGACGGGATGAGCACTGGGTGTTATTCTGTATGTTGGCAAATTGAACACCAATAAAAAATAAATTTATCATTAAAAAAGTTTTAGATGATCTAAAAGTCCATGGTAGGACATTGGAGACTAGTAAGTTTATAGAGCTATGCACAAGTAGGTAGCATTATGTTAGTTGGTCCAAGTTATTTCCTGATTTGAGAAATTTTTAGGAACTAAAGGAATCAAACATTAGCCTGGATATGTAAAAAGTAACAATGGATGTTTAAGAAGTAGTTCTATAGGTCATGTTAGAAACAGGAGTAATTATTACCCAGCTGGGCTCCTCCCAAACGAACTAGCATGGAATTACAATTGATATTAAGCTCAACAGTTGAGAAAAATTCAGAGCTTTGGACAGGAGAGGAGGAGGAAATCCCTGTTCCCTGCCTTTCCTGCTTTCTTGCATGAGAATTTGTCTTATTTCCCAGAAATGAACATTTTTGGTTCTTGGACTTATTCCTTCCCAGGAAGAAAAAAATTTTGTGTATTAATAAAGCTGATGTTCCATTCTGATCTGGTTCCTCATGCCTGTTCAATTGTTAATGACAATTTCAGGAATGGGAGGTTGTTTTGTGTTTTGGGAGGGCTGATAACATCTATTCCCAACTGTTTAGAGAAACAAGTTACTTACTCTGTGCAGCCCTCATGAAGACTGCTCAACTGTTTTCATTTCCTGTTCCTTTCAGGTTATGGAGCACAGTGAGCTTGGAGTAGCAAAGAGGAGACTATGCTTTGCTCCACTATCAAGTGGCAGGAATCGCAGGATCCTAGGGTAGTCCTTATCGAGGGCCATCACAGCCTGTCTCAGAGGACTTCATTTGAGTTACACTGGATCCCCATCAACTTGCCAAAGGAAGGTAGCTGCAGGTGAGGACAGTCTAACTAGCCCCAGTAATGGGATTGTGGGGCTAGTTAGGGATTGTTGGTAGGCATTAGTGATTGTTGAGAGGTATTTGTGAGCTGTTTTATTTAAGGATGGAGTGGTTCTCTGATTTCCTACAAGATACAATTATGAATCTTTGTTTTGGAGTTTGAAGGTGATGACATGGGTAGATCCTCAAACATTCAGGAAGAATTTTTCATGTACCTCAAGGAAAAGTACTTGGGATTTTGTTGTTAAGTGAGAACCCATAAACAGATGTGAAGGCTGAGGAGCAGGAGGCCAAAATTTAGGTGCATAAAATTCCTTAACTATTTCATTTCTCCTGACCCAACTTACTGTATCAATTTTATCTAATTAGATCAGTTCTATAAGGTGGCTGGGTTTTCCTACTAGGTGGACTGTAGAGTCACTACTACATTGTTGCTGTTATGATCTGAGTTGCTTCCTGAGGGAAGAAGTTCTTGGGAATATAGGCTTTTAAGATTTCACCACTGCAAACTCTGGACTGCAAGCATAGCCCTTTCCTCAAGGGTGCTATAGCTCAGCCTTTCCTGGGCCTTCCCTGCTAGTCCAAACTCTGTGCTGCCCAGATATCACATCAAACATGGATCATTCTTAACCTTCTAAATCTAGATTATCTCTCATTTCTGGTCTTTTGGTGAGACTCTCCTGCACTGGTTTTCACTTAGTCAAGATGTTGAAATATATTTTGCTAATATAATGTTCCAGCTATTGGTCATACAAAGGGGGGCATGTTCTCAATGTAAGTCTAGCAGAAGAAAGGGCCTCAAACATGGTTTAAACAGATTCCTCTGAAGGATAGCTCATAGCTAAGTGACATAGGATATAACTACGCTAAAAAATATTCTAGACTAAAATTGGAAGTGTAAAGATATGGAGAACACAGCTTAGTATTTCCCAGGAAATAGAAACTTGGTGTGGTTCAACTGTTGAAGTGCTGGGGTTCAAGTGCAAATTTCTTACTCCTATAGGTAAACAATTAAGACCTGGGAGCCAAGTCAATATTTTAGTGCCTGCTATCAAATTAGCTAACTCTAAGCTCTTTATATTGGTTTACTCCCTTAGTTTTCATGACCACCTTGTGGTTTAAGTACTATTATCCTGATTTTATAGGCACTGAGGAGCAAAGGTTAGTTTGTTTCAAAGGACATACAAATAAGTAGTAGAGCCATGAAACAAGTCCAGGTAGTCGAATATTAGAATCCAGGGTTTTGACAAATATACCCTATCGTTTCACCATAGGAATTGAAGTATTTGTTTGACTTAAACTGGAGTACAGGACCAAGATCCAAAGCCATTCACTACTTGTCCACTTCTCAATCCAAGGGGATAGTTTGATTGGCTGAGCAGATATTAGCCTACGTCATAAAAGTCACTGGTCTTTCACCTACAGGCTATAGATGGCATAGATTAGAGACAACTACTTAGAACAATGCAGGTAATATTTGGCTTTTGTGATCTCTATGAAGCCAATGGATCAATAAACATCCCTTGTGAAAGGGCCAGTGGGAGATGAAGAGTTACAGGGGTTTCTTCCAATGCTGCTCCCTTCATGGGGAGTGTATTGGTCAGACTTCATGGACATGGATATTAAGTCCCACAAAATGGTCATCTTTTCATTGATCTAACAGACAAGCAGGAATGGGATTCTTAGAGTATACCAGAGTTTTTGGATTCAGAAAATTAGAGACCGTTAAGCAAATTTCCAATTTCAGCAACCAAATCCAAAGTTCTAAAGGAACCTGGATAAGTCTGGAAATTATCTTTGTGGGTAAGGGTAAGAAGCCTTTTTGAACATTAGCCACCAGTGAGGAAGGTGACTGCTTACAAGAGGCACTGTCAGTAGGATGGATGTTTGTGGCTTATTATTTGACAATCAATTGAATACACATTAAATCATTGTGGGGGAGATTACAAGTGTGGCCATGGACCAGCAGCTAGGAGGAAAAAAATCACGTACTACCTTTGTATTAACTATGTTCCAATTCACGACCCCACACTTCATGGCTGTTGATGCCACCAGCTCTATAGAAGCTTAGAGTAAGGCAGGCAATCATGTCTTACAGGAAAAAGAAGAATAGCTTGCATCATTTTTTTCTCTCCTATTCTAGTTAAATATAGTCAAAATTAATTGAAGGTGGTAGGAATAAGTTCACAGATCTGTGCAACTGCAATCATTAGTAAGGACAGGAAATTCAGGTATCCCTTTGCAGAAAGGCCTTTAGTGTAGCTTTGTAAGAGATTCTGGGCTTTCCTGTTCCCAAAAGGGATGCTTTCTATCCCCATCTACAAGTGAAATCTTGGTACACAGGCAATATATGCAAACCCTGGAGAAGGCTTTCATGGGGGCTTGAGATGGTCTGTGACAGAACACAACAATGAGGGCTTAAAATGCAGTCACCACAGCATGAGCTTTTCTGAGAATGACCAATATCCCTGCTTTGACCCGGACTGCTTTCACAAAGCCAAACAGCACAAGTGTAAGTCTGCTCTAAAGCATTCTAAATTGAACTCCACTCAGGAACCATCAAGGAAGAACTATAAACAAAGCTCCCAGGTGATCTGAATAGTCTTCAGCTGAAGACATCACTTAGGTACATAAATCTAGTAAGCCACCATTGAACCATCAACCCTTCAGTTATTAAGGGACAAGCGTCCTATGATAAAACTAAAGTAATACTGTTAGCAAAACAGGAAATAGGGAGAACTCCATTGGGATGTAATATTAGGTCTTAAGTGCCAGCTGCTAAGACACAGGTTAGGTTGAGCAGCAACTCCTCCCATTGCAGTGCTGCATTTCCTCAAGGGAATCCCTGAGGCTACTCATAGTTATGATACACTACAAGGGGTACCTTCTCTTGGATCCAGCAGGTCTCAACTGTCCCCTGCCCTCATTTTCCCCGATGCAGACAACTTCAAAATTTATTCCAGGTTTTTACCACCTTCTCTCACCCTAGAGGTCAGCTGCCACTTTCTATTACTCTAATTGGCATTTTTAGGAGGTGGTTGGTTTGCTGTATGACCTCTTTATCTAGATTTAAGGTTCTGTAAGAATTACTAAGAAACAGATCTTAAGATATCCCTATCATGAGGCACAAGACCTGAAGAGTTTTCATTTTACACTGGATCAACATAAGCACTCCAGAGGATGCAGCCACAGGTGAGGCTATCCAACTCTGCTGAGTTGTCTTGTAAGTGATGAAGAGCATCTGGGTTTCTGAGTTAAGGACAAAGCTCATTCATACAGGAGTAACTGCTTATACACTTCAAGAAAAAAAAAAAAGCCCTTAAATCCCCTTTAAGGGGTAGACAAAGGAGTCCACCTATAGGAAAGAGCACTTAGATTTCATCCCTTAATAGGTGCTCAAAGCATTTCATAGCATCATCTGCTTGTATCAGGATTCATTCCTTGAATATAGAAACATGAGCATGAGAGAATAAGGAAGGTTTTGAGGATCAGCATCACAATTCCATCTACTGGTCCAACTCCATCCCATACAGAATTCCTACTCATTCCAGGGATCTTGTCACTTAGATCAGTAGGTTACTCAGGTGGAGCAAGGTCTAAACAGAAAACCCTATGAGAAAGTGGGTTCTCAGCAGGGGTTCTTGAAAGAAAGCATCTTTAGGTTCAAAATGAGGAAGTAGGAAAGGGAACTCTTGGGTCTAGGATCCCACAAAAAAGTTGAAGATTTGGGTATCCCCCAGTAAAAGCCATTACCTTAGAGCTTGCCTCTCAAGATCCAGCAAGACAAAATGAATCCAAACCTAAATGAACAAAGTATTTCTCAGATTTCAAGCTACCTGATTGAGAGGAAGGGAAGAATAAGAAGTGTTCAACTAAAAGCCCTGGGGTCTTGAAGAAAGGCTTTGTAAAAGATGAATCTCAGACAAAGCAAATATCCTATAAAGCAATCTAGATACTAGGAATCATGCCTCAAAGATTTGAATGAGTTGGAGGCAGAAAGTAGCTATAAAGTAAGCCTACTGAAGGCACCAGGAGGACAATGGGCTACAGACCTAGCTTCTGACATGGATTGAGTTCCAATAGGAAAGATAACAGCCTGTAACCCTATCAAGGATGGGTGCTGTTATCTTTAAGAAGAGATTATACCAAAGTTAGAACCAAGCTTGGGCCAACTAAAGAAAGTCCTTCCTGCAACTTTATATCATAAAAGACACTAAATCCACAAGCTAGAAATACCCTTCCTAATAAAAGAGTTAATTTACTCATCCCAACCAGTAGCTAGCACCATCTTGGAGAGTTCTTTGGGAGCTCTTCCCAGTCCTAGGTTTTCCAAAAAGCCCATAACGAAGTAAAGAAAGCCTAGGTAGGAAGAATGAGCTCCACCTGGGCTAAGAGATAGTTTCTACTAGTTGGTCAGCTCAAAGCCTTTCTCTCAGCTCAGTACCAAGTTTTTCTCTTTTGTTAGTGAAAGGAAACAAAGTGGAGTTTACTGCCTAAGTCTCAACTAAATTTTGTGATATAGTGAGATAAAGGTAACTAAATCTAGGTGAAGAGGGAGAGGGTGTAGAGAGAGACAAGAATAGGTTTGATAGCTGCTCCTACTACACAACGCCAACCCTTGCTTTAGTCAGCAACATAATGCCCTAGTCCAGCACGAAGTCTCACTTAAATAGAAGGTGAGGGGACATGATTGGTCAGAGTTGGAAGCTGGATATGACTGGTCAGGCTGGAGCCAATGAGCTTTCTGGGCCTTTGAAACCATAAGTTAAGGGATCCCTGGGTGGCGCAGCGGTTTGGCGCCTGCCTTTGGCCCAGGGCGCGGTCCTGGAGACCCCGGATCGAGTCCCACATCGGGCTCCCGGTGCATGGAGCCTGCTTCTCCCTCTGCCTCTCTGTGTGTGTGTGTGACTATCATAAATTAAAAAAAAAAACCCTATAAACCATAAGTTAAGTGGCAGCCCAGGAGTGCGGCTGATTTTCTTAAATTGGAGACCCCTGAGTGTGGACACCTCTATGATAATTAACTCTCCAGCATTTATTATCAGGATTCACAAGGGGAAAAAAGTTGCAACTGTCAGAAGTGGGCTATAATCTGAAGTTTGATAGTAAATAAAATAAACTCAGTACATAGTGATAGGATTCCATTCCCCATTCCTTTTTTTTAAAGGAAATATTCAATATTTTATTTTTTAATAAATTTATTTCTTATTGGTGTTCAATTTGCCAACCTATATAATAAAACCCAGTACTCATCCCGTCAAGTGCCCATGTCAGTGCCCGTCAGCCAGTCACTCCCACCCCCCGCCCACCTCCCCTTCCACCACCCCTAGTTTGTTTCCCAGAGTTAGGAGTCTCTTATGTTCTGTCTCCCTTTCTGATATTTCCCACTCATTTTTTCTCCTTTCTCCTTTATTCCCTTTCACTATTTTTTATATTCCCCAAATAAATGAGACCATATAATGTTTGTCCTTTTCTGATTGACTTATTTCACTCAGCATAATACCCTCCAGTTCCATCCACGTCGAAGCAAATGGTGGGTATTTGTCGTTTCTAATGGCTGAGTAATATTCCATTGTATACATAGACCACATTTTCTTTATCCATTCGTCTTTTGATGGACACCGAGGCTCCTTCCACAGTTTGGCTATTGTGGACATTGCTGCTATAAACATTGGGGTGCAGGTATCCCGGCGTTTCATTGCATCTGTATCTTTGGGGTAAATCCCCAGCAGTGCAATTGCTGGGTCGTATGGCAGATCTATTTTTAACTCTTTGAGGAACCTCCACACCGTTTTCCAGAGTGGCTGCACCAGTTCACATTCCCACCAGCAGTACAGGAGGGTTCCCCTTTCTCCACATCCTCTCCAACATTTGTGGTTTCCTGCCTTGTTAATTTTCCCCATTCTCACTGGTGTGAAGTGGTATCTCATTGTGTTTTTTTTAATAAATGTATTTTTTATTGGTGTTCAATTTGTCAACATACAGAATAACACCCAATGCTCATCCCATCAAGTGCCCACCACAGTGCCCGCCACCCAGTCACCCCCACCCCCCGCCCACCTCCCCTTCCACCACCCCTAGTTCGTTTCCCAGAGTTAGGAGTCTCTCATGTTCTGTCTCCCTTTCTGATATTTCCCACTCATTTTTTCTCCTTTCCCCTTTATTCCCTTTCACTATTTTTTATATTACCCAAATGAATGAGACCATATAATGTTTGTCCTTTTCTGATTGACTTATTTCACTCAGCATAATACCCTCCAGTTCCATCCACGTCGAAGCAAATGGTGGGTATTTGTCGTTTCTAATGGCTGAGTGATATTCCATTATATACATTGTGGTTTTGATTTGTATTTCCCTGATGGCAAGTGATGTGGAGCATTTCCTCCTGTGCTTGCTTGCCATGTCTATGTCTTCCTCTGTGAGATTTTAAATAATATTTCCACCTCCAGCTTCTTTCATTTCATTCTTTCTTTCATCCTTGAAAGACTATTTCCCTTCAATTATGTTACTAGGATTAACACAAAAGTAATATTTCTTTAAGTTATTTAACAAATATTTAACTATTACATGCTAGGAATTTCACTGGGGAAAAAGGGGGAAAACCAGAAAGACACAGTACCTGCCTATATAGAGTACTATTCTAGAGTAGAAGCTTAAGAAGTGTCTTTGCTGGGGTTCTTCTGGAAGGAGAGCCTGAGTCATAGCTTATTTACTAATGCTTTACTAAGGGTCATAATTTCAGAGACACAGGAGAGAGGAAAAGGGGAAATGATTTAGACAACATAGGCAAGTCAGTATAATAGTGTTTTACCAAGCTGGTCACCATTTTATAATAAGTGTGACTGAATGTTACCATCATGGCACCATCTTATCATTTTAGAAAACCAATTGAGAGTTGGGAGAGGAGGAGGAGAATTTATCTGCTAACTTCCATATCTTGTTAAAAAATAAAGGTTGGTTGCATTAGGAGTTAACTGGTCCTGCTTCTGGGTTGTCCCTGTATAAAGCACCAAGTAGATTCAACATGATCTTATGACTCGGTGTCAACAAGAAAAACTAGAGGTGGGAAGTGAGAAATTAGCAGTTTGGGCATGAGGTGAAGGACTGTCTGGTAGTGCCCAAATGAACTTTTTCAGGCTTCATGCAGAGAAGCTGCCACAGCAGTGGTGGAATGAAACAAAGTTCCAGGGGACAGATGAAGATGAGAGGACCCAAAGTGGTATATATAAAGAGTTAGATATATTGCACTCCTTACACCATACATATCTACTCATGCCCCATTATATCTAGCTCCTTTACCACAAAACAGCCGTAATAGAAATTCTGAGAACAATTGGAGAAATTTGAAAATGAAGTGATCACTATGGTTATGTAGGAGAATGTCCTTATGTCTAGGAGATGCATATTAAAGTAAAGGTACACTGTCCTTATATGTGTATCAGGTGTATGTATAACACATGGTTTGTATATATAAATATATATACATACATATATACACTCATACATCTATCCATATGTGCATTTAAAACAAATATGGCAAAATGTTAATAATCATTTAATCTAGATGGTGGGTTTACAGATATTCATTGTACTGTTTCAATGTTAATGCATATTTAAAAGTTTTTATGGAGTTGAAAAAATTGTCCTACCACTCAGTCAACTTTGTTTTCATGATTTTTGTCTGAGAATGGATGACACTATCTTTAGAAAAATATGCCATTGAAGTCAATTTGTGAGGAAATCTGGTACTCAGTTTTCCACTGTTATCCTATCCCTGAAGTCATGTCCTTTATGTAGGATTCCAAACATACAATTCATCACTAGATTCTGGGGCTCTATGCTTAGCATTTGATTTGGAAAGGCTCAGGTTAATAGGGTCAAGGGAAAGTATACTATAAGAAGTATCAACCCTCTGTATTAGTTACCTATTGCTGTATAACAAATTACCCCACTTAAATTTAAGACTTTAAATTTACCCTGAATTAAGATCAGGATCCTCAAGAGATATCAGCTCCCTATATTCACTGCAGCAGTATTCACAATAGTAAAGATATAGAAACAACCCAAGTGTCCATCAACAGATGAATATACATAGAATGGAATATTATTCTACCTTAAAAAGAAGGAAATACTACCATTTTTGATACCATGGATCAACCTAGAGAACACTATGTTAAGTCAACTAAGAGAGGCACAGAAGGATAAATACTGTATGATTCCACTTACATGAGGTATCTAAAATAGGCAAATTCCTAGAAGCAGAGAATAGAATGTTGGTAGCCAGGGGCTAGGAGGAGGAGATATGGAAAGCTGGTACTGGCTGATGTAAAGTTTCAGTTACACATGATGAAAAAGTTCTAGAAATCTGCTGTGCAATATAGTACTTATAGTTAACAACAAAGTACACTCCCTTTAAAGTATGTTAAGAAAACAGTTCTCATGTTAAGTATTCTTATCACACACACAGCATACAGGGAAATTTATCCATTTCTGCAGGTGATGGATATGTTCTTGCCACATGCACACAAACCTCACACATCTAGGAAATATATCCATTTCTGGAGGTGACGGATATGTTTATTGTTTTGATTGTGGTGATGATATCACTGGTGTATGTACATGTTCAAACTCAACAAAATGTATACATTAAATATGTGTGAAATTTTGTGTATCAATTACAGCTCAATGAAGCTTTAAAAGGTAGGTTTAGTAGCTTTAAACAAACATTTCCATGTCACAGTTTCTGTGGTCACAAATACAGGCATGGCTGAAATGGATGCCTCTGTAGTCAAGATGTCGTTCAGGGTTTAGTCATCCCAAGGATCAATGAAGGGATGACCCATTTCCAAGCTCACTCACCTGGCTCAGCCTCAGGTCCTCTCTAGCTGCTCACTGGAGACATCAGTTTCTTGCCACATGGGCATCACCACAGGGCTTCTCACAACATGGAAGTTTGTCTTGATTCCTCAAAGAGAGAGTTCTAAGAGGGAGAAAGTAAGAAGGTCAGAAAGATGGAAATCAGTCTTTTGGTGACCTCATCTTGGAAGTGACATTTCAATGCTTTTGGCACATTATATTTGTTAGAAATAAGTCACTAGGTCCTCCCACTCTCAAGGGGAACTAATCACATGAGCATGAATACCAGGGAAGTAGGGCTCACGAGGGCCCATTTTAGAGGCTGCCTACCACATCTCCTGTTTAAACCATGATCAGATCTAGAATCAACTCAGAATAAAGATACACAACTAATATTAGTTAACATTTTTTAAGTAGGATCCAGGCCTAGCATGGAAACCAGTGCAGGGCTTGAACTCATGACCCTGAAATCAAGACCTGAGCTGAGATCAAGAGTCAGACCCTTAACCAGCTGAGCCATCCAGGCACCCTTATATTAGTTAGCTTTTAATTAACGTTTCCTACTACTAAAAATGTACCTTTTAATATAGCAAAAGAAGAAGAAAAGGGAAACATACAGCACCACATACTAAGAGCTCCTACTGGAATTGTGCTCAGGGCAGCTGAGAGAGCAGTTTTCTGGGGCCTTGTTTTCAGCCTGCCAGCTTGTAATCCTGGTCAAGTCTACTTGCCATGGCTATTACTCAAGTGTCTTGGACTCTGTTTTCATGTAGAAATTTTATCATGGAATATAAAGGATGAACATCTGGTATGAATTGTGCAGAGGGAAAAGGTGAATTACAACAGTGTCATCAGACTTCTCAGCTGATCCTGTAAAGAACTCTGGAGTGGAGATGGCCCTGCACACTTCTCTTGAATTGAGCAAGGGGTACAAACCTTTATACCCAGGATCAACCAGACATTGGATACAGTCATTGCATTAAGAGGGTGCATAGTTTAGGGTGATGCAACATCCTCTGGCTGAAGGTAGTTCCTGGAAAGGATTGTAGCTATGAGCTCTCAGTGGTCAACACTCTCAGTTATTGAGTGAAATGCTTCAACCTTAAAGGGAGATCTGTGTGGTGCTATGCAGTCTACAGGTAAGGAATGTTAATAACTGATTGGTCTACCAAGGGGACTTGAGGTTGATAAGGAAATAAGCCCTCAAACTTTTCCTGGTTGGAGAATGGACTCTCCCACTGTTGCTCCGTGTTTAATATCATATTTATTCTTGGTTAAGAAATCATGAAACAGATATGATAAGAGTGAACATAATTTTTTAAGACCAAAGAAATAGATAAAAATCCCAGAGAAACAATGTAAACAGACATTTTAACAAAAATACATTCATCTCAATTTTGATTATTACTTTTCAGATACAAAATAAATAAATGAGATATAACTCATAGGATTAAAATATGAGAGACACATAAATTTGGAAAATAAAATTAAATACTTGCTTAATTTTTTTTGTATTTGTTGGTTAACTTTCTAGCAATGGAAACCTTGGGGAAGGATCCATGTAGGGAGTTGGAAATAATATATTCTCATAGCAGGAGCCAAAGACCTTTGGTATGTCTCTATCTGAACCCTGACCTTAAGAGACTTATTAAACTGATCCAACCCTAAGGAGGATTATTCTACTGTTTGGAAAATTCTGCTTCATTTTCTATACAGAGACACTTTTGTGAAGAAGCAACTGAATTCTTGTAGGTTCTTCATTAGGTGGTATTGTGACTGGTTATTCATGGAACAAAATGAAATTCTTCCCTTGGAAGACATACCAGGGTCCTAATTAATAGTATCTCAATCAAGCAAAAAGGCTGTGTGATTGAAATGGGATTGTGTATCCATGCTTATTTGCCTGCATACACATATGCACACAGAAACACTCATGCATATATACATCTTTTGCATACTTATTTGCCCTTTTGCCTCAATTGCATGTTCAAATAAAGCTTTGGCCTAATGAATTATAGACAAAATTCCCTAGTTCCTCCAATATAACTTCTGAGGTTTCAATGCCTGCTGGCAGTGAAGATTTCCACTGCTGCCAAAAATCCACCACCTGTTAACTAAACCCTCTCTTCCTTTCAGTTCTGCTTTGTCTAATATGTGTCCTATACTAGTTAAGTGTCAGATTTCCATTTATAAAAAGACTGTGGAATAATATTCTATTGTATATATACCACATTCCTATCCATTCATCTACTGATGACACTTGGGCTGCTTCCTTAGTTTGGCTATTATAAATAATGGTATAATAAACATAGGATTTCCTTTATATTTTTGAATTAGTAATTTAATTTTCTTTAGTTAAATGTCCAGTTGTGATATTACTGGATAATATGACAATTCTATTTTTAATTTATTTTTTTATTTTTTTAATTTAAAAACATTTTTTAAAATTTTTTATTGGTGGTCAATTTGCCAACATATAGAATAGCACCCGGTGCTCATCCCGTCAAGTGCCCACCTCAGTGCCCGTCACCCCCCCTCCCCCGCCCGCCCACCTCCCCTTCCACCACCCCTAGTTCGTTTCCCAGAGTTAGGAGTCTCTCATGTTCTGTCTCCCTTTCTGATATTTCCCACTCATTTTTTTCTCCTTTCCCCTTTATTCCCTGTCACTATTTTTTATATTCCCCAAACAAATGAGACCATATAATGTTTGTCCTTTTCTGATTGACTTATTTCACTCAGCATAATACCCTCCAGTTCCATCCACGTCGAAGCAAATGGTGGGTATTTGTCGTTTCTAATGGCTGAGTAATATTCCATTGTATACATAGACCACATATTCTTTATCCATTCATCTTTTGATGGACACCGAGGCTCCTTCCACAGTTTGGCTATTGTGGACATTGCTGCTATAAACATCGGGGTGCAGGTGTCCCAGTGTTTCATTGCATTTGTATCTTTGGGGTAAATGTATTTTTAATTTTTTGAGGAACCTTCATACTGTTTTCCACAGTGGCTGTACCAGTTTGCACTTTCACCAACAGTGCATGAGTGTTCCTTTTTTCCCACACCCTTGCCAACACTTGCTATTTCTTGTGTTTTTGATTTTAGCCATTTTAAAAAGTTATCAGCTAGAGCATTAGCCTCTAAATTCTCCTTTCTAGCTGTACTCGGATTTAATGCCATACTCCTGGTGTGATTTTTTAAAAAGAAGTGGTCCATACTAGAGCTTCTCAAATGTTAATATGCATGTAAATCACCTGGGAGGTGTTGTTAAAATGCAGACTCTGATTAAATGAGTCTGAAGTGAAAGACGGAATTTTGCATTTTTAACAAGCTCCCAAGGTGATACTTGTACTACTGGTTTGAGGATCATACTTTGAGTAGCAACAATTTAATAGACCCCGATCATTTCATACAGTATATAGACTCTTCGATCTTGAAATTTTGAAACTCTTATTAAACAACTCTGGGTGAAAAGGAAGAACTAAACAAATGCTATATTTCAAAAAATGGTTTACACTGAAGATACTTCACATCAGAATATATATAATAAAAGCAGAAGTCAGAGAAAAAAAAAACCTTAATTTTTTTAAATTTCCATTTTCCTTAGACAAGAGAGAGGGAATGAGTCAGGAGGTAGGGGTCGAGGGAGAGGGAGAGAATCTTAAGCAGGCTCCATACCCAGCATGGAGCCTGATGCAAGGCTCAGTCTCATAACTCTGAGATCATGACCTGAGCTGAAATTCAGAGTCAGATGCTTAACCAACTGAGCCACCCAGATGCCCCAAATACCTATTTTAATAAAATAAGAAATAAAACTAAATTTAGAAAAAAAAAACCCAAACTAAACTAAATTTACAAGGTTAGAACAAATTAAGCTAAAATAAAGCAAAAAGGATGAGGATTAGTGAATAAGTAAATAACATATATAATTTAAAAACAACTAATAAATAAAAATTCTGGTTATTTAGTACAATAAACACAGCAGAATAAACTAGCTGAGATAGGGAGACTTAAGGACTCTATAAAAATCTTTTTGCTCCTTTTCCTATTTCTGTTCTTGCTAGGACTTCACCCCTACTCTATACATATGAGTAATGTATGTCCTTCTTGTAAGGGACAAAGAATTAATAATTTATTTGGAATTTTTCAGCACAATAGATAACATCTAAGGAATGATCATCATATGCATATTCCAGACTAGTGGCACTAGACATCATGATGTCTAGATCCCCCGGCTTCAAGGAATAAATAACTTATGAAAGACACTTGGACCTTTCTCCTTGTTCTAACTGATTTCTGGATGTCTGAGAAGACACATACAGTAGCAGGACACCATCCTCAATAAAAACCCCAAGCTCCAAGCAAAGACAAGCTCCCTTTTTCCTTTCTGAGTCTGTATTTGTTTCATTTCTGTCTGTGTCTACACCCTCTCACCTCATATCTTCAGTAAACTGCTCTCACTCCTTCTGGGCTCATGTTTGGTTTCCATCCTCTGTATAGACAAGTATTCTCTCAGCTGGTTCTGTGGGACCCCTCTGGGTACTTGGACCCAGCATTCCTACATCATAGCTAATCTAACCAAGGATAAAAGGGATAGCCCAAATAAAAAAAATTTAAAAATGACAAGAGGAAATAACCACTGAAGCTGGTTAAATAAAATGACTAGAGATCACTTTGCACAAGTCTATGCAAATAAATTAGAAAACCTAAATGAAATTGATACTGCACAATGCAATACATTCTACCAAAATTGATCTCAGTAGAAAGCACAAATTTGCACTTAAAAAATAAAGTTAAGAATTACTTCTGATACCAAACTGAGCCTTTGGGGTCTATAAACAATAGAAATTGGTAGGAGGCCAAATGGGAGTTTCAGGCAAGGCTTTATTGGGTTTATGCTAGCACACAAGGGAGGCAGCATAAAGGAAAGAATCTCAGGCAGATTTCCCAAGGAGAGGTCAGGGAGAGTTTTTTAAAGAACTCTCTGCACAGCAAAAGAAACAGTCAACAAAACTAAAAGACAACCCACAGAATGGGAGAAGATATTTGCAAATAATATATCTGATAAAGGGCTAGTATCCAATATCCATAAAGAACTTCTTGAACTCAACAGCAAAGAAGCAAACAATACAGTCATGAAATGGGCAAAATACATGAACAGAAATCTCACAGAGGGAGACATAGACATGGCCAAAAAGCACATGAGAAAATGCTCCACATCACTGGCCATCAGGGAAATACAAATCAAAACCACAATGAGATACCACCTCACACCACTGAGAATGGGGAAAATTAACAAGACAGGAAACAACAAATATTGGAGAGGATGCAGAGAAAAGGGAACCCTCTTACACTGTTGGTGGGAATGTGAACTGGTGCAGCCACTCTGGAAAACTGTGTGGAGGTTCCTCAAAGAGTTAAAAATAGATCTGCCCTATGACCCAGCAATTGCACTGTTGGGGATTTACCCCAAAGATTCAGATGCAATGAAACGTCGGGACACCTGCACCCCGATGTTTCTATCAGCAATGTCCACAATAGCCAAACTGTGGAAGGAGCCTCGGTGTCCATCGAAAGAGGAATGGATAAAGAATATGTGGTCTATGTATACAATGGAATATTACTCAGCCATTAGAAACGACAAATACCCACCATTTGCTTCGACGTGGATGGAAGAGTAGGGTCCCCAAGTCACCTGTCCTCACCAAATTACCTACATAACCTTAAAACCATCCTGAAAATCTACGAATTTGGACTGAGATTTAAAGAGAGAACAGCTGGAACGCTACAGTGAGAAGAGTTCGCACTTCTATCAAGGTAGGAAGACGGGGAGAAAGAAATAAAGAAACAAAAGGCATCCAAGGGGGAGGGGCCCCGCGAGGAGCCGGGCTAAGGCCGGGGCGAGTGTCCCCAGGACAGGAAAGCACCATCCCGGAGAAGCAGGAGTTAGAGCAGGACCCAGGAGGGCGGGGATGCCCTCGGGCTCCCTGGGACACTAACAGACACCTGCGCCCCGGGAGAGTGCGCCGAGCTCCCTAAGGGCTGCAGCGCGCATGGCGGGACCCGGGAGCAGCTCGGTGGCGGCTCAGGCGGAGGCTCCACAGAGAGGGGGCTGCGCCACCGGGAGCACGAATCCAACAGCGCAGGCCCGGGAGCACAGGGCTAAGGGAAACAGCCCAGGATCCAGCCTCCCCCCGGGACAGGCAGAGGCCGGGAGGGCACAGGACAGCAAGGACGCTCCTGCCCGGAGCTGAGCAGATCAGCGGCCCCGCCCCGGAGCCTCCAGGCCCTGCAGATGGAGAGCCCTGGAGTTACTGTGGAAGCTGAATCCAGGGCTCCAGAGCTGGCCTCTGCCACTGTGGTTGTTCCTCCTGGGGCCTCAGGGGGGTAAACATCCTCCACTGAGCCTCACAGTGGCCTCACTGGATAAACAGGATAAACATTACTCACTGAGCCCTACACCAGGCAGGGGGCAGAGCAGCTCCCCCAAGTGCTAACACCTGAAAATCAGCACAGCAGGCCCCTCCTCCAGAAGACCAGCTAGACAGGGGAAAAACAAATTATTGACCAAGCAGCACTGGAAAGTTCCAGGGGAAGTCAAGGGACTTACAGTATACAGAATCAGAGGATACTCCCCCGTGCTTTTTTTTTTTTTTTTGATTTCTGTTTGCTTCCCCGACCCCCTTTTCCCCTTTCTTTCTTTTTCTTTCTCTTTTTCTTCTCTTTTTTTTCTTCCTTTTATCTTTTTTCTTTTTCTCTTTTCTTTCCTTCTCTCCTCTCTTTTTCTCCTTTTCCCAATACAACTTGTTTTTGGCCACTCTGCACTGAGCAAAATGACTAGAAGGAAAACCTCACCTCAAAAGAAAGAATCAGAAACAGTCCTCTCTCCCACAGAGTTACAAAATCTGGATTACAATTCAGTGTCAGAAAGCCAATTCAGAAGCAATATTATACAGCTACTGGTGGCTCTAGAAAAAAGCATAAAGGACTCAAGAGACTTCATGACTGCAGAATTTAGATATAATCAGGCAGAAGTTAAAAATCAATTGAATGAGATGCAATCCAAACTAGAAGTCCTAAGGAGGAGGGTTAAGAAGGTGGAAGAACGAGTGAGTGACATAGAAGACAAGTTGATGGCAAAGAGGGAAACTGAGGAAAAAAGAGACAAACAAAAGACCATGACGATAGATTAAGGGAAATAAATGACAGACTCAGGAAGAAAACCTACGTTTAACTGGGGTTCCCGAGAGCGCCGAAAGGGACAGAGGTCCAGAATATTTATTTGAACAAATCATAGCTGAAAACTTTCCTAATCTGGGAAGGGAAACAGGCATTCAGATCCAGGAAATAGAGAGATCCCTCCCTAAAATCAATAAAAATCGTTCAACACCTCGAGATTTAATAGTTAAGCTTGCAAATTCCAAAGATAAAGAGAAGATCCTTAAAGCAGCAAGAGACAAGAAATCCCTGACTTTTATGGGGAGGATTATTAGGGTAACAGCAGACCTCTCCACAGAGACCTGGCAGGCCAGAAAGGGCTGGCAGGATATATTCAGGGTCCTAAATGAGAAGAACATGCAACCAAGAATACTTTATCCAGCAAGGCTCTCATTCAGAATGGAAGGAGAGATAAAGAGCTCCCAAGATAGGCAGGAACTGAAAGAATATGTGACCTCCAAACCAGCTCTGCAAGAAATTTTAAGGGGGACTCTTAAAATTCCCCTTTAAGAAGAAGTTCAATGGAACAATCCACAAAACCAAGGACTGAATAGATATCATGATGACACTAAACTCATATCTGTCAATAGTAACTCTGAACGTGAACGGGCTTAATGACCCCATCAAATGGCGCAGGGTGTCAGACTGGATAAAAAAGCAGGACCCATCTATTTGCTATCTACAAGAGACTCATTTTATTTAGACAGAAGGACACCTACAGCCTGAAAATAAAATGTTGGAGAACCTCAAAAGAAAGCAGGTGTAGCTATCCTTATATCAGATAAACTAAAATTTACCCCGAAGACTGCAGTGAGAGATGAAGAGGGACACTATATCATACTTAAAGGATCTATCCAACAAGAGGACTTAACAAACATCAATACATATGCCCCGAATGTGGGAGCTGCCAAATATATCAATCAATTAATAACCAAAATTAAGACATACTTAGATAATAATACACTTATACTTGGTGACTTCAATCTAGTGCTTTCTACACTCGATAGGTCTTCTAAACACATCTCCAAAGAAATAAGAGCTTTAAATGATATACTGGACCAGATGGATTTCACAGATATATACAGAACTTTACATTGAAACTCAACTGAATACACATTCTTCTCAAGTGCACATGGAATTTTCTCCAGAATAGACCACATACTGGGTCACAAATTGGGTCTTAACCGACTAACAGAGAGGGGAGAGAGAGAGAGAGAGAGAGAGAGAGAATTGTAGAGAAAGAAAATTCTTATTTTTTCTTATTTTTCCTTACAAACGATTACATTGATGGCAATACATGATAAAAAATGTACAAAAAAGGAAAACTAAAAACGAATTTCCTCGTATCGATATAAAATTGTTTTTTAAGATTTTATTTATTTATTTATTCATGGCAGACACAGAGAAAGAGAGAAGGAGAGACACAGACAGAGGGAGAAGCAGGTTCCATGCAGGGAGCCTGACGTGGGACTCGATCCTGTGTCTCCAGGATCAGGCCCTGGGTCGAAGGCTGCACTAAATCACTGAACCACCCAGGCTGCCCATCGATATAAAATTCTAATTAAATGATCATCAACACAGAATTCTTCTACCACATGAGTTCTTCTGCTTTGTTTATTCCTTTTCAGGCTATGTATGACAGCTTTGTTCAATAATTAATTTCACGAAGTGCTGGGTGTTCTTCCATATAATGTAGTCTATGACATTCTGAAAGTAGGGAAAAAAAGATGCCGAAAACTCTTGCTTCTATACAGAATACCTTTCCTTTATCATATTCCATTACCTTGGGGCTTTGCCTTTTGGGGAGTGCTTATTCTCCTTCTTGGAACTCTTCTGCGTGGGACTGGGTACGATGAGCTGAAGGCCACCCCTTGTTTGTGGATCCACTACTGCCACTGATGCCTCAGCAGGAGCCATGGTGAATCCCCAGGAAAAGCAGTCCATCTGTCCCCATTGGCACTGTTGCAGCTTGGCTGCCTCATCTCATGTTGGGGCTACTTGCATTAGCATCCCTTCTGAAATGCTTCCTGCATTTCACTGCCCGTCCATTTTTCCTACCTATATTCCATATTGCTGTTTAGATTTACATTCTCGCCTGTTCTCTGACTTATCCTGTAGAAAATGGGGACCCACAGGTTTTAGAGTTTAAACTTTTAAGCAGAGCAGACTAGTTCTCTTGCTAGTGTGAAGACTGGACCTTCTAATAGATGCTAAACCTAGTAAATTGAACTTAAACCAGCCTGCGTCAACATTAGGAATATGCTGGGTCAGGCTGAGGAAGGCATAAAGCACCTTTTTCCACTGTCAAAGGCAATAGAATGCCTCTCACCATTCACATTACTGAGAACTCTGTCTCTGATGAGGAATTGGGGAGCTGGGAGCATGTATCATTGTCTCTTGATTTTTTGTATTTCCATATATCTCTGTATCCTTTGCCATTAAAAAAAGAGAAAAATTATAACTTGTGCCTCTTGGCATCTCTTTTTCTTTATTGGCTTCTTTCTTCTCCATCCTGCCTCACGACGATGCGTAGGCAGAAGTCATGGCCTTTAAAACACGGCCCGTTCAGCCATCTAGCTTCATTTATTTTCATTCTCTTTCAAGTACCCTGCACTCTATCTTCTCTGTTTTTTGTCTGTTTGGAGAATATTTTGTCTTTTCCTATTTTTGTGCTAAGATCCATGCCCTTCCCCTAGTTTGAAAAGCTTATCTTCCTTGGTCTACTTTATATTCTTTCCCTTCTCTTTTTAAATAAAACTTTATAACACAGTGACATGAGATATATTTAGCCAGTGAAGCCCACCCCAAGACCCCAGGCAGAACTGAGAAACAGTGAAAGGGACTTTAAAAGATTAAGTATTCTATAGCATGAAGAATTCTACAACAAAGTAAAATGAATTATGACTGCTAGAATTTGAATCCTGATCCTCTGGTTTACAAGCTTTATGACCTTCTATGCACTTCAGTGTCATCTATAAAATGTAGATGTGATGATGGCGCTGCTTTAGAGGATTGTGTAAATGGAACAAGACCATCTTTCTAAGTTTTAAGAAGAGCACTTGGCACAAAGCAGGCTTTCACAAATCTAACTCATTGTGGGCCTTTTGTTTTCTTTTCAGGATTCACTCTGTATTCTCTTAGATATCCTCTGAGCACTTGAAACAAAGACTCTTCATCCACTAAGCATCTGCTTCCTTCTATAATCTGGAAAGCCCCAGAGACCAGAACACAGAGAAAAGGAAAAAAAAAAAAAAGAATCCCTGGAGGAGTCACAGTATTTGGCTGTTGGCAGAGGCTAAGGGAAGCTGGGGTGTCCAGGGGAAAAGCAGGATGATAGAGAATCTAAAGGGGAAAAGAAGACTCCAGTGGGAGGTCTTTGAAAGTGACAACATTTCTCATCGTAACTCTATGTTGTTCATCTTTGTTTTGCTCTTCCTGCTCTACCTGAAGGGTACTGAATAAATCTCCTTTATTTTGAGTGAAAGAAATGTGGACACATCAGAGGAAGCTGAATAGAGAATGCAACAGGAATGCAACAGGAACTGACCATGCGTTGGGCTGATGGAGTCTCAAGGCCAGGGTCATCCTAGAAAGGAGGATGTAAGTCCTTCATCATACTGTAAAGGGCTTGCCAGGTCTGATGGGTAGTGCTGATAAGATCACCTCTTGGAAATGATGAGAGGACAGAGGGAGAAAGAGGGAACAAAGAACTTCAAAGCTAAGAAAGGAAGAAGTAAGTCTTACCTTTTGATAGAGGAGAGACAGTTTTCAGGGTCCAAAGTGAATTTTGAGAAAAGAAACTGAGCAGTAGGACTGATTTGGAGCAGGTTTATTTGGTTGTAGAGGGGAGGCATAGGATTATCATAAACACAAAGCATCATTCAAATAAATAAGGTATGCATTACTGCTTTTACCTTAAGACAATTTCAATTTGAGTTGTGTATTTCCCACTCTTTAAATAGGAATAAAAAATCCTCACATATCCTCTGATTTAGTTATTAAAGTTGACTTGTGTAAACTTTTCTTTAGTGATTGGCTTCCATGTATTCATTTAAATGTTTGCAGGATTGAAGGAAGAGATAGATTCTGGGCTGGAAATGTCTTAGGAGAGCTTGACCAGAGCTTTCTGAATAGTGCATCTCAACAATCAGGAAGCAATTGTGTCTGTATATTGCTCTGGGTAGTGGCTATGTGGGTGTGTCCATGTGCTAACTTTATAAAAATGTATCAAGATGTATACTTGAATCTATGCATTTTACAATATGTATGTTATACTTCAATAAAAAAGTTAGCAAATGAGGAGCATCTGCTTCCTTCTATAATCTGGAAAGTCCCAGAGACCAGAACACAGAGAAAAGAAAAAAAAAAAGAGTCTCATCTCAAATGAGGAGCAGGTAGTTATGTTAAATGTTTTAGATAGGGCAAGTAAAATAAGAAGGAAAAATCACTGGATTGGCTACACATGATTGATGGGGACCATTGTTGATCTTAGCAAGAAAATTTTCAGTAGCAATAAAAAGTGAAATAAAAGTGAAAAAAGATGACTAAACCTGTCCTTTGAAATACTAATAAAATATATAAACTTCCAACTATGCTAATTAAGAAAAAGATATGTAGTAAAACCCTCAAAGGAATGAAGGGTATGACCAGCTACAAGTTGTGATGGCTGGACAGAGGAGAGATGAGCAGGGTACCAGCTAAGGTTGCCCTCAGAAGAAAGGTGCATTTAAATAGGGCATTGTGCTAGGAGAGGAGGATCCTGGATTAGAGGTGAGTGGCGTGATAGGAGAAGGCATTCTGGTTCCCCAGGCTCTTCTTTGGCTCTTTAAGCAATGAGTTTGTGGCATCCAGAAAAAACATGACAATCTTAAGGATATGCTGAACTATTAATTTTTCCCATTATTTGCTACCATTCTACTTCAAAAAGCTTCCCATTGTCTTCTCATTAGACAACAAAGATGACCTACCCAGTGGCTATACAGGGCAAAGTTCTTTTAATCTGACCATGAAGCAGAGCTCAGCACTTTATTCAATCTGTTCCATTACAAGACATTTCTATGTTTAGGGATTTTTGCTGTTGGTGGTGGTGATGATAGTTCGTCTGTTTCAATAAAGACTAGATAGCAATCATCCCAGAAACCTGGATTTTCAGAAAACTTCTGAAGACTCCCATCAAGCTGCTATTGGTGCCTGGGTGTGAAGTCAATTAGTGCTAGATTCTCCAGGGCAGGTAAATGGAAGGAGCAAATGTATGTTCTATGGTTAGGACTGGGAATCAGGTAAGTGTCTACTGCTTGGTTAATAGAGAATATGTCTACTACAGTCTGGGATTCTGGAGCCAGTACTCTCCATCAATCTGACATACCCAATTATTTAGGGGTACAGCCCTGATGAGAAATTAAAGGGGAAGGTAGAGATCATAAATATTTCCAGTTTATTATCTCCTATGGAAAGTGGTAATACTGTTCTCTCATGGTAAATGGTGATCTCTAAGTGGTAATATTGTTCTGCTTTTTTCCCTGAATCCATCAATCTATTTCTTTAAGGATGCTTCATTTATCTATTGTCAAGGCACTATACTGAGGACACAAAATGTGACATGTGCAATCTTAAGTTCATTGTCTCATTCAATAATTATTAAGTATCAGGAAGTGAACATACAAAGAAGACAAACTCCTCTGTTTTCTCATTCATTCTATGGAAACTGTTTGCTATGAGTACACATATCTTCCTTTAATGGACCTGTGCACTCTAGCTATGGGTCACACACTTGGTATAAGGCCATGAACAAGACAACATAGTTGACTGCATACAATGAAGTCATAGGTAGAATATTAGGATTGTCAGTTAGGTCTTTCAGAGGTCAACATGGGAGATTCCATGAAAGCTCAGAAAAAAAAAAAAGATACCTAATTTACCTAATTTAGTCTCAGCCTGTGATGGGGAAGGAGGAAGAGAAGACTCCAGAGACAGGCAGGCCATGAGCTGATACTTTAATAGTAAACAGAAATTAATAAGGCAAAGAATACTGAGGAATATGGAAAGTGGAACAGGATAAATTTGACAGATGTCAGTTTCCTGATCCACTGAGCTGAAAATGCCACCAGGTGTCCCTAGCACTATACAGTTGGGAATAAGTCTTATGGGATTGTATACATTTCTTACGTCATTTTGTGTGTTAACAGGAATGCAGTCTCATCTGTAATGTTGGGGATACCTTACAACCACACAATGGAAACCCCTGCCACCTTCTTCCTTGTGGGTATCCCAGGTTTGCAGTCTTCACATCTTTGGCTGGCTATTTCACTGAGTGCAACGTATATCATATCTCTGTTAGGAAACACACTCATAATGACTGTTATCTGGATGGATTTCACTCTACAAGAGCCCATGTATTGCTTTCTGTATGTTTTGGCTGCTGTTGACATTGTTATGGCCTCCTCTGTTGTACCCAAGATGGTGAGCATCTTCTTCTCAGGAGATGGCTCCATCAGCTTTAATGCTTGTTTCACTCAGATGTATTTTGTCCATGCAGCCACATCTGTGGAGACGGGGCTACTGCTAGCCATGGCTTTTGACCGCTATATAGCCATCTGTAAGCCCCTACACTACAAGAGAATTCTCACACCTAAATTGATGCTGGTAATGAGTGTGGCCATCACCATCAGAGCTGTCATATTCATGACTCCATTGAGTTGGATGTTAAGTCATCTGCCTTTTTGTGGCTCCAATGTGGTTCTCCATTCCTACTGTGAACACATAGCTGTGGCCAAGCTGGCATGTGCTGACCCCATGCCCAGTAGTCTCTACAGTGTAATTGGATCCTCCATTATTGTGGGCTCTGATGTAGCCCTCATTGCTGCCTCTTATCACCTAATTCTCCGGGCAGTATGTGGTCTGGCCTCAAAGAATGCTCAGCTGAAAGCATTAAGCACATGTGGCTCTCATGTGGGGGTTATGGCTCTGTACTATTTACCTGGGATGGCATCAATCTATGTGGCCTGGCTAGGGAGGGATACAGTGCCTCTGCATACTCAAGTACTGTTAGCTGACTTGTATCTGATTATTCCACCCACCTTAAACCCTATCATTTATGGTCTGAGGACCAAACAAATACGGAAGCGAACATGGAACTTGCTGATGAACTGCCTCTTTGACCACTCCAAGCTGGGTTCATAAACACACATTCTATTCGGATCTTGAGCAATCAAGATGACTCAAGATCAAGCATTCAGAGATGCCTTAGAAATCTGTAGAGCTGGTTTGGTTTGCCTAGCACCGTAAAGAGTTCTAAGATGAAATTGTAGTATTCTTGTCGAATTTTCCAAATTCTAGCAAAATACATATTAAATGATTTTCTGATAGTATTTTAATGATTTCAATCAACTAATATCTGTATAAGAAGTAAGTCTTGGCAGAGAATATAGATTTGGGGATTTTCTTTCTTTGGCTTCTGAATTTTATTTTCAACTTAGTACCTGATCCCCTGCCCCCACTCCGCAGAAGAAATCAATTTTTTTGTCCCCCAGCTGACACCTGGCTGCTTTTCTCAGAATTATTCATTTACTCATGTGATTATTATGGAAGGAACTATTCTTATCTAACCCTGCCTTCTGGCCCAGTGATGAATCCACTCAACTTGGGTCATGTGCTTATACCCAGACCAAAGTTCTTCTCTAGCCAAATTGGATCCCACTTTATCTGAGGAGATATAAACTTGGGATCATTGTCTGTGGCCATTTTCTAACACATGAATTTATAATGAAATCTGTTCCACAGCGAGTTAACCAGATTAGCAAGATGGGATAAAGAAATAGAGTCTCTGGTTTTATGATTCCAGTTCATTTTGGACACCCAGGTGCATCCCTACTATTAAATTCTGTAAGATACCTTTATGTCCTTTTAATTTATTCCCTATTGTTAAGCTAGTTGGAGGCAGTGTACTCATAATCACCAGCCTTTTTGCTTTAAAGCAATAGAAGCTAAGGCAATGTGAGTTTCATTGTGGACATCTTTCTCTTTGCTTCCATTCTGTTCTGCATAATTTAACTGTAAGGCATAAAAGAAAGGGATCAAATATAACATAGGTCTCTGTCTGGACACCACCATGGAACTGTGCTCTAGAATGGGAAAGTTAATAAAAAACAGTATCAATAATGAAGCTGCAATGTCCCTATTCTTCTCTAGTTCACCAGATATGTATTTTGTACTTGCTTTTATTTTCCCTTCAGAAAATCTTAAACTGAATAACCAGTATATGTTAAAAGAGAAAATTTCAAATGTAAAAGATACATATTTATTACATTTGAAATTCTTAATAAAAGATAATTTCCTAATAGTGTTCTTAACAAGTTATTATATCAGAGTCTTACTATTTCCTTGCTACTACTGATGGAGGATACAATGTTAATTCATAGAGGATATTAAAGAAAATAATGAATAGAAACCACATAACACAACATCTGACATAGTCTGTGCTTAAAAATATCCCTCTCAAATTTCTAATTCCATACTTTAAAGGAGTTCTAGGCACTACTGAAAATGTATTCCTGTGTAGGTCAACATTCATGTGATAGCTGTTCAAAACAGTAGGTTAGCAACTTGGCATCCATACCTTTTGCTAGTACTAACATTATTTACCTACCTAGTATGTATTCTATTTCCAAATACAAGTGAAGTAGGAATCAGTTTCAAAAAATCTAATAGTGATGCACTGAGTTTCCAATGAGTAGGAAAAAGAAATCAAGATCGAAAGACTCCTAACTCTGGGAAACGAACTAGGGGTGGTGGAAGGGGAGGTGGGCAGGGGGTGGGGGTGACTGGGTGGCGGGCACTGAGGTGGGCACTTGACAGGATGAGCACTGGGTGTTATTCTGTATGTTGACAAATTGAACACCAATAAAAAATAAATTTATTTAAAAAAAAAGAAATCAAGATCACGAGATTTGGTTAAGTCCATTTAGTAAGATTTCCATTTTGGGAAGTCACACTATCATTTCCCTATAAGCAACCCAAATAATTGACTATGTTCATCAAATACAAGAATATTAGATGTATTGAAGAATCTGATGTAAAGTGACAAAGGCATAATTCACCCTGCACTCAAAACAGAAATTCCTTCCCAGTATTTCCTTCAGAAATCTGCTCTGCTTTGTGTTTCATTTACACTGGTATTCCCTGAAACTAGCTGGAACCCACTGTTAGCACTCAGATATCGAATTACATACTTCCAAAGTGGACTAGTTTCCTGCCATGGCTATTCCAAGACAGAAAATCCTGTGCCTCTCCCAATAGATCAGATACCACCCCAGTCCTATTACATTAAGTAATATATCCCAGAGTCTGGGACTCACACAGATTCTCAGTGTTTGGATTTTAGATTAAAATCAATTTTGTTTGAAAAATGGGAGACTGGATTTCCTATGGAGAGTCCAAGGATTTTCCCTGTCTCTCTGCAGGACCTATTTATTTTCTCCTTTCACCTCACAGCTCAGGCATTGCACACCTTGTTTTTCTGCTAGTGAAATAAGGATGGGCAAAGCTCATGCCTGCCTTGTAGTAAGTGATCTCACCAAGATAGAGGAGATACCCTAAGTATTCCAGGGAGTGGTGCAGACATTCTACCCTCTGCATGACCACCTGCTTCCTCCCTTTCTGGAACACTTTTGTAATTACCCATTGAATCAGCATTTTATTTTTATTTTTTAAAGATTTTATTTATTTATCCATGAGACACACACGCACACACACACAGAGGCAGACACAGGCAGAGGGAGAAGCAGGTTTCACGCAGGGAGCCCGATGTGGGACTGGATCCCGGGTTTCCAGGATCACGCCCTGGGGCTGAAGGCAGGTGCTAAACAGCTGAGCCACCCGGGCTGCCCCTGAATCATTTTTTTAAACAAAAATATAATTAAGTACCATCCAGTTGTTCATGTCCCTATGAGACAGGAAGAGCTTATTTTTGTTTTGATTCTAGGCATGAGAATGAAAGGTCCCTCACTTAAATATTTATACACACCAGACAAATAAGGTTCCTAAAAAGGAAGTATAAGCAACTATTCTAGAGAAACGGATTTCATATACTTAAGAACTTCAAGATTGTTGCCTGGTCCTAAAAATCAGGCAATATGAAATAAACAACATGTTTAACCTTGTACTTCTCACAAGTAATCATAGCACCATCAGCTTATAAATGTAAAAAACAAAAACAAAAAACAAAGAACCCTCCCCAAAAACCTAATAATCCTTTTTCTAAGAGATTCCAGGATTTGTCCTAGTAAAACCATACTAAACACTGATTTGGTCCCTAGCCTCTTCCGCTAAGTGTCCATGGACATAACTGGGAGAACTTCATAAAAGTTGGATTTCTCAGGGCACCTGGGTGGCTCAGTGGTTGAGTGTCTGCCTTTGGCTCAGGTCATCATCCCAGGGTCCTGGGATTTAGTCTCACATCAGGTTCCCCACAGGTAGCCTATTTCTCCCTCTGCTTATGTGTCTGCCTCTCTCTAAGCATCTCTCATGAATAAATAAAATCTTTAAAAAAATCGATTTCTCAAGTCTATAAATAATTCCCCAGGGTGTCTCCCTATACAGAGTGGTCCTTTTAATGTAGGTTAGCTCAACCCTTTGCCAAGACCAGGTCTGTGACTTACCAGTTCATTCCTCTTGAAGCAGAAAATGGAAACTTCTCCCCTTTTGTTAATGCTTGAGGAGCAACTTGGAAGGATGGTGGGCAGAATGAGTTTATTTCTTCATTTTAGCCTGTTTTATTTCCTCCAAACATGAACAACCAATACAATTAAAGTAGAAAGACAATTTCTGCTATTCTTTATTACCGGAATTACTTTGCTTCTGCCTGTAGCTGACCTAGTATCTATTTTGCCGCTCAATCTTGACTCAACAGTCACTACCTTCAAGCTTAAACCACATCAGAAGTTGTGTTCCACAGCATCATGATGACAACATGTGATGTACCCATCATAGCCCCTCGCAACAGGCAAGGCCACTGGTTTCCACATGTTTGCCTTGCAATTTGTCTCCAGGCACAAGCATTCTGACATCATACTCTTAAATCCTGTAATGAATTATTTTTGGCACACATAACTGTCACTCTTAAGGCCAACAGCCCAGATATAGTTTTAATTCCCTTTCATTATAACGTATGGCTCCCAAGCTGGATTTTTGTGTCTTGTTCTTCTTCTGTCATAGATTTAGAAAAGAGAAAGGCAGAATATTATATAGATACCAGAGCCATGAAGATTTCCTTGGTGACAAAAAGATCCAAAGTTTAGTCCAACTAGCTTGTGGATGAGCCTTCTTTCCAATGCATCTGTTTTACATTTTCCTTTTTATTATTTCCATTATCTAGCCTGATGTCACAGTCCTCATTCTAATCTAAACACAGACACATATAACAGATGTACAACATATCACTGTGGCCCAGAGCCTACCACTGGCATGGACACCTTTCTCTCTAAATGGCTGAGACTGTCCACAGAAGTTCTAAGAAACAAAGGCACTGCTCTAAATATGCTAGCTCTAAGGCGAGGCAGGAAGGCTACCGCAGGTGAAATCCATGGCCTACCTTCCTCCATCCCTGAGAACGGGACGAAAGTACAGGATGGATCTGAGATCTTCACAATAACCTGTGAGGCAGGAGAGTCTGCAATTACTATACCCATTTTCCCACTGAGGACACCTAAAACCCTTCCAGCATGTGGAATGTTTCAGACCCAACCACAATGAATGATACGCAGACAGGTGACCTGAAAAGCAAGTTTGTCCATCTTGTTTCATTTGAATCTTCTTTCAACAGTTTTGTGAGAAGTAACTTACTGCACTAAGGCCACCTCAGTTTCTTCATCCGTAAAATGAACACAACAATAAGACTCATGGGTTTTCTGATCCTGACACTTGGAGAAAAGGGCAGGACCAGAACACAGATTTCCTAGAGTCTGAGAGAGAGTGATTTTCCCAGCTTATGTTCAGAGAGAAGATGCACACTGAGCTGGCCTAGGCAATGTTGCAAGGCATTTCTCTAGTTAAGGGGATCAGAGTTGGGTTCAAAAAGGGTTGCTCAGTAGCAGCAAACCTCAGGCAGAGCATCCTCTATTGGTATCAGGACAGCAGCCAGCTCTGGACATGAACAGTTCTATCTTTTGGCTTTTTGGTAAGCCTTATGCAAAGGGTCTCCTGTAGGCTGGATCTACTGCAATCGTCCTCACTGACTTCATCATGGCACCCAACAAGGACTGGGCTTAGAGGAGCATGAGCTACAGAAAGGACAGAGTCCTGACTCTTATACCAACATGTTATCTTACCACTGCTCTGATCCTTGCTCTCAGCCCCATTGTGCTTCCCTCCCAGGGGTGCCATGCTCATCTGACTGAGCCTCAGCTTCTTCACATGAGTAATTTAGTGAGAGATCTTGGCCCAGTAGCAGTAGACTACGGGGTCAGGCAGAGGACGCCCTGAATCCTAGACTCAGCTCAGTTCAAGGGGATCCTTATTGGTGGCAGGGCCCTCCAAGGCCCTAGTGGGCCAGGCAAAACTTTCATGGCCTCTAGCTAGGATGGTGTCCCTCTTAGTACTCCCCATCCAGGGGGCAGATGGCCAGAGGAGCCATGTTGTTTGCTCCAATGCTGTAGCAAGGACTAAAGTAGGGCAGGAGACGTCCAGGGAAGGGATAGTGAGGGAAAGTGAAAATGTGGGAGCCGTTGTCAGTCACATTGTAGAAGGAGATATCATGGGCCTCATAATCCAAGAAGACCCCCACCCGGCGGGGAGGGACTGGCAAGGACAGGAGAGGGTATTCATCGGTGCCTGCTCGGTACTCATTTCCCTTCCGCAGCCTGATCACCCAGAATCCGTAGTGGGGAGATAAATAGACCACCTCCTTCCGGTCTACATTTTCCTTACACACTCCCAGGCCCCATTCTGACCTGTCTCCCACTTCCACCTCCCAGTAGTGCCGGCCTGAGGAGATGCACTGGCTGCCCAGGACGATATTGTAGCGGTAAAATCTCTCAGGATTGTCTGGTAGATTCTGCTTGGTGTCTCCATAGTGCACACATTTTCTGTCCTCAGACACAACGAGGCGAGAATAGGCGGTGTCTGGATCCAGGCGCACATCAGCTAGGGAAAAAGACCCCGGTTGGTGATACTGACACACAGCAGAGGGCATGAGTGTGTCTTTCTGGTAAACACAGCCACAGGTTTCTCATAGATGAGCAGGACTAGGGAGAGCTGGGGCATCTAAAGGGCACCGAACCATTTTCATTCTCTAGAAGAGGTCCCTCCCACTGCCCACCATAACCTTTCCTAGCTTTCATTACCTGCATATGTCTTCAAAATCTCTCTTAGCCCCAGCACTCGGCAGTCTGTCTTCAGCTCCAGGGAGATTGGTTCTGGCCTCTGCAGACTCCAAGACTTGCTCCTGGCAGAGAAGGGGTAACATCTTGGGGCCAGAAATCCTGGTTCTGCCACATGGACCTTCCCTTACTATAGGAATGTCAAGGTTGGCCAGAGAGATAGTTAATGGGGTGCCCATCCCTAGCAACACCAGATAAAGCAGAGATGTGATGACCATCTGACTGTGCCTGAATGGTGTGTGGCACAGCGAGAACACTCACATTCCTGTGCTGAGGGAGAGTCAGATGTGCATTTGGCAATGGGAGAGGAAATAGTGTGCTGCAAAGAAGGCAGGCCATACTCAGCTAGAGCAGGAATGGAAACACCTGTGGCCTTTTCTCCCTTTCTTGGGCAATCTACTTGAGACTGCACGATTTATAACTTTACCTGAAATTTTTATGAGTGATACTTGAAATGAATTTGACCAAATACAAAGAAGGAAAAAGATTCATGAATACAGCATCTTTAGCAAATACAATGAAAGATGATGCTTATCCATCAGTAGCCACTCTTCTGTGGGTACTGGGTTTATGTTCCCTCCCCATTTCTGCCTCTGGCCAGGCCCTGCTATTCCTTATAGGGGTGCTTAGGGGCTCTAAGGATGGGAACATACCTGTTTAAGACTTCCTCAATACTCTGGAAGGAGAACAACAACAAAAAGCAGCACATGAGTATTTACCATTCGTCAGAGGGACCAGACAACACTGAGCTCTGGGAAGGGGTTTCTCTGAGGGAAAGAGAGGCACAGAGCAAGGCTGGACTGCTTGACTTCAGGCTTCAGCCTGACTCCCAGGCCAGAGGGGAGGGACTGGTCTTATGCCAGAGCTGCCCGAGTGCCATCTCATCTACATAAGGCTACAAAAGGCCATGCCAAGGATAGCGCAAATAGAGCAAGGGGCAGTATATGGGATCCATTATCTGGTGGGCAGAGTGTTGACAGACCCCACCAAAGACTAGCTAATCCTCTCCTGAAGTCCCATACCATCTTCAGCTCTCATCCAAGAGTTCTCAGAAAAACACACCATCTACCTGTAGCATCCAGCGGACAGGCCTCTGAGATCTCTCTTCCAGCTCTGCAATCATCTTCCACAGCGCCTGGCTCTGCTGGATGAGCTCATTGTGATTCTGCTCTAGTTTCTGCATGGTCTCCGCCTCTTCCTGCTCCAGGCTGGCCAAAGCTGCAGCTGCTTCTACCTCCAGTCGCCGACCTGGTGGCTGTTTTTTCTTTAGTAATCTCTGGTATTTCTCAAACTCCCATATAATACTCTGCTTTCGGATTTCTACCTGTATCTGTAGAGCCAGGGCCAGAAATCAGCACTGACATTGTACTTGTAAGAGCCACCCAGGACTGAGTACACTGGCACTTGCTTACACACACACACACTCTGGAATGTTTTGGTACCAATCGTGTATCCAGCACCACAGAAGCCAAGAAAAAGATACTGTTTTGCCTACCTCTGTTCCCAGAGCTCCAGTACATACTTCTGGGTCCCTATCACTACTCTTAATGACCCTAGTATGGCCCAGGATAGTATCTTGGTACTATATGCTCTAGATTATTTTCTATTTTCAGAATCATATATTCTATTGTTAGAACAATGACCAGAAGGATGACACTTAAGCCTCTAAGGCAATGTAACTTAACTACACTGTGAGTTTTGTTCCTTACTGATATCATATCAATTCAATATGCTTAATTAGACTGGTTCAATGTTATCTTCTATGGATCAAAAAGTCTGATGGCTTGGCAGTTATGGTCCTGAAATTTATTACAGAGTTGATTTTCCAGTATTTTAATAACTTAACTTTTAGTAAAAATGATCCACCTGGGGAAAGTGAAACAGAAACCACGCTTTACTAAGCATTACCTAAGTGTTACCACTGTGAGCTAATGTATACCTGAATCACATAGTTCTCCTTTCTCATATATGGGGACATAAACCTAGAGGTTATCCCTTTATCATTAAAAAGCAGCTGGAACTGAGAGGGCACATAGCTTCCTAAGGCCATGCACTTGATAGAGAATACTGGCTGGAGAACCTTGGGCTCTCTGACTTCAACACCACATTCTGCCTTACAGAGACAAAGAAGAGGAAGCTACCACGGGCCAGCTCCAGGAGAACACAGGGACCATATAGCCTCCCTCCCCCAGGTGGCAACCTGCCTTCCAGCTGGCAGTTCGTTTCCTCTCATCAACTTCCAGCTTCCAGGCCTCATCTTGCTCTTTCCTCAGATGTTCCAGAGCCTCGTGGAGTTTCCACTGTAATAAATAAACACCTTATGAGGACATTTTAGTCAGTCCAGGTTGATTATGAGGCTTCCTAGTGTTGGCAGGCGATGGGAAAACAAGTGTCCCTTGGGCAATGGGTCAGAATGAATGCTAGAAGAAAAAGGAGTGCCACAGAGGAGAGTGATTTCTGCCCAGATGACATCCAGGGTGGCTCTCCACAATCATTTCAACTTCTACAGTTTCTAAGTTTCTGTAAAGTAGAAGAAAAGGTCCATTTCCAATCTTAGATATTCCCATCCATGTTTATTATTATTATTTTTTTAAAATTTAATTGATTTATTCATGAGACACACGGCGGGGAGAGGGAGGGAGGGAAAGAGAGAGAGAGAGAGAGAGAGGCAGAGACACAGGCAGAGGGAGAAGCAAGCTCCATGCAGGGAGCCTGACGTGGGACTCGATCCCTGGTCTCCAGGATCAGGCCCTGGGCTGAAGGCGGCACTAAACCACTGAGCCACCCGGGCTGCCCCTCCACATTTATTTTTATCCTTACCTGCCCTGTTATCTCATGGCCTCTTAAAACCTTGTTATTCAAAGTGTGGTCCAAGTGAGTGAACAGCATACATATTACCAGAGAGCTTGCTAGAAATGCAGAACCCCAGCCTCACCCTAGACCTACTGAATGAGAGCCTGAACTTAGCGAGACATTCCAGTGGTCCACACATGTATTACAGAAGCACTATCCTAGAATATTACAAGAGTTTATTGCTGGAAAGCATAAAGTGTTCTGATAAAAATGTTAACTATTTCATTAAAGAATTACCAGGTGCCACACGTAGCTTTAGCACTAAACTACTACATTTAGTGCTCACAATCCCTTGAGTATTATCCCTATCTTATAGATAAGGAAACTGAGGCTTAGTGAGTGAACTACCCAGTCATTCAGCTAGTTAATGGTTGGACTGGGATTTAACCCAGCTCTCTAACTGCTATACCTATATTTCACTGCCTCCCTATTTTAAAACTTGAAATAAAATAAGTAAATACATCTAAATGTTTAAACATTACTCTTGCATAGGAAAACACCTAATTCAGATAATTTGTCTTACACTCTGACCTTCTATTCTCAACTATGAGAAAGAGAATTAAGACCAGTAAGTACTAGATCAGGGGATCACAGAATCACTGGGATAATGAATCTGATAAAGATATTCAGTATGGACATCTGAGAAAAGAGCAAGCTGGAAGCTGATGAGGGTAGCCTGAACTCATCCATGGCACTAAGAACCCCAGCTAAACCAAGTTGGTTTCCTTCAAATTCTCAATATGGAAAGCATGTTTGGATTATACATTAAGCCATCCTGGTATCAGGGAAGGGGTGTGAAGTGGGAAAGAAGGAAATGCAAGGAGAGGTGTGGCTCACTGCATCAGGTCCCCAGGGTCTGTGGGTATGAGGAGCCAAAGGAATCAGCTCTTATTTATAGTCCCTGGGGTTCCTGGTCAAGTCCTTGATTTAGAGATAGCCAAGAACGGGGCAGGGGAGAGACTGGGGTGGCTGGCCTCCATCTCCCACCTTATATTCCCAGGTGACATCCTCCATGGGCACAACACTGTGGGCCTCATGCTCAGAGGACTGGCTGCAGGTCTCACAGATGATCAGGCCATCCTCTTTGCAGAACATCTTCAGCTGTTCCCCGTGGAGCTCACACACATCGCCCTTCAGCCCCATTCCTGGGTGCAGCCCCAACAGATGAATTTTTTCTACAACATTGGCCAACTGCCAATTAGGCCGCAGGTTCCTTGGCTGGACAGGAGCCCGGCAGAGGGGACAGGTATAACCCCAGTTCTGGGATTCTCCTGGGACCTCCCATAGTCCAGAGAGACAGCTGTGGCAGAAGCTGTGGCCACAGTCGATGCTCACAGGCTCCCTTAGAAAGGTCATGCAGATGGGACAGGCCACTTCTTCCACAATGGCTTCCACCAATGCTGCAGGATCCATGGCTCCTTCTTACTCCCTCCTCAAAACATGAATAAAGCCAGGCAGAAGTAGTCAAGGCTGAGAAGAAAACAAAAACAAAAACAAGTAAGATAAAAATGTTCTTCTGTTGAAGAGCAAAGGAATAATTAGTGACCGAAAAAAGCAACTTTCTCCTTTGGATCTTTTACTGACTCTGTTTAATATATGTGTTTGGGATACATGGGTGGCTCAGTGGTTGAGCGTCTACCTTTGGCTCAGGTCATGATCCCTGGGTCCTAAGATTGAGTCCTGTATGGGGCTCCCTGTGGGGAGCCTGCCTCTCCCTATGTCTCTGCCTGTCTCCCTGTATCTCTTATGAATAAATAAATAAAATCTTAAAAAAAAAAAAGAACTTTAGTTGGGAAGGCCAGCACTTATGTATATATATTTTGAAGATTTTGTTTATTTATTCATGAGAGACATAGGGAGAGAGAGAGGCAGGTTCCCCACAGGGAGCCTCATACAGGACTCAATCCTAGGACCCCAAGGATCATGACCTGAGCCAAAGGTATCTGCTCAACCATGAGCCACCCAGGTGGCCCCCCAGCTGAAGTTCTGACTGGGTCATATTATTCATACCATTGTAGAGACATCTGAGGATGCTTATATGAGTGGATATTAGGAGTTTTCAGTTTTCATCAATTAGGTCATCTCTGACTGTCCTGAGTTTGCTTACCAGACCATTCCCATGCTACTTCAATTACACTCTCCAAATCAGCATTGTTTCTCTTGAGCTTGGGAAAGGTCTCACAAAATGCGGTGCTTCAGTATCCAAAATAAGGCCAGGAATACCCCTAGCATTACTCTCTAGTATGCTTATATGTTTATACACTTTAAGGTTCAGAAAAGGTAATATGCCAGAAGTCCATTGCTCATATACTGTTTGTTTTCTTGTGTTGCACACTTAAGTGTATAGTATAAGGGAACTAGCAATACTTCCTCCACATGCTCTAAACCCCTGCCCATTTCCTGGCACTAACATTCACTAAGATGCCAAGACACTTTCCTCAGCCTTCAGTGATATATTCAAAAGCAGAGATGACATAACACCCATTGGAAAATAAAAACACAGGTCAACTGATCACAGTCAAACCCACATTGATGAAGTCATTACCCCAGCAAGAAACCTGAGATTTTTGCCAGGGACAGACATAATGTGGAACTTGAATGATCAATGGCAGACTCTTGGCTCAGTAGACAATATTTCTTTGTTCACTTTCCAAGTTTGTGTTAAATTGCTAGAATCTATAAAGGGAAGAGCCATATTGGTCTTGGTCACAGAGGCATCCTCTGCACCTAAGCAGTGCCTGTCACGCTATTGTTGTCGAATATCTGTTGAATGAATAAACCACCTAGACATAGGAAATAGCTTCTAGACCTAAAATGCTTTTAAAACTTGTTAGGTAACTGACAGCATATTATACAGTAATAACAACAATAGCAAAGATTCCTTAAGCGCTTACATTGTGCGGCAGGCACTATTCTGCAGCCTTAACACAGATTAACTCAGTTTATTTCACAACCCTCAATGGAAACCATTATTGTATTGTTTTCATTTTACAGATTCTTGGTCCTGGGCTTTACCCTTGTATCTTGGGCAAAGTACTTAATCTCTCTAGCTTCAAGGTAGAATAAAAATTTAAGAGAGAGAAATCACTGTGATTTAGGGTAGTCCAATAGGCTTCCTGAAGAAACTGGAGTAGTATGAAGATTTTGCAGGGCTCTGTTACAGGCCAGCAGCAGGTCATGCCTTCTCACTGGCCTATCCCCTGATTTTCCACCTCTCACTATCACTGCCAAACTGTGGGATCCAGTATCCTAAAAAGTAGTTTTGTGAAATGCCTAACCTACTAAGGGCCTCACCTGGTTCCTCGCCATCAGTCCAATAGGGAAGCTCTCTCTCTTCAATCCTAAAACAGCAACTGTGCCCAGTTAAGCAAGGAGAGAAACTTCCACACTTTCTTGCAGACCCCACGTCCATTTATTCTACTCCAACAGGGTTCCTGCTGTTGTCACAGGTTGAAATGACTTCTCCGTGATCCTGGTGATCCTGCTCTTAACATCATTTGAGGCACACACGTTTATTATCTCACTTCCCACCCTGGAAGCTTCATGATAAGGCTATTCTCTTACTTTGTTCACTACTATATCCCTAACATCAAAATTCCTTTAGCATTTTTTTTTGAATATGAAAGAATTAAGCATAAACGTTGAGGTCTGATAGTAGGTTAGTACAGCAGGGCACCAAGAGCTACCACATAAAGTCGACATGAGAGAAGTTGATATCCGTGATTTAAAGCTACAAACATCAATAAGGGAATGTGACTAGAAACCGAAAACTGTGAAGACGGGGATAGTAGGGAGGTGAGGTAAAGAAACATTAAAATGACAAATCAAGAAATGCAGCAAGAGCGTATTTTTAGGTTTCAGAGGCAAAGGTTCAAACATGAAAAAGTTCAAAGTGGTGGCCTCTGCAAGAAGAACTTAGGGGCTGGTAGCTACTATTGCTATTCCATATAAGACCAGCTTTACTGATTTACTATTATTATACATAAATTACTTTGACAGAACCGTAATTATTAAACGTTTAATTGCTTCGATCTTGCCTTTGCCAGGGTGGGGAGCTCGTCTGGAAAAGACACCTGACGCAGGAGACGGCGTGGGGAAAAGCCTCGAGAGGAGAGACCGCGGTGGAGAGAGGGGCGAGGGAGGCGGTGGCCCCGGGGGTGCGGAGCGCAGGGGGATGGTAACCTCCCCGCCACACGACGCGGAGCGGAAGAGAGTGAGCCTGCACGACCTCCGGCTTCAGGACGCGCTTCCCGCCTCAGCGGCGGAAACCGAAAGTGGGGACGCCGGGTCCCCCCGCCGAGCGCCCCCGGCGGCACAGGCGCCCGGCCTAAACCCCGCAGCGCTTACCGTCCGCCGGAAGGCGAGGGCTCCACGGCGGCCGGCTCTTCCGCCTCTCCCTCAGGCCTCCCAGGCCTCGCCCACATGACCGGAGCCAATGAGCAGCGGGCAGGGCGGGGCACTGGCATCGCCCGCCGGCGTCTCTGAGGGAGCAGCCAATCACAGACAGGGATCGAGACAACCCTAGCCAATCGGAGGCTGGCTCTCGGCGTGCCAATACCTTTTCTCTGCTACGTTGGTTTTTCTGGCTCCTTCTCCGGCTCGGAGTCCCTTAAGCTGTGAAGGGTCCCGGGACGTAGTGCCACGACAGACGGAAGCGTTTCGGCTCCCCGATGAGCGCTCGAGTCCTGCATTAGGAGAGGCCCTGCTGACTCTTGACCCAAGGGACGCCCTCGGTCTCGGGCTTCCGCTCTGGCTGTCTAAAGACTCTGCAGAGCGAGCCTTGTTCCTTCCAGGGAATAGCCCCGGACCTAATGCTGTTCGTTTGACGGTTTTCTGTGTTAAACTCAGCAGCCTGTGAGGTCAGCCGCGTTTGGTTCTGTGACCCAGTGCAGCCGCGGGCCTGGGCACACATGCAGTTTCTGTAAGATGAGTGACCTCTCGGCTTCAGGCTGCACGTACTGGGCTCTTAGGGAAAAAACTCTCCTGCATTTTCCTGGCAAGCTCTTATCCTTTAATACTTAAGCAGGCAGCTTCTCATCACTTATTGCCACAATCCACTTTAAAATTAGAAACAGAAGGGGTCCCTGGGTGGCTCAGCGGTTTAGGGCCTACCTTCAGCCCAGGGCGTGATCCTGGGGACCTGGGATTGAGTCCCACATAGGGATCCCCGCATGGGGCCTGCTTCTCCCTCTGCCTGCATCTCTGCCTCTATCTGTGTCTCTCATGAATGAATAAATAAAAATCTTTAAAAAAAGTTAGAAACAGTGCACTTTTCCTGAAGAGCACAGGGTGTTGTATGGAAGGGTTGAATCACTATGTTGTGCACTTGAAATAATAACACTGTTAACTAGCTGGAAGTAAAATAAAAAATTTTAAAAAAAGTTAGAAACAGATCCTGAGATCTGATGGAGTGGAAGTGGACTGCCTGGTCACAAACTGTCATTAAATACGTATTTTTAAATTTTTAAATGACTGGTACCCCTCCCTAGCCTAGAGACACACGCTTAGTCTTGTGCACACACAAACTGCTACTTAAGGTAGTGATTTGGGTTTTTCTTTGCATTCACAGCACCTTGTGCTTTTTCTAATACTTAGGTGTTTACTGAATAAGCAAAGGCATATCCTATCCATGTGGAGAAAAACCAGGAAATGCTCCAATTGAAGCCCAGTTCCGAACGATTTCATTGTTGGGACTGATAACTCTGGATCCTCATGCTAATGTCAGGGCTCAGTCCCTAGTTGAAATTCTGAAGAGTGAGGACCAGAAAATTCTTGCAACAAATGGGACAGTGAGCAAAGAAAGAAGAAAAGAGGTAACTGCTGTCTCAGTTGGATCAGCTTCTCACCTTGATCAGGGGAAATGGCTGCTGCAACAGAAGAGGGCTAAATGAAAGAAGGCATTTTAAACATTATTTTTGTTGGAATTACAACTATGAGCCGTTCGTTCAGTCTCTGCTCGCAAGAACTCAAGATGAAGTTGGTTGTATTCTGGAGCTTCTGTGAAATTAAAATAGTTAATGAGGAGATCATTTTCATTTGTAACTTCCAATTGTCTGTGACCATGAGTGACTCTCAAGGGCCCAGACAAAGGAGCAGCTCAGAGTTGCTGGGGAAGAGGGCTCGTGTTCACCAAGGGAAGGCTAGCCAGAAAGCATTTGAAGGCCTATCAGCCCATCACCTCTGCAGAGAAGCTGTCCTTCCCAGCCTCACGTATGGCGCCTTGTTTGCTGTGAAATGCAGACATGTGTGTGCAGGCGAGGCTCTGTTTTGGAGACATTCCAGGGCAGTAACTGCAGATCACAACCCTCTACCTGAATCCAAGACAGACCAGGACAATGAGGTGAGTGGCTAGCTGTGAGATGATATCTGTGCTGTGGGTGAGGAATGCTACCATAAGAGAAGTAAAGACTGAGAACTGATTAGGGAAGCAGGGAAGAAAGTGAGGGCATAGAAGAAGTAAGGCCAAGGAATGAGTAGGAAGTTGGTACAAACCCTGGGGCCTCACTAAGCTTCATACAAACTTAGGCTTAAACTTTAGAGGGTAGGAGAGAGTTGCCCATGGTAATGGGATAGCAGTTGGAAGAAAAATTTGCAAGGCGTGGAGGCTAGGAGGAGTGCAGCTCAGACAATGGGTAGTTACTCCCTCTACCTCAAAGGTCTCTTTACGGACCTTTTATGATAGAATAAGACCTCCTGTTCTTCCAGTATTCTAGATGGTCTTCAGTTTCCAGAAAGCAAGGCTGATATTTCCTCAGAGTCCAAGTAGGGGAAGTTAGGGCATCCCTCCCCCATCTGTTCAATGTTAGCCCAGACTAAGAGGGAAGAAATCTCAGCATAGAACAGCAAAGCCACAGGCCTTTGTTAATTCTCTCACTTAGGCAGGGAAAGAGAGTCAGGGATAGAGGAGCATGGGGAGCCTAGAAGCTAAAACCTAGAATTCTGTCTAGAGGACGTGGAGAGACTTTTTGGAAGTGCTCCTATGTCACTGGAGGCAAGTGAAAGTGACTGGGGAGTCACTGTCCCAAGAGACTGAGAACAGGGAGTAGAGAGAAGGGAGCAAGTTTAGAAGGTAAGAAAGGAGCAGTAGTAGGAAGAAGATGTACTTCAATGTGGCTTCAGTATGAAATGCCATGGATGGGAATATAGCAGTATGTATACATGGGTGAGATATTTTCTAAACTAAATAAATATATAGTATATTATTTTTATTTATAGTTACCAAGATATGTTTATATCTTTGTGTATTTATATATGAGAATCTAACTATATGTGACAATAGCAAATGTTAGTAGTTATATAACTATAACTACATAAATAGTTATATGTTAACAGAAGGGTATCTGGATGGTTGGGTGAGGAACTGAGCCAGATAAATACTGTTAATTGGTTTTGATATTAAGTGTTATGTTGGATTAAAAAATAAGAAATAGCTTTACAGTTCATTGTATTGATAGCTATTTAGATTTCTTTCAACTTTTATTTTATTTTATTTTATTTTTAAGATTTTATTTATTTATTCATGATAGTCACAGAGAGAGAGACAGAGAGGCAGAGACACAGGCAGAGGGAGAAGCAGGCTCCATGCACTGGGAGCCCGACTGTGGGTTTCGATCCTGGGTCTCCAGGATCGCACCCTGGGCCAAAGGCAGGCGCCAAACCGCTGCGCCACCCAGGGATCCCTTCTTTCAACTTTTAACCTCTTTCAGTAAGTTATTATCCTCAGAATGTCAATGTTTCTATGATTTATGAAAGTATAAGTATGCAAAGTTGTAAAATTGTGATTTATAATAAGAAATATATATATTTGGCCTTCTTTCCTGTGTTTGGCACAGAGCTCCTGAAACCCTTGGAATTTCCTATGTGGTGAGAGCTGTGAGGGTGTCTTTTGTTGTGTTTATGAGATGACTTTTGGGCCTCACCTAAGGATGGGAGCTTATGGCCAGGAGAACCCATATTATGATTAGAGGGTTGTAAGTTTCAGTCATACTCTCCCCCTGCCTCTGATATCCAGGGGAGGAGAGATGGGCTGGAGATTGGATCAGTCCCCAATGGCCAGTGATTTAGTCAGTCATGCCTATGTAATGAAGCCTCCATAGAAACCCAAGAGGACAGGGTTGGGAAAGCTCTGGATTAGAAACTGTGTGGAGGTGCTGGGAGAGTGGTACACCTAGAGAGGGCATGGAAGCTCTGCACTCCTTCCTGTACCTCACCCTAAGTATCTCTTTCATAGGGCTGTTCCTGAGTTGTATGCTTTAATAATAAACCAGTAATCTAGTAAGTATGATGTTCCCCTGAGTTTTGTGAGCCCCTCTAGCAAATTAAATGAATCCAAAGAGGAACCTCTGGTTTATAGCCAGTAGGTAGAAGTATAGGTAGCAACCTTTGGGTGTGTGTGTGGAGGGGGGTGTGGGGGAGGGTGGAGATCAGGGGGCAGCAGTCTTGTAGGACTGAATGCTTAACCTGTGGATCTGATGCAATTTTGGGGTAAATAGTGTCAGAATTGAGTTGAATTCTCACTCTGCTAATGTCTGAGAATGCTTAACCTGTGGATCTGATGCAATTTTGGGGTAAATAGTGTCAGAATCGAGTTGAATTCTCACTCTGCTAATGTCTGAGAATTGCTCACTCTGCTAATGTCTGAGAACCACCCCCACTCCTTCACAGGATAAATTGGGTCCAGCAACCCAAATTAAAAGTATAACTTATTTTTCTCCATTTCTAGGCCTTTTCTTGATTGTGATCTCTAATATGTGTTTACCACTATTTTTTTTTCTGAGAGATTTATCTTTATTGCCAAAGGTACTTATTGTTCTATTCAAGGAATCTGTTAATTTATGATTATTTTAACTTGCTTCCCCCTCCCCCCCGCCCCCGATTTTATCCTCACTGTATTTTTCTTTATTTTACTTTTGGTCATTCTCTTTTTTCCCTTGTTTCTTGCATTACTTTTCAATTTATTTATTGAGGAGTGTAAAGTTTTCTCTAAATTTATGTCAGGCTATATTCTGTACATTGTAATGGTACTCTTATTGTATTAAATAAGCTGTTTTGAACTTAGTTTTCTCCAGAAATTGTTGGGTTAGGTTTTTTTTTTTTTTTTTTTTTTTTTTATGGAGCATAGTTGACACACAATGTTACATTAGTTTCAGGTATATAACATAGTGATTCCACAAGTCTATATGTTATGCCATAGTTACCACAAGTGAAGTTTTAAATATATAAGTACAGGAGACCTTGAACAACACAGATTTGAACTATGCAGTTCCACTTATACACAGATTTTTTTAGAGTACACTATTATAAATGTATTTTCTTTTCCTTATGATTTACTTAATAATCTTTTCTTTAGCTTACTTTATTGTAAGTACAGTATTTAATACATATACAAGACACGCGTTGACTGTTTATCAGTAAGGCTTCTGGGTAACAGTAGGGTGTTAGTAGTTAAATTTGAGGGGAGTCGAAAGTTAAATGTGGAATTTTGACTGTGCAGGTTGCATACAACAACCCTAGAGGGTGGCTAGTGCCCTTAATGCTTACATTGTTAAAGGGTCAACTGTAATTTTTTTAAGGCTTGCTATTATTTTATGACCACAATGCATAAAAATTTATTTTTAAAATACAATTACAATCTTGCTTTGGGAAAATATTTTGTGCTAACTATATAATTATAGGATTATTCAGTAGGTGATGGAAAAACGTATATTTCTAGAAAAGATTAAATTAGTATAGTCTCTTTATCAAAGCATGATAGAGTTTAGACATATTTGGCCAAATTTAGTGCCTTGGACGTGGGTAGCAGAAGACTGAGTCAGGTGCCAGACAGCCAAAATAATAAGAGTTGAAAATCATAGAGTTGAGATAAGGTATAGAAAAAAGATAAGAAATAATAATAAGAGTTGAAAATTCTGGAAACTTAGTTTAGTCAGAAAAAGGACTTATTAAGGAATATTAGGTAGCTCATGGATGATGCAGGCAGGAACATCATCAAATTACTCTGTAGGTTCATTTTGGTAGAGATATCACTGCTCCCTCCACTGAGCATGGTCAACTCGGATCTTACTCTCAAACAAGGGCACTAGAAGCTATCACTAGAATCTCTATCTCTACTTTCTCTAGAAGATGGACTCTTCTATTAATGATTTTCACCAGTATGATTCAATGTGGCATCTGGTTTTTTTTTTTTTTTTTTTAATGTTATTAGCTTCTGAGTCTTCTTCTTACTGGTTTACCTTATTGATTGCATTTAGATCACATACTTTCACCCATGGTAGTAGATTGGATTATTGTTTCCATCTATTTTCTTGTAAAGGCAATGTCCAGCCTCATCCATGGCCTATGACTCATAGTGCCTCCCTATAGGTGGAGGATATGTCCCTAGGCCATTAACAGACTTGGCTATGTGACTGCCTTGAATCATCAGAATGGGAGCTAAGGAAGTGTTTCAGTTCCCTAAAGAAGATTTATGAGATGTGCTTGCACCGCTTCTTTATATTTTCCCTCTTCCACAGTAAAAACAGATTAGAAAGAGGAGCTCCTCCTTAAGCTAGTGTCCTAGGTGAGAAGACCTGTGGATAAGAGTCACAGCAGTCTACCTGCAGCTAAGAACATGATGTATAAATGAAAAATGTTTGTGGAAAGCCCCTATGATTTTGGAGTTTTTATTATGGTGGAAAAACTGATCAGTTAGCCAGGAACTTGAGTTTATGGCTTCTATCTTGGGGAGATGTAGGATCATAAGGAGGGAAGTTACTCAAACAAGAAGATCAATCCAAATGCTGAATGGCTGCAGTGAATGACAAATACCCACTACATACACTAACTCTATATTCATAACATTTAGAAAACACACATAAGCTCTCGGAACAAAGTGTGGCTACCACACTGTACAATAGTGTTTCCCTTGTCGAAAAGAAGTTCAAATGCACATTGCCATCACAGGCCATAGTTCTTAAACAGAAATATAATGTCATCTTTGGAGGGGCAAGGAAGGAAAAACAAGGATTGATGGTTTCAAGTTTTTGAAATTGAAAATTTTCTTTGTTAGTTTGTACCCATTATTTGTTGTCTAGAGCCAGACTCAAGAGTGTCTCTAAGAAGTTAGGAGTGATGCTATGATTCCTACACAATGTGAGAAAACAAACAAACACAAAACTTACTTATATAAACATTTTTTTTGAGAATGGTTTATGAAAGACTTGTTTTCTCAATTTGGAAATTTCCAATATCCTATTCTTCCCCTAAGTATTATTATGCGTATTATAAAACCTCTACATTTTCCTTTCCATCTCCTCTTTGTCCCCATACTTTCCAATCATCCCAAATGCAGCATGGAGAGTATACTTTTTCTGAGGATACAACATCTACTTTCTTTCGAGCAGGATGTATAATATTCAACAAAAACAAATTTCAGTCATAGGTTAGGGCTAAACATTTTCCACATTCCTTATTACCTGTTTTTTTTTTTTTCTTTGTGTTTCTCTGTATCTACTGTGGGATTACAAGGACTCCCACTCTTGCCAAAGTGGCTATCACAGCTACTTACTGTGCTGGACTTCCTTATATCTGTGAATCTGTTCTTCTTGTGAGGTTTCCCATTGTTTTTTTATATTCATGTGCTAGAAAAATCATGATCAGCTCATTCTTGAACCAGATGCTGTTTTATTCCAGAGCTTAAGTCTTCAGGGACCCAGAGTGGCCTATCCTGGTCTAGCTTCATTTTCCTATATTCTTGCTTCTTCTCGTTGAGCTTTTAAATTTTCTGGAACTTCTATAAATATTGTCATCTTTTCTTGCTTAGTAAGATATGACTCTAACTGACTTTACTATTGCATTTCCTTCTTTCTTTTCCTGTCAGTTCAAGGAGGTACAGCATTTTTAAAAAGCTTCTAACATTAGTTCCATATTTTTTCTACCACTTGTAGAAGCAATACACTTACTGGGTCAGAATGTTTTCCAGTGCTCCCTCACTTGCTTTTTCAACTCAACTCCTGAGGCCTCTTTTCCTTCAATTTCTGACATACCCTTAGTTTGTTTATTATTACTTTCTCTTTTTTTGTTTATTATTACTTCTAAAGTTCATAGGTATCTCTCTATATTGTCATGAATACAAACCATAATAATTTTACCTGGTAAGATGAACATACAACTGCCACTGTTGTTTCTATGCAGGGGAAAAAAGAAGGCCATTTTTTTTTAATTTTTATTTATTTATGATAGTCACACAGAGAGAGAGAGAGGCAGAGACACAGACAGAGGGAGAAGCAGGCTCCATGCACCGGGAGCCCGATGTGGGATTTGATCCCGAGTCTCCAGGATCGCGCCCTGGGCCAAAGGCAGGCGCTAAACCGCTGCGCCACCCAGGGATCCCAAGAAGGCCATTTTGAAATAATGCTAAGGAAAGGTCAAGATTCAACATTGCACTCAGGAGCATTTTGGGAAGTTGGCAACTTAACTTTGATTTCTGCTTTCTAATTTTGTGTGTCCAAAAATTCAACTAAGAAGATAAAATTTATCAGGAATGTATAATCCTGTCACATAAAAGAGAGCAAAATTTATTAAAGTTTGGAATTAATGTGAATCTTTTGAGAATAAGGTAGAGGGAAAGCTCTTATGAGACCATGTAGGAAGGCCCTCACTTCAAAGCCTCCAGTATTTGGCACCTGTGGAAAGAGCTCTGCCTCATGTCTCTATAGGTCTTAGAGTAGGGGCTGGCCAGCTCATATGCACTATTCCTCATAACCCTTCTAGGAAGCCCAATCGACAATTCATTGAAAAGGCAGAACATTATGAGAACCTAAGTCAGCTAAGAAGAGTAATTTGTCAAACCATAATTCATAACAATGAACAGATCAAAGGAACCTAATAATGTTCCTAATAATGTTCTGAAAAATATCAGAGCTTAAAAAAAGAACAAATATGAGAAATCAAATCAAATGGCCCAGTAAAAAACAGGGAACAAGTGAGAGAACCTTCAAAAACAAATGCATAACAGTAGTTAGACTGAAAAAATCCTGTTGTCTTAAAACAAGAAGATGACTACAGAAGAAAAGCAATGTGCAAACAATTAGAAATAATAATAACCATAAAGCATAGTGTGCAAATTTTGTGGGCAAAGTTTGGTTGTTTGGAACGAAGAGGAAGAAGAGATAGGAATATTTTCTTGAATCCCTAAAACTCTGAGGTGTAAATTAAAAAAAAAAAAGAGAGAAACTAAATAGGAACAGAGTAGCCATTGTCTTTTACCACAGTGTTCTGGGAAAATTTCTCAAGTTGATCATGCATATAGTTCTTTTTTTTCCAGCAAATACATAGACTTGAGCAAAAAAAAAGACAAGACACGTTGGAGGGCAAATATAGACATTCCAGAAGAAAGAAAAAGAGGGGTTGGAGTAGATGGAATGAAATCAATAATCAAGGAAATAACTAGGAAAAATTTCCATAAAGACTCAAATCTTAAGATACTCTCTCATTCATAAAATGAAAGTCCTATACTTAATTTCAGATAAAATTTCTGAACTCTAAGAAAAGTAGACTATTTGGCATACATCTAGACAGATATACCTACAAAGTAATGCAAAATCAGAGTAAGTAGTGTTTAAGCTCCACAAAAGCATTTATCTTTTCTGTTCACTGATGTATTTCCATCAATTAGATGAGCTCCTGTCACATATAAATAAATATTCATGAATGAATTGGCTGGCATGAAGAAATCAATCTTTACCTGATGTCATGAAAATATTCTTTTATATTACTTTGAAAAGTTGAATTGCTTTGCCTTTTATAATTCTATTTATAATCTATGAAGAATTGATACCCGTGAGTGGTATAAGTTGAGGGTTCAAATTTAATTTTTTATATGACTATTCAGCAATTCCAGTATCATTTATTAAAAATACCATTTCCTCATTGTTCTGTTGTACTACCATTGTCCTGTAACAACTGGTCCTTGGGGTGCCTGGGTCGTGCGGTTGGTTAAGGGTCTGATTCTTGGTTTTGGCTCAAGTCATCATCTCAGGGTTATGAGATTGAGCTCTGTGTTGGGCTCTACACTCAGTGCAGAGTCTGCTTGAGATTTTCCCTCTTCTTCTGCCTTTCCTACTTGTGGGGTTGCACATGCTCTCTATCTCTTTCAAATAAATAAATTGTAGAAAACAAAAATGAAAACAGAAAAACCCAACTTGTAAATGAGTAGGTGTGCTTCTGGGCTTTTATTTCTGTTCATTGGCCCAATTGTCTACTCTGCACTAGTATCAAACTTTCAAAATTACTATAGCTTTAAAGTAAGTCTTGCTATTTGATATATCAAGTTTTCCCATTTGGTTGCATTCTTCAAGAGAGTTGTGGCTATTTTCAGCCATTTATATTTTGCAATAAATTTGTAATTAATCTTAACAAATCTTACAAAATGAGCTGTTTAAATATTATTAAGATTGCATTGGATATGTAGAAAAATTTTTGGAGATAATTACATTATTGAATTTTCCTATAAAAGAACATAGTTTTTTTTCTTCCATTTATTCTTCAGTTTCTCTTAAATGCCTTCTGGTTTTCTGTGTAGAAGGTCCTCTGTATCCTTTGCTAGATTTATTCTTAGATATGTGATTTTTCTATACCATTGTACATGTTTTAAAAAATCATGTGTATTGTATAAAGAAATATAGTGGAATTTTATATATTGACTTTGGATTCAGTAACCTTTATATATTATTAATTCAAATTATCAGTGTTCAGCAACCTTTATATACTTTTTTATTAATTTAAATTACTTGTCGATGGATTCTTTGAATTTTTATACATATACAACCACTAATCCATAAATAATGATTAATATTTTTTCCTAAATCTCAGCATATATTTCTTTTTTCTTGCCTGATTATTGGTTGTTAATGCAAGAAATCATTTTTATATTCAGGTAAAATCATGCTCTCCTTTCATGGTGAGTATTTGTAGCTTTGTATCAACACATCCATCAGTATCTTTTAAGAAAAATGAATGGCATTATTCATCTACAAATGGAATTTGGATACCCTTGGAAGTAAGAGTACATTTTCTTTTTTTTTTTTTTAAAGATTTTTTTTTAAGTTTCTTTTTTAATTTTTTTTTATTTTATGATAGTCACAGAGAGAGAGAGAGAGGCAGAGACATAGGCAGAGGGAGAAGCAGGCTCCATGCACCGGGAGCCCGACGTGGGATTCGATCCCAGGTCTCCAGGATCGCGCCCTGGGCCAAAGGCAGGCGCTAAACCACTGCGCCACCCAGGGATCCTAAGAGTACATTTTCTTAAGGAGAGATTTCCTTGTAGAAGCATCACCTAAAATGTAATGGTTGCTACTGAAAATGATTAGTATATAGAGGAGAGAAACAAAGGGATTGACCTTCCAGACAAAGCTAGACTTTGAGCGAATGCTTGATAATGGGTGTAAGGAAAGAGAAGTTGCATTTGAGGAACTGAAAGAACGAGAATGCCAGTGCCGGTCCATATTTATGGACAGTTAGAGTGTTATGAGGTGGGACTGGGGAAATATTATTGGTGAGTTCCTATCATTTAGGACCTCCTAGGCCAAGAATTTGAGTACTCCTTGGCCAGAGTTCTCCACTATTGGATGGATCTTTTAACACTGTTTTCATTAAATGATTTTTTCTTTATTTCTTGTGAAAAATATAGGAAAAAATACAGGGATATGCTATTATTTTAAAAGTCATACCATGGCCCACCTTACTAGAAAGATACTATTCTTATTACTGTAATGAGTGAAAAAATGTTTGAAAAGTTCCTGTGAAAAATCTCTATTCTAAAATTGTGCTGACTTGTTCCTTGATGTTGTTACCAAAAATTAAAGGGGTCTTGCCCATTAAACATGCCTCAGTTGAAGTATAGAGTTGAGAGTTATTAATGAACATCAAGAAGAGGACCAGTATTACAAGTGAATGAAGAATGACTAAATATTTTCTTAAACATGTGCATCAGTATCCATCCCCCTACAAATAAAAGGATGATGAGATCTACTCATAAGTATGAAAATAATCTGGTAATGCTAAATGCTTTAAGTGAAACAAAGAGAAAAGAGTAAAGTAGTCTCACCAAGGTTAGGGGTCAATAAAAATCTTCCTAAGAAAGGAAGATCTGAAGGCTAATAGTTCATCAGAACAGGGAGTGGTGTGAGTATTCTTACCATGGGAAAAAAAACACATGAAAGCTGAAGGATGAGAAAAAGCATGGGACATTGGAGTGATGACATAATTTCAGTGCATCTGGGACTTGGTAGGCAAAAAATGGAGATAGAGTAGTTGGAGATGGAGATGGTGAGGTGCACTGAGATGGCATGGTGGCATTATGAACTTCATCTTTGCATTCTAATCTCAATGGAAAGGCACTACAGAGTGATTCATGTTTGGAAGATCGTGCTAGCCACAGTGTGGACAGTAATTGATAGGAAAGATCTTAAGTGGAGCTGGTCAGTGAAAGTTATTCTGATCATCAAGGTGAGAGATTATCATGGCTTGAACTGGACTGAAGGCAAAGGAGATGGAGAAAGATCATCTGTTTCATAAGCTCTCCTGAAAGTAAAATGAAGACTTGGTAAATGATTGTATGTGGTTAGAGAGGGAGGTATGAGTGTGTGTGTGTGTGTGTGTGTGTGTGTGAGAGAGAGAGAGAGAGAGAGAGAGAGAAGCAAGGAGAGGGAGGGAGAAAGAGATTATGACTTCTAGGTCTTTGGCTTGGGTAACAGTTATTTTGTGACAGGCAACAGGAAACAGATTGGGAGCATAGACTGGGGATCAGAGATGATGAGCTTAGCTTGATGCATTGAGTTTGTAGTGACTAGGGAGCATCAAAATAGTGATTTCCAATAGACATTACCATGTCTGCAGTACAGAATATTGGTTCTGGCCTGTTTTGGAAATAGAAACTAAGAACAGGCAAGATTTCTCATGGTTACTAAATAGAGGCTGAAGGGTCATAGCCTTGAAGACCCCCACCAGGAATGTGGGGAGAACAGGGAGATTCTCTATTAACTCCATCACATATACTTGTGTTCAATCTCTTGTAGCTCCAAAAAACACACTTTAAAACTCCTGAAAGCTATCAGTTCTTCACATATTACCCATGTCACTTCTCTTCACAAGCAAACTTTTTTTTAAATCAAGTTATTCATTTTTTTTAAATTTTTATTTATTTATGATAGTCACAGAGAGAGAGAGAGAGGCAGAGACATAGGCAGAGGGAGAAGCAGGCTCCATGCACCGGGAGCCCGACGTGGGATTCGATCCCGGGTCTCCAGGATCGTACCCTGGGCCAAAGGCAGGTGCTAAACTGCTGCGCCACCCAGGGATCCCTTCACAAGCAAACTTATTCGGAGTAATCTACATCCACTTTCTCCCTTTCTTCCCAACATGCTGACTCACTTGCTGCATTCAAGATTTTCTTCCCACAAGCCTTTCTCTAGGTAGCAAGTAATCTTTTCTTTTCAGTTCCTGTAGTGCTTGATCCCTCAGCAGCCTCCTGCACTGCTGTCTGCTTTTCCTTCCCAATGTATTTTCTCCCTCTGGCTGCTGTAGCACTATCTCAACTGGATTTCCTATTTCTTTGGATCTTCCAGTTCTTTCAAGTAATAAAAATGAACACATTCACTGGAGAATTGCTAATATCATATTAAATTGAGGCTGAGGGTGGTCATATGATGAGCAAGTGTTTGGACTTCAATTTGGAGACCTCTGTTTCTGACAGAGCCCCACATCTAAATAACCACTGTACACTGTCCCATTTCTGGTACTGCAACAGCCTTGGGATTAACGGCCCAAGGAAGAAAGAGCTGGCTTGAAAGGGAAGAAGAGCTAAGGGGCAGTATACTGCAATGGAAGGAGTTCAAATTCAAGACCATGGAGTTAGGTCCAGGAAGAGACAGTCTCAGAGCTAAGGCCCCATTAGCCATGAGACTGCAGTTTCCCAACATGACCACAAGGGGACAATGTAAAAAAAAAAAAGAGGCTGTTATTTTTATTTTTTTAAGATTTTATTTATTTATTCATGACAGAGAGAGAGAGAGAGAGAGAGAGAGAGGCAGAGATACAGGCAGAGGGAGAAGCAGGCCCCATGCAGGGAGCATGATGTGGGACTTGATCCCGGGTCTCCAGGATCACGCCCTGGGCTGAATGTAGGTGCTAAACTGCTGAGCCACCCGGGGATCCCAAAAGAGGCTATTATTGAGCACAGTCTTGGATCCCCTTGGATAGCGCTGTTGGGGAGTGTGAGCATAAGTATCCTTGGCTGTGCATGTCCAAGCCTTTCTTCCAGTGCAGGTAATCCCTCTTCTCTCTGCCTCATGGCATTCACCTTTCCTCTAGTCTCCTGAACCTTAGAATAGTGTGGAGTCGGAGAAAAGACCATCCCACCTCAAGTTTAGCATTAGCACAAGTACAGCCATCTTAGGCCCCTGTGAATAAAACCTGAACTTTACAAGAAAAACTGCAGAATGTCCTTGACAGGGGATCCCATATCAGAAAGACAACAGAGCTTAGAATGCCCTTGGCAGAGAATCCCATATCAGATCTTAAGAAACTCCCCCACCCTTTCCCCCATATTGGAATGGAAAAAATTCCTCCACCCCTTCTGAAAATCCCCTAGACCAGCCCATAAAAAACCCAGCTGTAACCCACTTCGGGGTCCAAGCCCTTGCTCTGCTGTGTGGAGTATACTTGGGCCCAAGCTCGAGCTTGTAAATAAACCCTCATGTGTTTGCATCTGTGTCGGCTCCTTGGTGGTTTCTCTGATATGTAATCTTGGACACAACAATAGTAGTAACAGAGAACAGCCACTTTGGGTAGGGTCAGGGCTCATCCTTTCTTGGGCACTTGAGTGGAGTGTGGCTACCAGGGAGCTCAGACTAATTTTTTTTTAATAATAAATTTATTTTTTATTGGTGTTCAATTTGCCAACATACAGAATAACACCCAGTGCTCATCCCGTCAAGTGCCCCCCCTCAGTGCCTGTCACCCATTCACCCCCACCCGCCGCCCTCCTCCCCTTTCATCACCCCTAGTTCGTTTCCCAGAGTTAGGAGTCTTCATGTTCTGTCTCCCTTTCTGATATTTCCTACCCATTTCTTCTCCCTTCCCTTGTATTCCCTTTCACTAGCTCAGACTAATTTATTCTTCATCATCCCTCACACTCCCTAGGGCCCGGGAGAAGCTATAAACAGGTGGGGACCTAGGTCAGAGGCACTATTGTTGAGTGAGCCAGGCTCAGCCCAGGGAGGGGAGGGGACAGGACGGGAGGGGAGGGGAGGGGAGGGGAGAAGAGGTGTGGCTGGGAGGCTTGCTCCCAGATCCAGCCAGGAATCACTGCAGGAGAAGCCCAGCTTCTGTTCAGCTCACTGGATTGCTTGGAGAGGTCTGTCTGCAGCACACGTCCCAGATTACAGCGGCCTGGATCCCAGACCTTGTTCAGCCATCTACCAAAGTGGAGTTTCTTCAAACATTGTGAGGCCCATTCCAAACTATGTCTTAGAGCAAATAAGGATTCCTCAGTTCCAGCCTCCTACCCTTCACCTAAGAAACAAGGCAAGGGGAATGAATTTATCCAGGGAAATTACACATGTGGGACAAATACATGTCCGGTGGTGGTAGTGGTGGTGGTGATCGATAATGAAAAAGGAGACTGAGAAACATGTCTGGTTTTGCTGTTGGAAAAGTAAAATCCCAGTGTGGACTTAAAAGAGCAGAAAAGTCAAGATGAGACTAGCTGCCCTGACCTGGATAACCTGGGTGAATGGGTGGTACCATTTAGAAGGGGTTTTGTTTGGGGCAAGATGAGTGTGAGGTCTATAAGCTATCCAAGTAGAAATATGAAGAGGCAATAGATTATAAGGTTGGATCTCAGAACAGAAACCTAGAACAGAGTGGTATGTGAGACAAAGGAATTTGAGCCTGGTGGTTATGTGATCACTGGGGAGAGTAGTGAGTGGCAGAGGGGGGCGATGCCTTGTGGATACCACACAGCACCAGCAACAGCATAGACTGCTTTTCTTTCCATGTCTCAGCTGTATCTCCTTTCCATGTCATACCCCAGCCATGCACAATCTGGGACTCTCATGTGGCTCTCCAGAGATCCTGATGAAAAATGCTGTATATTGAGGGCTGGAAACGATCATTTTTCTTCACCCCCATCTCCCCACCTCTCAGAACACCAGAACTGCTTTACAAATTTCCCTGATTAAAAACAAAAATCACCTGGGGAGAGGGGAATTACTGTTTTTTAATTAGGTTCCTGGACCCTCTGCCCTGGAAATTCTGATACTGTGGGCATGGAGTCAGACCTTAGGGATAGTGTTTTCAGTAACTGCTTCAGATGAATCTATCAGGGAAATTTGGGAATGTTCCTCAGGCCTAAACACAAACCTGTCTCTTGAAAACTAATACCAGACCAAACCCCTGCTTTCTGCCCTAAATCAGATTAGAGTGGGTCTTAAAGGCAATCACAGTCAGAGTCTTATACTCTGGTCCCAAACCAACTTTGAACTCACATGCACTAGAAGATCTGGGGTCAGTGTGAAACGTTCTGGGCAGGTCCACTGTATTGAAGAAGAAGTTAAGAGCAATGCCCTGATCCACAGCTTCAGTTCTGGAAAAGCGGAGCTATTGTCATACACAGAGATTAATGGGACCTCTAGGAAGTGTGTATAAGGAGAATCAGAGCACAGAGAGGCTGAAGTTCAGAATCACAAGTACTTAATTTTCTATTTGCTACTGTCATCATGACTCCAGTGCCTTTTCCTTGTAAGTCCTTTCTCTCTTCTGAGCTGTGACTAAATGGTGTTTCTCCTTTTCCCCTTCATAGACCCTGGACTTGGCATGCAGAAGCCTCAGCTCATGGTTCCTGTCATGGCCACTCCAAATGGAACTCTGGTCCACCCAGCATATTTCCTGCTGGTGGGCATTCCTGGCCTGGGGCCTAACATACACTTTTGGCTGGCTTTTCCGCTGTGTTTTATGTATGCCTTGGCCACCCTGGGGAACCTGGCCATTGTCCTTATCATCCGTGTAGAAAGGCGCCTGCATGAGCCCATGTACCTCTTCTTGGCCATGCTTTCTACCATTGACCTAGTTCTGTCTTCTGTCACTATGCCCAAGATGGCCAGCCTCTTCCTGACTGGCATCCAGGAGATAGGATTCAATGTTTGTCTGGCTCAGATGTTCCTTATCCATGCTCTGTCAGCCATGGAGTCAGCAGTCCTGCTGGCCATGGCTTTTGACCGCTTTGTGGCCATCTGCCATCCACTGCGGCATGCTTCTGTGCTCACAGGGCCTACTGTGGCCAAGATTGGACTAGCTGCCCTTACCAGGGGATTTGTTTTCTTCTTCCCACTGCCCTTCATCCTGAAGCGGTTGTCATATTGCCAAACACATACTGTCACACACTCCTTCTGTTTGCACCAAGATATTATGAAGTTGTCCTGTACTGATACCATGGTTAATGTAGTATATGGACTCTTCATTATCCTCTCAGTGATGGGTGTGGACTCCCTCTTTATTGGCCTCTCCTACATCCTCATACTGAAGACTGTATTGGATCTGTCTTCTCGGGGGGCAGCACTCAAGGCTTTTAACACATGCGTCTCCCATCTCTGTGCTGTCCTGGTCTTCTATGTGCCCCTCATTGGGCTCTCAGTGGTGCACAGGCTGGGGGGTCCTACCTCCATGCTCCATGTGGTTATGGCTAATATCTATCTTCTGCTACCACCTGTGGTCAATCCTGTTGTCTATGGAGCCAAGACCAAGGAGATCCGTTCACGGGTCCTCCATATCTTCTCACAGGGTGGTAGGTGAACAGAATAATGTCCCCAATGCCTTCAGTCCCTGCCAGAGCTGAGAGGATTAGGATCTTGTTCAATGTCTTAGTGATTGGAGCATCCAACCCACTGGACTGTTTCCAGATATCTAAATAGATCTTGGATTCCTCTTTCCAGGAATGTGTTAATACAGAAGTATGGTTCTGAGAAGGTTTTGGCCAGGCCAAAGAAGCAGGCCCAAGCAAAAATTTCTCATCAGAAGACTCCTACATTGGCAGGAATGGGTCAGTACTGTCATTAGCAGGGGAGGGGGAGTAGCCTGGGCAAGTGTGGCCTTCCTGCTAATATGGTGGTAGAGCCAGAGAAGCAGCAGCTGGCACTGTCCATCAGCTGCGCTCCCAGCAGCAGGCTCTTGTGAAGGAGATGAACATCACACCTCCATGGCTGCTACAGCATCCGACCTTAGACATTTCAACCACTTAAGACCTGTGGAATGGGGACTTAGGTATTTTCAGGTATTTTCTGCCTTCAGCCCCTGGGTGTATTTAGTTTAATCTTTAATAGTTTACTGATGTATAATTGACATACAACAAAGGGCACACAATTGAAGTGTAGAGTTTGGTAAGTTTTGACATGTACATAACCATAAAATCATATCACAATCAAGATATGAACATATTCATCACCCCTAAAAGTTTCCTTATACCCTTTTACAATCTCTCACTTCTCTCTCTCCTGGTCACCCCCCCCCCCCCCCCGCTCCAGTCCCCAGACAACCACTGAAATGCTTTTTGCTACATGAGTTTGCATTTTCTAGAATTTCAAATAAATATAATCATACAATATGTACTCCTTTTCTTGTCTGGCTTATTTTACTCAGCACAATTATTTTGAGATTCATCCATGCTGTAGCATATATAAGTAATTTAATTCTTTTTATTGCTAGATAGCATTCTATTTGTAATTATATCACAATTTGTCTATCCGTCTGTTAATGGACATTTAGGAGGTTTCCGATTTGACTGTTACAAATAAAGCTGCTATGAACATGTAAGTCTTTGTTGGACGTGTGTGTGTGTGTGTGTGTGTGTGTGTGTGTGTGTTCCTGCTGTGTAAATACTTATGAATGACATGACTGGATCATACTGGAGGTATGTGTTTAACTTTTTAACTGCCAAACTGTTTTTCACAGTGGTTGTACCATTTTCCAAAGTGGTTGTACTATTTTACATTTCCACTGATAGTATATGAGAGTTACAATTTTTTGGCATCTTAGCCTACATTTGGTTGTAGTCTATATTTTTAATTTTAGCCATTTTAATAGGTCTATAGTAGTATCTCATTGTACTTTCAAAATGTACCAAAGTCACATCTGTTCATGTGCTTATTTGCCTGTAAGTCTTTGCCACTTTTCTATTGTTTTTTGTTATTATTGAGTTTGAATTAAAAAAATATGTTGCATATAACCACTTTATCAGATATATACTTTACATTTCCCACCAGTCTGTGACTTGTCTTTTGCTCCTCTTAATGGTCTTAAAAAAATAAAACATTCTTAATTGATAAAGTCCAGTTTATCAAGTTGTTATTTCATAGCACATGCTGTGTAAGAACTCATCACCACAATCACACACACATAAAAAATCCATGTTTTTTTTCTTCCCCTAGAAGCATTATAGTTTTGGGTTTTACATTTAGCTCTGTGATCTATTTTGTGTTAGTTTTTGTATCTAGCACAAGGTATGGATCAAAGTTAATTTATTTTCATATAGGTATCTAGTTATTTTAATGCTACTGGACTATCCATGGTCAACTATATTGCTTTTGTGTCTTTGTAGAAAATCAGTTATCTATATATGTGTGGGTTTCATTCTAGATTCTTCCTTCAATTTACTGACCTACTTTTCTGTTTTTATGTCAATAACATTGTTTTGACTACTGTAGCTTTTTGAGAAGTCTTGAAATCAGTATTGTCAATCCTTTCACTTTGTTATTCATTTTCAAGGGTGGTCTCAATGTTTGTACTTTCATAGGAATTTTAGTAGAAGTTTTAAAATTTATACAAAATAGTCTTTTGGAATTTTGATTTGAATTGTGCTGAATTGATATAGGTTAGTTTAGAAAGAATTGACATCGTTATGTTTTTCAACTCACAAACAAGGTATATCTCTTCATTTTAGGCTTTCCCTCAATTTCCTTCAGAAATGTTTTTTAGTTTCATTGTACAGGTTTTTCATGTCTTTTAGTAGACTTACCTGAATTTCATATTTTGATGATATTATAAATGGTATTATGTATTTGAGAAAGAGACGGGGGTGGGGAGAGAGAGAACACAAATGGGGTGGGGGCAGAGGGAGATGGAGAAGCAGGCTCCCCACTGACCAGGGCTCCATTCCGGGATCCTGGGATCATGACCTGAGCTGAAGGCAGACACTTAACCTACTGAACCCCCCATATGCCCCTGATTTCAATTTTTAAAAATATCTTTCATGTCTCTACTTAACTTTTTAATCTATCTAGTGCTGTTATGATTATCATCTTAATATCTATCTTATAGCTCTAATAATCTGTTTTAGTTCTGGATTAATCTTAATTATTCTTTTCATTATGGGTAATTCTTTCTTGCTTCTTTGCATATTTGGCAATTTGATCAACTATGAGACCTTACAGATTTTATTTTGGTGCTGCATAGTTTTGCATCCCTCTAGATATTCTTCTGCTTTGTTCAGGGAATCAGTCAAGTTACCTCTACATAGTTAGGTCATTTGGGTCTTGCTTTTAAGATTTGTTAGGTGGAACCAGAGCCATGCTCACTCTAAGGTTAATTATTCTCCGCTACTGAGACAAGATCCTTCTGCATTCTCTAAAGCCATGTGAATCTTGAAGTTTTCCAATCTGGCTAGTGGAAACAGTCACTGTCCTTGGCCCTGTGTGAGCACTGGATAGTGTTACCTTTCATCTTTTCAGGTGGCCCTTTCCCCAGCTTTAGGTAGCTTGTTCACATGCATGTGTTGATTGGTACCTCAGCTGAAGGAGGGCCCTCTACATCTCTGGAGTTCTCTCTCTCTGTAGATCTCTCATCTTTGATACTCTCTTCAAATCTAGCTGGCTTGATCTTCCTGAACTCTTCATCTTCATGTCCTTAACTTAGGGTGTCTTCTGGACTCTACCTGGACTCTCCTTCCCTGTACTGTAACATGGAACCTTTCTTAGGACAGTAAGCTGGGAATCCACAAACAAAACTATTTCTTTCCCTTATCTCAGGGCTCACTCTACTTTCTTGCCTGATGCCCACTGTCTTGCATACCATTGTTTATGTATATTGTCTGTTTCTTGGTTCTTTCAGGGGAATTTTACTTCTTGCTACTCCATTTTAGCTGTTTGGAAGGATTAGGGAAACAACAGAGATAGCTCAAGGATGATGGCAGTGAGTGTCAGGCTATAGGTTCTACAGGTACCTAGAGCTCCTGTCATCACTAGTTTTGACATGGTTTGAGATGGAATGGCCTTATCTGACATGGTCTATTTTTGCATAGTTTGAGTTAGTGTGCTCTGGGTTGTAAATACAAAACTTAAGAGTTGTAAAACTGATAAGTATACAACAAGGAAAGCCAACTAAAATTCACTTGCTTTATTTATAGACTTTTAAAAAGCTTACTCAAATACGTAAGGTATTTAGTTTTATATTAAAATTGTTCTCTAGTTCTCTAAAATATTCTCTCACTATTTTTGCTCTTAAGAGAGAAACCAGATGGCATTGGTCTTATATGGTTAGTGTTGGAGGCAGGGGAGGGTTAAGGAAACCACATCCTCCTTCCTCAGCCAGAAGTTCAGAAACCCAAGGCCAGGGAGTAGAAGATAGCATGGTCCCCAGGGATCCATGTTATGAGTTAGCTAGACACAGGGCCCAGGGCCTGGGAGACAAAGATAATGTAGCCCTAGAGCTTTGAGGAAAAGCAGATGGGTCCATTGGGATCCAAACTCAGCAAGGACCCAAGCAGAGGACACCAACGGGAAGAAGGCAGAGGACAGAGAAAGTTCCAGGAAGAAGAGGGGCTGGCACTTAATTATGGGGCCTCACTGAAAGGTTATTCTGTTTTTCCTCTGGTTGATTTTAATGAGCCTGGGAAGAAACTTGGAAAAAAGCCCCTCACAAAGTTCATGGTAACACAAATGAATTTCTTCTAGCCTTTCCTTACTCATCCCCCTGTCTAACTTTACACTGGGAACTGGCCAATATCTAGCTTGGCACAGGGCCCATCTTGGGAGGACTCCAGAGACCCTCTCTACCCACTGCCCCCCCTTCCCCATACCCAGTGTATACTTTCCCAGGACACAGAAGCCAAGAAGAACACCAGATCCACAGTTGGCTATTGAGGAGTACCTGCTAATAGACCCTCTGGGCAGCACCTCCACTCCCCCAGAAGGGAGAAGAAGAAGGAGGGAGGAGGTAAGACAGAGAATAAATAATGTTGATCAGGGTGGCCCAAAGGAGGGGGTGGGGACAGAGAGTGCTGTACTTCAGCACAGTCTGCCAAACCTCTTTGGGAAGAGGACTGGAGAAAAAGACACATTCCTTCTAGGCCATTGAGGTGAGTGCAGGAGACCAGGGGGTATGCATAGGTGTGTGGATTTTTTGCAGCTAAGGGATTTCCCAGTAGACCTGCCCAGTGAAGGAAAAACCAGGCTGTGATGAACTAGAAGTAGAGGAGTGGAGCCAGGGAACATGAAGAGGCTCCTGACTCAAAGGACAGTGTTAGCAGTTTCTATGTGGAATGAAGGGAAGCATGGACAGTGGTAGAAGCTGCCTGTGGGTAGTTTTTAAGCAGCTTTTTAACTATCAGTTTCCTGGGGTGCTCATGTAGATCTTACAGGAGTTGGCCTAAATGATTAAGGTAAATGGCGCCAGAGAACAGACTGGGTTGGGATTGGGTTAGAGTTAGATTAGGGTTTGTGTGTTAACAGGACCAGTTCCAGGTTGTTAGTGTGGTGGAAGCTCAATTTGTGATTGGGGGATCGTGCTCATTCTGTAACCTATATCAGGCATCAGACTATGGCTGATATTGGAATTTAACAATCCTCTGGGGCTGTGGTCCTGACTCAGTCTGTGCCTAGGATCAGGGTCCAGTTTTCATCCCATATAAAAAGTGGATTCCCACCTACACTATGACTTCCACTGTTGTGCATTCCATTCCCAGCCCCACTGAACTACTTGCAGCTTTCCAAACAAAGTATGTTCTCTCTGGGTCTTCAAATTTGCCAGTGTACACTTTTAACAACAAATAACATTCAGTCTGTTGCTTTACTTCCCCCCACATCACTCAGAATTAAATCAAAGCTCTTCACCATGTCCTATAAGCTATTACATGATCTGGCCTTTGTCCTCCTTTCTGACCTCATCTTCTTTTTTTTAATTTATTTTTTATTTTTTAAATAAATTAATTTTTATTGGTGTTCAATTTACCAACATACAGAATAACACCCAGTGCTCATCCCGTCAAGTGTCCCCCTCAGTGCCCGTCACCCATTCACCTCCACCCCCCGCCCTCCTCCCCTTCCACCACCCCTAGTTCATTTCCCAGAGTTAGGAGTCTTCATGTTCTGTCTCCTTTCCTGACATTTCCCACACATTTCTGACTTCATCTTCTAAACCTCTCCTGTGCTCTTGATACTCTGGCTATATTGACATTCTTTCTGTTAATCCCCAGAACAGAAAACCTCTTCCTTTCGTTGTCTCCTTTGATCTTTCCCTAGATCTCAGAATGGCTGGCATGTTTTTATCATACAGTTGTCAGCTCCAATGTCGCCTCCTCAGAGAGGCTGTCACTGATTCCTTCTCAAATATGGGTGCCCTCCTTGTCCTTTTCTGACCTCTCATTCCACTTTATCTTCAGTGCACTTATCTTTACCTGATATGCTCTTGCTTATTTATTTGTTTACTTTTTGTTATTTCCCTTCTAGTACATGAGCTCTATGAAAACAGTGATCTTTTCTCTTTCATCCTCTGTTTTAACTCCAATTTTGGGTACTGGTAGGTACTCAATATGTTTTTTTTTTAATTAATTTTTATTGGTGTTCAATTTACCAACATACAGAAAAACACCCAGTGCTCATCCCGTCAAGTGTCCACCTCAGTGCCCGTCACCCATTCCCCTCCAACACCCGCCCTCCTCCCCCCTTCCACCACCCCTAGTTCGTTTCCCCGAGTTAGGAGTCTTTATGTTCTGTCTCCCTTCCTGATATTTCTCAACATTTCTTCTCCCTTCCTTTATATTCCCTTTCACTATTATACTCAATATGTTTTTATAGTCTAACTGAATGCTCCTGTTCCTGTACTCCCAGTCATGCATGGTTAACTGTGATTGGCTCCATAAGTCTTGGTTCAGAGGTCACCTCCTCAGAGAAGCCCTCTGAGCCTGACAACTTGATAAGGTATTGTCTTCTTTGCTCTTGAGGCCCATACTTCGCCCTGTCCTAGCATTTATCACATGTTGTGATAGCTGCATGTTTTGTCTCAAGTTCTCCCCACCCCTGAAATTCAGAGCTGTGCCTTGTTTATTCTGTGTCTTATTATCTCCAGTGCTTAGCACAGGATCTGGCACATGGCAATCACTCAATCAATAATTACTGGAAAAACATCAGTATATTAATCAAAATCCAAGATCACACTTTTTTATTGCACTGTATTTCCCCAGGTGAAGGCAGCAGAGTAGCTCTGATGGGCACTGATTACCAGTTCAAACTTTGCAAGTCTGTGGGACTTTTATTGACTCTGGTCCTATGTGGGAAGTAGAGGGGCAGGGACTTGAATTCCTGGAGCTCTGTTTAGGGGTGGTTTTGGGGGGCAGGCTGACTTGAGTGAATAGAGTGGGACTGGGAACCTCACTCTACTTTTTTTGAGTTCTGAAAAGAGAGAGAATTTCTGTTCTCATTTTGGCTATTCTAAAATGAGTGGCCAAGGCCCTACAAGGGTTCATCTGCTTTATCAAAACCAAACAAGGTAGGGGGGAACGGAGGATGTGGATGATTTGGGGTGGAAGTGATTCTAGGGCTACCACACTCATGAGGTATTAAGGAGAGTGCTCCCCTCTCATGAACTGAGTGATGAGATTCTATAGTTCTTGTCCACCACAGCATTGGCTTCATTGCCCCTGAAGTCAGCCTTCCCTCTCTGTGCCTGGGAGTAGGAGTCAGAAGCTTCCAGGTATTCCAGGATCCCTCAAAGGATATTCTCTTCTAGATGTTCCCACAGAGGCTGGCAAGGGCACCAGAGGTCCCTAAACTGCTGCATAATTTGTCTCAATGCATGGTGCATTCTGTGTGTTTAGCCCAGACAATGGCAATAACTATGAATCCCTTCTTCCATTCTATGCTTGTTTACCTTCCCTGCTGCACCTAAACAGGGAGAGCTGGTTAGGTATCCTGAATCCTGGAGAGGACTTCTCGACTCATAGGTTCTCAGAGTTTAGATTTCTTAGAGATTTACATGAAAATAATCCTTATAAAACATCGGTCCATTCTTAAGGAGACTGGGAAAGGACAGGGCAGTAGCCTGGCCTATTGGAAAGCATATGGATTTGGCATGGAGAGCTCTAATTAGCCCTCAACATCCTTATTAGTCAAATGGGATTAATAATACCTGCCTAACAGATTGATGAGAGACTCTAATCATATAAGAAGGAAGTACTTGGTAGAGGATAAAGTTTTTTAATATCCACTGTGGGACCTACCCAGAGTCAGCCAGAGGAATTGGGGCTGAAAGGAAAGTTCCCAAGTCCTAGTTCAGGGAGGTCCTTTTTGCTGCCCTCTTGAGTTCCCTTCCAAGCATCTACCAGGGCCAGCTGTCCTACTTACTAAGCTCTTCTACCCTTCCTCTTGGGAAGATTTTATTGCTTTCAGAAAGTGCAGCACAATTAAGGGCAGCCCAGAATAGTAGAAAAAGTACAGGCCTTGATGTTAGACAGTCCAGATTAAATTTCCGCTTTACTAGTCAACTGTTAATAACACTCCGGGAATATTATTTAATCCCTTGGGACCCCGTTTTCTGAGCTTTAATATAGAGAATAGAATTCCTATCATGTAGAATTGTTCTTAGTTTAGAGAAAATCTTTTTACAGTGTCCAACATTTTGTAGACATTGCGTTATTTCTGTTATCATAAAAAGCAATAAAATCAGCATTGAGAATGACCTCATTATTATTCTCTTGGATCAGAAGAAGTAGAGTTTGTAGCCCTGGTCAACCTCCTTGACTGCCTTTCCATCAGTCTCTGAGAAGAATGTGAGGATGGACTGGTCATAAGGGCTGAGCTGCCACTGGGGGACAGAGTCCCGGAAGCCAGGAGGAAGGAATGAGGATTGAAGGACTCAAAGTGTATTTTTACCCTGTGTAGCTGACAGCTTCTGCTCCCTCCATCTTCAAGAAAGATCCAAGATGTCCTTCATAGTTCTCCAAGGAATATGGCTGGGACTTGCTGAGATAGTTTAACTTTTTCAGAGAAAATCCCAGGTCTATTCCCTGGGGCTAGGGGAGTGCAAGCTTTCAGAAAAAAAAAAAAAAAAAAAAGGAAGAAAGAGAAAAAAGAAAACAAAGAAAGAAAAAAAAAACTTTGTTTATTTTCCTTGAGTATTTTTTATTTCAAAATAGAGTGACGTAGTTCCGATTTCTCTCTGAGTGTGTGCAAATGGTTTTAATTACCAACAGCCCATTTATTTTTTTCACACGTTTTATTTATTTTTTTATTGGTGTTCAATTTGCCAACATATAGGATAAGACCCAGTGCTCATCCCATCAAGTGCCCCCCCTCAGTGCCTGCCACCCAGTCACCCCCACCGCCTGCCTACCTCCCCTACACCACCCCTTGTTCATTTCCCAGAGTTAGGAGTTTCTCATGTTCTGTCTCCCTTTCTGATATTTCCCACTCATCTTTTCTCCTTTCCCCTTTATTCCCTTTTACTATCCTTTGTATTCCCCAAATGAATGAAACCATACAATGTTTGTCCTTCTTCGATTGACTTGTTTCACTCAGCATAATACCCTCCAGTTCCATCCACGTTGAAGCAAATGGTGGGTATTACTCTAATGGCTGAGTAATATTCCATTGTATACATAAACCACATCTTCTTTATCCATTCATCTTTCGATGGACACCGAGGCTCCTTCCACAGTTTGGCTATTGTGGACATTGCTGCTAGAAACATCGGGGTGCAGGTGTCCCGGCGTTTCATTGCATCTGTATCTTTGGGGTAAATCCCCAGCAGTGCAATTGCTGGGTCATAGGGCAGATGTATTTTTAACTCTTTGAGGAATCTCCACACAGCTTTCCAGAGTGGCTGCACCAGTTCACATTCCCACCAACAGTGCAGGAGGGTTCCCCTTTCTCCACATCCTCTCCAACATTTGCGGTTTCCTGCCTTGTTAATTTTCCCCATTCTCAGTGGTGTGAGGTGGTATCTCATTGTGGTTTTGATTTGTATTTCCCTGATGGCAAGTGATGCAGAGCATTTCCTCATGTGCTTGTTGGCCATGTCTATGTCTTCCTCTGTGAGATTTCTGTTCTTGTCTTTTGCCCATTTCATGATTGGATTGTTTGTTTCTTTGCTGTTGAGTTGAATAAGTTCTTTATAGATCTTGGATACTAGCCCTTTATCAGATATATCATTTGCAAATATCTTCTCCCATTCTGTAGGTTGTCTTTTAGTTTTGTTGACTGTATCTTTTGCTGTGCAAAAGCTTCTTATCTTGATGAAGTCCCAAAAATTCATTTTTGCTTTTTTTTCTCTTGCCTTCATGGATGTATCTTGCAAGAAGTCACTGTGGCCAAGTTCAAAAAGGGTGTTGCCTTTGTTCTCCTCTAGGATTTTGATGGAATCTTATCTCACATTTAGATCTTTCATCCATTTTGAGTTTATCTTTGTGTATGGTGCAAGAGAGTGGTCTAGTTTCATTCTTCTGCATGTGGATGTCCAATTTTCCCAGCTCCATTTATTGAATAGACTGTCCTTTTTCCAGTGGATAGTCTTTCCTGCTTTGTGGAATATTAGTTGACCCTAGAGTTGAGGGGCAATTTCTGGATCCTCTATCCTGTTTCATTGATCTATGTGTCTGATTTTGTGCCAGTACCACACTGTCTTGATGACCACAGCTTTGTAGTACAACCTGAAATCTGGCATTGTGATGCCCCTAGCTCGGGTTTCTTTTTCCATATTCCCCTGGCTATTCAGGGTCTTTTCTGATTTTTTACAAATGTTAAGATGATTTGTTCCAACTCTCTGAAGAAAGTCCATGGTATTTTAATAGGGATTGCATTAAACATGTAAATTGCCCTGGGTAACATTGACATTTTCACAATATTAATTCTTCCAATCCATAAGCATGGAATATTTTTCCATCTCTTTGTGTCTTCCTCAATTTCTTTCAGAAGTGTTCTGTAGTTTTTAGGGTATAGATCCTTTAGCTCTTTGGTTAGGTTTATTCCTAGGTATCTTATGCTTTTGGGTACAATCCAACAGCCCATTTAGACTGGATAACATTGATTTCTTCTGCATGCCTTCTGGCAGGTCTGTGGGAGATTGGGATGCTTCAGGGCTTGTGCCTTCTGGCTGGTCCCCCCACTACTCTTTCATTTTTCTTTTGCTGGAGTGTTCTATGGCCTAGCCTGATATTTTCCACCAGCAGTAGGAACCCACTTTATAGCACTGAAGTGCCTCTCTTCCCAGACAACTGAGTCCTCTTCTTGTCGTCTGATTTCTCCACATCAGTGCTTAGTCTTTGCCATTGTGAGAGATCAACTGCTAGTCACCGTGTGTGTGTGTGTGTGTGTGTGTATGAGTATATGCCCAGGGTGGGGTGGCAGTTTAGGTGATGAATAGGAGGAAATGAAGTTTTTTGGAAACTTTGTACATACTCAGGGACCTTGTTCCCCATTTTAATGGAAAAAATGTAAAAAGTGCTTTCTTTGTACATTGTGATACAGTTTTGCAACACCCTTTGACATGTCTTACCACATAATTTTGCATCAGCACTATAAGGTTGTTATTGTCTTCTGCATTTATTCTGAGCTGAGACTTGAATTTCCAGCCCCAGAGTTCTGCTAACCACATCACTTGGCCCTGAGAAGTAATAGGGTGGAATATGCCAATCCATGATTCTTCCCCAGTGTTTCCTAAGGTGGCACATGGTGATCCCATTCTACCATGTGTGCTCATGTGAAATTTTTGGATGGTGTAGATATCTGGCCCTCTGGAGTAGCAGAGCATTCTTGCTGATGTCTGCAGAAAAGGGATCCTAGGTCACCCCATCTTTCGAGTGTAAACTATACTGCATGTCTACTTTGCATTTATGTAGAGCTAAGGCTTTGTACCTGCCCCATTCTCTGTGTATTCTCTCATGCCTTCTGGCTCCTTGGGTAAGAAAGGCCTTTTCTGTTTGACCCTAAATATTCTTGTTCCAAAATTAAGGGTACTCTGCACTGACCTTCTAAACATTCTTTCATTCTCCAGAGTCTCTATATGTCATACAACTGGCAGTCCTTCCTACCTCCTTGTCTGTGCCATCCTCATTAGATGTCTGTTGAAGGATTCTTCTTTTGATAAAACTCACTTTTATTTTCAATAAATGTTAACTAAATACTAATTAATAAATATGGTAGGATTCCTGCCATTCAAGAATCCATAATTCAGGGGAAAACAAACATAGCAATGATTATAGTTCAGGAATGTAAATGCTTGAAAAGAGACCTAAACCACGTTATTGGGGAGCACAGGGCAATAAATATTTAATTATACCTAGGGGTAGAAGGTTAGCAAAACAGCATAGGAGAAAGACAGTAAACCAAGTTGTGAAAGATGAGTAAGATTTTGCTCAGTGGGAAGTGAAGAAGGGGGATTTAGGAATATCTTGAAGGTATGAGAAGTAAAGAGGACAAAAAGACATAGAAGCATGAGACTGAATGCCACCTTCAAGAAACAGCATTCTACTGTGGCTGGAGCACAGAGGCCATGGTCAGCAGTGGCGAGAGAGAAGCCTAGGGCCAGATACTGGAAGACAGAGTTTTTGCAACAATCTTAATCTTTTTTTCTAGAATTAATTTGGAACTTTGAGAGGTATTTTTTTATACAATAGATAGTGAGCTGATTTCATTTGGTTGGAAGATTGTTGGAATTGTGCAGATGAAGAAGGATGCACTGGAGGCATGACAGACAGAATCAGAGCATCTGAGCTTGTGTGGCTGTTCAGGCCACCCCTATAGAAGAAAGGACATGCTAGAAGAAAACAGTAAACAACATATGTAATTATTGGCACATTTACTGTGTGTCAGGCATTGTGTTAAGTGCTTTATAATCATCATCTGACTGAATCCTTACATTGAGCTCTGTTAGGCAGCAACTATTTTCCTCATTTTAATGATGGGGAAACTGAGATTTAGAAAGATTAAATGGTTTGCCCAGATGGCACAGTTAGTGAAATTGTCTACTAGGATATGAATCCAGGATTAATTTCAAAGTTCATAGTCTTAACAACCACATAATACTGCCTCTGGAAGAGTTGTTTTTTGGACAGGGAGAATTTGATGTGTTTGAGAGACAGAAAGGTGATTTCTTTCAGTAAGACTTGGCACATTGTGATCCTGTTCTACCATGTGTGTTCATGTGAAATTTTTGGATGGCGTAGATATCTGGCCCTCTGGAGTAGCAGAGCATTCTTGCTGATGTCTGCAGAAAAGGGATCCTAGGTCACCCCACCCTTCGAGCGTAAACTTTACTGCATGTCTACTTTGCATTTATGTAGAGCGTAAATTCTGTGATCCAGAATTATGAATCTGGATCACAAAAGACAATTCAAAGCTTGCTAACAAATTTGGGAATCAGTAGTTCATATATAACAAATGGATTTATCAAAAGAAACAAGATGGCCAAGGTGGAGGGTATGTAACAAGAGGAGAATGAGGGATAAAATACTGAGAGCATTATTATCTAAAAGTATACTTAAGGGTCGAGGAGAGGAGGCTGAAGATCCATAAAGGAGACTAAGAACTAGTAAAGAGAGAGAGATTAGGAGCAGCAGGAAGAGGAGGGAGAAATTTTTGAGAAGGAGGGAACTACTCATAGTATCATAGATTACAGAGAGGTCAGTAGGAAGATTAAGACACTGATGGCTTTGGCTTCTTTGCCTGAAATTCTAGGTTAAATATGGCTCCTTCTACCATCTCTCTCCAGCAGGTTGGATTAAACTTTCACTATCTGTTCTAAAATTCATGTTCCCAGTGCTTTGCTCTCTGGATGGTTTGAGGAGACCTCTGCATAATAGCTCAATAGTGAAACAGAGATTACTGACACATCCTAAGCCCAGTGAATGGTATAAATCTTTCCTGATGCTGGCCATAAGTTCTTTTTCACACTTTGCTGCTCTCTGGCAACTTGTGTCAGTATTTTGCTAGTTTTCAGGATTGATTTTAGTGATATTAGTGATTAGGTTGGGCCTTGAGTTATGAATGACACGCACACAACTGCTCTCTGGCAATTCCCATCCCAGTTGTCAAGATCTTAGGAATCTGACCTTTCTTTTTTCTTCCCAAGTTAAAATTATCTTAGATATATCCTAGCAGTAAGTGACATTATATCCATAATGGAAAGAGGAGATATCTTGTTCCCAGATTATTATTTTCATATATATAATGAGTATAGTATAAATCTATATAATCATAATATAATAAATCATAGAAGTACATGAATATTTATGGATGGAAAAATGGAAAGGAGGAAGTAAGTTAACTCTATAATTATTTCAATAGAGAGAAAGGATCTGAGAAAACTCAAGTCTGACATTTTCCATCTCAACAATATCTACTTAGATCCATCACTTTTGTAGCCAGATTCAGGGATCTGCCATAGGATTGGTTTTTCCTGCGGTGCTTCTAATGCTACCATCTTTCAGATTTAGTTTCCTGTGTCAGTCCTACTCTTACACTTGGTGGATTCCCTAGAAACAGAGCTTGAGATGGTGATTCTTTTTTAAATGATCCAATGACAAATGACTGTCTTGAGAAGAGGAGTGAGAGAAGCAGGATAGAGGAGAGGAAGAAAGCTAAGCAAGGCTGTGGTCTCTGCAAGGTCTTGTTCTTCAGGAAGTTCTGAAGAACACAGTGCAAGATTTGGTCTTACCTAAAGGCAAGGCAGTTGGCCTTTTGGCCCTTTGAGTCAGACAATCACTGACCTCTAGATTTGTCCTAGAGGATAGTATAACTTCTGGGTGAAGTGTCTCTCATTTGATCAAGGATAATTTTGTGGAGAAAGGGAGAACTGTGAGCCTTTAGTACTCAAATGGAAAAAAATTATATATATATATATATATATATATATATATATATATATATATATATATTTGGTGATGGAGATTTAGTGGGATACCAGTGGCATCCAGTGCAGCCATTGTTTGTTTTGTGATATAAACTGGGTAGTCTGGACAATGTAAGACTCCGGATGGACATTTGGGCAAGAGTAAAATGTAGAGTTAGAGTTTAGAATAAAGTTAGTATGTCAGTTTAAAACTGTATATTAGGGTTTATCATAATAAAATAGGTAGTATTAAGTTTTAGATCAAGTTTGAAATAGCTACCAGAATTAAGTGTTAGATTAATGTTAAAGTTAGGGTAAAGGTTAGAATTGGAAACATCATTAATATTAATGATAAAATTAGGTTACAGTGTTGCTCTGTGTTAGTACTGCTACATTTGGATTGGAATTAGTTTTAAAGGTAGTCTAATGATAGAATTACAGTTGGTATTGAGCATAGAGGAGCGCATGGGTAGGAAAGGGTAGAGGAAGTGATGGGATTTGCTATCATCTAAGTCTGATGTATACTCAGTCAGTATAGTCAATAGTCAACAACCATTTTTGGTGAATTAAATGACTTAAAATATACTTAGAATTTTTGTCCTAGTATTTCTGTTGATTTTAGAATTGACTTTAGAGGTAGGATTAGTAATTAGAACTGGGCCTTGAGTTACAAATGGTGGTTAAGTTGAGTTTAGAATAGAATCAGAGTGTGGATAGGCAATGAAGTTAGTTTGGGTCAGAGAATAGGACATCAAGTTGGAGGGGAAAAAGCATGATATTGAGATCCTGGATCATCTGACAATGGCTTGTTTTTGTATTCCAGTGTCTAATTGCCTGGCACTGGTTGAGGCTCAGCTTCTTCACTATGGTGGACCCCAATGGCAATGAATCCAGTACCACATATTTTATTTTAATAGGCCTCCCAGGCTTGGAAGAAGCTCAGTTCTGGTTGGCCTTCCCCTTGTGCTCCCTCTACCTTATTGCTGTACTGGGTAACCTGACAATCATCTACATTGTGCGGACTGAGCACAGCCTACATGAACCCATGTATGTTTTTCTTTGCATGCTTTCTGGCCTTGACATCCTTATCTCCACTTCATCTATGCCCAAAATGATGGCCATCTTCTGGTTCAATTCCACTACCATCCAGTTTGATGCTTGTCTACTACAGATGTTTGCCATCCATTCTTTATCTGGCATGGAGTCCACGGTACTGCTGGCCATGGCCTTTGACCGCTATGTGGCCATTTGCCACCCACTACGCCATGCCACTGTACTAACATTGCCTCGTGTTATGAAGATTGGCATGGCTGCTGTGGTACGGGGTACTGCACTTATGGCACCCCTGCCTATTTTTATCAAAAGACTGCCTTTCTGCCACTCCAACATTCTTTCCCATTCCTACTGCCTACACCAAGATGTCATGAAGCTGGCTTGTGCTGACATCCGTGTCAATATCATCTATGGCCTCATTGTCATCATCTCTGCCATTGGCCTGGACTCACTTCTCATCTCTTTGTCATATCTACTTATCCTCAAGACTGTGTTGGGCTTGACACGTGAAGCCCAGGCAAAGGCATTTGGCACTTGTGTCTCTCATGTATGTGCTGTTTTCATATTCTATGTACCTTTCATTGGATTATCTATGGTGCACCGCTTTGGCAAGAGACATGACTCCTTCCTGCCCATCATTATGGCCAACACCTACCTACTTGTACCTCCTGTGCTCAACCCCATTGTTTATGGAGTCAAGACAAAGGAGATCCGGCAGCGTATCCTTCGTCTTTTCCATGTGACCACCCATACTTCAGATCCCTAGGTGTCAATGAAAACTTCCTTTTTACTCAGTTTTTCAATTCAGACTTTAATATCAACATTTTGGAAGACAGTATTAGGAAAAAAATCTTCCCTAGTAGAAACACAACTGATTCTTTAAATATGAAACTGGTTGGAGAATTTCTCTATAGGATAGGGGCAGAACTATATACTACTGATCCCCATTTTAAAATATTATTTTCCCTTTATAATTCTCTCTATATTAGAACCCTAAGGTAGTTGTAGCTGGAGGGTTATTATTTCCCATTTAACCATTTAGTACAGATCTCTAATTGCTTTCACTGATAGTCCTTAGCATTCTAAGTTGAAGATGGCATTCTAAGATGAAGATGGCACATCTTTGATTTTGATCAAAGGATTAAGCATGGCAAAGTAAAATAAACACAAGAGCATAATACAGTCAGATAATCTGGCTTAAAATTGTTATTTCTTCTTCAGAATGCCTAACCATATTGGATCCCAGGAAAAGAAATATAGCTTGATCTCCTTCTTCAAGATAATCTCCACAGAGAATAAATACTTTCTGTTCTTAAGAGGAGAATTAGAAATGGAACCTTGAAAAGACTAGTTACCTACAAAACTCTGTTTTGAGAGTTTTCACAGCTCATGGACACTTTTCTATGCTTATTTTCCTTATCAACTTTTTGATCTAGGCAGGAATATGATTAGTATCACTATTATGCTAGTGGGGAAACTGTTAACAGGGATCAGTGGATTATATGAGGTCACAAAGAATTGTCTTTTGATGCCCAATCCCATACTGTGGGGAGGGACTGTCAGAGAAATCCATGAGGTAGTAAGTTAGACATTTCCAGAGTCTTGTATTTTTTAGAGGAGGTATTTAATTTCCTTCCTAACTCATTTAGCATTGCATATAGGAATTTCCTGTTAATGTTGCTGATGGCTTTAATATTTGCCACCTACCTGGGTAGCAGCAGCAGAAGTATGTTTGGGTAATTCCCAAAAAGTAGCTAGTTTGGAAAATAGTGTGGTTAGAAGTGGAGGAACTCACTGAATACCTGGAGAGACACTTTATGGAGAAATGCAGTTGAGAACACCTAGAAGCTCATGTCAGAAATGGTGGGTCTCTCACAGACCAGGACCAAGAGCAGGAAGCATCATGAGGCTGAGCAAAGCCAGTGGCCCATGTGGCTAGCCAGAAATAAAGATTAGGACAAGCATGGCTCCAAAGAAACTGAGTAGCTCATATAAATGGACACCACATATCTCCTAGGCTCTGAATGGCCTGCCAGGGAAGCATTAGTGCTTGTAAAACAAGACTGTAGGAGAAGTGCTAGCTATATTTAGCATGAATATGGTCCCAGAGGTCTATGTATGAGCCTCATAAGGTAGACACGACACTTCTAGAAGGAAGCAGAATGGTAAGGAGAAGGTATGGGTACTATAGGAGTACAGTGGGAATAGACAGGGCAGAAATGAGACTACCACCCATGAGGGTGCCATAGCAGGTCCAAAGAGAGGTACATGAGTGTGAGAAGCAGGTAGTATAGTAGAAAGCATAGTACAGAGCCAGCCAGAAATTTCTGGCTATAGCTGGAAGATTGCTTGGTAGAGAGAGTATGGAGAGAACACATCTGATTTCTTGGACTGGAAACTGGATGATGAGAATTGTGAGCCATATGGAATCTGATATGCTCAGATGTGTGGTGGCCAGCAGGACTAGGAGTATAAACTAGAGTCAGTGCAGACTTTGGCTGTTTTAGATGGAAAAGTAGCCTCTTACCCAGTAGTACCCTGATACTGGGATTGAGAGAAAGAGAATGAAAGAGAAAGAGACAGATCCTCTTTCTTATTAGGAAAGCAGTATATGATCACTGTAAATAAACTTTTACACTCTCAAGATATAAATGTAAACTTATTACATTAAAAGACAAACACTGTTAGAATTTTGGTGATTATTTGTCCAGATTTTTGTTTTAAGTAGGTTCCATGCCCAGCATGGAGTCCAGCATGGAACCCAACTCGAGGCCTGAACCCACCACCTCAAGATCAAGACGAGCTGAAATCAACAACTGGATGCCTAATTAATTGAGCTTCTTGAGGCATGCTTCTCCAGATTTTTTATACATGTTTGTATGCATGCTTCTGTATGGACATACGATGAATGAATGTATGCATGCTTCTGTACGGACATATGATGAATACACTCATATGATGAGTGTATCTGTTTTATGTTTGAAAGCCTATTGGAGACGTGGATAATAAACAGATGAATCAGACACATTTTAATTTTTTTCTAAAGATGAAGCCACTAGATTTTAGAAGGGATTTCAAGTTTGTGATAGTTTATATGTTCAGGAAAAGTTTCATGGCTTTGATCTTAAGTGACATAGCCATTTTGTGAGTATAAACACACATACACCACCATCACCACCCCTACAACCACCTTATTTATGTAATTTCTTAATAAATACTAAATGCCAATTATAGAGACAAAACTATAGAAGGGCTCCTTTGACTTCTTTCTCACTTATTTCATGAATACTCACTGGGTCACCTGGAAGGGCCTAGAGTTAAGGACTAGAATGAGAGGGATTGGCTGCCACTTTTAGGAGATTTGGCTGGAAGTTACGGTCTGTTCTGGACAAAGTCCTTCATCATGTGCCTTTCACATGGGTATCTTTTTACCTTCCCCATTTCCTTTGTTTGGACATTGCTATCTCTTTCCCTACCATCTCAGCCACTTGGATCTTTGTTAGGTCTTGGAGAAGTCCGAATGATATTAGATCTCAGTCTATAAGTTACCCATTTTTTAGGTTTATTTAGAAATGTATCATAAACATGTTCGTGTTCTCCATTTTGACAACTAGTGCTCTAGTCCAGACAATCACCTCTTGCTTAGAGGATTGCTATATCTCCACATTTGTCTTCTTACCTTGAATATCTTTGGCATAGTCCTAAATCCCATGTAGTTTGCTGGAGTTTTTCCAAACACAATTCTGATTATCTTGCTCCCCTACTTAAAATCCACTGAGGGTCTTTTATTGCCTACCATATAGCATAACATTTTAGAATGACAGTAGGCCATTCTTTTTCACATTTACACCTGTTCACATCTTATTTTTTTCAGTGTAATATCTCTAATTTTTCCATATAGTATGTTTTTCAGTTACCAGCACTTGCTGTCAATGATTTCATTCACTTTTAAATCCTCTGTTTCACTATTTCCTTTGAACTACTTTTTGCCATTTTTTCTTTGCTGTAACACCTTAAATTTTTTTAAATCTTTACTTTTTAAATATTTTTTATTGGAGTTCGATTTGCCAACATATAGCATAACACCTAGTGCCTTCCTGTCAAGTGCTCCCCTAAGTGCCCATCACACAGTCACCCCATCCCCCCGCCCACCTCCCCTTCCACTAGCCCTCATTTGTTTCCAGAGTTAGGAATCTCTCATGTTCTGTCACCCTCTCTGACATTTCCCACTCATTTTCTCTCCTTTCCTCTTTAATCCCTTTCACTACTTTTTAATATTCTTATTATTTCAACTGAATTTTATTTATTTAGTTTTTTTTAATAAATTTATTTTTTATTGGTGTTCAATTTGCCAACATATAGAATAACACCAAGTGCTCATCCCATCAAGTGCCCCTTTCAGTGCCCATCACCCAGTCACCCCCACCTCCTGCCCACCTCCCTTTCCACCACCCCTAGTTCTTTCCCAGAGTTAGGAGTCTCTCAATTTCTATCTCCCTTTCTGATATTCCCCACTCATTTTCTCTCCTTTCCCCTTTATTCCCTTTCACTATTATTTATATTCCCCAAATGAATGAGAACATATAATGTTTGTCCTTCTCTGATTGACTTGTTTCACTCAGCATAATACCCTCCAGTTCCATCCACATCGAAGGAAATGGTGGACATTACTCTAAAGGCTGAGTAATATTCCATTGTATACATAAACCACATCTTCTTTATCCATTCATCTTTCAGTGGACACCGAGGCTCCTTCCACAGTTTGGCTATTGTGGACATTGTTGCTAGAAACATCGGGGTGCAGGTGTCCTGGCGTTTCATTGCATCTGTATCTTTGGGGTAAATCCCCAGCAGTGCAATTGCTGGGTCGTAGGGCAGATGTATTTTTAACTCTTTGAGGAACCTCCACACACCTTTCCAGAGTGGCTGCACCAGTTCACATTCCCACCAACAGTGCAGGAGGGTTCCCCTTTCTCCACATCCTCTCCAACATTTGTTGTTTCCTGCCTTGTTAATTTTCCCCATTCTCACTGGTGTGAGGTGGTATCTCATTGTGGTTTTGATTTGTATTTCCCTGATGGCAGGCAAGTGATGCGGAGCATTTCCTCATGTGCTTGTTGGCCATGTCTATGTCTTCCTCTGTGAGATTTCTGTTCATGTCTTTTGCCCATTTCATGATTGGATTGTTTGTTTCTTTGCTGTTGAGTTGAATAAGTTCTTTATAGATCTTGGAAACTAGCCCTTTATCTGATATGTCATTTGCAAATATCTTCTCCCATTCTGTAGGTTGTCTTTTAGTTTTGTTGACTGTATCTTTTGCTGTGCAAAAGCTTCTTATCTTGATGAAGTTCCAAAAATTCATTTTTGCTTTTTTTTCTCTTGCCTTCATGGATGAATCTTGCAAGAAGTTACTGTGGCCAAGTTCAAAAAGGGTGTTGCCTTTGTTCTCCTCTAGGATTTTGATGGAATCTTGTCTCAGCAATCAGACAACAAAAAGAAATCAAAGGCATTCAAATTGGCAAAGAAGAAGTCAAACTCTCCCCCTTTACCAATGACATGATACTCTACATAGAAAACCCAAAAGCCTCCGCCCCAAGATTGCTAGAACTCATACAGCAATTTGGCAGTGTGGCAGGATACAAAATCAATGCCCAGAAGTTAGTGGCATTTCTATACACTAACAATGTAACTGAGAAAAGAGAAATTAAGGAGTCAATCCCATTTGCAATTGCACCCAAAAGCATAACATACCTAGGAATAAACCTAACCAAAGAGCTAAAGGATCTATACCCTAAAAACTGCAGAACACTTCTGAAAGAAATTGAGGAAGACACAAAGAGATGGAAAAAGATTCCACGGTCATGGATTGGAAGAATTAATATTGTGAAAATGTCAATGTTACCCAGGGCAATTTACACGTTTAATGCAATCCCTATTAAAATACCATGGACTTTCTTCACAGAGTTGGAACAAATTATTTTAAGAGTTGTGTGGAAAAAAAAAAGAGTTGTGTGGAATCAGAAAACACCCCAAATAGCCAGGGGAATATTAAAAAAGAAAACCATAGCTGGAGGCATCACAATGCCAGATTTCAGTTTGTACTATAAAGCTGTGTTCATCAAGACAGTGTGGTACTGGCATAAAAACAGACACAGAGATCAATGGAACAGAATAGAGAATCCAGAAGTAGACCCTCAACCTATGGTCAACTAATATTCGATAAAGGAGGAAAGACTATCCACTGGAAAAAAGATAGTCTCTTCCATAAATGGTGCTGGGAAAATTGGACATCCACATGCAGAAGAATGAAACTGGACCACTCTCTTGCACCATACAGAAAGATAAACTCAAAATGGATGAAAGATCTTAATGTGAGGCAAGTATCCATTCATCTTTTGATGGACCCTGATGCTCTTTCCACAGTTTGGCTATTGTGGACATTGCTGCTATAAACATTGGGGTGCAGGTGTCCTGCCATTTCACTGCATCTGTATCTTTGGGGTAAAACCTCAGCAGTGCAATTACCGGGTCGTAGGGCAGATCTATTTTTAACTCTTGGAGAAACCTCCACACAGTTTTCCAGAGTGGCTGTACCAGTTCACATTCCCACCAACAGTGCAGGAGGGTTCCCCTTTCTCCACATCCTCTCCAACATTTGTTGTTTCCTGTCTTGTTAATTTTCACCTTTCTCACTGGTGTGAGGTGGTATCTTATTGTGGTTTTGATTTGTATTTCACCTGGGGCCAGTGATACGGAGCATTTTCTCATGTGTTTGTTGGCCATGTCTATGTCTTCCTCTGTGAAATTTCTGTTCATGTCTTTTGCCCATTTCATGATTGGATTGTTTGTTTCTTCGGTGTTGAGTTTAATAAGATCTTTATAAGATCTTGGAAACTAGCCCTTTATCTGATACGTCATTTGCAAATATCTTCTCCCATTTTGTAGGTTGTCTTTTAGTTTTGTTGACTGTTTCTTTTGTTGTACAGAAGCTTTTTATCTTGATGAAGTCCCAAAAATTCATTTTTGCTTTTGTTTGTCTTGCCTTCATGGATGAATCTTGCAAGAATTTACTGTGGCCAAGTTCAAAAAGGGTGTTGCCTGTGTTGTCCTCTAGGATTTTGATGGAATCTTATCTCACATTTAGATCTTTCATCCATTTTGAGTTGATCTTTGTGTATGGTGAAAGAGAGTGGTCTAGTTTCATTCTTCTGCATGTGGATGTCCAATTTTCCCAGCACCATTTATTGAAGAGACTGTCCTTTTTCCAGTGGATACTCTTTCCTGTTTTGTGGAATATTAGTTGACCCTAGAGTTGAGGGGCCATTTCTGGATCCTCTATTCTGTTTCATTGATCTATGTGTCTGTTTTTATGCCAGTTTCACACTGTCTTGATGAACACAGCTTTGTAGTACAACCTGAAATCTGGCATTGTGATGCCCCTAGCTCGGGTTTCTTTTTCCATATTCCCCTGGCTATTCAGGGTCTTTTCTGATTCTACACAAATCTTAAGATGACTTGTTCCAACTCTCTGAAGAAAGTCCATGGTATTTTAATAGGGATTGCATTAAACATGTAAATTGCCCTGGTAACATTGATATTTTCACAATGTTAATTCTTCCAATCCATGAGCATGGAAATTTTTTCCATCTCTTTGTGTCTTCCTCAATTTCTTTCAGAAGTGTTCTGTAGTTTTTAGGGTATAGATCCTTTAGCTCTTTGGTTAGGCTTATTCCTAGGTATGTTATGCTTTTGGGTGCAATTGTAAATGGATTGACTCCTTAATTTCTCTTTCCTCAGTTACATTGTTAGTGTATAGAAATGCCACTGATTTCTGGGCATTGATTTTGTATCCTGCCACACTCCTGAATTGCTGTCTGAATTCTAGCAATCTTGGGGGGGAGTCTTTTGGGTTGTATATGTACAGTATCATGTCATTGGTAAAGAGGGAGAGTTTGATTTCTTTGCCAATCTGAATACCTTTGATTTCTTTTTGTTGCCTGATTGCTGAAGCTAGGACTTCTAGTACCATGCTGAAGAGCAGTGGTGAAAGTGGACATCCCTGTCGTGTTACTGATCTTAGGGGAAAGACTCCCAGTGTTTCCCCATTGAGAATGATATTTGCTGTGGGCTTTTCTTAGATGGCTTTTAAGATGCTGAGGAATGTCCCCTGTATCCATACACTCTGAAGAGTTTTGATCAGGAATGGATGCCGTATTTTGTCAAATGCTTTCTCTGCATCTAATCAGAGGATCTTGTTTTTTGTCTTGTGATATGATCTATCACATTGATTGCTTTACAAGTGTTGAGCCAGCCTTGCATCCCAGGGATAAATCCCACTTGGTCATGGTGAATAATATTTTTAATGTATTGTTGGACCCTGTTGGCTGGCATCTTGTTGAGAATTTTTGCATCTGTGTTCATCAGGGGTATTAGTCTCTAATTCTCCTTTTTGGTCGGGTCTTTGTCTGGTTTTGGAATTAAGGTGATGCTGGCCTCATAAAACGAGTTTGGAAGTATTCTGTCTCTTTCTATCCCTCGGAAAAGCTTAAGTAGAATAGGTATTTTTTCTTCTTTAAACATTTGATAGTATTCCCCTGGGAAGCCATCTTGCCCTGGACTTTTGTGTCTTTGGAGGTTTTTGATGACTGCTTCAATTTCTTCCCTGGTTACTGGCCTGTTCAGCTTTTTTATTTCTTCCTTTTTTTTAAATAATAAATTTATTTTTTATTGGTGTTCAATTTGCCAACATACAGAATAACACCCAGTGCTCAGCCTGTTAATTCCCCCCTCAGTGCCTGCCACCCAGTCTCCCCCACCCCACACCCTCCTCCCCTTCCACCACCCCTAGTTTGTTTCCCAGAGTTAGGAGTCTTCCATGTTTTGTCCCCTTTCTGATATTTCCTGTTTCGGTTTTGGTAGTTTTTGGTTTTCCAGAAATGCATCCATTTCTTCTAGATGGCCTAATTTATTGGCATATAGCTGCTCATAATATGTTATTAAAATCATTCATATTTCCTTGGTATTGGTTGTGATCTCTCCTTTCATTCATGATTTTATTGAGTCTTTTCTCTTTTGTTTTTAATAAGACTGGCTAATGGTTTATCTAATTAATTCTTTTAAAGCACCAACTCCTCGTTTTGCTGCTCTGTTCTACAGTTCTTCTGGTCTCTATTTCATTGAGTTCTGCTCGAATCTTTATTAACCCTCTTCTGCTTGTTGTAGGTTTTATTTGCTGTTCTTTGTTCAGTTCCTTTAGGTGCAAGGTTAACTTGTGTATTTGAGTTTTTTTTTCTGATTTTTTGAGGGATGCTTGTATTGTGATGTATTTCCCTTTTAGGGCTGCTTTTCTTGTATCCCAATGATTTTAAACCGTTGTATCTTCATTTTCATTAGTTTCAATGAATCTTTTAAATTTTTCTCTAATTTCCTGGTTGACCCTTTCATCTTTTAGTGGGATGCTCTTTTACCTCCACGTGTTTGAGTTACCTCCAAATTTCTTCTTGTGATTTATTTCAAGTTTCAAAGCATTATGGTCTGAAAATTTGCAGGGGTCAATCCTAATCTTTTGGTATCCTTTGGGACCTGATTTGTGACCCATTATGTGGTCTATTTTGGAGAAAGTTCCTCGTGCACTTGAGAAAAATGTGTATTCAGTTGTGTTTGGGTGGAAAGTTCTGTAAATATCTGTGAAATCCATCTGGTCCAATGTATCATTTAAAGCTCTAGTTTCTTTGGAGCTGTTCTTAGAATATCTGTTATTTGCAGAAAGTGCTGTGTTGAAGTCTCCCAGTATTAGTGTATTATTATATAAGTATGTCTTTACCTTGGTTATTAATTTATTGATATACTTGGCAGCTCGCACATTACGGGCAAAAATATTCATGACTGTTAGGTCCTCTTGTTGGATAGATCCTTTAAGTATGATATAGTGTCCTTCTTCATCTCTTACTACAGTCTTTGGTATAAACTTTAATTTATCTTATATGAGAATCGCTATCCCTGCTTTCTTTTGAAGACCATTTGAATGGTAAATGGTTCTCCAACCTTTATCTTTCAGGCTGGAGGTGTCCTTACTTCTAAAATGAGTCTCTTGTTGACAGCAAATAGATGGGTTTTACTTTTGTGTCCAGTCTGAAACCCTGCATCTTTTGATGGGATCATTTAGCCTATTCATGTTCAGAGTTACTATTGAAAGATATGAATTTAGTGTCATCTTAATACCTATTCAGCCCCTATTTTTGTGGATTATTTCTTTGGGCTTCTTCTTTATTTTACAGAGTCCCCCTTAATATTCCTTGCAGAGCTGGTTTGGTGGTCACATATTATTTCAGTTTCTGCCTATCTTGGAAGCTCTTTATCTCTCCTATTCTGAATGAGAGCCTTGCTGGATAAAGTATTCTTGGATGCATATTCTTCTCATTTAGGACCTTGAATATGTCTTGACATTTATCCTGCCAGCTCTTTTGGCCTGTGTGGTCTCTTTGGAAAGGTCTGCTATGAATCTAATATTTCTCCCCATATAAGTTAGGGATCTCTTGTCTCTTGCTGCTTTAAGGATTTTCTCTTTATCTTTGGAATTTACAAGTTTCACTATTAAATGTTGAGGTGTTGAACAGTTTTTATTGTTTTTTTGGGGGGGAGGAACCTCTCTATCTCCTGGATCTGAATGCCTATTTCCCTCCCCAAGTTAGGGAAGTTCTCAGCTATGATTTGTTCATATATGCTTTCTGGTCCTCTGTCCCTTTCGACACCCTTGGGAACCCCAATTAAACATAGATTTTTCCTTCTGAGACTGTCATTTATTTCCCTTAACCTATCCTCATGGTCTTTTAATTGTTTTTCTCTTTTTTCCTCAGCTTCCTTCCTTGCCATCAACTTGTCTTCTGTGTCACTCACTCGTTCTTCTACCTCGTTAACCCTCATCATTAGGACCTCCAGTTTGGATTGCATCTCATTTAATTGATTTTTAATTTCGGCCTGATTAGATCTAAATTCTGCAGTCATGGAGTCTCTTGCATCCTTTATGCTTTTTTCCAGAGCGACCAGTAGCTTTTTTTTTTAATTGGAGTTCAATTTGCCAACATATAGCATTACACTCAGTCCTCATCCCATCAAGTGCCTCCCTCAATGGACGTCACCCAGTCACCCCCACCCCCTGCTTACCTCCCCTTCCACCACCCCTTTTTCATTTCCCAGAGTTAGGAGTCTCTCATGTTCTGTCTCCCTTTCTGATATTTCCCACTCATTTTTTCTCCTTTCCCCTTTATTCCCTTTCACTATTTTTTATATTCCCCAAATGAACGAGACCATATAATGTTTGTCCTTCTCCTATTGACTTATTTCACTCAGCATAATACCCTCCACTTCCATCCACGTCAAAGCGAATGGTGGGTATTTGTCGATTCTAATAGCTCAGTAATATTCCATTGTATACATAGACCACATATTCTTTATCCATTCATCTTTTGATGGACACTGAGGCTCCTTCCACAGTTTGGCTATTGTGGACATTGTTGCTAGAAACATCAGGGTGCAGGTGTCCTGGCATTTCATTGCATCTGTATCTTTGGGGTAAATCCCCAGCAGTGCAATTGCTGGGTAATAGGGAAGATCTATTTTTCACTCTTTGAGGAACCTCCACACAGTTTTCCAGAGTGGCTACACCAGTTCACATTCCCAGCAACAGTGCAGCAGGTTTCGCCTTTCTCCACATCCTCTCCAACATTTGTGGTTTCCTGTCTTGTTAATTTTCCCCATTCTCACTGGTGTGAGGTGGTATCTCATTGTGGTTTTGATTTGTATTTCCCTGATGGCCAGTGATGCGGAGCATTTTCTCATGTGCTTGTTGGCCATGTCTATGTCTTCCTCTGTGAGATTTCTGTTCATGTCTTTTGCCCATTTTGTGATTGGATTGTTTGTTTCTTTGGTGTTGAGTTTAATAAGTTCTTTATAGATCTTGGAAACTAGCCATTTATCTGATATGTCATTTGCAAATATCTTCTCCCATTCTGTAGGTTGTCTTTTAGTTTTGTTGACTGTATCCTTTGCTGTGCAAAAGCTTCTTATCTTGATGAAGTCCCAATAGTTTATTTTTGCTTTTGTTTCTTTTGCCTTAGTGGATGTATCTTGCAAGAAGTTACTGTGGCTGAGTTCAAAAAGGGTGTTGCCTGTGTTGTCCTCTAGGATTTTGATGAAATCTTGTCTCACATTTAGATCTTTCATCCATTTTGAGTTTCTCTTTGTGTATGGTGAAAGAGAGTGGTCTAGTTTCATTCTTCTGCATGTGGATGTCCAATTTTCCCAGCACCATTTATTGAAGAGACTGTCTTTCTTCTTTCTATTCTTTTATTATCTCTCTTCTTCTTTAGGATTCCTGGCCTTTTATTTTTTACTACTTTGTTTTAAATTTTGTTTTACACGTTTGTGGTCCTTTTTTTTTCATTTCTTTCTGATCTAAGTTTCCAATATCTGGCCTCTTACTTGGCAGAATCACCTAGGGTGAAATATATTTAGGTCGTGGTTGATATTCTTGATGCAGCCCACTATACAGCCACTCTGCACTGAGCAAAATGGCTAGAAAGAAGAACTTGCGACAAAAGAAAGAATCATAAACAGAACAGAGAAAGTTCTTGGCACAGCAGTGCTGGAAAGCTCCAGGGAAGGCCTGCTGGGCGTATTCTCAGGTGTGTGCCCTCGGGGAGGTGCCCTGCCCCCTGCTGGTGCTGGGCTCAGTGGGAGTTGTTTTCCCCATGAGGCCTCTGTTCCCTGGCGGCCCCGCTCCGTCCCAGGCACAGGGTGACACCAGGAGGAACAACTCCACTGGCAGCGGCCAGGTCTCCATCCCTGGAGTCAGCTTCTGCAATGACTACCGCAGTCTCCCAGTCTGCACTGTCCTGGATGCTCCGAGGGCGGGAGGCACTGACCTGACCAGCTTGGGGGGCCCAGCGGCAGGAGAGTCCTTGCTGTCCTGTGCCCTTCCCGCCTCCGCCTGCCCCTGGGGAGTGCAGGATCCTGGGCTGTGTCCCCCATGCCCTGGGATCCGGAGCCTGTGCTGCTGGAATCGCGCTCTCTGGCCATGGCTCCCGAAGGCAGCAGGGTGCAGCCTCCTCCTCCTGGAGCCCCGGCGGACCGACCATCTGCTCCCGAGGCCCTGCTGGTGCGTGCTCCCACGCTTTACCGAGATTGCCCTTGGTGTGTGGTGCGCTCTCCCCAGGGGCGCACTTCTATTATTGATTCTGGGAGACTGGAGGCTCCACTGCCCCTCCTGCGATTCTCCTCAATTTCCCTGCTAAGTGCCTTAATGTCCGGGAAGAATGTTTTAAAGTTCCTGCTTCTCTAGGACTGGGCCTTCCTGTCCCTGAGTCGGGCCTTAGCCTGGCTCCTCTTCGTGGGGGGGGGGGGGGCTCCTCCCCCACTGGATTCTTTTGTTACCACCCCCCCCCCCGCCTTCCTACCTTGTTAGAAGCAAAAACCCTTCTCTGTAGCGTTCTAGCTATTCTCTCTTTAAATCTCAGGTCGAATTCATAGGTTTTCAGGATGATTTTAAAGTAATCTAGGTACATTGGTGGGGCCAGGTGAGTTGAGGCACCTACTCCTCCACCATCTTGCCCCTCAAACCGCATTCTGTAACACGTTATAAAATGAAGCTGTTTATCATTTTTGGGGGGCCAAAAGAAGCCTTTTCCCTTCATTGCCCCCAGACCTCTTGGCTCATACTTTAAAACAGGACCATTTACGGTTCAGAAAAGTTTGGGTGAGACTTCTGCGTCATACTTGTTCATATTAATAAGATATCCAATATTTAATTTTATTAAGTTGAGATAAGACTCTCTTGGGTGCAATGAACATACATGTGAAGGTTTAACCCTCACTTGTTTGTCTTTAAGATAGACCGAATTTAGGAAATGACCATGTTATACCATTGGTTTAGGATCTCAGAGTTGATGTTTATTGTTTATCTCTTAAGGTACAGTAGTCCCCTCTTATCCACAGGGGATACATTCCAAAACCATCAGTGGTTGCTGGAAACTGCAGATAATATTGAACTTTATATATATTGTTCTGTTTTTTCTATATATACATACCTATACATACCTAGGTTTGATTTATAAATTAGGTACCATATGAGATTAGCAACATAATTAATAATAAAATAGAACAATTATAATGTACCATAATAAAAGTTATGTGAATGTGGTGTCTCTTACTCAAAATATCTTATTGTGTCATACTCACCTTTATTCTTGTGATGATGTGAGATGATAAAGTGTCTACAAGATGAGATGAAGTGAGGTGATTGATACAGGCATTATAATGTAGAATTAGGCAACTATTGACTTTCTGATGATGTGTCTGAATGTTATGTCTGCTTCCAGACTGTGGTTGACTGCAGATAACTGAAGCTATGGAAAGTGAAACCATGGGTAAGGTGGGGGTAGTAGCTTCTTGTCCATTCCCCTGACATCTCATAACATTCTTTATGTTAGACTTGATCCAAAGAGAATGAAACTAATGGGGAATCAGATTGGAGTCTGCCTTTTCCACTCCTGTGGAAGCTAATGGGGGTGTTAGACTTCAGCATGGAAACTGGTAGGCAAGGGAGTCTCTTGGAAAAATGGACATTCCTGAGAAAGGTTACAGGAAGAGTTAGTGCTGCGGCAGGTGGCACCATATCACCATGTCATGAGCCAGCATCAACTAATTAACACATTTATGTATTTACTTATTCAGCATAAAGTAAGAACTATTTTTGGGGGGGGGGGGGTTTAAACCAATACAGAAGAATAAGACAGAGAACCTGACCTTAGGGAGCTTTCATTTACTACATATTCTCTTAGCAATAACCATGTGGGCTTTTTCCTTGACCCCAAAGTATCCTTTATAATATCTGTCACTTAGAGCAGAATTGAGGTGGATGAAAGTACACTTTAAATCATAGGTTCCAGGGTAGTTTGTATAGGAAGTAGATCTGCTTTTCTTCCAGAGTCTTCTTCCCAGACATGTCCAGAGCCCTAATTTACTTCTGAACCCATTTCCTCCTCTTCCTTTTCTTATTCTTCCTTTCATCTTTTTCCCCACCATAATAATAATTATTTTAAAAATTAATTTATTTATTCATGACAGAGAGAGAGATATTGAGAGAAAGGCAGAGACACAGGCAGAGGGAGAAGCATGCTCCATGCAGGAAGCCTGACATGGGCCTCGATCCCAGGTATCCAGGATCACACCCTAGGCTTAAGGCCGCACTAACCTGCTGAGCCACCGGGGCTGCCTTCCCCCACCATAATTTCTAGGAAATCTGTTCCCTCCCTTTATTTTTAAGCTGTTCTTGTGAGTTATTTTATGTTAAAATATAGACATAAATTTAGAGAGAAGCCACACTTTCAAAGGTAAGAAGTATGGAATTTGGGAGGTCTAGTGAAAATCAGAAGAAGTATCTTTAGAAAAGATGAGTGATGGGAAAGAAGACTCTAAGAAAGAGTGAAAGATGTATCACCCTTTCTTGATCCAGACTTAGGATGTTTTAGGTCTTTCAAGAAATTTTCCATCTCATCTAAGTTGTGAAATTTATTAGCATAATATTTCTCATAATCCTTTTAATATCTGCAGCATCTGTAGTGAGGTCACCACTCTCATTCCTAGTATTGATAATTTGTGTCTTCTCTCTCTTTTTTTCTTTTCTGTTCAGTTTGGCTGGAGGCTTATCAGTCTTAATTCTTTTCTCAATAAAATAGATTTTGAGTTCATTGATTTTCTTTATTGTTTCCTTTTTTGTTGATTTTTCTCTATTATTTTCTTTCTTCTGCTTATATTGCTTTTAACTTCCTCTTCTTTTTCTAGATTCTTAAGGTGGAAGCTGAAGTTACTGGGATATTTTTTCTTATATAGGTCCTGTACTGCTATACATTTCCTTCTAAGTACTGCTTCAGCCTGCATATCACAAATTCAATATATTTCATTTTCATTCAGTTCAAAAAATTAGTAATTCCCCATTTCATTTTTGCTTTGACCTATAGTTATTGTAGATTCTGTGTCCAGGAGGTCTGGCATAAGGCTCAGAAAGCTATAAATTTAAAAACACTCCATAAATGATTCTTATAGTTAGCAAGATTTGGGAGTCACCAGCTAAGATGGGAAGTATGAGATGGCAGATGGAGATAACATTGGCCATTTGAGGATGACTGGTAGCTGATGAGAGATCCTTCAGGACTGCAGTTTATTTGAGGTATTGTGTGGTATGGAACAAAAAGACAATCTGGCTATAAAAGCATAGGAATCAGCTCTGCTTCTAAGGGTGCTATTTCCAAGGCTTAACAGGTTTTGTCTTCAGTATGATGTGAAAACAGTCTTAACCAAGAAATTCAAGTAACAACCTCTGAAACATGATCTTCTATGTGATTGAGATTCATTTTGCTTCTCAATCTTTAGGTTCCCTGATAGGTATTCCCACAACACACTTCCTTTTTCTCTTGTAACACTCATTATGTTTGGGAAATGCTTATTTAATACAGTATTTGCTACTGAGTTGTATGTGAATTTATGAGGACACGGTTTCATTGAACCCCTTTATCATTGCATCCTTAGCATTCCACGGTGTACCTGGGTCACAGTAGGTGCTTATGACAGACATTGACTGTTGTTCCCCAGACCTAATTCCTCCCCATCCTGGACACACAGAGAGGCATTTTCCAGCCTCCTGTGAGTTGAGTATGATTGAATTCTAGCCATTATTTTCAATGTGAGTGGAAGTGACATGTGCCTCTTCTAGGCTTGGCTTGAAAACCCTTCTCTGTGCATTCTTCCATGTTGGTATCACATGTGACTTGGGAACCCAAGTAAACCACCAGCAGCCTGAGTTACTAAAAAGTTATGTAGAGCCACACCTTTCTCCCACCAACCTATATTTGCACCAGTTGAATAGATGAAAACTCAATGTGTCAAGTCTCTGAACTTATTTTTGTTGTTCTTAGTTTAGCCTTGTAAATACAACACTGAATAAATAGTTATTGAATAAATAGCTTAGAAACTAATGAAAATAAAACCTGGAAAGTGAGGAACTAAGGTTAGATTGCTATTTATCCTGCCAGAGAAGACATTGGAAGTTTGACTTTATCAATTTAATGTAAGGAAACTTAGATTATTGTTCCTTCTCTCTCTTGGTCATTCAAACCTACCATCTCAATCACTTCTCACATTCATTATTCATTATGCTCAAGTCTCTTCCATATTAAAAGCAACAAGTATAAATCTGCCCAGATCCTGTTTCTCTTTTTTTTCTTAGCCAGATCTCTTAGAGAAGTTATCTATAACTTATCTCCATGTATTCATCTTTTATCTAACTCTTCCATTCCTCCAGTATAACTTTAGCCTCAAACTACCAAAGAGCATTTACTATCATCATTAACTATCTCTGTGTATCTAATATTTTAAGTCCTTATCTTCCTTGGCTTCTCAACAACATTCAACACAATTTAACCACTCTCTCTTTCTTGATACATTTTCTTCCTTTGGCCTCCATGACATCACACTAATGGCTTTCCTGTAATCTCATTTAGTACTTCCAAGTTTCCTTTGCTGTATACTTTCTACTCTGCCTTATGAGAGAACATGGTATAAGAAATCCTGGAATCAACCCTTTAATTGTTATGCAGTCATACTTGGGTTGATGGATTTCATTGCCATCTGTATTTCATGACTTAAATTTTATCTCTAGACAGACCATTCGGCTAATCTAGAGTACTGGGCTATAAGTACTGGCCTATGCAATCTAGTCATTTGGATGCTTTTAAGGGAGTTCAGGCTCAGAGTGTCCATAATTGAGCTCATAATATTCTTTACCCAACTAAGTTTTTCTATTCATGTTTCATTTTTCAGTTAATCACACTACCATTTACCCTGAAGTATTCCAAACTAGCAGTCATGCTTGGCCATTCCTTTTTCTTCTCTTACCCTTCATATTTGATCCAAAATCAAGTTATATAATTTCTACTTATATAAATTTGAGCCCATCATTTTTTTCTTTCTTTTTATCTCTATACCCTTGGTCCAAGTTTCCACTAAATTTCATCTCAACTATTTCAATAGCCTTTTTTTTTTAAAATTTTTATTTATTTATGATAGTCACAGAGAGATAGAGAGAGGCAGAGACACAGGCAGAGGGAGAAGCAGGCTCCATGCACCGGGAGCCTGACGTGGGACTCGATCCCGGGTCTCCAGGATCGCGCCCTGGGCCAAAGGCAGGCGCCAAACCGCTGCGCCACCCAGGGATCCCTTTCAATAGCCTTCTAACTGATAAATTTGCATGCCTTATCACTTTAATCTGTTCTCTATAGCACAACATAAAATGCTATTTTTAAAATAAATGTGATCATGTTGAAACCACCCTCATCCACGATTAACACATTAATAATTTCTCATATTTCCAATTGGTTCTCATTTATGTTTTCACACTGGCCTTGAACCATAGGTCTTTGCTCTTTGACTTCCAGTCACACTGATTTTCATTCCATTCCTTCACTGTGACATGCTTACCCTTATACAAACTCTTTGGAGACAGGGGTTTCTTTGCCTAATATACCTTTCCCTAAACACTCTCTTTTTTCCTAGTTAACTTCTCTTCAAAAATTGGATATTCCCATAATTACCACTTTTTGAGAAAAGCCAGATACCCTTATTGTGTACTTTCATAGAACTATCCATTAAGTAACCCATTTATTTTGTCACTGTGGTAGGCAGAATTTTAACACCCCATGAAAATATCCTGTTCTAGTTCCCAAAACCTTTGAATATGTGAAATATAACTTCTGTGATTGTGTTATTATATGGAATAGCTGACCTTAAGATAGGTGGGCTTGAGCCCACATGGGTCCTTAGAAAAGAAGAGACTTTTCTGCAACTAGCTGGTGACAGAAGAAGCAGAGATATTCAAAATACTAGAAAGCTGTGATGCATTGTTGATGGTTTGATGATGAAAGGGCTCATATGAGCAGCCTTTAGGAGCTGAGGAAGGCCAATAGATAACAGCTGCACAAACTCAAGAACTGGCTGGCTTCTACCAACAGCCCAAATGAACATGGAAACAAATTCTTGTCTAGGGCTTCCAAATAAGAACTCAGTTGGCTGACACATTGATTCTGGCCTTATGGGACTCCCAGTTAGAGAACCTCGCCAAGCCCATCCATATTTCTGACCTGCAGAATGTGAAATAAAAAATGGGTGTTGTTTTAGATACTAAATTACATTTATTCGCATCAATACTTACTCTAATTCACCAAACCATTGAATATGGTAAAATGCCTCTCCTATGATTGTGTTATGTTAAATGGCACAGTTGAGTTTAATATAGGGAATTTATAGTATTCCTTCCATAAGAATAAAGTTTGATTTTGGTACCTCTGTATTCTCATTACCTAGTAGAGTGCCTGGCACATGGGGGTCACTAAAGAAAAAAAAACTTCTTTTTGTTAATACATAAAAGGCAAAATGCTCCCAAGTTAGATAGCTGGTAAATGTAAGAGACAGGTTTGAGAGATTTTGAATAAGATTTCTTTCTTGACTCTAAAGATTGTGTTCCTAACCACTATAACACATGAGCCTTCTTACCCAGTACAGACACTATTATACTAAGATCTTAAAATATTGAACCTCATACTTTTGGGAGGAGTAGGGAGTGGGTAAGAAGAAAGACACATCCCCTTTTATCTTCACTTGGTAATATGGTACACTCAAGGGGCTCCTGTGTAGCTCAGCCGGTTAAGTGTCTGATTTGTGATTTTAGCTCAGGTCATGATTTCAGATCCCGGGATCAAGCCCCACATTGGGCTCAGTGGTCAATACATATTTTCTCTGAGAGACTAGAGGCTCCTTGGAGTAAACATCTCCAGGTTATCTCTTAATTAATCTATTGCCCTTTTCCCCATTCAAATCATGTATACATTCAAAAGAATTATTAAGTAGCTATTATTCCACAGATACCACTAGAAACTGAATATATTTTGGCACCTTTGCTTGGGGTTTACAGTCTAGTTAAGTGACAGAGTATGGAACATTACATATGTGCATATTTCACATAGAGACACAGTTCAGTGAATAATGTGGAAAAGAGAATTGGGCAGGATTTTCTGAGAAATTAGGTTTCTACTTGACTAATGAGAAGTGAAACTGGAAATATAAGGGGGGGAGATGAGAATGTTACAGGCAGAGTAAATGGTGTCTGAGTAGACCTTGAGACCAGATAAGAGCTTAAACTAATAAGTCTTTTTGGCTTCAGTCTTGCTTATATGTCAATACATGTCTTTTTTTAAGTTTTTATTTATTTATTTGATAGAGAGAGTGGCACAGGAGCAGTGGGGAAGAGCTGAAGGAGAGGGAGAAGGAGATTCTCTGCTGAGCAGGGAGCCTGACATGGGGCTCAATCCCAGAACCCAGGATCATAACCCGAGCTGAAGGCAGATGCCCAACTGACTGAGCTCCCCAGGTACCCCTGTCAACACACTTCTACCCTGCAATTCATACTCCTAACTTATTTTATAGTAAAAATATTTAAAAATGATTCATATGTTTTTGGACAAACCAAACTACTCAGCATAGTATGTGCAATTCTGTACAATTCTATACAGTTTGTGCAGCCCAAACCATACCACTTTCATTGTTTCATTTTCTTTCTGGCTTCATCCCATACCACTCCCTCTTCAATCTCTATGTCACAGTCACACCTATACAGATATAATAAGTGGTAGAGTATAAAGAAGTGCAGGAATGCTTATCTTTACACAAACACATTTACTTCTTTGAAACATGGAATCTTTTTGTTTTCTAATTGCTCTTTCTTCCTAGGTTTTTCTCTTTTATACTGAATTCCTATTTTGCCTAGAAAAACCCTAACTTTTTTTTTTCAAAATTAAGTAAAAAGTATTCTCTCCTTTGTAGAGGTATATCTGATCTTCCCAGATAAGTTCTGGCAACTACTATTTGCAGTCCCTCTAATAATCAATTACACAGAACTTTATTATGGTACTTGTATTCCAGTTTTGGATTTACCTGCCTTTGTTTGTTTGTGGAGAGAAAGGATCATGTTTAATATATTTTTAATCTTTAATCCTCAGCACTATTTCCAGCACTATTTCCACTATTTAGTATCTAATGGTAAATGTAAGTTTTTTTTTTATAAATTAATTTTTATTGGTGTTCAATTTACCAATATACAGAAAAACACCCAGTGCTCATCCCATCAAGTGTCTGCCTCAGTGCCCATCACCCATTCCCCCCGACCCCCCGCCCTCCTCCCCTTCCACCACCCCTAGTTCGTTTCCCAGAGTTAGGAGTCTTTATGTTCTGTCTCCCTGATATTTCCCACACATTTCTTTTCCCTTCCTTTATATTCCCTTTCACTATTATTTATATTCCCCAAATGAATAATCCTGATCATTTTTCCACTAGCCTTGACTAGGAATTTTCAGTACTTGCTGAGGTAGCAGATTCCTGAAAGGTACAGGAAGTTTCTTTTATGGTACCCAGACCCTGCTATATTTCATAGTTTCATCAACCTTGGCCTTTCCTCTTTAGCATCCTAATCATGGCCTCCCTGATGGGCTTGGATTTCACACTGTAGATGATGGGGTTGAGCACAGGGGGCACCACCAGGTACACATAGGCAACCAGGGCATGTACAACAGTGGGTAGGTGCCTCCCAAAGCGGTGGATCATGGACATAGTAATGCCTGGGATGAAGAAGACAAAGACAGCCAGGATATGAGAAACACAGGTGTTGAAGGCCCGGATGCGCTCCCTGGGGGAGGCCAGTCCTAGGACTGTGTGTAGGATGAGAGCATAGGAGAGGATGATGAACAGAGAATCTATGCCACCAGTGGACAGTACCACATAGAGCCCATAGAGGATGTTTATGGTGATGTCAGCACAGGCTCTTCTCATCACATCAGGATGGAAACAGAATGAGTGGGACAAGAGAATCTTGTCAGGGCAGAAGTTCAGACGTTTAAGCAGGAAGGGCACTGGGAAGAGAGACAGGGTAGCACGGGCCACAATGGCCAGCCCAATCCTAATAATGACATTATTGGTGAGGATAGCTGCATAGTGAAGAGGGTTAGAGATGGCCACAAAGCGGTCAAATGACATGGCCAGGAGCACTGATGACTCCACCACAGAGAAGGAGTGGAGGAAGAACATTTGGACCAGGCATGCATTGAAGCCTATGTGCCGATAATCAAACCAGAGCACAGCCAGGGTGGTGGGCAGTGTGGACAGAGTGAGGCCCACATCAGTGAGGGCCAGCATGGACAGGAAGTAGTACATGGGCTGGTGCAAGCTGGGAGTTCTCCTCACAGCCAAGAGAATCAAGCAGTTTCCAGTGAGGGCCACAGTGTACACGGAAGAGAAGGGGATGGAGATCCATCCATGAACAGCCTCCAGCCCTGGGATGCCAATCATCAGGAAGGCATGTGGCTGGAAGAAGGAGATGTTGACATAGGAGTGGGAAGGGAGCATCTTTGGAAAGCAGTTGAGATCTCCAGAAAGATGTGACCTCTTTAGTCTGGACAGACAGAAATACAATGACAGGACACTTGTTATTAGGAAGACATTTATTTATGCTCTATAGGTCTTTTCATTAATTATTTCCCACTTTCTCAGCTCTCTGTATTATTAACTGTTCCAGGAATGTACATATGTTAGCTAATATGTCCTCAAACAAAGGTAGAATGTAGGGGATACTTTAAATTCCTCATGATTACCAGAAAATAAATGACTGAAATGGACTTAGAATTTAGTTGTTTCTAAATGTAAATTCTATACTGTTTCCACCCTAGCGAGCACTGTCTTCATTACATGAAGTGATGTTTGTTAATACTCTTTAATATATAAAGCACTTTAAGTACTCATCATCATCAATCATTGTCATCATCATCACCATCTTTATCTAGGTATGTCCTGGTCATTATTGTTATCCCATTGATAATGCATTTTACAGTATTCTAAGTACCTTCACATAATTATCTCATTGTTGTCTCATAATTACCTTGCTGAAAGAGAAGGGAAATATTTTAGCTAAAGTAAAAAAAAGAAAAATTCTGAAGTCCATCTAAAGAAGAGAGTACTGCAGCTTTCCCCTGAGCCAGTTATTAGAACTCAAGGTCTTTTTGTGTTTAGAGGGTTTGAATATAAATCCTAGGACATACTCTTTTAATTATGTCCCAGTAATGATAAAGTCCCAGGCTGAAAATTAACATAAGTACTAGGAAAGTTTTGGTAAATGAAGAGACATTTCATTTTCCCCAGGTCATTGAAAACACTTAAATATCTGTGGTTCATCTATGCCTTGTCCAGAGTATTCAGCCTGGGTAATTGGATGTCCTTGTAATCCAGGCTACATGTTGCTTTTCAGGAATAATCCCCTAATTCCATTCATTCAGCAGTCTCCACATCCTTTAGAAATCCAGCCAAACATTTTGTTCAGCTCTCAGCACACCCACCTTGAGGTCTTGACTTGTCCTTGAGTGTGCCTTCCTGTAAATCAGTCAGCAGAGAGACCTGACCTAGCTGTGAGGGTCATAGCCCCAGGGAATATGGACCTGAGATACTTTTCCAAGAGTTAGAATATCCATAGACATCAACTGAAAACATGAATCAAAGACATAAATTTAGTCTCCTTTAATGTTTAGTAGGATCTGTCCTATTAATGTCACTAATTTTGGTATCTAATACTGGACAAATAAATTTACCAATTATTGAATATCTATTATGTTTCAGATATTAGACCCCTCACTTACTGTTTGTTTGTAAATAATATCTCTTGGTCTCAAAAGAACCATATAAGTTTGGTGCCCCTGGGTCGTACAGTTGGTTGAGTGTCTGACTTTTGGTTTTTGCTCAGATGGTGACCTCAGGGTCATGAGATCAAGCCCCATATTGGCTCTGTGCTCAGTCAGTGTGGAATCTACTCAAGATTCTCTCTCCCTCTCCCTTTGCCCCTCCTGCTCATGCTCTCTCTCTTTCAAATAAATAAAATCTTAAAAAAGAACCATATAAGCTAAGTATTATATCTCGAAATGTTGGGAAATATCAGGAAGGGAGACAGAACATAAAGACTCCTAACTCGGGGAAACGAACTAGGGGTGGTGGAAGGGGGGAGGAGGGCGGGTGTTGGAGGGGAATGGGTGACGGGCACTGAGGTGGACACTTGACGGGATGAGCACTGGGTGTTTTTCTGTATGTTGGTAAATTGAACACCAATAAAAATTAATTAAAAAAAATAAAAAAAAATAATATAATAACGATAATGTCAAAAAAATAAAACTGGAGGGGAGAGGCTTAATGAGTTCTTATAGGCCATTCAGGAAATGAGTCCAAAGTCAGGTCTGTTTGGCTTAGACACTTTCGGTGGTTTTACATTGCTTGTATTAGCCATGAGTTGTCCTACATGGTGGAGATTTATAAAGTGTGGGGCAGGTTGGACCAGATTATTTGGAAGAGCTTGTTCTCTTCTGATGTTTCATGGTTACATGATTTGGAGCCCTGCAAATAAAGCCCTTTCTTATTTCTCACAAAATCTACAAAATCATTCTTTTACTCCTCATTGTGAACCTTTGTGTCCTTCTTATAAAGCCCTTCGCCTCTTATTGTGCTAATTATTTCTTTATTCCTGCTTTTATTTCTGCTAATCTAAGTCACATTTCTTCAAAATTCTCATTAAGTCTCATTGTTCTGATTTTGATGATTTCAAAGTTTCTGTCTTCTTTTCAAATTTTATTTTTAAAAAATTTTCAAGGACAATCAATAAATGAATAAGAAAATGAATAACTGAGTGAAGGTTCCTTAATTTTATAATTCAGTTCTCCTTTACCCAAAACCTTAATACAGCACCTCTTATGTGCATATATTCATAATTTATACTATATGATTTATATATAGTAAATATACATGACTCCTTTAGATTAATGCAATTAGTATCTACTTTTATACTACTATTTTAGGATCAATCCAGGAAATACTCTTTGTCATTGGTAGCTTAAATCAGAATAGAGGATGAATTCTGTGCTCTCTCTTTAATTTGAAGGAATCTGAGAATTAATTTTACCTGAGAATAATATCACCATTCTCTCTCTTGTT